>NC_080392.1:2978965-4408235 GCF_028751815.1 Salvia miltiorrhiza | reverse complement strand
TCCTATAAAAGATGTAAACTCAACACTTTCTTGGTGAAGCACATACATCTGGTTACACGTTCAAAGAGCTTGAAAATTTTATAGAGGCCACTTTTAAGTTTGGAGGAATCAGAGAATCAAATTTTCAAATATATATGTTGAGTTTAGCTTTGCATCTCACCTTCACTTATAAAGGTAACATTCGTTAATCAATTTAAACAAATACTAACATATAGAAAAAGACCGCACTGAGCTTGCCTCCTGAGATTTTAAACAAGAAAAACTGTGCACAGTATTTGAAATTAGTGCAGAAGTTACTCCGCAAACCTTTTCAGAAACACACTAGAAATCATCTCCAAACACTCACATCACAGAGTCATAGACCAAGCCACAATGGACAATTTTCAGATCAAGCGATAAAAACTAGTCTCTTTCAACAAACATAGACAAACAAGCTATAAGCCATAATAGGTTACCATTCCCATCCAAATAAAACACAATTATAGCACCAGAACAAGGCATTTGCAGTATACCATCTTTTGCACACAATTACACACAAACACACATATTAATATATGCAAATGCAGCCAGTGTGGCCCAGTGTATTCTCCTGGCTCTAGCAATTAGCATCACCTACCAAACAGAGTGATTAGTGCGATTCTCAATAGACATACAAAGACAGGTAGAAATTGCCTATACCAACACCCTCAAACTCAGAATTGAGCTCTACAGGATATGAAATTCTCAACGTGTCACGACCGCACTTGCTAAGGATAGCAAATTCGGGGAAACCGCGACTAAGGGAGGGGATTTAGGAGCGGGAGTAAGAAAGGGGCATATTCGGTTTCTTGATGACTCGACTTGTATAAGGAAATCAATCGAAATATCTAGATATCAACGAAGGCCACAAGGGGACCGTACATAATATTATCCCAAAACGGGATACTCAATGGTTTTAGTACATTATTAAATAATACATATTGTTTGACAAATGACATAATATCTTAACATAATCAGTGTTCGCAGCGGAATAACAATAACTTGAGTATATGTATGAAGACATATACTCCACTCTGAGGTTCTCGTCCTAAATTGACAAAAGCTCCGCTTGCACACTACATCCTCGATCACAGCTCAACCTGCACATTTAAAAATACATGCAGGGCTAAGTACAAAAGTACTTAGTGGACACTTGCCGAAATTTACATATATGCATAATATTTTATTGTCAAGCCTTTCAACAGTAGTAAGATACGAGGGTTTTCCTTTAAAGACTCGTATTTACCAAACATAATATCATTTCTTTCATCAATAACCCGCGCAGGTATTTTATATCATTAATCACCATATCAGTAACTCGTGCCGAGAGGGAGGCCTCCCTCTACGGACACTATGATCGGCCAACCCGCTAGATGACTCACGATCACAAGGTGTACACTAATTCCGAAGGGATTTGCGGTCCCACCCAGAATCCGAATTCGATTAACATCAGATAGGCAATTAATAATAAAACATAAAGCATTTAGGCATTGACAATATCATTTAAATTCATAAGCATAAAGTCTTAACAATTCTAATATATAATTTTAGTTTATACGTAGAAAGCCTACCTGAATAGCAGACTCACGGTTTAGCTCTAACTCTGGTGCTTGACCTTTAATTCGAGAAAATAAAATAAGATTCTAATTCTCGAAAAATCTCAATAAATGAGGATGCGTGAAATGATTATGCATGACTCATATTCCTTTAATTAAATTATGAGATGCTAATCCTATTTAAGGAATTAAAGCTCGTCTTATGAGGTCGGATTATTAATCTTATCTCGTCAAACCTTAAACTCAAAACATTATCACATAACTATCATTTAGGTTCGAAACTATTTATTCGAACATCAACATGCGCATAAATCATAACTCGTTCTATTTATGTCATCAAATCAAATATTCCGTCATTTAAAAACAAATCCTATAATATTACATAGATAAATTATATCATCATAGATCATGCTTTCTTATTTTTAAAATCATTTAATCATTTTCAAATAATCCATATTAATAAGTCATTTGAAAAGAATTAATTTAAATGAGAGTTTAACTCAAAATATTTCTTTTTATAATCCATTTATAAATACTTGAAATAAAGAACTCCATTTAAATAATTAATTTAAAGGTCAATATATAATTAAATTAATCAAGCTCAATTTAAATTAATAATTAAGAGCTCAAATAATTTAAATAGATATAAGCCCAAATTAATTAGATAAATTAAGTCTATCATGTTTTTTTTTTTATTATTATTAACCAAGAGCCCAAACATTTAAATTAAAATAGGCCCAAAACTTTTAAGTGAAATAAGCCCATCAGCTTTTATTTGTAAAGGGCCGAGCCCAAACATTTAAATCTAAGCCCATCAGCTAATTAAATGAGGGCCCAAACACTTATTAAAATCGGCCCAAGTCTCGGCCCAAACAATTAATAAAATCGGCCCAAGAGGGAGCCCAACATTTCAAAAAAAAATCGGCCCAACCCGGCCCAATTCCTAACCTAAATATACACACACAATAAAACACACTCAGCACACACACATCAAAACATGCGCCTCTCTCTCTCTATCTCTATCTCTCGGCTCTCTCTCCCTACTCTCTCTGCTCTCTCTCTCTTTGTTCGGCTGAGGGCGGCGCCGCCTCTGGCGCGCCGCCTCGCCGTCCGCGTCTTGGCCCTTCCAGTCGCCGGCGAGGTTCGCCGCGTGGAGCTGCTGCCGCTGACTGCTGCTGTTCAGCTCTGGGCCGCGACCAGCGGCGCTTGGCCTTTGGCCGCGCCGTCCCGCTCAGCCGCCTGGAACTGCTGCTGCTCGCCCGGAGTCCGCCGACTGCTACTGTTCGTCGAGTCGGCGAGAGATGGCAGAACAGCTGCTGCCGCCGACAGAGGCCATCTCGCCGTTTGGTGCCGCCGCCATCGGCTGCCGCTGCCTCGCCCAAAGCCGACTCCCGGAGTTGCCGTTCGTCGTAGCGAAGGTCTCGGCAGTTCGTCATTGCCTCCCTCTCATTTTATCTCTCTTCGATAGGTTTGTAGATTTGAAAAAGTTTTACATAAAACTCAAGTTTGTGTAAAGATTTGATTATGGAATCAAAACTTGATTTTTCTGTACTCTAGTTTAGTTATATAGAGGTTCTATTTCTGATTTCTTGCAAAGGTTTGATGCGTATGCAAATACTGTAAACTGTAAAATGATATATTGCTTGCTAATGAATTCTATTGAACATAAACACTTGTATAAGGAATGAAGTTGAAGAACTTTGAGATTAATATATACCTTGTTCTGCTGAAGTTTGGAACTCAAAACGAACACTCTGTATTTTAGAATTAGCAATTGAAGGTTGTGGTTTTAAAACTGATTCGTTTGAGTTAATTTATAGGCGAATTGCTGCGACAATGGAATTTATGAATGTGGAATTTTTGTGAGTGAAAATCGGCTGCGCCTGAACAAATAAGATTTGCTGCGGCTGTATCTGTATCTTTGAAAAAAAATGAGATTTGCTGTTGAAAACTGAGATTTGCTTTGTTGAATACTTGAGATATTGCTTGCAGCAATTTTGTTGACTACGTAAGAGTGAAATAAAAACTAAGCACGGGTGAGAATAGAGTGGCTGAGGGAGCATGGCGTGCTAGATTTAAATACACGGAATAATATCTAAATTAATATCGTAGATTTAATTCTTCACAAGCCGGAATAAATTCACGACTCAAGAAATAAAAAAATAGAAAATTAATTCTATTGTGATTAATAATTAACATGACTTTACTATTTCAGTTATGAATCTGAAATAAATAATTATTGGCTTACTCAATAATTCTCATCGCGGTTTTATTTACGCGAAGCTACTGACTTGTAATAAAATAATAATCCTGCTTAATTGAATATAATCCAGTGTCATAAGCTGAATTTAAATCATAAATAATTACTGGGTTTGATTTACTGAAAGATGAAATAATAATTATCGTATTCCTGGATTTAAATATAATAAAAGAGCGGGTTGTTACACAACGAGTAATTTTGCATAAAGTGGAAGAAGCTGACCTTTTCGAGTGTGGAAACCGGTGGGCTTGCAATTTTTTCCCTTGTAATAGCCTTTAGGACTCCTCTTCGACGTCAGAATATCGAGCGACGACGCTCGCTTCTTCCTGAACGTCCTCCCAATCCCCAATATCAGCCCTAACGCCATTTGTTATTTTCAGCTTCCTTCCGTCGAATTTCTGCATCGGTAAACAAAATTTTGATTAATTGATTACAGTTTACGCAAAATTGACTAAGAATTGCAGTGAAAATCTGAGAGAAATTTTACTTGAGCTAAAAGACGACGCCACTATTGTAAGCGGAGAAATGGCTCAGGGAATAAATGTATCATTGGTATAACCGAACCAGTTTACCGGTTAATCGGAACCGATTACCGGCATCATTGTTAGTTTTGTCTTGTTTATTTGCTTTTTTTGCGCAAATATAGATTGAATTTGCGCATAGATTGAGTTTTTCTCAAGCATTGAATTTGAACTATGCGCATAGATTGATTTTTTCTCAAATCTACTGCGCATACATTGAATTTGCGCAAAGACCATCAAATAATAAGTATGCACATACACTTTTTTATTTGCGCATACATTGTGAATTTGCGCATACATTGAATTTGAACTTATGTAATTTGCGCATACATTGTGAATTTGCGCATAATTTCAATTACTGCGCAACTTATGTAATTATATTCACCTTCTGGACGAAATACGCTGACACATATTGATTCTCATTTGACCGCTTTATTGGGAACAGTAGTTGGTAGATAGATTTGTCATTACTATGTCTGAATTTGAATTGCCCCTAAATTGCTCACTCCATTTCGTCCGCATAGTTGTGGTGTTTTGCGCGATTTAATTTCCCTTTTATTCCCAAATCCTTGCCATTTCATTTCTTGCTTCCTTGAAACCTATAGCAACGGACTTATTTTCATTTCAGACGACGTTGGAGATTATGGCCGCAGTTGAAGAGGTTTGTGAATTAGTTGAATGCTTATTTTGTGAATTTTTTTTCTTTTTATAATTTTACATAAGAAAAAATGGGCAGAAGAAATTGTATATGATTTCCGCAAGTGGGTGTTGTGAATTTTTAAACAATTAAAAATTGTGAATTTTTTACTAATGGGTTGAAGATTGTGATTTTTTTACGTATTGTTTGTGATTTTTTTTCTTCTTTTAAGTCAATACCTTTTTAGCCATTCCCAAATCCTTGCCATTTTGCGTATTGTTTGGCTAAATTGTGGGATTTTATTATAACAAATTTGGCGAAGATTGTTTGCGCATAAATGTTAAATAATTGATTTGTTTTTAATTTTACCGCATAGTTTGATTTGTTTTGAAGATTGCGCATAGTTAATAATTGATTTGTTTTGAAGATTTGTTTTGAATTTTTCCGCATTGATTGTATGCGCATAATTCGCATAGTTAATTATTTTTCCGCATTGATTGTATGCGCATAACCCTGTAATAATTTTTGCGAATTTTTCCGCATAGTTAATAATTTTTCCGCATAGTTAATAATTTATGCGCATTGTTTGTTTCCGCAGAATAGTATTGTCTGCCCATTATTTTGAATTCTGTTTTGGAAATGTTTTCGAAGTTATTTTTGTTATTGAAATATGTTTTTGCTTGTAACAGGGGGCTCTATTGAGACCAAGCACTATTAATGTAACTTCGGACGTTGGCACTTATTATAAAATCAAGTATTTAGACAAAGTGAAGATAAATTTAAAGGATAAAGGTGGTGAACAATTGTTAAATAGATTTTTACGGGGTTGTTTTGGACATTTATTGGATTGGAATCCTGGTCCGAAATGTGCAATGGTCGTTCATCAAGTAGTCTCTCGCCAAATAAAGTCAAGCCGTGATGGTCTTTTCTTTTTATTGAATAATACGAGAGTTCATTTTTCGAAGAGGGATTATGCTTTAGTGACTGGTCTTAATTTTGGTGATTTTAATGTAGATATGTCGCGTAATCATGATTTGAGTGGAGTGGAAGTGTTTAATAAATTTAATTGTGATGAGTCTCATGTGAAACTATCAACCCTCATTGATCTTTTTGAGAATTTTGAAATTGATGATGAGGATGGTAGTTTATACTTGAGGATTGCCTACATTATAGTCCTATATGGCATGCTTGTAGGTTATGAGACTGATAAAACAATTGAGCATTGGGTTTGGGCATTGGTAGATGATCTTGATGCATTTAACCAATTTCCGTGGGGGGCGTATACGTATAATTTGTTGTGTTACTATACGACAAATTGCAAGTCTAAAAAACAGTATAAATTGTATGGACCTGTTTGGGCGTTGCATGTGTGGTCGCTTGAGATTGTGCCCGATTTAGGTAATGTGGTCGGTAATTGTGTTGCTGAGTTTGCGCACCCTAGATGTTTGAAGTGGATGTTTCGTAGTAGACCGGCTACGAAGGATTTACGGCCCTTCTTCGAGAAAGAGGTACTTAGATGTTTTCTTTATTAATTTATGTAATCATTTGTTGTGCGATTAAATATTTGTAGATAGAATTTTGTTACACTAATTTTTCTTATAAATACATTTATTTTGTTTAGTTGACAGAAAAGGCCATTATAATGTTTGCAATATGTGAGGCATTTAAATTCTTGAAATTTCATGTTTGAAATGCGAAGTCCTCGTTTAGAAATTAAAATAAGAAATTCGAAATTACTCAAGAAATTGAATTAGAGATTTATTTTAATGTCATGATGTATTACCAAGTCCATTTACAAATTAAATTAGGAGTTATTTTTAATTTTTAAACAGAAATGATTCTTTATATTTTCATTTTTATGTAGGAGCAAGAGATATTGGAGTTGGTCGCAGACGAATTTGAAGTCAGCACTATGTACTACTTATCTACCATTGGTGTGTATATGGGGGCACAGCATGATGAAGCTCGTGTGTATATGGGGGCACAACATGATGAAGCTCCTAATCAGGATTTCCCATATGGGCCTTCACACGACATTCATGTTGAAGAGCAAGAACAAGAGGAAGGAGGAGCTCTGCATGATATACCTATTTCTGCGCATGATTTGGCTGCGACAGTGATGGACACACGGGCACGGAGTTCATCTTCCCATGAAGAGGGTCGTCGTAGACGAGCTAGGGAAAAGCGTGTTCGGCCACCTACTACATCTTCACATCTAGTAGCGGCGATCATGCTAACCGGCGTGTAGACCGTGAATTTATGGAGACAGTTGTGAGGAGGATGGATGAGGCACACGAGGAGAGAATGAAAAGGCACAGCGATGCTTTACATGAACGGGTCAAGGGGACATTGAAGGGGTTTTTCGAGGAGTTGAAGGGTTTTTTTAGTTATAAGAATGTCCGAGCTACGGATGTTCGTTCTCCTGTTCATCGACCTACACCGGCACCCGATGCAAGACAGAGTGATGATATACCCGACGAGGGCACCGAGGAAGGCGATGTTCCTCGTGTTGATAATGTTACACCATCGCCATAGGTTCTTGATTTGTTCATATTGAGCTGTCAATCGAAGCTGATACGTCGGGTTTCAATTCTTCCATTTGTTACATTTGAGAACACGGTGGTAGCCTCTTTTGATCTATATGTAAGTTCTTTTGTGCAACTTCAATATTGTGCACATGTAGTTTTCATTTGCATATGTCATGAAATTTATTTTGTTTTTTTGAACAGCGAGTTTGTGATCAATATTGGAGTTGCTGCTTCTTTAGTACAAAGTTGAACCATACTATTCCTGGATCATATGACTCCTTTCATGATTGGAATGTCCCTAAATCCGTCTTATCCATGGTTAAAGGAGAGAGCGGGTCGTCAATGGCACAAAATTGGTTTAGTGCCACACAGGTCTTATATCTCTAATATTAGAATAGTTGTAGATTATAATTATCTAGGTAGACATATTTCAAGGTCTAATATTGTTCTATTATAAATTATCTATGTAGGTCGTTGTTCCATGTTGGATTAAAGGACATTACGTGGTTGTTAGAATATACCTCGGACGTTGGGAGGCCGAGCTACACGATCCACTATATTATGGTTTGGATGAAGCCGCGAAAGCAAAGCGTGGAGCCGAGATCCAACCATTGTTGAGTTTATTCGGGAAGATTTTGGAAGATGCCGGCTATTGGACGTCGAATGTGTGTGGATGGGAAAGGAAGACGCATCCATTGACACTCTATATCCCTGCACCGGACGAGCAATTTAGTTAGAAGGATTATAGTTCATGTGGTCCTTTTGCTTGCATGGTGATGGAGCGCATAATCTCCAGTGCTCCTAGTATTACTTGGGGCAACACACGAGTGAAAAAATACAGGAAGATTATTGCTGCTGGTGCTTTTAGTATGTGCGGAGTTGAATAGATGTTGTATGTGAGATTTTGTTTGGATTATGACGAACTTGTCAACTAAATTTGTTGTGATGTGCATGGACAGTTTTAAATGAGCTTTACAAATGGTTTGATTCCAATTTATTAGTAATTTATGAGCAGTATTGTGCATTGCCTACTATATGCGCAAATTTGCGCATAGCTGCATTTAGGCGCATAGTGTCAAATTTTGCAAAACCATGGTATTGATGCTATGCGCATGGCCTATTTCTAATTTCTATATCTAGAAATCACTAAAAATCTAAAAAACATTATATAAATTGTATATATTTAATAACTATTAAATATCTAAAAAATACATATATTTGTAATTTCAAATAAATATTACAATTTTCTACTTTAAATCAATTTCATTAAATTTCAATGCGAAAATTCTTTACAAGTCTTTATTTTATTAAATCAATTTCAACAAAAAAGCATTGCTCAATGCGCAGAGATTTTTAAACTAAATGAGCAATAATTTTTTTATAATTATATATTTATAAAAATATATAAATGAGCACAAAAAAATATATTTATAAAAACGAGCAAAAGAAATAAATCATTATATAATTACAGACTAAATATCTAAATAATAAATGTTCTAGTAATTTCATAATTTTCCATTAAAATGAATGCTCAATGCGCAAATGCGCATAGTGTCATATAGGCGCATAGTTTCAAATTTGCGCATAGTTGTATAAATATTCCAACAAAAAAGAATTGCTCAATGCGCAGAGATTTTTAAACTAAATGAGCAATAATTTTTTATAATTATATATTTATAAAAATATATTTATAAAAATATATAAATGAGCACAAAAAAATATATTTATAAAAACGAGCAAAAGAAATAAATCATTATATAATTATAAACTAAATATCTAAATAATAAATGTTCTAGTAATTTCATAATTTTACATTAAAATGAATGCTCAATGCGCAAATGCGCATAGTGTCATATAGGCGCATAGTTTCAAATTTGAGCATAGTGTCATATAGAAATGTCAATATTACGAATACGTGAAATGCAGATAACTTGTTCGAAATTCATGACAACAACCATCCAACAACATATCAGTAGTTGCTGACCAAATAAGGACATGTGTCTCTAACGTGTGATTCGTATCCACACAAACTACAGGTTCTTGGAGCACGATTGGCACTTGAGGCACGACTGGTGCTAGTTGAAGGAACATTTTCAGATCCAGTAGCTCTGGGTGCTTGTGCACTTCTTTCAGTTGGGCCTCGATGACGCGTAGTCTTCGGTCGTCCAGATTGTCGACCGATTTTAGGAGGATCAATGGCTAGCCCTTGAAGATTAGCTGGAATCATCCATGACGTAAGTGGCGGCACTGAATTTACTCGATAGGAATACGCCTGACAAAGTTTTGTAGCTTGATAATAATCTCCAACGTGCTTAGATATATCATCACCTACATACCTACATAGATAGATAGAAAAATTGGAGACAATATATAAGTTATACTTTTGACATTATTAGATCAATGAAATATAAAAACTAATGTACTACCTTATTGCGGCAACTGCATGCGAGCATGGTAACAAGTTCATATTCCACTCCACACAACTGCATGATTGCATTTCTAGATTCACTTTGAATGTTTTGTTCGAATACTTAACCTTGAAAGTAATTGGTGACATGGCAACGACCTCATATCTCCTTGATTTCTCCAATTCAACAGTTAGCTTCTTCAGCGCTTCCGGTGTAACATCAGCAGAACATGACTTGGCAGCTTCATGTCGTTCATCGAACCATTTCTCTATGATGTGCCGGATGGCCTTAACCATTGAGCATATCGGCAACCTTCTTGCCCACAATAAACGAGAATTGAATGATTCAACAACATTTGATGTCAAAAAACTATATCGTCGAACATGGCACTTACACCTTGCCCATTTCTCCGGCCCTACCTGCATCAATTTGCTATAAGCTCCACCTTCTTCCTTAAGAGCTTTTAAACTTGCCACCGCAGCATCAAACTCAGTGTCTCTATATGCAAAAGCGGCTTTCTGATATAGAGCAACTGCTGCCTTGCCAAACCGAGTGAGTTTGTTCAGTAGATGGTAGTAGCACAAACCATGTGCTGCACCAGGAAATACCGCATTTACAGCATTTTGTATGCTAATATGTGCATCAGAAACAATCAACGTCTCAGCATTCTGACCATAAGTCGTCTTTACCCGAGACAAAAGTCAAGACCATGATTCATCATTCTCTATAGGACCCACGCCGAATGCCAATGGGAAGATTTGTTCGTTGCCATCCTTCGTGACTGCAACAAATAAGATACCTTTGTTACGACACTTCAAATGTGTGCCATCCACCACAATGATTGGCCTTAAGCACATAGTGTATGCAACTCTACATGAACCGAGTGCCACAAAAAGGTGCTTGAACCGACCATTTGAATCAGTTTCCAAGTCCGTCAACGAGCCTGGATTGCACGTCCGCAACATGTGCAAATACCCGGGGAGTAATTGATAAGATTCCTTATGCCCCCCATAAATCATCTCCACAGCACCATTACGGGCACGTAGTGCCACACTATAACTGGTCTTCACACCATATTCCCTCTGTAGGTCGGCTATAATAGACTTCGGCTTCACAATTTCACCATCCTCGCGCATTTTCTTTGCAATGTGCGCTGCAATGACTCGAGCATTTACCTTTCGCATGCCGGTATTTACCAAGTCCCCAATGCAAGTGTGCGCCGGGCCAAACTTGCGAATAAACCAAAAAGATTCCTGTTGAGTTGCTCTGTAATGCCCCGCTCTTTTAAATATATATTAGATTAAACATGTGCATTAGTTATAAAATTCTTTTAATTATTTATTGTGACTATTTTATTCAGATAATATTATTTCAGCAAAAGTCTGTATAAGAGATACAGAGCTGCGATTTAATATTCAGCCATGAATCAAACCAATAATTAAATTTATTGGTTTAGTTACATGTTTGAGACTTTATTTTACCTATTGATGGATTCAATCAATATTATTAGAAATTCCAGGCTTATAACCGATTTTAAAAAAAAATCGTGTTACTTAGATCAAGTTGATAGAAGTATAACTTGAGCACATGCGAATAATAATTTTATTTACTTCACACTATATGAGTAAATATTAAGTCGTGAATTAATTCCGACTTTCAAGTATTAAATCCCTAGTCTGAGGATTTAATTTAGATAAATACGACGAGTATTTAATCATCGAGAATTGGAGAATTATTACAGAAATAAGTACGAACTATGAGAAATTAGATCACGATAAATAGTCGAATCACTACACTATTACACCAACCCCTCCAACATATATCATTACCACAACTATTCAACCTCGGTCAATATATGAAATTCTGCTAACCTGATTAACTCCTTGAGCAGCTAAACCGGCTAATACTAATGATATCCCACCTCTTAAATCAGTTGCACCAACTCGTGCACCACGTAGTTTACTGCCAAATGTTCATATCAATCATAGTCATTAAGTTAAAACGAGATGATGTTAGTGTTGAATTATAAGGCGTCTCAATAGAGTATAAAACTTACTCTCCTTTCCCTTTCCCATAAATATGTGCAGTACTTCCCTCGTAAATCCTAGCTCCAAACTCCTGCAATTCTTTAACTACAAAAGAGCCCAACAGTATGAGCAATCAAAAGCATACATCGATACTATTATTATGAATACATTTCAAGTATAAGCATAATGAGCATGATGCAAACAGGCACATGTTATCTAGCATTCCAGTAATTCCACCATCTTTTGCAAAATCAATTTAGACGAATAATGGTTATAACGACAACACATGCTATTGAAAGAGAACACAATCAGTAAATGAGTACATACCATCTTCAAAACTGCATTTTTCCGCAGTCAATCTCATCCAAATAGTCAAGATTTCAGCAGGGGAAAATCACGACAAAATCCACAATTTTCACAGCTGCAATATCTTTCATGCAATCCATCACACCCAAAAAGCCCCAATTTCAGGAGAAGATGATCACGCCGAGAGCAAAATTTTCAAAGATGGCAGGAGAAGATATCACGCCGAGACCAAAGTGTTCAAAAATGGCAGCAATATTTCTTCAACATTTGCTGCCACCAACCACCTCAACCTCTCTATAAATTGAGGTGAGTTCTGCAGAAGGAAGAAGTGCAGAAGTGCGAGAGGTGTGAGGTAAAACAAGAGAAAATTTTAAATTTCTTACTTGCAAGAGCTCAAGTGAGCTCCCTTCGCCGGACCGTTTATTCGCCGACCGGTCACTAGGCTCTGAACCGAGAACGTGTACTCGTTCCTCCATCTTCAGGTTACCAAACCCAACAATCGAAAGGCCGAAACCTTCTCTATATTTTCCCGACCAAAGGCCACAATATCCTTCGGAGGCCAACGTCGAATTCCCGACTTAGCCACCGGCCAACTTACGGCCTTCGTTTCTCACTATCCTTACGACGAAAAAGGATCGAGAAACCACTGTTGTGTAGCCTGATCTACCTCGCACGAGGAAGACTAAGTCGTAGACCTTCGCGGCTAAACACCATAGCGGAACGACGACCAGAAAACCCCCGACGAACAACTTCCATTAGTGCTCACTTGGACAAGGGTAAGTTGACGCCCTTATTTCGATGCATTCCCGTTTCTATTATATTATGGGAAAATTCTGGGGTATAGATGGGAGTGTGGTGAATATTTGTACAAAGTTTCATGTTATTTGAACTTCGTTACCACCCTTTTAAAATTTGAGAAGTCTACTGCCCGTATTTGTTGAAACTGTCGTGAGGCAGATGATTAGGTTAATTATTTCAGTAACCATATGTCGATATTTAGCTCTCAAATTTTTATTGTATGAATATATATGTGTTATCTATCTTCATATAACATTTGAGGTTATTCCGGTAACGTTTGCTATTTTTTCAAAAATCTGGACTTTCAGTTGGCAGAAACTGCCGAATCTGGTAGGCGATGGGAAAATCGCTATATCTCTTAAACTACTTGGAGTTTTTCAACATACTTTTTTTTCAATTAAACTAGACTCAAAGAGGTTTCTATTGATATAAAATTCGACTCCATACGAGTTCGGAGTAAAAGCAGTTTATTAGTTGAAGTTGAATCTATACAGTTTTGTTGAGATGGAAATGATTCAAAATAATTCCTATTAAGAATTTTAAAGTTTTATTGTTGATAAAATATGACTTTTAGTTTATAAATGAGCTATTGATGTGTATATATATATATATATATATATATATTGGTGATTGACATTATTAAATGGGGAAAAGGAAAACGTTTTATGTTTATAGAATTATTCTTTATTTATAATAGATAAATAAATGAATAATATAAAATGGAATTTCCTACATCCTCAAAGGTACATGAAGTATTTTGATAAAGGAAGAACGATTGTATATGAGTTAGATATAGTCGTTTAAGGAAATATGGGTAGTTAGAGAAATGAGTGAATAGTGATTCACTGCATTTGTTGTTATCTTTTCTATTATTCACTCGAACACATGTTTTCGTGTTATTAAAGGTTCAAATAAACAAAAGCGTCTGAGTAACCTATCGCGCTAAGGAAAGAGAATCATTGTCTTAAGTAGCAAAACACTGCAATCAGGTGGGCATTACTTTTACTATACGTATATAGAGATCTCCTGCGTGTCGTAGGCCTCTTATACGAATGAATGCATGAGATGATCTAACTGTTAATTTCAGTTTCATATATATATCAAATGAGTTTAAATGTTACGTTCAAGCAAGTTATTTCATGACAAAATCTTTGAGTTAAAGTTATTTCAAGTATTGTCTTGCCATAAAATGTTTAAATTTTAGTATGATATCTATCTACTTTGGCTTTGCCAATGATGCAATCGAATTCGGGTCTTGAGCAGTTGATAGCTATCCTGCCAGGACTAGTGTACACCAGTGACCGTGAGTCATCTAGCGGGTTGGCCGGTCAAGTGACCGTGAGAGGTGGCCACCTCTCCGGCACACAGTTCCAGATATGATAGATTACAAGAGAACTTAGACTGCAGTCGAACTTTAAGAATCACAACTGAATTTAGTAAGCTTGGGCCTTTTTAGCGAAAAACCCCTTGCTGTACTGCTTATGATGGCATGACAATTTAAATCTTTACGAAGCATGTTATATTTCATAGTAGGCATATGTGCCCACTGAGTATTTTTATACTCAGCCCTGCATGTATTTCTAAATATGCAGGTTGAGCAGCTGATGGAATGGAATGATGTTGAGCGGGTGTTCCTTTGACATTTCAAGAAATGTAACCTTGAGTATACATCTTCATATGTATATCTCACACGTTTTCCGCTGCAAAACACTTTAATTAGAATAACTCTATGTTATGAAGTTGTGACACGTGTTATTGGGTAACCCACCTTAATCAGTTCTCCTTTATGTGTATGTTTTATAAGTATCCAAATGATCATATATGATCCTAGCATTTTATCTATGAGTGACATTTCCATATACTTTAATGTTAAGTAATTGTCCATATCCGTTCCCACTCATTAATTCTCATCCCAAGTCATAATCCCGGCTAAATTTGTCATTAATGGTTGCGGGCTGTGACAGAATGGTATCAGAGCGGTTCGTTCGCTCTGGCCCTAGAAACCTTATTCTAAAAGAGTCGAGTCTAGTTTGATTCTTTAGACTTACATGGGTTTATACGGCACCGCTCAACACTCCATTGCATCGTGCTCAATCAAGGAAAGAAGGTAACTGTAGTTCAACGTGTTAAGGATGTTATTGTTCTAAGATGTTTTATGAATATGTTTATGTAAAGAGCATGCTATGATGAAATGTTGAATGTTTTGTCTTTCATGGCATATTTTCGCAATCTATGATGTTATGATCAGACGAATAATAGAAAAATTTACATATGTTTTCCCAGAGAACATAGATTGCTATAAGTTGCATGATCACAATTTCAAAAAGAACATAGACTACTAGGTTAGTAGGATATCTCTACAATCTAGATTCTTAAGGTGATGATGTAGAAGAATGAAAGAGAACTTAGAGCATTTCAGCTCCCTCAAGAAAACAATGATTCTTTTGAACTACAAAGAGGAATGAAAAGATATGTACGAGGTAAAGGAAAAACACAGAATGACGATACGCGACGAATTCAAGGTAAACGTTGCATCAAAGGTTGAACCATAGTCTCTACGTTCGAATGTTCAAGTGCGACGGAACATCGAATCGACTTTTGCTATACGATAGATTTTAAGAATAGTGTGTTTCGCCTGTGTACGTATGTCTGTGTGTATATGTCTTAAGAGAGGTTTGGGGTTTGAGATCAATAGGATAGAGAACCTTAAGATAAGTTTAGTTGTCATGATGAGCTTATGTTTTGTTATGTATAGTATGTTCATGGCTCTCCAAGTTCGGGACGATGTTTCCCGTGTGACTGGGAGGTGATGATGTTGGACCTGGCCAGTCCACATGATCCAAATCTCAGTAGACGTCTTTTGGGTTGAAAATCCATGTGTTTCAACTTTCGGTTGAAAAGCCAGATGGGTTCATACTCGAGGTCATTTTGTTCGACCTAGTAGTTAATCATTTCATACCCTCTGGTCATTCTTTTGATTCTCTTGAACAATTTCTACAACACCTTGCTTTGATGTTGTGTTGAGTTTGAGCCTTGCAACTCGTGAGTTGTCATAATAAGATCCCCTTGATTGATAAGACTAAGAAGTGTTAGTCTACTGACGTAGTATACTACCCAAATTATGGCTTCGTATAATTGTGTCTCATTGTAATTAGTTGAGATTAGTCTTTGTCCTATAAATGATATCGACCACTCATTATGATAGAAATTCAGAGTTCAAGCTAAGATCGTAATATAGTGTTCGAGTACGAGGACTTAAGTTAATTGGTCTACGATAGTTTTAAGTGATTCTTATTTTTATAGATCTAGATTGTATGATGTTATGTGTGAAGTATATGCCTTGAGATGTGAAAGTTCGATGGAGTTTAGTTTACCCAAAATTGGGAACTTTTGAGTCAATGGTTAAGATGATTAATAGATGATGAAGATGAGTCCATGAGATGTATATGATGATGATTGATGGAGTAAATTGAGTATATGATGTCAATTGATGATTTTGATATGAGTTAGTTTAGTAAAATTAGGGATATGTGTATCTATGCTCTAATTTGTAAATTGATGGGTTATATGTGAGATTAATTGGCTAAGATTGATAGATCTATGAATGGATTAAGGTATCATGTGTGTTTATTAAATTTCAAAAAGTTTACTTTAATAAAAATCAGGACTTTTTGCCTATGTGTTATTTAAGTGATTTTGGCTTAAGATATATGTATTTGAGCATGATATTAGTGTATAATTATGTTTGAGTAAGTCTTTTGTTGGCTAAGAAATTTTGACTTAGTTTAGTTAGTATGAGTTTTTGAGTTTTCATATTTTGAGAAGTCGATGATTGATAAAATGAGGTCTAATTGCTTTATGACCATTATGTGAAAGTTTGTCATGTTTTATTAAGAGTTTTATGATGATACATGAAGTTTCATTAGAGTTTAGTTTACATGATAAAAAGGAATCTATATGTGTATAATGATTTATATGATAAATGAGATCATGTTTGAGTATTTGAGTAATTTTGAGCACGAAAATGAGAAGAGAATTTTAATGATGCGTTCGTTGAAATGTTTTACTTAAGATTTGAGGTTATGATGTAAGAAGAGAGTCAAGATTGAGTATGATGAGTATTATAATGTGCTTGAATGTTTTCAAGTGCTATATGTGTTTAAAATGAGCTTTGATTGGTTTTCATTGAAGGGATGTTGGGTTGAGCATTTAAGAGTTTGAGATGAGATTTTGGTGAATTTCGTAGGCCTACTGACCTACTGTGATCGACGGTTTTTAGATGTCTAATAGCTTTGAAAATTTTATAGCAAATCCCTACATGAGTCTTAAGCACACCGGTAAAATTTTAAGTCTTTTGGACTTCGTTTACTATTTTTATAAAATACAAAACCTAAACTGCACATTACTACCGAGAATTTCAGAGAACAGGAGAAAGAGTCATTCATTTCAGTAGCTTACTGTGTGATCTAGATTTCAAAATTTTTATGATATTAACCTTATAGTGTTAGCTAGATATCCACCAAAGTTGAGCCCAGTTTGACAACGTTTACTATTTGTTTTTTAAAAAATCCAAGTTTTCGATTGCTCAAAATTGCCGAATATGGTAGACTGTAGTAAAACAGTTATATCTCCTACAATACTTGGAGTTTTTGACTCTACTTTTTTTTATATGAAACTAGACTCGAAGACCTTTCTTTTGGTATGAGTCTCGAGTCCAGGAGGTGTCGGAGTCAGAACAGGTTAGATTTTGAAGTTGAGTCAGTATAAAAACAGAGCATGTTTTGATAATGTTTGATTGTGTTTTCTTATGGGCCTTAGGTGATTGTGTTGTCTATGTGTTTGAATGAGATTAGACGAGCCTTATATGAGAGACAAATCGAGACTTGGAACCATGATTTTCTTGAAACCTATCCTTGAACTTAAGGATTTGAGATGAGTGGAGAGTTTATATAGAGTTGAGTAAGGAGATAGAATATGAGATAGAGCATAAGTTTCCTTTCATGTCTCTGATAATCATAAGTTTTTGATGTCGATTCTAGAATAGTATCTCTAGACTTCTAAGAATGTCAGTAACCCTCAGCTCGCCGTCACACTGCCGCAACAAAGGTACGATAATAGTTTCAAAAATATACATATATGTATTTCAGACGTTATGAAAGTTTTTCAAGAAAATGTGCGCCTTATGTTTACGATGCTATGTGAATGCTTTTTGTCGTGTTTGGGACTACCCGAACCCATAACAACT
Source organism: Salvia miltiorrhiza (assembly GCF_028751815.1). Classification (NCBI taxonomy): domain Eukaryota; kingdom Viridiplantae; phylum Streptophyta; class Magnoliopsida; order Lamiales; family Lamiaceae; genus Salvia; species Salvia miltiorrhiza. The sequence goes on along the minus strand of NC_080392.1, from coordinate 4,389,931 downwards.
CAATGAATGTATTTCGTGTTTGGGACAACCCGAGCCCTTAACGAATCAATGTATGTATGTATGTATGGTCGAGTTAGATTCCTTGAATCTTTCCGGCATAAGCAAAGTTTTCATGAAAGGGACATTAAATGTCCATATATGTTAAGGTTTCAAAAGAAACAGAAGTATGTATGTATGAAAGAATGAGAAAGTTTTATGTTGTCGTTTTAGGCTAGCTGCCTATACGATTAGAATGATGGGTCCTCTTACAAACCGTTTGAGTACCACCCAAGAATGCTTTGAGAATGTTAATCGTGATAGCACCGCTTGATCGATTTAAGTAAAGACTGGTAAGATAGAAATGTTTAACATAGAGATGTTACAACATAGAGCCAATGCTTTAAGACTAAGGATTCACTTGAGCTATTTCAATAGCAGTGAGATTAAGTTTTTCACATAAGAACTTATGTTGCTTATGATTATGATGTTAGTCGTGATAGCTTGGCTAGAACAACATAGAATGGACTTTCATGGTATCAGTAACTTATGATGAAGTACTTATTAGTAAGTGCTTTAAGTTAGAAGTTGACTTAGAGCTTTATAAGAGATAAGAAGTTGACATGATTGGGGGCGAAACTCCCATTTGACTGAGTGATTCATCGTGCTAGGTCTGATCAGCCCATATAACTAAGATCTCGGTGATTGTCAATTAGGATTTTGATCCTGAGTAGGGCGTCATCCCAATGTATAGACTCACACTATGTAGTTGTCACAATAACATCTTATTTTACCACGATAAGCACAGTAATGACTAGAATGACTTAGTTTGCTGTCAGTTCTCGAAGTACTAGAAGGTGATATTCTCACAGTTAGAAAGATACACTAAGCATCAACCTATCTTTTGACCGATAGTCGGTAGAAACAAAGCAACTTCTGGAATCCCAAGTGGAGAACCAGGGCAGATAACTAGTATGATAGAGTTTTCAACAAAATGTCAGGACGTGCTCCAAATATGGTGGACACTTATAAGAAACGCGTGAAGGAGTTCGCAAACGAATGGCGTCATGAGATATTCAATTCCCCTACCAAGCCAAAGAAATATTACGTAGGAACAACCAACGAGCAAGACTCTCACCATCGAATCACTGCTACCAAGGGAGAATGGGAAGACTCCGACACAATCTGGATATACACCACCTCAAGATGTGGTGAAGGAAAGAAAATGGAATGAAGAAAACAACAGAAAATTCGAGAATAGAAAAAGAACTTTAGAATAAGACTTAAGATCTAACCCAGCCTCAGAGCCAACAACCTCACACTAGAAGGGTGATTGTTTCGGCTATAGTATCAAAAGCTCCATCAATAGGAATGTTCAAAGGAAGCAAGTATTTGTTTTAAACTTCAGAGAACTTGAGCACTATGTCTCATTAGCCCCAAAGTTGAATTACTTGACTTATGACTTAGAACTCGTTGTGGTTGTGCACGTGTTGGAAATTTGGAGATACTATCTCTACGGAGTTAAGTGTGAGGTCCTTATAGCTGACAAGAATTTGAAGTGCTTGTTCGAGCAAAGAGATTTCAATGTAAGACAACAGAGACGATTCGAATTAGTGAAGAATTATGATGGTACTATCAATTGGAAATTAAGATAAGATGTTTCACCACTAAATATGAAGTACTGATTGGTGATTGCCTTATTCGGTTTAGTAATTGTTCACCATCCGGAGACAATATCAAGCTGTGTAGTTGCATCAATAGTTAAGTGTGAATTGCAAGAAAGGATTATGAAAGCACGAAATGAAAATGGATATTGGTGAGAAAATGTGTCTCGCCTCAAGAATAAGAAAAACGAAAGGATTCACGAAAGTCAGGAATAGTGCACTAATGGTTAGTGGAGGATTGTGGATGTATACACTGAATATTACGTCTCGCAGTTAAGAAAGTATGTGATTAAGAAAGATGAGATAGTCCAAGCTCAGGGCTTAAGTTATGAAGAGAAATCAGTTTAGTGACTAGATTGCAAGGTTCAAGTGTTACGAGGCAATAATATTGTTCTCGTCATGTAGTGGAACCATCACAGGATGGAAAAGGCTACAAAAGAGATTAATGAAACGAATGACTAGTATCACAAGCTAGAATACCAGGTACGCAAATTTCGGGACGAAATTTATTTTAAGGGGGGTAGTATGTAATGCCCCGCTCTTTTAAATATATATTAGATTAAACATGTGCATTAGTTATAAAATTCTTTTAATTATTTATTGTGACTATTTTATTCAGATAATATTATTTCAGCAAAAGTCTGTATAAGAGATACAGAGCTGCGATTTAATATTCAGCCATGAATCAAACCAATAATTAAATTTATTGGTTTAGTTACATGTTTGAGACTTTATTTTACCTATTGATGGATTCAATCAATATTATTAGAAATTCCAGGCTTATAACCGATTTTAAAAAAAAAAATCGTGTTACTTAGATCAAGTTGATAGAATTATAACTTGAGCACATGCGAATAATAATTTTATTTACTTCACACTATATGAGTAAATATTAAGTCGTGAATTAATTCCGACTTTCAAGTATTAAATCCCTAGTCTGAGGATTTAATTTAGATAAATACGACGAGTATTTAATCATCGAGAATTGGAGAATTATTACAGAAATAAGTACGAACTATGAGAAATTAGATCACGATAAATAGTCGAATCACTACACTATTACACCAACCCCTCCAACATATATCATTACCACAACTATTCAACCTCGGTCAATATATGAAATTCTGCTAACCTGATTAACTCCTTGAGCAGCTAAACCGGCTAATACTAATGATATCCCACCTCTTAAATCAGCTGCACCAACTCGTGCACCACGTAGTTTACTGCCAAATGTTCATATCAATCATAGTCATTAAGTTAAAACGAGATGATGTTAGTGTTGAATTATAAGGCGTCTCAATAGAGTATAAAACTTACTCTCCTTTCCCTTTCCCATAAATATGTGCAGTACTTCCCTCGTAAATCCTAGCTCCAAACTCCTGCAATTCTTTAACTACAAAAGAGCCCAACAGTATGAGCAATCAAAAGCATACATCGATACTATTATTATGAATACATTTCAAGTATAAGCATAATGAGCATGATGCAAACAGGCACATGTTATCTAGCATTCCAGTAATTCCACCATCTTTTGCAAAATCAATTTAGACGAATAATGGTTATAACGACAACACATGCTATTGAAAGAGAACACAATCAGTAAATGAGTACATACCATCTTCAAAACTGCATTTTTCCGCAGTCAATCTCATCCAAATAGTCAAGATTTCAGCAGGGGAAAATCACGACAAAATCCACAATTTTCACAGCTGCAATATCTTTCATGCAATCCATCACACCCAAAAAGCCCCAATTTCAGGAGAAGATGATCACGCCGAGAGCAAAATTTTCAAAGATGGCAGGAGAAGATATCACGCCGAGACCAAAGTGTTCAAAAATGGCAGCAATATTTCTTCAACATTTGCTGCCACCAACCACCTCAACCTCTCTATAAATTGAGGTGAGTTCTGCAGAAGGAAGAAGTGCAGAAGTGCGAGAGGTGTGAGGTAAAACAAGAGAAAATTTTAAATTTCTTACTTGCAAGAGCTCAAGTGAGCTCCCTTCGCCGGACCGTTTATTCGCCGACCGGTCACTAGGCTCTGAACCGAGAACGTGTACTCGTTCCTCCATCTTCAGGTTACCAAACCCAACAATCGAAAGGCCGAAACCTTCTCTATATTTTCCCGACCAAAGGCCACAATATCCTTCGGAGGCCAACGTCGAATTCCCGACTTAGCCACCGGCCAACTTACAGCCTTCGTTTCTCACTATCCTTACGACGAAAAAGGATCGAGAAACCACCGTTGTGTAGCCTGATCTACCTCGCACGAGGAAGACTAAGTCGTAGACCTTCGCGGCTAAACACCATAGCGGAACGACGACCAGAAAACCCCCGACGAACAACTTCCATTAGTGCTCACTTGGACAAGGGTAAGTTGACGCCCTTATTTCGATGCATTCCCGTTTCTATTATATTATGGGAAAATTCTGGGGTATAGATGGGAGTGTGGTGAATATTTGTACAAAGTTTCATGTTATTTGAACTTCGTTTACCACCCTTTTAAAATTTGAGAAGTCTACTGCCCGTATCTGTTGAAACTGTCGTGAGGCAGATGATTAGGTTAATTATTTCAGTAACCATATGTTGATATTTAGCTCTCACATTTTTATTGTATGAAGATATATGTGTTCGCTATCTTCATATAAAATTTGAGGTTATTCCGGTAACGTTTGCTATTTTTTCAAAAATCTGGACTTTCAGTTGGCAGAAACTGCCGAATCTGGTAGGCGATGGGAAAATCGCTATATCTCTTAAACTACTTGGAGTTTTTCAACATACTTTTTTTTCAATTAAACTAGACTCAAAGAGGTTTCTATTGATATAAAATTCGACTCCATACGAGTTCGGAGTAAAAGCAGTTTATTAGTTGAAGTTGAATCTATACAGTTTTGTTGAGATGGAAATGATTCAAAATAATTCCTATTAAGAATTTTAAAGTTTTATTGTTGATAAAATATGACTTTTAGTTTATAAATGAGCTATTGATGTGTATATATATATATATATATATTGGTGATTGACATTATTAAATGGGGAAAAGGAAAACGTTTTATGTTTATAGAATTATTCTTTATTTATAATAGATAAATAAATGAATAATATAAAATGGAATTTCCTACATCCTCAAAGGTACATGAAGTATTTTGATAAAGGAAGAACGATTGTATATGAGTTAGATATAGTCGTTTAAGGAAATATGGGTTGTTAGAGAAATGAGTGAATAGTGATTCACTGCATTTGTTGTTATCTTTTCTATTATTCACTCGAACACATGTTTTCGTGTTATTAAAGGTTCAAATAAACAAAAGCGTCTGAGTAACCTATCGCGCTAAGGAAAGAGAATCATTGTCTTAAGTAGCAAAACACTGCAATCAGGTGGGCATTACTTTTACTATACGTATATAAAGATCCCCTGCGTGTCGTAGGCCTCTTATACGAATGAATGCATGAGATGATCTAACTGTTAATTTCAGTTTCATATATATATCAAATGAGTTTAAATGTTACGTTCAAGCAAGTTATTTCATGACAAAATCTTTGAGTTAAAGTTATTTCAAGTATTGTCTTGCCATAAAATGTTTAAATTTTAGTATGATATCTATCTACTTTGGCTTTGCCAATGATGCAATCGAATTCGGGTCTTGAGCAGTTGATAGCTATCCTGCCAGGACTAGTGTACACCAGTGACCGTGAGTCATCTAGCGGGTTGGCCGGTCAAGTGACCGTGAGAGGTGGCCACCTCTCCGGCACACAGTTCCAGATATGATAGATTACAAGAGAACTTAGACTGCAGTCGAACTTTAAGAATCACAACTGAATTTAGTAAGCTTGGGCCTTTTTAGCGAAAAACCCCTTGCTGTACTGCTTATGATGGCATGACAATTTAAATCTTTACGAAGCATGTTATATTTCATAGTAGGCATATGTGCCCACTGAGTATTTTTATACTCAGCCCTGCATGTATTTCTAAATATGCAGGTTGAGCAGCTGATGGAATGGAATGATGTTGAGCGGGTGTTCCTTTGACATTTCAAGAAATGTAACCTTGAGTATACATCTTCATATGTATATCTCACACGTTTTCCGCTGCAAAACACTTTAATTAGAATAACTCTATGTTATGAAGTTGTGACACGTGTTATTGGGTAACCCACCTTAATCAGTTCTCCTTTATGTGTATGTTTTATAAGTATCCAAATGATCATATATGATCCTAGCATTTTATCTATGAGTGACATTTCCATATACTTTAATGTTAAGTAATTGTCCATATCCGTTCCCACTCATTAATTCTCATCCCAAGTCATATTCCCGGCTAAATTTGTCATTAATGGTTGCGGGCTGTGACATGCTCTAATCTGAAAAGGACAACTAGTTTGATATTTACATTTGAAGCTAATCCTATCCAAGTCAGATCGAGGGATGACAAATTCTGCTCGACGTTGCAAATGCCACAACCCCACAGCTATTTTGAGCAATTCTTTACTTTCAAAAATAGAACCTTCGCTTAGCTCATCAGGATCTGGTATTTCATCAAGCTTACCGGCAAACAAGTTCTCTGAAAAATCTTCTGGAATAACAGGAACTAACCAATTGCTCATCTCCTGCGCAGTTTCTTCCCCTAAATCTGCAGCTAGACCTCTTGGGTTTGTTTGCATTATCATAGCCATAAGCTCGCCAATTCGCCCCTCTCGGCGTATCCACGCAATATGCTCTGCAAAAGTGCCATAATCAACTCGAACAGACTCCCGCTCATCGGCTTCTTCTTCTTTCTCCTCGTCATCCCCATCGGATTCTGTTGATGGGACGTATTCGTCATCCTCAATGTCATCTTCAGCAAACGCTCGTGGAGCATCATAATTCAGGTCCGAATTATGTCTTGAATCTGCTAACCAATCAAATTCGCTCATCTGGTGTGCGATGGACTCATCAAAAGAACCAGGTGCTGGAGTCTGCTCAAAGGTGGACGAAGTAGGTATATCCATTGAAGGTCGGTAAACACCTGCTTGCGGTGCACAATTCCTTCCGTTCTCAATCACAAAAACTTGTGGCTCAACCTCATTAATGCATAATCGGCGAAGTTGATCATCGGTACTTAACAAAGAGCGAATCATGCGACCACTTCGGGTTCTTGACAAATAATACAGATCGTAGTTTGGATTGAAGGAGTTCTGTAGTGACCCGCTCTTTTATATATATTAAATCCAGTAATGCGTGTTTATTAGTTTTTCATCAGTGAATGAAACCGGTTATTATCCTGATATGAATTCAGCTTATGATCCTGAATTTATATTATTAAAGCAGTCAATGATATTAATTCAGAGTTATGACTGACTTAGCAAAGTTGTCACAGCCCGCAATCCCTAAGGATGGTTTAACCGGGGTTATGACTCGGGAAGGGGGTTAAGAAGCGGGGAAAGAAAGGGGCATTTACTTAACAATCAAATATTTTACGAAAAGAGACATTTATTAAATCACACTAGGATCATAACTGATCACTTGGGCAAATACAAGACGTTTGTTCGGGAAGGCCCGTCGAAGTGGATTACCAACAAAAGAGTATTACACTTAAAATAAAAACCTTAACATAATCAGAGTATCTTTTAGCGGAAATACGTGTGAGTTATACATATGAAGATGTATACTCAAGGTTACATTATTATTTTACGTCACAAGGGTACATCCGCTCAACTCCATTCCATTCCATCACCCGCTCAATCTGCACATTAGGGAAAACAACATGCAGGGCTGAGTAAAAATACTCAGTGAACATATGCCGGAAATATAACATTTTATCATTTATTGTACTGCCAACAGTAACACACAGGGTTTTACTTGAAGGACCTGTGCTTACTAAACATTTTCTTTCATTTCATAAAGTTGGATGCGCATCCCATTTTCAGTCTATATGATCCATATCTGTTCCTTTTACGCGCCGGGAAGGAGGCCTCCTTCCACGGACGCTGAGACCGGTCGCAAGCGACACACAGTCTCCATGGGTGTACACGTTAACCCTTACTAGCAAACCTTCGTCTAGCGTAGGGTCCGAATTCGATTTCCTTTATAGTTGGCGAACCAACACAGATAGGATACATACATAAAACATAAACATTTTTGGCAGACAATCATTTCATAAACATTTACCTTTCCTTTCATAAGAACCATTCATCAATTAATCATTTCCATAAACATTTCATTTCATAATAATCATTCATCATTTGAAATATCACAGTTATATCATTTCATTTCGTATAAGAGGCCTGTATCCAGGGGATCTCTATATACGTGTTTTAAGAAAGCCCACCTCATTCCGTTCCCACTAGGGGCGTAGAGTTACCTCCTTCTTTAGCTTTCACTTCCCGTCTGGACCTTTATTGACGAAGAGTCGATAAGTTCGAGAAGAAAGTCGTGTAAGAAAGGAAGATAGGTCTCTAAACTAAACTATCTCCTTTTTAATGATTTTAGGGTTCTAGCATCCATATTAATCTTGTCTCGTTCAAAACCTTAAACTCAAAACATCTATCACATAACTATCATTTAGGTTCGAAACTATTTTTTTGAACATCATCATGCGCATCAATCATAACTCGTTCTACTCACGCCATCAAGTTAAATATTCCGTCATTTAATAACAAATCTTATAATATCACATAGACAAATTAAATCATCATAGATCATTCTTTCTCATACTTAAAATAATTTAATCATTTTCAAATAATCCATATTAATAAGTCATTTGAAAAGAATTAATTTAAATAAGAGTTTAACTCAAAATATTTTATTTTAAAGTCCATTTGTAAAAATACTTGAAATAAAAGAACTCCATTTAAATAATTAATTTAAAGGTCAATATATAATTAAATTAATCAAGCTCAATTTAAATTAATAATTAAGAGCTCAAATAATTTAAATAGATATAAGCCCAAATTAATTAGATAAATTAGATCCATTCAATTTTTTTATTAACCAAGAGCCCAAACATTTAAATTAAAATAGGCCCAAAACTTTTAAATGAAATAAGCCCATTATAAATAAATAGAACATGGCCCTATAAAAACAAGCCCAAATACTTATTAAAAACGGCCCAAAACCCGGCCCAAAACCCGGCCCAAAGCCCGGCCCAAAGCCCATCCTTCATCCTTTAACCTATCTCCACACACACTATTTCACATTCAAACACACACACTAAGCTGCGCCTCACTTCTCTCTCTCGCCTCTGCCCTCTCCGCCGCGCCTCGCCGGGATGCTCGCCGGACGGAGGCCGGCGTCGGCCCCTCTCCTCTCTCCCTGAACTCATTCCCCCTCTCTTCTCCTCTATCTCTCTCGCCTCTATCGTTCATCTCTCGCTCTCAAGACTGTCGGAACAAGGCGGCAGACAGCCACCTTCCACGATGCGCCGCCGCCTGGTTCTCCTCTCCGGCCACACGGCCGCCATCTCCATCTCCATCTCCCTCTCTTCTATCTCTAACTACACGCCCTGTCTCTCTCCATCTCTTTCCTCGATCTGCCGGAACAGGGTACAACAGACGCAACCACCGCGGTGCGCTGCCACCGCCTGATTCATCTTTCCCAGCAGAACGGCCCGAGCCACCACCGCCGCCGATTCCGTCATCCAGCAGCCTAAGGTAGGTCCTAATTTCCCTTTTTCCAATTCTGATTTTTCTACCTTCCTCCACTTTTCAATTAAAAGCTTAAAACCTTTCCCTCTCTTCCTCTCTTTGGCAGATCGGAACCACGGCTCCGCCGCCTTCCGTCGACCATCGGCAGCCACCGCGGCTGCCGTCTCTCTCGGATCTCACACAATACAGGGGCTCACCCCAGATTTCATTCAAACACTTAGCATAGGGTTTTTGTGCAAAAACATATACTGCAAAGTCATACACTGTAAATATGAAATTATAAATATCATGTACTGTAATGCTTATAAAATCTGAAATTCTTTTCTTGCAATAAAACACTCAGTGTAGAAATTTCAGTTCATATGTACATATGTAAACTTGTTGTGAAACATCAAACAGGCGTGTATGAATTGGTAATTCCCTGTAAAAGTGGAATAGGGAAAACCTTGGATTGGTGGTGAATGTTGCTTGTCTCTGCAGATTTGGTATATCACATAAGTTAGAATTGTTGTGAAGAAGAATTGAATGGGATGAATTATCTTGCTCTATTACCTTGTAATTTGTTGGGGTGAAACTTGCTGCAGAGGTGGGAAAATTGTGAAGTGGTGGGGTTGGTTTAATAGAAGTAAAATTCTATGACTGAAATAAATTCTTCAGCATGCGCTATGACTAAAATAATTCTTCAGCATGCGTATGACTGAAATAAATTCTTCAGCATGCGTATGATTGAAATAAATTCTTCAGCATGCGCTATGACTATAATAATTCTTCAGCATGCTTAGGATTTATTCGAATTTAATCATTAAAATATCTAATGGATTAATACATTAATCATATGGTTCCAAACTCAATTAAATAATTTAACACATACAAGACTAATTCTTATTTGAAGTATAAAATCCATTTGGGCTTGTCAATTTAATAATTTAACTAACCACATGGATCAACTTTAGTAATTAATAAAAATTCATATTTAACACTTCAATGTTAAATCCTCATTAATAAATTAATGGACTCAAAATATATTTTGAGTGCATCGTCCACTGAAAATAAAAATAAAAATAAATCATCACGTATATAAATCCTCAAATTCATATAAGTCCGTATTTTATTAATGGATGCCGAACCCTAATTGTCATAATAAATCCTTAATCTGTCATTAGAAGATTTTAAATCTTCAATTAAAAGTCGGGTCATTACATACTATCCCCCTTAAAAGAAATTTCGTCCCGAAATTTGTACCGCAGAAAATAACTCTGAGTACTTCATTTTCCTGTTAGACCGTAGTCTATTCTTGACCATGATATATTCATAGGTGCCTTACCATCTGTATTGACTTAGTCCTTAGTTCCCGATGTAAGATAGATTTGGATCTTCCTTCGTAGCTCAAAAATTGACTTGTAACAATGTCGTTCTTATGGATCATATGCTTTGAATCGTAAACATTCTTCTTCAATTGCGACACATGGGATACATTACGCACATTCTCAAAGCTTAGCGCTAACGCCAAACAGTAAGTTATTGGGCCTATCCTTTCTACAATCTCGTATGAGCCTATAAAACGGGTTTAGGTTTACCCTTCACATTGAGTCCAATGATTTCTCTTGATGGAGAAACTTTTATGGAAATTATCTCTCCACTTTCACATCATAGGTCAATTTGTCATTTGTCAACATATGACTCTGTCAATTATGGCCCTCTTTTATTCACTATCAAATTTTGACGGATGATTTCAATCATCTTGTCATTTCATCCCAACAAAGTGGTGATCTATATTTCCTCGCGTATAACGCCTCATTTACCAACCTATCGATAGTCGATTGATAACTGGTATTATATGTCTCACAATGAGTGGCAAAAACATGTTCTCAGCTTTCACCCCGGTTTAGCTCGGTCATCCTCCACATACCTTATATTGCTGGAATTATTCCTTAAGATTTGACTATCTGTCTATGGGTGAAAAACTATACTAAAACTCAACCTTGTTTTCCTTCTTGTTGTGAGCTTATCCTCAATTTGGATGTAAACTTGAAATATCTATCTGATATAAATGAGCTTGGCACTTCGTGCAAACGTACAATCCTTCTGACCTAAAGTTGGACTAACTTATCGGATCCGTAAGTGATTGAATTTGGTATAAGATACTTACACTTCGTAAGCCAGTCAATAATGACCCATATAGCTGTGTTGCTCATTACGATGTTGATAGTCCTGTAACGTAGTTTGTTTCTATATCATCCAACTTCCATTTATGTATTTCAGAGGTTGTAACTCATCCTAAGGCCTTTGGTACTTCTTAATCACGAGACATTGCTTCTCCATTAGAACACATCTTGTTAAACATTGGTACATTATCAGTCATTTCTATTTTGTTTAAGTGGAACTATAACGACTAATATCTCTAAAGCATTCTTAAGGCAACTTAAACAGTGTGTAAGGAGACCAATAATTTCGAGTATGTAGGCAGTCAGTCTAAAACGCCGTTATAAACTTTTATTCATTCATCGATGGAATCTCGAGTCATGTGGGCATTCACTGCCCCCTTTCGTGACAATCTTTGCTTAAGTCTGAAGGGTTCGAAAAATCCATCTTGACAAAGAAATCCATTGGTTCGTTAAGGGCTCGGTTTGTCCCAAACACGACATTAAGCTTGACTTTATGAGCTCGAAGACTCAAAGTAACGATATGATATGTTGTAAAACCTTCACTTGCTAGCACGCAAGACATATTTCAACAAATGAGGTTACATCTCGTTTCATTTCTCCTAACTAGAATTTTTCTAGATCTTAATATATCTTAGTACTTCCTGGTGACAGTATATGGGTGCCATGGCTTTATCTTATTCTTAAGTTCATTGTCATGGAGATGCATATCTTCCTTTCAAAGAAGATAGCATTATTTGATTCCTCGTGGTAATTCTTGAAATTTCTTATCCTTATTCTTACTCTTAACTTCTCATCCTTCCTTCGTGCTCCTACCACAATTTTCCTCAAGCTGGGTGGTTTAATCACTTCTATCATCATCTTATCATATCTTAGACGAGGCCTTCCGGCTCACTATATCATCTACTACATTGGTCTTGTCCATGTGATGGTTAATACCAAAATCATAATTCTTTACGGGCTCAACCCATCCTCTTTGTCCCATCAGCTACTACAAATTCCTTATCAGGTTTTAGAATCTCTAGCACTACAATTCAAAATCATCAAAACTCTTTATCATTAAACTATCATTTATACTCGACACCAATTGTTCGAGTGTCAGATACCAACATTTATGTGCGTTAATCATAACTCTCACACTCACTCCATTTAGACACATAATCGATATCAGACTCAAATAATAAATTATATCTTAACAATTTATCATGCTCATAGTTCTCGATTAAATCTCGGACTTTGTAATTAAATATTAAATTCCAACTATAATTAATTAACATGTTTCTCTAATTTATTTATCTCATTTAAACTAATAAATCTCATCCATACTAATTTCTCATACTTAGCCATTTTATATGCATTTCTCATGCAATTCAAAAAGCTCAATAACTTACTAATCATGCTCATCTTATAAATACTCAAATAATTCATATAGTCTTACTAACATAGCATTAACTCATATGCACTGCTAGTTCACTTACATGACTTCACATACTCCACATATCTCAACTTAATAAATCATCGAATAGTTAGAAAATTTGTATTTAATGGAAATAAATTCCAAAAATTTAAATACAAATATTTTTAATTATTCTAAACACATTGGCATGCTCAAAATATCTCAACTAAAATCGAGCATCGCTCGTCTTTGGCCTTTATATCTCACGGCCTTCATCAAATTTGAACCTTGGTGTTCAAATTAATCTAAGTAAATTATACGTGCAATATTTAATAAATATAAACACATATATAAACTCAAATCATTCAATATGTTCCAGAAAATGCCACTTTCTTGAGCAAAACTCACACCTACTGATTTGGCATAAATTCGTTCACCCAATAGTACTTGTGTACATTGTAACACCCGGCATTTTCACTACAGTTTATATTATTATTATTATTATTATTATTATTATTATTTTCTAATCTAAAAGAAGAAAGAGAAGTAGAATCACTGAGATGAGATGAGATGAGATGAGATATTATTATAATGGCCTGAGCTTTTAATTCAGTGAGCTTTTAATTTGAATAATTAAGTATTCTTGCATCTTTTATTAAATTTTATTCTTGGAAGCAAGTTTATAATTCATAGTAAAGGGATTATTTTATTATTTTCAGAGATGAGAATGGTGATAAGTACGAAGTATTATTAGTCGATTTATCGCTCGACTAATTGAAGTGATGGATATTTAATTATTTATATATGAGCTTTCTTATTTTAATAGTGATGATTTATTATTAAACCATGAATATGAGATTTACTATTATTTCTTAATTATTGAGATTTTTTTTTAAGTTATTCAAGTGAGGTTTTATATTATTAAATTATGAAAGAAAATGTTGAATTATTTTGTGAGTTAGTTAAAATGTAGAATTTTAAACCCACACATACTAGTAACATTTTATTACTTACTTTTACTAAACCTAATAAGATATATATATATATATATATATATTGGCTTATAAGGGAAGAAAGCCCATTTTTCTTCTTCCCCTGGCAGACGTCCAACCCCTTCCCCATCAAACCTCCATTCTTTTTATTTGCAAGCTCAAATCTTAGCCTCTAAAATCTCAAATATCATTCATAGATCACAGATTGAGGTAAGAACATACTTTGGCAAGATTTCTATGGTCTAAAATCGAGGAAATATTTACTTTATTTTCTTGATTATTTTCGAAAATTGGGGGTTTAATGCTAGAGTTGAAGTATGATCTTAATATTGAGATATATTATGTTTTTGATGTTCCTAAGCATGATTATGGTGGTTAATTGTATTAATTCTTACTTGATTTCGAGTTTACTCAAGTTAGTATGAACCCTAGGTTTGAGGTTGAGAGTTCTGATTATGTTCTTGAATAATTGGACTCATATATGTGTTCTTGAGTTGGAATTATGTCATATATGAGTAAATTACGAGTTTACACCATATAGGATGTGAGATTGAGTTTGTTAGTTTAATGAAAATTGGGGCTTTTGAGATAAGAAGGTTTATATGCTATTTATTGATGGATGTAGATATATTATGATGTGATTTTATCAAATATATGGAAATTAGAACAGCCCTAATGTGTGGAAAATTGTTATAAGAATTGTTATGTTGTAACTTGTTGGCTTTGTTGTGTTAAACATGAGTTAAGTTTGAAGTTAAAGCATTCTAGTATGTATTATGATCGTGTATTTGAGTCTACACATTTTATTTGGCCAAAGTATGAGTTATATGTTGAATTGAAACAAAGAATACATTGATGTCAGTTTTTAACTTGGCAGAGCAGTGTCTTGGGGGATGATTTTAATGATGTTCCCATAGTCCAAATGAGTTGAAATTTTTACTGTAATAACTTTATCATGAGTAGTACGTTTCTGCAAAATTTCAGCTAAATCCGAGACCATTAGATGTGTCAAACGAGTTTCTGAAATGTACTGCGCGAAGCAGCGAAGTTCAGTGGCAGATTTTGCCTTTTGTGAGATAATTTCATATACACTTGAGATATTGTATTTTTGTAACTTTCTAATAAAAATAGACTCTGAGAGATTTCTAAAAATGTAAAGTTTGTATTTTTTTTTTTTTAAAGAGGTTGATTTTATATGATATTACAAAGTTGAGATTCATATATGATTACATATTTGAGATTTCTTACTTGAGCAAGTTATTAATAGAACTATGCTAAGTGATTGATGTTTAGTTATTAATTGTAAGCTAATCTATATAGAATGGATTAGGTTACTCTTAAGCTTTTCTCAATTTGAGATATCCCAAGAGATGTGATGTTACTATTTTGCTTTTAGTTAAGTCCATATAAGTAGAATACTCAGATTAGAGGATGCAACTTTCAAGTGATAGAAGGTTCATTCAAGATTTACTTTCTATTTACTTACTTATTATCCAATCTTACGTGGGGACCTCATTATAATGAAGGTTCGAGTGGCTTTATAAAGTAAACAAGCAAGGATCTCTACTTCATTAAGCATACCAGGTGGGCATTACTTTTACTATACGTATATAGAGATCCCCTGCGTGTCGTAGGCCTCTTATACGAATGAATGCATGAGATGATTTAACTGTTAATTTCAGTTTTACATATATCTATCAAATGAGTTTAATGTTACATTTGAGCAAGTTATTTCGTTACAAAATATTTGAGTTAAAGTTATTTCAAGTATTGTCTTGCCATAAAATGTTTAAATTTTAGTATGATATCTATCTGCTTTGGCTTTGCCAATGATGCAATCGAATTCGGGTCCTGAGCAGTTGATAGCTATCCTGCCAGGGCTAGTGTACACCAATGACCGTGAGTCATCTAGCGGGTTGGCCGGTCAAGTGACCGTGAGAGGTGGCCACCTCTCCGGCACACAGTTCCAGATATGATAGATTACAAGAGAACTTAGTCTGCAGACCAACTTTAAGAATCACAAATGAATTTAGTAAGCTTGGGCCTTTTAGCGAAAAACTCCCTTGCTGTACTGTTTATGATGGCATGACAATTTACAGTTTTGAAGCATGTATTTTTATACTTAGGCATACGTGCCCACTGAGTACTTTTGTACTCAGCCCTGCATATATTTCTAAATGTGCAGGTTGAGCAATGGCTGATGAAGATGAAGTGATGAGCGGAGCTTTTGTCATAAGTTTAATAAATGGACTCTTGGATACATGTCTCCATACATGTAATCAGATTATGTTATTCCGCTGCATACTCTCAAGTAATATGTCTTTAAGCTAAGTCGGGTTCATCCGAACTTACGAGTTAATCGAGTCCTTGCGACTAAACAACAGTTATCTTATGATTGTCCCTCCTTAACAATGATTTGATTTCGAGCCTTCATTATTTATTCACCCCTTTCTTTTCCCGCTTCTAATCTCCCTCCCTTAGTCATGGTTTCCCCGACTTAATTATCCTTAATTAGGTCCGGTCGTGACAGAATGGTATCAGAGCCGTTCGTTTGCTCTGAATCCAAGAGTTACCCAATTAGTCCTAGATTAGTTATTGTATAAAAGAGTCAGTCGACAAAAGCTCAGCGCTTCATCACATCGTCATGCTCAGCAAGAAAGAAGGTGGTAATGATTTTAAAACATTGAGAAGTTCACGTTCTATATAAATGTACTGATGCTTACATTCAAGTTTTATGCTTTAGTGATTGATTAGATATCTCAATGAACTTAGATGCGTTAAGAATGCATGATCACTGTTACGAGAAGAACAATAGAAGCTAGAAACTCAGTTATATTTCACTATAGCCATGGTGAAGAGCTAAGAAAGAGAAAGATAATCCAATGAAAGCAGTGCAAGCGGAGTGCCACGCACAAATCACTGACGCAGACATAGTTCTTCATTCAGGTTGTTCACGCGAGACGGAGCACCTAATCGACTATTGCCTTATTCGATGATAGTTTAAGTATGATATTGCTTATAGCGATGAGTGCGACTTATGTAATCAGTTAGCTAATCCCTAATAAGTTGAGACTCGCTTCTAGCCTCGATTATCACTAGCTATGGCTTGAGGATAACCTTCATGATTCATGTATGAACTTCAGAGTTAGACTTACGAGGGGTCAAAATGCTTTGTATATAATGTTATAATATTACGATTAAAGCTATCAGCTTATAGTTTCAGATATTCGGAACCATTCTACTTACAGTACCTATCGCAATAGATGAGGACATGACTGAGAATCCCTATTGATTACGATCACCTACTACGAATTGGAAAGACGAGATGTGATATGAGTACTAGCAATTACCAACCATTATGATTGATCATAAAAGTTTACGCAAGTGTGTAAGACGAGAGAAGTTCTCGAAGATGGTTCAGAGTTTAATAATAGCTAGAAGCGCCGACAGTGGATTAATGCTGAAATAAATGAATTAAGATTCTAATGAGACCCTAAGGATATACTCAAGATAAATATACATACCTTAACCTATCAAGGACATCGCCTCACTTAGAACGTCTTGGATTAGGCATTTAGTTTAGTAGCCGGAGTGAGAGCATTGACTAAGGTCATTCCATGACTTAGGATTACGTATGGTGACGCATACCCTGTAAAGATGCTCAGAGGAGCAAAATCTATTTCCTTATTAAAGGCGTGATGATTCAGAAGGTCTTTTGCAATGACACGGAAGAGTGCTTCAAATTATATGGTTGCATTTCAAGCGCTATGTGAAGGAACACTAAGTACTAGAAGTACTACATTTAAAATCATGTAGTGAAAGATTGTTGAGTAAGGTTGAGCCTACCTTATTTCGCCTATAGAAGATGTTTAGGGATTGCATTAAATTAGGAGGCAGACTCTAAGTTTGAGAAGCTCTAGAATATTGTCAAGGACATGTTCAAGATGTTTAAATGAAAGTGGTGATTTTAGACCAAGTATACCTTTTGCAGCCAATGAACAAGAGTTACCAAGTTCGGAAAAGTATTTCCGAGTGACTGAGAAGTAGTTGTGTCGGACCTGGCCAGTCCACATGGCCAAAATCTCAGTAGTCGTCATATATGGGTCTTTAAACCTTTATATTTTAAACCTTCATCTGAAAAGCCAAACGGGTTCAGACTATTAGGTCATTTTGCTTCGACCTTTCAGTCAATTCATTTCTACCCTATGGTTATTCATTTTCAATTGTTTGGCAAATTATTGAAACACTTTGTCTAATTGCCATTTGTGATTTGAATCATTGTGATCTACTAACTGTTGGTAGATTTTTTGTGACCAAGGATAAACAGATCCTCATCAGATTAAATCAGTCAAACACGTATGCTTCAACCCAAGGGTCAAGCACGTAATGCATCAGACAATCTCTTGTGCATTTAGTAGGACATTATTTGTGTATTTCGAAAACGACGATCATTTCGATGCTTTTGTATGCCCTATGTTGGCTTAGTTATTTTGACTAGTATTAGTACGGAAACGCTGGTTCATAGGGCATTTCGGAACTGAGCCCTTTCATGATGACCTTGCAAGATAGCCAGTTCATCATGTATAATGCTTGGATAGATCACCATATCTATATTCAAATGTTGTTGAAATAGTCCTCATTGATATTAATTTTCCCGTGTCTATGTAACAACCCTATCAGTCTTTTGCGGCAAGTCACTTCCGCTATGTTATTTATATACTTTCATGAGAAAGAGTGTGAGCAAGATTTGAGAATCAAGAAATGGTTTACAGAAGTGATGATATACAACTGTATGTTTTGATGATTGTATGTCGACTCATTAGTATGCCACCAAAACAAGGGCATCCAAGAAGAGGGAGAAGAATTCCCTAAGGTAATGAAGGTACTAGGGCTAGGAAAAAAAAAAAAAAATAAAAAAAATAGCCCCATCACCCATATAACTAGAACATAGAATAGATGAACTATTTCACGACAAAACTCACCTGCCTTCAGTAGGACATGAGATCCAGCAAAAGCTGAGACTTGGGTAAGAGCTATTGAGTGCATTTTCAATTTCATTTGCGTTTTACAGACCAGGAAGGAAAGCACAGAGAAAAAAATGATGACAGTTGAACAATTAGAAAATTTTACGTGGGATCATTCTAAACAGAAATATATGATAAGTATATACCCCAAAGCTATCGCAAGAAGAAGAAAAGTGGATTTTACAATCTAAAGTAGGGGAATAATGACCGTTACTCAATACGATAGGATGTTCTGTGATATGTCGAGAGAAAGACCAGTAACGACGCCTATGCCAACACCTTCACAGGCACAAACTCAGAACATTTGAGGAAGAAGAAAAGAGGACAACAGTAACAGTTGTCAAGCGAAAAAGACACCATGGCAGGGGCAATCATCCCAGCAATAAGGCTACAAAAGCCAAAAGGGTACTCCTAGACAGATAGGAGATAACCAACAAAGAATCTTGCCCTGCCCAAATTGTAACAAGAACCATGGTAGATGCTACAATAATGGAAGAGTGGAAGTGAAGGTTGTTACACAGTAGCCAGAAGGGCATTATGCAAACCGTTGTTTAAATAAGGAACAAGGGACGGGTCTATGCTGAACTTGCTTGTCCAGGCTCCGTATCTGCAAGCAATCCATGTTTTGCCCCACCACACCAAGAGTAGTAACCACGCCAACAACAACAACAACAATAACACATGTGTGCTTGAGCTTAAAGCTGAGCATAAATTCACTCAAAGTCATGGTGAATAACTCGTATGTTATACCGATGGGAGACATTGATGTAATCTTAGGAGTGGATTAGCTAACTGTGAACCAAACTACCATCATTTGCAACAAAAGACAAATTTCTTTTCGACCCTTGGAAATGAA
Organism: Salvia miltiorrhiza; assembly: GCF_028751815.1. NCBI lineage: Eukaryota > Viridiplantae > Streptophyta > Magnoliopsida > Lamiales > Lamiaceae > Salvia > Salvia miltiorrhiza. The sequence goes on along the minus strand of NC_080392.1, from coordinate 4,370,241 downwards.
CTGACACTTTTCCATGGAATTAGCATGAGCAAGAGGAAGGCAATCATCTCCACCCTCGACGCAATAAAGATGATAAGGAAAGAATATTCGGACTACCTTGTGTATTTTTCATGGAGAACAAAGAACCGAGAAAAGCATCAGAGATGTGACCATCGAATGAGAATTTCTTGATGTTTCCTTAATATCTCGCCGATGTGCAACCATTCTTTTCGAAAGAGGAAAATTGGCACATTGAGAATGTGTATAAACTATAAAGAGTTGAACAAGGAGACATTCAAGAACAAGTACCCTTGTCGAGGATAAATGACCTTTTCGATCAGGTCAGAGGAGTGACTGTATTCTTAAAGATAGACCTAAGGATTGGGTATCATCAACTAAAGTTTTGGTCAAAGGATGTACCTAAGATGGCCTTCCGAATTAGATATAGCCATTATGAGTTCGTAGTGGTGTCATTCGGATTGACTAATGCACCAGTCGTGTTCATGGATCTCATAAACCGAGTGTTTCATCTATCCTTAGACAAATTTGACATAATTTTCAGAGATGATGTTTTGATCTACTCGAAAAACAAGAAAGACCATGAGAAACACTTGAGAATTGTCTTAAAAATGTTGTAAACATAGCGTCTCTATGCCAAGTCCAACAAATGCGAATTTTGGCTCAATGAAGTCACATTTTTGGGACATATTATCTCATGAGAAGGGATCAGAGTGGGTCCTGACAACAAGTTGTACACAAATAGTGATCGCCTACTAACCACTGCAACAAATTTATATTGCAACTTTGCAAGAAAGTTATTAATATTGCAATTTTGCAAGAAACTAGTATTTGGAGAAGTTTACATGTTTACAAGTGGGTGAATATGAATAACATGGTCTATTTATGAGTATCCTCTACTAATATGAACTTCTTGAACGGATAAAGTGTTGTTCATATTTTAATATTTGTATCTTGATATGTGGGGGATTTTCATTTGTTGCATAGCAATGAAAATCTTTTAGATGATGGTGTGTACGTATATCTATACATTGGATGGATGTAGATATAGACAGTTTGATGATACAGTAGCGAGTTATGTCAGTGGCACTGTAACCTAGTACTAGTAAGCGACGTTATACAGTTACTGCATCACAATTAGTACGTACTAAGATCATTTTTGCAACGTATATTCTCATCTTTTGTATGAGAAATCAATGAGGCAAATTTTCCCATGCTATGAAATGATCAAAGTAGTCATTTACTAGGCCGTTGAGCTTTAATTGCTTAGATGGTTGAATTTTTGTGTATAAGTTTTATAACTTAGTTGATTTATAGCTAATTAACAGCGATTGCTTTACTGATGGGATGAAAGCTCGATTTTGAGAATTTTGTGTATTTACTCGGCATGATGTCTCAAAGAAGCAATGAAAATCTGCTATCCGCCATGTGAATAATTTAAAGAACTACTCGTCCCCATCAACTTGAAAGAAGAATAGCAGAAGTTTTTCATTGTCAAAATCCCTTTATTGCGAGTTAAGCGGTAGAGTTTCAAAGAAGCAGTAGAGTTTTGCGAGTTTCGCTTGCTTAGATACAATGATCAAGAGCGCCTTCTTGTATGTTATTTCAACTACAAGGATCGACTTATTAGTGGGAGACGAAGCAGAAGATATATACCCTCGAGCAATTAGAGAATCTTATTTGGGGCCAGTTCACAGAAATTTCTATGAAGAATATGTTTTCATAAGTCGTCGTCAGCAAAAAGGAGACGTAATTTAACAATTTAAAGCAAGGAAAGAAGACCATGGTTGAATATGATTGAGAATTATGTGACATATCTCGATATGCGCCTTAGAAGGTTGACACATATAGTAGTTGTAACTTCTCATAGAGTTTTGATGTAGTGCCCTTGCTTGTTGGCTAGCCAAACATTCCTTCAACTAATGAAGATATATCTCATTTCCATTTCTTCCCACCAAACTTTTGTTTGAGATCTTGATATAATTTAGTGCTTCTTTGGTGGGCACTATATAGCGTATCATGAGCTTTACTCTCAACCGTTCAGTATTGGGTACACAACTTTTCTCAAACATGATAGCAGTACCCCTAGCTTTTGGGCAAGTATTGATCTCTTCTATCATAATCCTTACCCGTAATTTTTCTAACTTTTCATATTTCCTTTGTATTGTAACAATTCTGATTCTCAAATCAGGAGTTACTGTTGAAATTGCAATTACAGCTTCTATGGTTTGTGGTGGTAAAACCACATCTAAATTCAACCTTTCGAATTCCTTGATCAATTTTCTTCATGGGTAAGGAGAAATCCTTAGTTAACTTGAGTTTTTCTACTCAAGGCATCCACTACTATATTCGCTTTGCGTGGGTGACAAATTATTCTACAATCATAGTCCCTTATTAATTCGAGCTATATTCTTTGCCTTATACTTAGATCTTAATGCTCGAATAAGTATTTTAAACTTTTATGAGGTGTATCAATTCCACATCTCGTTTCATAATACTATTGTTGCTAGCTCCAAGTTATGTTGAGCAATTCAGTTCTTGCGGTCTAAATTTTCATGACCCATTAACAATAACTCTTTCACTTTGCAACAATGCATAACCAAGTCCATCTTTGATACAGAGGACCGATTTTATATGGTCTTTCAACTTTGAGAATTCGGCCATATTTTAAAATAGCCTTTCATCCAACAATAGATGAGCAATTTGAGAGAAATCTTTAAACCTTGGAAGATGTGATATAGATTATTGTACTAGAGCGAAGAAGCGGCGGCTTTAGCAGAAGGGACGCTGACAATCGTGGGTGAATCCGGGTTCCAAAACTCTCTTTTCAAAAATGATTTGTCTTTTCCCTAGCACGGTAGGAGTGAATTCCCCGCCTACAGAGGGCAGGAGACGACCATCTCAAGGTGCATCATGCGTACTCAGAAGCCGCATTATGCACTAGAACGAAGGATGAATTGGGAAAAAGCTTTTGCTACTCATTGAATTTGCCTACAATAATAATTTTTGGGCAACAATTGATATGACACCATGTGGAGCTTATTGTGGAAAGAAATATTGATCTCCACTCTATTGACATGAGGTAAGTGAAAGAAAAGTGACAGGACCTGATGCGGTTGAATAAATGATTACGCTTATCCGACAAAATCGACAACTGCTCAAGGAACCTCAAGAGCAACATAAACTTTTTGTAGAGGATGAAGTTTTTCTCAATGTTACGCATTCCAAGAGTGCACAAGATCGATGTGAAAAACAAGTATCTAGAATTATTTTCTAACGTAGTCAAATTTCGAGGACGAAATTTCTTTAAGGGGGAGAGGATGTAACACCCGGCATTTTCACTACAGTTTATATTATTATTATTATTATTATTATTATTATTATTTTCTAATCTAAAAGAAGAAAGAGAAGTAGAATCACTGAGATGAGATGAGATGAGATGAGATATTATTATAATGGCCTGAGCTTTTAATTCAGTGAGCTTTTAATTTGAATAATTAAGTATTCTTGCATCTTTTATTAAATTTTATTCTTGGAAGCAAGTTTATAATTCATAGTAAAGGGATTATTTTATTATTTTCAGAGATGAGAATGGTGATAAGTACGAAGTATTATTAGTCGATTTATCGCTCGACTAATTGAAGTGATGGATATTTAATTATTTATATATGAGCTTTCTTATTTTAATAGTGATGATTTATTATTAAACCATGAATATGAGATTTACTATTATTTCTTAATTATTGAGATTTTTTTTAAGTTATTCAAGTGAGGTTTTATATTATTAAATTATGAAAGAAAATGTTGAATTATTTTGTGAGTTAGTTAAAATGTAGAATTTTAAACCCACACATACTAGTAACATTTTATTACTTACTTTTACTAAACCTAATAAGATATATATATATATATATATATTGGCTTATAAGGGAAGAAAGCCCATTTTTCTTCTTCCCCTGGCAGACGTCCAACCCCTTCCCCATCAAACCTCCATTCTTTTTATTTGCAAGCTCAAATCTTAGCCTCTAAAATCTCAAATATCATTCATAGATCACAGATTGAGGTAAGAACATACTTTGGCAAGATTTCTATGGTCTAAAATCGAGGAAATATTTACTTTATTTTCTTGATTATTTTCGAAAATTGGGGGTTTAATGCTAGAGTTGAAGTATGATCTTAATATTGAGATATATTATGTTTTTGATGTTCCTAAGCATGATTATGGTGGTTAATTGTATTAATTCTTACTTGATTTCGAGTTTACTCAAGTTAGTATGAACCCTAGGTTTGAGGTTGAGAGTTCTGATTATGTTCTTGAATAATTGGACTCATATATGTGTTCTTGAGTTGGAATTATGTCATATATGAGTAAATTACGAGTTTACACCATATAGGATGTGAGATTGAGTTTGTTAGTTTAATGAAAATTGGGGCTTTTGAGATAAGAAGGTTTATATGCTATTTATTGATGGATGTAGATATATTATGATGTGATTTTATCAAATATATGGAAATTAGAACAGCCCTAATGTGTGGAAAATTGTTATAAGAATTGTTATGTTGTAACTTGTTGGCTTTGTTGTGTTAAACATGAGTTAAGTTTGAAGTTAAAGCATTCTAGTATGTATTATGATCGTGTATTTGAGTCTACACATTTTATTTGGCCAAAGTATGAGTTATATGTTGAATTGAAACAAAGAATACATTGATGTCAGTTTTTAACTTGGCAGAGCAGTGTCTTGGGGGATGATTTTAATGATGTTCCCATAGTCCAAATGAGTTGAAATTTTTACTGTAATAACTTTATCATGAGTAGTACGTTTCTGCAAAATTTCAGCTAAATCCGAGACCATTAGATGTGTCAAACGAGTTTCTGAAATGTACTGCGCGAAGCAGCGAAGTTCAGTGGCAGATTTTGCCTTTTGTGAGATAATTTCATATACACTTGAGATATTGTATTTTTGTAACTTTCTAATAAAAATAGACTCTGAGAGATTTCTAAAAATGTAAAGTTTGTATTTTTTTTTTTTTAAAGAGGTTGATTTTATATGATATTACAAAGTTGAGATTCATATATGATTACATATTTGAGATTTCTTACTTGAGCAAGTTATTAATAGAACTATGCTAAGTGATTGATGTTTAGTTATTAATTGTAAGCTAATCTATATAGAATGGATTAGGTTACTCTTAAGCTTTTCTCAATTTGAGATATCCCAAGAGATGTGATGTTACTATTTTGCTTTTAGTTAAGTCCATATAAGTAGAATACTCAGATTAGAGGATGCAACTTTCAAGTGATAGAAGGTTCATTCAAGATTTACTTTCTATTTACTTACTTATTATCCAATCTTACGTGGGGACCTCATTATAATGAAGGTTCGAGTGGCTTTATAAAGTAAACAAGCAAGGATCTCTACTTCATTAAGCATACCAGGTGGGCATTACTTTTACTATACGTATATAGAGATCCCCTGCGTGTCGTAGGCCTCTTATACGAATGAATGCATGAGATGATTTAACTGTTAATTTCAGTTTTACATATATCTATCAAATGAGTTTAATGTTACATTTGAGCAAGTTATTTCGTTACAAAATATTTGAGTTAAAGTTATTTCAAGTATTGTCTTGCCATAAAATGTTTAAATTTTAGTATGATATCTATCTGCTTTGGCTTTGCCAATGATGCAATCGAATTCGGGTCCTGAGCAGTTGATAGCTATCCTGCCAGGGCTAGTGTACACCAATGACCGTGAGTCATCTAGCGGGTTGGCCGGTCAAGTGACCGTGAGAGGTGGCCACCTCTCCGGCACACAGTTCCAGATATGATAGATTACAAGAGAACTTAGTCTGCAGACCAACTTTAAGAATCACAAATGAATTTAGTAAGCTTGGGCCTTTTAGCGAAAAACTCCCTTGCTGTACTGTTTATGATGGCATGACAATTTACAGTTTTGAAGCATGTATTTTTATACTTAGGCATACGTGCCCACTGAGTACTTTTGTACTCAGCCCTGCATATATTTCTAAATGTGCAGGTTGAGCAATGGCTGATGAAGATGAAGTGATGAGCGGAGCTTTTGTCATAAGTTTAATAAATGGACTCTTGGATACATGTCTCCATACATGTAATCAGATTATGTTATTCCGCTGCATACTCTCAAGTAATATGTCTTTAAGCTAAGTCGGGTTCATCCGAACTTACGAGTTAATCGAGTCCTTGCGACTAAACAACAGTTATCTTATGATTGTCCCTCCTTAACAATGATTTGATTTCGAGCCTTCATTATTTATTCACCCCTTTCTTTTCCCGCTTCTAATCTCCCTCCCTTAGTCATGGTTTCCCCGACTTAATTATCCTTAATTAGGTCCGGTCGTGACATACATGGTCCCTAAATGTTCCTTATGTTCATCTTCATTCTTGGAGTCATTAAGACGAACTTATCTAGGTGAAGGTGGAATACTCTATCAATGATGCCCATGAATATATTTGGGCATTTGTTAGCCTGAATGGCACAACTACAAACTTGTAGTGGTCATAACCCGTTCTAAAAGTTGTCTTGAGTATACTTTCTTGTATGACTTTTAGCTAATGATACTCGATCCTAAAATCGATTTTGGAAAAACACACTTGCATCCTTGAGTTGGTCGAACAATTCATCTACCCTCGGTAAAGGATATTCATTCATGAGTATTAGTTTGTTCCACGCTCTATTGTCTGTGCGCCTTTTTAAAGTACCATACTTCTTCATAACATACAAAATATGCGCTCCTGATGGGAATGCACTAGACATTATCAAACTTAGGTCTAGTCGTTTTCTGCAATTGGATCTTTAGGTTCTCCAACTCCTTTGGAGTCATCTTGTTCGATGCTTTTGATACACGTGTCGATCTTGGTACTAGGTCGATGGTAATTTCTAATTGTCTATTGGGTGGCAGTCTTGGTAAGTTCTCCGGATAATCATAATGGAATTCACGTATAACTTTTACGTCCTCGACTGTCCTTTCTGTTCTAGCTCCTCCGTTTAGGTATACAAGGAAAACTTGGTAATGTTTCTTATTTATCACCTTCATGGCTTGTATGTATGAAATAACTGATATTCTCTCCTTATACTTATCTCTTGAAAACTTAATGCGTCTATTCTTGAAGGTTTGAATGAGATTTCCCATTTAATGCATAAATCGTAGCATATAGTTCTCAGCTAACCAGTCCATTCCTAGGGTTACATCTACGTTCCATATTGGTATAACATCAAGTTATTCGCTACCACCTTAAGTGATCCTATATTCAATTATAGGTTCATATAACTACGTGTCACTATCGTTGTCCCTTCTACGGGTGAAAAGTTTTTCATGTCTTGACCACTTTGTTCAGTTTGAATTTGTGTCGGGTGATCCCCGAGCATAACTACCTTGGCGTTTAGAGTTTTGTTGAGCAATTCAAAGTACGTAAACTCACCGTGGTTGGCGAGTGCCATTCTTATCTCATACTTTAGGCCAAGGCGAAACTTCTTCGGGAGTTTTTTTTTTTTTTTTTCATTGGTGTCCACCTATTGTGGGGCATAACGGACATGCCACAACAAATGTGGTCATACTCGGTCATAGATATCCTGTTTTGCTTTAGATTGAACATTTTCGTTTCTCTCCTCCTATCGCAGATATTGGAAAGAAAAAAAAAATATATGTAATATGTGTCCGTCTTAAAGTCTTTCTAAGATAAGTTTGCTAACCACATTCTTGAGTCATTGCTTTTCTTTTGGCCTCCCACCAAAATCTGTAAATCTAGTCAACTGGAACGCAACACATGAAGTCTTTCTTGTGCGGTACAAAGAAAATCAAAGGTTTTCTTCATCGTCTTAATCTAGAGTTTACCCTCAACTGGATTCTTGGTTTCATAGCTATAACAAGCTTTACTCGAGAAAAAGTTCATCCATCTTTCGTAATGGTTCATTTTTGTCCCCATCTCGTTTCTAGCTTCTCATCTACCAGACATTCTATTTTTCAAAGAAAAACGATCATCAATACATTCCTTTTCTCATATCACATGCGTAACACTTTTCCATGATTCCCTCGTGAAATCAGCATAGACAAAATAACTCAAGTCCTTATTCTCAAACCTTACGGTTTGTACTATAAATTGCTAACAAAATGTATGGTTGATAATAATCATAGGAGAAGAACTAATGTCAACTAATTTTAGACACAAACTGATGGACAGTTAACCAAGCTATAGTTTGGGTGACTTACTAAGTCAATATACTAACACTTCTTAGTCGTATACCTCAAAAGAATCTACTAGGGCAACTCAAAAGTTGTAAAAACTCAAATCTCAAATGATATCAGAATAAAGTGTTGTAGAAAATTTGTTCAAGAGACTCAAATAAATAACCAGAGGGTAGAAAGGAGTAACTACCAGGTCGAACAAAATGACCTAGAGTGAGAACCCATCTGATTTTTAAACTGAAGTTGAAATACAGGGGTTTATAAACTCAAAAGACGTCTACTGAGATCTGGATCATGTGGACTGGCCAGGTCCAACATCATCACCTCCCAGTCACACGGAAAACATCGTCCCGAACTTAGAAAGCCGTGGACAACTATTCATAATAAAACTCAAGTTCGTAGTGGCAGCTTAAAGCTCAAACTTAAGGTTCTAGTCCTATTAAACTAGACTCTTATTCCCCAAGGTCTACATACAGACAGTCGAACCATATTTTCTTATATAACTTGTAGTCCTAAAGACATGAGCAACAGTCCAAAGGCGTGTATACTGAGCTATAACAACTCTTATGTCGTCGTCAAAAGCTATACTAAAATCCTGATATGCCCGGGTAGTCTCTGCTGGGGTCAAACACGGAGCTCTCCTAACCATTGGAATAAGCCTGAACTTAACTATCTTTAATAGATAAGGGCAAGTCTGAGTCTTCTTATACGTAAGTAGACGCAAAACTCTTAAAGGTACACGGTTATGAACATACTACGCATAACAAAACATAAGTTTCATTAAGACAACTAAACTTATTTTAAGGTCTTCTATTCTAGTGGACTCGGATCCCATTTCCCATGTATGTCACAAATATATATATAACCCGCAGACAATCAATTCACGCCCTTTTTATAATCTATCGTGTAACATAAGTCGATTCGATGTTTCATCGTGGGTAATCATTCGAACGTAGAGACTTATGCTTAAACCCTTGATGCAACGTTTGCCTTGAATTCATCTTGTATCATCATTCCGTGCTTTTCCTTCAACGCGTACATGTCTTTTCATTCCTCTTTGTAGTTCAAAAGAACCATTGTTTTCTTGTGGAAGCTGAAATGCTCTAAGTTCTCTATCATTCTTCTAAATCATTACTTCAAGAATCTAGATTGTAGAGATATCCTACTAATCCAGCAGTCTATGTTCTTTTAGAATCGTGATCATGCAACTTATAGCAATCTATGTTTTCTGGGGAAAGCACGTGTCAGTTCTCTATCATCCTTCTTATTATATCATCATAACTGTAATGATATGCCATGGAAGGCAAAACATTCAACATTTTAATGAAAGGCAAAACATTCAACATTTCATCATAGCATGCTCTTTACATAAACATCTTCATGAAACAGTTTAGAACAATAACATCTTTAAAACGTTGTAATTGCAGTTACCTTTTTCCTTGATTGAGCACGATGCAATGGAGTGTTGAGCGGTGTCGTATGAACCCATATAAGTATAGTGACTCGATCTAGGCTTTACTTTGAAAGGAACTTTTAGGGTCCAGAGCAAACGAACTGCTCTGATACCACTCTGTCACAGCCCGCAATCCCTAAGGATGGTTTAACCGGGGTTATGACTCGGGAAGGGGGTTAAGAAGCGGGGAAAGAAAGGGGCATTTACTTAACAATCAAATATTTTACGAAAAGAGACATTTATTAAATCACACTAGGATCATAACTGATCACTTGGGCAAATACAAGACGTTTGTTCGGGAAGGCCCGTCGAAGTGGATTACCAACAAAAGAGTATTACACTTAAAATAAAAACCTTAACATAATCAGAGTATCTTTTAGCGGAAATACGTGTGAGTTATACATATGAAGATGTATACTCAAGGTTACATTATTATTTTACGTCACAAGGGTACATCCGCTCAACTCCATTCCATTCCATCACCCGCTCAATCTGCACATTAGGGAAAACAACATGCAGGGCTGAGTAAAAATACTCAGTGAACATATGCCGGGAATATAACATTTTATCATTTATTGTACTGCCAACAGTAACACACAGGGTTTTACTTGAAGGACCTGTGCTTACTAAACATTTTCTTTCATTTCATAAAGTTGGATGCGCATCCCATTTTCAGTCTATATGATCCATATCTGTTCCTTTTACGCGCCGGGAAGGAGGCCTCCTTCCACGGACGCTGAGACCGGTCGCAAGCGACACACAGTCTCCATGGGTGTACACGTTAACCCTTACTAGCAAACCTTCGTCTAGCGTAGGGTCCGAATTCGATTTCCTTTATAGTTGGCGAACCAACACAGATAGGATACATACATAAAACATAAACATTTTTGGCAGACAATCATTTCATAAACATTTACCTTTCCTTTCATAAGAACCATTCATCAATTAATCATTTCCATAAACATTTCATTTCATAATAATCATTCATCATTTGAAATATCACAGTTATATCATTTCATTTCGTATAAGAGGCCTGTATCCAGGGGATCTCTATATACGTGTTTTAAGAAAGCCCACCTCATTCCGTTCCCACTAGGGGCGTAGAGTTACCTCCTTCTTTAGCTTTCACTTCCCGTCTGGACCTTTATTGACGAAGAGTCGATAAGTTCGAGAAGAAAGTCGTGTAAGAAAGGAAGATAGGTCTCTAAACTAAACTATCTCCTTTTTAATGATTTTAGGGTTCTAGCATCCATATTAATCTTGTCTCGTTCAAAACCTTAAACTCAAAACATCTATCACATAACTATCATTTAGGTTCGAAACTATTTTTTTGAACATCATCATGCGCATCAATCATAACTCGTTCTACTCACGCCATCAAGTTAAATATTCCGTCATTTAATAACAAATCTTATAATATCACATAGACAAATTAAATCATCATAGATCATTCTTTCTCATACTTAAAATAATTTAATCATTTTCAAATAATCCATATTAATAAGTCATTTGAAAAGAATTAATTTAAATAAGAGTTTAACTCAAAATATTTTATTTTAAAGTCCATTTGTAAAAATACTTGAAATAAAAGAACTCCATTTAAATAATTAATTTAAAGGTCAATATATAATTAAATTAATCAAGCTCAATTTAAATTAATAATTAAGAGCTCAAATAATTTAAATAGATATAAGCCCAAATTAATTAGATAAATTAGATCCATTCAATTTTTTTATTAACCAAGAGCCCAAACATTTAAATTAAAATAGGCCCAAAACTTTTAAATGAAATAAGCCCATTATAAATAAATAGAACATGGCCCTATAAAAACAAGCCCAAATACTTATTAAAAACGGCCCAAAACCCGGCCCAAAACCCGGCCCAAAGCCCGGCCCAAAGCCCATCCTTCATCCTTTAACCTATCTCCACACACACTATTTCACATTCAAACACACACACTAAGCTGCGCCTCACTTCTCTCTCTCGCCTCTGCCCTCTCCGCCGCGCCTCGCCGGGATGCTCGCCGGACGGAGGCCGGCGTCGGCCCCTCTCCTCTCTCCCTGAACTCATTCCCCCTCTCTTCTCCTCTATCTCTCTCGCCTCTATCGTTCATCTCTCGCTCTCAAGACTGTCGGAACAAGGCGGCAGACAGCCACCTTCCACGATGCGCCGCCGCCTGGTTCTCCTCTCCGGCCACACGGCCGCCATCTCCATCTCCATCTCCCTCTCTTCTATCTCTAACTACACGCCCTGTCTCTCTCCATCTCTTTCCTCGATCTGCCGGAACAGGGTACAACAGACGCAACCACCGCGGTGCGCTGCCACCGCCTGATTCATCTTTCCCAGCAGAACGGCCCGAGCCACCACCGCCGCCGATTCCGTCATCCAGCAGCCTAAGGTAGGTCCTAATTTCCCTTTTTCCAATTCTGATTTTTCTACCTTCCTCCACTTTTCAATTAAAAGCTTAAAACCTTTCCCTCTCTTCCTCTCTTTGGCAGATCGGAACCACGGCTCCGCCGCCTTCCGTCGACCATCGGCAGCCACCGCGGCTGCCGTCTCTCTCGGATCTCACACAATACAGGGGCTCACCCCAGATTTCATTCAAACACTTAGCATAGGGTTTTTGTGCAAAAACATATACTGCAAAGTCATACACTGTAAATATGAAATTATAAATATCATGTACTGTAATGCTTATAAAATCTGAAATTCTTTTCTTGCAATAAAACACTCAGTGTAGAAATTTCAGTTCATATGTACATATGTAAACTTGTTGTGAAACATCAAACAGGCGTGTATGAATTGGTAATTCCCTGTAAAAGTGGAATAGGGAAAACCTTGGATTGGTGGTGAATGTTGCTTGTCTCTGCAGATTTGGTATATCACATAAGTTAGAATTGTTGTGAAGAAGAATTGAATGGGATGAATTATCTTGCTCTATTACCTTGTAATTTGTTGGGGTGAAACTTGCTGCAGAGGTGGGAAAATTGTGAAGTGGTGGGGTTGGTTTAATAGAAGTAAAATTCTATGACTGAAATAAATTCTTCAGCATGCGCTATGACTAAAATAATTCTTCAGCATGCGTATGACTGAAATAAATTCTTCAGCATGCGTATGATTGAAATAAATTCTTCAGCATGCGCTATGACTATAATAATTCTTCAGCATGCTTAGGATTTATTCGAATTTAATCATTAAAATATCTAATGGATTAATACATTAATCATATGGTTCCAAACTCAATTAAATAATTTAACACATACAAGACTAATTCTTATTTGAAGTATAAAATCCATTTGGGCTTGTCAATTTAATAATTTAACTAACCACATGGATCAACTTTAGTAATTAATAAAAATTCATATTTAACACTTCAATGTTAAATCCTCATTAATAAATTAATGGACTCAAAATATATTTTGAGTGCATCGTCCACTGAAAATAAAAATAAAAATAAATCATCACGTATATAAATCCTCAAATTCATATAAGTCCGTATTTTATTAATGGATGCCGAACCCTAATTGTCATAATAAATCCTTAATCTGTCATTAGAAGATTTTAAATCTTCAATTAAAAGTCGGGTCATTACAAAAGTCACGTTAGTTATTTAAGCGAGATGGAACTAGAATTTATTTTTTTATATTAACTCAGGTCGTGAATTATTTCCGACTCAAGAAGTTAATTAAATCTGCGGATTTAATTTAGATATCAGAACAACGAATGAATTAAATCTACGGATTTAATTTAGATTCATCTTACAACCTGTCAATTCTAGCAAGGCGGGAAATCATATGTCGAAACACGAGATTTATTTAAATAAACAGTATCAAGCAGATACGAGCACGCGATTCATGTTACAGTTACAGAATCACCGAGACATAGGAATATATATATACTTCATTTATTCACCACAATCTCATTATCATATTTTACAAACTTTCTACTCACAATCAACTCTCATTTCTATATTCCTAACTACACCATGAGCTAACAAGTAAACAAAGGGAAGAAAAGAAAAGGAAAGGAAACGTGGGCTGCCTCCCCACTGCACTCCTTCCTCCTGCTCCAGCCGCCTATTTTGCACCTTTTGGCTAGCACACTCAAGTGTGCAGTCATTCAGCCACCTTCCCTATGTCTGCCCCATCCAATCCACCCCATACTCAGCCACCCTATCTCTACACCCTCTTAGCTAGCATACTCAAGTGTGCAGCAACAACTCCCCATTCTCTTAGTCTCGACTCCAGCCAAACAACACCACATTCTCTATCACTTTGCTGCCACCAAGAGCTTTCTCCAAAGAGCATAGAAGCGTCCACTTCGTTCAGCCAAGTTCTCAAGGTAAGCCTTGCTTTAATGCCCTACCTTCTTCCATTGATCACCTGCAATTACTGAAACAACAACACCAATTTTCAGTTCCAGTTCATTCGACACGCTGTATCCGAAAAGCAAGTTAAAACATTCATTCATTTCTCTGCCACACTTTAAGGTAAGAGTAGCCTTGATTCATCATCACCTTCCACTTGCAACTTACAGTTTTAAAGGAACAAGTTCAATTTATTTCAGTTCAGCAGTTCCAGTTCTTTTAACTCAGCAACAACAGCCAACCAACCTTTATACATCAAGGTATTTACACTATCTCAGTCACCCTCTTAACATACGCATCTAGCATACCAAAGCATGATCAGTTTCTAATGATAGAAAACCATTGTAGACATAATGGACTTAGCAAAAGCTGCATTCTTTATAGTACAAACACCAACTACATCATGATTCATTCATGGTTACTTCACGCTCTAGAACTTAGCAGAATCACCAAATATACTCTCATGAGCAAATGACAGTTTATATGTAGTTTAGATGTGCATAACTGAGTTTATACAAACAACAAGAGATTACGCCTTGTAGTTAATTCGCGTTGAGAGCCGATAGAAAGAGGGTCGAGTTTTAACTTAGCTTTAGGTTGAGTGGTGGCGGACTACCGGACACCAGGATCGAGACGACACGCTAACCGGCAACTCACAGACGATGGCCCGACGGGGCAGGACCCAGCTGCTTGCCAGAGTTCGACGGACAGAGAAAGAGGATTAGGGCTCAAATCTTGGGGCGACCTCCCCTGATTTTGAGAGGCGACGACAGCGGCAATTTCGGAGGAGAGGGCGAGACGACGTCGATTCACCGGTTAATGGATGGAGAACTGGACGGCGACTGTAAATCGCCGGGTTTACAGAACGCCGCGGCGCCGAGCAGAGGGAGGCGGATCGAAATCAGAAAAGGGAAATTAGGGCACGCCCTCTCGCCCCGGACGAACTGTCAGCAGGAGAGAGGAGAGAGAGACGGGTGCGGTCGCGCCGGACCTAGGATCGGCGGTAGCCGACGCCGGTCGGAGCAGAGGCGGCGGCTGCAACCTCGACTGAAAGCGAGAAGTCGACTGATGTTTGAGAGAGAGAGCTCAACTGTTCTGAGAGAGAGAGGGAGCGAGAGCTCGACTGATTAAGAGAGAGAGATTCAGTTGGGCCTAACTTATTTTATTTTTCAATTGGGCCGATTAATTTGAGGAGAAATGGGCCTTGCTTTATTATTTTGGGCCCTGTTCTATTTTATTTCAGTTGGGCCTTGTGTTATTTATTCAGATGGCCCCTATTACATTATTTCTTTGGGCCGAGTTTATTTAGATTAAAGCCCAACTGCATTTTTATTGGGCTGTTGTATTATCTGAGCTGGGCTTTGATTGATTGATTTATTTGAGCCCAACTAATCAATTATTTATTCATTGGGCCAAGATTTATTTAATTACTTGAGCCAATAAATTATTTCAATTGAGCATTTCATATTAATCAATCAAGCCTACTTCTACTTAATTAATTATTAGGCTGCCTTATGTTGAGCCTTTTAATTATTTAAACTTATAGTATTACTTGTTCCTATTTATTAAGCCCGATTGAGTTTTACGAGGTTAAGGCGAGTAAGTCGAAGTATTTATTTGTTCTTTTCTATCGACTACGAGGAGCGGGGTTTATTTAATCGGCGGATTAGAACACCCTGCAGAGAACGAATAAATTTTAGTTAATTATCCGGCTTCATAAGACGAGACTTAGCTTTTGTTTAAATCCGATAGCCTGGATTAACAATAGAATTTCCCTGATTATTATTTTAGAATAATAATTCATGCATAAAAGGATCATGCATCGTTAATTCCGTATTCTCATTATTTGAGGATTTTGCTCGAGCAGTATCTTATTTATATTCTCGTAATAAAGGTCAGGCACGAGATTAATAATCAGTCAAGGAGCTACTGTACCACAGAAAGTTTCTATCAGGTGGGTTTACTTTCATATATATCAAAATGAGTTTAATGTTGCATTTGAACAGTTATTTCGTTACAAATATTTGAACTGTAAATTAATTCAATTATTGTCTTGCTATAAATGTTTAAATTTTAGTATGATATCTATATGATGTGATATGTAATCGAATTCGGGTCCTGAGCAGTTGATAGCTATCCTGCCAGGGCTAGTGTACACGTGTGACCGTGAGTCATCGAGCGGGTTGGCCGGTCAAGTGTCCGTGAGAGGTGGCCACCTCTCCGGCACTAAATTCCAGATATGATAGATTACAAGAGAACTTAGTCTGATCAGACGAACTTTAAGAATCACAAATGAGTTTAGTAAGCTTGGGCCTTTTAGCGAAAAACCCCCTTGATGTACTGTTTATGATGGCATGACAATTTACAACTTTACGAAGCATGTTATATTTCATTATAGGCTTATGTGCCCACTGAGTACCTTTGTACTCAGCCCTGCATGTATTTATAAATGTGCAGGTTGAGCAGTAGCCGATGGTGATGAAGTGACGAGCAGGATCTTCTTTTGTCTCGATGTTATATGTTTTGAAAAACTCTTGGGTACATGTCTTCATACATGTAATCAGAAACCTTATTACTTCCGCTGCGTACTCAAAGAAGTCTTATGTTATTTTGGCTAAGCCGGAGATATCCGAACTCACTAGTTCAATCGAATCATTGCAACTAAACCTTCGTTATATATATTAGATGTTTCCTTCATTATTAATGAAAAGTACGATCATTCTCTATTTATTCACTCCCCTTTTCTACTCCCGCTTCTTATCTCCCTTCCTTAGTCATGGTTTCCTGGGTTAATTATCCTTAATTAAGTCCGGTCGTGACAGAGTGGTATCAGAGCAGTTCATTTGCTCTGAACTCAAGAGTTAACTAATTTTTTCTAGTATGATTACTAGTATGGAAGAGTCAGTCGACAAAAGCTCAACACTTCATCACATCGCCATGCTCTACAAGGAAAACAAACTAGCAAAAACACAGTTACTTTTCTCTGCAGGTTGAAGTGATATGTAAGCTACAAGAAAGGGAAATCAAACGAGAAATCGACAAACAAAATACAATGTGGAGTAAAGAAAGGTGTCACACACGCGAGATAGTGACACGGGCGTAGATCTTCGTTCGGATTATTCACGCGAGGTGGAACACCGAATCGACTATTGCCTTAACCAATTAACACCGAATCGGTTTATTCATAGCAATGAGAGTGCCTTACATAGTTTGAATGTTGCGGCATAGCGGAGTTACCTCTTTTCAAAACCCTAGTTAGTACTAGTTGCGGCAAGTCATTCCATTATGTTATCCAAATGTTTACTTAAGTTTGAGCATGAGTAGAGTTCGAGGAATAAGAACGACGTTAGTAATGATTGAACGTTTTGATTATGTTTAGTGCGCTAGCACCTTGTGTATTGACTCATTAGAATGCCACCGAAACGAGGGCGTCCGAGAGGAGGGGGAAGGATTCCTCGGAATGATGAGAGAGGCCCAGAAGCAGGGCCAGAACCTGAAATAGTTCAACCACCGGTACAGCCAGAACGAAGGATTGAGGAGCTATTCTTGCGACATAACCCACCTACCTTCAATGGGACAGGAGACCCGGCAGAAGCTGAGACTTGGGTACGCGCTATTGAGCGCATTTTCAACTTCCTGCGCTGCACTGATCAAGAGCGCCTGACTTGTATGTCCTTTCAGTTGACTGGGTCAGCTGATTTCTGGTGGGAAGCAAGGATGAAAACGATGACAGCAGAGCAGTTAGAAAACTTGACTTGGGAACAATTCAAAACTGGTATATATGACAAATATATACCCAAGAGCTACCGCAAGAAGAAGGAAGCTAAATTTTACACTCTGAAGCAAGGGAAGATGTCGGTAACTCAATACGACAGGATGTTCTGCGATATGTCTAGGTATGCGCCAGAACAAGTTGACACAGATGAGAAGATGGCTGAAAAGTTTTGTGTCGGTCTGAGGCACGAGATTAGGATGGCTTTGGCAAGCCACGGAGGATTGTCCTACACTGAGTCGCTCAGCCGAGCGTTAGACATTGAGGCAGCCATGCCAGGAGAAAGACCTGCAACTGTACCTGCGCCAGCACCTCCACATGATCAAAATCATAATCAGAATTTCAAAGGAAAGAGGAGATGGGACAACAGTAACCCGAACCAAGCCGAGAAGAGGCCATGGCAGGGATAGAACTTCCAGTCACAGGGCTATGGAAGCCAGGGCGCACCGAAACAGATGGGAAATAACCAACAGAGGACCCTACCTTGCCCCAAGTGTAACAAAAATCACGAGGGAATCTGTAAGGCTGGGAGTGATAGCTGCTATAACTGCAACCAAAAAGGGCACTACGCCAATCGGTGCCCGAATAAGCAACACGGAATGGGTTCAAAGCCGAACCCACCGATTCAGGCTCCGCACCTGCGAGCGATCCAAGCTTATCCTCAACCAAACCCAGGGCAGCAACCGCAACAGTATCAGCAGCCCCAGTTCCAGCAGTTACAGCAGTATCAGCCACAACAGCAACAACCGTTTCAGCAACAGCCTCGTCGACAACAGAAACAAAAAGGAGGGCCTCATCATGCTAGAGCTTATGCTATGAGGCAGAAGCAGCCCGAGAACAACCAGGGAAACCTGGCAGGTATGGGCATACTACTCAATACCCCTGTCGTACTTCTGTTTGATACGGGCGCATCACATACTTTCATTGCAAGTGCATGTGTTAACACCTTAAGGCTAAGAACTGAAAAAGCTGATCGGGAGTTGAGTATATCATCACCAATAGGAGGAATGACGACAGTAGATCATGTGTGCTTGAACCTAGAACTGAACATAGGGTCACTCCAGATTGTAGTGAACAACTCTTATGTTATACCGATGGGAGATGTGGACATAATCCTAGGGATGGACTGGCTAGCTGAAAACTATGCCACCATCTTGTGCAATGAAAGACGGATATCCTTTCGACCCCCAGGCAGGGAACCGACACATTTCCACGGGATCGGCATGGGAAGAAGAAAAATGATCATCTCCGCACTACAAGCAACGAAATTGATGAAGAAAGGATGCCCAGCTTACCTCGTATACTTGCACGGAGAACCGGGAACCGAGAAGAGCATAGAAGATGTAGCAGTTGTACGGGACTTTTTAGACGTATTTCCAGATATTCTGCCAGGGCCACCACCGGACAGACAAATTGAGTTTACCATTGATTTGGAGCCCGGGGCAGCCCCCATTTCAAAGGCACCGTACCGGATGGCCCCTAAGAAGCTGGAGGAACTCAAGATACAACTTCAAGAACTTCTGGACCTTGGATTTATTAGGCCAAGTGTATCACCTTGGGGCGCACCCGTACTGTTCGTAAAGAAGAAGGATGGCACATTACGAATGTGCATAGACTACAGAGAACTGAATAAAGTGACACTTAAGAACAAGTATCATTTGCCAAGGATAGACGATCTATTCGACCAGCTCAAGGGAGCGAGTGTATTCTCAAAGATAGATTTGCGATCTGGTTACCACCAGTTGAAAATTCGTCCAGAAGACGTACCTAAGACGGCCTTTCGAACTAGATATGTCCACTATGAGTTTGTGGTTGTGCCATTCGGGCTAACCAACGCACCAACCGTATTTATGGACCTCATGAATCGAGTTTTCCATCCATACTTAGACAAATTTGTCTTAGTATTCATAGATGACATCTTGATATACTCGAAGAACGAGAAGGACCATAAGGAACATCTGAGAATTGTCCTAGAAACGTTGAGGACGGAGCGCCTGTATGCCAAGTTCAGCAAGTGCGAATTTTGGCTTAGCGAAGTCATGTTTTTAGGGCATATTGTGTCATCAGAAGAGATTAAAGTGGATCCTGAGAAAGTGCAAGCGGTGCGCGATTGGAGATCGCCTACTAACCCTAATGAGATAAGAAGTTTCTTGGGATTAGCAGGTTACTATCGGAGGTTCATAGAAGGATTTTCCAAAATCGCAAGACCAATGACGCAATTACTCAGAAAAGGGATAAAGTTTTCTTGGACAGAAGAGTGCGAGAAGAATTTCCAAGAACTTAAGGAGAAGTTAACTACTGCGCCAGTGTTAGCAGTCCCAACAGCCGACAAGGAATATGTGATCTACACGGACGCGTCCAAAAATGGACTCGGTTGTGTACTTATGCAAGAAGGAAAAGTGATAGCATACGCGTCACGACAGCTTAGGCCACATGAACTGAATTACCCGACTCATGATCTGGAGTTAGCTGCAGTTGTGCACGCACGGAAGATTTGGAGACACCACCTATATGGAGTTAGGTGCGAGATATTCACAGACCACAAAAGCTTGAAATACTTTTTCGAGCAAAAGGACCTCAACATGAGACAGAGGAGATGGCTCGAACTAGTGAAAGACTATGACTGCGGTATTAACTACCACCCAGGCAAGGCCAACGTAGTGGCTGATGCATTGAGTCGTAAGACTCAATCTAAATTGGGATCTCTCATCACTCGAGAGACGGAGCTCATAAGGGAATTTAGCAAAATGAGCATAGAAGTGGTTAGACCACCAGGGACGATAGCAAGCGTTGTTGCAACGATACCTAGCTTGAGAAAGATGATTGTAGAAGCACAAAGAAAGGACGAGAAAATGGAGAAGCTACGAGAA
Source organism: Salvia miltiorrhiza (assembly GCF_028751815.1). Classification (NCBI taxonomy): domain Eukaryota; kingdom Viridiplantae; phylum Streptophyta; class Magnoliopsida; order Lamiales; family Lamiaceae; genus Salvia; species Salvia miltiorrhiza. The sequence continues at coordinate 4,349,560 of NC_080392.1, read as the reverse complement.
GCGGTAAGGAAAGGAGACCTCAAGAATTACCAAGAAGCATCGGATAATGCAATCTTATTGGAGGGAAGGATATGCATCCCCCACGATGATGAGCTTAAGGATAAAATCATGAGCGAGGCTCACGATACCCCTTATACTGCCCACCCCGGAAGTACTAAGATGTATCAGGACCTAAAGAAACATTTTTGGTGGGAAGGCATGAAGAGAGACATAACGTCATTCGTAGAGAGATGCCTGGCATGCCAACAGGTGAAGGCCTTACACCAGAGACCATACGGAAAACTACAACCGTTGGAAATTCCAGAATGGAAGTGGGAGCACATCGCAATGGATTTTGTGACCAGTCTACCCAAAACGAAGAGAGAAAACACTGCCATTTGGGTAATAGTGGATCGACTCACAAAGTGTGCTAATTTTATACCAATACCGATCACACACGGATCAGACAAGCTAGCTCAGTTGTATGTGCGAGAGATTGTACGCTAACACGGCGTACCCGTGTCGATTACTTCAGACCGAGACTCAAAGTTTACATCTAGATTTTGGATGAATTTGCAGAAAGAGTTAGGCACAAGACTAAATTTTAGCACCGCCTTCCACCCGCAGACAGATGGGCAATCGGAAAGGACAATTCAGACTCTCGAAGATATGTTGAGAACAGTGGTGTTAGACAGAGGTGGAAGTTGGGAATTAGTGTTGCCGCTGATCGAGTTTGCCTACAACAATAGCTACCAGGCGACCATTGACATGGCACCTTACGAGGCGTTGTATGGAAGAAAATGCAGATCACCACTTTACTGGGATGAAGTGGGCGAAAGAAAAATCTTAGGACCGGACACAGTCAGCGAGATGATTGAGATAGTCCGTCAGATAAGAGGACGAATAAAGGAGGCACATGATAGACAGAAATCTTACGCTGATACACGCCGAACCGAGTTACATTTTGAGATAGGAGACAATGTCTTCCTAAAGGTATCTCCTTCCAAGGGGATAACTAGGTTTAGTGTCAAGGGAAAGCTCAGACCTCGGTTTGTAGGACCTTATGAGATTTTGGAAAGGGTAGGCCCAATAGCCTATAGGTTGGCGTTACCGCCATGTTTTGGAAACGTTCACAACATTTTCCACGTATCACAACTCAGAAAATACGTTTTCGATCCAAAGCACGTAATCCACCAAGAAGAGATGATCCTTAGCCCAGACTTGAGCTATGAAGAAAGACCTGAAGCCATTCTAGACCGGAAAGTGCAACAACTCAGAAATAAGGCAATCACATCAGTGAAAGTCTTATGGAGACATCACGGACAAGAAGAAGCCACGTGGGAACTTGAAGACAAGATGAAGGAGAAATACCCCGAACTGTTTTAGCAGAGATATGCAAATTTCGGGACGAAATTTTTGTTAAGAGGGGTAGTATGTAGTGACCCGCTCTTTTATATATATTAAATCCAGTAATGCGTGTTTATTAGTTTTTCATCAGTGAATGAAACCGGTTATTATCCTGATATGAATTCAGCTTATGATCCTGAATTTATATTATTAAAGCAGTCAATGATATTAATTCAGAGTTATGACTGACTTAGCAAAGTCACGTTAGTTATTTAAGCGAGATGGAACTAGAATTTATTTTTTTATATTTACTCAGGTCGTGAATTATTTCCGACTCAAGAAGTTAATTAAATCTGCGGATTTAATTTAGATATCAGAACAACGAATGAATTAAATCTACGGATTTAATTTAGATTCATCTTACAACCTGTCAATTCTAGCAAGGCGGGAAATCATATGTCGAAACACGAGATTTATTTAAATAAACAGTATCAAGCAGATACGAGCACGCGATTCATGTTACAGTTACAGAATCACCGAGACATAGGAATATATATATACTTCATTTATTCACCACAATCTCATTATCATATTTTACAAACTTTCTACTCACAATCAACTCTCATTTCTATATTCCTAACTACACCATGAGCTAACAAGTAAACAAAGGGAAGAAAAGAAAAGGAAAGGAAACGTGGGCTGCCTCCCCACTGCACTCCTTCCTCCTGCTCCAGCCGCCTATTTTGCACCTTTTGGCTAGCACACTCAAGTGTGCAGTCATTCAGCCACCTTCCCTATGTCTGCCCCATCCAATCCACCCCATACTCAGCCACCCTATCTCTACACCCTCTTAGCTAGCATACTCAAGTGTGCAGCAACAACTCCCCATTCTCTTAGTCTCGACTCCAGCCAAACAACACCACATTCTCTATCACTTTGCTGCCACCAAGAGCTTTCTCCAAAGAGCATAGAAGCGTCCACTTCGTTCAGCCAAGTTCTCAAGGTAAGCCTTGCTTTAATGCCCTACCTTCTTCCATTGATCACCTGCAATTACTGAAACAACAACACCAATTTTCAGTTCCAGTTCATTCGACACGCTGTATCCGAAAAGCAAGTTAAAACATTCATTCATTTCTCTGCCACACTTTAAGGTAAGAGTAGCCTTGATTCATCATCACCTTCCACTTGCAACTTACAGTTTTAAAGGAACAAGTTCAATTTATTTCAGTTCAGCAGTTCCAGTTCTTTTAACTCAGCAACAACAGCCAACCAACCTTTATACATCAAGGTATTTACACTATCTCAGTCACCCTCTTAACATACGCATCTAGCATACCAAAGCATGATCAGTTTCTAATGATAGAAAACCATTGTAGACATAATGGACTTAGCAAAAGCTGCATTCTTTATAGTACAAACACCAACTACATCATGATTCATTCATGGTTACTTCACGCTCTAGAACTTAGCAGAATCACCAAATATACTCTCATGAGCAAATGACAGTTTATATGTAGTTTAGATGTGCATAACTGAGTTTATACAAACAACAAGAGATTACGCCTTGTAGTTAATTCGCGTTGAGAGCCGATAGAAAGAGGGTCGAGTTTTAACTTAGCTTTAGGTTGAGTGGTGGCGGACTACCGGACACCAGGATCGAGACGACACGCTAACCGGCAACTCACAGACGATGGCCCGACGGGGCAGGACCCAGCTGCTTGCCGGAGTTCGACGGACAGAGAAAGAGGATTAGGGCTCAAATCTTGGGGCGACCTCCCCTGATTTTGAGAGGCGACGACAGCGGCAATTTCGGAGGAGAGGGCGAGACGACGTCGATTCACCGGTTAATGGATGGAGAACTGGACGGCGACTGTAAATCGCCGGGTTTACAGAACGCCGCGGCGCCGAGCAGAGGGAGGCGGATCGAAATCAGAAAAGGGAAATTAGGGCACGCCCTCTCGCCCCGGACGAACTGTCAGCAGGAGAGAGGAGAGAGAGACGGGTGCGGTCGCGCCGGACCTAGGATCGGCGGTAGCCGACGCCGGTCGGAGCAGAGGCGGCGGCTGCAACCTCGACTGAAAGCGAGAAGTCGACTGATGTTTGAGAGAGAGAGCTCGACTGTTCTGAGAGAGAGAGGGAGCGAGAGCTCGACTGATTAAGAGAGAGAGATTCAGTTGGGCCTAATAAATTATTTCAATTGAGCATTTCATATTAATCATTCAAGCCTACTTCTACTTAATTAATTATTAGGCTGCCTTATGTTGAGCCTTTTAATTATTTAAACTTATAGTATTACTTGTTCCTATTTATTAAGCCCGATTGAGTTTTACGAGGTTAAGGCGAGTAAGTCGAAGTATTTATTTGTTCTTTTCTATCGACTACGAGGAGCGGGGTTTATTTAATCGGCGGATTAGAACACCCTGCAGAGAACGGATAAATTTTAGTTAATTATCCGGCTTCATAAGACGAGACTTAGCTTTTGTTTAAATCCGATAGCCTGGATTAACAATAGAATTTCCCTGATTATTATTTTAGAATAATAATTCATGCATAAAAGGATCATGCATCGTTAATTCCGTATTCTCATTATTTGAGGATTTTGCTCGAGCAGTATCTTATTTATATTCTCGTAATAAAGGTCAGGCACGAGATTAATAATCAGTCAAGGAGCTACTGTACCACAGAAAGTTTCTATCAGGTGGGTTTACTTTCATATATATCAAAATGAGTTTAATGTTGCATTTGAACAGTTATTTCGTTACAAATATTTGAACTGTAAATTAATTCAATTATTGTCTTGCTATAAATGTTTAAATTTTAGTATGATATCTATCTGATGTGATATGTAATCGAATTCGGGTCCTGAGCAGTTGATAGCTATCCTGCCAGGGCTAGTGTACACGTGTGACCGTGAGTCATCGAGCGGGTTGGCCGGTCAAGTGTCCGTGAGAGGTGGCCACCTCTCCGGCACTAAATTCCAGATATGATAGATTACAAGAGAACTTAGTCTGATCAGACGAACTTTAAGAATCACAAATGAATTTAGTAAGCTTGGGCCTTTTAGCGAAAAACCCCCTTGCTGTACTGTTTATGATGGCATGACAATTTACAACTTTACGAAGCATGTTATATTTCATTATAGGCTTATGTGCCCACTGAGTACCTTTGTACTCAGCCCTGCATGTATTTATAAATGTGCAGGTTGAGCAGTAGCCGATGGTGATGAAGTGACGAGCAGGATCTTCTTTTGTCTCGATGTTATATGTTTTGAAAAACTCTTGGGTACATGTCTTCATACATGTAATCAGAAACCTTATTACTTCCGCTGCGTACTCAAAGAAGTCTTATGTTATTTTGGCTAAGTCGGAGATATCCGAACTCACTAGTTCAATCGAATCATTGCAACTAAACCTTCGTTATATATATTAGATGTTTCCTTCATTATTAATGAAAAGTACGATCCTTCTCTATTTATTCACTCCCCTTTTCTACTCCCGCTTCTTATCTCCCTTCCTTAGTCATGGTTTCCTGGGTTAATTATCCTTAATTAAGTCCGGTCGTGACAAGTTCGCAACCAAATAATAATTGATACTTTGTCTTAACTCCAAAAGATTTATATTATCAGCTCGAACATAGCAATAGGTCGCACTCCCACCATTATAAAGAATATCATTCCAATATCCTCCATAATTCACAATAATATTCTTCCACTCCGTCATCTACGAAAATAACATGACAATTACCATCAAAATTGATTATGCGAATAATTAAAATGTACTACAACATTTATGCGCATTAAAAGGTACAAAATTAAATATAGCAAAGTTTTATCTAAAATCTACTACAATCAAATAGTGCACAAATTTAACAAACATAAACTACAATGATTGCGCAAATTGGTTGAGATATTTAGATTCAAATGCTCAAATTGCCGGAGATTGGTTCTAAAAGCATTGTATTTTCTACTTGCGCATAGTTTTATACAAATGACTGCGCAAATTCGTAGACTGATTTCAAATCGATTAAATTGTGTCCAAATTATTTACAAAAATTCTAATAACATTTTTACTTGGCAAGGAACATTTATCCACATGCAAAACATGTATCCACACTATGTGAAAAATAAAAACATGTATCCTCATCGCACATAAAAAAAAACGAGCATGGTAAAATCAAATAAAAATAAATGAAACGAGCGTCATTTAAAAAACAACATTTGCTTGCTTAATAACCACTAAATTAAATTACAGTCACCTCTTCACCAAATCTCTTCACTTCGTCAAAGGTAGAAACTTCAAATTTGTTGTGTTTCGAACGTTTCGGACAAAAGTTCAGATCATTTATTATGTTTCAAAAGAACGAGGTTGTCTCCCATACCCACCACCAAACCAATATATGAAAGCATGAAATACCTCACCCGTGAGATAAGTGTACTTGTTGATGTGGACAATTCATTCACAAGATAAATAGTGTAAGCTATAGTACATCTTCACGAGTAAAGAAAATCAAAAGCAAGGTACATAGAATGCGCATTTAATAGGAAATAAGGAAATAAAATAAAGTGCGCATTTAATAGAACCTTGGATAGCTGTGGGATTCTATAAGGTTTAATAAAGTGGGGTTTAATAGAACCTTATAAAATGCGCATTCATGTAAAAAATTGTGGGGTTCTATAAGGTTTAATAAAGTGGGGTTCTATAAGGTTTAATAAAATGCGCTTAAATAAAGTGGGCATTCTATTTCCTATTTCACAAATAGAACCTTCGCTTAAGCTATTAATAGAAGGAGCCAATTCTATAAAATGAGCATTTAATTCATAGGAAATATGAAATAGAATGCGCATTTAATTCGCATTTAATATACAATATTACTCTTAATCTTATAAAATGTGCATTTAATTCATAGGAAATAGAATGCGCAAAGTAGGAAATTAAATAAAATGCGCACATAAGGACATACAATGCGCAAATTATGGAATTAAGAACATATACAATGCGCAAATTCGGGGATCCAATAAAATGCGCACATTAGGAGATAAATGCGGTAATTAACATATACAATGCGCACATTATGCGCAATTTCCGTATTTTGAAAAACCTGAAACAAAGTACAAGAAATAGAACTTATATTTAACACGGAAAACAAAAGCGGGTACACTCGATCTCAATCATTACCTGACTCCTAATGATTGCCTGCACATCTTTTGGGAACCAAACAAATATTAAAATAATGAAATGGTTATGGCTTGAATGTATCTCAAAAAGTGGGTATTTTTAAAATGTGGTTTGAGGAAGGTGGGTAGAATAGAATTCGCCCCAAATAAAAACGTTGTCGTTTTTTATTTAATTTGCAGTTATCGTTCTCAGCCCTACCTCCATTACTCTCTCTCTCTCTCTTCCTTCAACACTCACGCACACTTCTCAGATGCCTCTTTCCTCAACCAATCGCCGCCGCCCCTCAATCTCCGGCGAGGCCGGACGGCGTCGGCTCTCCTCCCTGTCGCCTCTCAAGTATCTCTCTCTCTCTCTCCACGTTCACGCTGTCCACACTTATCACTCTCTTCCTTCTCGGCTCGCTTCTCCGGGGACTACAGCAGCGGCGAACCGCCGCCACCAACTCACTCCCCGACTCAACCCCAAGCGCGAGACCCTCATATGAACAGAGTCCGCTCGACTCTCTCCCTCTCTGAATCGCACCCAACACCAGCGGCGCCGCCTGAACACCCTCTGTCCTGCAACTCTCAGATCTGGGTGAAGGCGCCGCCCCACGAAGCGCCGCCTCTTTCCTCGGCGACGGCAAAGACGCCGCCGCCTCCCTCTACTCACGACACCCCTGATTCCCATGTTTCTCTCTGATCTCCAGCGACAACAGCTCACCGCCGCCACTGGTCTTTCTCCCCCCCTCTTCCCCAAGTTCTCTCCGTACTCCGGCTAAAGACGACGAGGTCTCTCTTCCCCAAGTTATCTCAACCACCGTCCGTCGCCCTCAACTTTTCAAAGCCAACACATTCAACATCCTAACACCCACTTCCCGTAAAGGAATGTATGAAGAAGTACCTCTATTATACAAAAAAAAAGAGAATGAACCTTTGGAAGTTGAGGTGTGCGGCTGGTACAAAATCTGTTGTTCTTAGCTGCCTTGAGTTCTTGAGGCAGTAAAATTTATGACTTGTGAATTTTTCGTATAAGAGAAGAGAGACCCCGTAGTCGGAGGGCTTCTTTGCGGCAAGGTCGTTTTGGTGGAGCATCCTGTCACTCTCATGGAATCTTGGAATATGCAGTAATCGTTGTTTGGGGATGACGGGGTCTCGGAAAGGACTTCTTTGACTGTTTCTTCATAGACGGACGGCGGGGATTTTCTGCCGCCGTTGATTAGCGTGGAGTTGGGATTCTTGGGCGGCGGCGCAGCGGAGTTTGTGCCAGGCAGCGGGTGAGTGGGGTGGCGTGCTAGCTAGAGAGAGAAAAAGTTGGGCTGAAATAAACACATGGACGCCATGTGTAGCTTTGATCCAGTTGGATGACACATGGACGCCAACATGATTCCAACACAACTTTAAATAGACACGTATGTAGAATACCCAAAATACCCTTGCCGGAAATTGGCCGGAGTAACTAAATCAGATCAAATTAATAGTGTAGGAATTTTCATGATACACTTTGAATTGCGGTACACAGATCAGAATTGGACTATAGTTTAGTAATTTACATGCCATTAACCCTTACAATTAATGCACATATAATTTTTTTTATGCTCAAGCGGAAATGCTTCTAGAATATATTTTGATGGTGGTTTACCAATTTCTAGCATTTACTTAAAAGTTCGTTAGTTTACGATGTCAACTTATTCAAATGTTGGTTATCTCATGTTGTGCTTTACGATGTCAAAAATTTTCACTAAACTACACTTCTAGCCCTCTCCTAGTATATAATACAAAGAAATCAACTAAGATAAATTTATTTATTACCAATTAGTGTTTCTATTTATGCACTTTTGAATAAAAATATTACTCCCTCAGTTCTCATAAAATGTATCCAATTACATTTTCGTCCGTTCATATAAAATATATCCAATCTATTTTTTACTTCTACTCACAATAAAGTGAAACCTTATTCTACTGACAACAAATTCAACTACTTTATAAGGACGGGATGCTTTTTATGAGGACGAAGGGTCTGGTAGTTTTAAACCTTCGTCCTCAAGTTTTTCCCAACAATTGTATTCCTAAACAAAATCCTTTGCAATTAAAACAAAATGGGCCACAATAAATCTAAACTATACCAAACTCAAACTTTCACTAGTCTATAATCCATGAAAAGTAATATCTGAAAGTGAAAATATCACCATTTAGTCCATTTCAGTTTAAATCATAAAGGTGTACTTTCGGAGGGAAAATGAAATATTTTTTTTTCAGTTATTAGTTTAAACATATCAGACTGAGCAGCAGCATCGCAAGGAGACTAAGCCGAGCACGTTCATTTAGATGACTCGAAAGCCTGTATTCCACACTGTGATACGTACGGCTTTAGCTGAAAACAAGAGAAAAACAAGAACATGAACAATCAAAAAACAGTACAGTCTAAATCCACCACGTATTTATATGGACTGAACAATATTGAGCTTGATTGATCGTTTGATCCTTCAAATACTCGATCATCTGTATTGTCAATCTAATCTATCAACCAAAGTAAATGTCCGTCACAATGCTACTATTTTCCAATGAAGCACATATCATTAATGTGCACAAACATGTTACATGATATCTTTTGTTAGCAAACACAAGAATATTTTTCTATATCACTCCTTAAATTTGAAGTAGACAACCTTATTGTTTGATGGCTATTTTCTCTAATTGTTCATAGACAGTCGTCAGTCCCCTAGCCTAATCTACCTAAAAATCAGGAAACAAAATTCTATATCAGCTAATTTACATATGGAATGCATCAAATTTTGGCCCCATCATTTGTGGGTAGCTCATTATATTACAACTTACCAATACACTCACCCCAAACTAGACTAATAATCTATTGGCATATTGCATTCATAATACTTAAACTTTAAGGGTGTGTTTGCTTTTTATCCCTCTAAATGTAGGGATAATATAATGAGGTATAAATTTATCACTTAAAGTGGCGACCACATTTTTCATATCTTGTTTGGTTTAAAGGATAATATATTTATCCACTCCTTAATCCTTATAAGGTGGTATAAAATTATACCACCCTTTCTTAGGTATAAAATTATCCCTTTTTCCAAGGGATAAGGAGCTGCCCGAAAAATTATACAATCTGCCCGGATTTTTCATACGCAAACGAGGTATAAGGTGGTAAATGTAGCTTATCCCATCCTTATACCTCAAAGCAAACACACCCTAAGGGTTTCAAGTGCAATATATTAAAGTCTAGTACTTTCACCAGATATAGAGTAGCAGCATGCATGGTCGGTCGCAATTTTTATATTTTGGATAAACCTTTAGGAAATAAATCAATTTCTTTACCTTGAATCCCGTCAAATCTGGCACCACGTAGTTTGGTATCTTTTCAGGAACCACAACATAACCACCTGCATACAAATATCAAGCCAGATTTTTAGCTCAGATAGGCTCTTGTAACTTTAACTCGACAAATCAGAACCCAGAGCATCTAGCATTTATACTTTTGAGGATGAGGATATAAGGCAACCTGGCTTAGAATACAAGTTCATACATGTCGAAGTAACTGTTGCTTTTAAGTTGAAATATTCCTTTCACATAGTTAGATGTAGATTAGAAACAATCCTGAGATACAAATACTGTTAGATTCTTATATCTCCAGAACACTCTTAATTCATGACCTATCAACCATTCCCAAGTTTTCACTATGTTTGCAATAAAAATAACCAGCATTTTTAGTCCTACCAGTTAGCCTAATATAACACAAAATCTAGTCATCCAATATAATCAAAGTAAGCACATCCCGATCCCATAAGCATAAAATATGCTCTAATGGAAACTTTATTGTCTAATAATACATCATATAAAAAGATGTAAACTCAACACTTTCTTGGTGAAGCACATACATCTGGTTACACGTTCAAAGAGCTTGAAAATTTTATAGAGGCCACTTTTAAGTTTGGAGGAATCAGGGAATCAAATTTTCAAATATATATGTTGAGTTTAGCTTTGCATCTCACCTTCACTTATAAAGGTAACATTTGTTAATCAATTTAAACAAATACTAACATATAGAAAAAGACCGCACTGAGCTTGCCTCCTGAGATTTTAAACAAGAAAAATTGTGCACATTATTTGAAATTAGTGCAGAAGTTACTCCGCAAACCTTTTCAGAAACACACTAGAAATCATCTCCAAACACTCACATCACAGAGTCATAGACCAAGCCACAATGGACAATTTTCAGATCAAGCGATAAAAACTAGTCTCTTTCAACAAACATAGACAAACAAGCTATAAGCCATAATAGGTTACCATTCCCATCCAAATAAAACACAATTATAGCACCAGAACAAGGCATTTGCAGTATACCATCTTTTGCACACAATTACACACAAACACACACATATTAATATATGCAAATGCAGCCAGTGTGGCCCAGTGTATTCTCCTGGCTCTAGCAATTAGCATCACCTACCAAACAGAGTGATTAGTGCGATTCTCAATAGACATACAAAGACAGGTAGAAATTGCCTATACCAACACCCTCAAACTCAGAATTGAGCTCTACAAGATATGAAATTCTCAACGAGTAATTTTGCATAAAGTGGAAGAAGCTGACCTTTTCGAGTGTGGAAACCGGTGGGCTTGCAATTTTTGCCCTTGTAATAGCCTTTATGACTCCTCTTCGACGTCAGAATATCTAGCGACGACGCTCGCTTCTTCCTGAACGTCCTCCCAATCCCCAATATCAGCCCTAACGCCATTTGTTATTTTCAGCTTCCTTCCGTCGAATTTCTGCATCGGTAAACAAAATTTTGATTAATTGGTTACAGTTTACGCAAAATTGACTAAGAATTGCAGTGAAAATCTGAGAGAAATTTTACTTGAGCTAAAAGACGACGCCACTATTGTAAGCGGAGAAATGGCTCAGGGAATAAATGTATCATTGGTATTACCGAACCGGTTTATCGGTTAATCGGAACCGATTACCGGTATCATTGTTAGTTTTGTCTTGTTTATTTGCTTTTTTTGCGCATATATAGATTGAGTTTTTCTCAAGCATTGAATTTGAACTATGCGCATAGATTGATTTTTTCTCAAATCTACTGCGCATACATTGAATTTGCGCAAAGACCATCAAATAATAAGTAAAGTATGCACATACACTTTTTTATTTGCGCATACATTGTGAATTTGCGCATACATTGAATTTGAACTTATGTAATTTGCGCATACATTGTGAATTTGCGCATAATTTCAATTACTGCGCAACTTATGTAATTATATTCACCTTCTGGACGAAATACACTGACACATATTGATTCTCATTTGACTGCTTTATTGGGAACAGTAGTTGGTAGATAGATTTGTCATTACTATGTCTGAATTTGAATTGCCCCTAAATTGCTCATTCCATTTCGTCCGCATAGTTGTGGTGTTTTGCGCGATTTAATTTCCCTTTCATTCCCAAATCCTTGCCATTTCATTTCTTGCTTCCTTGAAACCTAGAGCAACGGACTTATTTTCATTTCAGACGACGTTGGAGATTATGGCCGCAGTTGAAGAGGTTTGTGAATTAGTTGAATGCTTATTTTGTGAATTTTTTTTTCTTTTTATAATTTTACATAGGAAAAAATGGGCAAAAGAAATTGTATATGATTTCCGCAAGTGGGTGTTGTGAATTTTTAAACAATTAAAAAATGTGAATTTTTTACTAATGGGTTGAAGATTGTGATTTTTTTACGTATTGTTTGTGATTTTGTTTTCTTTTTAGTCAATACCTTTTTAGCCATTCCCAAATCCTTGCCATTTTGCGTATTGTTTGGCTAAATTGTGGGATTTTATTATAACAAATTTGGCGAAGATTGTTTGCGCATAAATGTTAAATAATTTATTTGTTTTTAATTTTACCGCATAGTTTGATTTGTTTTGAAGATTGCGCATAGTTAATAATTGATTTATTTTGAATTTTTCTGCATTGATTGTATGCGCATAATTCGCATAGTTAATCATTTTTCCGCATTGATTGTATGCGCATAACCCTGTAATAATTTTTGCGAATTTTTCCGCATAGTTAATAATTTTTCCGCATAGTTAATAATTTTTCCGCATAGTTAATAATTTATGCGCATTGTTTGTTTCCGCATAATAGTATTGTCTGCGCATTATTTTGAATTCTGTTTTGGAAATGTTTTCGAAGTTATTTTTGTTATTGAAATATTTTTTTGCTTGTAACAGGGGGCTCTATTGAGACCAAGCACTATTAATGTAACTTCGGACGTTGGCACTTATTATAAAATCAAGTATTTAGACAAAGTGAAGAAAAATTTAAAGGATAAAGGTGGTGAACAATTGTTAAATAGATTTTTACGGGGTTGTTTTGGACATTTATTGGATTGGAATCCTGGTCCGAAATGTGCAATGGCCGTTCATCAAGTAGTCTCTCGCCAAATAAAGTCAAGCCGTGATGGTCTTTTCTTTTTATTGAATAATACGAGAGTTCATTTTTCGAAGAGGGGTTATGCTTTAGTGACTGGTCTTAATTTTGGTGATTTTAATGTAGATATGTCGCGTAATCATGATTTGAGTGGAGTGGAAGTGTTTAATAAATTTAATTGTGGTGAGTCTCATGTGAAACTATCAACCCTCATTGATCTTTTTGAGAATTTTGAAATTGATGATGAGGATGGTAGTTTATACTTGAGGATTGCCTACATTATAGTCCTATATGGCATGCTTGTAGGTTATGAGACTGATAAAACAATTGAGCATTGGGTTTGGGCATTGGTAGATGATCTTGATGCATTTAACCAATTTCTGTGGGGGGGCGTATACGTATAATTTGTTGTGTTACTATACGACAAATTGCAAGTCTAAAAAACAGTATAAATTGTATGGACCTGTTTGGGCGTTGCATGTGTGGTCGCTTGAGATTGTGCCCAATTTAGGTAATGTGGTCGGTAATTGTGTTGCTGAGTTTGCGCACCCTAGATGTTTGAAGTGGAAGTTTCGTAGTAGACCGACTACGAAGGATTTACGGCCCTTCTTCGAGAAAGAGGTACTTAGATGTTTTCTTTATTAATTTATGTAATCATTTGTTGTGCGATTAAATATTTGTAGATAGAATTTTATTACACTAATTTTTCTTATAAATACATTTATTTTGTTTAGTTGACAGAAAAGGCCATTATAATGTTTGCAATATGTGAGGCATTTAAATTCTTGAAATTTCATGTTTGAAATGCGAATTCCTCGTTTAGAAATTAAAATAAGAAATTCGAAATTACTCAAGAAATTGAATTAGAGATTTATTTTAATGTCATGATGTATTACCAAGTCCATTTACAAATTAAATTAGGAGTTATTTTTAATTTTTAAACAGAAATGATTCTTTATATTTTCATTTTTATGTAGGAGCAAGAGATATTGGAGTTGGTCGCAGACGAATTTGAAGTCAGCACTATGTACTACTTATCTACCATTGGTGTGTATATGGGGGCACAGCATGATGAAGCTCGTGTGTATATGGGGGCACAACATGATGAAGCTCCTAATCAGGATTTCCCACATGGGCCTTCACACGACATTCATGTTGAAGAGCAAGAACAAGAGGAAGGAGGAGCTCTGCATGATATACCTATTTCTGCGCATGATTTGGCTGCGACAGTGATGGACACACGGGCGCGGAGTTCATCTTCCCATGAAGAGGGTCGTCGTAGACGAGCTAGGGAAAAGCGTGTTCGGCCACCTACTACATCTTCATCATCTAGTAGCGGCGATCATGCTAACCGGCGTGTAGACCGTGAATTTATGGAGACAGTTGTGAGGAGGATGGATGAGGCACACGAGGAGTGAATGAAAAGGCACATCGATGCTTTACATGAACGGGTCAAGGGGACATTGAAGGGGTTTTTCGAGGAGTTGAAGGGTTTTTTTAGTTGTAAGAGTGTCCGAGCTACGGTTGTTCGTTCTCCTGTTCATCGACCTACACCGGCACCCGATGCAAGACAGAGTGATGATATACCCGACAAGGGCACCGAGGAAGGCGATTTTCCTCGTGTTGATAATGTTACACCATCGCCATAGGTTCTTGATTTGTTCATATTGAGCTGTCAATCGAAGCTGATACGTCGGGTTTCAATTCTTCCATTTGTTACATTTGAGAACACGGTGGTAGCCTCTTTTGATCTATATGTAAGTTCTTTTGTGCAACTTCAATATTGTGCACATGTAGTTTTCATTTGCATATGTCATGAAATTTATTTTGTTTTTTTGAACAGCGAGTTTGTGATCAATATTGGAGTTGCTGCTTCTTTAGTACAAAGTTGAACCATACTATTCCTGGATCATATGACTCCTTTCATGATTGGAATGTCCCTAAATCCGTCTTATCCATGGTTAAAGGAGAGAGCGGGTCGTCAATGGCACAAAATTGGTTTAGTGCCACACAGGTCTTATATCTCTAATATTAGAATAGTTGTAGATTATAATTATCTAGGTAGACATATTTGAAGGTCTAATATTGTTCTATTATAAATTATCTATGTAGGTTGTTGTTCCATGTTGGATTAAAGGACATTACGTGGTTGTTAGAATATACCTCGGACGTTTGGAGGCCAAGCTACACGATCCACTATATTATGGTTTGGATGAAGCCGCGAAAGCAAAGCATGGAGCCGAGATCCAACCATTGTTGAGTTTATTCGGGAAGATTTTGGAAGATGCCGGCTATTGGACGTCGAATGTGTGTGGATGGGAAAGGAAGATGCATCCATTGACACTCTATATCCCTGCACCGGACGAGCAATTTAGTCAGAAGGATTATAGTTCATGTGGTCCTTTTGCTTGCATGGTGATGGAGCGCATAATCTCTGGTGCTCCTAATATTACTTGGGGCAACACACGAGTGAAAAAATACAGGGAGATTATTGCTGCTAGTGCTTTTAGTATGTGCGGAGTTGAATAGATGTTGTATGTGAGATTTTGTTTGGATTATGACGAACTTGTCAACTAAATTTGTTGTGATGTGCATGGACAGTTTTAAATGAGCTTTACAAATGGTTTGATTCCAATTTATTAGTAATTTATGAGCAGTATTGTGCATTGCCTACTATATGCGCAAATTTGCGCATAGCTGCATTTAGGCGCATAGTGTCAAATTTTGCAAAACCATAGTATTGATGCTATGCGCATGGCCTATTTCTAATTTCTATATCTAGAAATCACTAAAAATCTAAAAAACATTATATAAATTGTATATATTTAATAACTATTAAATATCTAAAAAATACATATATTTGTAATTTCAAATAAATATTACAATTTTCTACTTTAAATCAATTTCATTAAATTTCAATGCGAAAATTCTTTACAAGTCTTTATTTTATTAAATCAATTTCAACAAAAAAGCATTGCTCAATGCGCAGAGATTTTTAAACTAAATGAGCAATAATTTTTTATAATTATATATTTATAAAAATATATAAATGAGCACAAAAAAATATATTTATAAAAACGAGCAAAAGAAATAAATCATTATATAATTACAGACTAAATATCTAAATAATAAATGTTCTAGTAATTTCATAATTTTCCATTAAAATGAATGCTCAATGCGCAAATGCGCATAGTGTCATATAGGCGCATAGTTTCAAATTTGCGCATAGTTGTATAAATATTCCAACAAACAAGCATTGCTCAATGCGCAGAGATTTTTAAACTAAATGAGCAATAATTTTTTATAATTATATATTTATAAAAATATATAAATGAGCACAAAAAAATATATTTATAAAAATGAGCAAAAGAAATAAATCATTATATAATTATAGACTAAATATCTAAATAATAAATGTTCTAGTAATTTCATAATTTTACATTAAAATGAATGCTCAATGCGCAAATGCGCATAGTGTCATATAGGCGCATAGTTTCAAATTTGCGCATAGTTGTATAAATATTCCAACAAAAAAGCATTGCTCAATGCGCAGAGATTTTTAAACTAAATGAGCAATAATTTTTTATAATTATATATTTATAAAAATATATTTATAAAAATATATAAATGAGCACAAAAAAATATATTTATAAAAACGAGCAAAAGAAATACTCCCTCCGTCCCATTAAAGTTGGCAACATTTCTATTTTGGGTGTCCCACTAAAGTTGGCCACTTTCTAAAAATGGCAAAAGTTTACTTTAATTAAGTCAACAATTACTCACTAATTTGGTCAACAATTGTAGGCCACTTTCTAAAAATGTCAAAATTACTTTAATTAAGTCAACATTTACTCACTAATTTAGTCAACAATTGTAGGCCACACTCTATTAAAACATATAACACTCAATTTCTTAATCTTCGTGCCGAAACGAATGTTGCCAACTTTAGCGGGACGGAGGGAGTATATCATTATATAATTATAGACTAAATATCTAAATAATAAATGTTCTAGTAATTTCATAATTTTACATTAAAATGAATGCTCAATGCGCAAATGCGCATAGTGTCATATAGGCGCATAGTTTCAAATTTGAGCATAGTGTCATATAGAAATGTCAATATTACGAATACGTGAAATGCAGATAACTTGTTCGAAATTCATGACAACAACCATCCAACAACATATCAGTAGTTGCTGACCAAATAAGGACATGTGTCTCTAACGTGTGATTCGGATCCACACAAACTACAGGTTCTTGGAGCACGATTGGCACTTGAGGCACGACTGGTGCTAGTTGAAGGAACATTTTCAGATCCAGTAGCTCTGGGTGCTTGTGCACTTCTTTCAGTTAGGCCTCGATGACGCGTAGTCTTCGGTCGTCCAGATTGTCGACCGATTTTAGGAGGATCAATGGCTAGCCCTTGAAGATTAGCTGGAATCATCCATGAAGTAAGTGGCGGCACTGAATTTACTCGATAGGAGTACGCCTGACAGTTTTGTAGCTTGATAATAATCCCCAACGTGCTTAGATATATCATCACCTACATACCTAAATAGATAGATAGAAAAATTGGAGACAATATATAAGTTATACTTTTGACATTATTAGATCAATGAAATATAAAAACTAATGTACTACCTTATTGCGGCAACTGCATGCGAGCATGGTAACAAGTTCATATTCCACTACACACAACTGCATGACTGCGTTTCTAGATTCATTTTGAATGTTTTGTTCGAATACTTAACCTTGAAAGTAATTGGTGACATGGCAACGACCTCATATCTCCTTGATTTCTCCAATTCAACAGTTAGCTTCTTCAGCTGTCACGACCGCACTTGCTAAGGATAGCAAATTCGGGGAAACCGCGACTAAGGGAGGGAATTTAGGAACGGGAGTAAGAAAGGGGCATATTCGGTTTCTTGATGACTCGACTTGTATAAGGAAATCAATCGAAATATCTAGATATCAATGAAGGCCACAAGGGGACCGTACATAATATTATCCCAAAACGGGGTACTCAATAGTTTTAGTACATTATTAAATAATACATATTGTTTGACATAATATCTTAACATAATCAGTGTTCGCAGCGGAATAACAATTTGAGTATATGTATGAAGACATATACTCTACTCTGAGGTAATCATCCTAGTTTGACAAAGCTCCGCTTGCACACTACATCCTCGATCACCGCTCAACCTGCACATTTAAAAATACATGCAGGGCTAAGTACAAAAGTACTTAGTGGACACTTGCCGAAATTTACATATATGCATAATATTTTATTGTCAAGCCTTTCAACAGTAGTAAAATACGAGGGTTTTCCTTTAAAGACTCGTATTTACCAAACATAATATCATTTCTTTCATCAATAACCCGCGCAGGTATTTTATATCATTAATCACCATATCAGTAACTCGTGCCGAGAGGGAGGCCTCCCTCTACGGACACTATGATCGGCCAACCCGCTAGATGACTCACGATCACAAGGTGTACACTAATTCTGAAGGGATTTGCGGTCCCATCCAGAATCCGAATTCGATTAACATCAGATAGGCAATTAATAATAAAACATAAAGCATTTAGGCATTGACAATATCATTTAAATTCATAAGCATAAAGTCTTAACAATTCTAATATATAATTTTAGTTTATACATAGAAAGCCTACCTGAATAGCAGACTCACGGTTTAGCTCTAACTCTGGTGCTTGACCTTTAATCCGAGAAAATAAAATAAGATTCTAATTCTCGAAAAATCTCAATAAATGAGGATGCGTGAAATGATTATGCATGACTCATATTCCTTTAATTAAATTATGAGATGCTAATCCTATTTAAGGAATTAAATCTCGTCTTATGAGGTCGGATTATAAATCTTTAATAATCTACTCATCTTAAAATAATCTAATTCACTTACTAATTAATAATTAGTAAGTCTTAAAATTTATCACTAATTAAAATAATTAGGATTAAATAATGGGCCTAAATTAATAAATCTCATTGGTCTTAACTAATAAATTTCATTGAACTTAATCAATTAAAATAGTAGGAGTTCAATTAATAAAAATAATAAATCCATTATTAACAATTAATAGAAGCCCAATCAAAATAAATAATAAGAGCCCATTTATAAAAATAATAGAGTCCAAACAATATATATATTAGCCCAATGGAAATAAAATAAGCAAAGCCCAATTGAATTAATCTCCGGCCCAATAAAATAAACTAGGCCCAAAAGGAATTTAATTCGAGCCCAAATGAACAAATTCGAAGCCCAGTGCATTAATAATATTAGGCCCAACATCAATTAAATTCTAGAGCCCAACAAATGAGGCCCAAGATAATAAAATCATGAAGCCCAATAAGTGAGCCCATCATCACCCTTAAAGTAATTAGTAAATTTTAATATTAATCTTATCTCGTCAAAACCTTAGACTCAAAACATTATCACATAACTATCATTTAGGTTCGAAACTATTTATTCGAACATCAACATGCGCATTAATCATAACTCGTTCTATTTATGTCATCAAGTCAAATATTCCGTCATTTAAAAACAAAACCTATAATATTACATAGATAAATTATATCATCATAGATCATGCTTTCTCATACATAAAACAATTTAATCCTTTTCAAATAATCCATATTAATAAGTCGTTTGAAAAGAATTAATTTAAATGAGAGTTTAACTCAAAATATTTTATTTTATAATCCCTTTATAAATACTTGAAATAAAGAACTCCATTTAAATAATTAATTTAAAGGTCAATATATATAATTAAATTAATCAAGCTCAATTTAAATTAATAATTAAGAGCTCAAATAATTTAAATAGATATAAGCCCAAATTAATTAGATAAATTAAGTCTATCATGTTTTTCTTTGAATAAGCCCCAAACAATTAATTAAATCGGCCCAAGAAGGAGCCCAATATTTTCGGCCCAAACCCGGCTCAAACCCGGCCCAAACCCGGCTGAAACCCGGCCCAAACCCGGCTCCCTTTTCTAACCTAAATATACACACACAAACACTCAAACACACACATTCAAGCTTCTCTCTCTCTCTAACTCTCGGACCTCTCTCTCTCGCCTTTCCCTCTCTGTTCGGCTGAGGGCGGCGCCGCCTCCGGCGCGCCGCCTCGCCGTCGCCTCCTCCCCTCCTCTCCTTCGGCCACCGCGACCAGCCACCAGGTGTCGCCACCCTCGACTCCCTCGCTCCCTCGGCCGCTGGAACCAGGCGCAGCAGCGCAACCACGCCGCCGCTCCGTCGCCTCCGCCTCTCCTCCATGGCAGATCCGCCGCCGCTGCAACTGGATCTCGGCGAGCACCGTCGACTGGAAGCCGCTGGAGCTGCTGCTGTTCGCCTGGGGTCGACGGATCTGGCCTTCGGTCGTTCGTCTTGCTCGGAGTTCCCGCCGCCGTTGGCTTGCCCGGAGTCGCCGCTGGCTGGCCCGCGATCGACGGCCAGCAGCTCGCTGGAGGAGCGCCGCCGTCAGCCGCTGCCGTTGGCAGCAAGAATCCGGCAGCCGCCTCTCCTGGAGTCGCCGTCGCCGTGAGTCGCTGTGAGGAGCCGAGCATCGTCTCACAAAGGTAAGCCCCGGATCTCCCTATTCTCATTTCATTTTAAATTAAAAACTGAAACTCCTCTTTCCCTTTCTTGGCAGATCGGAGACAACCGCGGCTCCATCGCCGTCCGTCAACCGCCGGCGACGACGAGCCACCGAGGCTGCCCTCCCCCTGACCTCGACTCACACACGCAAACAGCCAACACAAAGGGTTTTTGTGCGAGAATCATATACTGTAATTGCTCAAATAAAAGTTTTAACTCTTTCCTTGTAACTTCAGTTCACAAGTACATATTTAGTAACTGTAAATCTATGAATTTGCTACTCATTTTCTTCATTTATCAAAGCATATGTAAATCTGAGTTAATGAGCATGTGTTGGTATTCTGGAATTGATGT
This sequence comes from Salvia miltiorrhiza, assembly GCF_028751815.1. Taxonomy (NCBI): domain Eukaryota; kingdom Viridiplantae; phylum Streptophyta; class Magnoliopsida; order Lamiales; family Lamiaceae; genus Salvia; species Salvia miltiorrhiza. The sequence goes on along the minus strand of NC_080392.1, from coordinate 4,328,674 downwards.
ATACAATTGAAGGATAATATATAAATTAGAAATATAAACCTTGAATGATGAAAGATGTGGTGTCGTTTCTTGGCTGCGAGAGAGATGGTAGATGAATGTGAGAGGTGGGAATTGGCTGAAAAATGGTGTAGGTTATAAAAGAAAAAAAATGGGTTGGCTTGGATGGAAATTCTTCAACTCACAGGTATGAATACCTTCAGCCTGCATGTATGACTGAAGAATTTCTTCAGCATGCGTAGCAAGAATTTCTTCAGCATGCTTTAGGATTCAGCATGCTTGCCATTATTCTAATAAAAAAATCTAAGAGATTATTATATTAATTATAAGGTTCCAAACTCATTTAAATACATTAAGACATATAAGCCTAATTCTTATTGAAGCATAAAATCCATTTGAGCTTGCTTCTAACATAAAATAATTTACTCATGGGCTTAAGTAAACAATCGATAAAAGATTCATATTTAACACTTCAGTGTTAAATTCTCCACAATAAATTAATGGACTCAAAATATATTTTGAGTGCATCATCTATTGAAAATAAAAAAATATAAATCATCACATATATAAATTATCAAATTCATATAAGTTCGTATTTTATTAATGGATGCTGAACTCTAATACATCCTTAAATCAGTAATTAAAAGTATATAATCCTTAATAAAAAGTCGGGTCATTACATCAGCGCTTCCGGTGTAACATCAGCAGAAAATGACTTGGCAGCTTCATGTCGTTCATCGAACCATTTCTCTATGATGTGCCGGATGGCCTCAACCATTGAGCATATCGGCAACCTTCTTGCCCACAATAAACGAGAATTGAATGATTCAGCAACATTTGATGTCAAAAAACTATATCGTCGAATAGGGCACTTTCACCTTGCCCATTTCTCCGGCCCTACCTGCATCAATTTGCTATAAGCTCCACCTTCTTCCTTAAGAGCTTTTAAACTTGCCATCGCAGCATCAAACTTAGTGTCTCTATATGCAAAAGCGGCTTTCTGATATAGAGCAACTGCTGCCTTGCCAAACCGAGTGAGTTTGTTCAGTAGATGGTAGTAGCACAAACCATGTGCTGCACCAGGAAATACCGCATTTACAGCATTTTGTATGCTAATATGTGCATCAGAAACAATCAACGTCTCAGCATTCTGACCATAAGCCGTCTTTACCCGAGACAAAAACCAAGACCATGATTCATCATTCTCTATAGGACCCACGCCGAATGCCAATGGGAAGATTTGTTCGTTGTCATCCTTCGTGACTGCAACAAATAAGATACCTTTGTTATGACCCTTCAAATGTGTGCCATCCACCACAATGATTGGCCTTAAGCACTATAGCGACCCGCTCTTTTATCAGTATTTTAATTCCAGTAATGCATGATTATTAATCTCTTTTAGTGAATGAAACACTTTTATTCTATATGAATTCAGTTATGACTCTGAATTTTATTGAAGGCAAGGTTTATCTGAGCTTATGCATTATTTTTTTAGGTATTTATTTATCTTCGCGTGTTTAAGACCGCGACGTGAATCTTCGAGTCGATGAATATTTATTATTCGAAGTTATAACCAACTTAGCAAAGTTGTGTTATTTATTAATCAAGATGAAGTTTTTTTCATATTGTTACTTAAGTCGTGAATTATTTCCGACTTTGAAGCTAATTAAATCTACGGATTTAATTTAGGTATTAGAATGACGAACGAATTAAATCTATGGATTTAATTTAGCAATCTCGATAATAATACAAATTAGATTATTAGAACGACCATTTTCGACTACGAAGGAACGATATTGCAAGACACAAAGCCAGTATTTTAAATACAGAACGACCCACACTGAAGGATTTATTTAAATTACAGCACACTTCAAACCCCTTACAATCAACTCACAATCACCACCTACCACCTACCACCTGCCACCTACACAATAGAAGAGGAAAAAGGGGAAGGAAAAAAAAGGATAAAGAAGGAAAGGATACAAAGGAAATGGTGGAGGGACGTGTGCTGTAGTAGCAGCAGCCCCCCTACTCCCCCTACTCCCCCTTTCCATGCAGCAGCAGCAGGCAGCTCCTTCCCAACTGCTACACCCCCAACTCCCACGCCATTGCAGCCCAGCCATGCCCTAGTAAAATAGGATGTCATTCCAGCCACCCTACACCATACTCCCCCTTTAGCACACTCAAGTGAACACCACCGAGCTCCTAGTATAAATCCACCCTTCAACCCTTGAGCACCTCTTCCTCCTTTCAACCCTTAAAATTTGCAGCAGCAACAGCAAGGAGTTCATCTCTCTCGATGCCATAAACGAAGAGGAGTAGAGCGAGATTCTTGCTGCCAACTTGAACAAGGTAAGACTCGGTTTTATTCCCACCCTTCGCCATGTTCTTTCCACTTGTTTTTGCTTAAGAACAGCAGCCATTTCCTTCTCCAGTTTGCACCTCGACGCTCGCGGAAGCGAGAGAGAAACCATCGTCCTCACCCGACCAAAGCACGCTGCACCAAGGTAACCTTCGACCTTGACTGCTACTCTTATCGACGTATTGCACTCATAGAAATCATGTTACTATGCTGAAAACGAGAGAACAAATGCATGTTAGTCACGTCCTTATAAGAACCAACAGCGTTTAACGTTCCTAAACTACGAGGACCTTCAACTCATAACACATAGACGAACGTGAATAACCACATCATGCTTACATAGGTAGAGTAGTAAGGTCTGTGTTTTACACGAAGAAATCCGTAAGTTTTGCACCGCATCGCTGAGTGAGAATCGAGCTGAAATGCCGAGCAGAGCTGAAATGCCGAGCAGAGCTGAAATGCCGAGCAGAGCTGAAAAGCCGAGCAGAGCTGAAATGCCGAGAAGAGCTGAAAAGCCGAGCAGAGCTGAAATGCCGAGCAGAGCTGAAATGCCGAGCAGAGCTGAATGCCAGAGCAAAGCTGGAAGCCAGAGCTGGAAGACAGAGCTGAAAGGTAGAGCTGAATGCCAGAGCTGAACGCCAGAAGTGAAATGCCAGAGCTGACTTTCCAGAGCTAAACCGCCAGAGCTGACTTTCGGAGCCAGAACTGACTTTCCAGAGCTAAACGCCAGAGCTGACTTTCGGAGCCAGAGCTGACTTTCCAGAGATAAAACGCCAGAGCTGACTTGGAGGCCAGAGCTGACTTAGAGGCCAGAACTGACTTCCAGAGCAGAGAGCGAAGAAACAGAGCAGTTCGAGAGAGAGAGAGAGAAGAGAACATAGGGTGTTTGAATCATTATTATTCTTTTCCCTTGCTTACACGAAGGGAGATTATTACTTTTAAATTGGCAGTTTAGAACACCCTAATGAGAACGAATCAATATAGTTAATTACTTGACTTCATGGGACGGAACCTAGTTGGGTTAATTATTTTATAATAAGGACTAGTGATAAGTTTCCCTAATTATTATCTTAGTATAATAAAAAGGAATATGAGCCATGCATAATTATATTACGCATCCTCATTTATTTGAGAATTCCCTCGGACTAAGACCTTACGTTATTCTTTTCCGAATCAAGGTTGAACGCAAGAGTTAAAAATTAGCCACGAGCCTGTACTACCAGGTGGGCTTTCTTACGTATAAACTAAAACCATATATATTAGAATTGTTGGGACTTTATGCTTATGAATTTAAATGATATTGTCAATGCCTAAATGCTTTATGTTTTATTATTATTTGCCTATCTGATGTTAATCGAATTCGGATTCTGGATGGGACCGCAAATCCGTTCGGAATTAGTGTACACCCTTGTGATCGTGAGTCATCTAGCGGGTTGGCCGATCATAGTGTCCGTAGAGGGAGGACTCCCTCTCGGCACGAGTTACTGATATGGTAATTAATGATATAAAATGCCTGCGCGGATTATTGATGAAAGAAATGATATTATTTTTGGTAAATACGAGTCTTTAAAGGAAAACCCTCGTATCTTACTACTGTTAAAGGCTTGACAATAAAATATTATGTATGTATGTAAATTTCGGCAAGTGCCCACTAAGTACTTCCGTACTTAGCCCTGTATGTATTTATAAATGTGCAGGTTGAGCTGTGATCGGGGATGTAGTGTGCAAGCGGAGCTTTTGTCAATCTATGATGAGAACCTCAGAGTAGAGTATATGTCTTCATACATATACTCAGATTTTTGTCCTTCCGCTGCAAAACACTGATTGCGCTTAGATATTATGTTATTTTGTCAAACCGTGATATATTATTAACAATACTCAACCTTGTTGAGCACCCCCTTTTGGGATATTATTGCACGGCCCATCGTGGTCTTCTTTGACAATTAGTTAAGCTAAATTATCTTCCTTTATATAAAGTCGAGTTATCAAGTAGTTAAGCACGCCCATTTCTAATCCCGCTCCTAAATCCCCTCCCCTAGTCATGATTTCCCGGATTTGCTATCCTTAGCAAGTGCGGTCGTGACAAGCACATAGTGTATGCAACTCTACATGAACCGAGTGCCACAAAAAGGTGCTTGAACCGACCATTTGAATCAATTTCCAAGTCCGTCAACGAGAGTGGATTGCACGTCCGCAACATGTGCAAATACCCGGGGAGTAATGGATAAGATTCCTTATGCCCCCCATAAATCATCTCCACAGCACCATTACGGGCACGTAGTGCCACACTATAACTGGTCTTCACACCATATTCCCTCTGTAGGTCGGCTATAATAGACTTCGGCTTCACAATTTCACCATCCTCGCGCATTTTCTTTGCAATGTGCGCTGCAATGACTCGAGCATTTACCTTTCGCACGCCGGTATTTACCAAGTCCCCAATGCAAGTGTGCGCCGGGCCAAACTTGCGAATAAACCAAAAAGATCCCTGTTGAGTTGCTCTAATCTGAAAAGGACAACTAGTTTGATATTTACATTTGAAACTAATCATATCCAAGTCAGATCGAGGGATGACAAATTCTGTTCGACGTTGCAAATGCCACAACCCCACAGCTATTTTGAGCAATTCTTTACTTTCAAAAATAGAACCTTCGCTTAGCTCATCAGGATCTGGTATTTCATCAAGCATACCGGCAAACAAGTTCTCTGAAAAATCTTTTGGAATAACAGGAACTAACCAATTGCTCATCTCCTGCGCAGTTTCTTCCCCTAAATCTGCAGCTAGACCTCTTGGGTTTGTTTGCATTATCATAGCCATAAGCTCGCCAATTCCCCCCTCTCGGCGTATCCACGCAATATGCTCTGCAAAAGTGCCATAATCAACTCGAACAGACTCCCGCTCATCGGCTTCTTCTTCTTCCTCCTCGTCATCCCCATCGGATTCTGTTGATGGGACGTATTCATCATCCTCAATGTCATCTTCAGCAAACGCTCGTGGAGCATCATAATTCAGGCCCGAATTATGTCTTGAATCTGCTAACCAATCAAATTCGCTCATCTGGTGTGCGATGGACTCATCAAAAGAACCAGGTGCTGGAGTCTGCTCAAAGGTGGACGAAGTAGGTATATCCATTGAAGGTCGGTAAACTCCTGCTTGCGGTGCACAATTCCTTCCGTTCTCAATCACAAAAACTTGTAGCTCAACCTCATTAATGCATAATCGGCGAAGTTGATCATCGGTACTTAACAAAGAGCGAATCATGCGACCACTTCGGGTTCTTGACAAATAATACAGACCGTAGTTTGGATTGAAGGAGTTCGCAACCAAATAATAATTGATACTTTGTCTTAACTCCAAAAGATTTATATTATCAGCTCGAACATAGCAATAGGTCGCACTCCCACCATTATAAAGAATATCATCCCAATATCCTCCATAATTCACAATAATATTCTTCCACTCCGTCATCTACGAAAATAACATGACAATTACCATCAAAATTGATTATGCGAATAATTAAAATGTACTACAACATTTATGCGCATTAAAAGGTACAAAATTAAATATAGCAAAGTTTTATCTAAAATCTACTACAATCAAATAGGGCACAAATTTAACAAACATAAACTACAATGATTGCGCAAATTGGTTGAGATATTTAGATTCAAATGCTCAAATTGCCTGAGATTGGTTCTAAAAGCATTGTATTTTCTACTTGCGCATAGTTTTATACAAATGACTGCGCAAATTCGTAGACTGATTTCAAATCGATTAAATTGTGTCCAAATTATTTACAAAAATTCTAATAACACTTTTACTTGGCAAGGAACATTTATCCACATGCAAAACATGTATCCACACTATGTGAAAAATAAAAACATGTATCCTCATCGCACATAAAAAAAACGAGCATGGTAAAATCAAATAAAAATAAATGAAACGAGCGTCATTTAAAAAACAACATTTGCTTGCTTAATAACCACTAAATTAAATTACAGTCACCTCTTCACCAAATCTCTTCACTTCGTCAAAGGTAGAAACTTCAAATTTGTTGTGTTTCGAACGTTTCGGACAAAAGTTCAGATCATTTATTATGTTTCAAAAGAACGAGGTTGTCTCCCATACCCACCACCAAACCAATATATGAAAGCATGAAATACCTCACCCGTGAGATAAGTGTACTTGTTGATGTGGACAATTCATTCACAAGATAAATAGTGTAAGCTATAGTACATCTTCACGAGTAAAGAAAATCAAAAGCAAGGTACATAGAATGCGCATTTAATAGGAAATAAGGAAATAAAATAAAGTGCGCATTTAATAGAACCTTGGATAGCTGTGGGATTCTATAAGGTTTAATAAAGTGGGGTTTAATAGAACCTTATAAAATGCGCATCCATGTAAAAAATTGTGGGGTTCTATAAGGTTTAATAAAGTGGGGTTCTATAAGGTTTAATAAAATGCGCTTAAATAAAGTGGGCATTCTATTTCCTATTTCACAAATAGAACCTTCGCTTAAGCTATTAATAGAAGGAGCCAATTCTATAAAATGAGCATTTAATTCATAGGAAATATGAAATAGAATGCGCATTTAATTCGCATTTAATATACAATATTACTCTTAATCTTATAAAATGCGCATTTAATTCATAGGAAATAGAATGCGCAAAGTAGGAAATTAAATAAAATGCGCACATAAGGACATACAATGCGCAAATTATGGAATTAAGAACATATACAATGCGCAAATTCGGGGATCCAATAAAATGCGCACATTAGGAGATAAATGCGGTAATTAACATATACAATGCGCACATTATGCGCAATTTCCGTATTTTGAAAAACCTGAAACAAAGTACAAGAAATAGAACTTATATTTAACACGGAAAACAAAAGCGGGTACACTCGATCTCAATCATTACCTGACTCCTAATGATTGCCTGCACATCTTTTGGGAACCAAACAAATATTAAAATAATGAAATGGTTATGGCTTGAATGTATCTCAAAAAGTGGGTATTTTTAAAATGTGGTTTGAGGAAGGTGGGTAGAATAGAATTCGCCCCAAATAAAAACGTTGTCGTTTTTTATTTAATTTGCAGTTATCGTTCTCAGCCCTACCTCCATTACTCTCTCTCTCTCTCTTCCTTCAACACTCACGCACACTTCTCAGATGCCTCTTTCCTCAACCAATCGCCGCCGCCCCTCAATCTCCGGCGAGGCCGGACGGCGTCGGCTCTCCTCCCTGTCGCCTCTCAAGTATCTCTCTCTCTCTCTCCACGTTCACGCTGTCCACACTTATCACTCTCTTCCTTCTCGGCTCGCTTCTCCGGGGACTGCAGCAGCGGCGAACCGCCGCCACCAACTCACTCCCCGACTCAACCCCAAGCGCGAGACCCTCATATGAACAGAGTCCGCTCGACTCTCTCCCTCTCTGAATCGCACCCAACACCAGCGGCGCCGCCTGAACACCCTCTGTCCTGCAACTCTCAGATCTGGGTGAAGGCGCCGCCCCACGAAGCGCCGCCTCTTTCCTCGGCGACGGCAAAGACGCCGCCGCCTCCCTCTACTCACGACACCCCTGATTCCCATGTTTCTCTCTGATCTCCAGCGACAACAGCTCACCGCCGCCACTGGTCTTTCTCCCCCCCTCTTCCCCAAGTTCTCTCCGTACTCCGGCTAAAGACGACGAGGTCTCTCTTCCCCAAGTTATCTCAACCACCGTCCGTCGCCCTCAACTTTTCAAAGCCAACACATTCAACATCCTAACACCCACTTCCCGTAAAGGAATGTATGAAGAAGTACCTCTATTATACAAAAAAAAAAGAGAATGAACCTTTGGAAGTTGAGGTGTGCGGCTGGTACAAAATCTGTTGTTCTTAGCTGCCTTGAGTTCTTGAGGCAGTAAAATTTATGACTTGTGAATTTTTCGTATAAGAGAAGAGAGACCCCGTAGTCGGAGGGCTTCTTTGCGGCAAGGTCGTTTTGGTGGAGCATCCTGTCACTCTCATGGAATCTTGGAATGTGCAGTAATCGTTGTTTGGGGATGACGGGGTCTCGGAAAGGACTTCTTTGACTGTTTCTTCGTAGACGGACGGCGGGGATTTTCTGCCGCCGTTGATTAGCGTGGAGTTGGGATTTTTGGGCGGCGGCGCAGCGGAGTTTGTGCCAGGCAGCGGGTGAGTGGGGTGGCGTGCTAGCTAGAGAGAGAAAAAGTTGGGCTGAAATAAACACATGGACGCCATGTGTAGCTTTGATCCAGTTGGATGACACATGGACGCCAACATGATTCCAACACAACTTTAAATAGACACGTATGTAGAATACCCAAAATACCCTTGCCGGAAATTGGCCGGAGTAACTAAATCAGATCAAATTAATAGTGTAGGAATTTTCATGATACACTTTGAATTGCGGTACACAGATCAGAATTGGACTATAGTTTAGTAATTTACATGCCATTAACCCTTACAATTAATGCACATATAATTTTTTTTATGCTCAAGCGGAAATGCTTCTAGAATATATTTTGATGGTGGTTTACCAATTTCTAGCATTTACTTAAAAGTTCGTTAGTTTACGATGTCAACTTATTCAAATGTTGGTTATCTCATGTTGTGCTTTACGATGTCAAAAATTTTCACTAAACTACACTTCTAGCCCTCTCCTAGTATATAATACAAAGAAATCAACTAAGATAAATTTATTTATTACCAATTAGTGTTTCTATTTATGCACTTTTGAATAAAAATATTACTCCCTCAGTTCTCATAAAATGTATCCAATTACATTTTCGTCCGTTCATATAAAATATATCCAATCTATTTTTTACTTCTACTCACAATAAAGTGAAACCTTATTCTACTGACAACAAATTCAACTACTTTATAAGGACGGGATGCTTTTTATGAGGACGAAGGGTCTGGTAGTTTTAAACCTTCGTCCTCAAGTTTTTCCCAACAATTGTATTCCTAAACAAAATCCTTTGCAATTAAAACAAAATGGGCCACAATAAATCTAAACTATACCAAACTCAAACTTTCACTAGTCTATAATCCATGAAAAGTAATATCTGAAAGTGAAAATATCACCATTTAGTCCATTTCAGTTTAAATCATAAAGGTGTACTTTCGGAGGGAAAATGAAATATTTTTTTTTCAGTTATTAGTTTAAACATATCAGACTGAGCAGCAGCATCGCAAGGAGACTAAGCCGAGCACGTTCATTTAGATGACTCAAAAGCCTGTATTCCACACTGTGATACGTACGGCTTTAGCTGAAAACAAGAGAAAAACAAGAACATGAACAATCAAAAAACAGTACAGTCTAAATCCACCACGTATTTATATGGACTGAACAATATTGAGCTTGATTGATCGTTTGATCCTTCAAATACTCGATCATCTGTATTGTCAATCTAATCTATCAACCAAAGTAAATGTCCGTCACAATGCTACTATTTTCCAATGAAGCACATATCATTAATGTGCACAAACATGTTACATGATATCTTTTGTTAGCAAACACAAGAATATTTTTCTATATCACTCCTTAAATTTGAAGTAGACAACCTTATTGTTTGATGGCTATTTTCTCTAATTGTTCATAGACAGTCGTCAGTCCCCTAGCCTAATCTACCTAAAAATCAGGAAACAAAATTCTATATCAGCTAATTTACATATGGAATGCATCAAATTTTGGCCCCATCATTTGTGGGTAGCTCATTATATTACAACTTACCAATACACTCACCCCAAACTAGACTAATAATCTATTGGCATATTGCATTCATAATACTTAAACTTTAAGGGTGTGTTTGCTTTTTATCCCTCTAAATGTAGGGATAATATAATGAGGTATAAATTTATCACTTAAAGTGGCGACCACATTTTTCATATCTTGTTTGGTTTAAAGGATAATATATTTATCCACTCCTTAATCCTTATAAGGTGGTATAAAATTATACCACCCTTTCTTAGGTATAAAATTATCCCTTTTTCCAAGGGATAAGGAGCTGCCCGAAAAATTATACAATCTGCCCGGATTTTTCATACGCAAACGAGGTATAAGGTGGTAAATGTAGCTTATCCCATCCTTATACCTCAAAGCAAACACACCCTAAGGGTTTCAAGTGCAATATATTAAAGTCTAGTACTTTCACCAGATATAGAGTAGCAGCATGCATGGTCGGTCGCAATTTTTATATTTTGGATAAACCTTTAGGAAATAAATCAATTTCTTTACCTTGAATCCCGTCAAATCTGGCACCACGTAGTTTGGTATCTTTTCAGGAACCACAACATAACCACCTGCATACAAATATCAAGCCAGATTTTTAGCTCAGATAGGCTCTTGTAACTTTAACTCGACAAATCAGAACCCAGAGCATCTAGCATTTATACTTTTGAGGATGAGGATATAAGGCAACCTGGCTTAGAATACAAGTTCATACATGTCGAAGTAACTGTTGCTTTTAAGTTGAAATATTCATTTCACATAGTTAGATGTAGATTAGAAACAATCCTGAGATACAAATACTGTTAGATTCTTATATCTCCAGAACACTCTTAATTCATGACCTATCAACCATTCCCAAGTTTTCACTATGTTTGCAATAAAAATAACCAGCATTTTTAGTCCTACCAGTTAGCCTAATATAACACAAAATCTAGTCATCCAATATAATCAAAGTAAGCACATCCCGATCCCATAAGCATAAAATATGCTCTAATGGAAACTTTATTGTCTAATAATACATCATATAAAAAGATGTAAACTCAACACTTTCTTGGTGAAGCACATACATCTGGTTACACGTTCAAAGAGCTTGAAAATTTTATAGAGGCCACTTTTAAGTTTGGAGGAATCAGGGAATCAAATTTTCAAATATATATGTTGAGTTTAGCTTTGCATCTCACCTTCACTTATAAAGGTAACATTTGTTAATCAATTTAAACAAATACTAACATATAGAAAAAGACCGCACTGAGCTTGCCTCCTGAGATTTTAAACAAGAAAAATTGTGCACATTATTTGAAATTAGTGCAGAAGTTACTCCGCAAACCTTTTCAGAAACACACTAGAAATCATCTCCAAACACTCACATCACAGAGTCATAGACCAAGCCACAATGGACAATTTTCAGATCAAGCGATAAAAACTAGTCTCTTTCAACAAACATAGACAAACAAGCTATAAGCCATAATAGGTTACCATTCCCATCCAAATAAAACACAATTATAGCACCAGAACAAGGCATTTGCAGTATACCATCTTTTGCACACAATTACACACAAACACACACATATTAATATATGCAAATGCAGCCAGTGTGGCCCAGTGTATTCTCCTGGCTCTAGCAATTAGCATCACCTACCAAACAGAGTGATTAGTGCGATTCTCAATAGACATACAAAGACAGGTAGAAATTGCCTATACCAACACCCTCAAACTCAGAATTGAGCTCTACAAGATATGAAATTCTCAACGAGTAATTTTGCATAAAGTGGAAGAAGCTGACCTTTTCGAGTGTGGAAACCGGTGGGCTTGCAATTTTTGCCCTTGTAATAGCCTTTATGACTCCTCTTCGACGTCAGAATATCTAGCGACGACGCTCGCTTCTTCCTGAACGTCCTCCCAATCCCCAATATTAGCCCTAACGCCATTTGTTATTTTCAGCTTCCTTCCGTCGAATTTCTGCATCGGTAAACAAAATTTTGATTAATTGATTACAGTTTACGCAAAATTGACTAAGAATTGCAGTGAAAATCTGAGAGAAATTTTACTTGAGCTAAAAGACGACGCCACTATTGTAAGCGGAGAAATGGCTCAGGGAATAAATGTATCATTGGTATAACCGAACCGGTTTACCGGTTAATCGGAACCGATTACCGGTATCATTGTTAGTTCTGTCTTGTTTATTTGCTTTTTTGCGCATATATAGATTGAATTTGCGCATAGAATGAGTTTTTCTCAAGCATTGAATTTGAACTATGCGCATAGATTGATTTTTTCTCAAATCTACTGCGCATACATTGAATTTGCGCAAAGACCATCAAATAATAAGTAAAGTATGCACATACACTTTTTTATTTGCGCATACATTGTGAATTTGCGCATACATTGAATTTGAACTTATGTAATTTGCGCATACATTGTGAATTTGCGCATAATTTCAATTACTGCGCAACTTATGTAATTTAATTCACCTTCTGGACGAAATACACTGACACATATTGATTCTCATTTGACCGCTTTATTGAGAACAGTAGTTGGTAGATAGATTTGTCATTACTATGTCTGAATTTGAATTGCCCCTAAATTGCTCACTCCATTTCGTCCGCATAGTTGTGGTGTTTTGCGCGATTTAATTTCCCTTTCATTCCCAAATCCTTGCCATTTCATTTCTTGCTTCCTTGAAACCTAGAGCAACGGACTTATTTTCATTTCAGACGACGTTGGAGATTATGGCCGCAGTTGAAGAGGTTTGTGAATTAGTTGAATGCTTATTTTGTGAATTTTTTTTTCTTTTTATAATTTTACATAGGAAAAAATGGGCAGAAGAAATTGTATATGATTTTCGCAAGTGGGTGTTGTGAATTTTTTACTAATGGGTTGAAGATTGTGATTTTTTTACGTATTGTTTGTGATTTTTTTTTCTTTTTAGTCAATACCTTTTTAGCCATTCTCAAATCCTTGCCATTTTGTGTATTGTTTGGCTAAATTGTGGGATTTTATTATAACAAATTTGGCGAAGATTGTTTGCGCATAAATGTTAAATAATTTATTTGTTTTTAATTTTACCGCATAGTTTGATTTGTTTTGAAGATTGCGCATAGTTAATAATTGATTTGTTTTGAAGATTTGTTTTGAATTTTTCTGCATTGATTGTATGCGCATAATTCGCATAGTTAATCATTTTTCCGCATTGATTGTATGCGCATAACCCTGTAATAATTTTTGCGAATTTTTCCGCATAGTTAATAATTTTTCCGCATAGTTAATAATTTTTCCTCATAGTTAATAATTTTTCCGCATTGTTTGTTTCCGCAGAATAGTATTGTCTGCGCATTATTTTGAATTCTGTTTTGGAAATGTTTTCGAAGTTATTTTTGTTATTGAAATATTTTTTTGCTTGTAACAGGGGGCTCTATTGAGACCAAGCACTATTAATGTAACTTCGGACGTTGGCACTTATTATAAAATCAAGTATTTAGACAAAGTGAAGAAAAATTTAAAGGATAAAGGTGGTGAACAATTGTTAAATAGATTTTTACGGGGTTGTTTTGGACATTTATTGGATTGGAATCCTGGTCCGAAATGTGCAATGGCCATTCATCAAGTAGTCTCTCACCAAATAAAGTCAAGCCGTGATGGCCTTTTCTTTTTATTGAATAATACGAGAGTTCATTTTTCGAAGAGGGATTATGCTTTAGTGACTGGTCTTAATTTTGGTGATTTTAATGTAGATATGTCGCGTAATCATGATTTGAGTGGAGTGGAAGTGTTTAATAAATTTAATTGTGGTGAGTCTCATGTGAAACTATCAACCCTCATTGATCTTTTTGAGAATTTTGAAATTGATGATGAGGATGGTAGTTTATACTTGAGGATTGCCTACATTATAGTCCTATATGGCATGCTTGTAGGTTATGAGACTGATAAAACAATTGAGCATTGGGTTTGGGCATTGGTAGATGATCTTGATGCATTTAACCAATTTCCGTGGGGGGCGTATACGTATAATTTGTTGTGTTACTATACGACAAATTCAAGTCTAAAAAACAATATAAATTGCATGGACCTGTTTGGGCGTTGCATGTGTGGTCGCTTGAGATTGTGCCCGATTTAGGTAATGTGGTCTGTAATTGTGTTGCTGAGTTTGCGCACCCTAAATGTTTGAAGTGGAAGTTTCGTAGTAGACCGGCTACGAAGGATTTACGGCCCTTCTTCGAGAAAGAGGTACTTAGATGTTTTCTTTATTAATTTATGTAATCATTTGTTGTGCGATTAAATATTTGTACTTAGAATTTTGTTACACTAATTTTTCTTATAAATACATTTATTTTGTTTAGTTGACAGAAAAGGCCATTATAATGTTTGCAATATGTGAGGCATTTAAATTCTTGAAATTTCATGTTTGAAATGAGAAGTCCTCGTTTAGAAATTAAAATAAGAAATTCGAAATTACTCAAGAAATTGAATTAGAGATTTATTTTAATGTCATGATGTATTACCAAGTCCATTTACAAATTAAATTAGGAGTTATTTTTAATTTTTAAACAGAAATGATTCTTTATATTTTCATTTTTATGTAGGAGCAAGAGTTATTGGAGTTGGTCGCAGACGAATTTGAAGTCAGCACTATGTACTACTTATCTACCATTGGTGTGTATATGGGGGCACAGCATGATGAAGCTCGTGTGTATATGGGGGCACAACATGATGAAGCTCCTAATCAGGATTTCCCATATGGGCCTTCACACGACATTCATGTTGAAGAGCAAGAACAAGAGGAAGGAGGAGCTCTGCATGATATACCTATTTCTGCGCATGATTTGGCTGCGACAGTGATGGACACACGGGCGCGGAGTTCATCTTCCCATGAAGAGGGTCGTCGTAGACGAGCTAGGGAAAAGCGTGTTCGGCCACCTACTACATCTTCATCATCTAGTAGCGGCGATCATGCTAACCGGCGTGTAGACCGTGAATTTATGGAGACAGTTGTGAGGAGGATGGATGAGGCACACGAGGAGAGAATGAAAAGGCACAGCGATGCTTTACATGAACGGGTCAAGGGGACATTGAAGGGGTTTTTCGAGGAGTTGAAGGGTTTTTTTAGTTGTAAGAGTGTCCGAGCTACGGTTGTTCGTTCTCCTGTTCATCGACCTACACCGGCACCCGATGCAAGACAGAGTGATGATATACCCGACGAGGGCACCGAGGAAGGCGATGTTCCTCGTGTTGATAATGTTACACCATCGCCATAGGTTCTTGATTTGTTCATATTGAGCTGTCAATCGAAGCTGATACGCCGGGTTTCAATTCTTCCATTTGTTACATTTGAGAACACGGTGGTAGCCTCTTTTGATCTATTGTCACAGCCCGCCCTAACTAGGGATAGTTAGGCCGAGTGATCCACGACTAGGGATGGGGTTAAAGAAGAAGGGGAAGAAAAGGGGCGTCATTTATAGCCGTAAAACTTACCCATCTTAATAAAACTCGTCATTTTTATTCATTAATACTCAATTGAAAACAGTCTATGAAAGACTGCATAAAAGTTAATTAATATCATTAATCAAGTTATACATCATATGCAACCATTCTCTTAAGACTCAAAGTATGACATAACATACTATAACATCAACAACATCTTGCAGCGGAAAGTAGCTAGACATATGTATGAAGACATATTCTAGACAGGTTAACTATTTATTAACAACCCTGGAGACTCCGCTCATTGCAGCACCATCATCACATCAGTTCAACCTGCACATTTAGAAAACATATGCAGGGCTGAGTACAAAAGCACTCAGTGGGCACGTATGCCTAGGTATAAAAATACATGCTTCAAAACTATAAATTGTCATGCCATCATAATCAGTACAGCAAGGGAGTTTTTCGCTAAAAAGGCCCAAGCTTACTAAGTTCATTTGTGATTCTTAAAGTTCGTCTGATCAGACTAAGTTCTTTTGTAATCTATCATATCTGGAACTTTGTGCCGGAGAGGTGGCCACCTCTCACGGTCACTTGACCGGCCAACCCGCTAGATGACTCACGGTCACTGGTGTACACTAGTCCTGGCAGGATAGCTATCAACTGCTCAGGACCCGAATTCGATTGCATCATTGGCAAAGCCAAAGCAGATAGATATCATACTAAAATTTAAACATTTTATGGCAAGACAATACTTGAAATAACTTTAACTCAAATATTTTGTAACGAAATAACTTGCTCAAATGTAACATTAAACTCATTTGATAGATATATAAAACTGAAATTAACAGTTAAATCATCTCATGCATTCATTCGTATAAGAGGCCTACGACACGCAGGGGATCTCTATATACGTATAGTAAAAGTAATGCCCACCTCGTTGTGTCTCTGTATCAATGAGTAACGTCACTCTCTCCCTCAAGTCGTTACTTCCCAAAAGGACCTTCATCGTTTATGAAGAATTGGTGAGAAGTTATAAAAGAAACCTCGATTAATAATCTAATCTCTTTTATGAAACATTAGTATCTCTAATGTTCATCTCTCTTGATTGTTAATCAATATTACAATTATTATCTCTCGTCATTACTCATTAATTATAACATCCTTATGTTATAATTAGCAGCGCTTCAATTAAAAGAAATATTTAACACATCGAAAAGTCCACTTTCTTAGCAGATCTATTCGCTCTCATCTCGTCTAATTAACCGATTAGAAAGTTAAACTTTCCATTAGGCATGTATTTGAGTCACGGGTCAACAAGAATTGACTATGCTCAAATTCTAATTTCACTAAAAATTTCGGCATGACCTATTCATATATAATGTCAGCCACGAGATTTCAACGCGTGAATCTCACTACGTGAACTCGTCTCTCGACTCAAAACTTAACATCTTGACATCTTTTCAACGCAAACCAAACAATTCAAAATCATCAAAACTCTTTATCAGTAAACTATCATTTATACTCGACACCAATTGTTCGAGTGTCAGATACCAACATTTATGTGCGTTAATCATAACTCTCACAACTCACACCATTTAGTCATATCGTATCATCCATCAAAACAAATATAATCAAGTTGTTTTCTAGAAAGTTTTGCTGTTTTTGTGTCATCTTTAAAAATTCATAACAACCAACTCAATCATCATAAACTCTCATACCAATTGATCTCAAAAACTTCATGAAGTGTAGTTCACTCTAAAAATGGTAGTTAACCAAAAAGGTTAAAGGTTTTTGGAGATATTGCTCTTTTAGTGCAGGCTGTCAAAGATTGACAGTTTCTGCCAATTTTGTTTAGGCCATTAGAAACCAAGGCAAACCTTAATAAAATTCCATCAAATTTAATCATCCAAAACTAAAGGTATCCTTGAAGATTTGGTTAAAATTTCACAAGAGAAAACGTTCATATGATCTGCCAAATAAACAATGAAACTCATACACTTTTACTGTTGGACAAATATGACAGCAGAACAGGGCATTTTTGAAATAATAAACTGCTCTGTTTCAGAGGTCATAAAAATTGAAATCTTATGTTTTTAGAAAAGTATTGAAGTCTAGTTTCGTTTAAAAAAAACGGTGATGCAAAATCCTTCATGGATTAATAGATATAAACGTTTTTGTGAAGTCTACCAATAGTTGACAGATTCTGTCAAGGATTTTTCAAAATATCTTTAAAATAGCAAACATCATCCAAAAGACATGAAATTTTGCAGCAACGAAATACACATATCATAGATAAACATACTAAAATTTCAGAGCCATCAAGCAATGAAAACTCATCGAAACATAAGCTTGAAACTGCTGTAAAATTTTGACAGAATTCCAGTTTTAATTTCGTTCAACAATTATCATCCATAAATTGTAAATCAATTAGCATGCTCATGTGATATCGTAGAACACATATACGCAATAATATTCATTATGCAACGTCTCAAACTTCACGAATTTAAATAATCATACTCTAAAAACTTATACAATTTTCGTGCTTGGAAAAATACGAATTTAATATATATCGACTCTAGCATACCCTTAAGCACAAATATCAAGTCAAAACGATCAAACAAAAATCGAAAGACAAGCTAATATGTGAAAAACGGGGCTGCCCTCATGGGTTTCATAGCTACGGTTCGTTCCGTTCTTACTCCCTTCATTAAACATGCTCAACATTTACCCAAGAACAACATACTAAAATTTCACGACGATCCGACGTCGTTTCAAAATAAAGTCGAGAATCGACGTTTTTCGACGTCGACGAAAATCGAAAATAAAACCATCAAAACGTAGGTAAAGATCTTACCTACTTAGATACGTGATCGAAAAGATGATCGGCGCTCATCTCGGTGCTCAAATCGGAGGTCAAAAGCTCCGTCCAAGCTTAAATGGAAAATGGCGTGTGTAGTGTGTGTTTTAGGTGTTGTGTGTGTGAATATGTGAGTTGTGTGTGTGGTGTGGGCTGATATAGCGTGAGTTAGTGAGGGGAAAGGGGTTTTGGGAGGTTTGGGGGTGGTTAGGGGTAGGGTAGGTTAGATATTTAGGATATTAACCCGTTAGTCGTTAAATATCTCGTCTCGTCTCGTTTTAACAACTAACAACCCATACTCTTTGTTACTCGCCCTCTCAACCTCTACTCACTTTCATTGCACTCGTAATTCTATATAAATATAGAAAACGCAAGCTCGTTCTCAAAATTCTGATAAACGAGCTCGGTTCGTTTATCGAGAAATCCCGATTTACTATTCACTCGTCGTCCAAAAATAAAAACTTTCATTATTGGACTTGTATCGAAAAACTAAGAATATTTCTCGACGACGTGCACGTAAGATTTTGAAAGTCGACAAAAAGACGAAATAGCAGTATTTTACTATTCATCGTCAAAAAGTCAAAATTTTCAAAAACGTCTTAACGGACTCAGATCTCACTTCCGAGTTCATCGTTCTCATTCAAATAATTATCTCGAATTATTCAAATACTCAAACTCAAATACGGATATAAAATCCCACATCATTCTCACATCATCGAAAGAACATCTCAACATCTTAAAAAAAATAACAAGAAAACTTCATATAACTCCTCATCTATTTACAAAGTAAATCAAACAAGGGATCTAAACCCTAATTACTCAAACTCAAGCAATTAAACACGTCATCAAAAGCCCGGGTATTACATACCCTCCCCCTTAAAATAAATTTCGTCCCGAAATTTGTACCTCTTGTAAATGTTTCAGGTACTTCTCTCACATCTTATCCTCAAGCTCTCTTTCCACTTCTTTCTAACTATCATATCTCCATTGGACCTTATCCAATGCAATCGACTTATTACTCAATTGCCGAATTTTATGATCTAGCATCATCTGAGGTCTCTCTTCATAACTCAAGTCTGGTTCTAAGATCATTTCTTCTTAGTAAACCACATGGTTTGGGTCGAAAATATATATCCTCTCAATTGTGACACGTGAAACACGTTATGCACATTTCCAAAGCTAGGTGGCAAAGCCAACCTATACGCTATTGGACCTATCTTTTGCAATATCTCGTAAGGACTTATAACTCTGGGTCTAAGCTGTCCTTTAACTCCAAATCTATTCATCCCCTTTGAGGGTGAAACCTTCAAGAAAACTTTGTCTCCTATCTCGAAACTTTGTCTCACATCTTATAGGCAAACTCAATTAGTGGCAACACATTCTCCCGATGTACTCCTCTATCAAGGATAGTAGTTCTTATCATATCTTCTATCGTCTGCTATGCTAAAATTCATCCTTGTACCCAACTCTTTCTGTAACTCATCCAAAAAAGTGATGTAATAATTTTTTTTTTCTCTCTCAGGTGATCTACACCGGTACTCAATGCAATCTTATAATCTCACGAACGTACAATTGTGCTAACTTATCTGGTCCATACGCGATTAGGATCGGTATGAAATGTGCAGATTTTGTTAGTCGATCTACAATCACCCAAATTGTTGTATTTCCTCTTTGACTTTTGGGTAAAGCTGTCACAAAATCCATCGCTATGTGATCCCATTTCCACTCGGGAATCTCCAACGGTTTTAACTTCCCATAGGGTCGTTGGTGTAATGCTTTCACTTGCTGACAAGCTAAGCATCGCTCTACAAACGAAGCTATGTCTCATTTCATTCCGTCCCACAAAAATCTATTTTTTTACAACCTGATACATCTTTGTGCCTCCTGGGTGGGCGGTGTAAGGCGTGTTATGAGTCTCACTCATGATCGTATTCTTAAGTTCATCATCGCGGGGAATGCATCTTCTCCCCTCAAATAAGATAGCATTGTCTGATTTTTTTTTTTTTTTTTGTAACTCTTGAGATCTCCTGCTCTTATCCTTTCTCGTAACTTGTTCATTGTCTCATCTTTCCTTGTGCTTCAATCACCATTTTCCTCAAACTAGGCATCGTCGCAACAATACTTGCTATCGTCCCTGGTGGTTTTATCATCTCTATCCTCATCTTGTCAAAGTCCTTTATAAGCTCATCCTCTCTCGTGAGAATACATCCTAACTTTGACGAGACCTTTCGGCTCAATGCATCGGCTACTACATTGGCCTTGCCAGGGTGATAGTTAATGTCGCAGTTAACATCCTTTACTAATTCGAGCCATCTCATTTGCCTCATGTTAATATCCTTATGCTTGAAAAAGTATTTCAAAGTTTTGTGGTCCGTGAAAATCTCACATCTAACTCCGTAGAGATGATGTCTCCAAAATTTTTTTTTTTTTTTTTGGGCATGCACAACGGCTGCAAGCTCTAAATCATGCATTGGATAATTTATCTCGTGGGATCTAAGTTGTCGTGATGCATAGACTATAACTCTTCCTTCTTGCATCAAAACACATCCTAGCCCATTCTTTGACGCATCTGTGTAGATGGTATACTCTTTATCCATTTCCGGGACTAGCAGCACTGGTGTTGTAGTCAATTTCCTTTAAGCTCTTAAAAACTCTCTTTACACTCCTCTTTCCAATTGTACTTAGCTTCTTTTCTCGGTCTTGCTATCGTGGAAAATCCTTCAATAAACCTCTTCTAGTATCCTGCTAAGCCTAAAAAGCTGCAAATCTCGTTAGGCGTAGTTGGTGATCTCCACTCATGTATAGCTTGTACCTTGACGGGGTCAACTTTAATTCCTTCGGATGATACAATATGTCCTAGAAAAGTTACTTCGTTCAACCAAAACTCGCACTTGGTGAATTTGACAAAAAGCTTCTCAACTCTTAGCGTTTCCAACATCGTTCTCAAATGTTTTGGCGCTGCTGCTCATTCTTCGAATAGATGAGAATATCATCTATGAAAACTAGGATAAATTTATCCAGTTATTGATGGAACACTCGATTCATGTGATCCATGAAAACTACTGGTGCCTTCGTCAAACCGAATGGCATAACTACGAACTCATAGTGCTCATACCTCATTTGAAAAGCTGTCTTAGGTGTATCCTTCTGTCAAAATTTGAACTGGTGGTAATATGATCTCAAGTCAACTTTCAAGAAAAACTCGCTCCTCGTAATTGATCAAACAAGTCATCTATCCTCGGCAAAGGATATTTGTTCTTGAGTGTCAATTTATTCAGATCTCGATAATCTATGCACATTCTCAACGTGCCATCCTTCTTTTTGACAAAAATGACTGGTGCTTCCCACGGGGATACACTAGGTCTAATAAAACCTAACTCGAGCAATTCTTGTAGCTGAATCTTCAGCTCTTGTAGCTCCTTAGGCGCCATTCTATAGGGTGCCTTCGACACTAGTGCTGATCCAGGTTCTAGATCGATAGTGAACTCCAACTGTCTTGTTGGTGGCAATCCTGGTAAAACCTCGGAAAATACATCTCTATATTCCCTTATCATTGCTACATCCTCAAAGTTTATTTTTTTTACTTGATTATCCTTCATCATTCAAGTAAACTAGGTAAGCTTGTGCTCCTTTCTTCTTTACCAATTTCGACGCCTGAAGTGCCGAAACGATTGGAACTCTATTCTTTCTATCAATGCCGTGAAAACATGTCTGTTCCTTCCCAGGTGGTTGGAAAGTTATCTGTCTTTTCTTACAATCAATCGGGGCAAAGTTCTCTGCTAACCAGTCCATCCTTAGAATAATGTCTACGTTCCACATAGGCATTAAGTGCAAGGTTCTTGTTTTCATCTTTAGTGATCCTAACTCAAGCTCTAAGTTAGAAATCATGTGAGAAACTGTAGTAGCTCTTCCTACAGGAGTGATTACTCTCAACTCGGGACTAGCTTGTTTTGGTTCGAGTTTGAAGGTAACATGCTTCAAACAATTAAAGAATGCGAGGCTCCTGTATTAAACAAGATTCTAACTGGTGCATCCAATAACTTGCCCATACTACCTTAAAGTCCTGCCTTAAACCGGCACATAAAACTCAGACATCTCTTCATCAGTATCCATCTTCTGATGAGCAAATCATGATAGCTCACAGAATTCTCAGTTATACTCTACAATCGATTTCTTTCCTTGCATCAAACTTCGATAATCAACCTCTCGCTGCTTACTGTACTCCTCGGTACATACTTCTCAAGAGTAGCCTTGAATTGTTCTCAGGTGTAGTTTACCAGTTGCTCGGGTGTTAAAGTCCTCTGACGTGCCTCTCACTAGTCTTATACATCAAAAGAATCTACTAGGATAACTCAAAAGTTGTAAGGGTTCAACCCTATAATGACATCAAAACAAATTGTTCAAGAGACTCAAATGAATGACCAGAGGGTGGAATGAAGTAACTACCAGGTCGAACAAAAATGACCTAGAGTAAGAACCCATCTGGCTTTTCAACCGAAAGTTGAAACACGTGGGTTTATAAACCCAAAACACATCTACTGAGATTTGGATCATGCGGACTGGCCAGGTCCAACATAATCACTCCCCAGTCACACGGGATATACTATCCCGAACTTGGAAATTCTGTGTCTTCTAAACCCTCAACATACTATACATAACAAAACTTAAGTTCACACCAGCAAGCTAAAAGCTTAAACTCAGGGTCCTATGTTCTAGACTCTTGTTTCGAAAGTTCAATAATTTTCAACTCTCCTCTCATGTTGCGGTGGTGGTGGCGGAGTATTATCCCGCCTATCCTTCACATCACACTCTTGATGACATCTTTGAGGCATTTTTGAAATCACAAAAGGAAAACTCAACTCGACCAACGCTCTAACCATCCTCGAAACTCAAGTTCAATTTACTAACTCAACTTTAAGGAAACCCTCACGGTCACCTTAACATTCATCTGTAAGGCAATAAACACTCACGAAATGCTAACAAAAAGACCACTCTGGTCAACCTAATATATCCATCAGTAGAATGCCTCTTTTTAGAGGGCTTACATAAAGGGGTTATTTAAACCTTACAAAAACCATAGTATCTATCGTAATGTCCCTTCTAAACCGACACCATTAATAGTACTATGTCTCGGTCTGGACCTCCTACGGTAATTGCTACCAGTTAACTCATCTAGTTGCTACTTTAGCACACTAGGAACATCCATCTATTTAACATCAGTAGGGTACTAAATTCGCATGCTTATCTATCATCATGTCAAAATCTCAAGTACCAGTATCTCCTAAGTAAGTTATATACATCGCAATGTAATTGCAACTAATAAAAAAAAACGAGGGTGTACCGCGCATACTCTCAAGATCATCCTTAGCTCTAGCCTACATCGACTTCTCTTCTCATCCTCATCAACTCTAGCCCTCCTCGGCTACTTCTCATCCTCATTATCGTTTATCATTTTATCATCTTTGGTAACTGATACTCAAGGATCGACTCGATATCTACTACACTCTTCTAGAGTCCCTGGTAGAAAAACAAGCATCCGGTCAGTAGATCCGCATAGAAAATCTGGGTATCTGTAACAAATCCCATCTCCTGTGGGTCCAATGCTCAAGACGACATGTCCCATCATATTGAGTGGCTTTCTTCCTTGCTCAATCCTACCACTCGATTGGTAGCACGGGGACTAGGTGCACGATGCCATCCAGTCTAGTAACAACCATAAGGCTTTCATCCTTTCATAGTCTATGAACATGTGTTTGAAAATCTGCTAGGGTATCTCTGTACCACATACTGTACGCCTCGTCCTCGTATCCGATCTTTCCTGAGTTCGATCTCACAGCAGTCCACTTTCGTGCAGTGCCAACAGTCCTGGCCAACCTATAAGGAGAACTTAAAGGTGACTCTAGGAACTAACTCTACTTGGCTCCAGCAACAGAAATAAACAAAACATAACTTAGCAAAACTCCTATTAAGTAGTACTGTTATCTTAAAACTCAAGCTCAAAACATCTAAATTCTCATCTCGTCCCGTCTTTACTTAGTAGGGAATCTCTCTAAACAATGATATTAGATCCCTTAATCTAAATCATATCAGTAAGACAACTCAACAATTCTCTCTCAAAGCCATCTCCAAAGACTATGGCTCATGATACCTCCTCAAGTACCATTAAGGTTGCGTGAGCAAAACTCGCGTCACAAAATAACTCAACATATCGTACAATATCTCATTGCAGCATGCTAATAACTCATCATTAATCATGCTATTATACTCAAGCTCATAACTCAAACTCATAACTCAAACCAACAAGTACTTAAAGCAATTGCTAATTCTCTCAAGCTTTAGCTCTAAGTTCTCATTTCATCCTTCTACTTAGTAAAAAAAAAAAAAAAAATCTCTCTTAACAATGACATTAGATTCCTTCATCTAAATCATCGTGACTTATCACAACTGCTCAAACAATTCTCATCACAAAATATCTCAAATACATCACATCATAACTCATAATTATGCATCCTCAATCATATAACATCATATGATATAAACGCTCTCATGATTCATCATGTAACGTCAACATATGTTCTTACAACATAATAACTCATTATTAATCATGTTGTCATCCTCAAACTCAAACTATGCACCTTCAAAGTGTAACATCATAACTCATCATATAACCTCAACATCGTGCTCTTCAAAATTTAACGTCAAATAAACTTTGAAATTTTACATACCTCGTTGAGCCTGGTGTGATGGTGCGCTGAGCTCACGGTTGTTAATAACTATTAGTCTAGTGACTCATTCTAGACTAAACTCAAGACTTCTAATTCAGAGCTTTCCTTCGCTCTGATACCACTCTGTCACAGCCCGCCCTAACTAGGGATAGTTAGGCCGAGTGATCCACGACTAGGGATGGGGTTAAAGAAGAAGGGGAAGAAAAGGGGCGTCATTTATAGCCGTAAAACTTACCCATCTTAATAAAACTCGTCATTTTTATTCATTAATACTCAATTGAAAACAGTCTATGAAAGACTGCATAAAAGTTAATTAATATCATTAATCAAGTTATACATCATATGCAACCATTCTCTTAAGACTCAAAGTATGACATAACATACTATAACATCAACAACATCTTGCAGCGGAAAGTAGCTAGACATATGTATGAAGACATATTCTAGACAGGTTAACTATTTATTAACAACCCTGGAGACTCCGCTCATTGCAGCACCATCATCACATCAGTTCAACCTGCACATTTAGAAAACATATGCAGGGCTGAGTACAAAAGCACTCAGTGGGCACGTATGCCTAGGTATAAAAATACATGCTTCAAAACTATAAATTGTCATGCCATCATAATCAGTACAGCAAGGGAGTTTTTCGCTAAAAAGGCCCAAGCTTACTAAGTTCATTTGTGATTCTTAAAGTTCGTCTGATCAGACTAAGTTCTTTTGTAATCTATCATATCTGGAACTTTGTGCCGGAGAGGTGGCCACCTCTCACGGTCACTTGACCGGCCAACCCGCTAGATGACTCACGGTCACTGGTGTACACTAGTCCTGGCAGGATAGCTATCAACTGCTCAGGACCCGAATTCGATTGCATCATTGGCAAAGCCAAAGCAGATAGATATCATACTAAAATTTAAACATTTTATGGCAAGACAATACTTGAAATAACTTTAACTCAAATATTTTGTAACGAAATAACTTGCTCAAATGTAACATTAAACTCATTTGATAGATATATAAAACTGAAATTAACAGTTAAATCATCTCATGCATTCATTCGTATAAGAGGCCTACGACACGCAGGGGATCTCTATATACGTATAGTAAAAGTAATGCCCACCTCGTTGTGTCTCTGTATCAATGAGTAACGTCACTCTCTCCCTCAAGTCGTTACTTCCCAAAAGGACCTTCATCGTTTATGAAGAATTGGTGAGAAGTTATAAAAGAAACCTCGATTAATAATCTAATCTCTTTTATGAAACATTAGTATCTCTAATGTTCATCTCTCTTGATTGTTAATCAATATTACAATTATTATCTCTCGTCATTACTCATTAATTATAACATCCTTATGTTATAATTAGCAGCGCTTCAATTAAAAGAAATATTTAACACATCGAAAAGTCCACTTTCTTAGCAGATCTATTCGCTCTCATCTCGTCTAATTAACCGATTAGAAAGTTAAACTTTCCATTAGGCATGTATTTGAGTCACGGGTCAACAAGAATTGACTATGCTCAAATTCTAATTTCACTAAAAATTTCGGCATGACCTATTCATATATAATGTCAGCCACGAGATTTCAACGCGTGAATCTCACTACGTGAACTCGTCTCTCGACTCAAAACTTAACATCTTGACATCTTTTCAACGCAAACCAAACAATTCAAAATCATCAAAACTCTTTATCAGTAAACTATCATTTATACTCGAAACCAATTGTTCGAGTGTCAGATACCAACATTTATGTGCGTTAATCATAACTCTCACAACTCACACCATTTAGTCATATCGTATCATCCATCAAAACAAATATAATCAAGTTGTTTTCTAGAAAGTTTTGCTGTTTTTGTGTCATCTTTAAAAATTCATAACAACCAACTCAATCATCATAAACTCTCATACCAATTGATCTCAAAAACTTCATGAAGTGTAGTTCACTCTAAAAATGGTAGTTAACCAAAAAGGTTAAAGGTTTTTGGAGATATTGCTCTTTTAGTGCAGGCTGTCAAAGATTGACAGTTTCTGCCAATTTTGTTTAGGCCATTAGAAACCAAGGCAAACCTTAATAAAATTCCATCAAATTTAATCATCCAAAACTAAAGGTATCCTTGAAGATTTGGTTAAAATTTCACAAGAGAAAACGTTCATATGATCTGCCAAATAAACAATGAAACTCATACACTTTTACTGTTGGACAAATATGACAGCAGAACAGGGCATTTTTGAAATAATAAACTGCTCTGTTTCAGAGGTCATAAAAATTGAAATCTTATGGTTTTAGAAAAGTATTGAAGTCTAGTTTCGTCATGCTTCAAACAATTAAAGAATGCGAGGCTCCTGTATTAAACAAGATTCTAACTGGTGCATCCAATAACTTGCCCATACTACCTTAAAGTCCTGCCTTAAACCGGCACATAAAACTCAGACATCTCTTCATCAGTATCCATCTTCTGATGAGCAAATCATGATAGCTCACAGAATTCTCAGTTATACTCTACAATCGATTTCTTTCCTTGCATCAAACTTCGATAATCAACCTCTCGCTGCTTACTGTACTCCTCGGTACATACTTCTCAAGAGTAGCCTTGAATTGTTCTCAGGTGTAGTTTACCAGTTGCTCGGGTGTTAAAGTCCTCTGACGTGCCTCTCACTAGTCTTATACATCAAAAGAATCTACTAGGATAACTCAAAAGTTGTAAGGGTTCAACCCTATAATGACATCAAAACAAATTGTTCAAGAGACTCAAATGAATGACCAGAGGGTGGAATGAAGTAACTACCAGGTCGAACAAAAATGACCTAGAGTAAGAACCCATCTGGCTTTTCAACCGAAAGTTGAAACACGTGGGTTTATAAACCCAAAACACATCTACTGAGATTTGGATCATGCGGACTGGCCAGGTCCAACATAATCACTCCCCAGTCACACGGGATATACTATCCCGAACTTGGAAATTCTGTGTCTTCTAAACCCTCAACATACTATACATAACAAAACTTAAGTTCACACCAGCAAGCTAAAAGCTTAAACTCAGGGTCCTATGTTCTAGACTCTTGTTTCGAAAGTTCAATAATTTTCAACTCTCCTCTCATGTTGCGGTGGTGGTGGCGGAGTATTATCCCGCCTATCCTTCACATCACACTCTTGATGACATCTTTGAGGCATTTTTGAAATCACAAAAGGAAAACTCAACTCGACCAACGCTCTAACCATCCTCGAAACTCAAGTTCAATTTACTAACTCAACTTTAAGGAAACCCTCACGGTCACCTTAACATTCATCTGTAAGGCAATAAACACTCACGAAATGCTAACAAAAAGACCACTCTGGTCAACCTAATATATCCATCAGTAGAATGCCTCTTTTTAGAGGGCTTACATAAAGGGGTTATTTAAACCTTACAAAAACCATAGTATCTATCGTAATGTCCCTTCTAAACCGACACCATTAATAGTACTATGTCTCGGTCTGGACCTCCTACGGTAATTGCTACCAGTTAACTCATCTAGTTGCTACTTTAGCACACTAGGAACATCCATCTATTTAACATCAGTAGGGTACTAAATTCGCATGCTTATCTATCATCATGTCAAAATCTCAAGTACCAGTATCTCCTAAGTAAGTTATATACATCGCAATGTAATTGCAACTAATAAAAAAAAACGAGGGTGTACCGCGCATACTCTCAAGATCATCCTTAGCTCTAGCCTACATCGACTTCTCTTCTCATCCTCATCAACTCTAGCCCTCCTCGGCTACTTCTCATCCTCATTATCGTTTATCATTTTATCATCTTTGGTAACTGATACTCAAGGATCGACTCGATATCTACTACACTCTTCTAGAGTCCCTGGTAGAAAAACAAGCATCCGGTCAGTAGATCCGCATAGAAAATCTGGGTATCTGTAACAAATCCCATCTCCTGTGGGTCCAATGCTCAAGACGACATGTCCCATCATATTGAGTGGCTTTCTTCCTTGCTCAATCCTACCACTCGATTGGTAGCACGGGGACTAGGTGCACGATGCCATCCAGTCTAGTAACAACCATAAGGCTTTCATCCTTTCATAGTCTATGAACATGTGTTTGAAAATCTGCTAGGGTATCTCTGTACCACATACTGTACGCCTCGTCCTCGTATCCGATCTTTCCTGAGTTCGATCTCACAGCAGTCCACTTTCGTGCAGTGCCAACAGTCCTGGCCAACCTATAAGGAGAACTTAAAGGTGACTCTAGGAACTAACTCTACTTGGCTCCAGCAACAGAAATAAACAAAACATAACTTAGCAAAACTCCTATTAAGTAGTACTGTTATCTTAAAACTCAAGCTCAAAACATCTAAATTCTCATCTCGTCCCGTCTTTACTTAGTAGGGAATCTCTCTAAACAATGATATTAGATCCCTTAATCTAAATCATATCAGTAAGACAACTCAACAATTCTCTCTCAAAGCCATCTCCAAAGACTATGGCTCATGATACCTCCTCAAGTACCATTAAGGTTGCGTGAGCAAAACTCGCGTCACAAAATAACTCAACATATCGTACAATATCTCATTGCAGCATGCTAATAACTCATCATTAATCATGCTATTATACTCAAGCTCATAACTCAAACTCATAACTCAAACCAACAAGTACTTAAAGCAATTGCTAATTCTCTCAAGCTTTAGCTCTAAGTTCTCATTTCATCCTTCTACTTAGTAAAAAAAAAAAAAAAATCTCTCTTAACAATGACATTAGATTCCTTCATCTAAATCATCGTGACTTATCACAACTGCTCAAACAATTCTCATCACAAAATATCTCAAATACATCACATCATAACTCATAATTATGCATCCTCAATCATATAACATCATATGATATAAACGCTCTCATGATTCATCATGTAACGTCAACATATGTTCTTACAACATAATAACTCATTATTAATCATGTTGTCATCCTCAAACTCAAACTATGCACCTTCAAAGTGTAACATCATAACTCATCATATAACCTCAACATCGTGCTCTTCAAAATTTAACGTCAAATAAACTTTGAAATTTTACATACCTCGTTGAGCCTGGTGTGATGGTGCGCTGAGCTCACGGTTGTTAATAACTATTAGTCTAGTGACTCATTCTAGACTAAACTCAAGACTTCTAATTCAGAGCTTTCCTTCGCTCTGATACCACTCTGTCACAGCCCGCCCTAACTAGGGATAGTTAGGCCGAGTGATCCACGACTAGGGATGGGGTTAAAGAAGAAGGGGAAGAAAAGGGGCGTCATTTATAGCCGTAAAACTTACCCATCTTAATAAAACTCGTCATTTTTATTCATTAATACTCAATTGAAAACAGTCTATGAAAGACTGCATAAAAGTTAATTAATATCATTAATCAAGTTATACATCATATGCAACCATTCTCTTAAGACTCAAAGTATGACATAACATACTATAACATCAACAACATCTTGCAGCGGAAAGTAGCTAGACATATGTATGAAGACATATTCTAGACAGGTTAACTATTTATTAACAACCCTGGAGACTCCGCTCATTGCAGCACCATCATCACATCAGTTCAACCTGCACATTTAGAAAACATATGCAGGGCTGAGTACAAAAGCACTCAGTGGGCACGTATGCCTAGGTATAAAAATAC
Source organism: Salvia miltiorrhiza (assembly GCF_028751815.1). Taxonomy (NCBI): domain Eukaryota; kingdom Viridiplantae; phylum Streptophyta; class Magnoliopsida; order Lamiales; family Lamiaceae; genus Salvia; species Salvia miltiorrhiza. Next base: position 4,297,921 of record NC_080392.1, on the reverse strand, counting down.
ATGCTTCAAAACTATAAATTGTCATGCCATCATAATCAGTACAGCAAGGGAGTTTTTCGCTAAAAAGGCCCAAGCTTACTAAGTTCATTTGTGATTCTTAAAGTTCGTCTGATCAGACTAAGTTCTTTTGTAATCTATCATATCTGGAACTTTGTGCCGGAGAGGTGGCCACCTCTCACGGTCACTTGACCGGCCAACCCGCTAGATGACTCACGGTCACTGGTGTACACTAGTCCTGGCAGGATAGCTATCAACTGCTCAGGACCCGAATTCGATTGCATCATTGGCAAAGCCAAAGCAGATAGATATCATACTAAAATTTAAACATTTTATGGCAAGACAATACTTGAAATAACTTTAACTCAAATATTTTGTAACGAAATAACTTGCTCAAATGTAACATTAAACTCATTTGATAGATATATAAAACTGAAATTAACAGTTAAATCATCTCATGCATTCATTCGTATAAGAGGCCTACGACACGCAGGGGATCTCTATATACGTATAGTAAAAGTAATGCCCACCTCGTTGTGTCTCTGTATCAATGAGTAACGTCACTCTCTCCCTCAAGTCGTTACTTCCCAAAAGGACCTTCATCGTTTATGAAGAATTGGTGAGAAGTTATAAAAGAAACCTCGATTAATAATCTAATCTCTTTTATGAAACATTAGTATCTCTAATGTTCATCTCTCTTGATTGTTAATCAATATTACAATTATTATCTCTCGTCATTACTCATTAATTATAACATCCTTATGTTATAATTAGCAGCGCTTCAATTAAAAGAAATATTTAACACATCGAAAAGTCCACTTTCTTAGCAGATCTATTCGCTCTCATCTCGTCTAATTAACCGATTAGAAAGTTAAACTTTCCATTAGGCATGTATTTGAGTCACGGGTCAACAAGAATTGACTATGCTCAAATTCTAATTTCACTAAAAATTTCGGCATGACCTATTCATATATAATGTCAGCCACGAGATTTCAACGCGTGAATCTCACTACGTGAACTCGTCTCTCGACTCAAAACTTAACATCTTGACATCTTTTCAACGCAAACCAAACAATTCAAAATCATCAAAACTCTTTATCAGTAAACTATCATTTATACTCGACACCAATTGTTCGAGTGTCAGATACCAACATTTATGTGCGTTAATCATAACTCTCACAACTCACACCATTTAGTCATATCGTATCATCCATCAAAACAAATATAATCAAGTTGTTTTCTAGAAAGTTTTGCTGTTTTTGTGTCATCTTTAAAAATTCATAACAACCAACTCAATCATCATAAACTCTCATACCAATTGATCTCAAAAACTTCATGAAGTGTAGTTCACTCTAAAAATGGTAGTTAACCAAAAAGGTTAAAGGTTTTTGGAGATATTGCTCTTTTAGTGCAGGCTGTCAAAGATTGACAGTTTCTGCCAATTTTGTTTAGGCCATTAGAAACCAAGGCAAACCTTAATAAAATTCCATCAAATTTAATCATCCAAAACTAAAGGTATCCTTGAAGATTTGGTTAAAATTTCACAAGAGAAAACGTTCATATGATCTGCCAAATAAACAATGAAACTCATACACTTTTACTGTTGGACAAATATGACAGCAGAACAGGGCATTTTTGAAATAATAAACTGCTCTGTTTCAGAGGTCATAAAAATTGAAATCTTATGGTTTTAGAAAAGTATTGAAGTCTAGTTTCGTTTAAAAAAAACGGTGATGCAAAATCCTTCATGGATTAATAGATATAAACGTTTTTGTGAAGTCTACCAATAGTTGACAGATTCTGTCAAGGATTTTTCAAAATATCTTTAAAATAGCAAACATCATCCAAAAGACATGAAATTTTGCAGCAACGAAATACACATATCATAGATAAACATACTAAAATTTCAAAGCCATCAAGCAATGAAAACTCATCGAAACATAAGCTTGAAACTGCTGTAAAATTTTGACAGAATTCCAGTTTTAATTTCGTTCAACAATTATCATCCATAAATTGTAAATCAATTAGCATGCTCATGTGATATCGTAGAACACATATACGCAATAATATTCATTATGCAACGTCTCAAACTTCACGAATTTAAATAATCATACTCTAAAAACTTATACAATTTTCGTGCTTGGAAAAATACGAATTTAATATATATCGACTCTAGCATACCCTTAAGCACAAATATCAAGTCAAAACGATCAAATAAAAATCGAAAGACAAGCTAATATGTGAAAAACGGGGCTGCCCTCATGGGTTTCATAGCTACGGTTCGTTCCGTTCTTACTCCCTTCATTAAACATGCTCAACATTTACCCAAGAACAACATACTAAAATTTCACGACGATCCGACGTCGTTTCAAAATAAAGTCGAGAATCGACATTTTTCGACGTCGACGAAAATCGAAAATAAAACCATCAAAACGTAGGTAAAGATCTTACCTACTTAGATACGTGATCGAAAAGATGATCGGCGCTCGTCTCGGTGCTCAAATCGGAGGTCAAAAGCTCCGTCCAAGCTTAAATGGAAAATGGCGTGTGTAGTGTGTGTTTTAGGTGTTGTGTGTGTGAATATGTGAGTTGTGTGTGTGGTGTGGGCTGATATAGCGTGAGTTAGTGAGGGGAAAGGGGTTTTGGGAGGTTTGGGGGTGGTTAGGGGTAGGGTAGGTTAGATATTTAGGATATTAACCCGTTAGTCGTTAAATATCTCGTCTCGTCTCGTTTTAACAACTAACAACCCATACTCTTTGTTACTCGCCCTCTCAACCTCTACTCACTTTCATTGCACTCGTAATTCTATATAAATATAGAAAATGCAAGCTCGTTCTCAAAATTCTGATAAACGAGCTCGGTTCGTTTATCGAGAAATCCCGATTTACTATTCACTCGTCGTCCAAAAATAAAAACTTTCATTATTGGACTTGTATCGAAAAACTAAGAATATTTCTCGACGACGTGCACGTAAGATTTTGAAAGTCGACAAAAAGACGAAATAGCAGTATTTTACTATTCATCGTCAAAAAGTCAAAATTTTCAAAAACGTCTTAACGGACTCAGATCTCACTTCCGAGTTCATCGTTCTCATTCAAATAATTATCTCGAATTATTCAAATACTCAAACTCAAATACGGATATAAAATCCCACATCATTCTCACATCATCGAAAGAACATCTCAACATCTTAAAAAAAATAACAAGAAAACTTCATATAACTCCTCATCTATTTACAAAGTAAATCAAACAAGGGATCTAAACCCTAATTACTCAAACTCAAGCAATTAAACACGTCATCAAAAGCCCGGGTATTACATCTATATGTAAGTTCTTTTGTGCAACTTCAATATTGTGCACATGTAGTTTTCATTTGCATATGTCATGAAATTTATTTTGTTTTTTTGAACAGCGAGTTTGTGATCAATATTGGAGTTGCTGCTTCTTTAGTACAAAGTTGAACCATACTATTCCTGGATCATATGACTCCTTTCATGATTGGAATGTCCCTAAATCCGTCTTATCCATGGTTAAAGGAGAGAGTGGGTCGTCAATGGCACAAAATTGGTTTAGTGCCACACAGGTCTTATATCTCTAATTTTAGAATAGTTGTAGATTATAATTATCTAGGTAGACATATTTGAAGGTCTAATATTGTTCTATTATAAATTATCTATGTAGGCCGTTGTTCCATGTTGGATTAAAGGACATTACGTGGTTGTTAGAATATACCTCGGACGTTGGGAGGCCGAGCTACACGATCCACTATATTATGGTTTGGATGAAGCCGCAAAAGCAAAGCGTGGAGCCGAGATCCAACCATTGTTGAGTTTATTCGGGAAGATTTTGGAAGATGCCGGCTATTGGACGTCGAATGTGTGTGGATGGGAAAGGAAGACGCATCCATTGACACTCTATATCCCTGCACCGGACGAGCAATTTAGTCAGAAGGATTATAGTTCATGTGGTCCTTTTGCTTGCATGGTGATGGAGCGCATAATCTCCGGTGCTCCTAGTATTACTTGGGGCAACACACGAGTGAAAAAATACAGGGAGATTATTGCTGCTAGTGCTTTTAGTATGTGCGGAGTTGAATAGATGTTGTATGTGAGATTTTGTTTGGATTATGACGAACTTGTCAACTAAATTTGTTGTGATGTGCATGGACAGTTTTAAATGAGCTTTACAAATGGTTTGATTCCAATTTATTAGTAATTTATGAGCAATATTGTGCATTGCCTACTATATGCGCAAATTTGCGCATAGCTGCATTTAGGCGCATAGTGTCAAATTTTGCAAAACCATGGTATTGATGCTATGCGCATGGCCTATTTCTAATTTCTATATCTAGAAATCACTAAAAATCTAAAAAACATTATATAAATTGTATATATTTAATAACTATTAAATATCTAAAAAATACATATATTTGTAATTTCAAATAAATATTACAATTTTCTACTTTAAATCAATTTCATTAAATTTCAATGCGAAAATTCTTTACAAGTCTTTATTTTATTAAATCAATTTCAACAAAAAAGCATTGCTCAATGCGTAGAGATTTTTAAACTAAATGAGCAATAATTTTTTTATAATTATATATTTATAAAAATATATTTATAAAAATATATAAAAAAGCACAAAATAATATATTTATAAAAACGAGCAAAAGAAATAAATCATTATATAATTACAGACTAAATATCTAAATAATAAATGTTCTAGTAATTTCATAATTTTCCATTAAAATGAATGCTCAATGCGCAAATGCGCATAGTGTCATATAGGCGCATAGTTTCAAATTTGCGCATAGTTGTATAAATATTCCAACAAAAAAGCATTGCTCAATGCGCAGAGATTTTTAAACTAAATGAGCAACAATTTTTTATAATTATTTATTTATAAAAATATATTTATAAAAATATATAAATGAGCACAAAAAAATATATTTATAAAAACGAGCAAAAGAAATAAATCATTATATAATTATAGACTAAATATCTAAATAATAAATGTTCTAGTAATTTCATAATTTTACATTAAAATGAATGCTCAATGCGCAAATGCGCATAGTGTCATATAGAAATGTCATTATTACGAATACGTGAAATGCAGATAACTTGTTCGAAATTCATGACAACAACCATCCAACAACATATCAGTAGTTGCTGACCAAATAAGGACATGTGTCTCTAACGTGTGATTCGGATCCACACAAACTACAGGTTCTTGGAGCACGATTGGCACTTGAGGCACGACTGGTGCTAGTTGAAGGAACATTTTCAGATCCAGTAGCTCTGGGTGCTTGTGCACTTCTTTCAGTTGGGCCTCGATGACGCGTAGTCTTCGGTCGTCCAGATTGTCGACCGATTTTAGGAGGATCAATGGCTAGCCCTTGAAGATTAGCTGGAATCATCCATGAAGTAAGTGGCGGCACTGAATTTACTCGATAGGAGTACGCCTGACAAAGTTTTGTAGCTTGATAATAATCCCCAACGTGCTTAGATATATCATCACCTACATACCTAAATAGATAGATAGAAAAATTGGAGACAATATATAAGTTATACTTTTGACATTATTAGATCAATGAAATATAAAAACTAATGTACTACCTTATTGCGGCAACTGCATGCGAGCATGGTAACAAGTTCATATTCCACTCCACACAACTGCATGACTGCGTTTCTAGATTCACTTTGAATGTTTTGTTCGAATACTTAACCTTGAAAGTAATTGGTGACATGGCAACGACCTCATATCTCCTTGATTTCTCCAATTCAACAGTTAGCTTCTTCAGCGCTTCCGGTGTAACATCAGCAGAAAATAACTTGGCAGCTTCATGTCGTTCATCGAACCATTTCTCTATGATGTGCCGGATGGCCTCAACCATTGAGCATATCGGCAACCTTCTTGCCCACAATAAACGAGAATTGAATGATTCAGCAACATTTGATGTCAAAAAACTATATCGTCGAACATGGCACTTACACCTTGCCCATTTCTCCGGCCCTACCTGCATCAATTTTCTATAAGCTCCACCTTCTTCCTTAAGAGCTTTTAAACTTGCCACCGCAGCATCAAACTCAGTGTCTCTATATGCAAAAGCGGCTTTCTGATATAGAGCAACTGCTGCCTTGCCAAACCGAGTGAGTTTGTTCAGTAGATGGTAGTAGCACAAACCATGTGCTGCACCAGGAAATACCGCATTTACAGCATTTTGTATGCTAATATGTGCATCAGAAACAATCAACGTCTCAGCATTCTGACCATAAGCCGTCTTTACCCGAGACAAAAACCAAGACCATGATTCATCATTCTCTATAGGACCCACGCCGAATGCCAATGGGAAGATTTGTTCGTTGCCATCCTTCGTGACTGCAACAAATAAGATACCTTTGTTACGACCCTTCAAATGTGTGCCATCCACCACAATGATTGGCCTTAAGCACATAGTGTATGCAACTCTACATGAACCGAGTGCCACAAAAAGGTGCTTGAACCGACCATTTGAATCAATTTCCAAGTCCGTCAACGAGCCTGGATTGCACGTCCGCAACATGTGCAAATACCCGGGGAGTAATGGATAAGATTCCTTATGCCCCCCATAAATCATCTCCACAGCACCATTACGGGCACGTAGTGCCACACTATAACTGGTCTTCACACCATATTCCCTCTGTAGGTCGGCTATAATAGACTTCGGCTTCACAATTTCACCATCCTCGCGCATTTTCTTTGCAATGTGCACTGCAATGACTCGAGCATTTACCTTTCGCACACCGGTATTTACCAAGTCCCCAATGCAAGTGTGCGTCGGGCCAAACTTGCGAATAAACCAAAAAGATCCTTGTTGAGTTGCTCTAATCTGAAAAGGACAACTAGTTTGATATTTACATTTGAAGCTAATCCAATCCAAGTCAGATCGAGGGATGACAAATTCTGCTCGACGTTGCAAATGCCACAACCCCACAGCTATTTTGAGCAATTCTTTACTTTCAAAAATAGAACCTTCGCTTAGCTCATCAGGATCTGGTATTTCATCAAGCTTACCGGCAAACAAGTTCTCTGAAAAATCTTTTGGAATAACAGGAACTAACCAATTGCTCATCTCCTGCGCAGTTTCTTCCCCTAAATCTGCAGCTAGACCTCTTGGGTTTGTTTGCATTATCATAGCCATAAGCTCGCCAATTCCCCCCTCTCGGCGTATCCACGCAATATGCTCTGCAAAAGTGTCATAATCAACTCGAACAGACTCCCGCTCATCGGCTTCTTCTTCTTCCTCCTCGTCATCCCCATCGGATTCTGTTGATGGGACGTATTCATCATCCTCAATGTCATCTTCAGCAAACGCTCGTGGAGCATCATAATTCAGGCCCGAATTATGTCTTGAATCTGCTAACCAATCAAATTCGCTCATCTGGTGTGCGATGGACTCATCAAAAGAACCAGGTGCTGGAGTCTGCTCAAAGGTGGACGAAGTAGGTATATCCATTGAAGGTCGGTAAACTCCTGCTTGCGGTGCACAATTCCTTCCGTTCTCAATCACAAAAACTTGTGGCTCAACCTCATTAATGCATAATCGGCGAAGTTGATCATCAGTACTTAACAAAGAGCGAATCATGCGACCACTTCGGGTTCTTGACAAATAATACAGATCGTAGTTTGGATTGAAGGAGTTCGCAACCAAATAATAATTGATACTTTGTCTTAACTCCAAAAGATTTATATTATCAGCTCGAACATAGCAATAGGTCGCACTCCCACCATTATAAAGAATATCATCCCAATATCCTCCATAATTCACAATAATATTCTTCCACTCCGTCATCTACGAAAATAACAGGACAATTACCATCAAAATTGATTATGCGAATAATTAAAATGTACTACAACATTTATGCGCATTAAAAGGTACAAAATTAAATATAGCAAAGTTTTATCTAAAATCTACTACAATTTTTTTCAGTGAAATGGGTCAAACGGACTACTAACATGCTGCATTCGACCCAACAGCATCTTTGGCCCCGGTGACAAGTTGCTCGTTCCATCGTTAATTGCTGCAGCAAGGGCTGGAAAATCTAAGGTAGTTACTTTAACTTTTTCTCAATCTATCTTGTAATCAAAAGTTGCTTTGTTTCAAGTGGAAGTACTAAAGTGGCTTCAGTTAATGTATACAAGTTGTCTATCAAAAGGAAGGGAATAAGTGTAACTTTTTACACCTCCCGTGAGGTGGGGCTTCACATGGAATATGTTTGTTGACCTCTTGTGTTGTTGTAATTTTGCTTGACCGAGCAGAGATTTTAACATCCATATCATGTTCTTTTTAATTGAATATTTTCCCGTGATGCTGTAAATCAGAATTGCCTTTAGACATTGTATGTTTAGACAGTTCTGATTATTTCCCCCCTATTGCTAATTTGAATGACAGTTCATCATCGGAGATGGCAACAACTATGGTCTCCCTAAAAAACTTCGCGTAGAGTAGGTCTCGACACCTATGGTCATGAAGTTTTTCCACAGGTGTCGAGGCCTTAGAGTAGGTCTCAAATTTTAGACCCGCGGGACATCGACATTTCTCACGCATCTTCTCCACCGCTGCGACCCCCAAACGAGACTCGGGAACAGGTTTAGGGGGCTGGGGTGCTTTTTTAGCCTTTTTAGAAGGCCCGGAGGAGCTCGGGATGGCCTGAGAATCAGGCGTGGCGGAAGGGGAAGGAAGGTCTATAGGGTCCTGTGGCTGGGGGGAGGAAGACGGAGAAACTTGGGGAGAAGGAGAGGGAGAAAATGTGGGTTGGGGAGCGGAAGTGGAAGCCATTGCCGGAATTTTAAAAAACCTAGGGTTTGCACGCTCAGTCAGAGCACCAACAACTACAAATTACTCTATGTTTAAACTACAAATACCGGGAAGGGAAGCGCGCAATTTACCTTGGTCGAAGGTCCTGTAAGTTCGTCGGAAGGGACTGGAACGGAAGGATCGCAAGATTTACGCCGGAACAGGGGGAGGAAAATCGCCGGAATTGAGAGAAAAAATGCGGAAATAGAATGAAGAAGATGAAGGGATAAAAATTCAAAATCGACTAAGTAACGTACGCGGGCAACTACCACCGTACGGGATGGACGACACGTGGCCTTAGAAAAAAATCGACGGTCAATGATTCCTACCGAGAGGCGAAAGGACACGAAGTTTAAAAAAGTAACCTTGGGATACGGAAAGGCACTGCAAAAAGGGGCGGGCATTTAATGCTGATGACGTCACTCACACGGGCGAACACTCTGACTAGTTGCACCGTTCCAGAGCAAACTAGCCAGACCAGAGGGGGGAGTAGCTGATGAGGAGTAATATATGTAGAGCAGAGGAATGACTTTACCAGGGGAATCAAGGGACGCAGGGAGATGGTTTTACCAGAGAATTGATATTTGTCAGAGGAATGATCCTCGCCAGAGGAGCGGCCCTCGCCAGAGGAATGACCCTCGCCAGAGGAATGACTTCCGCCAGAGGAATGGTATTTGTCAGACGAATGATCCTCGCCAGAGGAATGACTTCCGCCAGAGGAATGGTATTCGTCATAGGAATGATCCTCGCCAGAGGAATGACTTCCGCCAGAGGAATGGTTCTCACCAGAGGAGCGGCCCTCGCCAGAGAAATGGCTTTCGCTAGAGGAATCGCCCGCTTCATCGTGAATTTACTATTTTGCCCTCGACCACGCGGAATGCATGTTCTGAAGGGGCGAATTTACTATTTTATCGCTAGCTTGTACTCTATAAATACCATGCATACGCATCTTGTAAAAACGACATTATCTAATATTCTGAAATACTGCAATTCTACTTTCGTGCTCTCAAATCCGATTATTCTCTTTCACCTTCTCCGATCAAAAACATTAGGTATATTCTCCGATTTCACAACGATTCACCGGTTAAGTATGTACCCATTCTTTTATACTTCACCACTTTGCTATATAATTTATATCTTTAATATCTATGTATATTTTATACATTATACATTAGATCATTAGGAATAATAAAATACAAATGATAATTTTATTTTTGCGCCTTTAACCTGATTAGCCCTATGGGCTAGCCCGAAACCCGAAAGTTTAGGATTAGGATTGAAGATTTACAACCCGATTAGCCCGCACCGGACTAACCTGGAACCCGATAGGGCTAGCCCGAAAACTCGGTGGGCTGGCCCGATTGACATCCCTATCTATGAATCGATTTTTTTCACTGCTATATATTTCCCCAAATTAATTTGGAAACAATCAGACCCTATCGCTTCCAACCATATTGCTTTGCCTCCAATCAGCCAATCGCTCTCAACGGACACTGCCGGTAAATCAAGCAGATCTCTCTCTCTAAACTGATAGCTTTTGGGGATTGATAGAGATTCAGAAAAGAAAATGTCTTGCTGTATAATCTTCTGCGAGATCTTACTTGCAATCTTGCTTCCCCCTCTCGGTGTTTGCCTCCGCCATGGCTGCTGCACGGTAAGCTGATTTTACTTCTCACGATCAAGCACCGGTCTTCGTTATTTATGAATTATGATGATTGTTTATTCAACTTGGCCGCAGGTGGAGTTCTTCATTTGCTTGGTGTTGACTATTTTGGGGTACATACCTGGGATTATCTACGCTCTCTACGCGATTGCTTGCCTTGATCCTGATAGGTTCCGTGAAGAGTACTATGTGCTAGCATAATTTACCTTGGTGTTAATTTCCTCGATAATTCTGTATGTTACGTGATAAATTGTTTAACTTCAATGTTAATTATGTGAAATTTTTTTATGTGAATTGATTAATGAAGATCGAATTTTTGTTGGTTGATTCTAGTTCGATTCGTCAAGTTGGAGTTATTGCACTGCTGATTTAGATAGATATATGATGATTTTAGGGTTTGGTAAATTTTTTACCCTGCTTCTCTTATGTATTTGTACAAGATCATTGTTCTTAGCTCTTTTTGGGTTGCTGCTGTTTTCGTTAAGTATTAGGGTTTTGATCAATGATGTAGAAGAGACACAGAAACATTCACCATGGGTAACTTTCTTCTATTAGGATATCAAGAAATGTAGAATTTTGTTTTCCCTAATTGCTATTGACTAGTTGATCTAGAATCAGCACAGCTAGCCTTTCCCCCTTTTAATCATAGACCAGAATCAGTAGTCGACGATACATGCTATGCAACTTCCCCCGGATAGAGGCAATCTGACCACGTTGAAGATTTGTCTATGTAATATAGTAATGCAGTAAGATTCTTTTAGGCGATATGTTGACAATCTGGGGAATTTTGGTGTTGTGATCTAGTAAACATGAGGTGTATGTCCAATGTATACTGGCATTGTTCATGTCTAATCCTTGCTCCTCGGGTTCTTATAGACTCCACTGTTGTGAGGGCGTAACTAAGACAATGGCTGCTGCTTCTTGAGCCGATTTTCCCAGCTGCTCTTGCAGCAGTTCTTTTAGAAATTGCTATTCCTGTTGTCTTCCACTTTCTACAAACCTAATCTTTACATGTCTTGTGTTTGATTATGCCCTGCAATCTTCAATCTTTTGAAGACTAATTGGCATTGCTTGATGTGGTAACTCTTGCATATTAAGTTAGAGGATAGTTTCTTTCTAATCTGAAGTTTGCAGCAGTGCATATTGATACTGGTTTGAGTCTCTGTTGTGGATTGTGCCTCCAGATTCTGGGTAATTATTTGACATTTTCCCATCGGTGATGGCTCATCGCCTGCTCGAGTCGATTTGGGCGATGAGTCATCCGAGGTGGAGATGAAAAACTCGAGTCACGGCTCATTCATATGACCCCGGTTCATCGCGTGTGGCGTACGCGTGTAAGCAGGCGCCCAAAAAAAAAAATTTATGGATGAGTTAGTAGGATGAGCCAGATCAATGTAGGCCTCGATTTATAAGTGATTCCGAAGCATGGATGAATCAATAACTGACTCAATCAATATCAAGGTACGAATAATCGTGCCGCCCTTGAGCCATGAGGTGTCGCCAGCCCGCCACCTCCTCCAATGTGCCAACTCGAGTCGGCTATTAAGGGGTCGAATCAATAACGCGAGTAGTTCGCTCCCAAAATCAAATTCAAATGCATTCCGACTACAAATACAAAACGATCACTTGAAATTTGAAAAAACAAACAAAAATTGAACATAAAAAGCTAGGTGTTTTGGTTTACAAATATTGTGCAACAATTTGAAGAGAAATAAAAAGTAGTGGGAAGAATCTTTATAGAATGTTACTCTTATAGATGTGTTTTCTTAGTTACTGTCAAAATTTGAAATTTATTTATTTATATATATAAATTTAAAAATTAGGAAGGAAAGAAAAAAAAAATCGCAACTCCATATTTATATCTATATAATATATAAAACATGAATTTAACGTAAACTTTTTTCCACCAAAATTTCTCACTCTTCACTTTTCTTTTTTTTATTTTGTTTCTCTTTTAAAAATCATCAATTTTGACTTATAAAAATATATTCAATATAGATGTTAAATTAAAGATAAAGAAAAGATCTTTAATTTGATATAAAATTATAAAAATTAATTCTAAAATTAAAGATATAGAAAAAATCGTTTATAGTCACAATTTTTTTTTTCTCTCTCCTCACTCATCTATCCTAAATCCATTCTTTTGAATGTCTTCTCTCTGTTTGATTCCTTTTTCTATATTATTTAATTTTATATTTTATATTTTATTAGATATCATTTTTAATATTTATGCAACTAAAAAGATTAAACTTAAATTTGTTCATTTTAAAACTCTTTAACTTAATAAATTAATTATTTTTATTTATAAAAATAAATCTCATCTTTTCAGCAAAATCAATTATTTGGATGTTGCATAAGAACTTTATTTTAAAATTTATATTCAAACAAAATAACCGAACAAATATGATTTAAATATTCATTCAAAAATATATCAAAGTATATGCAAATAAATAGTTGTGTACATCTTAGAATATTATATGATACATAATGATACTTATTATCATTTACTTGTTTTTGATATTTGATAATTTATATATTTATGCACAATATCAATTATAAATAATTAATTGGTATTTTAAAAATTGAAAATTCAAATATTTTCAGATTCATGTATTTATTGAGATTATGTCGTTCATAACTTTGATATTTTTAATTGAGATCTATGTTTAAATTTGTTTATATTTATTTATTCGATAAAAAAAATATTTATATTTATTTATTTAAAATATTGTTTATTTTCAATATCGTCCTGCATCGCACGAGCGAGCGTACTAGTACGAATATAAATGTGAGATTATCTTTGTTAAGCATAAGCAAAGTGTAATAGATTCCATCGGCATCCGCTCTCTTAGAAATGGATGAGGAGAGTGCAACCGCCGCCGATTGGGCCGACTTGACTCACGAGTGCCTCCTCAACATCCTCCGCCGCCTCTCCCTCGAGGACCGATGGCGGGGAGCCATGCGCGTCTGCAAGTCGTGGCATCAAGCGTGTAAGGATCCCTGCCTCAATTCCGTAATCGACATCGAATCTCATTTCGGCTCTGCCAACGAATTGCCCCGCTTCTGGACTCCGGAGTTCGAGCGGAGGGTCGATAATATGCTCCGATCCGTTGTCCTTTGGAGCTCCGGCGGCCTCACTCAGATCCGCGTTAGGCATTGCTCTGATCGATCGCTCGACCTTGTTGCCAAAAGGTATCCCCTTTTTTTGTGTGGAGGTTGAATTTGGGGATTTTTGTGATTGGGTTGCGGGTGGTTGAATATACTATAATTTCTTATTTTTATCTGGATAATTAGGTTTTTCAGTTTGTGATTGGATCAATTTAATGTTTTTTAAGATAATTTCCTTTGAACTCGACTTGCGGATTATTAGATTTATCCATAATTGCTAAATTCCAGGTTAGCATTTTTATGTTTTTAAGAACCGATTAATCGATTTTAGATGTAGTTCTGGAATTTATTGATTGGAAGCTCGTTTACATTGATAGTTGAATATGTTATCGTAGTTCTGTGTTGCGTATACTGATTGAGCTGACTTGAAACTTGAAAGCTCGAAATGGGTCTGATCAATTAAGAGGGTTTCACTTTGTTCATGTGTTTCTTGAAAGATCCAATCTTTCACTGTTTAATTTGAGAGAGTTCTTCACCTATGGTTGGGTGTCTGTTTGGGCTTACTTATTTGTAGTCAAATTTGATATATGTAATTATCATTTGTTCTCAGAATGTTTTGATATGATTGTTAGGTGTGTGGTATGGATTAAATCATGCTATGCAACAGTGTTATTATTGATCACTGCATACTTATTCCAAACCAAAGATCCAAGTTCGTAACCGTTACTTAATGTCTCTTTGTCCAGAAGACTAATTAGTTGACGAGGACTTTGTCCAATTATCTTTTAACTGTAAAAAGAGCAGTTTTGCTTTAGCTTTCCTATAAACGGCTCAAAAGGTAAATAAAACTCTTAAAATTGTACCTCAAGCACTTGCTATAATATGGAAGCTGCAGATTATTAAGTTATATACAACTCTCTGTGCCAAAAGCTGAGCTTTTATCTTAAAAGATTGGGAAACTTTCATTTTCTTATGCCATTTCGTTTCAAACTATGTATTTTAGTCCATTGCTATTCTTATTGTCAATTATCATCAGATTAACAGTTATGATTTATCTTGTTTTAACTTTAAACTCTATTCATATATCACGGTGATGACGACACTTTAGTTTTCTATAAAGCAGGCTATCGGGGAAACATAACTGTTGTATGTTTGCATAAGGCCTCCTCTTGTGTTTAGATTGTTTGTTTGTTGTTCCGTGGTTGTATTATATTTGGCATATTTCACTTTGTTGAGTCGATCCACTAGTAAGGTCCATAAGCATAAGATAGAAAGTATTGTTTTGTGGTTTTTCAGGTGCCCAAATCTTCAAGTTCTTTCTATCCAGAGCTCTCCTCATGTTACTGATGCAATCATGGCTGAAATAGCATCCGGCTGTCCCAAGATCAAGGAGCTCGACGTCAGCTACTGCTACGAAATATCTGACAAATCTCTGGCAGTCATAGGCTTTCATTGTCCTAATATGCATATGCTTAAGCGGAACCTAATGAACTGGTTGGATCCTTCCCAGCATGCAGGAGTTGTCCCCTATGAATATCTAAACGCCTGTCCGCAGGATGGGGATTCAGAAGCTGCCGCCATCTCCAAATTTATGCCTAATCTTCTCCATCTTGAACTTCGATTCTTAAAGTTGACAGCTAAAGGGGTGACTCTAATCTCTGAAGGGTGCAAGGACCTGGAGTATATCGACTTATCTGGGTGTGCAAATGTAACTAGTCGAGATATCGCTTGTGCATCTCTCAAACTGAAGAACTTGAAAACTATCAAGAAGCCCAACTTTTATATCCCAAGGTCAGCTTTCCACACAGAAAGATATGGGCATTGGCAGTTATACGATGAGCGGTTTCAAACAGATATATTCAGAATTTGATGGAGATGAAGGTACAGTGACAAATTGTGTTTCTCTATTTCATGTATATATTGTTGAACCCCAGTTTTCTGGAGTGTTGTTTATATCTGAAAATTGTAACTCATGCTCTTCTTTATTCTATATTTATTACTCTTCTTAAATTTGCTTCTAAATTTTTTAACATGTTTGATCATATCGTTGAGGTTTCGTCACTAAAGTCCACACTCCACAGCAAGCCTTGAAATATATGAATGCTTTTATTAATTGTGGCATCTCTTCATTTTCACAACATTTTTTTTGCTTTGATTTGATTCGACTAACCATTTATAAGGACTCAATTCCTCATTACAAGTAGAGGCAACAACAGAAACCTCAAAATTTGATCTAGTCGAAAAAGAAACGAGGCGTAGAAGTAGACGACTGGCTGCAGATGAAGAAAAGAAACTCAAACTTGAAGCAGGAAGAAGCCACTGACAATGACAAGCGTAGAAACCCAGAAACTGATAACAAGATGTAAACCAGCAGCTCCATTCTTGGTTTGCGACGGCTTCGTTGCGAGATCTGAGCCTCCGCTAGCTCCTCTGCTATTATGAACAACGGCTTCCACGTCTCTTGCTCCCGTCTGCTGCTCGTCGTTTCCAGAAATTGGTTTCGTATCTGTATCTGCTGAAAGTCGTTGCAGTTAAAAAACAAAGACGAAGCAAAGGAAATAGTCGGCAACGAAAAGCATACCTGTTTCAGTGGAACGGCAGGCCACCAAAGCAATGGCTAAGAAGAAGATCAACGAAAGTGATTGTATCTTCATGGTGGTGATGATGGTGTTCTCTCTTCTTGAATGGTTGCTGCTATTTATAAATGAAAGGAAAAGTGATGAATGTTGGCATGTGGAAAGAATGAAGAATAAAGGAAGGTTATTCACGTGCTATGGAAAATTGGAAATGGAAGAGGATATATGCAGTCGTAACACTTGCATAGTTGCATGTTACCCTTTTTTTTTTGGGCTATCTTTGCTGATTACCACAACAAAAGTTAGTCTTAAATATTTCGAACAAATATAGATATGGAAAAAGTAGAATGTATCTCGAATATGAAGCTTTTAATGTGTATACATTGAAGCTTTCCAGTGTTAAAGAGTTACTTTTGGTTAGGTTATTACAAATGAATATATTCTTTAGATTAAAATGAAAGAATCTATGTAGTTGAATTTTTTGGATTTGGACACATATCGTGGACAATGTTAAGCAGAAATGGAGAATAAAACTAAATTGTTTACTCCTATTCGACAGAAAGTCGTAGTCGATGCTTCTTTCATTGTGATGATTTTAAAAGATTATAGTATCATTTATTAATTTGTGCAGTAATCATCATTAGCAGCTTTCCTGTATTTCTGAATGTAGTCATATTTTAAACTTTTATTTGCCTCTATTGGTCTTTGAAGAACAATTTTTTTAATAGATCTTTGAATTATAGTACTTGTTTTTTGCGTCAATACGTCCTCGTTATCAAATTGTTAATTCCTCTTATTAAAGATGCAAAAAGTTTATAGTTTAGTAACTTTTGCCTAAAATAAATAATACTCCCTTCATCGACAAAAAAGAGTCTCGTTAGTGGATAGACATGGATTTTAATAAAATTGTTAAAATTGTTATAAGTAGAACAAAGATGGAGTACAATTTATAGAATAGTGTTAGGGTGAGTTTGCTTTTTATCCCTCTAAATGGAGGGATAAAAAGCAAACACACCCTTAATATAAAAAATTGAATAAAAGTATAGTTTATACTTAAATATAGGGGAGAAGGCAAGATGTGATGGTTTAAAAGTATTTCCTCTGTCCCATTAGAGTTCATGATTTCTGATGACACATGTTTTAATAAAGAGTAATGCTAAACAACTACATTGTGGTCATCCACAATTTACCTAAATAGAAAATAATTTAATTTATTTGACTTATTTTTTAAAATAAAAATAAGATTTAGTTATTTTATCATATTCTCTACATTGTAGTTATTTTTTGCAATTTTTTGGTAACTTTTTTATTTTTCTTAAAAAATAAATTAAAAATAAAAAATACAATTTTTTTTAAAAAAATAAGTACAATGTAGAGAATTATAATAAAATAGCTAAATCCTATTTTTATTAAAAATATAAATTAAATAAATCATGATTTTCCTTATTATACTAATTTGTGGGTGGCCACAATGTGGCTGCATAGATTTATTATTTAATAAATGTTAGATGAGTGTATTGGGAGTAGAGAAAGTGGTCCACTAGAGATAAAAAAAAATAAAGAGTTAATGATATGATAGTGTCCAAAAATGACAAATGCATATTGTTGCGGAACGTCCCGAAATAAAAGGAAATGCATATTTTTAAGGGCATTTACTTTGCATGATTGATAAAATGTACTCCCTCCGTCCCTGAAATAAGTTCCTCTTTTTCCATTTTGGGACGTCCCCCAAATAAGTTCCTCTTTCTTTCTT
Source organism: Salvia miltiorrhiza (assembly GCF_028751815.1). NCBI lineage: Eukaryota > Viridiplantae > Streptophyta > Magnoliopsida > Lamiales > Lamiaceae > Salvia > Salvia miltiorrhiza. Next base: position 4,279,988 of record NC_080392.1, on the reverse strand, counting down.
TCTATTTTTGGACAACTACCCCACCACTAATAATACTTTATTTATTCTTACTTTTCACTTTTTCACCACTCTCAATACTAATTATAACACTTTTTCACCTTTTCACCACTCTCAATACTAATTATAACATATTTTTCTCCACTATCAATACACTTTATCATTTTCCTTAAAACCCGTGCCGTCCCCAAAGAGGAACTTATTTTGGGGACGGAGGGAGTATGATTTAGTATTTTTTTTTTAATCCTAAAGAGTAGAATTTCTCTAATTCCATCATTTTAAATGATAAGAATTAAGAAAACTAGTTTAAATGATAAAAATAATTAACTATTTTGAGATATTTTAAAGTTTTAATCCATCAAACTAAACAAAAAATTAATCTTATCATTATTATCTATCAAAATTAATCTTTCAAAGTAAACACCTTCTTTTTGGACGGACTGATATCGCCTAATACTTTCATATACCGTATAGCCTAATACTCTACGCAAAATAAATGAAGTAACATCATATGAACGATTTGATACATTTCTTGCTACGTGTTCATTTTACCGTACACACTAATATGTACAGTAGACTAGAGCCTTGAAAAACGTCGTCGTCGTCATTGTAATAAGGATTAATTGCATATAAATACTGAATTTTCAACAAATTATTATTTTGCATACGAAATTTAAAATCTTTATAAAAACTATTCAATTATTAATTTTTTCTCATTTTACATATTTACCCATTTTTCATCATGGTGACATAACATAAATATACGAATATGCTTGATTGGCATAAATATGACCATGTGAAAAAATCGAACTGACGTTGTAATGTATAGTTGGATGAAAACGACGTCATTTCAGACCCAAAATTTAGTCGAAAAATGGACAAATATACAAAATGAGAAAAAATTAATAGTTCAGTAATTTTAATAAAAATTTTAAAGTTTGATAATTTATATGCAATTAACCCTATACTACTACAAACAATAATTGAACAAGAAATTTGAAAGAACCCAAATTGGAATCACGCACAACCAGAGAAATGTTTAGTGAACACACGACGACTGCAGACAACCAAGAAATTAGCCACTCGAAAATCACAGCCTTACACGCAATAACATATTAATATAAAGAAATTCACAACTACATCTTTCGCCATCATCTTCCTATAAACACAAGAGAGATGGAGAAAACGAGAAGAAAACAAACTTGAAGCAGAGATGGGTTGCTGCGAAACGCCCAAGATTTGGAGCTGCCATGGGCGCCACGTGGGATGGTGGTGCGCACCCTCCTCTTGTTCACCACCACCATCTTCCTAGACCTCAGCGGCGGCGCCTCTTGCATATATATAGACGGGGCATCGATTCCAACAGAGATTATTGCATGAGCAGTCGACGTCGGGAGAGGAAAATGAGATGACGCCAAGATTACTGCTACCATGAGAGAGAGTGCATAATTCAGTCTCATTGCTGATTAAGATATGACGGAAAAAGATTAATGGATAATATGGAAGTAGTCAGACTCAGTAGTGGGGTGGGTGGTGGGGGATGGAGTGCAAGAAACTAAGGGTCATGTACCGTAGATTTCAACGTAGTTGACGTGTCATTAGTGGTAATGGAAATAGTTGAAAATGATATCTAAATATTAAAATATACAAGCAAGAAATATGATTATAGAGGTATATGGATTTCCTATCTATATAAGAAGCCAAAATTGACCCGAGTAATTAATGCAGTAGCATACGGCATTTTAATTGGCTTGAGGCAAAGTTTGTCTATAGGTTAAAGCAACCGACTCAGATTTGTTGACTTTCCACATTTGATTAGAGATCTAGAATCAAAATTTACTTCCGGTGCCTCCATTATGATGGACATTAAAGTAAGAACGCAAAGCAGTCACAAAATTATTCCATGCACACACGATTATGGGCGTTTTCAGATATATAACAACATAGATTCTGTGTGTGTGTGCTGAATAATAAATTAATAATAATAGTAATAATAAGGGGAGTTCAGGCCATCTTCAGTATGTGGATTTGGCCTTACATTTTTCAAGTTTATGGCATGCATGCATGATTTGTGAAAGAAGAAGTCGGAGCAAATTATCTCAAAGTTATAATCATGAAAATAATGCTACCAAGATTGCAGTATATAAAACCAGCTAGTGCAGTAGGTATGGTCAGAACTCAGAAGTAGCAGAAAAGATAAGCAAAATCCTATGCTGAGAGTGATCACATAATTCCTACTTTGAAAATGTGATGTTTAGTGTGACTTACGTTGTATTAGTGTAACAGTCAGCCAAACAATCTATCAAGAGTGTCTGATTTTAGCATCTGAGGAAAGGGATCCCGACCCAGAAGTCTAGTCAGCTCCCCGAGCACACGATCCATGTATAGTATGTATAGAGCATTCCTAGTCTCCAAGAGCTCTAAAGCTTTTCGAGCATGAAAAACAGATATCACCCAATCTTCAAGAAGCTCTATACATACAATCGAGTCACAAGAAAGCATATTCAATTTTCATCAATCTACTCAAAATCGATTGCATCAACTTGGGTTTCTACATTTGGGAAATCGCAACAGCTAATGAAATAATAAAGGAAAGTACGTACTTGAATCGAAGTCTCGCCTAGTTGACCAAGAAAGTAAGTAGTCTGAAATCAGAAACTCGATTAGCTGAATCCTGCCATCAACATAAATATTTCAATGTAACTTAAATTTATTAAGCCCATATTTCATCAAGAGCCTTATATATTCTGAATATGTTGGTAACAAGACTTATCAACATCATCACTCTGCTTGCATCTCAAAAGAAAAGGATAAAAAACATAATCATTCTGAGGGCAACATGTAAAAATAAATAAGTACTTTGGAGGATGTGGCTGCTGGGCGAGAAAAGTTCTACAGCATCTGAAATATAATATGGCACATGGAAAGTAACAGCGAGAAAGCTAGGTCTACTCATCAGTGCATGTTTTAAACATAAAGTAGAATCTCAAGGGGTCAGAAGTAGCATTTTGTCATAAAGCTAAATTGTCGAGGACAACGTTGGAACCATATGACACCAATATTATCTGGCAAAGTATTGTAGGAAAAGCATCTAATCGACCAAGAATGAAGGAAATACTATATTGGAAAGATTTGTTGTAAAAAAGAGAGACTATAACACCCCATTTCATGTAAAGATTAACGGTTACATGAGCCGAACAAAAACATTTTGTCTCTATCTTTATAACATCAAATACATGGTAGGAACAATTGAACATGCACCTCAGAAATATTGGATCTTTTAAACTTCAGAACACAGAAAAGTGTTGTACCAGAAATGAGAATGTGGAGTAGAGCAAGAAGAAGAAAGTAGTCAATTAGTTTCATCTTCTGTGATTCTAAGTTCTAACTTCTAACTAATATGGCCTGCCTGAAATATATTGCACATCTTCCCAGTTTAATACGCATTTATAAAATCTCAGTGGACTTGAAAACTGTTAATTTAGACTTACATTAGGTATATGGAACTATGGATTTTCGGAAAGGCATTATCAAATGGATCCATGAAGAGTAAACTTTCCGCAGCCATAGAAATCCTCTGAGAATCTGCAAGAACAATGCGTTGACCGATATAGGGGTCGCTTCCAAGCTTGCGCATCAAATGCTGATCATAATTCTGGAAACTATAGCGAACTGATTCTGGAAAGGTAAAGTAAAAATTCAAGAAGATAACTCGACAAAATTGAAATGATGCTAAAGATGGTGAGCTGAAATAATGATCAAGCAACTCACAGTACGTATAACCAACAGCTTACCATCTCTTTGTGATCCATTACACATCATTTGCATCAGCCGCATGATCAAGCAACTGACAATGCTTTCAGTGGTTTCATCTAACTTCCCACCCAGTGACAAATCCTTTAATGCAGCTTCACGAAATCATGTAGTAAGTTAAGTTTATATATTATAAGAAATCAAATTTCCAACCAAAATCTAGAGGACAACTGCAACCCCACCACACATCATGACCCAGAAAGGTACATACCCATGAGAAAAGAAACTCATTATTGCTTAACAAATTCTGAAGGATTTTTTGAGTTGGTATTACTACAGGAATAAAAGAATATGACAAGCATACTCATTCAAAATAACTTAGGAAGCTTATTTCAGTACAAAGTTGAATGCTCCATTTTCTTCGTAGTGTTTATTAAGCAGCACTTCACATGCCAAATATTATCCTTTATGATGTTTTCAACACATCAACACTGAAGCTAATATTCGACGAGTTTTTTTCAACCATGATTATCAATTTTAAACCAAGATTAAGAAGTTTGGCTGCCTAATTTGCTTTTAAAAATTATGTTATCAACTTCACAACAGCATAATTGAGATTCATTTTGATTTGGCATACCAAGAATAAAGTCAGCGGCCTGGTGCGACTGATTTTTGAAATTAGCTTCCTCTGCCTGCAAAATTACGAGTTCAAGAACTTAAAAAATACTGATCAAGGCCAAATCGATGGATTTGTGGATGCATTCAAGGCTGTGCCACACACTCCGGTAGGAGAGGAAGTCTCACAAAGCTCCACGAGAAAATCAACTGAAGCTTTCAACTGCTCCAATTCATTCTCAACAGCAGTATCTGTGACCAAAAAAGAGTATTAAACAACAACAGCTATAGTTATTAGACATTGAACAATAAAGTGACAGTAAGAATCGTGGAAAACCCAAATATTAAATAATAATGATAGAAATAGCTTCTCATTGGTTTAATCTCCCTTTATTTTATAATTCTTGGACTCCAAAAATTTAGTAGGAAGAACTGATTAACAACCAAATATTCACCACATCATTTGGAAAACTCCCAGCAATCGAACTTACATACTTTTCTGATATGAGAGTTTTACTTTTCTTACTAAAGGGACAACATATTTTCTAGCTTAATTTTTCTAAAAGCAAAATTGAGAAAGCAATCCGGTAATAAACAGCACAAACGAAACCACCTATGAGATCTTCACATAATTTCAAAATCTTTTTAGTTGCTATGCATACTTATAAAGTCACGTATATCATATGTGCTCCTTTTGTTAAAGTTCATCTCACAAATCAAACAGAAAAAACTTCATGCAACTGCTATTGGAAAAGTTGGAAATGAAACAATCATTTTACCTAACAATATAAAAATACAAAATCTTATTCTTTCAAAGACTTTTCCATTTGCAATCATGTTTTTGTCTAGCATACTACAGGGCATATAAAATAACGGTAATGCAGCTTCACCTGAAATATAAGATTGCACTAACGAGCCATTAAGTCTTCTTTTCTTCCTCTCAGCTAATCTCACTGTAATTAACCAAGATCGTCAAAGTTAAGAAAGAAAGAAATCTATGAAACCGAACAATCTAGATCTTAAAGTGTCAGAGTACCTTGTCTGAGAAATCTACGGCGAAGCACATCATTGATTCTGTCCTGATAGGATCCATGATTAGGACTTAGATGCCCCAAGTTATCATAGAAATAGCATTTGCACGAAACATTTTGGGGAAATAGATCATGTTGCATCCCTCCTGATGTGAAAAATTAGCAAAGAACAGAATCGAAATCACCAACAAGAGTTAATTCAAAATCTGAGCAAATAAATCCTGCTTTTATGACTTTCAATTCTTCAAACACCACGAAATAAAGAATGTCACATCCACATGAACACAGAGAATTATAGAAACCAACTGCAAACTGTCGTAACAGAGACCTAAGGTCTATTTGTAAATTCTAACGAAAAATCAACAGAGAATGGAACTCGCCTTCAGCAATTTTTAGATCTTCTTTCAGTTTAAGAATTTCTCTTTTCCTCTGCTTGGCCTAAAATGTCCAAACTCAAAAAATTAAATCTGAAGCAATTCAGGTGACGCACACGAGATCGAAACACAACAAGATATAGAAACTAGAGGTATACGAAAGTACGAAACCTTATTTTTCCATTTGATCGCATCAGGTTCAGAATTGTCACCGCATTTCTCTCGAGAATCGTCGTCGCGAGCAGAGGTAGTAGTGGCGGACGGAGGAGGAAGCCCCTGGCGGCGCCTGGAATGAGCTAACGCCACTGCTATAGCAAGTTTGAGAGATGGATCTAATTCTTTTGATGAATCTTCCATTAGGTAGCCTGAATTTGATTGAGCGCGGGAGTTACCGCTGATATTTGAATGTGGCGTTACGTCATATTTATAGAGAGAGAGAAACTGAAGAATTGACTCAATCTTCTTTCTCTCTTTTTTTAAGCTCAAAATTAAGGTAAATATCACTTCATTTGATGACTTTTTTTTAAAATGTCTCAACTCAAAGATAATCACAAACTTGGATTAGATACATTTAGTTCAAATAAATTGTGTAGAATATAATGAACTGGTCATTACTTATCTCAAAACAAATTACTACTTTATTCTCAATATTTATATATTTACAAATTATTTATTTTCTTGTAAAATTTACGATTGAGAATATCATTAGTAGACTTGTTACCTTGTTGCAATATAAAATTAAATTAACCACAAAAATAAACAAATAAAAAATAATCTGGATCAAATTCTTCTCATAATCTCCTTCACGTAGAGATAAAAATAAACCAAAAAGAAACAAAAATGCTCACTCCAGATAGTGCAAAACAAAATATACCGTCACATATTTCCTTAAATTTTTTGTGCATAGTATCAATGACTCACAAATCCGACAAAATTTAATAGGTCGACACAACTAATAAAACTAAAAACTAATCAAATACAAAAAAATAAGTAAAAACAACTTCGAGCAACCATTGGCATCATCCGTTTAGCCGCTCCAGAAACAAAATCTTGATGTTCTATTTTTTTATTTTTGCTTTTTTAATTTATCTTTTTTGTTCATTTCATCATTCTTCTAATGAACACGGTAACACGACCTCAATCAAGTAAAATACACAAGGCACCAACGTCACCTGCTCCTCGCAGCTCAATCACCAACTCACCACGGTCACGGGCTCGGTCTCGGCCTCAACGGTGCAATTAGAAGCAAACGAACGAAGGCACGTTTCATCTATCGAGGTTTTACAGACGACTCTTACAACAAGGAGCGAGCTCTAAAATAGGCTCTCGCACGCTGTCACATCGGATGCCTGAGAATCGAGCAACTCCTTCCCAGAAGGGCTGGAGCCAACAACCTTAACAGCAGCAGTGAATATGGCCTTTTGGTAATAGTCATCACCCACCTTCGCCAGAATGTCTCTTACTACCTTAAAGTTCAAGCATCCGGCCACAACTAGTATACCGATGACCTCGCCAAAATTGGCAGGCGCTTTTGGCAAATCAATGGCCAGATCATCCAGTGACGCGGCATATAGGAGGCATCCAGTAACGATGTCCTTTGAATCAAGGACCTTTTTAGCATACAAGTATTCCAGAAGTTTCCCGATGGGTTCGACACAAGGTGGGCTCTTCTCCAACCCAAGTGAGATCGCCTCTTTGACAACCTCGGGGTGATAGGCAGGGGACTTCAGTTCTTCAATGCATTGTAACGCCTCATCCAAAAGTCTGACACTGAAGTACTCCTCCAGAAGCGATGCTGTCTTCCTCTTGAGCTCGACAGGATTCGATTTTGCAGTTGGAGCTGATGGTTTTGCTGTAACTGGCATAACAGAGGGAGCTGGAGGCTGTCTAGATGAAGTAGGAACTTGAGACTTAGGGTCTGCAACAGGAGAAGCAGGTGATGCACCACTGCCCTGCAAGAGGGCACTCCTGCCACTCATGAATCCACCACTACCTTGAGGTAGAAGTCTCTGGTTCACTGAAGGCGACTTTGCTATAAGCGGAGACTGACCACGCCCAGTATGAACGTTAGAAGCATCACCTCTTGGCATGGTTCGAGATCGGGGAACTTCCCAATTGTCATTATCCATTCCAGGCATCCCAGGCATCTTCCTCGCTCCTGGCATCCCAGGCATCATACCACCTGCACCAGGACGATTCATTGGGAAACCACCAGGACTAATACTTCCTTGAGCCCCAGAAGCAATTGCTCGACTATTCCTAATGCCAGCACTTGCACCTGGACGTAACCCCAGATTTTTCTCTGCTTCCGAGTGAATCTCATTGATGGTCTTAGCTTTCACCTGGTAAATCAAAACAGAGAATTACATAATTAACTTTGAAAATAAATTAAGTATGAAAAGACGGTCATAAGCTACGCATTTTACCTCTTCCCTCCTCGGAACCCAATTACTGGCACGCAGATCAAGAACATCACGGACCATGAACCTTAGTCTTACAGCCAGTTGAGGGTTTGTAGACAAATCTTTTAAGCGATTAAAGTACATATCATTAATACGCTTTGATTTTTGGTTCTCATCAAGCTGTTTGCCGATAGTATTGAAGAAATGGCATATGGCCTCAACATTCTCCTCCTCCGGGACACTCTTGGTATCTTGACCTAATAGTTCCTGGTCAGAATCAAGGACATCTCATTAATGATAAAAAGGACAAATATAAATTACCAACATAAAGAAATGCAAAGTCTCAGAAGACAAAGCAATTCTTAGATAGATCAGCAGATAGAAGAATAGTAAACGAGTATTAACCTGAACAATGTGATGAACAATCTTTTCTGGAACCATCTTCTGCTTTAAAAGTTCTCCAATAAGGCGGATGTTCCCAAGTGTTCGGATTTTGATAAGCCGTTCCTTATCTCTTCTCTCCGATTCTTGCTCAGGCGCAGTCATCTGCCGAACCTCTTCCCTCAACTTATCAGCACCTTCAAATGCCTCTTGACAAATATTCAAGAGAACACGCTTGAACGTGATTTCTTTTCCCCCAGGCTCATCTGATGGAAATGGAGGAAGCTTTTCATTTAAATCTGAACATAGCAATGCATACATGGGGCAAAAGGTTGGCTCCAAGACGGCCTTGTCAAATATCAAAGAAATAACATCCTACAAGAAGCATAGAAGACCATGTAAGATCTAGGGAAAGGAACATAACATAAATAAGCAATAGGACCAATAAAACAAAGAAAAAATGAGAAATGGGAGAGGAAGATAACACAACTCGGGTACTAACTAAGCATGTAAATACCTTCAAAATATCTGCTGTTGTGATTCCAGACTCAATCAATTGACCCTTTAAAATATCGAATTTCTCAGGTGTCAGCTTATTAAGTATGCTGCAAGAAACACATTTAGATCAGCATAAAATCATTCAAACAAGGGTAACCCAACTAAATAATAACTTTGGGACAGAAATCAATCAACCCAACATGTTCAGTAAAAAAATCCAAAAGTCCAAGAACACAGGCCGTATTTAGAGGTGAGGCCTATGTTACTCGGACACTGTATTTTGGCAGACGGATCCATGCCGACATGAGTCGTCGACACAGATACTGGAACAGGATGCAGATCGGATCCTTCACCTTGCACTTGGATGCTCCATGAACAGAGAGAGGTGTGAGATTTAGGATAAGAAGAGAGGGAGCGTTCCAGACTTAGTTTCTTTTGAAAATCTTAAACAACAGATTAAATAGGAGTCTCTTTTGAGAATCTCAACAACACATTAGACCTTTCATCTTTCCTTCTATTTTCTATATTAAAAAATAGTCTGTTAATCTAACGGGCATAAACTTTTACCATCTGCAAAGAATTTCCTTCTACAATCTGCTCCTACTCCATGATGACACATCCAACTAAGAACATAGGATTTTGAAAAGAATGTTATTTATTAATTTTATGTTTGGTGTATCCCTGTACCGGTGTCCAAAGTTAGGATGGTGGACCTGTATCTATAATTTTCTTAAAATTTGCATCTGACACTCAGATCCACACCCGTGTCCAATACCCATACCCAGTCCACATAACATTGGGTGAGTCGCGTGAAACTATACACAAGAAACTAGTAACACTCACCCCTTGATAGTTTTCAAAACACGATCTTTCTCAGAAAGACTTCCCCGCCGAGCGGACCATGGCACCTCAGCCTTAATTAGAGCAGGTGCAACCTATTCCATAGAGTAAATGGTAAGTACCCTTGGGAAGAAATAATTATATGAACATGCAACCTAATTTAAGTAGAGAAGAACATAGCACCAAGCTAGGAAACATTTAGACCGAAACAATATACCCCTTGGTTGGAAGAATTTTGTGCTCTTGAAAACTGTGAGCTCAGCTGCTCCTGCTTATTGTATTGATTTACATCTTGCTGCCTAGAATCAAACCGACCACCAAATTCTCTGTCCCTTATCGCCTCCCAGGATCTCTCCTCCGCTGGAGGCTGGAATTGAGCAGAACGATTGCGCCAGTCACGGTTGTCTGGTTCAGAATAACGATTCTGAGTCTGAGTTGGCAGCTGCAGAGAAAGAGAAAGAAAGAACATCCTTAGTTGTCAACCAAACAAATCAACAAGAAAAAGAACAATTAATAGTAGTAATGATCATCTGAAACTGAAAGAAAGGTCAGAATCAAATTATACAAGACATATTAACAGATGATATCAGTAGAAAGAGGCGTGCAGATGAAGTTTTGAACCAAGGAATAAAAGCTAGGCATGTAAAATCATCTTGGGAAAACAATGGCAAGAGTCAAAACATATTATTAAGATGAGGAAAAGCTAGAACGTACATTGATTTCTGCTCGACCCCAGGTAGGATCTGCACCAAAAAATTCAGCGTCAACTTCTTGTTTAACTTTTAGAATGTCATCAGGGATGCTGACCACCTACCAAAGACAACCAAATACAGAAAAAAGCAATTAAAATGTACCCAAAAGCTAGGAAACAAAATTAATATTCAGAAGGACATTCAGCTATAATCAATTATCAATTATCAACATAAATGAAAAACAGGAACAACAGCTAAAAAACCTAATGGAGCTAAACTAACTGGCTGTCTCTCCAACCCTTGGTAGTAACAAGCCAATGAACTATTAAGGCTCACCCAAAGCTAACAAGTAGAAACTGGGAACATGATGATCTAGGAAGCACCGGTACGAATACGAAATACGAATACGATACGAGACGAGTACGAAAATACGTCAATATCCCAAAAATCACAATACGAATACGTTAAAAATACGTTTTAGTTTTTTTAATTTTTTTATAAATAATATTAGTATATATATATATATATATATATATATATCATAGAAACTCATTCATAACCAAATAGAGCAAATAACTACTTAATTCTAAGTTAAAACTTAGAAGTTAGTTCACAAATCCAAATAAAACACACAAATATTACTAAATAAAGCCAGTTCCAGTTCAATACACACTAACAACTAACAAGCTACTAAGTCATGAAAGCTTCCTCATCCTCATCCTCTTCCCCATCTGGTATATCACCACTGCCCTCTTCAGTGAACACAACACTCTCTAACTCCGGCTCATCAAGTGATAACTCTGCAATCTCTAGATCTCCAACATCCTGAAGTGTACCAAAGTTGTCTCCTCCAATATCCCACAACTTTGTCACCCAATAAATAATCTACACAAAATTAGCCTAATTAGGGCATCTGTCAACCAGCCCAATATCAAACCCACCGCCAATATACCCCAATACCAATAAACAATCAATTATTAATTAACCCACTCACCCAACCTCACACAAATCAAAGATTCAATCCCCAAAAAATACCACGAATTGGATAATCTGAGCAATTCTAAGTTTCTAACTAAACATACCACGAATTGGTCCTAGAGCAGCGGCGGCGCGGCGGTTCACGGCAGTCCAGAAGGCGGCGGCGGCGGTCCAGACCGGTGGCGGAGAAAGGCGCTGCCTTGTCTTCTTGCGCAGGGTGGGTGAAGGGTTGCGAGAGAAATGAGAGTGAGGGTGAAGGTTTACGCAGGTTAGGGTTTTCTGTTTCTTTTTTTTTAAAAAATCTGGTCAAACGTATTTTTGGGTCAAAAAACGTCTCCGAAACGTATTAAATACGTATTTCCCAACCCTAAAAGTAAGGTAAACAAAAAATACGAAAAAAAACGTATTAAATACGTATTTTAGGCGTATTTTTTCGTATTGGTATTTTAAGGGTATTAATACTCGGACGCTAGGCTGAAAAACGTACGGGTGCTTCCTAGATGATGATACTAGTGGTGAGATTAAAGTTTAGATTCTGTTATTGCTCGAGCAATACTTGTGATGCCAAGACCCATATTTAATGTTAAACAATCCATTGAGAGAAGGCAGCATTTATTAAATAGAACCAATAAATGACTTCTATACATGCATTCAACAAATTCACGCCTTACCTCTCTTAACTGCAGAAGCTGGTCTCTAGTATAACGGATCCGTTCATGGCCATCAAATCGAGACTCTCCAGTCTGTTATGTGATATTGAAAAAAGTGAGCAAGCATATAGAAAATAAAATAGAATGAGTGCTAGGAGTAGGTTACATGTTATGAGCATCATATATTCCAGATACTAAGGGGATAATAGTTTGAGAATATGATAGAATATTAAGTTTCATAACAGGACAAGGTCCCAAGGGATGAACTAAGAGATGCAACATAACATGTATCTATGCAGGTACAAGAAGGGCTAGAAATAATAGAGAATGCCAAAAAGCTAGATTAGGTTATCAAACAAGAATTCAACAACCATAAACTAAAACACTAGAATAGAGAGACTAATGTGGGTACCAGGAAAATTTTCCAGATTATAAGCAACAGAAATACTATTTACACCGAGCAAAAATTGGAGACCATAAAAGAAACTAAAAACCCATTGACCGCAAATTCAGCTAAGAAGTCGTTATTGCAAGCTAAATCCCAAGTATCATATCCACAGGTTTCTTTATAGGCATGCAGTTCTTCTTGCACGCCCACCTAAAGCCTGAATATTGCTTTATGTCCAGATTTTACAGCAAAATACACTCCTTGTGTGCACTGCCAAGAATTAGGACAAGAATTTCAAGCTAAATACCAAGTATCATATCCATAGGTTTCTTTATATACATGCAGTTCTTCTTACACGCACACCTAAAGCCTGTGTATTGCTTTACGTCCACATTTTACAGCAAATACACTACTTAAGTGCACTGCCAAGAATTAGGACAAGAATTTTCAAGCTAAATCCCAATTATCATATCCGTAGGTTTCTTTATGGACATGCAGTTCTTCTTGCACATCCACCTAAAGCCTACATATTGCTTTACGTCCATATTTACAGCAAATACACTCCTTAAGTGCACTGCCAAGAATTAGGACGATAATTTCAACAGACTCCCAATCAAGTAAACAAGACCTGTTAGTCTGATACTACAGGATTATCAAGGTGATGACTTGTTTTTAAGAATACATGAACTCATTATTCAACTCATCTGGAGGTAAGAAAAACAAAAATGTGTAACTTTAAACGATGATGTGCAGTCAAACACCAAAATTTTCAAATGATTATCAACATAACATTGCAACATCATGTACAGCTAAGAAGATATTTTCACATGCTACAGCTGCAGCATGCACATTCCTATCTTATTCGACAACATCACTAGGCAATCTTAAAGACACACAAGAAGAGGGATAAACGAGTAAAGATTCTTCACCGAACACCTCAGTTCACTAAACAGATTCATCATTCTAAAAGTCACAAGTACAGGCTGAGGAACTTAGACTATAAACAAATATCACGTGTATCAATTCATAAACAATCAGAAGAATCTGCACGATTAAAATACACTAAATCCAAGAAACAAAAAGCAAACCAATTCTTTACGAAAAACACATTGAGAACAGACCAAAAAACCCTAGATCTGATAAAGAATAGCTAAAGGACCGACCTTGAGGGAAGTGAGCGAAGACGCAGGTATACCGCCATGGGGACGCAGCAGGGGAAGATCGGAGCTCGCCGACGAGGAATCAAAGCGCGGGCCGAATACTCTGCTTCCGCCGCGAGTGCCGCCACCTGGTCTCAAGCTCAACACCGTCTGATCAGCCTGCATAACTCACAAATAAAAAACTATGGGCTGCCCGATCGCCGCAATAATCTATATTGATCTATATATTACAAATATATAGATTGATGCTAGTTTGGATTTTGTATGTATAGATAGACGCAAAGATAGATAGGAAAAACTGAAGACCGGAAAAGGATATAATTTTAGAGAGAGAAAGAAACTTGTTTCCTCTCTCTACTGTGAGAATGAGAGGAGGTGAGAAGGGAGGAATGCTATCAAAGGCATGGAAGAGAGAGCAAAACCCTAATTTAGGAGGGTCTGGGAGGGCGGTGGCGGAAAACACTGGGGGCTTTTTTAGGAATATGGAAAGATAAATTTTGCCTCTTTTGGGTGTGAAATCGCAATTTAATGGAGTTTGGTGCGTCAAAGTAGATATTTCGATTTATGCTTATGATTTTGTCCTGCGCCTTAATCATACCCTAATCGAACCGAACCAAATAGTGATGTGTTCAAATTTGATTTGTTTGGTATCGAGTCGAATATCAAACTTTGTTTATCAAATACTTTGAAGCTCACGAACTTTTTAAATGTATATTTATATTTAAAATATTAATTATTTCCTTTTGAAAATAAATTATTTCATTAAAAATAATAAATATATTAATTATTTTCATATAACAAATAGAGCTAATTAAATATTTAATACGATTATTATTAATTTTTGTAGATAAATATAAGTTATACCTAGTAATTTATATTTTTCAAGCTTAATCACATAATGAACGTGTTAACGAGCTAACGAATTGAATACTGCATCAAGTTTTGTTTATTTATTTATCGAACTTCTCCAAACGAACTTGGACGAGCTTTCTTTGAGCCCGAGCTTCGAATGGTTTGCGAGCTTAGTTTATTTACAGCCCTAAATTCACATTGCATGCTTATAATAATTTAGTACTACTACCTAAAACCCAACATTTGGTTTTAGTAGAAATCTCTCTAAAGAACCAATAATTTTTTAGGTTGCATTGGTAGGTCTTTCAAATTAATACTCGGTCAAAGTACGTAGCTTAGCCTAGACAAATGCACTATTAAACTCTGTTTAAAATTAGGCCCTTGGTAGGTCTTTCCAAATTGATACTCGATCAATGTACGTAGCTTAGCCTAAACGAATTACATTGTTAAAAGACACATGCTCTGTTTAAAATTAGGCTATTAGTAGGTCTTTCAAATTGATACTCGATCAAAGTACATAACTTAGCCTAGACATAATACATTGTTAAAAAAAAACACATAGACTGTTTAATATAGGCCTTTGGTACGTCTTGCAATTTCATACTCGATCAAAGTACGTAGCTTAGCCTAGACGAATTACACTGTTAAATCAACACATGCTCTGTTTAAGATTAGACCCTTTGATACTCGATCAAAGTACAAAGCTTATTCTAGATAAAATACACTGTTAGAAACACACATAGGCTGTTAAAAATTAGACCATTGGTAGGTCTTACAAATTGATACTCTATCAAAGTACGTAGCTTAGCCTAGACATAATACACTGCTAAAAACACATAGATTGTTTAAGATTAGACCGTTGGTACACTGTTAAAAAACACATGCTCTGTTTAAAATTATGCCCTTGGTAGGTATTTCAAATTGATACTCGATCGAAATACGTAGCTTAGCCTAGACGGATTACACTGTTAAACAAACGCATGCTTTGTTTTAAGATTAGACCCTTGGCACGTATTTCAAATTGATACTCGATCAAAGTACGTAGCTTTCCAATTTACAAGCGGCTCGAGGTTCAAACAGAATGATAGTCTTGCAATGTTAGTTTGAACAACAAAAGTACGATTTTCATAACAAAAAAAATGTTTAGATGATAAAATATGATAAATCACGTCTGTCTCTAGACTCGTCACCATCAATTTTACCCTTGCAAGGGCAAGTAAACAAAGAAAATTGATGTCATATAAGAGCAAACACAAGTTCCACCGCGGACGAGACGTTGGTAGCATCCCATGGCATGTGATGCAACAAAGAGAAACAACATCAATTTGTAAACCTAGTAAATGTGATGTGTTCTATATTAAAGAAGTGAAAAGACTAAAGATCTTTTTGCTGATTATTTAAACAAATTATTAAACAAAATTCATAAATAATGTTAAACTAAGACTATTAATTAAAAAAATACTCACAATGTCTAATGGTGGTTTTCGAACATTGGTCGTTAATACTTTGTTTTGAACATTAGCTCAAAGCCCTTAAACTATATGATATATAACAAAAATATTAATGATATAAGTTCGACCTATACTCAAAACAATTATATGAATAAATTTTAGTGTGGACACATTGATTGGCCATTTAAATTATATGGATGAATTTTAGTGTGGACACATTATTTGGCCAGTTATGAACTATGCATCTAAACTTACACATTATGTTATGATCTCTATATTATCTCGTATGCATAAGCTAATGTACTGATAAATAACTTATGAATTACAATAATCATCAGATTCAAAATCACATGATCTATCTACAGAACATAAACATTCATCGTATAACTCCAATATATACTCAAAATACTACTAAGTATGAAGTCTAGTGTGGACACTATATTTGGCCCACTCATGCCTCTAAAAGATATGTGTAATATCCCAAACTTTTCCTTAATTAAATTATAGAAAATTAAAATCCTAGTCTAATCGCTAAGTAAATTCGCGCCTAAAGAAAATTTCATCCTTATTTCTTTCGAGTAAGAGTTTAATTCTAAAATCTATTGTTTTGAAATCAATATGTATTTTCAAACAATCTTACATGGATTTATTCAATTGTATGAATTATGTGAAAATCACTTATTATTCATGTTCAAGATAAGCTACTATAATAATACTAATAAATCTAACCAAATCCAAGATGCATGCCAACTTAGTGGATAAAGACCACATATAGGTATATACATCACCACAATCATAGACACACTTTGAGGCTGTAAGTCTCCCATGTATGTGTTCCTACGTAGATATATATGTAGGGAAGAAAGACAAAGTTGTGGGAGAAAGAGAAAATGTGCCAACCTAAAACAATCCTACCTATGCGATAGAAGTAGTAGCAAGAGTCACATGTTGCACTCCCATTCAGGGGCGGATCTACATGGGTGCAAGGGGGTACAATTGTACCCCCAATTTTTTTTTTTTTACTATATATATATACAAAAAAAATATAATACAATATTTTAATAATTATAATATCCACGTTAATTGTTTAACAGTTTACAGTTATTTGTTCTATTAGTTTGTCAAGTTTGTGTTATTTTTGTCTTATTTTCCTTTCTAATTAATAAATTTTTAATATTGAATTTGAGTCAATCCTCGAGTTAAAGAAATTATGAACTATTAATAGTGAAACTAGTTTTTTTTTTTTGAAGATAAAACATTTTTTCAAAAAGCGTATAGAAGTAGGTGTTTATATGCTTTTAATGTACTTGTCATTCAATTAAAATTGCGAACAACTATTTACTACTCCCTCCGTTCCAACGAAAGTGGTGCATTTCCTTTTTTGATAATAATTTTACACTACAAATAATGTGGTCTCACACACCTTTATACGGTTTTACATTACAATTTTATTCTCTTTAAATACCGTGTCGAAAAGAAGTGCACCGTTTTCGTTGGGACGGAGGTAGTATATTAAGTGACTGATTCTAATTATAAACCCATTAAGATTCTAGTTGGATATAAAAATTAATTGACGGAATGCTTAAAAAAATTTGACTCGGGAGCTTCCGCCCCCGAACCCCCGTATAGATATTTTCAAACGTCGTACTTCAATAAAATTCGTCCCCCCTAATAATAAATCCTGGATCCGCCACTGCTCCCATTTTGAGTAAGAAGACAAGATGGGAGTAATCTTGAATATGGAGAATGAAGACATGGGAACAATTATAGGAATAGTTGATTTAGAGCCTTCCTATCTAGGCAAGGTGTGATAGCTTGTTGTCATCCATATTTTCACGATAAATGAAGAAGATTGGTAGCCCTCTCTTCACCATTTACACACCCTTTCGATCAAACTAAGTAGAGAGAAAAGATAGTGTGAAAGAGAAAGAGAAGAGAAGAGAAGAGAAAGAAGACGAAGGAGGGTGAAGGAGCAAGCCACTCATCTAAGATTTAGAGTTCCTCAAAGGTTGTCACCTTATCCTTGTAGTTTCAAAACCTAGGGCTTCTAAAGCTTAGATTGAACTATGATATGATCATTCTTGAAGTTATATGATGTTCTTGACATGTCTTATATGCATAAAATAAAGCATGTATGTATCTATGATATATATATATATATATATATATGTATATATACTTAAAGCATGTTTCCCAATTGTTTTGATGGTGATGACGTTGAGTTATGAAGAGAAAAACTAGTTATTCAAATTGTAAGTTTCGAATAAGAAAATCCACTGTTACTACACTATTGTTCAACATTTTATTTGCCAAGAAAACTTGGTATATTTTCTAGTTTAACAATTTCTGGGAATATTAGGATGTCGTATGAAGGTCTCTGCAAAATATCTGAATTTTTCAAGGAGAGTTGCTATTTTTAATAATTATTTTAAAAACTGTTGTCAAAATTGTGACAGTTTTGGTAGACCTTGGGAAAAACACTATATCTATCAAACCACGGAAAATTCCTTGGTGCTTCACATGCACTGCATGATGCCGTTAGGATCCTGCCATGTGTCATGGCAAAATTGTAAATAGTAAATTAGTTATTCAATAAAATAAATTGAAAATATAATTATAACCATGGTAAAAGGTATGGCCCACAGTACTTTTATCTGAAAATTGGTAATGATGGCTTGAAAAATACATGAAAATCGTGAATAACGCTGGAGATCCTTGTATGTTGCTTGAAATTCGTCGGTGAAGGCGCCATTGGCTTGGGTTAGTGATGCTCTGCTCAAAACACTTTCGAAATTGTGAAATGGTGCGAAAAAATATTCTCCCGACATTCGGGGTGAAAAATTGAAAACACATTGATGAAGCCGTCGTCGTCGCCGGAAATTCGTCGGTGAAGGTGCAACTGGACTGAGTAGATGAAGGGCTTCTTGGATCTGGGTCGAAAATCTGGAATGGTTTGAAAAAAAAATCTCCCGACGTTTGTCTCGAAAATCACGCCATGGCAAACAAGAGAGAGAATGGTAAGCACTCTTCCCAAAAAATGTCAGATTTTGTAATTTAATTTGCAAACTTTCAGCCTTAATTTAATATCAGATCGGCGGTCTTAATTTGCAAGCTTTCAGCCATTTTTATCGGCAATTGGTGTCCGAAATGGGATTGCAGCAGCGGCAAACAGCTAATGGACCCATATTTTTTTGCTTTAATGTCTTCATTTTTCTGGGTTAGTTGGAGCGGCGGCAGCAAGCAGGGTGGAATCAAGATTGGTTGTGACTAGTATCCAATATTGAGGCGTGTTGTCACTTAATTAATGTTAGTTTGTGTTAATTACGACAATGATAATAAGTTGCAGTGGGTTTGCTTGTTTGTTAGTACTCCCTCCGTCCCACTCTAAATGTCCCATTTGCCATTTTGGGCTGTCCCACTCCAAATGACCCATTCCCTTTTTGGCAAAACACTCTCTCTCTATACCTAATATTTAAATAATTTCCACCAACCCACTTTATCTACTTTATACCCACTTTATCTACTTTTTACACATTTCTTAATCTCCGTGCCCAAAAGAAAGGAGACATTTGAAGCGGGACGGAGGGAGTATATTGGAGAAGTTTCTAGGGAGAGAGAGAGATGCTTATGTTCAATTCAACGGTGTGTTTTTAGAGAGAGAGAGAGAGTTATGGCAGTGTGTTTTTTAGAGAGAGACAGAGATTTATGTTGGTTATGGCACTTGGGGTTGGGCGTCGTCTTCTTCTTTCTTCTTCTGCTTTCTCTCTCAGCTGTGTTTTATCACAGTGCTACAACTACAGTCAAAAAAAAAAAACTGTGTCTCTCTCGGCTTCACACAAATCTGAGTTTAAATTTTATTCAAATATTTAAGGCTTAATTGTACGAAATATATTCGAATTTCAATTTTTAATTTATAGTAATTATTTTTGTTTAATTAGTACATAACTTTTTAACATTTTCAAATTTGACGAAATTAAAATTTCAGTAATTGATAAGTATAACATCATGTGTTTTTATGACCTTATTTTATTCATATTTTATTATTAAGTTGCAAGTCGTAGGATTCAGGGATAGTGATTTTAGAAGAAGAAAATTATATTTATATGAAATGCAATATTTCAATTATTAGTCCAATTGTCACGCAAGAAAATTTTGATATCCATGTAGAATTAATTATTGATGAAATTTTAATTCGAGATAAAATTCAAAATGTTTAATGTTCATGTATTAATTGAAAAAAAATAGTGCATTAAAAGTTAAATATTATAATTCAGGCATTTACAATACATTTGAAAATCCTCAATTAATTTTCCACTAATCAAACTTGAATATTAGAAGTTCCAATCGATTTCTCACTAATCATACTCAAGTTTGAGAATCCCCAATTGATTTTTCACTAATCATACTTGAATTTGATAATCTCCAATTGATTTTCAACTAATCATACTTGAATTTGAGAATTCTCAATTGAATTTCCACTAATCATATTTGAATTTGAGAATCCTCAAGTGAATTTTCACTAATCGTACTCGAATTTGAGAATCCTCAATTGAAATTTCACTAATCATACTCGAATTTGAAAATCTCCAATTGAATTTCAACTAATCATACTTGAATTTGAGAATCCTCAATTGAATTTCAACTAAACATACTCGAGTCTGAGAGTTCCCAATTGATTTTTCACTAATCATACTTGAATTTGAGAATCGCCAGTTGATTTTCAACTAACCATACTTGAATTTGAGAATCCCCAATTGAAATTCTTGTAATCAAACTTGAATTTGAGAATTCTCAATTGAATTTCAACTAATCATACTTGAATTTGAGAATCCCCAATTGAATTTCTTCTAATCATACTTGAATTTGAGAATCCCCAATTGAATTTCAACTAATCATACTTGAATTTGAGAATCCCCAATTAAAATTCTTGTAATCATACTTGAATTTGAGAATCCCCAATTGAAATGCTTCTAATCATACTTGAATTTGGGAATCCCCAATTGAATTTCAACTAATCATACTTGAATTTGAGAATCTCCAATTGAATTTCCACTGATAATACTCGAATTTGAGAATCCTCAATTGAATTTCAACTAATCATACTTGAATTTGATAATCCCCAATAGAAATTCTTGTAATCGTACTTGAATTTGAGAATCCCCAATTGAAATTCTTCTAATCATACTTGAATTTGGGAATCCCCAATTGAATTTCAACTAATAATACTTTAATTTGAGAATCTCCAATTGAATTTCAACTAATCATACTTTAATTTGAGAATCCTCAATTGAATTTTCACTAATCATACTTGAATTTGAGAATCCCCAATTGAATTTCAACTAAACATACTCGAGTCTGAGAGTTCCCAATTGATTTTTCACTAATCATACTTGAATTTGTGAATCCCCAATTGATTTTCAACTAACCATACTTGAATTTGAGAATCCCCAATTGAAATTCTTGTAATCATACTTGAATTTCAACTAATCATACTTGAATTTGAGAATCCCCAATTGAATTTCTTCTAATCATACTTGAATTTGAGAATCCCCAATTGAATTTCAACTAATCATACTTGAATTTGAGAATCCCCAATTAAAATTCTTGTAATCATACTTGAATTTGAGAATCCCCAATTGAAATGCTTCTAAACATGCTTGAATTTGGGAATCCCCAATTTAATTTCAACTAATCATACTTGAATTTGAGAATCCACAATTGAATTTCAACTAATTATACTTGAATTTGAGAATCCTCAATTGAAATCCTTGTAATCGTACTTGAATTTGAGAATCCCCAATCGAAATTCTTCTAATCATACTTGAATTTGGGAATCCCCAATTGAATTTCAACTAATAATACTTTAATTTGAGAATCTCCAATTGAATTTCAACTAATCATACTTGAATTTGAGAATCCTCAATTGAATTTTCACTAATCATACTTGAATTTGAGAATTCTCAATTGAATTTTCACTAATCAAACTTGAATATTAGAAGTTCCAATCGATTTCTCACTAATCATACTCAAGTTTGAGAATCCCCAATTGATTTTTCACTAATCATACTTGAATTT
Organism: Salvia miltiorrhiza; assembly: GCF_028751815.1. NCBI lineage: Eukaryota > Viridiplantae > Streptophyta > Magnoliopsida > Lamiales > Lamiaceae > Salvia > Salvia miltiorrhiza. Next base: position 4,257,851 of record NC_080392.1, on the reverse strand, counting down.
GATAATCTCCAATTGATTTTCAACTAATCATACTTGAATTTGAGATTTCTCAATTGAATTTTCACTAATCATACTTGAATTTGAGAATCCCCAATTGAATTTCAACTAAACATACTCGAGTCTGAGAGTTCCCAATTGATTTTTCACTAATCATACTTGAATTTGTGAATCCCCAATTGATTTTCAACTAACCATACTTGAATTTGAGAATCCCCAATTGAAATTCTTGTAATCATACTTGAATTTGAGAATTCTCAATTGAATTTCAACTAATCATACTTGAATTTAAGAATCCCCAATTGAATTTCTTCTAATCATACTTGAATTTGAGAATCCCCAATTGAATTTCAACTAATCATACTTGAATTTGAGAATCTCCAATTGTATTTCCATTAATCATACTTGAATTTGAGAATCCCCAAATGAATTTCAACTAATCATACTTGTATTTGAGAATCCCCAATTGAATTTCAATTAATCATACTTGAATTTGAGAATCCCCAATTGAATTTCAACTAATCATACTTGAATTTGAGAATCCCAATTGAATTTCAACTAATCTATACTATATTAAAACAACAGTTTTCAATTAGAAATTGATTTCAAATCAATTTGAAAATTGAATGGCGATTTTGTAGTTAAGACAAAATTGAAGATTTATTTATAAACTCTATTTATTCTTTTCATTTTCTTTTCTTTAACTTCTTATTTTTTTGTTTTATTTATTTCTAAAATTATGAAATTCGATTAATTATAAAATATTCAATATGCCTATCAAATTAAAGATCACGATAAGAGCTTTAATTTGATATAATTTATGTAAATATAAGATTTAAAATGTAAAAATTATATTAGTTTAAATATTAAAATTTTAAAAATTTCTCTCTCCTCTCTCATCTTTTTTTTACTAAATCTATTCTTTAATTCATTTTTCATTATTTTTTAATTTTGTAAACTTTTTTTTACGATTCATAATTTAAAATAAAATATTAAAATATTTAAGTCAACTAACTCACATTTCTAACAAACGTTTATTTACAGTTCTAGAATCTATAAAAAGGGTTTTATTTTCTTTTTCTTTATCTTTTTATTTCTTTGTTTGTTCCTTTCAAAATTTTTGAAATTCGTTTAATTATAAAATATTTAATATGCATATTAAATTAAAGATTGTGGTAAGAACTTTAATTTGATATATTTTATTTATAATATAAAATTTATATTTATTTAAAAATTAAAATTTTTAAAAATTATCTCTCCTCTCATTTTTTTTGAATAATTTTTTTAATTGTTTAAATTTTTAATTTTTTAACTTGTTTTTTTTTACATAATATCAATTTTTTTAGGGTAAATATCATATTAAACCTTGAACTATACCCGTTTTATCAAAAATACCCTGAAACTTTTGAAATGCTTTCAAAACCCTCAAAGTATCAGGGTTTTATCAAATATACCCCGCATCTCTTTTCCGGCCATCAGAAAAGTGACGTGGCTCGCCGGATGCCACAGTGTAATTTAAATTATACTCCATATCATTTTTTTATTCTCTTTTTTAATCCATGTCATTTTATAAATGAAAATCCATCATGAAAATTAAAATCTATTCAACCCAAAATAATTGAAATTCACGCAGATCGTTTCTCTCTTATCGTTTCTCTCTGATTCAACCCAAAATCTATTCAACCCATAATCCTTTTTAAAATCTCTGCAAATGTTATACAGCAATATTCTGTTTTTCTCTTGTCGGTTGTGTGCAGATACTTCTCACAATTGTTCTCATCTTTACATTCAGATTCATAACACCCACTTTATAATTGAAACAACACAGATGCACTCAAAATCAATTCTTTCATAAGAAATCAAAATGGCATATGTAATATGTATGCATATGCTCATCTATACAGAAGCAATTAGAAAACCTATAATGACATAAAAGGGTATTTGAGGTGAGTTGTTGGGGCGGGGCCGTCTGTCACGGCGCCGCTACTGCCGTGTTGTTGCCGGACATAGCGGCAGGCGGCGTCCTCGCCGGAGAAACAGGGGCGGCGGTGGCGGCGCTAGATCTGGGAAAGAGAAGGAGGAGACGACAGCATCGGCCTCGTGGATGGCTGCTGGGCTGAGGAAAAGAGAGGAGGGGAGAGGGGGCAACGTCGGGCTGGAAGAGACGGCGTCTGGCGCGGTGGCGGCGGCGGCGGCTGGCTGCTCGCCGCGGAAGAGGAGGGGCGGCGGCTTCGGCGCTTCTCGCCGATGGCGTCCGGCCAACAGAGAGGTCAGGGAGAGAGAGAAAGGTCGAGGAGAGATTTTAAAAAGGATTATGGGTTGAATAGATTTTGGGTTGAATCAGAGAGAAACGATCAGAGAGAAACGATCTGCGTGAATTTCAATTATTTTGGGTTGAATAGATTTTAATTTCCATGATGGATTTTCATTTATAAAATAATATGGATTAAAAAAGAGAATAAAAAAATGATATGGATTAAAAGAAATATAATTTAAATTACACTGTGGCATCCGGCGAGCCACGTCACTTTTCTGATGGCCGGAAAAGAGATGCGGGGTATATTTGATAAAACCCTGATACTTTGAGGGTTTTGAAAGCATTTCAAAAGTTTCAGGGTATTTTTGATAAAACGGGTATAGTTCAAGGTTTAATATGATATTTACCCATTTTTTTATTATTGTGGATTCTTTTTTTTTTTTCAATATTCAATAAAATATATTTAATTAGTTAAAGTTAATTTTTTTATTATATGTATAAATGTGATATTGAGTTGTTATCAATTTTATATAAATTTAGAAATATAAAAATATTTCCCGTGCTGCACGGGGTGCAAATGCTAGTCATACTTGAATTTGAGAATCCCCAATTAATTTTTCACTAATCATACTTGAATTTGAGAATCCTCAATTGAATTTCAACTAATCATACTTGAATTTGAGAATCGCCAATTGTATTTCTACTAATCATACTTGAATTTGAGAATCCCCAAATGAATTTCAACTAATCATACTTGAATTTGAGAATCCCCAATTGAATTTCAACTAATCATATTTGAATTTGAGAATCCCCAATTGAATTTCAACTAATCATACTTGAATTTGAGAATCCCCAATTGAATTTCAACTAATCATACTTGAATTTAAGAATCCCAATTGAATTTCAACTAATCATACTTGAATTTGAGAATCCCCAATTGATTTTTCACTAATCATACTTGAATTTGAGAATCCTCAATTGAATTTCAACTAATCATACTTGAATTTGAGAATCTCCAATTGTATTTCTACTAATCATACTTGAATTTGAGAATCCCCAAATGAATTTCAACTAATGATACTTGAATTTGAGAATCCCCAATTGAATTTCAACTAATCATACTTGAATTTGAGAATCCCCAATTGAATTTCAACTAATCATACTTGAATTTGAGAATCCCAATTGAATTTCAACTAATCATACTTGAATTTGAGAATCTCCAATTGAATTTCCACTAATCATACTTGAATTTGAGAATCCCCAAATGAATTTCAACTAATCATACTTGAATTTGAGAATCCCCAAATGAATTTCAACTAATCATACTTGAATTTGAGAATCTTCAATTGAACAACCTATTATAGTATCTAAAACAAATTAGGAACAATTTATATAGTATCGAACTGTTGCACTATACTATATTAAATCATATTATTAAGCTATGAAATCATATTATATTAAATTACAATATAAAAACTTAAAAATGAACAATTGATTCAATGAGACGTCGATTTGTTATGCTCAAAATATAATTACCTAACACTAAGTTATCTTCTGAAACTGGAATATAGTTATAAATAATTATAAAAAATAAGTTACATCTAACTTATATGATGAATACACAAAAAGATAGTTATAATTATTAAGTAGACTTTCAAAAATGAATGAATGAGATAAATATAATCAAACGATATTAAATAGAATATTCAATTTATATATTGTATAGCCTATATTATTTTTAGACAATGAAAAAATATAACAAATTATATGATCGATAATTATAATTTATATTTCGGGCATAACTTTTACACTGTTAAAAATACGTAAGTTGCGGATTTCAGCTTTTTAACTTAAATTATGAAACTAATTAAAGCATTTTATTTATTCAATTATAATATACTAAAATTTACTTTCATAACTTACTAGAATTAAAACATTTAAATTATTGAAATGCAAATATAAAATTGATTTATCAACAAAGGAAAATCTGCATCCGTGAGTTCATTGGGAGTCGCGCCTCACCAGGGTTGATAAATTCACCTATGGTAAGCTTTTTTTTCTTTTTCCTATTTTATATAATTACAAAATAAATTAATTAAACTTTCCACATGGCATCATCTTAGAAGGGTAAAGCATTGCATGTCATGCGTGATGGAATCACCACACTCAAACCACTTTGAATTTTTAAGAACGGCTTTTTCTGGAAGAAAACTGACATCCTAAGGTTTCCAAAAAGGTGTATTTCAACCCTTGCAGAGGTTTGGTTCAAAAACCGTGAATGCTTTCATCCGCAAATCCAATCCATTCTTACCGTGTGTTGATGCTGCAGAGATAGGTTCTTCGCCGAGTTTGAAGGGAGATTCAGCAGATTTTTGAGATTCGAAAATGTGGGGGAAATTTTGATGTTGACGAATTTTTGAGTAAAAAACCGAGGGCAAATTCGGATATTGCAAGGCTAGAAAACGTATCCGGGGGGGGGGGTGCCAGTTGCGTTTTCCCAAGTGAACAGTGATTTATCTCCGGGCCCATGCATGATTCCGGGCCATATGGAATAGGTGCAGAGGATATCAAACACACATATATTTCAGTATACCTTTGCTAATACAACCTAATACAGGCTATCAAACGTGGCCTTAAAGTTGTACCATTGATAGTGAACTTTCTGAAAATTTGCTAAGTTAAGTGAATAGGTGTGTCGAACTTGAATATGAGCTTAAAAACATTTTCCTTCTTGTTTGAATAGTGTGAAACTTGATATATCCTTATTTATGATCGAATGAGAACTTATTAAGTACTAAATATTAATCATGTTATGATAAACATAAGTTATAGCTACATACTTGTGTACATGAGAAATTATTCTATTATTAAAAGATATAAAATCACATGCGTAAATGACTTATATGATTAGATGAAATTGCATGATAATTATTTCTCGTTCTTATGAAGACGTTTATCTTAAGTAGGGGTGGTAACCGAACCGGTTTACCGGTTAACCGGAACCGGATTAGGCCCAATGGAGTAACCGATAATCGAACCGGTTTATGGTTATTCGGTTAACCGGACAAACCGATTAATTTGGTAATTTCGATTTTTGCCCAGAATTAATCGGTTAATTCGGTTAACCAGTTCCCAAAAAATTCAAAATTAATGAATTTGTAGGAAGTGAGATTCGAACCTTGGCCTTTCAAAGAAAGAATGAGGTCCTATCCACTCCACCAACTAATGTTTTATGTTTATTTAGAACAAAAAACTATTTTATAAAGACTTGTAAAGTTATATTTTTTTTTAAAAAAAGAACAATTCTAATTCTAATAAATAAAAATGTTGAAATTTGTTGATAACAACAACAACTATTCTCATTGAATGTAAAACTGTAGTTACATCTCATTATCATGATATCTAACTACCATTCACAGTCTTGGCAATTCAAAGAGAATCGTGCTCTTCATTATCATCACTCATCAATCATCATTATCATCATCTCAATTTATATAATCAAACAGACCATAGCAATACGATTTAAAGACCATAATCAAAATGGTGGTCATCACTCATCATTATCATCAAAAAACACCATAGCAGTACGATGCCAAATTCAAAAAACATCAAAATGGTGGTCATCACTCTCAATAATCCAAACATACAGTAAATGTAAATAACACCAAGTCACCACCAATCACCATCTCCAAAATCCAAATAAAACAATGCCTGAAAAAGGAATAAAATAAAAGATTAACACTACCTGAATCTGAATGGGAGAAAAGAAAGGTGTCGTGCTGCTGCTGCCTGCGCCTGAACGGGACTGCTGCGGCGGTGCGGCGCCGGTGGGGGTGGCTGGGATGTCGGGGAGAAAGCAGAAATCGCCGCAGCCCGCAGACGACAAGAAACAAAGGAAGGGGAAAAATTGCCTGCTGGTTCGTTAGGATTTCAGGGTCCAGCGGCAGCGCCGATGACCGGTAGGAAGAGGCGCCGGTCGCCGGAGGGAGGCAAGGCCGACGGGAAGAGGTGTGGAGGCGCAATGGATGGTGTGGAGGAGGCTGGAGACGTGGAATTTTGGCTGAAAAATGCCCTAGCTGGCAGCTGCTAATGTAATACAAATTGAAAAATACAACTTTATTAATTAATCTAATATTTAAACCGGTTAACCAATCGGTTAAACCGATTAACCTGTTAACTGCCAAACTACTAACCGAAAACCGAACCGAACTGGAAAAAACCGGTTATCGGTTAACCGATAACCGGTTTTTTCGATTCGGTTACGGTTTTAACTGGATAACCGGAACCGGTTTACCAGCCCTAATCTTAAGATTTAATTATGAAAAATAGATTTCCCAATAGAAACAAGCAAGAGCTATTTAATCTTAAGTTTTTCAAAGTTTTGAAAACTCGGGCTTAAGCGAATTTAGAACTAAACTAGTTTCACATATAGATTGAGATTATAATAGGTTTTGGGCTAGCTCTATTGAGATAGAATATCTTGTAGGCTTCGACGAAGGGACGGATTAGGTGCTACATCTCCGACGAACGCAAGTAATTCATAAGTAATTTTAAATTAAGACTATTAATTAAAAAAAATATACCACAATGTATAATGGTGGTTTTCGAACATTGGCCCTTAAACTTTATTTGAATATTAGGCAAAACCTTGAACTATTTGGTGCATAATAAAAACATTGATGATGTAAGTTCAATATATACTCAAATAATCATCTGGATGAAGTTTGGTGTGGAGGCAATGCTTGGCCACTTATGCATTATATTCAAAATATAATATATACTCAAAATCTATGTAGATCTCATCCCACTACTCAGCAACAGCTCCTCGGATTACCAGTGCATGCTAGCGAAAACTGGATTCTTATGTTACCGACCCGCCTGAGCTCCCACCGGGCAACCACGTCGGGAACATCCATCAGCTTGATGATGATGATGTTTTGATTTAGGTTTTGAAATACGGTGTTAAAGTTAGCTCGTATAGCTTCACTTGACCGTGCATTTCATTTATGTGTTGTTGCAGTGCATTGATGATGGCATGTTGCATCCCATGACACAGTTGCATCCCATGGCATGTGATGCAACAAAGTTGAAGCAAGCAGTAATGACCCAATCACTAGACAAACCACTTATCCCGTCCCAACCCCCGCCCTCTTCGCCCGTAGGTATTGGCAAGGAAGGTAAAATTTATTTTTTTTTAAATCAAGAAAATTAATTTTTGACTATTAATATTATACTCTCTTCGTCCACTAATTCAAGACCTACTTTCCTTTTTGGTCCGTCCACCAACTCAAGGCCTATCTATTTTTAGTAAATTTTTATTCATATTTTAATTGATGGGTCCCAATAAACAATACACTTTTTCTCCACTCAACTAATAAACAATACACTTTGCGGGTCTCTTTCTCCACTCAACCAATAAACAATACATTTTGTGGGTCCCTTCTCCACTCAACCAATAAAAATACATTTTTTCTTAAAATCCATGTTTTGCCTCTTAGGCCTTGAATTAGTGGATGGAGGGAGTAGTTGTTAGGATGGTTGTTATTTCGGATTTACGTTTATCACTCTAATGGGATCCATTGGGGTATTTGTTCGCAATTATTTTCACCACGCCGCAAGTATACGGTGTAGTTGCAATATAAGGGAAGCAAGGTCGTATCCCACAAGGATTGGTGAATTCAAACTTCTAAATACCATTAATAAGTTGTTTTCAATCTATTTAGACAACCAAAGATGAAGAGATATTGAAGGTTAAATCAAAGTTAAATTAAAGCAAGCAAACTAAATAACAAAAATATAAACTTAGTTAATAAATTGGGGAATGACTCAAAGGAAAGTTATCCTAGGGACTAGATTTCGATGGATCGTAATGAACTTCAATTTAAATCAATATAAATCTTGATATGACTTACTTATCTAGGGCGATCTCCCCACTAGTTTTAGCCCCCTCCCGGACGACTAAAACAGTAGATTACGGGTCATAATTGCCGTCCCCGGTCAATTTCTAACCTATAACTCCCAATAGCACAAAAGATCAATAAGCCCTCACCCACCTCTCAACCTCCCGGTTTATTGAGATGATATGTATCAAACTCCTAATCTATTGTAATTATCCTCTCCCGATTCAAATCACAAATTAGAAATGCACAAAAGGTGGCCAACCAATCATACAAGAGATAAATCTAGGACTTGAAAAGATAACAATAAGCACAATCAAGATATATATTGAACAAAGAAATCAATCCATTACAAATCCATCTAATCTAATCCCTAAGATAAGAGATTTTAGCCAAGCATATTCATAATAAAAGCAAATCTCAAGTCATAAGAAAACATAAATAAAGATATAGAGAGATAGAGATTCATAGACAAATCCTATAATCTTGATCTTCAATCATGTAGTCTTGATGAGCTCCTTTCCAAGTCTTCCCCTTCTTTATTTGATTTTGGTGTTGTTCTTGTGTGTGGAAGAGAGAAAAAATGGTAGAGAATGGAGGCTAGGGTTTGGAAATGGAGTGTTGGGGAAGATGAAGTGGGTGTGTGTGGTGAATGAATGGGGAAAAAAAAGAGAAAAATGGAGTTTTGAGGCTAAAATCGCGTTTGGGGTCCATTTGGGGGAGCCCCGCCCTTTTCCCGCGGTCACGGCCCGCGTCCGCGGCCTTCAAACGTGGGGGATGCTCAGGGGACCCGCGGTCCCGCCCCGCGGCCGCGGGTGGTGACCGCGGGTGTCTCCTGAGTCGGGAACAGCTGACCCGCGGTCTTACCCCGCGGCCGCGGGTGGTGACCGCGGGGTACTGGGCGTTTTGCACAGTCCGCTCGTTTTGCTCCGTTCTCCCTCGTCCGGACTCGGATTTGGTCGCCGTTTGCGCTCACGGATTCCTCTCGAGACGTACTTCGATCTCATGTCTTCAAAATCCTCCAATTAATTCTTGATTTTCCCTGAAATCACTCCAAAACTACACCAAGGAATTAAAACTCAACAAAACTCAAAATTGGGATACAAACACATATTAGCAATCAATTCATGGGGGAAAATGACAACAATTCATGCGATATTGAGGTACGAAAACCATGTTTATCAGTATTGAACGATTCACGGCCTATGGGCTGTGAGGCGTAAGGGACGTAGTTTACCTCCTCCCTTTGCACCTTCATAACCATTTTCTAAAGTATGTTTTTTGTTAGTTTATAAAGTTTATTATTTTTTTATTAGAAAAAATGGACTAATAGTGTAATTTTTTTTATACATAATTAGGAAATGGACTTATCACTTCTTTAATATAGAACATACCAGGTTTACAATCAAGCCGCACAACCCTTCCGATGGATGTTTGGAGAGGACTAGGCACAAAACCTAGACGATAAATACGGTTTGGCACATGACGTCCACACTGAACTTCATCCAAATTATTTTTTTTAGTATACATTGAAGTTATATCATCGATGTTTCTATTATGTATCATATTGTTAAGGCCTTTGGCCAAATGTTCAAAAAATGAGATCTACATAGATTTTGGATGCATAATGCATAAGTGGCCAAACATTGCATCCACACCATACATCATCCAAATGATTATTTGAGTATATATTGAACTTACATCATCAATATTTTTATTATACACCAAATAGTTCAAGGCTTGGCCTAATGTTCAAACAAAGTTTAAGGGCCAATATTTAGGGATGACAATTTACCCGCAGGTAACGGATATCCACGAAAACCCGACCCTAATAGGATGGGTTTGAGAGGCATTTGATATCCACGGATAGTTTCGTGGTTGCAATTCACTATTCATGTAGTTCGTGGGTATGGGTTTGGATACTTACTATCCATACCCGCAAAATCCGTTTGCCCGCGAAAAATATCCGTGAAAATACCCGCCAATTACCTGTGACATTGTAACACCCAGCTTTTTCATTACAGTATATATATTATTAATATTATTTTTTTTATTTTCTAATATTTTAAAGAAGAAAAAGAAATCTCAATTTTATGCAAAAAGCCCAATAAATATTATTTGGGCAAGTGATTATATGAATTTGTGGAGTTAAGCCCAATACTTTATTATTTGGGCCAAAGGTTATGTAGGTATATGGAAGAGGCCCAAGTATTTCATGGTTTTAAGGTCTGATGGGATTTTATGTAAAAAGTCCAACAATTAATGATAAATGGGCTTTCTAAACTCAGAATTTGAAGTGCGTACTATTTAATTATGTTATTATATGAATGATGTTATATTAAAGTTATTGACTTGCCAAAACGTTCATGAGCTTGTATGTTACCATCTACGAGAGATAGACGATATCGGTCCTATGCTAAAGCGAGATGTCAGTAAGGGTTTGTGCACATAGTTGTGACCGTGAGTCATCGAGCGGGTTGGCCAGTCACTGTGATCGGGAGCCTTCGGGCCGATCACTGTGTTTGAGAAGGAGGCCTACTTCTCAACACAAAGTTACATGAGATAGACGATATCGGCCCTATGCTGAAGCGAGATGTCAATAAGGGTTTGTGCACATAGTTGTGACTGTGAGTCATCGAGCGGGTTGGCCGGTCACTGTGATCGGGAGCCTTCGGGCCGATCACTGTGTTTGAGAAGGAGGCCTACTTCTCAACACAAGGTTACATGATGCGTAGTTATGGTACATACATGTTAATTGTCTGCAAACGTATATGATGTTATGATATATATATATATATAGGGGAGGGCTAGAATAAAAACACTCTTAAGTGTATAAAATATAAATGATTTTCAGCCCTTAGATCATCAAGATCTACGGTTGATTCGTAACCCTGTTGGATGAATTCGTGGTCCTGAGTTCGAATCCCAAAGGTAGCAAAAATTTATTTTTCACAATTCGTAACCATATTGGATGAATTCGTAACCCTATTGGATAAAATTCGTACATTAAAAAACGTTTATATTTATATTTTAAGAAGTGTTTTCACTGTAGCCCTTCCCTATATATATATATATATATGGAAGAGTTCAACAAGAACATAAATATTTGCAAAGTCTAGAGTCATAATCTCGTTCGTTAGATCGATTTTAATCAAGGGCTGAGATTAAAAGCTAATATTAGTATCCCTTAAATTACTCACTTCCCTCTCTCCTCTCTCCTCTCTCATCTCTCTCTTCCGTCACTTTTTCCCTCTCTCATCTCTCATCTCTCCTCTCTCCTCTCTCATCTCTCTCTCTCCCGTCCCTTTTTCCCTCTCTCTCTCGTCTCTCACACAGAACACACACACACACACCAAGTTCAGCCACCGCCGCCTTCGAACGCCCTCAAGTTCAGCCACCACCGCCGCCTTCGAACGCCCCAAGTTCAGAGCCACCGCCGCCCTCAAGTTCAGAGCCGCCGCCGCCTTCGAACACCCTCAAGTTCAGCCACCGCCGACCTAGTTCAGCCACCAAGTTCAGCCACCGCCGCCTTCGAACGCCCTCAAGTTCAGCCACCACCGCCGCCTTCGAACGCCCCAAGTTCAGCCCACAAGTTCAGAGCCACCGCCGCCTTCGAACACCCTCAAGTTCAGCCACCGCCAACCAAGTTCAGCCACCGCCGCCTTCGAATGCCCTCAAGTTCAGCCACCACCGCCGCCTTCGAACGCCCCAAGTTCAGCCACCACCGCCGCCTTCTGAACTCCGGCCGTCGCCCCCTTCTCCGTGCATTTAACATTCGCCGGAGAAGAGGAAGGGGGCGGCAGATTTTGTGAACTTACAGATATAGTTTTATGAACTTGCAAATACAGTTTTACGAACTTTCAAATATAGTTTCATGAACTTAATTATGTATTTTGATTTTAAGAGAGAGAGAGAGAGAGAGAGAGAGGAGAGAGGGGACGAGAGAGAGAGGAGAGAGGTGAGAGGTGACGGGAGATAGAGAGAGGAGAGAGAAGGGAGTAAATTAAGGGATATTATGAATCTTACCAATTTTAATTATATTAACTTCTGATCTCAGCCTTTGATCAAGATTGATCTGACGAACCAGATTGCGACTCCATTCTCCATCTAATATTGTGTTTCCGTAGAATGCAACCCTATATATATATATATATATATATATATATATATATATATATATATATAGAAGTTTTACAGTTTTGGCATGCACAGGTTATTTAAATAAAACTCCTGTGTGATGCTTGAGATGACAAGTTCAATATATAGCTCTAAGAGCAAGCTTTCAAGTTATTTTGGCATGTGACCATTGAGTGCTTTTGAGTACTCAGCCCTGCATATGTTTTCTAAATGTGCAGGTTAAGCTGTGATGCAGATGGATGTCGGCAGAGCGAAGCTTTGAAACATAAGTACTAAATTAGCCTCAGGATTTCATGTCTTCATACATGTAATCCACTTAAGTTACTCCGCTGCAATGCTTAGTGCGTTTTACTTTATTGATGTGTTGCAAAGATTTAAAACTAATAGCTTACAGAATTATGTCACTTGATACTTAGAAAATTTGTCGTTATGTATTGTGAGTTGTCTGCTTTTGAGTTTTAGAAAAGATTGTTTATGATTACCAAATATTTTGGTAAATTATTGTTTAAGCTGGTTAGTGATTTTTATTGAGATCTATTTTCTTTTTCTTTTTCTTACTTTTTTTTCAGTCACACTTTTTCCCGACTTAACTATTCACTAGCTTAGGTCGGGCTGTGACAGACATACCCACTAAATATCCTAAAAATATGGGCTTTGAATATACATTTCAGATATAAGCCAACAATCATTCCTTTTTTTCAAGCTCTACATAATTGTTTGCTATGAAAAATCTTGAGCGAAGGCATTTATGATGATTTGCTATTAGAATATTCTCTATTTGAGATATAATTTTGGAGTAGCTAAAAACAGTAGCTCTAAATGAAACATTTAGGCGACTGCATAGTTTACTAAAATGTATATCCATGATTGGACAAAATTTGTAAATAACAATGACTTAGAACATGTTTTCTCCAATGCATGTTTTGTTGTAATATGATTGAATATGAATTGTGTTGAGTGGGCATGACAGGGAGTTGATAAGAATGTATGCCTTTATACAGAAGCTCTTAAATGACTCATGTTAGAGAAACTTGTTTATTACCTAAAGTTATGTGGGTTTTTACTTATCTTAGTCATACTATGCAGTTTGGAATTCACAATCGTGAAACTGCCAGTTATCAGAATTATTGGAATGTGCTGGGATATCCGACGGATAGTGAGTAACGGGTATTCGATTAGGGTTGTAATCGAATCGAATCGAAGCGAATATCACCATATTCGATTCGTATTCGTGAATATATACTAGTATTCGATTCGGTATTTGATTCGATTTAGAATATTAAATACGATTCGATATTCGATTCGTTGCTATGTTCGAATTATTCGATTCGATTCGAGTATTCGATTCAGTTTATGAAATTACCTTAATTTTTTTTACGAATATTTGATTCGAATATTCGATTCGCGTATTCGACTTGTATTCGATTCGATTTGAATATATTCGATTCGAAATTCTGAAGGGAAAAAATATGTTAAATAATATAGGTATATCTTCAATATATTTACCTAATAAACACACAACAATAACTAAACAATAAAAAATCCTCAATATAAGCCACAAATTCAACAGATTGTAAAATCAACAATATCCATCTAGTGCATACATCACGAAAAGTTTCAAATTCATCAAAATAACATGATAATGGAACAAATATCAAGCACTCAATCTTCCACCAAACTTGTAAAATTAAGTGGTGTTCAACACGACATAAAAAGGTTCTTCTTCCTCCTACAAGATGAAGAAAATAAATATTAGAGCTCAATTTTATGAAAACATATATATATATATATATATATATATATATATATGTGTGTGTGTGTGTGTGTGTGTTAAATAATAGAAAACTAACTTACATGTGACATAATGGGCTTCTTGATTCCGTGAAGTTGGCGAATCCAGTCTCCTCCACAAATTAAAATCTCTACCATATCAGAACCTAACCTTGAACGGTAAGGATCTAATACTCGACTCCCTGCACTAAATGTGGCCTCTGATGCAACAGTACTTATCGGAATAGCCAAAACATCACGAGCTAAAGTGAATAGAATTTTGAACTTCAATTCTTGAGATTTCCACCAAGCTAATGCATCAAACTCAGAGGCTACAGCTCCATCCCCATCTTGACTTCTAACAACCCCCTCATCCAAGTAAATGTCCAACTCCGATTTCAAAGGACCATTCACCTCTATAGTGTCTAGATACTCATCAAACATAGACAAACCACTAGGCACTAATTTTCCTTGAGATGTGGAGCTTGTGCATGTAGCAGAACATCTTTCTGAAGTAGTACCCTTTCGAGATTTTGCATTATCAACTTCAACATACTCAAAGTACAAGTTATACAATGCATCTCGAACCTTCATAATATTTGCATGTGCATCAACCTCATTATATATCTTATGGAAAGCAAAATCAACCAACCTCATTTTGAACCTAGGGTCAAGTATTGCTCTAATAGCCATCAAAAGATTGCAACTTCCCCAATATTTGTCAAATTTCTTCTTCATTTCTTTAATCATTACTCTAATGAACTCATCAACATGATTTTCCTTTTCATTCAATACATGCTTGACTCTCCAAATGACGGCAAGATAGACATTAGAAGTAGGATAATCAACTCTAGAAATCACATGAGTAGCTTCATAAAAGATCTCTAAAATATCAATGACATCCTTCACTCTCATCCAATCATCAATGCTAGGACAACAACGGTATGAAGGCTCTCTTTGTTGAAATATAGGAAATGCATCTCTAACTCTATATGCCTCAAGTAACATCTCATATGTAGAATTCCAACGAGTTGGACAATCAATGATCAACCTTTTCACAGAAATTCCTAAGTGGTGCACAACATCAGAGAATTTGTTCAACATAGACTCTAATTGATTAATAAATCGCACGCTGTTTTTGACATCTTCAATGATTGTCTTAATCCCAAAGAAATTGCAACGTCTTTTGCTTCTTCAAGTGAAGCTTCTTTTGCAGACACCTTTTCAAGTGATTCCAAAGATGAGATGTTGTGCCAGTAGACGTCTTAGCAAGAAAAGTCTTGCAATGTATGCATTGAAACTTTGTAGTCCCATCATCTGCTGTCACTTCAATGAAATCATCATAAGCTTTGGAACATTTTTTCCTTTTCTTCTTATCAAACACATTATTCTCCTCCTCCTTGTCTCCATCTTTATCATCTTCTCCATCAATACCTTCTTGTTTATCTTTCTCCCCATCATCCCCTTCTATTATATTATCATCTTTATCATCATTTACATCGACCACTTCTTTCTCCACCTCATTCTCTTTCTCCATTGTCTCATTTTCTGGAGGTGCATTTTCTATTAAATTTGCCATCCTGTCAAAAGAAACGTTTTTATAGGCTTACTACAAATTCAACAACATATTTACACTAGAAATTCAGCAAGTCATCAAGAATTCAGCAAGTCAACAACATATTTTTCGAAAAAAAGGGTTTCTAAAAACATATCTTATTCGGTGAGATTTAATCAAAATGTGCATCAATTCTCTTTTCACATTCCCCAAACTCTATACATCAAGAATTCTCGAATGTATACAATAAACAGATTCTAGCCAACAGCCCAACACACAGATTTCTAACAAAATATGCTCACATGATTCAGACGGAGGGCGACCGACGGCGTGCGACGAGCCTGGCAGACGTTGACGGCAGCAGCAGATGGAGAGGCTGACGTCGACGGCAGCAGCAGACGGAGAAGGCGACGCAAGAGGTGCAGACGGAGAGGGCGGCGGGTGCAGACGGCAGGGCAGCAGCAGACGGAGAGGGCGACGCGAAAGGTGCAGACGGAGAGGGCATCGTGGTGCACACGACAGGGCAGCAGCAGACGACGGGGCAGCAGCAGACGGAGGGCGACCGGCGGCGTGCGACGAGCCTGGAAGACGTTGACGGCAGCAGCAGATGGAGAGGCTGACGTCGACGGCAGCAGCAGACGGAGAGGGCGACGCTAGAGGTGCAGACGGAGAGGGCGGCGGAGTGCACACGACGGGGCAGCAGCAGAGGGCGCGGCGTGCGTGGAGAAGAGGAGAAGAAGCGCTGCTGGAAGCTTGGAAATTGAAATGGTTTCAAATCTTTGGGAATGAGGGCGCGATAGGTAGAAACCAATTAGGGTTAGAATAGTTTTTTTTACTATTTTTTTAAAAAAGAGGGTTAAAAAATTAAATTCTACAAAAATTATAATTAAAATGTTAATATTCTATATATATATATATACAATTAGGATCAGAATAAGATATTATAAAATTATAATTAAAATATTATATATATATATATGTATATAAATAATTATAATTAAAATATTATATATATATATATATATATATATATTATATCGAATCGAATATCATAATTTCATATACGTATTTGAATAATAATCGAATCGAATACGAATCGAATAATTTCGAATACGAATCGGGCAATTTCGAATCGAATCTCGAATCGAGCAAAATTATTCGATTCGTTTACAACCCTATATCCGATGGATAGCGTGTTGGTGGATACCAGACGGGTAACGGGTATCCGCGGGTGACGGGTTTGGGTAGCATTAGATATCCACAGATAGTTTAGTGTTTAAAATTTACTATCCCTTTAGTTCGTGAGTATGAGTATGGATAATCACTATCCGTGCCCGTCGTACCCAATTGTCATCCCTACCAATGTTCGAAAACCACCATTAGACGTTGTGGTATTTTTTTCTAATTAATAGTCTTAATTTAACATTACTTATGAATTTAGGCTGGATATAAGCAGAATGAGAGATCTACATAGGTTACATAGCTTTTAGAAGCATGAGTGGGCCAAACATAGTGTCCACACTAGACTTCATACTTAGTAGTATATGATCAATGTTTATGTTCTGTAGATAAGTCATGTGATTTTGAATATGATGATTATTGTGATGTATAAGTTATTTATCAATATATTAGCTTATGCATACGGTGACGAGATTTTCAACATATTAAATAGATACGTATGTTCAATAGTTATATTAATTTATTGAGTTTGTTCATTATTTTCATTTCTCACAAAAAATCAAATTCTTAATAGAACCTAACTATATATATATGGTTGAGATCCAGAGAAAATTATTTTTCATGAGAAAATGAGAATAACGAATAAGTCAATATAAATACATCTTCATGTAATGCACGAATAGTTGTAATCCAGTTAATTAGTGAAATTTTCGCCCCCTTCATGGTTCACCTCCAGAATTCGAACCACATGCTAAAAATATTTGTTCTTAAAAATTATTGAATTATTTATCATAATGAAATAACTTGTTCACGACTATACAAATGAATTCTCAATTCTCACATTAACGGTGGATTCTCAATATATATTTTCTCGATATATATTGCAAGAACTCTCACTTAGTTTCTTCTTTTTAAAGTGAAAAAGATTGAGCTGTCTATTTCTTTGGAATGAAGAAAAGAAGTAGCTTAAAAAGAACAAAGCGGGCTTCTTCTCCAACTAAAATGGAAAAATGGTATACAATAGATTTATTAAAAAGGTGGGCTTTGCTGGCCTCACTTAATAGACAAAAGCAATCTGCAATCATTTATATATATATCAAAAAAAAAAAAAAAAGTTTATGCATAAAGCTTGTCACCAAATTTCCAAATAATAAGATGTGTTGCATTGTGCGCTCTATTTAAGCATGTGACATGATTCCGATTATTCTCTCAAAGTGACCACCAATTTTAGCAACATTTTATGTTCTTTTTAAGGACGAGTGTTCTAATTTTTGTAATCTATTTTAGGGAAATGTTCAAATTTGGATTCTCAAGTATTAGGTCAGTTTTACTCAATGCGCTACATATAAAAAAATAGTTTCACTATCATATCACAAATCAATTTGAGATTGTCTGAAATCAATTTACAGAAGTATTATTATTAATTAGAGATTGCCACATTTAGTGGGATGGAATTTATTGCAATTTTCTGAAAATTTACGCACAAGCTAAAAATTATGAAATTGTTCACCCTTTTCAAGATTATATGTGAAATTTTCATGAAAAATGCAGAAATTACAAAATTATAATCGGAAAGACTTGAATTTCAAGAACTATAGGTTATAGGGGGAATTAATATACTGTGTGAGTATTGAGTAAGGTAAAAATGACTGATTTTTTTTTTATAGGAAAATTAATCGTCCCATTTTCTAAGTTTTATTTATAGTCTAAATATACCCTACAACTAAAATTTGATATCTGTATATATAATTTCATTTTACTTCAACATTAAAACAAAAATGATAAAACTGTACCCAAACTCAGCTCTATTTCTTTCTTTTAGGAATTAAACGTAAAGTTTACATCTTTTTCTTTTGTTTTTACATATTTTTCTTTACCTTAACTTGTTTTGTTATGATATCAACATCGATACACGACGAATAATTTTCTTTCAAAATTAATAAATTCATATACACGTAAAATCATCATCAAAATTTCAAAATCCCAATAATAATAGCAGTGCTTCATGATTTTTCTTGCAACAAACTCAGGTTTTTAAACGTGTTGTATCTCTATCCTCGTAAATTAATCTTTAAAAAACCAGGTGTATTTGACATCATAATAATATATAGGTGACTTGGAACAACATTATTAAAATACAAAACTGAAATTTGAAGTTAATCATTGTAACTAATAATCAACAAAAAGGCAGTCAAAGAATTTGAATAAGCATTACACAAAAACTAAAAAATCAATTTTATAAGAATCCATAAAAGTATTTGTATGTGTACAGTTTGGTGCAAGATGAAAGAGAAAGGTGGTTGAAACAGAAGAAGCTTAACTTGCAGGCAATGGAGACTCTGCAACCAACCGCTAGCAACCTTCCACGCACATTAGGTACCAATACACACACACACACACACACAAATTCCTTCTAAACAAACCCTCTCATCATATATTCCCCCCAATCATCACTTTAGATCATATCTACACACACACACTCACACAAACACACACACACCCCCCTCCGCTGCCAATGGAAGCCAGCGCAGGGCTCGTCGCCGGTTCCCACAACCGGAACGAGCTCGTCGTCATCCACGGCCACGAAGAGGTACATACCTTAATTAGCATGCGGCACTGAGAATGACTATTTTCATGAGAAATGAGAATAGTTGTTTATAATGCATGAATAGTCGGAATTCAGTTAGATGACGAGAAACCATGATAATAACGAATAAGTCAGTATATAATGTTGAATAAGTTGTTTGTAATGCATGAATAGTCGGGAATTCAGATTAAATGACAGAGAAATGAGAATAACGAATAAGTAAGTCACATTAATCTTGTTTGTCCAAAATATATATAATCTTTTGCAGCCTAAGCCTCTGAAGAACTTGAGCGGGCAAGTGTGCGAGATATGCGGCGACGAGATCGGGCTGACGGTGGACGGCGAGCTCTTCGTGGCGTGCAACGAGTGCGGGTTTCCGGTGTGCCGGCCTTGCTACGAGTACGAGAGGAGAGAGGGCAGCCAGCTTTGCCCACAATGCAAAACCAGATACAAGCGCCTCAAAGGTAGCTATAAAATCATTAATTTTTCATGCAAATTAATGAATTAAAAAGCCATTTTTGGGTGTATTAATTTGCAGGGAGCCCGAGGGTTGAGGGAGACGACGACGAGGAGGATACCGACGACATCGAGCACGAATTCAACATCGATGAGCAGAAGACGAACACTGATATCGCTGAAGCCATGCTTCATGGCAAGATGAGCTATGGAAGAGGACCGGACGACGACGAAAACGCCCAATACCCGCCGGTTATCTCCGGCGGCCGCTCTCGTCAGGTCAAAACACTTTCTCTTTTTTTTTTTTTTTTTTTTTTTGAATTTCGAGTTATATATGAAAACTGATATTTTGAAATGAAATATGAAATTAATTAGGTTAGCGGAGAGTTCCCGATTTCAAGCCATGCTTATGGAGATCAAATGGGGGCCACTTTGCATAAGCGGGTGCATCCCGTTACCGATGATCATGGTAATTAAATGCATATATATATATAGTGGAAGGATCAAGTGTAAACTCTATCTTACGGTGAAAACTAGATCCTATGAACAAATACATAAAATACTTGAACAAAAGATAGTATATATATATATATACACACACGTTACAAATAACTTAAGAATGAATAACACGACGATCTAATGGTTAATGTTACATCAAAGTTTACCTCAGCTTCTATATTCGCTTCACGAATAATTTCATTGGAGTTTAACTCATTATCTACTCTCGTGTTTCTCTTTCTATTGATTCAACAGTAGGTGTGACTGAATCACATGAAGATTCACCTCTACGATTTAAAAAAAAACGTTCAAACTAATTTTTATTAGTAATAAATATAGAAATTGACGTTAATCCATTCACAAACTACATTCAATGATCAGATCATGGAAGTAAATATTCTTGCATTTATTGCTACCGCCTTTCTACTTATCATTTACGTAAAATCAGTCAGTCAAAATGATTAATTCGATTAAATTTTCAAATGAATTCGAATCAAACTCTCCTTCCAAGTTCTCATCAAAAAATTACGAAGTAGTAAAATGAAAGGGGTACAGTCCAATTCCAGAATTGTTTTTTCCAAATTAGCCACATCAAACCAACACAAATTAGAATCACAAATTACATTCTACCTCACAAATTTCATATTATATATATGTGTATTAATTTATTTGGATGAGGGAATGCAGGAAGTGGAAGATGGGATGAGAGAAAAGAGTTGGGATGGAAGGAGAGAATGGATGAGTGGAAAGTGCAGCAAGGAAATCTTGGGACAGAATACGAAGATGCAGTTGATGCTGACATGGGCATGTGAGTCCTCAACAACCTTAACAAACTTCAATTTCACAATTTCATAATCTAAAAAAAAAAAATAAAAAAAAATTGCAGCATCGACGAGGCGCGGCAGCCGCTGTCGAGGAAGGTCCCGATCGCGTCGAGCAAGATCAACCCATACCGCATGGTGATCGTGACGCGGCTGGTGGTGCTGGCGCTGTTCCTCCGGTACCGGATCCTGAACCCGGTGCACGACGCCATGGGGCTGTGGCTGACCTCCATCGTGTGCGAGATCTGGTTCGCCCTCTCGTGGATCCTCGACCAGTTCCCCAAGTGGTTCCCCATCGACCGGGAGACCTACCTCGACCGCCTCTCCCTCCGCTACGAGAGGGAGGGCGAGCCCAACATGCTGGCGCCCGTCGACATATTCGTCAGCACGGTCGACCCGCTCAAGGAGCCGCCTCTCGTCACAGCCAACACCGTGCTCTCCATACTCGCCGTTGATTACCCTGTCGACAAGATCTCTTGCTACATTTCCGACGACGGCGCCTCCATGTGCACCTTCGAGGCCCTCTCCGAGACCGCCGAGTTCGCACGCAAGTGGGTCCCCTTCTGCAACAAGTTCGCCATCGAGCCGCGGGCGCCGGAGTGGTACTTCTCAGAGAAGGTCGACTATCTCAAGGACAAAGTGCAGCCAACTTTTGTCAAGGAGAGGAGAGCCATGAAGGTATATCAATATCATATTTGAAAATATATATATATATATATATATATATATATATATATGAAAAAAGTGGTGTCGCACTATCCAACCTTTCAGGTGTGATACATAATAAAAAAAGATATATATAATAGATAACGGATCATTAATTTATAAAGAGTTTTGATTTTTGAAATTACAAAAAAATATATTAGGGTGTTATAAGTATTTATACCACCCTTATCATGCATAGCAAACGAGTTCTTAGAGTTTTGGAGTAATCTTTTTAAAATTGATGTTGAATTAGAGAGAATACGAGGAGTTTAAGGTGAGGATAAATGCAATGGTGGCGAAGGCGACGAAAGTGCCCCCGGGGGGCTGGATCATGCAGGATGGGACGCCGTGGCCGGGGAACAACACCAAGGATCATCCCGGTATGATTCAAGTGTTCCTAGGCCAGAACGGGGGGCTTGATGTCGAGGGGCACGAGCTTCCTCGCCTCGTGTATGTCTCCCGTGAGAAGAGGCCGGGCTTCCAGCATCACAAGAAAGCCGGTGCCATGAATGCTCTTGTGCGGTTCTACCTACTTAATTAAATTTATTATGCTTTTTTCCAGACACTGTGACGAATTTGATATATGGTGCAGATCCGCGTCGCTGGTGTTCTGACGAATGCGCCGTTCATGCTCAATTTGGATTGTGATCACTACATAAACAACAGCAAGGCTGTGAGAGAGGCCATGTGTTTCTTGATGGATCCACAGGTGGGGAAGAAGGTTTGCTATGTGCAGTTCCCTCAGAGATTCGATGGCATTGACAGACACGATCGATATGCCAACAGAAACACTGTCTTCTTCGATGTAATAACTTCCACAACCACAACCACAACCACAACTACAACAACAAACATATAAACAAAGAATTCACCTTTTCTTCTGTTTTTTCTGCAGATCAACATGAAAGGCCTTGATGGGATTCAAGGGCCGGTGTATGTCGGAACAGGGTGTGTTTTCCGAAGGCAAGCATTGTACGGCTACGACCCTCCGAAGGGGCGTAAGCGCCCCAAGATGGTGAGCTGCGACTGCTGCCCTTGCTTCGGACGACGCAAGAAGCTCCCACACTACTCCACGGATGTCGAAAATGCAGCCGGATTTGAAGACGACCTCAAGTCTCAGATGAATTTCGAGAAGAAATTCGGACAGTCGTCCATATTTGTGACCTCTACTTTGATGGTGGAAGGCGGGGTGCCGCCCTCGTCCAGCCCTGCAGCCCTGCTCAAGGAGGCCATCCATGTCATTAGCTGCGGATACGAGGATAAGACAGAATGGGGCCTCGAGGTAATTAATTCTGAAAGAGGAAAAAGAGTACTCGTCTATTACAAAATGCAGTAATGTTGTTAACATTGTTGACGCAGTTGGGGTGGATCTACGGGTCGATCACGGAGGACATCTTGACGGGGTTCAAGATGCACTGCCGCGGGTGGAGGTCGATCTACTGCATGCCGAAGAGGGCCGCGTTCAAAGGCTCGGCCCCGATCAATCTGTCGGACCGGCTGAACCAGGTGCTGAGGTGGGCTCTGGGATCAGTGGAGATCTTCTTCAGCCACCACAGCCCCCTCTGGTACGGCTACAAGGAAGGGAAGCTCAAGTGGCTGGAGCGCTTCGCCTACGTCAACACCACCGTCTACCCCTTCACCGCCCTCCCCCTCCTCGCCTACTGCACGCTCCCGGCCATCTGCCTGCTCACCGGCAAATTCATCATGCCGGAGATAAGCACCTTCGCGAGCCTCTTCTTCATCGCCCTCTTCCTCTCCATCTTCATCACGGGCATTCTCGAGCTGAGGTGGAGCGGGGTGAGCATCGAGGAGTGGTGGAGGAACGAGCAGTTCTGGGTGATCGGGGGCATCTCGGCCCACCTCTTCGCGGTGGTGCAGGGGCTGCTCAAGGTGCTGGCCGGGATCGACACCAACTTCACCGTGACGTCAAAGGCCTCGGACGACGAGGACTTCAGCGAGCTCTACGCGTTCAAGTGGACGACGCTGCTCATCCCCCCCACCACCATCCTCATCATCAACCTGGTCGGGGTGGTGGCGGGGGTGTCGGACGCCATCAACAACGGGTACCAGTCGTGGGGCCCGTTGTTCGGCAAGCTCTTCTTCGCCTTCTGGGTGATCGTGCATCTCTACCCCTTCCTCAAGGGACTCATGGGGAAGCAGAACAGGACGCCCACCATTGTTGTCATCTGGTCTGTGCTGCTAGCTTCCATTTTCTCCTTGCTTTGGGTCAGGATTGATCCTTTCATACTTAGGACCAAGGGCCCTGCTACCAACAAATGTGGGATCAATTGCTGATGGATTTCAACCTCTTTTTTTGTAACATTACAACACTCTTTTTTGTTTCAATCCTATCAGCTCAATGTATTGTGTTTGTGTGTTCTTAACTACTTCCCATAAATCGTGTACCGGACTAGGATCGTAAACGAATCAAATATTTTTGCTCGATTCGATATTCGGTTCGAAATTTTGATATTCGTATGAAAAATTATTCGATTCATACTTGATTATAAATATTCGATTCGATTAGCATTCAAATGCGAATATGAAAACATGATATTCATAGATATTCGTAGATTTGGATAAATATATTTGATATATACCTATATTATTTAGAATATTATTTTTCCTTTCAAAATTTTGAATTGAATACTCGAATCAAATAATTCAGACATTGAATTGAATATCGAATTAAATACCGAATCAAATATCATAATATTTGCACGAATACAAATCGAATATGGTGATATTCGGTTCGATACAATTTCAATACCAAGTCACAATAGTAAAAATCAGTGGTTGCAAATTTTTCATGAAAAAAATGATACGACAGGGAAATGGAACCAATAGAAGTTGACACCCACAACAGCAGGGGCGAATTTTTCATTATATTTCAATGCTTTCTTTCACATTCTTTTTACAAAATAAATACATGTGGAGAAGCAGACTACTCTAAGGAAGAAAAAATGGAAAAGCAAACTAAAAACTCTAACTAAAAGTAGGAAAAAAAAATTATGACAAAGTGTGAGGTAGAAGCATTGGTATACACTCACTATAAGAAGATAGTATGATGTTGTATTTCATCATGGAGCCGAGGCAAAAATCGAGATTTGTTAGCATGCATCATCGTGTACTCGAATCATCTTAGTACCCAATTAAGGAAAGTTGGTCACCCCTCCAAGATTGCTTCATCTGCAACAGATGAGTTCTCAGACTGTCTTCTTCCACCTGCACAAGTTCGTTTCATCAATCGTCACTTCATAGTAACACAACGAACAATGTCTTTTTTATCAAATCCTCTACTTTCTAGTAAATATGATATGATATGATTTTTCTAGTTTCAAGCTGCCACAGAACTTTGGCAGGGAACAAGAAAGGATTCCTCACCTGCAAAGCAGCTATGGAGCCAAAAAGTGATTCACATTCATTAAGCACGGCTCTTTCACGCGCTGCCACATCAGCAAGTTCCGACACCAAGGAGTTCATACCCTCCACCTGTATTGCACATAAGAAGTTTATACTGTCATTCTTTAAAGCAATGCCATGCACAAGGAGTATGCCCAGAGGGGGTAAAGTTTACTTATCTCGACTGGTAGTGTCGAATAAATTAATGAGACGTATTCATCAGACGAATAAAAGATCTCACCTGCTGGAGACTGGAGCGTAAAGAGGAAGCCATAGCCTTCATCACATTAACAGCAGAGCACATAGCTCCTTTGACAGATCTAATATCTACCTGAAGAGTAAAGAATGATTTAAGTAACTACACTTTCACAAAAGTTAGGCGTAAAGAATTAGTCGACCGGCATACCCTCGTTCCTTCAGTGACTGGAATCCGGAGAGTGCTAGCCTGCAAATCTTGGATGGCCCAGGTTATTGAGTTAGTATGGTCTCTCTCAATTGAAGCCCACTCATCAAGACAACTCGCCTGATCAAGTTGAACTCTGATTAGACATTTTATAGGGAGCCTCTCAACCAAAAACTGGTACATAGAGTAAAGAGACCAAGATGTAAAAGGTGCTTTGGCTTCCTTTTCCTACACAAGACTGACATTTTTCATTGTCCACATTGCTTCTATGCCACAGTGACTTCTATATGTTCCATAGCATAATACACATTTCACAATTATTAAAATGTTCACTGGTAGAAAACTAGTACCTCTTTTCTTTAAGTTTTTTACAGCTACTAAATCTGGGTAGAAGACAATTTAATTTAATTTCTTAAAAGGAACATCTGTGCTGATTAGTAAATATGCGCTTCCTC
This sequence comes from Salvia miltiorrhiza, assembly GCF_028751815.1. NCBI lineage: Eukaryota > Viridiplantae > Streptophyta > Magnoliopsida > Lamiales > Lamiaceae > Salvia > Salvia miltiorrhiza. Next base: position 4,231,732 of record NC_080392.1, on the reverse strand, counting down.
AGATAGAATGAGTTAAACCACAAATCATCAGTGTTAAGTCCACAGCTCGTTTTTCATCGTGCTTTCACACGTTAAACCACAACCAAAAAAAGAAAAGGAAAGCGCCGTGCAAAAGCATGTATCCACTATCCAACACATTCAAATAATTCACATACAAATGTCAGTATAGTTATAAGCCTTACTTGATCGACCAAAACTGAGTAAAGCTTCAACTTAAGCCTCAGCTGCTGGAGGTTAGATCTTCTCTTTCTGACTGAATCCGACAGATCTATGATTACCCTCCATATGTTGTATAACATTTTCTAATCAATAAAGTTTGATGATCAGAAACATAACTTGTCAAGGAACAAGAAAAGAGACTAGGTAATTTAGAGAAATATAATTCCTTCATAGTTAGTACCACAGTTGACATTGCCCCATGAGTTGAATTTAAAACTAGCTAATATATTGACACGAACCTCTGCTTTCGCTTTGTGAGAACGCATTGCAGCATCAGTTCGAGCATTTGTATATCGCCATTGCAAATGTCTATTATACAACAGCCTTAGCTGATGGACATCTTCAATGTCATTAGCAGCCTTCTTGCCTTTCCTAATATCCGCAATAAAACTAAGTACAGAAGTATCCTGAGGTTGTCTGGACGGGCTCGATGGCCTCACCCTAGCAGGACTAGTACCTCTAGAAGACGGGTTAACAATCCTGCCTCGTGATGGACTGACCCCTCTAGACACCGAGGGTGATGAGGGGCGTGATCTAGGGATTGGTAATGACTGAGTCCTAGCTGCTGCACTCATCAATGATGATCTTTCTGATGAACTCGACGAGGAAGGCCTCTGCAACTTTTGTGAACCATCATGAACCGCACTTCCACAAAACATCTGTTTCTCACTCTCAACATGAGATGTAGGCATTAAAAGATCGCTCGCACTTTTCCTTACCGGTTTGCTTGTCCCATCCAGAGATAATCTCCTAATGGAAGGCGTAGCCATCCTCGAATGAGATAAAGAAGGAGCTTGATTCACCTTCTCAGTAGCACCACTTCTACTTGGGATAGAGGATGCTCTCCCACTTGCTCTGCTCGGCCATCGATGTTGATCTAGTAGAGAAGGTGGTAAGCTATCAACAGGTTTAGAATTCTCCAACTGATCAGCAGAATTCTTTCCTCGGAGAGGGCTTCTCTTTTTCTCTGGCGTAGGTTTTCTTGCAGTTGGTGATTCACCCTTACGAGCAACATTAGACGGCGGCTTCAGAGTGCGATCAGAGAGCGTACGAGAAACTTTCTTACCAATTGGGGCACCAACGACATCAGATTGAAAGGAAGCGTTGAGACTTCGCATCGTGGATGGCCATAAAGAGTCTGGCGACGATTTGTTACTCGATGCCTTTCTTGGTGTCACTAGTATTGCTGCAGCTGTATCCTGAACTGGCGTTGATGGAGAAGGACGACGTGGTGATGACGGTGTAGACGGGCGTCTTCTTTCAGCTGATTCAGCTCTCTTTGGTAGCGGCACGGTTGAAACCATAGATGCCCTGCCGGCATTTGGTGAAGGGCAGCGTTTTGGAACGGTGGCTGCAGACCGCGTCGGCGACATATACCTCGAGCTAACTTCTCTGGTTCGGCACCTGCGTGTGGCGGCTCCATTCTTGTTGTCAGCTGAGACAAGTGGTGGCCTCAAAGTCACTGTTGCAGATTGCTTCCCTACTGCTCTCTCTGACTCACATACATCCATCCAAATAGAGCAGATTAAACCTCATTAATGTTTCTGATCATCTCACAACAAGTATGAACATACTAGTAAACACGCTGTCACCGAACCCAATTAATCTATTGACAATTCAACAAATATACTTCTTAAAGGAGATCCTTTCCCTTTCTGAAAATCTGCCAGATAAATATGAAAGCAAAAGTAAGACACCACAGATAAGAAAGCAAGAAAAGAGGAATAAGCATGAAGAAAAAGGAAAAGATGCTAAAAAAGAATACATCTTTACAGGCAATCAGATCTCAAACCATCCAGCAAACAGACACAAATGGGGTTTCCTCTAACCACCTACAGCAGCCCAGATCACATAGCTACTAGGCTTATAATGAGAAGAACAGCAGCAGTTGCAGATGAGTAAACACAACAAGTTACAGTTGCTATGACAAGCAAAGAGCAAGTGGGTTTAGTTTAGCTCCACAAAAATTGGAAATGGTGGGAAAGGGAAGTAGAACAACTATTGGTAAAGCTGTCTAGGCTAAAAATGGCCTCTTATGGATATTTTATCTCACTGTCTTGATCTCATTCCCGGTCCCCCAGCCTTTGTCTCTCTCACGAGAATGCCATGGCTGGCTGGGCTGGAGCTGCATATGCAATTCACACACACACACACACTTACACCCATTAAGTACGGTAGACTCACATTAGCCCTTCTGTCCTGCCCCTTCTTTCCCCCACCAACTCCTTTTCATGAAAGGGAATTCAATGAAAATGATAAGTTCACCAGCCCCCCCCCACCCCCACCCCCTACTCACAGAAAAACATCCACAGAGTGATTAATTGTGATTGAATGCTCCCACACGCAATGCACTTCCCTTGCTGTCACCCAAGAACTCAATAGAAGAAGTAAAAAGTTAAAATAAGTAAAATAAATAAATTATAGTCTCATTTTTGGATCAAGTGGAAAATTCAAAGCTTTTTCTTGGGACAAACAGGGTTTCTCGAAGCAAACTAGACTAATAAACCTCTTAATCGAACAACGACAAAAATTTATTTCACAATAAAGAAGGTGGGAAACTAAACTAATCCATATCAAAAGATGAAAAATAGAAAAAATAAAAAACAAATTGTAGGGTGATGGGAACAGTAATGGGACACCATGTGCAGGTAGAGATCATTGTCCATCCCCATGAACTCAAGACGACAAACAATACACAAATCAACAAAAAACAAACAGTTAATTCCACCATTAAAAAAAACATCGTTATGCTCATAAATGACTAGAGAAATAATTCTAGTTTTGACCTTTAGCGTCACTCTGAGGATTGCAGGAACAACGACCGATGCATTCCTAATTTTTTTTACACCATCGAAAATTGAAAAATATGGAGGAATTTTACATGAATATATGCATTGAACAAATAAAAGTTCTGCGCTTTGTCAGATTTTGTTCCTAAATTTACCAGCACAATAGATTACATGTAATCTCCGTAAAAACAAAGCTCAATAAATTATCGGAAAAGGGGGCCGGTAAAAAAAAATCAATTCAGATGAAAAATCACTGTATGCTATCCGAATCAGTTAAAAACTGCTCCAGAAAACTGATCAAAATTGAACTCTTCTGTATTTCATACCGTAAAACCCTTGTGAGATATAATTCATCAAACTTATTGAAGATTTAAACCAAGTAAAAACCATCAACAGGAATTAAAAGCAAAATACCTGCATATTTTCCCGGCAAACAAAAGGGATTTTCCGGATTCTATGAAAATTCTGAGACTTTAAAGATGATATCTAGATCGTTACATAGATAACCGTGATGAAGAAATAAATAAAAGTATAAATGAACTAGTATTAAATAACTGATTCGACACAGATTTTGGATAAGTACAGTGAGATGGGAAAAATATATAAATAAATAAATAAATATATAAACGTGGAGGAAGATTCAGTTAACGGACACTGAGATATAGGGAGGAGTAAGAAAGAAATGGCGCCGGCGGCGGTTGTTTTCGCGCCACCTAAATATTTAATAGAGTTAATTAAACTTTATTAATTATTTGATTGGCAATGGCATACTTCTCAATTTCCATTTTCCTACGCAATGTGTTGACGCTTTTGCCCCTAGGATTTGGTTGAGGTGGCGGAGATTTGACTGTTGGGGGTAGGTTAACGAGAAGGGTAAAAATGGGAGAGGACTGTTCTTTCTTATTTTTATTTGATTTTTTATATTATATTTTGGGAGAGGTAGTTTTCTCGAAAGTAGGTATATAGTAAAAGAATGTTAGGAACACTGAAATAAATAATTCGGATTTGTTTCCAGTGAAAGTAAAGTAGGAAATTGAGTTTTGAGAGGAAAAAAGAAAAACAAATTTAATGTGTGAGATATTTGAGAAAGAAATATCAATTTCTTAATTTAAAAACATTAATGTCAATGTAATTCATTGAAGGTTAGTTATCTACCAATACATGAAAGTATATTTAAATTTTGATTCTTAATCAATATTTTCTTGGGGTAAAATAATACATAAATTTTTGATTTTTTAGAATTTGAATTATACTTAGTCCTACATGAAAGTTGAAAATCTCATAGCCGAAAATTAATTACGTGGTAATTCAAATTCCAATTCTCTATTTGTATATGCATATAAAGTTTATCTCTTTTAGTAGGACGATGTGGTTTTGACATGCAATTTTAAAGTGATTTTGATTTTTAAATCGCCACACAATTAATTTCCAACTTTTAAGTATGATTAAATGTGACTGAAATTTTAATTTGAGCTGAATATCAAAAATATTAAAAGTTTGAGAAATTTTATTAATACTAATTAATTAGTGAATGTTATTCGAGTGGTTTGTATATTTTTTGTTCAAAAAATAATGTTGGTTATAATCCAAATTTAAATATAATTTATATATATATTTATAGACAATTCTTCATTAAATTAAACTGGTGCCGTTATTTGTATTGTACATGAAATAATTTTGCATACTTGATTTATGATTAAATTACGGCCGCTATTTATGTCATTCTTTTTTTGAGACTGCTATTTATATCATTCTTGTATAATAATTTCGTAGTAAATTAAGAGAGTCTAATCTCACTAACGCGTTTGTTCCATAATTTTCATCGTTGTCCATTTTAATTTGGTGGAATAATTTTTAGTAGGGGTAACTTAAACAAGTCCCATTTATATGTGCAACACAAATGAAATAGTGATTAATTACTCTTTTATCGTACAATAAAACTTTGGAATCAATTAATTTTCGATGAATTGAATCCCTCCATTTATTTGACTTAATGATTATACCAATTTTGTTTCATTGATTTAGAAACATTGAATGCAAAGTTATACTAATAAACTTCAATTTATTTGTCCACATTCATCGAGCTGTCTATATTTATGCACCTAATATAACTTGTTGTTAACCTTCAATTTATTCATGCACGCACCTTCAAATTTAATTCGAAGTTCAAAATGATAGTATTTACCTTTTGTTTTACTTGTTTATTAATGCACCGACCCAATTGCTGTTATTTGTGGCCCAAAATTTTCCTAATTTGAGGCATCTTTGCAAAAATAATCATAAGTTTGATGAGGTGGTATTGGAATCATTACCTATTAATTAAGTTTATGATTTAAGCAAACTACATATTGTTACTTCAAACAGTAATGTTCACTATCATCTTTCATTGTCAACCGTGGACAAGAAAAATGGTACTCATGTAAGAAACTTAGAAACTTATATAATATCACCATCAGATTAAAAATATTATATATAATCCTAATTTATTATTGGGAAAAAACTTGAATGATGTGATAACTTGTTCGACTGTACAATTTTTGGCTTTCAAGGAAAATACTTTTTGTCTCCCTTAGTTTTGTTAGAAATTGATGTTGCTACAAATACAGCAACTCAACTCAACACAGCAATGCAGAAAACGCAGCAACAAACTCTCAACTCTCAACCTTTAACACTCAAGTTTGTGAAGAGAATTAAACAAGAAAGCAATGAAAGAAGACACCAGATTTTTACGTGGTTCGGTTGTTAAACCTACATCCACGGAAGATCACCCAAGAACTTTCACTAATCAAGATCAGAGGTTACAAAGAATTACACAACAAAGAGCTAGAGATGATAGCTTCTCAAGCCTGAAACAAGACTGCTTTTCTCACTCTCTTTTCACTCTTCTTCTCAGAGAATTCTTCTAACTTCTAACCTGATCTAGGAGGATTACATCAAGTATTTAAACTCATAAAATGGTCAAGTAACGAGCTCACAAAACCAGCTGCAAGATGCTCTGCTCAAAAACGAATTCTGTTAGTTTGTTAAAACAAACTAACTTCCGGTTCTTTCACATAAGCCCTCCAACTGTTGTTAATTGCATCCAAGTCCTTACTTAACTAACTGCAATTATGAATTCACAATCTACAATTCTCCACCTTGAATCATCAGTGCAGTTCTACAGCAATCTCCACCTTCAACCTGCTACTTCACTTTGACAGATTACTCTCCTCATGAGAGTTAAGCTTAACCAATTCACAGCAGTACTCAAACTTGTTCTTAGGTAATGCTTTAGTAAGCATATCTGCTGCATTATCCTCAGTGCCTATTTTAACTATTTTAACATCACCTTTCTCAACTATATCTCTGACAAAATGCATCTTCACTTCAATATGCTTAGAACGTTCATGAAAAACCTGATGTTTAACAAGATATATTGCACTTTGATTATCACAGAATATAGTAACAGGCCCTTGAACAATTCCCATCTCTTGCACCATACCTTTAAGCCACAATCCTTCTTTAACTGCCTCGGTGACAGCCATATACTCTGCCTCAGTTGTGGAGAGAGCAACTACAGACTGAAGCATCGATTTCCAACTGACAGCAGAGTTGAACAAAGTAAAGATATATCCAGTTTGAGACTTCCTGGTATCAATGCTCCCAGCATAATCTGAATCAACAAATCCTTGCAAGGCCTCTCCATCTTTATCCTTCTGTTGTTTATACAGAATTCCAACATCCAGAGTTCCCTTCAAGTATCTCAGAATATACTTTAGAGCCTCCCAGTGAGCTTTTCCTGGATTAGACATGTACCTACTGGTTACACTGATTGAGTGAGCTAAATCAGGTCTAGTACAGACCATAGTATACATAATGCTCCCAACTAGATTAGAATAAGGAACCCTTTCCATCTCCACCTTCTCTCTGTCAGTTTGTGGCCTTTGCTTATCATCCAATTTGATATGTTGTGGGAGAGGAACACCAATGACTTTAGCTTCATGCATCCTGAATTTCTTAAGAACTTTACTAATATAATCAGATTGAATGAGAATAAGCTCTGACTTCTCTCTATTCCTCTTAATATCCATTCCTAAGATCCTCCTTGCTTCTCCCAAATCCTTCATATCAAATTCTGAATTTAAAGCTCTCTTAACTGCATTCACTTCCTTCATTGATTTGCTAGCCACTAGCATATCATCAACATATAGTAGTAGATATACAAAACTACCATCTTTAGCTTCTTTAAGATATACACACCTATCATAAGAAGACCTCCTGAAATTTATGCTCAGCATAAACTCATCAAACCTCTTATTCCATTGTCTTGGACTTTGCTTAAGTCCATACAAAGACTTCTGTAACAAGCATACTTGAGATTCCTTCCCTGGAATACTAAAGCCTTCAGGCTGATCCATATAGATAGTCTCCACTAGTTCACCATTGAGGAAAGCTGTCTTCACATCCAGTTGATGTAATTCAAGGTTAAACTGAGCTACTATTGACAATAGAAGCCTGATCGAACTGTGTTTTACAACTGGAGAATAGATCTCATTAAAATCTATCCCTTCTTGTTGAGTAAAACCTCTAGCCACCAACCTAGCTTTATACCTCAATGTTTCCTTTCCATCAATGACTTCAATTTTCCTTTTAAACAACCATTTGCAGCTTACACACCTTTGTGTCTTAGGTTTAGGAACAAGTTTCCAGGTCTTGTTCTTGATCAGAGAATTGAATTCCTCATTCATAGCTTCAATCCAGAACTCTGACTCTTTGCAAGATATAGCTTCTTTGTAAGTCTTGGGTTCTTGGTAGCTAATTTTCTCAGCAGCTGTTAATGCAAATGATATCTGATCTGCTTCAGCAAATCTGGCAGGAGGTTTGATGCTTCTTCTGATCCTGTCTCTTGCAAGTTGATACTCATGTAGATCATTTCCTCCTTGGTCTGAATCATCATCTCCTTGTTCATCATCAACTTCTTCCTTAACAGACACAATCTTACTTGCATTTTCAGACTTAGTTTCAGCCTTTGAAGACTCCACCTCAAAATCTGTATCAGAGTTCTCCCCCTTAAAAGGCATAATCTCCTCTCTGAAGATTACATCTCTGCTGATCAGAGCTTTTCCTTTTCCAGCCTCAATACACCATAGTTTGTAGCCTTTTACACCACTAGGGTATCCTATCATTACACATTTCAGTGCTCTTGGTTCCAACTTATCTTGCTTTATATGCATATAAGCAAGACAACCAAATTTCCTCAGATTTGTGTAATCTGCTGGCCTTCCAGTCCATCTCTCTTCAGGGGTCTTGAACTCAATTGCTGAAGATGGACATCTATTTATGAGATAGGCTGCAGTAGCAACAGCTTCTCCCCAAAACCTTGCTGCCATTCCAGAGCTGGATAACATACACCTGACTCTCTCTAAGAGGGTCCTGTTCATCCTCTCAACCACCCCATTTTGCTGTGGATTTCCAGGAACAGATTTGTGCCTCTTGATTCCTTTTGCTTTACAGTAGTCTTGAAACTTTTCAGATACAAATTCTAAACCATTGTCTGTTCTTAGACATTTAAGTTTAGAATTCTTCTCATTTTCAACTAGGCTGCACCACTCAACAAACTTATCAAACACATCTGTTTTATTTTTAATCACATAAACCCAAACTTTCCTGGAATAGTCATCAACAAAAGACAAGAAGTAGTTTCCTCCACCTACTGTGGTGGTCTTAGAAGGACCCCATAAGTCAGAATGCACATATTGAAGTGGAGCAGTAGAAGTATGTTTGCCTATTGGATATGACAGCTTTTTACTTTTACTTAAAACACATGCTTCACAGTCATGCATTTTAATATCATGTTGTAGCTTTAGAGTGCCTTGTTTCTTAAGTTCAGTAAGTCCTTTTTCACTAACATGACCTAGTCTAGCATGCCATAGCATAGTATCATTATTAGCAATGTTCTCATTTTCACCTGTTATGGTAGATGCAATCAAATGATATAAACTATGCCTTCTCATGCCTTTCATGATAGTTCTAGAACCCTTAATCACAAGCAAACTATCTTTATCAGATTTAAACTCATAGCCTTTGGCTTGCAGAGAACCAAGGGAAATCAAATTTCTCTTGAGACTGGGAATATACCTGACCTCAGTTAACTTTCTGATGGAGCCATCATGAAGCTTGAGTTTTACTGAGCCGATTCCCTTAACAGTGCATACTTCATCATTTCCTAGTATCACTGATCCCAAGCTTTCTTCCTGCAAATCACAAAACCAGGATTTAGTTGGACACATATGGAAGGAACAACCTGAATCAAGAATCCATTCAGATCCAGGTTTGGAAGAAATTATGTTTAAAGCTTCTGCTTCTTGAATTTGTTCTGCAATGTCAGCAGTATCAGGTGCAGCTCCCTTTTGAGCTTGCTTCCTCTTCCAACTATAGCAATCCTTCCTTATGTGGCCAGGCTTTTGGCAGTAATGACACTTCCTGTTGTCCTTGGAGTCATCATCCTTTCCCTTTGAATTCTGCCCAGACTTTTGCTTATCTTTCCATGGTTTCTTTGACTTTCCCTTTGTGAATTTTCCCTTGACATTTAGACTCTCATTTGGAGCTTCTGGTTTGGAGTCTGCAGCTTTCTGGAGTTCCTTTGATTTCAGGGCATTGATCACTTCTTCAAGAGTAATGGAAGCCTCTCTTCCATAGAGCATGGCATCTTTTAGGTTGTCATATGATTTGGGTAAAGCATTCAGGAGAAGAATGGCTTTATCCTCATCTTCAAGATTGACTTCAATGTCTGCAAGATCATCAACTGCCTTATTGAAGTCATCTAACTGATCCAAGATTGCCTTATCATCTGTAATCCTATAGGAATACAGTCTCCTCTTCATGTAGAGCCTATTTGCCAAAGATTTGGTCATATAAAGGCTCTCCAATTTCTCCCAAACTCCTGCTGCTGTCTCCTCTTTGGCAACCTCACGCAAGACTTTGTCTCCCAAGCAAAGTATGATAGCACTGTGAGCCTTTTGCATCATTTCAAGATGCTTTCCACCATCTTCTTCACCCTTAGGGAGTTTCTTGGTTGTTAGAGCACCAAGAAGTCCCTGCTGAGTAAGAATCGCCTTCATCTTCAATCTCCAAAGGGAAAAATCATTTTTCCCTGTGAATTTCTCAGTTTCAAATTTCGCTGTTGACATTTCAACAAACAGTTTCCAGTCGCCTTAGTATGAATCTTTGACAACTTCACACACTGAGCTCCTTCGGTCTGCCTTCTGTTGGATCTTGCAAGAATCCCTTGCTACGCCTTCTCTTCGATTCCCACAGACGGCGCCACTTTGTTAGAAATTGATGTTGCTACAAATACAGCAACTCAACTCAACACAGCAATGCAGAAAACGCAGCAACAAACTCTCAACTCTCAACCTTTAACACTCAAGTTTGTGAAGAGAATTAAACAAGAAAGCAATGAAAGAAGACACCAGATTTTTACGTGGTTCGGTTGTTAAACCTACATCCACGGAAGATCACCCAAGAACTTTCACTAATCAAGATCAGAGGTTACAAAGAATTACACAACAAAGAGCTAGAGATGATAGCTTCTCAAGCCTGAAACAAGACTGCTTTTCTCACTCTCTTTTCACTCTTCTTCTCAGAGAATTCTTCTAACTTCTAACCTGATCTAGGAGGATTACATCAAGTATTTAAACTCATAAAATGGTCAAGTAACGAGCTCACAAAACCAGCTGCAAGATGCTCTGCTCAAAAACGAATTCTGTTAGTTTGTTAAAACAAACTAACTTCCGGTTCTTTCACATAAGCCCTCCAACTGTTGTTAATTGCATCCAAGTCCTTACTTAACTAACTGCAATTATGAATTCACAATCTACAAGTTTGTTTGTTGTTCGGCAATCAATCAAAATTCATACCAACTATATATTTTCTTTTTTAAAATTATATTTACAAAAGCGTATTATATATATATATATATAGGGAGAGGATCATGTGTGAACTGATGAACAACGATGTTCATGTGCGAACCAATGAACAAATACATAAAATACATGAACAAAAACGCATGAACAACGATGTTCATATGGAGAACCATGAACAAATACATAAAATACATGAATATAAGCACATGAACAACGATGTTCATGATAGTAAGTCATGAACACCGTTGTTCATGTGACGCATGAACAGCGATGTTCATGACTTAATGTTGAACAATCGTTGTTCATGTCCAAATAAAGGGCTGTGATTGGTTCTCCATTCTCACAAAAAGATGTAATTCTCACTTGATCTCATCCCTGTATATATATATATATATATGTGTGTGTGTGTGTGTGTGTGTGTGTGTGTGTGGTTTCAGTGAGATTTCAATTATTCATGAGAAATAAGAATAATGAATAAATCAATAAAATCTACAAATAAATTAATATAAATCACGAATTTAATACACGTCAATATTTTTTTTAATATTAATTTTTGTTTTAATACTTCAAAAAAGTTGTTATTAGATCATGTTTATAAATTACACAAATGTTAGAGTCAGGTTTATTCTTTATTAATTTCTTTTAAGTAAGAATGAACTTTGATTTTTATACCATGTAATTTGTAAATTAAATTATTATGATAATAATTATCTATTAGTAGTTTATGAATAAAATAATGTTAAAATAAAAAGAATTGTTGATGGAGACTAAACATTAACGATGTTTATGAAAGATGTTAGAGCATCCACATCAGGAGGCTCATCAACTCGACTCGAGTCAATTTGGGAGATGAATCGACTGATGCAGATGAGGGGCGACTCGAGCTTGACTCATATGGATAAGCCGGGCTTATCTATTATTTTGTGCATGCGCCATTTTAAAAAAAAAATACCGCAATTAGCTCAACACAAAACACCAAAAAAAAAAAACAAAAAACAAAAAACAAAAATAAGCGGCATATCGGATGTGTCCCCTTTTTTTTAATAACTTCTTCAAGAATGAAACATTTTGGACCCCAAAGATGTATTTGATGAGGGTAGGTCTGGAATATTTAACTGATCAAACCATAAAGCAATTTATCCATCTTTACGATTTTTTTTTTTTATAAATAAAAATTTTATTCACCCACAACCCAAAAGCAAGATAAAGAGTATAAACAAAGGAATATAACTATTTTTTTTTAAAAAAAGAAGATAATTATTTCTATCATAAATTATCGGACCCAACACAAAACAAATTTGTTAGATACTCTCAAAACTCTACTTTTATCTTTCCAACTTTATTATAACAATTCATTTTATACATAAATTATCGGCGTATTAATTCGTGCTCAAAAGAAATGAGAATTTCAAATGGAACAAATGACGTATTATTTTCCATAAATTATTTTAATTTCGTTTCCATCAATCTGCAAATCATTTTGTTTAATTTATAGTTATGTAAGTTACTAGAATTTTGAGATGCTCAACAAATTATCTTTATGAAGATATTTTTTTATTGTGTTTAGTCGATTAGATTTAAAAATAATTTTGTATATATATAGACATGATATAGACACTAAGGCAATAAACGAATGAAAGGTTGTAAACTTTTTAAGTTTTCCTCAAGTTTCTTATGTATGTAGTTTTCTTCTAATATTACGATTTTTCCCTTTTTCTTTTCTGATAATGTAGAATGAAATTGATTTTGTCAGAGTAATTGTTGTGGTCAATAATAGAAAATTAAATAGAAATGAGGGAAAATACAGATCAGTCATAGTCATAAATAAGGACCACTTTTGATGCAAGAAATGAATTCAATGTGTAAGAACTGAATTATGATTTTTATGAACTACCAATTTTGACTGACAATTATTTTCCAGCTAAATACTGAGTTGTATTACATAGTATGAACGTTAATTGGGCCAACTCGTTCGAGTTCGGGTCGGTTCTATCGAGTTGTCGAGCTATTTGGTACCGACGAGTTGTAATTTTTTTTGGGCTAAAACTTTTCAATCATAACCCTAAATATTTGGATTCTGGCTAACCCATCAGGGCAGTCAAGCTGGTAAATTTATTAAAAAAATTAATTAATATATTTATCTTTATAATTATATATTTGTAATAAATGAATTAATATCCACATTAAATTACTATTATTAACTAATAGTATGTAACTATTAAATATATAAGGATATGCATATTTTTCTAAATAATTATTATTTTTTAATATTTACATCTAACATTTTTATATGTTAAGCGTTAGAATAAAAGCACAGAAAAATGAAATTGTGAATATAACTTTCGAATAATAAATAAAAATACATTCCACAAACATTCAGGGAAAAAATCTTACTTTTACAGCATCTGCAATGCTTCTACTCGAGCGCTTACTTGAGTAGAGCATTGCACTCGAGTAGGGCGTTGCGGGGGGCCTTACTCGAGGCCTACTCGAGCCTTCGGGTATACACGAGCGATCTATTTTTTTTTTTAATTCTCTCCTCCTATTTAAAAATCTCTCTCTCCTCTTTAAAAACTTAAAAAATCAGGTAGGCTATCAAGTAACTCCAATGCAGCACTACTTACTCAATATGGTCCCCCACTATCAAGTAAGCTCATTGCGGATGTTCTTACTAATTATGAAAAGTAAAGTAATTTGAATATCAAATAATGAAAAAGAGTTCAATTAATCATATCAGTTCAATCGTTTTCGGGTCAATTTTATGGGGTTCGAGCTCTTTTTGGTCCAGTCCTATTGAATTGTGGGTTATTCAATTTGGATTTGGGGTTAATTTTTTTATTTTTTATTTTAACTCTAACTGACTAACTCTATTAAATTATCAGCCTATTCGAATCAACTCAAAAATTTCACGCTAAATTAACATATGTAGTTATAGATACGTACAATCTATTTTTATCGAGATCAATTTTTTCTTACTGGAATAAGTGGCTATAGTACTAGATATTTAATTTAAACTAATAAATATGCACTAATGACTCACGTGATTTTTTATGTCTCATGAATTCACAAGTTGGCAACTTATTAAATGCTATTTGCAATTCTACCATTTTTTGCAATTAATTATTTTGTTAACATTTGAGTTAGTACTTGATTGTTTGCGATTTAATGTGTTTCACTTGGTTGATTTGGAATAATTGAGATCTATGTACGACATATTGTGAACAAGAGTCATTGCTTTAGTTAAAAACTGATCGTTTCACGACACCAAGACACCAAATTAAGATCAATTAATGGTATTTCTTTATTAATTTTTTAAAAAAAACTCAGGAAAAGATGGAGCAATAAGATTTTTGAACCTTAAATCTCCTTGTTTACAGATAGAAATTTACATTGTTTGAATGTTTACTTGAGGACAATATTATTGTTTTAGTTAAACACTAGATTTTGTTAATGTTCAATATGGCATTACATTTTAATTCTCATTACAATTATTAATTTTTAGAAAAATGATTAATAATGTTTCTTCATTTTCTCTTGCGATGACTCGAACTTCAACTGCATGATAGTAAAAAATCATTTTACCAATTGAGTTAAGCTTCGTTATCTTGTAAAGTTTGACACAAATGTCTCCATATAATTAAGTAGGGTTAATTTGCTTCGAAATCATGAAATTTTGATAAAATTGCAAATTCGTCTTAAACTTTGCAAGTATGTAATTACAACATCAATTTATGATCTTATTTGTTTTGTAGGGTATTCGTTTTATATTTGGGATTTTGAATAGTCTTAATTGTAATTAAGTTGTCAATTTATGAAATTATTATTTTATTATGATAAAAAAAAGAACGGTACAAAATGCTAAAAAAATTGTTTGGGACTACTGCCCCAAACCCTCGTACAAATTCAGTTCCCCAATGAAAATTTCTAGCTCCGTCGCTTATTAACAGCGACAAAAACTTTGGGGTAAAGCTGATAGTTCCATTTTTTCTTGCAATTGGTAGTCTCTTTTGACTTTGAGTTGGGTATATTTGAGTTGTTTGGCAAAAAGAATTGAAGTGGGCACGACAACTTTGGTTAGTTTACCAAATTGTATAGAAGAATTGCTAAAAGCATGAATTTGTCCCAACTGTCCACTACCTGCATCTTTCTGTCTTCTTATTATTATTTGGAGATGGAAACTAAAGGAATAAGCTAAAGAGTAAAAGACTAGTCAAGTGAGAGAATCAACAAGAAGAAAATATTTCGGTCAAAGAAGGAAATAAAGAATATTAATTTATTATCATAGAAACTTGAGTACAATCGGGTCTACCGTATAATTGGATTGACCCGCACCTAAAATAGTGTCATTTATAAGGTTCAGGCCAGAATACGGGTTCGGATCAAGGTCTAGGTGAGGATACAACCCGATTGTACGGTACACTCGATTGTACCATATTAATTCGTTTATAAAGTTGAAAAGAATAACAAGGAAGGGTTAGTCGAAGCATGAAGGTAGAAAGAATAGTTAAGACTTTGGTATAGTTAAGACTTTGAAATCGATCTGAACGAGTTGGAAGGGGCACTCAGTTTTCGGCAAGAGATGTTCAGATGTTCGATCTTTTCGTGAGAAGATGTGGGTTGGAAGAAATAAGACTCCAAGCTAGATCGTTCACGTGGTATCAACCACAAGGACAGTGCAAATCTAAATTGGACAGATTTTTGGTTAATGAAGAATGGATGGCAGTTTGGACTCACACGAAGGCAAGAGGGCTCCAAAGATCGGTCTCAGACCACTGCCCTATTCTTTTGGAAACAAAAAGGGTGGACTAGGGACCGAAACCGTTTAGGTTCATCAACGCTTGGACTAAGCATCAAGATTTCGAAGAAGTGGTTAAAAACTCTTGGCAACGAGGAGGCATCTCAGGATGGAGTAGCTTTGTTTTCAAAGAGAAAATCAAAAGACTTAAAGAGGATTTAAAGGAATGGAGCAGGTCGGGTTTTGGGATCGTGGAAGAGAATATCTCAAAACTGAAAGATGAGATTTCCAAGTGGGACTCCATTGATGACGTGTTCGGTCTGGACGACGAAGAAGCTACCATGAGAAGTGAAGCGGAAGCGAACCTGCTCATACAGATTCAGCATCGGGACAGCATACTTTCCCAAAGAGCACGTAACAGATGGTTAAGAGACGGGGATCTGAACAGCAGCCTTTTTCATAAGGCTATCAACGGGAGAAGAGCCAAGAATGAAATCTCGGGTCTGTTCGTGGATGGAGCCTGGATCGAGGAGCCAGTTGAAGTGAAAAGACTTGTCAAGGAACACTTCCAAGCACAATTCAAGACAAGGCACAGAGCTTGTCTGACTTTGCCAGTTGATTTTGTTAACCGAAAACTCTCGGATACTACAAGAGAGTGGTTAGATAGACCTTTTTCCGAAGAAGAGATCAAGGAGGCGGTGTGGAACTGCGACAGCGGAAAGAGTCCGGGGCCGGATGGGTTTAATTTCATGTTTAAGAAGAATTGCTGGGGGATTATTAAAGAAGATCTGATCAAGGTTTTGAAAGATTTTCATGCGAATGGCAAATTGGTGAGAGGATGCAATCCATCCTTTGTGGTTTTGATCCCCAAAAAAACCGCGGCAGCTGATTTAAGGGATTTCAGACCCATTTCACTTATTAGTTGCTTATACAAGGTGATTGCCAAAGTACTAGCTGCCAGAATGAAGCAAGTTCTGAAGGACATTATTTCGAAGCATCAAAGCGCATTCGTGGAAGGGAGGTACATTCTTGACGGGGTGGTTGTGCTGAACGAGCTGATTAATCACGCTAAGAAAAAGATGAAAGGGCTCGTTCTGTTCAAAGCTGATTTTGCCAAAGCTTACGATACGATTGAGTGGGCTTTTCTGGATAAGATGCTCGAGATGATGAATTTTAGTTCCAGATGGAGAAGATGGATATTCTGCTGTCTCAGTTTGGCGACTACTAACGTCCTGGTTAATGGGAGTCCTTCAGGGGAATTCCAACTTGAACGTGGGATTCGGCAGGGTGATCCCCTGTCACCTTTTCTTTTTCTAGTAGTGGCGGAGGGTTTGAACATTCTCACGGAAAGAGCAGCCCAGAGGGGCCTTTTGGACCCTTTTAAAGTCGGTAATGGAGATCTTATTTTGTCACATCTTCAATATGCAGATGACACGGTGTTTCTTGCTTCGGAGAAGATCGAAAATGCTAGAGCTTTCAGGAGTATCCTCAAGATTTTTGAAGTTATCTCAGGCTTGACAGTCAACTTTGAGAAAAGCTGCATTTCAGGGGTCAACATCAACGAAGATATAAAATCTGCAATGGCATCTCTAACTTAACTGTACTTGTAGGCTCATTTCCGCTTAGCTACCTTGGAGTTAAGATCGGAGGCCACCTCTCAAGAGCGACGGATTGGTCTTATGTGGTGGAGAAAGTTAAAAGAAAGATCATGGGTTGGAAAGATAGAAAATTTCTTTCGTCGGAAGAGTTACCCTCCTGCGGTCTGTGCTCCTATCTTTACCAATTTATCATCTTTCGTTCTCAAAATTTCCAAAAAAAGTGTTGGCTGAAATCAGATCATTAATGTGCAAGTTCTTGTGGGGGGGGGGAGGAGTGGAGGAGAAGAAAATTTGTTGGGTCAAGTGGGAGGACCTATGTCGCGATCATGGGGACGGGGGTCTCGGGCTTAAAAATCTGGATTGGTTCAACTCGGCTCTCTTGGCAAAGTGGATATGGCGATATTTGTTGGATAAGGAGGCGCTCTGGGCGCGGGTGGTTAGGCTCTGCCAGGGGGAGATCACGTGGGATGACGGGGGATTTAGATTGAAGGGGGAGTAGTGCCTCGAGAACAGGCTGGTGGAGGAATGTTTTGAGTTTGAGTTGGGGTCCGAAGGGAAAGTGGATCAGGGACAATCTGGAAATTCAAGTGGGAGACGGAGCAGATTTTCTATTTTGGCATCACTTGTGGGTTGGTGAGGCCACTTTATCAGAGGTTTTCCCAAGATTGTTTCGCCTCAACAGTAATCAAGATGGGTCGATCTCGAGCATGGGGGGGGTGGAGGGACGGAGAGTGGGTGTGGAGGCTTCAATGGAACAGGGAACTGATGGATAGGGAGAAAATTCAGGAGCAACGGATTCTTAACCTCATCAGCCAAGTCCGAATTTCAGAAACAAAACCAGATAAATGGATTTGGAAAGCCTCAAAAGACGAAGCCTTTTCGGTTAAGTCAGCATACAAGATCATAAGTACCGACGGCAGAATTGATATCAACAGGAGAAAGGTGAGTGAATTTTATTCCATTTGGAAAGCCCCAGCTCCACCCAAAGTGATTACAACATCGTGGAAAGTTTTCAAAGGCAAAATGGCTACATGTGATAATCTCTTGAAACGAAAGGTGGCTATTCAACAACAGGAGGCTCTCTGCATTTTCTGTAAGTCGACGATTGAGACAGTTGATCATATTTTCTTTGGTTGTCAAAAGACCTTGGAGCTGTGGAATGCGACGCTCTCATGGATTGGCAAACAAACGGCGATGCACTGCAAGGTGATCGATCATTTTAATGCTTTTATTAACCTTGGAAACAAGAAAGATAAAAGGTTTTTGATCGGTGTTTGGTCGGGACTGATTTGGTGTATTTGGAAGACGAAAAATGAATGCAAATTTCAGCAAGGAGTCTGGAATACTAAAAGAACTGAAGCGGAACTTAAATCGAGACTGTGGAGCTGGATGACGATTAACAACGTGCAGAAAGTTACTGAGGATTTCAGGAGATGGTTCGAAGTTGCGCTGTGAGGAAGTCCGGATGTTTCCTTTTGTGAAGTGCTCGGTGGTTTTGTGACATTTCTATAGTTTCGGTCCTTTTGTTTCTTTTCTCTTTGTTCCCCCATCTTTGGTACCGCTGGTACCGTCTTCAATGAAATTTTCACTCTTTTCTGCTAAAAAAAAAATTCAAGTATTTTAGGCTCAAATTTTGGCTTTGCTTGGAGCTCAAATACAAAGCTTCATCAGTCACGTTCTCAGCCTTTTCAATTTTCTTATATAAATAGAGGTAAATTTATTGCATTCCACGCCAATATCAAATGTAAAATGTTATTGTTAAATAGCAGTGTTGTCGAGTTTATTGTTCTCATTCTAATTGACAATTAATTAATTCACCTTAAGTGAGAAACTCGTGAATTCTTGTATCTTATAATGGGTTGATAAATAGTTGAATGGACACATGTTAATCCATTTGAGCTCATTAGAAGTTTGATGACTTTGTGTTACTAGAGTGTCACATATTAGAAAAGATTTCTATCCTATTATGTCTTGCCTACTTGATTCAGAATTTAAGAAGAATGTTTAATTAATCTAGTAAATTTTAATTCATATTTAATAAACTCGGGCCGCAAATTAATCAATAATTTGCAATATAAATTTAACTGTTATGTTCACAATTTACTTTCCGTTGCATTTACTGCTTATATTTTACTTTTAGATCATCCCTACTTTATCTAGTTATTTTCAAGAAATGTACTCATTCTATCCCAACTTTTAGTATCCATATTTTCATTTGAGTAATGCTAAACAGCCACATTGTGGCCACCCACAATTTACTAAATAAAAAATAATTTAATTTATTTAACTTATTTTTTAAAATAAAAATAAGATTTAGTTATTTTATCATATTCTCTACATTGTAATTATTTTTTGTAATTTTTTGGTAACTTTTTTATTTTTATTAAAAAAATAAATAAAAAATAAAAAATGCAAAAAAAATAAAAAATAAATAAATACAATGTAGAGAATATAGTAAAATAACTAAATCCTATTTTTACTTTAAAAAATAAATTAAATAAATCAAGATTTTCCTTATCATACTAGTGTGTGGGTGACCACAATGTGGCTGCATAGATTTATTGTTTTTATTTTTAGATGTCTCCCAATTTTGTATTCATTTATATTTTTAGTAAAAGTAGGTGGGACACTTACTTCACTTTAATTATTTTAACACTCATATAAAATGTGGAGTCCTTATTCCACTCACAATACATCCAACTACTTTATTAAAATTCGTGTCACTCTCAATTGGGAACTAAAAGTTGGGACGAATGGAGTAACATATAGAAGTCCTAATGTTAGGCTCATTTTGTCCAATAAATATGCAACTCTATATAGGTCCTTTTCTTTTTTTAACAATAAACGCTATATATATTTGGTCCCATTGTTTTGAGATAGGTTCATGAATTTGTCCAATAAAACATTAATTGTACATATGAATAGTTGCACACATACATATACGTATGTATTGCAAACTTCCAAAAAACAGAGGGCCGTCTTTTGTTTCTAGGTAAATACGATGAACACCTCTCTTGCACATACTTGGACCCTCTTATTATTTTTTATTTAGATCCATGTATCAATTAATTTCAACTAAATCATCATTATGGATGAAAATAAAAAGGAGTGTGAATAAATAAATATATACATAAAAATTCTTAATTCCGGAATTAAGAATTAATTTCAACTAAATTATCATATACTATCATGGATCCATTTGTTGTTCTTTTGTCGGCTTACAGGCTATTTGGTTAAGCTTATAAGCTCTTTAAAATAGCTTATAAGTTGTTTAAAAGTTTATAAATAAACTCTTAAACAACTTATAATATCTAAAAATAAATTTTTTAAGAATTAAATTTCTCTATCCAACTTATTTTTACATAATCTTATACTACCTCCGTCCACCAAGAGTATACAATTTTTGGTGGATACGAGTTTAAAGAAAATAGCTAGTAGAGGTGTATTAAATATAAATGAGTGATTGCGGTTGAATTGAGTGTGTAGCCACATATAAATTATTAGTTGTAGTTAGAAAGAGAAAGTGTGATTATTATATATAAAAAAAGAAAATATAGTAAACTCTTTGTGGACACCAAATCGGATAATTGTTGTATACTCTTGGTGGATGTAGGTAGTATGTAATAATTCTATTATAAATATTGTTCAATTATAATTTATCATATACCCTCTCAAGTTCATTTATCTACGATTTCTCTCTTATAAGTTGAAGTGTTTTAGCAATTTCTTGGAGCCCTTTTCTTGACTAGCTCATAATTGCTAATTCTTCTAAAAGTATAAAGTGAACTGGGCTCATCGCTAATAATATTTTAAATAATTAATTTTTTTACTAAAAAAACTATGAGACATAACTATTCATTAAGGTACTAATAGAACAGAGGGAGTATTATTTTATTCGAGCGCTCTTCTTGACTAGCTATAATAACTGCTAAGTTCTTGTAAAAGTATTAAAATTGTAAATGTTAACTTTAAAGGGTTTTATTTGATTTCATAGTAGTATATATGTATGGTAAATTAATCAATAAATCTATGCAGACACATTGTGGCCACCCATACACTAGTATAATAAGGAAAATCTAGATTTATTTAATTTATTTTTTAAAATAAAAATAGAATTTAGTTATTTTACTATATTCTCTACATTGTACTTATTTTTTTTACATTTTTTTTTGTTTTTAATTTATTTTTTATTAAAAATAAAAAGTTACCAAAAAATTATAAAAAAATAATTATAGTGTAGAAACTATGATAAGATAACTAAATCTTATTTTTATTTTTAAAAATAAGTTAAATAAATTAAATTATTTTTTATTTAGGTAAATTGTGGGTGGCCACAGTGTGACTATTTAGCATTACTCTAAATTAATAGTATTTCATTAATGGTGAAGCTGCAACAGCGCGTAGGCCAGCCAAGGCCGCAGGACCCTGCCCTTTTTGAGTAGTAATGTTCCCTTGTTTTGAAACATTGCAAATCATTTTTCCAAAATATATTCAATATTTCATGTGGATAGGAATTTTCGACATTCTTAAAAGAGAACAATAAGTATTGTTTAGGGATAGTTGCTAAATAACTAATGATATTTGTTATATTTTTTTAATTCCACAAATTATTTTAACACATTCAATGATATAAATGGATATAAATAATAAAAATATATAGAAATATTAAATGTTTAAGCTACTCATTGTAAGTAGCAAAATCTATCAATGAGGCCTAACCCAAGTAGCAAAGTTGAGGCATCCAAAGACTCTTTTTTGTGAGAAGTTTTAGGTTCAATTCCGCTTGCATGCGGATAGTGTTCTCATCTATATATGGATTGTGGCGCCTTCTGCTTATATTTGATTATATATTAGATAGCTTAGGGTTTTCAATTTATTGAATAATGGTTGCAAAATATGGAGCAAGTGTTATCACTATCGCTATGTAAATTATCTGCTAAAATAATTTATCGCCGAATTTAAGCCGACAAAATTAAGCATCCGTAGTATTATTTTTAAATTCTATGTAAGATAAAATTATTGAAACCTGTTGCTATATATCATTGCCTTCATTTGAAGTTAGTTTATGATATAAAAGCTTTTATTATTTAATTGTAAGAGTTGGGTTATTTCTAATGCCCAATGACAAAATATGACAGATTTCTTTTACTTTTCTTTTTTTAATTTTGACAAAATTTATATATTTAAGCACATATACTTTTAAGAATTAGTATTGATAAAAATTATTATTATTAGAGCTAACTTTACTTATCACATCCTACTGAAAGAGTGTGATTGGAAGTATTCTGATAACGAGGATAAAAATACTCAATTATGTATATTATCAATCATGAAGAATAATTCAATGTCCACTTAAAATCCAATCGAGAATTAAAGAATTGCAATATCAATATTGACAAGAAAAAAACTCAAATTAAAGATGAAAATTAACAACGGAAACAGATCCCTCGAGAATTAAAGAATTGCAATATCAATATTGACAAAATAAACTCAAAACTAAAGATGAAAATTAACAACGGAAAGGAATCCCTCTTGAAACCTATAGTCCACTTTCCTTCATAGATATTAATTAATTAATTTTTTTTTTCCTTGATGCACTCTTATTCAATGTTCTTCGAGGCATAAAATCTTTTATTCTATTTTGAACGTCCAAATTAATGCATAAAATACATTTTGTTAATCTGCGCTAAAACAATAATATTAATACGGTAAATGACTAAATATTAAATTTGTATATATAGATTGACCATTTCCATAGTTATGATGAAGACACATGTGATGTTGTGGACTATTAATGTCCCTACCTCACATATTTTTACCGAATGTTTTGTAACCTAACTCTTTTATTTTCATTCCATTTCATTAATAACATCGCACATGGAGCTAGCTGCTCATACTTCAAATCTTTCTAAAATAATTGCTTACGCTTTAAACAAAATTGTCTCAATTAAGTCATGATTAGTCATGACTTTTTTATTTTGGCTAATTATAATAAACTAATACGCATGCAGCTAGTCGTGCTATTGTTTTCGATGTTAGATTAGTTTCTTTCTTTTTTTCTTTTTTTTTTTGAAAGGGGTGTTAGATAATTAGTTGATGCATATTCAATGATCAAAATATGGGAAACAAAATAACTTTTGACGTTGAACTCAATTTTGCTACTATAATTAAGGTGTTTCGGAAACGGAACGGTGAAACAAACGGTCTCACAATCACTATAAAAAATGATTTTTAGTGATGGCGCTTCTTATCACTATTAGTGACAATGATCAAATATTATTACGACATATTAAAGTATATATTCACAGCAGAGGAATCATCTTTGTCAGAGGAACGGACCTCACCAGAGGAGCGGATATGTCAGGAAAATCACTCCCGATCAGAGAAATGGCCCTTGCCAGAGAAATCACGTATGCCAGAGAAGTCGCTGAAGAGCGGAGGAACCGCCCGCCTGGGGGGCAAATTTACCACTATGCCCTTGACCGCGCAGGAAGCATGCTTCGAAGGCGAAATTACTATTTTACCCCTAGCATGTAATCTATAAATAGTCGCTCGTACGCACCTTGTAAATTTACGCTTTCAATACTTTTACTACTGCAACAATATTTCTTCGTGCTCTCAGCAATATAGCAATCTTCTCTCATCTTTCCGATCAATTTTTAGGTAAAATCCACGATTCACCGATAATTCACCAAACAAACGATCACCGTTCATTTATGCTTCACCACAACGGAACCTTCACACACACACACACACATATATATATATATATATGGTTGCATTCTACAGAAACAGAACTGTTGAATGAAAAATAGAAACATTGAACATGACAGTTAATGTCGTTGAACGTACAAAATGATTTGTTGAACTTTTGGGGGCCGGGGGGGTCAATGGTTGTTCATGTTCAACACAAATCCGTGTTGAACGTTGAACGTTGAATGAACGCTGGCCGTTAAATTAGATAAGATCAACGGCTGAGATTCTGTCTTCTTTCTCTGCCTATACATATATATATATAGGAAATAAGAGCAATTTTTAATGTATGAATTTTATGTAGAACACGTATGAATTCGCTATACAAATGTATAAATTGTGAAAAATAAATTTTTGCTACCTTTGGGATTCGAACTCAGGACCATAAATCCATCTAACAGAATTACGAATCAACCGTAGATCTTGATGATTTAAGGGCTGAAAATGATTCTTATTTTATATCTTAAGAAATGCTCTTATTTTATATATATATATATATATATATATATATATATATATATATATATATATATAGGGTGTGATTTTAGTGATAACTACAATTTTCGTGAGAACCATTAAACTTAATACATCTATTATTAAAATTAATGTACTAAAAAAAATCAATCCCTCATAATTCAAATTCAAATGATGCGTTCATCCACAAAAATAATGCATCCACCATAAATTTTGAAGATCAAAAAATTAAAACTAAATTTTTATTTTTATTTTATTTAATAATTTTTATTTGAATATCCTCCTCTATATAAAACAAACTTGGATTAGATAATTGAAAATTAGTGGTCATAAATGCTGAAGATGAAAATTCATGAATGTAAGGGCCAAAGGCCAAATGATGGAAAGACATGTGCCATAATATGATGACAAAATCAATTGGGACATGACATTCATAGACATGTTCTTACCAAATTGCTTTTGGTTTCTGTTTTTTTCTTTCGGGAAAAATAATTAATTTCCTTAAGAATATCTTATTTTTGTAGTACCTACCATTTGTCACTTTTTGAAGGCGTGACCACATTTTTTAGAACAAATATACTAAATGGTAATGACAATTTCATGTGGGCTTTCGATTCTTTGTGAGCAAAATCATTTGGAATTGTTATAAACTAGAGAGAAGCGAGAGAATATAGTAGAGAATACAAATATCGTTATTATGAAATTCACAACACACCCATATTTATAGGTGTTAAACCAAGTGTGAACGTTCACACACGTCCGGTGTGAACGTTCACACACGTCCGGTGTGAACGGAGGACAGTCAACTCCGGTGGCTTGAAGATGTCAAGTGTTATTCTCCCTCTAGGTTTCTTGGTCAACACACATAAGATATATCTAGAAGATATATTTACAACACTTCCCCTTGATTGACCAATCCCTAAAAAATGTTGCCTCATTAAAACCTTGCTAGGAAAACCCAATGGGACAAAACCTAGTCGAAGGAAAAAGAGTACAACTGCTTCCCCTGAACTTGAGATCATTGAATATCTTTGAGTCGACGTATGCCGATCTCGTGTACCAACTTTCTGAATGTCGATGTTGGTAATGCCTTGGTGAATAAGTCCGCCAGATTTTCACTTGAGCGAATTTGTTGCACGTCGATATCGTAACCCTTTTGAAGGTCGTGTGTGTAGAAGAGCTTTGGAAAAATATGCTTCGTCCTATCTCCTTTGATGTATCCTTCCTTGAGTTGCGCGATGCAATCAGCATTGTCTTCATATAGAACAGTTGGTTTGGCCTTTGATGAAGCTAACCCGCACGACTCTTGGATATGACTCGTCACATTTCTCAACCATACACATTCTCGACTTGTTTCGTGGATTGCAATGATTTCAGAATGATTTGAGGATGTTGCAGTCAAGGTTTGTTTCACAGACTTCCATGATATAGCAGTTCCACCACATGTGAAAATATATCCAGTTTGTGACTTAGCTTCATGTGGATCGGATAAAAATCCTGCATCCGAATACCCCACTAGAGTATTATCATAATTTTCTTGATAATATAATCCAAGGTCAATGGTACCCTTTAGATAACGTAGAATGTGCTTAACACCATTTCAATGTCTCAAAGTGGGTGCAGAGCTAAATCTTGCTAGAAGATTAACAGAAAAAGCTATATCTGGTCTAGTATTATTAGCCAGATAAGTCAATGCTCCAATTGCACTTAGATATGGTACTTCAGGACCAAGTATCGTTTCACCCTCTTCAATTGGTCGAAATGGATCTTTCTTAGTATCAAGAGATCTAACGACCATTGGTGATGCTAATGGATGTGCATTATCCATATAGAAGCGTTTTAACACTTTTTCTGTATATGTGGATTGATGGATAAATGTACCTCAACGGATACGTTCCATTTGCAAACCAAGACAAAACTTTGTCTTTCCCAAATCTTTCATCTCAAATTCTTTCTTCAAATATTCAGCAGTTTTATTGAGCTCTTCAGGAGTCCCAATTAAATTTAAATCATCAACATAAACTGCTATGATTGCAAATCCACTTTCGGTTTTCTTAATGAAAACACAAGGGCAGATATCATCATTCTTGTATCCTTCTTTCAAAAGATACTCGCTCAGTCTATTGTACCACATACGACCAGACTGTTTCAACCCATACAACGATTTTTGCAGTTTAATTAAATACATGCTTTTGGGTTGTGACTGAAATCCTTCAGGCATTTTAAATCCTTCAGGAATTTTCATATATATGTCAGTATCTAATGACCCATATAGATAAGCAGTCACTACATCCATAAGGCGCATATCAAGCCTTTGTGACACAGCCAGACTAATCAAAAATCTAAAAGTAATAGCTTCCATTACTGGAGAGTATGTTTCCTCATAATCAATTCCTGGTTTTTGTGAGAAACTTTGTGCTACGAGTCTTGCTCTATATCTCGTAACTTCATTTTTCTCGTTTCTCTTTCTAACAAAAATCCATCTATATCCAACAGGGATTTTAGATTCCGGAGTTAAGGCTATAGGCCCAAATACTTTCCGGTTATCACAGGAATTTAATTCCCTTTCTATAGCTTCTTTTCACTTTGGCCAATCAAGTCTCTGTTTGCATTTAGCAACAGATGTATGTTCAGGATCCTGATATTTAAAACTTCAAGAGCTATATGAAAGGCAAATATATCATCAACAATGATATTTTCTCTCTCTAGTATCTGATGTAAATAATTTATTGAGATCTCATGATTTTCAGATACTTGTAATTCTTTAGGAATTACATCACTTTCATTTGATTGATTAGTCGTTTTCGTCATTGTTTGGTTTATATCTTGCCCCTTTCTTTTTTCTAGGCATAGAATCTTTGGAACCAACTGGTCGACCACGTTTTTGACGAATTTTGGACTCATTTGCTGCCAAAGCTATTTGTCCTTCAGGGACATCAATTTTAGCTAGAGTATTTGCAGCATGTATGTGAGATTGTGTCACTTTTCTTGTATCTACAAAAGCATCAGGAATTTGATTTGCAATATTTTGCAAATGAATGATCTTTTCATTTTCTTGTTCACATTGATTTGTTCTAGAATCAAAATGTGATAAGTTTTTCTCATTTCAAGAGATTTCCTTGTGCTTTTCTGGATGTAGATTTATTCCTCCTAATGTTGGAAATGTCATTTCATCTAAATGACAATCTGCAAAACGTGCAGTAAATAAATCACCTGTTAAAGGTTCTAGATACCTTATAATCGATGGTGAATCAAATCCAACATATATCCCAAGTCTTCGTTGGGGACCCATTTTTGTACGTTGTGGGAGTGCAATTGTGACTTGAACCGCGCAACCAAAAGTTCGTAAGTGAGAAACATCAGGTTCTCGGCCAAATATAATTTGCATTGGGGAGTATTCATGATTTGCTGATGGCCTTAGTCGAACTAATGTTGCAGCATGTAATATGGCATGACCCCAAACAGTAGTTGGTAGTTTTGATTTCATAAGTAATGGTCTAGCAATAATTTGAAGACGTTTAATAAATGATTCCGCTAAACCATTTTGAGTATGGACATGAGCTACTGGATGTTCAATCTCAATTCCAATAGCCATACAATAGTTATCAAATGCTTGAGATGTAAACTCACCAGCATTATCAAGACGAATTCTTTTAATTGAATTGTCTGGGAATTGAGCTCTTAATTTTATGATTTGAGCAAGTAGTCTAGCAAATGTTGCATTTCTAGTAGAAAGCAAGCATACATGGGACCATCTATAAAAGGCATTAATTAATACCATAAATTATCGAAAAGGTCCACAAGGTGGATGTATAGGTCCATAAATGTCTCCTTCAATTCTTTCTAAGAAATATGAAGATTCAGTATTATCCTTCGTATATGAAGGTCTAATGACTAACTTGCCTTGCGCACAAGCATCACATGAGAATTCATTTGTAGAAAGAACCTTTTGATTCTTTATGTTGTGCCCATATGAATTATTGATTATTCGGCGCATCATAGTCGCTCCAGGATGTCCAAACCTATCATGACAAAGCTTAAAGCTTTTTGTATCATTGAACTTTACGTTCATGAAATGGTTTGTCTCAATTGCTTTTATGAATGTGTAATACATTCCAGAAGGTAGTGTTGCTAATTTTTCTTTTGTCAGCTTATAGCCTGAAACAAAAGAATTTATGCAAAGATATTCATTTCTACCTTTCACATAATTGTCTCGATGTGGTATCCATTATTTCGGATATCCTTGAAACTTAGTAAGTTACTTACTAAAGTGCAGGGCATTTTCAATATCTAATTTAGTATCATTTGGCAAAATGATACAAGCTCTTCTGGAGCCTTCAATGATTTTTGATGCACCTGATATTATGTTAACATTATTCTCATCTAATGTCAACTTAAGGAAATACTTCTTCTTTTGAAGAATAATATGTGTATTTATTTACCAAGACAAATATCACAAGATTTCATATGATATTAATATATATATATATATTCATGCCTTGTTAAAAACCTCTCCGTAAAAACCCCATGGGAAAAATTTGGTAGAGGAAAATAGTACAAGACATATATATTTACTCATATATTACACTAGTTGCCTCGTTAAAAACCTTAACTAAGAAAACCTCGTAGGAAAAAACTTAGTAAGGGAAAAAGAGTACAACCATTCGGCCTTTAGGGCCGTTTGACCTTCAAGGTCTAATTTTCAAAAGCATATAATATGGATTGCTCTTGAAGAGTATGTAATATCCTTCATGGAATATTGATTGTGCTACATCGGGAGCAACAATATGAATCAAATAGATAAAGATTCAAGGATATGTTATCCAAATATTTAATTTACTTGCTCTTAGAGCATGTAATATTCTTCAGGAATATTACTTGTGCTACTTTAATAGCATCAATTTAAGATCTTGAATGTAATATTCTTCAGGAATACTACTTGTACTATTTGAATAGCATCAATGAGTTTTTCAAGATTATTTAAAAAAAATACGTTGTATATATATAATATACAAAGTATATATCCACTATGAATTAAAAAATTTCCCAATACATGATAATATCAATAGTGATTCAAGTAGTAGAACATTGAAGTTTACTGATTATATAAAATAATACGAAACAAGAATTGCCACGTAGTAGTAAATCATATTCAAGATTTTGTAGAATAAGATCCAATCAAATATTGCACTCTTAACAAACAAAATAAATTAAAACTCAATTATATATGTTTGTCATCTCACCGAAAGGGTGCACAAAAATATTGAGATTAAATCTATTGGCATCATATCTTTTTAACATAATCGGGCGAATCTATTATGTCTCCAATTATCAAAATAGTCTTCTATTTTGCGTGAACTTTTCATATTTTTCTTTATTATTTTTCTAAAATCTACTATTTCACATTGACTTTTTATACCACATCAAATACAAGTTTACATAAAATGACATATTCCGTCTAAGTACAGATCAAAAATTTACTTTATATCCTCCAAATTCCAATCAAAATTCACTTTTGTTTGGTGGAATGATTAAGATCAATATCATTCGAAATGCATCACTAATTTAATATGCTCAAACAAATGCTATTTTAATAGCATCAAAATATAACTTTTAGGATTATTTGTATTTCTTCAAGAATAATGAAAATTATATCATTCGTAATAAACAAATATAACATATTTGCATCAAACCACAAATATAAGGGGAATTTGCACAAATTTCAATAACAATCTCTTTTATGCAAAGCATATATGTTACCATGATTCCGTTTTCTGGTTATTTCCAAGCCAATTTATTGATATAAACATATTAAACAGTATAATATTCTAATACTTCAAAGTTTCTTTCGTCTGGATTTAGATGATTACTAAAATTATACGGATTGAAATTCAGATGAAAAGAAAATTAGTCGTACCTTATTGGAAAGACACAATTCTTTCCTAGGGCATACCTCCAATCCTTTTACGATCGAAGGAAGATGAGAGGACTAGAACTATCGTGCTGATAACGTGTTATAAACTAGAGAGAAGCGAGAGAATATAGTAGAGAATACAAATATCGTTATTATGAAATTCACAACACACCCATATTTATAGGTGTTAAACCAAGTGTGAACGTTCACACACGTCCGGTGTGAACGGAGGACAGTCAACTCCGGTGGCTTGAAGATGTCAAGTGTTATTCTCCCTCTAGGTTTCTTGGTCAACACACATAAGATATATCTAGAAGATATATTTACAACAGGAATGATGTTTTCTTTGTCTTTTTTACATAAAGTGTCAATTAAGGTTTGAAAATTATTTCTCCTGCTTTTTAAGAAGTCATATTAATGGTGACGTCAGATTCAAGGGGCTTCAATTAAATTCGATTTATAATGTTTAAAATTAAGGTTTAAAAATTACAAAAAAAATGTATTATTACCAACTAATACATTTTTTTTTGCTCATTTTAAAAATTTAAAACGACAAATATTATAATAATTTTATTATCTTTCTATTTATTCTAAAATTTACACCCTCATTTTTATTCGATAACCAAAAGATAGACATGTGAGATACAATACTCATCACATAAAAAGTATTGAGGTTATGCCACATTAATTCTCCGGTGATTATAAAATTTTGGGATATGTTAACTTTACAACGAACTAAAATGTGGTGTTAGAATTGTAAAATAAGTAAAATTCTCTACATTGATTATCAATTAACCTCATTCTAAAAGATAATCTAATTTAGGATTTAGCGAGATCGAAAATTAAATAAGCAGACTACAAACTACAGAGTATTACACCTGATACAGGAAGGATTGTGGAAAATATTAAGTTTTGCTCATGGAAGTGGCTGAAATCACATTATCCGTCTTCTTTTTATGTTTCACTTCACGATTGGAGCTCGATCCCTTATGATTGTATCCCTACAAATCTTTAATTGAGCTTCAATTGTCCTGTATTTGGCCTGTATTTAGAGTTTGGTTTCATCCAAACTGTTCTGTTACTTTTAGAGTTTGCCAAAAAAAAAAAATTACTACAAAGTACAACAATCAATGCCCAGCGTGCAATCCCATAATCACGTAATTATTTAACTCAAATGGCTGCTAGTTTTATATTATTATCATAGCTATTATCAATTTATCAGAAAATCATAGCTATTATTAACATAATAAAAGTACTAGTAATTACATTATTAAGTATTTACAAAATAATACAGTAGCAATAAAAGCATATCTTTAGTTTTAATTGTTGCAATCACAACATTCATATGTCAGACATATTTGAACCATTTATGTTTCCGGAATAAGTAGTTGGTGTTGTAATAATGATAATAACAATAATGATGAAAATATTTTTTTAGAGTATTTTATGTTAACGTCGTTTATATTTAATTCATGTTATTTTTTTTATATATATATAATATGGGCTTCGTCGTCTGCTTAGCTTAATGAAATTGGGCCTCTAGAGCCCAACCAGTCATTTCATCCAAGGCCATGCTTTGTATGAAGAAAATTTTTATATTTGAGTTCCAATATCAATTATATCTCGAGAATTCAAACTAACGTTTTTTTTTTTTGCTAAATAGTCAGATATATCTTAATTTATAAAAAACTCATGCAAATTTATCATCGGACAAATTTTTTGTTAGCAAAAAAACCGAGCATGATAAATCATAAATTGACGTGACTTAATGGTATAATATTAACAATTTCTTCTTCTCAAAAAAAAAAAAAAAAAAAATCTTTTTCACACATGTCAAGAGCCACATAAAATTTGGGCACTAATTAGTCAAAGTCGATAATTCGGGATAGAATAGAAAAAAAGCCATAT
Source organism: Salvia miltiorrhiza (assembly GCF_028751815.1). Taxonomy (NCBI): domain Eukaryota; kingdom Viridiplantae; phylum Streptophyta; class Magnoliopsida; order Lamiales; family Lamiaceae; genus Salvia; species Salvia miltiorrhiza. Next base: position 4,199,438 of record NC_080392.1, on the reverse strand, counting down.
TTGGGATATATATTTGATTATTATTTAGTTTTTCTCTTAGAAGGTCAAATATATTTGGGAGTATTATATAGTGCTTTAGAATTTCATTATTCTACTTACTGAAAATAATTTTCATTAATTTCTAGCAGCCAACTACGAAATAATATAACAATTTAGAATTCATCATTCTACTCTTTGAAAATAATTTTCATTAATTTCTAGCAGCCAACTATGAAATAATACAAGAACATAACATAGAACATTACAGCTCTTGCATTATACATGTAAATAGATGGAATAATCGATTATTACATCATGAAAACACTACTTTTTAAGTTTTCAAGTAGTAAATTTTCATGTTAGGATGCCAACTTACATTTGTATTCTGCAAGATGGAATCTTGTAAGCTCTCATTCATAATCTTGAAGCATCACAGCCAAAACCATCAATATTTAACAAATCCAGCATTCTGAGCTTTACCCACCACTGAATCTAAGCTGCTGTCGCAGAGGCCGAGATTCCGCGCCACCGCGAATCCGGCGTGCATTCCATCCACGGCGGCACTCACTATTCCACCAGCGTACCCAGCGCCCTCGCCAACCGGGTATAGCCCTTTGAGCGACGTGCTCTCCCATGTATCACTTCTGCGCGTGATTTGGATGGGAGAACTAGTTCTCGTCTACAGGGAGACGAAAGCAAATGAATGTAATCGTAGCAAGAACGAGCACTGTGTTAGTCATTACCAAGAATTGTACGTGCAATGCAGGAGGTGGAATCGAATAAGTGGAGTTACCTCGACTCCATGTAGAAGCGCGCTGCTGGAGATGAATCCGGGCAGCTGTAATCAAGTTACAAGAACAGTTTAGTCTGTGTAAATTTGAATCGTAAACGTGCAAGGGGGACGGGGATCAAACCTCTTCGTTGAACATTGAAATCGCTCGTTGTAAAGCTTCAGTGATATGAAGGGGATACAACTCATGAAGATTTGCAGGCTTTACCCCCAAGCGATAACTGGATGGTGGTACCGATGTTACTGCAATTTAAAGCTAGTCAAGACAAGTCTTCAAGAACAGTAACGCAACGAGAGAGAGAGAGAGAGGGTTGCACCGGACAATCTGTTATCGAGGAAATCAGTAACTGTTTGAACTGGAACCACAAAGTCACCCCCACCCATCATAGCCGCTTTTCGCTCAAATGTTCTCTGGAGAGTGAATGAATGAAGTCAACGTGCAAAAGACGAGAGATTTTGAAATAGAACGCAGAAACTTAAGCGCTGCTTTCTTGTTTAGAAGAGCTCTGGCAAACTAGAAGTACCTGGAACTCTACCCCTGCAAGAGGCCCAGTCAGATTTAAATCCTCAAAATCTTTTGACGACACATTAACTACAAGCGCTGCATTTGCCCACCTAGATGAACGTCGAGAAAATGACATGCCATTGATACAAAGTTCAGATGGATCAGTGCTAGTAAGAACCACCTGCATAAAAATTTATTAGTCGTGTCTGTCGATCACGAATGATGAGTGAGGAAACTGAATTTCATTCCTAGAGCCCAAAATTTGGGTTATGGGAGTACGCTTGATTGGCATCATTGCTGATCACAACTTGCTTGATAATCAAGATAAGATGAGGTGGGAATGCCCATGATGATGCCAGAATAAGTGACAACATGGTTTTTATACATCCAGGAAAGACTATTTAGTGTGAATATGAACAGTTTATAAAGCAGACTGTCGTAAAATGATGAGATACTGTGCAAGAACGATAAATAATACCTGGCCTCCAGGGCACATGCAAAAGGAATAACAACTACGAGTCACTGGCTCCATATTTGAGAGTATGCTTGTATCTTTTCCGTTGACATACTGAGCAACCTGGTAGTCAGCTACTGGTACTTTCCCACGGCCACACTGAACCTCATTTGCTAATCCAGAATACTGCACAGTTGTATGCATCACTATGTTTAGACGCACAGAGTAAGATTGTCAAGGCTTTATCATTGAGAAGCCCTAACTTTAGTCGAGAAAATGACGAACCTGTATATCATTTATCAATTCTTGGGGATGCTCTATCCGCAGGCCAACCTGTAGGGTTCAGAAAAAAATGTGCTTATATGTATTCGTTGCAGTCGCTACAAAATGAACATAGCAAATACCGCTGAACAATCAAATTCCAAATACAACATCCCGTAGCCTAATTTATCACGCATTTCTTTTTAATCACCAAATATATAAATTATTAATAAGAAAAACCTCCTTAGTCAATAATGCAAATGTAAACATGCTGATAACTTTCCAACACCTAAGTTTTTCCAGCTCTTGTCTAAAGGTGTGCAATAAGTCATAATGACTAAATGAATATGTCAAATGCAGCTGAGGGAAACATCAGTTTACTTGTGAATCCCAGAATAATTAATTTGGACAAATGATTCACTGCTTATAAACAGCACCACAACTTGCCATTGCAAGAGGGCTAAAAAGAAAAAGAAAAATCATAACAAAAAACTTACAGCGAAATCTTTATGAACCACATTCACATTATTAGAGAGAAGCATATGATAAGTGTCGCGTGCAGAATGCCCCACTGCAAGAACTACTGCATCACATCCCAACTTCTGGGAACTAGAACCGAAGCTGACTCTTGAATCAGAGATTTTAACACCTGAAACATTTTCACCATTGACCAGCAGATCATCCACTCTCATCCCAAATCTAATAGTCACCTGAGCATATTGATAAATGAACCATTAATAGGAAGATCAACCGAGTATCGATGGCTATACAGAAACAAACCACACATCTGGCTATAGATCGAGCAAACCCATAAAGGGACTCACACCCAATTCTTGCAGGTACTGGCGAAATTTTTTAAGTAGTGGAATCAGTCTGTCAGTTCCCAGATGAGGTTTCCCATCAACCAATATACTACGTGGAGCTCCAAAGTTAACCAAAGTGTTCAAAACCTATTGATGCAAAAGATAAAGCCAAAGGAAACGGCCATCAAATGTAAGTAGCTGATTTTCTGCAAGAAGTGGTAAATTGAGAAAATCAGAAAGACGATGCATATTGCAGGAAGTGGTACCAAATGCTACAGTGAGAGAGCAACACTTACTGTTAACACACTACTATTATTTCTTCCAGTTCTTGTTACCAGCTTCCCGTCACTCCAAGTACCTGCACCACCCTGTCATGCATAAGTCTTTAATAAACGAACAATGGCAACAAGTTCAGAAATACATTTATGGTAACAGGTCAAAGCCATGGACTTGGGAAGTGGGAACACAACCTTTGCAACAGTGGGTAATTTGAATGCTTGAGTTATGGTTAAACTAATATAGTTTGCTACTCTTTTGAAAGTAAGCTGACTGAACTGCTGTTGCATTTTGATTATAAAATTCTAGGACAGATTGCACAACCAGATCAAGGAAAAATGAGAGATGCTGCAGAAATATAACCAAAGACTAGAAAACCCTGGAACTACTATTTGAATAGAAGTATGACCTCTCCAAAGCAAAAATTGCTTTCCACTTGCAACATTCGACGTACTATCAAAGCACCAATGTCACGTCCTCTTTGTTCAACGGCTTCCCCCCTTTCTACGAGTGTAACATCTGCACCAACTTCAGCGAGCACAAGAGAAGCAAATAAACCAGACGGGCCACTACCAACAACTACTACTCTGGGTTTTCTGGTTGCAGAGAACTTGTCAGAACCCGCAATATTATTGCTGGGAACATCTTCTGCGGATGTTGCACTTTCCTTTATCTTTTGGTGATCACGTATGATACTTGATAAGTCACCAAAAGCCTTGTCATGATGCAGAAACTCTAGAGACCCATTCTTTGGTTCCAATTCAGAAATGAACTCCCAGGTATGAGGCTCAAGGTGTAGAAGCTTATGAACATCCATATCTACAGTATACACAAACTTTGGCTCCTTCTGAAACTAAAGTAAGCCAAAGAAAGTTAGTTTGTCTGCAAATATTTCAATAGTTAATAAAAGTAACAAGAAACGGGTGGTTACAACAAACAACTGGAATGAACTGACATCCTCATTTGTAAATTATTTAAACATGGAAATTTCTAGTTTCTCCAATCCGACAATAAAAGCAGCATCAACAGACATGTCATACCATATACTCCTTCCGCCCCTCAATACTTTACCCCTTTTGCCATTTTAGTCCGTTCCCCAATTCTTGACCTCTTTCTATTTTTAGTAAAATTACTTCACACAATCCCATAAAAGTGGGACGCTTATTCCACTTACAACACACTCAATCATTTTATTAAAACTTGTGCCCTTTTCAAAGGGGTAAGAATTGGGGGACGGATGGAGAATACATTTATTTCAATCATACTCCCTCCGTCCACGATAAGTGTGGTCTTTTTGCCATTTCCGTCCGTCCACAATAAGTGTGGTCTTTCCATTTTAGGACATATACCTTTATACTTTACCCCATTCTCACACAATATTAAAAATCTCATCTCACAAACTGTTTATTAATTACCTAACAAATCAACTCAGTGAGACCCATTCTCCACTTTATACACATCTCCCAATATTTTCTTAAAATCGGTGTCCTCCCATCTAAACCACACTTATCATGGACGGAGGGAGTCCTTCAAACAAAACCTCAAAGAACACAATTGTATCATTCTACTACAAGTCCAAAAGTGCCAAACTGTTTCTTTTTTTTGTTGTTGTTGATTTTCATTTCTCATAAGTGTTTCAGGAAAGAGAAACGTCTCTCTCCCCCTTCACTCAGGAGTAGATGGTTCTGTTATCCAGTCAGAACTTTTAAGTACCTCACTCTCTCAATCAAGAAAAAGAGCACTAAACCTATACGAAACACACTGATTAGTGCCTGAGGCTGAAGCTAGAGTTGTAAATGAAACAAATCTTTTTTGTTTTGATTTGGTATATGAATTTGTATATCAAGATTCTAAATTGAATTATTCAAATATGAATCCAAATAAGAGTACACACATTTAGGTTCATATACTTCGTGATACAAATATGAAAATCATTATTTGAATAAAGGATAATAGATATGCATATTTTATTTTTAGAAATATGTTCTCTCCATTTATAGAATAATTAACATATTTTATGTAAATATATTCATATATTATGCATATTATGATATATATCTTTGTTAATGTAATTTAAAGCACTTATACTATATACACATGTATAGAGATATATACGTCAATTACTACTAGTTAAGAAACATTATAGTAGTATTTTATTAAGGTGCGTCCTTTTTTATGGAAAAAGGTGGAAAACATATATTTTCATCATTTTTCCACTCTTTTCACATGTGTTTGTAGGGTGGATAATCTTCCCCAAGCAGGAAGGAAATAAAAATCGAGCAAACCCAACTACCCTCCTTTTTACTCCAAAGATATTATCATGGGGTATTGGGGTGATACTATTTTGCCATCTAAAATGTGGAAAAGGGGTGGGATAAACTTTTTTGTCCACCCTAAAGAACATGAGATAAGAAATGGTAGGGACCAAATATTTTTCCATCTTTTCTTATCCTTCCTTTTCTCAGATAACTTTACAATCAAAGAGAACGCACGCCCCTTAATGAATTTGGCGATGAACTTTTTCTTTCCCTTTTTTTGGTCGATGTGATTCTTAATTATTTTGTGGATGGTGGTGCAAGGAATTATCCTTTCAAGGAAAAATTTATGTTGTGTGTTTATTATAAGTGCATTTTATCATTTAGATTTCATTAATGTCGCAATTTTAAGAACAAAAAAAAAATAGGCAAGGATTTCCAATATGATTTTTTGAATAGATTCAAATATTGCCATATAATCGAATACAAATCAACCTTTGAATTCAATTACCAAAAAAGAATAAGAATATTCTCTAAATTAGCCGAACACGAATAGAATAATGTGTATTCAATGTGGATTCGGTTCATGAGTGATCCTAGTTGGAATAGGGTCACATTTGGAAACATGAACATAATTTTAAGTTTGAATTATCTTTCATTGACATAGAAATCCAAAGGGTTTGGGAGGATGGGGCAAGAGATGCGAAGGCAGAACCACTAGGCATGGCAAAACTTCAGCTGACACTAACACACTCAGCTGCTAATCTTAAAATAGGGAAAGAGCAACTTAAAATTGCAGTACCTAACTGTGTTGAGCAAATTTATAGCCTTAAAAATTAATATCCTCAACAGCACAATTAACTTTCAGTACATAAGAAGTGAGGACTTGAGAACTATGAAAATAATCAAGGGAATGTTCTGAACTTTATTTACAAGGACATCTTAAACAATCAAGGAGCCATTGTTTCTGGTTTATTTTGAACTTTATTTACAATGACATCTTATTTATTCTTCATTTATAGGTAATCATCAATGTTTTAGACAGGATGATCTCAGGGTAGCTAGGCAATTTTGGTCCCTTTAATTGTCAGCATGGTCCTTTTCAAATAGTTATTTCTAATTACAATTATGCTTAAGTTTTTTCAAACTCTTTTTTATAGAAGCACGGGCTGCAGACGAGATCTTTCCTTTCCTTTCTTTTTAATGAAAAGGTACAGGTGTTTAAACTTTGCCAACTAACGGTATAGGTGGTCTCAACACAAGGAATATTAAGATAGGTACGAGATTGTCCCAATTCCAGCCCAGCAAAGACAGGTAAAGCAAATTACTAATTGCACGTCCGTAGTGGATGAGATAGACACAAGACTGTATTCAAATTCTGTGTCAATGGATTACATATAATTTAATGGAAAATCTCTTATATTTGGTAATTGAATCCAACTAAAATTCGCAATGCTAATTCATCGTCCTGCTCTATTAGGAAATTACTTGGAAATCCAATGCCAAAATATTACAGACGGGCATAAACCTGTAAAGCAATGTATAAGGAAAATCTTAATGGTATACCAATAAAATCTGCAAAATCTACATGCGCTCTGCATGAAACCGTCTTTATTAGCCATCTCATCCACGCCACAGGATAATACCAACATTGATACCGCTCCTCTAAAAAATTCAGGAATCCTTCTCTAGAAAAGGTCAAGTTAGCCTAGCCAAAATTTCACCTTTCTGTTTCCTAGAGCCAGGATAAGTAGTGCAAACATGTCTTACACCAAAATGTCAAAAAAATTTCCAAATGAAGCAGTTGAAGAAAAGAATACGAAAAACAAATCGGTGATGAAAGGTTGTCCATCACTAGATTTGAACCAATCCTTAGAAGAAATGGATCTGCAGTTAAATTCCTTTTCTAACTCGACAGATGCCACTAAACTGAAACCCCCAAAGGCATCAGAGCCTCTGTATGTGGTACGCAAGGAGGAACCCGAATATGGCTGCAACTTTTGCCCAAAGAAGTTCTCTAATAAGCAAGCGCTAGGTGGACATCAAAATGCCCACAAAATTGAGAAGGTCGGACAAAAGCGAGCCCGGCAAGGACAAGAAGCTACTTTTGGATATCCTGGTAATGGCATTAATTCTTTCCCTTTTCCAAATTCCTTTGACCAAGTTCCAAAAATGATTAAGAGTGCACACTACCCTCAATATATGGAGCATCAAGTGCATGCCTATGAGTACCCCGGGCTCCATTTTCCCCACATCTCATGAATCTGGTGTAGCTCAGCCGTTTATAGGATTTGCTGGCTTTTGCACTATCCCAAAACAACCCCCTAAACCCCAAATGCACGCCAGTGACTACCCAAGCTCCATGTTCCCAATGTCTCATGAATATGGTGTACCGCGCCCCTTTATGGAACTTGGTAGCATTGGCAAAAGCATGGAAAATTCTGCCTTTGTGTCATTTGGGAGAAGGGCAGGTCTGATGGGACAAGGTACATCTAAAGGCAGATCCACAGCTGTTGCAAAGAATGATGAAGCAGACCATCACAGACACATCAATAATACAGAGATCCAGCACCCAGAAGATGACCTCGACTTATCATTAAAGCTTTAATCATTCTATTTTATGCTGTTATTTTAAATTTTAATCAATTCGATTGAATTGCTATGAATAAAAGTCTTGAGTTCTCAAATGTTGCATAATTGGGAAAATATTTGTGAAGAGCCAAGTAATACACATAATCATCTTAAATGCATAGTAGAACTAGTAACTGCTAAAGGCCATAGAATTATCTAACTTGGAAATGGTCTTTTATCACAATAAAAATGAAAAAAAAACAAAACAAAACAAAACAAAACAAATAAACCAGAAAATTATCACCCCCCCCCCCCCCCAAAAAAAAGAAACACTATATTTGACTCTATTTTTAAGCTTAAAAAAAAAAGGTCAACAAAAATTATTATTTCAAAGATATTGATCTCTCTAGATCTGATCTACTGCTTTCGCAGTCTCACGTGCCATCATTATGTGCCCTACATCAAAACTTCTACACGAACTTTGTCAAGTATCTAGGCATTGGTAGATAGTCATGACTCTCAATCAGACAAGTCAACAAATGGTTCCTCTTGAGGTTTTGGATTACATTGTAATGAGGAGCACTCAGAAACAAGACCACATAGGTGTGCCTAAAAGGAAGCAATATATTGAGTCATGTAGCGGGACAATGTAAAAGCTAATTCTTTGTCACAGTCAAAGCACAAGTTACTAATCAGAATATCAGATGTAATGTAACTGGCATAACTCAGACATACATGACCCCAGACTCCAAAAACAATATACTAAAAAAGTTACTACTTTACCTTGATAACATTGATTGCATCTGCCTCTGTTACCAACCAACACAAAATACGATATCTATGCTCTTTTATTGCACACATGTTTTCACATAAGCTTAAGTTTGCTTTTCAACCATATATGCGAGAACATAAATCAACTATGTACCTTAGGTAATTGGATCTAGTTAACTTTTCATCAGTGAAACTATACTACCAACGGATTCCAACGATAGTGTGGTTGCACACTCCTCATAATCACTAATCCATGTGAGAAATTTGCACATAAAAAATCTCAATTATGCAGCTCAAATAGTTACATTGTTCATTTAAATGAAACAGTCACGATAAAAGCTAAAATACTGCCATGATGGCGTCGCTGGTAAGTGAACAGGCTATTTAATGACGATAAACAGCTAGACTTATCACGTTGTTACCTACCTTTCTTGCATCAAATGATTTTCTAACCACGGTGAACGCCTCTCGTGGCAACATTGATGCAACCTACAAAATAAATTTCAAAACACTGCACTCAGAAACGGAATGTAAAAAATTACAACAAACCCAAAAGGCGCCATTACATAGATAATTGCAAAGGTAATTATCGAAAATCCAAAAGCAACAGCAAAATATCCAGTTTAGGAGCCTGCTTTCATTCGAATTGATACAACTTCCATGGTAGAACAAAGTAATCATGACTTTAACACAATTTTACCAAATGAAGCACAATATGATCATCAAAACCCAATCCCTAGCTCCCACATAAAAACAAAACAAACAAACCAGAGCTCAAAACTTGAAATTCAATCTCTCACCGGAAATTCAAGAACCTTGGCGATCTCTTTAAGCAGAGCCTCAGACACATCCCAGAAATCTTTTCCAGGGTCATCTTGAACCGAAACTGCAAGCCGGGAAATTCTCCAAACACCTTCCAGACGTGTTGCAGCGTCGCTTTTAGTCTGTTTCTGCTGTCTTAACTTCCTTTTCTCCGAGGGGTACCTCAATTTTCCGGTCCTTTTGGCTTTCTTAGCACAATTTATACGAGGAGATTGTCGGAATTCGACAGATTGGTCGGGACTCCGAAATGCGAATCTGCAGTTAAATGTTGAGGCTGAAAATTTGTTGAATGAAACAGCGAGATTATGAGAGATAACGGGCATTCTCGCTTGTCAGCTGGCGAATTCCGATAAGGTGCAAAATGTTGGGGGTTTTTTTTTTTCGGAAAAAAGAGATACAATGCAATGTTGGGTTTTAGGATGGGGTTTTAGCTTTTGGGGTGGGGTTTTTTTGCAAATAAAATCACGAACAATTTTAAATTTGTGATTTTAACGTGACTTTTGAAGTGTGGCGAATTAAATCATAACCTTTTCAATTTTTGCAATTTCGTCCCCTCAATTTTTTCCGGCCACCGGAGTGATGAGTTGGAGCTTATGTGGATTATTTTTTTCCACGTAATTAATTTCAGACTAAGATTAAATTACTGACTAAGATTAAAACAAAATCAAAACCTAATTCTTTTATTTTACTTCTTTTTCGTCTTTTATTAAAATATATTTGATGTGTATCTTAAGTTAAAGATCATGACAAGATCTTCAATTTGATTTAAAATTCATTAAATATGAATTTGAAATAAATAATTTATTATAATTTAAAATTTTAAAGTGATTGTTTTTCTCTCTCCTATCTCTTTTACAATATTCTTTATTTTTTTTTCTCTTTCTCCTTATTTTGTTATTATATTATTTCTATTTGTATCTCTTTCTCCTACAAAATTTATATATCTTCTCTTCTCTTTTGATTAAAAAAACATACTAATTTATTTGCTGAATTATTTTATCAAAGCATACATAAAAATATTTAAATTAAAAAAATATAATGCACAAATATCGAGACAATATTATAAAAGTATTTATTAATTTTAATTTTAATAGAAAATAATAATCAATAACAAAAAACTTTCGGTAAATTTAATTATTATTATACAATATTCATTGAACTTAATATTATACTCCTACTCATTAAGTTGATAAAATTATTACTATACACTATTTTAAATCAAATACTAATATTTAAATTAATATATTTTTTGTTATTATTTAATTTGATTCATAAATAATAATATTTTTACATAATTTCAAATTTTAAAAATAAAAATGGGGGATACTGAAATTTAATCTTCGTCAGAAATTAATTACGTGGAAAAAAATTAATCCACATAAGCTCCAACTCATCACTCCGGTGGCCGGAAAAAATTGAGGGGATGAAATTGCAAAAATTGAAAAGGTTATGATTTAATTCGCCATATTTCAAAAGTGGCGTTAAAATTGCAAATTCAAAATTGTTCGTGATTTTATTTGCAAAAACCCCTTTGGGGTGATTGCATATAAAATATCGAATTTTCAACAAATGTTCAATAAATGCTTTTTTTTTTTTTTTTTTCTTGTTTTGCATATTCGTCTATTTCTTATTGTGGTGTGATAAGCAGATGGGATCCTCTGTCCCCAAATATAATGTATACCACTGCATATCACTCTTAATTCAGACATATATACCCACTTAGTATGAATATATTTAATAAGATGGTGAGTCGTATGTGGACCTTGTTATTATGAATGAATGTGACAAATTTGACGAATCTGGTGGCAAAAATTTTGTGTATGGAATGATTATTTATTAGTACTATATATTCATATATAGTACACCAAATTTTTGGTGTATGGAAAATTGCACCAAAATACACCAACTTTGTCGAAAATCCATATTTGATGCGAAGTTAGGAATTTACATTTTAATACACAAATTTATTTAGTTGTTCAATTTTGACACGATTTTGAATTCCCCCAATTTAAAATCATACGGCGCACACGTGGATCGCCGGCACGCGCTGTTTCGGTGGCCAGAGGATATACAAACGATGTCGTTTTTTCCAACTTAAAACAATGTCGTTTTACACTGATTCAAACCTAATAATAATTTAACCCCCAATTCAAAAACCAGTCCTTCATCTCCAACCCAAAACCCGTCATCATTTTTCACCATGCTTTGACTCCAAACGCAACTGCTCGACTCCATCTTCACCTTTGATTGATTGAAGCGCTTCATTTGAGAAGTGGCGTGGGATAATAATGTCAGCATCTTCGTTGTGGACGCCGTGATTACTTGTCGGTGCAAATTACCGACGAAGGTGGAGACCTCAAGAACTTCAAAAAATCCCGGAAGGAAGTTCTATTGCTGAAGTATGGAGACATAAGAAGACCCTTCAATTGTTTTCCCTCCATGAAATTTTCGATTTCCCTCTTTGAGTTCCAGCTCTTAGACCGGGCAACACAATATGTCTTTGGAACAAAAATGTGGACTCATATGCGGGATTCCCTATCTATGGCCAGCCTTCAGTCCTCATAGCCCAACTCCCGCATAAAGAAAAGTTCTTGCAGTTATAGGGGATTTCGCCCCTAGATCTCACTCTTTGGATCTGATGTCCCCGTGTATAGTACGTGTACAAGAAAAGGAAAGCGATTTAGGGCCCTCGAAACCTTCGTTGTTTCTTTTTATGCACTACCAAATCTGCAAATATATATAAACCCTAATATTCTTCACATCTCTCTCATTTTCAGTGTAAGTATTTCCTTTGGGTGGACACTGCACAACAACAGTTGAATGTAGTTTCGAATGCCCAATTTGATTAATTTTTTTAGAATTGTTTAGATAGAGAGGTTGAAGGGAAAGTTGCTGAATTTGATAAGAAGATGAAGGAGTTGGGGGATTTGAAGATTTACTGTGGGAAGAAGATGTTTTGGATGTGTTGGTTGATTGTAATTAAACAGAGGGAATAACAAGTAGATGAATAATACTTGTCATGCATCCGCCATGTCTCCGCGGTGCGCCGCCACTTCTTGCGACTATACAACTCTCGCCGGCGTTAGAATAAGGCAAGAGGAAGAATGATCGGAAGCGAGAAATGAATGATCGGTTGTAACACCCTAATCTAATTAAGGAGTTAAATATAACATTTAAATAAATATTTAATGCGGAAGTCTTTTATACTAATTTAAAACTCACTTTTAGAATAAATATTTTCGAAAATAATTTATAGAAAAAGAAATCTTTAAATAAAATTGTTTTTTTTTAAGCACTTTTAAAACGATTTACTAAGATATCAAAATTTTCAATAATGTATTCAAATATAAATCTTGATTTTTAAATCATAAATTTAATAAATTTATTTTCAAAGCACGACATGAAGATGTCAGAAAAACAATTAACTAATTAATAAAACTTGTACTAAGGAAAAACTCTAAATATAAAATAATATCTTTTTAGCAGCGGAAAATTTAACAAAATAAAATCTTTATATAATTAAAAATTATGTATGTATCCATATATATATTTTTGTAAAGATATAAATTCTTAAATAAATATTTGAAATGAATTTAAATATAAATTAAACAAGTCATGACATTAAAATAATATAACAACATTTATTTAAATAAATCACACACAAATCTCAAATAGTATAGAATTTCAGAGTTTACATAACTAAAAGATATCACATGAAATAACATAATATGTTTTAAGAAACATTTATTTTTAAATAGATTCGACGCGCCCATTCGACTCTCCACGCGCCTCCAATATCAATCACCTGAAACTGTTGAATATGGGATGAGCATACAGGGTACACTCAGTGTGGAAACATGCAATAATTGTCCATGTTAATAAAATGGTAACACATATTGTCATAACGTAACATAAATTCCATACGCACTGTGGCAATCCAAGGACTTTAATGTCCCGGATCCTATATGTGGGCCCCTGGCGACAATATAATGGTTGCAACCCTGTAACATGAAATCGCATTGTGGCATACCAAGGACGGTGAAGTCCTGGACCAATTATGCTGGCCCCTAGCGATAAATATTTTTACAACACATACGGTAAACACATAATATTAAAATGGACAAATATTAACCACGTGCATGTACTGAAATAAATCCCACACCTGAAACTTGAACTTTTGAGCTTTGAAAATTAACTGCAAGAATTTAAAGTTCACATCCTAGTCGCGCCGCACCTAGTCAGATAAATTTAAATAATAAGACATGAGGGCCTAATTAAACTTTAGAAAATAATTTAGATTATAGGATCATATAAAAATAATTGATCTAATAAATTTAAGTAGTAAAATATATTTTCTTATAAAAAGATTTGGGTGGGTTGATATTTATTTAATTAAAACTTGAGTATTTGATTTATAAAATTCTTAATCCATTAAATATAATAAAATGAAATAAATAATGAGATGCATGCTTCTTTAAAATTTGGGTTAGTGTTAAAAATACCAAGTCCAATTTAATTAAAAGAATTATGCAGCCCAAAGCAAAATAAATGCAGCCCAATTACTTAATTAATCTGAGCCCAACTATCTTAAATAAATTGAGCCCATTAGCCAGCCCAAGCCCATTTCCCTTCCATTCACCCTAATTTATATTCACACCACACACATACGCAGCAGCGCAGCTCCCATTTCCTCACTCTCTCTCTGCCGCTCTCTCCTCCCTCTCCTCTTCTCGGCCCTCCTCCTGCCGCCACCACCGGACGGCATCGCCGTCGCCGGAGCCGGCGGCCCTGCCTCATCTCTCTACTTTATTTCCTTCAACCTCTCTCCCTCTTCCCATATCTCTCTTTCCCTCTCTGCCAGACGGCCCTCGGCGAAGCCGACGCCGCCCCCTGTCCTCTCCTCACCGCGCCCAGCCGCGGCGTCCACCCTTCTCCGGCGACAGTCGCCGCCAGCCACCACCCTCTCTCCCTTTTGGCCGACAGCAACAGCCGCCTGCGCCGCTCCCGGGTCGCCAGCAGCTGTCCCAGCTACTTCTACCCTCGGCCGGACAGCACAGCAGCGGCCGAGACCGTGCCGCCGCCCCTGTCTCCTTCCGCCAGCCGCCGTGGCGCACAGCGCCGGCGGCGCTGTTTTTCAGCCATCCCCCCTCTTCTTTTCTCTTGTCTAAATTCTAAACCAACATTCCCCTTCTATTTTCTTTTCTTTTTGTAGAACAGTGAATATGATTTCGATCAATTTAATATCTGTATATGCATGTTTAAATTTATAAAAACAAGAATTGTGTGGGAGTTTGGTTGTTTTCTGTAAATTGAAAGAAAGCAGAAATCTTTGCATATGAAAATAAACTATACAAGTTTTTGAGAATTACCGATGGAGATTCGGCAGTGGGAAGGAAACAGGATGAATTATAAAAGACTTTTTCTTGTTGGATTTGCTGGGTATTTGCGATGAAGAAGATGAGATATACATATATATATATATATATATATATATATATATATATACTGGATTGAAATATCGTGGTTGAGGAGTAAAAATCGAATTTGTGAATTTGAGGATTCGTCGAAGATTTGAAGTGTGAAAGAAATCCTGCTGTGGAAGGAAAAAATCAAGATTTGAAATCAAAGTTTTGCTGCTGTGGTTGTCAAATTTTACGGAAAGGGAGTTTGATTAGTGAATAGGTGTGTGCTTGTGATTTTTCTGAATATATATAGAATGTTCAGAGAAATACTTGTAGTTGTAGAGATGTAAAAACAGGAAATGATAAATTGTACTGAAATAGAAATTTCATAGATTGAAAATTAATACCATGTTGATTGATCTGCAGTTAGAGAGAAAAACTTGGTTATCTCGAAGTATAGTTTTTGCTTTTGTAAAATTTGCAGAGATGGAGTAGAAGATGTATATATATATGATGAGCATAAAAGTGGCTAAATGAGAAAAATAGGGCAAACAAATGTAAATAAGGTATCCAAATCCTTGAAATCATTAATTAACTATAAATGTTGAAACTTGAATAATTGTTTTAAGATCATTGCAAAAGAATTTGGCACATTAATAACAATAAACCCAACACTAATAAAAATTATGAAAATATTTTATTCTTAATCCAAAATTAATATAATGTCCATGATAAATATATTTAAGAAAATAAATTTATTTAGGTCCAAATTTATATAAAAATATTTTAGAATATAAAACTTTATTTCTATAGGTATAACCTAGAATTTAGAGTCATACATCTAGCTAGGATAAGGCTTTGCAGAGAATGTTTATGCAAGATTGACAATGATCCATGAAGTAGATAAGTGAATTGATTTTGAGAGATAAACATGAAATAAATGATAAAAATTAGTGAAGAGGTAAAAATGGAACGAATGTGGCTACAAATATTTCGTGGAGGCTAAGAAAATATATCCACATCTTTAGTTAAAAGTAAAAGAAATAGTGATCAGTGTTCTTTAAATGCAGTAACTATTTTAGGATCATTGCAAAGAATTTGGCCCATGGCCCAATATTTAATGAAATCGAAAGATAAATTCTTACAAAATCACAGTTAAAAGGCCCACTTCAATTCAAATTATTTAGGTCCAAAATAAAGAATATTATGCAAATATTTATTCATGGCTAAAATTTTAAATTAATGTATTTAAGTATAAAATAAATTTCTATTGCTAAGAATATATAATCTATAATTTAAAGTTATTTATCTAAGTAGGGGCGCGACTAGACTAAATTCATAAACTCGACTCTTAGATATATATATATATATATATATATATATGTTAATAACTTGAAAATATAATAATTTCCAAATAAAATTTGCAAAGGAAATAAATGGTTTTGGGCTGTGACATCGGTGAAAATGGAAATGAGAAAGAAGAAGGTGAAATTAAAGTTGGTGCATGAGGGTATAGTATCAATTCAGAACAAAACGACGACGATTTGATTAAAACCCTATTTTTAATTCAGAGAACAAAACGAATTGACACGTTAATTGACACATATGCAAAACGACGTCGTCTGGAAGCCACGCTTGATAAGTAATAGCCACGTAATTGCCACGTCAGAAAATGTGGTCGCCGGAATTCAAAATCGTGTCAAAATTGAACAACTAAATAAATTGGTGTATTAAAATGTAAATTCCTAACTTCGGCAAAGTTGGTGTATTTTGGTGCAGTTTTCCTTCCTATATATGATATATATGAAGTAGCTCAAAAAGTGGCGGCTTCGAATGTGATGACAATTGACTTATTTTACTCAGAGACGATTAGGCTGAGACTGAAATGCACTTCCAAATTAAATTAAACTTTGCATTATGACTGTGCCAATATGTGTTTTAATTTCTGGATGCTATAATTACAAGATAACATATTTATGAGATAAATATGACCAATCAGTAGACATAGGAATAAAATGAAAAGCAGCAGCGGCAAATCGTCCTCTTCATAGCTCTTAAAGAATCGACACCCTAGGCAAGAGTTCCAACTTCGACTCAATCAATAGAGAAAGAGTCTATTTATAAAACCGATCAGGGCCAGAATTTTAATTCAGGGGGCCAAAAAAAAATTAAAATAAAATTTATAATTAAATTTAAAATAAAAAAATTAGATTAAATTAAAAATAAATAATACTAATCATTAACACAATTATAATATAATTTAAATTACAAAAAATACATTTGAAATAGATTTTCAAGTTTATATAAAACAACTTCAAAAAATCAAGATGGATAAAATTTGGAGTTTTGGCAAATAAAATCAAGAACTATTTCGAATTAACAATTTTAACGTGACTTTTGAAATGTGGCTAAATCACCATCTTTTCAATTTTTGCAATTTCGTCCCCCTAAATTTTTTTCCGATCGTCAGATTGTTAACTTGGAGTTTATGTAGATTAGTTCTCCACATAATATTCATGTTACGATGTATTTTGCAATAAATTTACTAAATATTGAAAATTATGGTGCAAATACAAGATACGGTCTCTTTCTAATTTGAAGAAAATTTTAATTGAAATTGTACGAAACGACGTCGTTTAGGCCTCACAGAAACGACGTCGTTTAAGCCTCACAAAAACGAGTCGTCATTACTTTTTTTGATAAGAAAAAGGAATTTATAAAAAACCATGGGTACCAGCAGTACCAAGATCACATTACAGAGTCACAAGAGATGAAGCATCAGCTAACCATCCCTCAAAGTTCGAATCTAACTCAAGAAAACCGAAAATCTTACCCCAACTCCACATCCTCACCTTAATCTCCGTAACCACTTTGTGTATGTCTCATCCTTTGTTTTCGAATCTGCTCACATTTCTACATCTCCAGACGACCCAGTTAACACAGCACCACAGCGCAAGTAAGAATTTTCTACTCCTTTTCCAAATTCCCAGATTAGTAAACGAAAGGAAGTGTGACACCACGTTAGGTGGTCTCACAAAACACATACCAAGCCAGCGAAGGATATCCTCCCAAACTTTTTCCGTCTTCGGGCAATGTAAAAGGAAATGGTCAATCGTCTCCTCGTTATGAAAGCATGCATTGCAGCCGAGATCCACTTCGTCCACCAGAATATTCCTTCTTCTAAGATTGGCACACGTGGGAAGTCTATCTCTTAGCGTCCGCCATGCTGTGACCCTAACTTTATGCGGAACTGGGCTTTTCCACACCTTCGAGAGGATGTCGTTGATCGCTTCCGGTGCTGGCCTCTCCTGTCTTGTCTTGTAAATGACTTCGTATGCCGATCTAGTGGAATAGAAACCATCCTTAGCAGCAGTCCAAGACCAATCATCAGCAGCACCTGCATCAAGCTTAGCACCAGAGATGAAAGAAAGCAGAGCTTCAACCCCCCTCAAATCTCTTTCAAAAAGCTCTCGTCTCCAGCTCAGTTCCCACTTCCAGACCCCATTCTCCCAAGTACCCGACTCGCTAATGAGGGCCTCTTTATTGACACAAAGATGATACAACCGAGGAAAGACGAACTTTAGAGGCATCGACCCTACCCATTTGTGACTCCAAAATTTTGTATTATTCCCATCCCCGACTTTAATGCAAATGTTATCAAGAAACCAAGACTCCCCCGAACCACCAATCACAGAGATAATTCTAGACCACCACCCATCCCTAACCCTGCCTCTACCACAACACTTCACCGTTTTCTCACCCCACTCAAGATCCCCATACAACGACTTGACAACTCTAGCCCACAACAGACCTCCTCCCTTTAAGAATCTCCAAAACCATTTCACCACAAGAGCATGATTAAACCATTCCAAATTCTTAAAACCAAGCCCCCCTTCTGCTTTTGTTAAACACAACTCCTTCCACTTCACCCACGCCACCGAGCGCGAATGCTCCCCCCTCCCCACAAGAAACTCCCACATAAAGAATTCAAGGCACGCACCGTTGCTTTTGGAATATAGGAGAAAGAAAGTTGATAAATTGGAATGGACTGAAGAACAACTTTAATCAAAGTGGCTCGTCCAGCCAAAGAGAGCTTTCTGTTCTTCCACGAGTCAATTTTCTTCTTAACTTTTTCCACCAAGTAATTCCAATCTGTTACCTTTTTGCAGCAGCCACCCACCTTTATTCCAAGGTATTTGAACGGCATAGATCTGACATTACATCCCAGGACCGCGGCCATCCTCTCAAGTCTACTGACATCGACGCCAATTCCCATGAGATTGCTCTTGTTGAAATTCACCGACATCCCAGAGATTAAATGGAATAACATGAGGATATACTTAATTGCTTCTGCATTTTTCTCTTCATCGGCCAACACGAAGACAGTATCGTCAGCGTATTGGAGGTGAGAGATCCTAATGTTGTCTTTTCCGATCTCTGCCGGCCCCACAAAACCTTTCTCCACCGCTCTCTCGACCAGGGAGTGCAATCCTTCTGCTGCAATTAGGAAGAGGAACGGTGACAGTGGATCACCTTGACGGAGACCTTTCTCCAGCGAAAATTCCCCAGAAGGAGAACCATTAACTAAGACATTTGCCGATGCCGAAGTGAGACAGCCTCTTATCAACTTCCTCCACCTCGAGTCGAAGTTAAATCTATCGAGCATAACATCCAAGTAATCCCACTCCACGAAATCATATGCCTTTGCAAAATCCACTTTGAAGAAAAGCCTCTTTCTCTTCTTTTTTTTTTGCCTCTGCTATAGCCTCATTCAAGATTACCACTCCATCAAGAATGAACCTTCCGCTGATAAAAGCACTCTGATTATCAGAAATGATGGAGTCCATAACACCTTTCATTCTATTTGCCAAGATTTTGGCAATAACTTTGTACAGGCTGCTAATGAGGGAAATGGGCCTGAAATCGTCGAGAGAGATCGCACCTTCCTTTTTGGGAATAAGAACAATGAAGGAAGGATTACCTCCCCTCGGGATCTTCCCGTTTCGGTAGAATTCTTCCAACGTAAGTCATTACTAATCCATGTAAGCTTCAATTCAACAATCTGCTGATAAAAAAAATTGGGAAATGGAATTATAAAAATTGAAAAAATAGTAATTTAATTCACCACACTCAAAATGTCACGTTAAAATTGCAAATTTGAAATAATTCGTGATTTTATTTGTCAAAATCCCATAAACTTTGTAAAGCAAAATAATTTTCAATATCAAATTCAAAAAATAAATTTCTAAAATTCAATCAAGCATGATATGCATAAATTAATTATGTGTTTACTTCTTCAAAACGTCTTAACTCTGTCTCCAAGGGGACACCAAGCGGTGCGACCTCATGTGTGAACAGTGAGGTCTCGGGTTCAAACCTCACTGCTCCCCCTCTCCCCCAAGTAAAAAAAAATGTCTTAACTCTAAAGCTTACATATTAATTACAGTATAAAATAGCTAAACATGATAATGACGTAGATAATTTTTTTAATATAAAATTATGAAAATACCCTCTGCTATTTTTGAAAATCTCAGGGACCAGCGACCCAGATGGGATCCTCTATCCCAAAATATAGTGTGTACCACCGTCTACCATTCTTAAATTCTTTATTTTATAATTATTTTTTATAAAAATAAAAATTATTGTTATATTATGAACTCTAATAAATATTTATCATTAAAAAATTGAAATTTTAAAAATTATATACCCTAACTTTGAATTAATGAACCCAAATAATCTATTATTAATTCAAATAAATATAACAAAATAATTATAAACCCTAATTGGATGAGTGAACCCTTATTAATTATCTTTATATTATTTTAATGCATAATAAATTAAAATTGAACAAAAAATAATTTAAAATTATTACATAATGCAAGTGGTACACAGTGGTACACAATATATCCTGGAACACAGGATCCCATATGCCAGCGACCACCCCATTGCTATCCAAATGAGATTCTCTGTCCCAAAATATAGTGTGTACCACATGTACCACTCTTCATTTCTTTATATTTTAAAATTATTTTTTATTCAATTTTGATTTATTATGCTTTTATATAATATAAAGATAATTAACAAGGGTTCACTCATCCATTTAGGGTTTATACTTATTTTTTTATATTTATTTGAATTAATAATAGCTTATTTGGGTTCTGCTGAAATAGAAATTTTATTAAAAAGAAAAAGAAAAAAAGAGAGACCAGATACATAAGGAAACAAGCAAAAACACCCGCAAGAAACCCCGGGTAACCAAAAAACAAACCAAGACTAAGAGAACATTTTAAGAGGGTCGTCCTCGTCTAAAACATCGTCCTCTTCATCGTCCAACATATCGTCCCATTTTTTCTTCATTTTTGAAGAGGCCACAACCGACATAGCATGGGCTGCATCGGTAGAGTTAGAGGAGTTGATCACAAAGTTTTGCAGTATCTGTCCTCGAGACTGAGCATATTTCACTTTATTCAGGAACTCCACAGGCGAAGAAGTGTCAAGACTTGGGCCATGCATATCGTCACGGCGTGCTGAGTTTTGGAAATCCGAAGACATGCCATTGATTATGATACGACGGAGCCTGTGCTTGATAGAAGAATCAGAAACTCTCTCCTTCTTGGTGATAGCCCCTTTCGGACGCCCTCGTGTACGAGAAATGGGTCCTGTCGTCCCAGTCAAAGTTAGCACAGCGTTGTTGTCAGTCATAACAGCAAGCGGCTGAACAACCAGAGGTGCAGAACTCCTCTCGTGTTCCTGCTCAACTACCTCAATTTGGCTCTTTTCGTCATCTGACCCAGGGTGTTCCATATCCTTTCTACCCTGACTGTCCTGAGGGATGCAAGCATCTGAAGCTCGGCCTCCATCAGAAGGCGGCTTGTCCATGTTATCATCACCAACAAGTCTCTGTTCATCTTGCAACTCTAGAGAAACCAACACAGCAAAGGGATTGGATGAGGTAGGAGAGTCTGAAGAAGAGTTCAGTTTCTGTCCAACCTCAGCTCCTTTCCAGCCCATGCTGGAGTTTCATGATTTCCGGTGTAGGGACGAGGATGAACCCTGTGGTCATCTACCTTGGACTGACGACGTTCCTCGGTCGTGGTCGTTTTACTTCTTCTGCATTCATTAGAAATATGTCCCACAACATTGCAGACGGAGCAGTAATAAGGCAAATTCTCATATCCAAACTTGATAGTAAAATCAATGTCGCCACACTTAATATCTAAAGCTTCAGGAATATCAGCCGAAACATCTAACTCAACAAGAATTCTAGCAAAGTGACCCACATGAGCCTGTGCAGACTGACCATCAATCAAGATAGGCGTACCCACTTCTCATGCGACCCCGGAAAGAACCTCTGGGTGCCAATATTCATGTGGCAAGTTAAAGATTCTAATCCATACCTGAACCAGGGTAGAATTCGCTTTGTAGGGATCAAAATTCGGCACCCAAGCCTGGAGATGGAGTATACCTGAGCGTAGACGCCAAGTCTTTTTAGCGAAAGCCGCTGCCCTATCCTCGTCGGTGGTGAAATTAAAAGTGAAGTAACCTTTTCCGAGCGGATGAATCGACCAACCAGCAGCCGGTTTCCAAAGCTGCTGAAGTTCCTCCCAAAGATCCGCTGCAAACCGAGGTGACTCACCTTTGCGGAGGATCAGCCGGCCGTGAATCGCATGGGCGAAACGCTGGACTTGTCTTTGGTGGAAAGAAGGCTCTAAAACAAGGCAACGTTTGAGATCCACCAACTCTGGTCGGAGGATTGTATAGTCATGAGCGGGGACGTCCCTAGGCTTGGAAACTTGCTCTGTCGGACTGCCATCCCTAGCTTTCAGTTTATCTGCAAAAGAGGCTTTCGGCGGAGGCGACACCTTCGGAGCAGACAGCGGACTGACCACTTTCGGATGGGCAGTCCCGATCGAGCGAGGCGGGATCAGGCCCTTAGGACCATCGGCCTGAGAAGAGACGCCGACAGTATGGGCAGTCATCACCGCAGCGATTTCCGGGAACGAAACATCAGCAGTAACTCTAGCAGCCTCCGCCGAACTATCTGTGACAGTGATGCTCGGAGGCATCGTGATTCCAGACTCGGGGAAGAGAAGCGCCGTCATTACTGTGGAAGAGTTCATTGTCGTCTGATCAGCAGTGGTGAAAACCCTAGTAGAACTGTGTAGTGGCGATGAAGATCGACTGACAGGAGCAAAGTTATTAGACACAATGGGGTAATTTGGGAGGGGAGGCTGGAGCGATGCCATTTCTCACAAATAGTTCAGATCGGCAGCGGAGATTGCAACGGCGACGTCGAGAGAGCAACGTGCGTTGAGCGACGCCCGCAGCCTTGCCGGAGCAGCTCGCTATGGAGTAGGCCGCGCGACGTCTATGGCGTCGCTGCTCTCAAGCGGCGGTGGGGCTGACGGGACTGAGCACAGCAGCAGCGAACGGTGGGCCGGCGTGCGGCGAGCAACGCCGGGCTGGTGGCTGGCACGTAGTCCAGGCTGGTGGCGCGTCTCCTTGCCAAGGGCGGATCTGGAGAAATCACCCGAAGCCGCCACTACAACAAAAATTGGATAAGACATTACACATATAACACTGTTTTTTGTCAAAGTCTGTGGTCTTATATATTTTGTCTGTGGTCTTATCTTTGTCTGTAGTCTTTTAGCATGTAAATATGCTAATAGACACTAGACTTATGAGTCTGTTGTTATAGCTGAGTTGTTAAATATAATCTATAACACTGGATCTAATAGTCCATGGTCATATATATGATGTTATTTTATAAAAATAATAAATTGGTGAAATAATAATAAAATTTAAAAAATAATTTTGTTTTTCTTTGAAATAAATGTAATCTAATCTAATTTCCCCAAACCACCAATCACTAGCTCTCTCTCCCGTCTGCTTTCCCCCAAATCCCATTCCGCTGCTCCTTCTCCAATCACCAAACCCTATCGAAGCCGCTGCTATGGTAAACGGTGGCGGCAGGCGGATGAGTGAGAGGAAGAGGCAGAGGGTAGTTTTCTAATTGGGGTCTTGAGAGAGAGATTTTGGGTTTCTATCTGGGGGTTTGACCAATTGGGGGATGGGGATGGAGAAAGAGTCGGCGAAGAGATGGAGAAGGGGGCGGCGACGCGGCAGCCGTGGAAGAGCGGCTGCGGCTGCAGCTGTTCATGGCGAGAGAGGAGATGGAGACCGAGAGAGTCGGGCGAGATGTTGAGAGGGAGAGTCGACAGATGCAGATGATGGTGGGGGTGAAGAACCGCTGACGAAGCGCCGCCGGTCTTGCTGGAGGTGGTCGGCGGCTTGGGAGAGAGAAGAGAGATTTCTGAGAGAGAGAGAGAGAGAGACGCTGGATGTGGCCAGCCCTAGCTCGAGTTCGATTCAGTTCCTCTTAGCACTCTTGCTCCTTCGGATTCAGCATGCTGCTCCACTCTGACTTCAGCTCGTCGTCTCTCCGCAATTCTAACTATTCACTTCCGAGGTATTATTTCATCCTACTCAATTTGTAATTGTTGTTGATTCCTGTTGTTTTTCGTGATTCATTAATCCATTGCTCATCCTTGTTTTGATTTAGCTTGAAGAAGAAAAATTTTGCTTTTTGTTTGGAATTTATATTCAGTGGATGGTTGAATGGCTTCCTACTTTGGTATATGATGTTTGTTGTTTGAGGTTTTTGCATTTTAAATTGTGCAAAAAACTTCATGTTAAAAATTGAATCATTTTGCCATTCCGTATATTATTTTTCGGTTTTCTCCTTAATTGATTTTCTGCCATTTAACGATTTATCAAAGACTAGGATGCGTAACGTAGTTAACCAAATACTCATTAGTGTGGTTGTGAATATTGAAATTGTGAGCATTGATGGGTTAAGATTATCTGGTAATAGTAAGAGATTATCTTGAACATACTTATGTAAGATAAGCCGTCATTTATTCTTTTGTTTTGTGGTTTAAGTTGGCCTTAGAGGTGTTATATCGATTGACTAAGACTCGAAAACCTTTTGATTTGATGCAGATTTAACTATAATTATTGGAGCAGGTTTGGGACTTGGAGATTTGATAATTTATAATTGTTTTTTGCTTATTAATGTTTCATATCCAACTGGCACTAGAAACCCCAGTAACACCATATCCGAATATGCAGAGAAAGTTGCCAAGAATGTTCTTGGAGAGTTACTTTATTGCTACTTTAACTTAGTTATGAATGAAGAGACATGTTTCATATGGCCCAATGAAGATTTTGTGTTCGTATATTTAGGCTTCACCTCTTCAGATACGCTTTCTTATTAGCGTCCTATATACTATATGTTCTTCGCTTTTCCTATACTCTTCTGTTGCAGTGTGCTAGACAAGGGTTTGCACTTGGTCTTACAATGTTAGTTGGCATGGTTCATAGCATTAAATTAGAGTCCTTGTTAAAGCTAATTACAACTTTGCTGGAGGTCTCTTCTTCCATGAAGGGGGTCAGGTGAGTATTGGTCCCTTCTCATGAAGTCAGTAATTGAGATTTATATTTTATTTATGTGGAGCCTTTTATTTATAGGAGGTTAAAGACTGCTTACTGGGCCGTTTATTTGCATATGGAGCTCTTGCAAGATCGGGAAAGCTTACTGAAGAATGGATATCAGATAATAGTAGTGCACTCATCAAAGAATTTAACAAATGTCTTATTGATCTTGCAGCTAAGAAACGGTACTTACAAGAGCCTGCTGTTGCTGTTTTATTGGAGATAGTGGGAAAGGTAATCTGTCGTATTACTTACAGCACATTATTATTTTATCATCATCCTGTGGAGTGGAATATTTTTAGCATACAAGTTAACTTGATATGCATTGGATATGCATTCTGGTGATCATGAGGATTAAGTCAAAGGTCTTTTTTTTCTTTTTCTTTTTTTTTTCCTTTTTAAGTTATCCTTAAGATTTATTCTTCTGTAAGTACTCTATTAGTCTATTAGATCATGCTGGGACATAACTCGCATATTCTTCACAAATTTACATGTAACCAGTTTATGTATTAGTTTTAAGCTTTCATGTGTATCATATCTCCGTATGATTGTTCAATTATTGGTTTCCTACCTTGACTAGATATTGCCCTATATTTTTGTCATGGTTTAGTTGCCTGAAGGTACTACTCGTATTTGTTTCTTAATTTTATTTTATTTTTATCACTGATTAAGTGATATTATTTCAAGTCTTTGCTGATCTGCATGTCTTGAATATTGCAGGAGTCTAGCTTCTGTCAGCCACGAGTACATAGTGTATGACCTGTTTTGGTTAGCCATGCAAGATGTTGATTCAGCATCAAGTCTAATTTCGAGCAAGAAGCACAAAAGAAGTCGTAAGAGTACCCATTCAAGTCAAAGTATCACGAGGTAGCTCAGCTTTACAAGGGCAAAGACTTGAGTTTTTTTTGGTTTGTGGTAGTTTTTTGTCATTTTTATTTTCTTTTGACTTTATATAGAACTATTGTACTTAGCATTTTGATTATCTTCGGATGATAATTTTAATACAAGTGTTAACTCATTTGAATGTTAGGATTGAACTTATTTGGTAGTGGATCCACACATTTTAGTTTTAGTTATTGTTAGAATTTGGTCGAATCTTTAAGTTGTAATGAATATTGAAATTTTATAATGATTATGTTATAAATGAAAATGATTTTCTCATGCTTTTAAATAAATATTGAATTTTCAGGAAAAAAAATTTCTTATAAATACAGGATTTAATTGATTTTAAAATTATAAAAGAGCATGGTTTTTTTGGGACCTACGACACAACTCAAAAACTGAGGTGGTATATAAGAAATAAATTGGGTGTTTTTCTACTACGACAACAGACAAAAGCTAGTGTCGTATACAGAAAATACCATAGACAATCGGCACCTACGACACTACTCGAAAACCATAGTGATATTAATGATACAACAACGGACTCTATGCTCTCAAAGACCATATACAATGTCTGTTGTCATAAATATCTATGACAACAGGCAATACCTGTGGTCTTTGAGCACCTTTTTCTAGGCACCTACGACACTACCACTTACAACAACAGACATTTTCTCTAATAGACAATAGGCATTGCCCAATGTCTATTAGCTTTTTTGTAGTAGTGCGCCACTGGAGAAGGCTCAACGCCGTTGCTGGGAACTTCGTGACCGGTGCCGTCGGCTTCGATGGAGGCCCCGCTCACCGATCGATCCGACGAGTCGGCGCGAGTCGGAGTCTGGGCCGTTGGGCGTTGCTGAGGCGGGCGAGCAGCTTGCGGAGTGACAGCGAGGGAAGGTCCAGGCCGTCCGGCGGTCCGATCCGGCGGGATTGAGTGGGTCAGTCAAAGCACACCTTCGTACTTTTCCGGCGCCCAGATCTGGTGTGAATGGACTCCAGGGGGAGAAGACGCGTGAACACGGTCAATTAAATTTTCATTTCAAAATAGGAACCATGTCATGCGGATATGCAATGAATCCAAGGTTGGATATGCCTTTTGGGGCCAAAACTAGAGCGTTTTTTTGGAGATTTTCATCAGATTTTTCCAATCATCCCTAACCCTAAGAGTGGTTCGCAAGATGTTCTTTAAGCTTATAGCTTATTTGGGTTCATTAATTCAAAGTTAAGGTATATAATTTTTTAAATATTAATTTTTCAATGATAAATACTAATTAGAGTTTATCATATAATAATAATTTTTATTTTTATAAAAAACAATTTATAAAACAAAGAAATGAAGAGTGGTACACGTGATACACACAATATTGTGGGACAGAGGATCTCATCTGCTATCATGATGTTTTCAGACATAAACACGTACAATAAGGGACACTGTACTATCTCTAAAAAAAAAAAAAGAAGAGAAACACGAAGACGTAAAATTGCTCAAATGTCGTCATAGAAGCATTTCTTGAATTCATCCAAATGATCTTCCTGCAGCCAAATGGCAACATTCAATCCACCGTCGCCGCCGTCGCCGGGGAGGATATACGATTTTCCGTCTAATCCTATCGGTCCCGGCCCCACGTTCATCTCCTTCCCCCACCCGAAATCCGTTCCTAACAACGGCAGCGCCGCCCAACTTATTATCACCACATTAGGGTTTCCCAATAAACCCCTCTTCGGCCGCCCCTCGCTGTCCAGTGATCTGAACCGCCCCACATCCGGCAACTTCTTTAAATAGTCCATGTAGCCTCTCACAGCGTCGTCGGTCACCTTTTCCACGGCCTCGCGGATTTTTCTGGAGGCGGCGGAGATTGGGTTGGAGAGGAGGCTGCCGGATTTCTCGGTGACCACCACGCGAAATAGGGCGTTGCCGAAGTAGTTTTCAGGGAGCGGCGGGTTCAATCTTTTGCGGAAGTCGGCAACGAAGAAGAGGCCGGTCGGCTGCTCGGCGGCGTGGCCGCGCGCCTTGCTCGTGCACCGCCAGATATGGGCGGCGACCGCCTCGAACCGGCTGTAGCCGCGGCACGAGGCGTTGTCGAGGCCGAGGTTGGCCTTGCCGCGGAGCTTCTCTATTAGGGTTTTGCTGAGGCTGAGGAGCGCGACGGCGACCGGCTTCTCCTGCTCGTCCGGGTCGTCCTCCTGGCCGAGCAGAGTCGGCATGGGGCCGAGCACCGCCGCGTCGAATTCAGAGATCGGCGGCGTGTCGGCTTCCAACGCTTTACGATCTAGATAGGGCGGCACGGCGGGCCCCACGCCGCGGGCGATCTTCGCCCACTCGCCGACGAAGTGGAGGGCGCTGGAGCCGTCGGCCACGACGTGGGAAAAGCCGAGGCCGACGGTGACGCCGCCGCAGCGGAGTCTCGTGAGCTGCACGATGAGCATGGGGATTTCGTGGATGGGAGCGGTGTAGTCCACCGAGGGGATGAACGGCAGCATGGCCGGAGTTGGGCGGAAATCGCCGAAATCCTCCACGGCGGCGTCGGAGTGGGCTTCGAATATGGGGACTCCCTGGCCGCGGCAGTGGAGCTCGACCCTGCCGCCGCCTTCAGCCGCCCAGCTGAGGCGCCCGGCGAGCGGGTAGAAGGGCACGAGGGCCTTGCCGAGGGAGTCCTTAAGGCGCGAAACGGCGTCGATTGCGTCTAACACGGCGGAGTGTTTGTAGAAGTAGAGGGTTGGAGTGTGGAGGATATCTTTGATTTGATCGCCGGCATTCAAGTACATGATCTCGTCCGGCGTCGCCTCCGCCGGCCGGACAATGTGAGTGGCCTCGACTGTCGCCATTTTGCGGAAGTAAAAGAAGAGATGGAGAGGAGAGGAGGGCTGTGATTTGGTTAGTGGTGGAGATGAAAGACTAGTGTTGTATGTATGTATATATAGGTGATATTTAGAAGTAGAAATCGAAAGGTAGGTTTAGAAATCAGAAGGGTAGGTTTATATAATTAAGATGATGTTACCGGTGGTGCCATGCATGAATTAATTTGATTTCTAAGGGTAGGTTTATATAACTAAGATGATGTTACCGGTGGTGCCATGCATGAATTAATTTAGTTCCTAGGGAATCCTCTGTCCACTATTTTGTGTATATCACTTTATACCACTTTTAATTTATCTATTTTATAATTTTTTAATAAAAATAAAAAATATTATTATATTATGAACTCTAATTAATATTTATCACTAAAAATTAAAATTTTAAAATATTATATATATATATATATACCCTAACTTTGAATTAATGAACTCAAATAATCAATTATTAATTTAAATAAATAAAAAAATAATTATAAATCCTAATTGGATGAGTGAACCATTGTTAATTATCATTTTATAATATTAAAGCATAATAAATTAAAATTGAAGAAAATATAATTAAAAATTATAGTAATAAATTAAGAGTGATGCACGATGGTACACACAAAATAGTGGGATCCCATTTGGGCTCTAGCCCCCTAGCCTTCCTGGTTCCGTCACTGGTTGTTACTCTTGCACGAGACATTTAGAAATCGGACTGTGTATATATACATCACAAAAAAATGTTGGAAACATACGTATTTAAACAAGAGAATAACTAGAAAAATTGATAAAATTATGGAGTACTAGAGTAAGGGTACACATGGAATAGGGTTCGCCCACTACACCAAGAAAATAAAATAAAATAAAAGTATTATGATAAAACTAGTTTGTAACACGTGGAGTTTCGATGGGATATCATTTTAAGTTATAATCTATTATTAAAAAATTAATAATATACATTTATTTACTTTGAATTAATGAACCCAAATAATCTATTATTAATACAAATAAATATAAAAATAATAATTATAAACCCTAAATGGATGAGTGAACCCTTATTAATTATTTTTATATTATATAAAAGCATAATAAATTAAAATTGAATAAAAAATAATTAAAAATTATAAAATAATACTATATTTTGGGATAGAGGATCCCATTTGAAATAGTTGTGGTCGTTGTTGTTGGGTTGTAGCAGTAATTTATTTTCTATTTTAAAAATTGAGCGAATAACCTTTTTTATAATTGACAACATATTTCGATATTGGATATCTTGGTTTATTTGAAAATATTAAATAGTTTATCTTTTTTAAAAGAAAAAAAATGAAGAATTATATTTTGGCATGATAATTAATTTGAGTTACAATTTATAGAACATATTCGTATTCACGTATATTAAGTGATTTAGAGGGTGTTTGGCTAAGTTTATTTAAAGAGCTTATAAGTTACAAGATGTTTAAGAGCTTATAAGATGTAGTTTCTTAAGAGCTTATAATTAAATTGTCAAAGTGTTTGTTTATTTGAGCTTATAAGCTAGATAAAGAATTTTTAGTTAGAGAGAGAAAATCAAAGTGTGATGAATTAGAATAATATATGTTGAAAGTAAAAAATTATAGTTGAGTTATTTTTGAAAATGAGTTTTGCTTATAAGATAATAAGAAAATAAATTAAAGTAGATGAACTTATTAATTTTTGGGGGAGTTCATAAGCTCTTGAAACTTATTTTTATAGCTTATAAGCTTTTTACAAGTTTCTTTTATCAAACACTTTGAAGCAGTTTATAAACTTTTAAATAATTTATAGGTTGTTTTAATGAGCTTATAAATTTATAATTTCAGCCAAACACCCTAGCCTCTTAGTGATCAAAAGGAAGCAGCTTAGCAATGGATTGGATAGCTACGTTACCTTTCATCTTCTGGTGTACAGTGGTTTTTCATTTTTGAATATTTTATTGAGCCATTTATTCATAGATTAATTAATTAATTAAAGTCTGGTGACTGCATAAGCACTATTGCTCCACCAACTTTTACATAACTACATATTTATATATTCAGTTCAAAACAGATTAAACAATGAACATCTCAACTCCGCCAACACAATCAAAGGAATTACAGGCAACAATACGATTAATTGATTACAAACAAAGTTACAAAGCTTCCACATCCCAGATTTAATTTGCAGAAATTAATTAAAATAATACAAAACTGATACATATATTATATATAAAATCAAATATCATAAAAACATTTTTTGAAAGGCGCGATGTGTTCCTCCTGCAGCCATATGGCGATGTTGAACGCACCATCACCTTCACGATCAGGAATTATGAAGGTTTTCCCATCAAATCCCATGGGCCCGGGTCCTAAATGGATCTCATTGCCCCACCCGAAATCCGTGCCGTACAGGGGCAACCCGGCCCAGCTGATGATCGCCAGATTCGGGTTACCGTAGAAATCCCCCTTGGGCCGACCGTTGTTGTCCAGCGACCTGAACCGGCCCACGTCGGGCAGCCGTTTCAGATAGTCCAAGTAGCCTCTCACGGCGTCGTCGCTCACCTTCTCCACCGCCTCGCGTATTTTTCTAGCGGCGGCGCCCATGCTGCCGGCGAGGAGGCTGCCGGATTTATCCGTCGCCTCCACGCGGATCAGCGCGTTGCCGAAGTAGTTCTTCGGCAGCGGCGGGTTTAGCTTGTTGCGGAAGTCCGCCACGAAGTGGAGGCTGGTCTGCTGCTCCGCGGCGTGGCCGCGCGCCTCGCTCGTGCACCGCCAGATGTGCGCGGAGACGGCCTCGAACCTGCTGTATCCGCGGCTAACGTTGTCGAGATCGGCTTTGCGGCGGAGCTTCTCGATCTGGAGCTTGCTGAGGCCGAGGACCGCGGCGGCGATCGGCTTCCTCCGCTGCTCCAGGCTGTCCTCCTCCCCGATCAGCGTCGGCGGACGGCGGAGCACCGCCGGATCGAAGTCGAAGCTGGCCGGCGGCTGGTCGGCGTCGACGACCTTCCGGTCGAGGAACGGCGGCGCGACGGGGCCGGCCCCGCGCGCGAACTTGGTCCACTCGGTGATGAAGTGGAGGGCGCTGGGGCCGTCGGCCATGACGTGGGAGATGCCGAGGCCGAGGCCGAGGCCGCCGCAGCGGAAGCGCGTGAGCTGCACGATCACCATCGGTATCTGGTGGAGCGGGGTGGTGTAGTCGACGGAGGGGATTAGGGGTTGGATGGCTTGAGTTGGCGTGAAGTCGCCGAGATCCTCGATGGCGGCGTCGGACTCCGCCTCGAAGATGGGGACGCCCTCGCCGTTGCAGTGGAGCTCCACCCTGCTGCCGCCCGCCTCCGCCCAGCGCAGGCGGCCGGCAAGCGGGTAGAAGAGCGCTAGGGCTTTGCTGAGGGAGTGTTTGAGTATGGAGACGGCGTTCGCGGCCTCCAAAGCGGCGGAGTGATTGTACAAGTAGAGTGTGGGAGTGTGGGTTATGTCTTTGATTTGATCGCATGAATTTATGTACATGATCTCGTCCGGCCGTGCCTCCGCCGGCCGGACAATGTGGGTGGCTTTCACGGTCACCATCACGCACACTAGAATGGAAGGGTTTAGATTAGATAGATATGCATGTTATGCAGAGTTTAATTATATAGAGAAAATATTAAGTGTTGTTGGGTTGGTTATTGTAGAATATTATGATAATCTTTGTGGAGGAATATGGACTTTTTCCTAAAGTGATCTGCCAACTTCCAAGTTGACTATAACTGGTATATAAAATACGTATTTGGTGAGCAGCAATCCTCATTTCAGAGAAACTAAAGTATATTTTGAATGTCGACTATCTTTATCATGTATGATTCAATTTAGATTTCAAACAAGTTGATTTATAAAAATTGTTCTAGTGATAAAGTTGAAGTAAATTTAGCACGGTTCTTGACGTAAAAGTAATATTGTTATATAAGACGCTCTCACGGGCAACTGGTTTCTGAATGACACCACATACAAATGACACTTGAAAATCTTCAAGTGTTATTTGTATGTTGAATTAAATAGTGTCATTCGAAAATGTTCAAGTGTCATTTTCCGAATGAAATAGTGTCATTCTGACAACTACTTACGCATGACTATTTGTGTTTTTATCTTCGCATTTTCACGTAAAGCCAATTCTAGAAAATCCTACTCGTTTTTTAGGTGTCGAAAATTTTATCTGCAAATAGTTTTGCATAATTTTTTAGCGATATAATTATCAAAGTCGATAGTCTATTCTAGAATCGAAAAATATATAGTGATATATTTTGGAGGTAGTTAATTTTTTATTACAAAGAGTTGTACTAGTTGATATCGACAGAGGGGTGTAATCGAACCGAGTCGAACCGAATAGTGGTATGCTCAAGTTTGATTTGTTTAGTATCGAATCGAATCCCGAACTTTACTTACCGAATACTTTGAGGCTCGCGAGCGGCTCACGAGCCTAATCGAGCCTATACAAACTTTTTAAATTTATATTTATATTCAAAATATTGATTATTTTATTTTTAAAATAAATTATTTTATTCAAAATAATAAATATATTAATTATTTTTTTATAAAAACAAAATTAATTAAAGATTTAATACAATTATTATTAATTTTAGTGGATAAATATTAGTTGTATCTACTAATAATTTATATTTTTCAAGCTGAATCACTTGACGAACATGTTCACGAGCTAACGAGCCGAATACTACTAAGCTGAAGTTTGGTTTGTTTATTTATCGAGCTTCTCTAAACGAACTTGAACGAGCTTTTTTCGAGTCTAACTCCGAATAGTTCGCGAGCGGCTTGGTTTGTTTATAGCTCTAGATATCGTATTCTCTTTTTATATATTAGTTCCGCTAAAAAAAATGAATCCCTTCAATAGAAGAGGAGGAAGAGAAAATATATATTTTTAATACTCCCTCCATCCACTAAGTCGTGTTCCAATTTTCATTTTGGTCCGTCCATCAATTTATGTCCTACTCATTTTTAGTAACTATTTCCTTAAAAAATAAATCATTTAAAAAAAAGACACGTGCTTCTTTTCATACTCATTTTTAGTAACTATTTCCTTAACAAATAAATTACTTTTTTTTAAAAATCGTGCCTCGTTCCACTCAACAAATAAATAATACACTTTTTCTTAAAATTCATGCCTCTCCCCTAGGACACGAATTGGTGGACAGAGAAAGTAATTATTTTCTTCTTCCTTTTTATAATTTTATCTACATGAGTTTGTGGAGGTTTATTTATTCGAAAATTAGGAATCTCTACACAACGACTTGATACATACAGCTAATTAAAATTAAGTGCGTGAAGAGAATTCGATGATTAAAAAGGTCAAATATATATCAATATAAGTATATAACTGCGTTCGTACCTAATAAAAATTCCACTAATTATCACCACCAACCACAATTAGCAGCCACTAACAACAGTTTTTTGTTAGATCACACTATAATAGTTTATAAAAAATAATAAAATATGAACCTTCCTTGTCATGTAAAGAAATGAGTATATCCGATAATAATTCAATAATTTGTAGTAGTCGTGGTTAAGTGAAGACAACTCTAGTTTTATTGATTTAAGACTATTAAGTATTAAGTGCGTCACTTTTTTCTTCATTGAAATCACTTGGAATCTTTCTGGAGCCATTATTGTTGATATTATTTTACTTCCTATTTGAGATCATTTTTGGTTGAGTTTATCTCCATAAAATAAAAGCCTTACAGACTGTCACTTAATTTAATTAGCTAGGTGTTTTCAAATCTTAAAAAGATTTAGAATTTGATCTATAAATGACCTTTTTAAATTAGTTTGGAGAGAATAATATATATATATATGGTTAGATTTTATTGAGAAATTTATTTTTCGTGAAAGATGAGAATAATGAACCAATATAAATTCTTAAACGAATAAATCAATATAACTGATGAACAAACGTATCTATTTAATATGTTGAAAATTTCGGCTCTTCAGGATTCGAGAACCACAAATTAACCAACATCTTTATTCATAAAATTATTGACTAACTTTATTCATAATAATTACTAATATGTTCACGCCTTCTTAATTTCGCAAAAATATTTGATTTCACAACTCATCCTTTTTCGTTCTCTATATATAACAATCTTTATAAGATAGTTAATTAGTAGCGATCACAGCTTCGCAACTAAAATGGTCAACTTGAAGTGGATTAATTATCAAATACCATCTTACTTTAAAGAATAAGACTCGGTCTATGTATTGTTCCAATTTTAACTTTTTTTTTTTGTTTAATTATAAATTTATATAATAATAATAAAAAAAAGACCGCAGGATCTTAATAATTTTTAAAACAACAATTAATTACAGAACACAAGCCTTAGGGAAAAAGAAACAGAAAACTTTTAACATATATACTTTCAATAACTCAAAACATTTTCTAGTCAAAACCTTTTAATATGAGTGCTTGAGAAATTGTAAAAATTTTTTTTTTTTGGTCAAGAAAAGAAGAGTAATATAAATGAAGAGCAAAGGTACCAGAGGTACCGAGTATTAGTACAAGAAAGAAGTTGTGAACTCGCGAGAGCACCACTTCGAAAAGCATGCATCCGAAACTATTATGCCAAAAGTGTGATTCCAACTCCACATTCTTCCTTTGATCTCCAACACCAATTTTTGAGCATCCCAAACCTTTCCTTCAAATCTGCTGACATTCCGGCTCTTCCAAATAAGCCAAACCGTGCAAATCCACAACGCCTTGAGGAACTTCTTGCTACTTTTTCCTCTTCCTCCATGAACGAAGATAAAGAAGTGTTGTAGAATACCTTGGGGTCTCGCCGTTCTCTGTCCGACCCACTGTTGAATGAGATCCCACACCTGTTCAGTCTTTGGGCAGTGAAGAAAAAGGTGTGCTGCTGTTTCTTCTTGTGCAACGCATGAAGTACACCAGCTATCCTCCACCTGCAGCGCCACCTTCCGTTTGATGAGGTTGTCACAAGTTGCCAATCTATTGCGAAGGCATCTCCATGCAGTAACTCTCGCCTTGTAAGGAGCCGGAGCGTCCCAAATTTTTCCAGACGACTCGTTTTGGTAAGTCACAGCAGATGAATCACTTCTAGTGGCCACAATAGCTTCATAAGCAGATTTTGTTGAAAACCTTCCGTCCTTCATCGCCTTCCAATCCCAGCCATCTTCCAGACCACAACGGGGGGAAAATCCGGAAATAAATAATTTTAAAGCTTCAGTCATATCCTTCTCCCTCTCGAACAATTCTCTTCTCCATTGAAATTTCCATTCCCACACCTCGTCGGTCCAACGACCGGACTCAGCAATAGACACATTCTTACTTGCGCACAGGTTGAACAGCCGGGGAAACACAAATCTCAGTGGTTTATCACCCACCCACAAATCAGTCCAAAATCTTGTTTCCCTGCCTTCCCCAATCTTTCGTGAAATGTTCTTCAGAAACCACCCCGCCTCCTTGCCCCTTGCCATCGCAATAATATTCCACCACCAACCCCCGCAGCTTCTTCTTTCACTCAACTGGCAGGCTCCATCTTCCCCCCAAACCAGAACTCCGTAAGTAGATTTGACGATCCTTGCCCAGAGTGAGTCCCCATCCTCCAGATACCTCCACAACCACTTCAACACCAGAACATTGTTAAACCATTCAAGGTTCCTGAATCCCAAACCTCCACTACTTTTGTTGGAGCACAAATCGCTCCATTTAATCCACGCAATATTCTCAGTAATTCCGTCACCGCACCCTCCTCCCCAGAAGAATTTTCGGCACACTGAATTGAGCTCTTTCACAATAGTTTTTGGGATATAAGAAAAGGAAAGCTGATATACCGGGATGGCCTGTAGGACTGCTTTAATCAGGGTGGCGCGCCCTGCCAAAGAAAGTTTCTTTTGCTTCCACCTTCCAATTCTCTTTTTGACTTTATCGACAAGGAAATTCCAGTCCACCACGTTCTTGCGTCGACCCCCGACCTTAATGCCAAGATAATTGAAGGGGAGAGTCCCCACCTTACAGTTGAGGATTGCCGCCATCCTCCTCACTTTATCATCTGCCATCTGTACACCCATGATACTGCTCTTGTTGAAATTGACCGACAGACCGGAAACAAACTGGAACAGAAGGAGGATATACTTCATGGCCTCCGCATTCTCTACTTTGTCGTCGGTAATGAAGATGGTATCGTCAGCATATTGTAGGTGTGAGAGGGGGACATTCTCTTTGCCGATCATAGCTGGGGTCAGAAGCTGTCTCGTCGTAGCTCTCTCAATCAGGGAATGCAGGCCTTCAGCAGCAATGAGAAACAAGAATGGAGACAATGGGTCGCCCTGCCTGAGTCCTCTCTCAAGGCTGAAATTTCCAGAGGGAGAGCCATTAACCAAGACGTTCGCGGATGAAGAAGAGAGACATCCCCGGATCCACTTCCTCCACGTGGCATCGAAGTTCAGATGATGGAGCATCACGTCTATAAAGTCCCATTCGATCGAGTCATAAGCTTTTGCAAAGTCTATTTTGAAAATGGTGCGACCCAATTTCCTCTTCTTTGCTTCTGCAATAGCCTCGTTCAAGATCACCACCCCATCAAGAATAAATCGACCCTTCACAAAAGCGCTTTGATTATCCGAGATGATGGATCCCATAACCGGTGTCAATCTGGCTGCCAGAATCTTAGCAATAATCTTGTATAAACTGCTAATCAAGGATATGGGCCTGAAGTCATTCAAGGCACCAGCTTCCTCTTTTTTGGGAATGAGAACGATAAATGAAGCATTGCTCCCTCTCGGAATTTTCCCATTAACAAAGAATTCCTTCATTACCTGAATAAGATCTTCCTTTACAGTAGCCCACATTGCTTTCCAAAATGTAAAGTTAAATCCATCCGGGCCCGGGCTTTTGTCTCCATCGCAATTCCAGACTGCATCCTTAATCTCCTTCTCGTCGAATTCTCGAACTAACCTCATTCTCTCTTCCGCAGACAACTTCTTCTTCATGAAATCACAAGGGAAATTGGGTAGTTGTCGCTCCTTCTTCTTGAAAAAAGCTTCAAAGTGATCTTTAACAATCTTTTTCAGAGTCGTTGGATCAGAGATCCACTGGTCCTCCACGAAAAGCCCTGAGATCTCGTTTTTCTTTCTTCTTCCCAGAATCGCTCTGTGATAGAGACCTGTATTAAGATCGCCCTCTTTGAGCCAGCTTCCCTTGGCTTTTTGCTGCAACAGACTGATCTTGTCCTTCATTTGTAAGGAAATATTTGCACCGATTTCATTTCTCCTAACAATTTCCGATTCCACCAACCCACTGGATTCATCTCTGCAATCCAATTCCTGAAGTTCATCTTTCAACACTTGAATTCTGTGATCAATGATTCCATAAGAAACTTTGTTCCACTCCTTCAACTCTGATTTCAGTTTTTTCAGTTTCTCATTTACCACAAAGCATTTCCAACCTTGAATGTCATTCTCCGACCACACCTTTGTCACCATCTGTTTAAACTCCGGGTGTGAGACCCACGCGTTGATGAACCGGAAAGGTTTTGGACCCCAATCCTCTGTCTTTGTTGAAAGGAAAATTGGACAGTGATCCGAGAGTGATCGCTGAATACCGCGACCATAAGACTCCGGCCAAACCCTCATCCAAGTTTCATTGACAAGAAACCTATCCAATTTACTTTTACACTTCCCATTTGGTTTGAACCAAGTAAATTTTCTACCTTGAGCTCTGATTTCCGTCAAACCGTTCTCTCTAATGAAGAGATCAAAACGTTTTGCATCAGCCGACCCAAAATTCTCTCCACATCCCACTCTTTCATCCTGTCTTCTGACAGCGTTAAAGTCCCCCAAAACACACACACAGCAATCCTCATGAAGTTTAACAATGTTCCCAATAATATCCCATAATCTAGTTTTCTCAGAACTACAAGAAGGAGCATAAACGTTAATGAAACAACAGCAGATATTACCATGTTTCCAGCGCCCATTCACCACCACCGCGCCCGGGAAATCCCATTTGCTTGAAGCGACAAACACGTCTGTATTCCAAACGCTGGCGATGCCTCCAGACCGACCTTCTGAATTTCTGACTGCCATGTCGAAGTTATTCGTCCCCCACCAAGCTTTGCACACAAAATCTGGGAACTCCTCCAATTTCGTTTCCTGAATAAAGCACAACTCTGCTTTGTGTTTTTTGATGATTTCTCCAACATCTCTTTGTTTTGCAATACTCCCCAAGCCTCTGATGTTGTATGAAATAAAATTCATGGTAAACCTTCTTGATTGTCTCCCAGTTCCGCTCCTTCTTGCCCTTTAATACGATTGTCGATCTGATCTGCCACAACTTCATCGTGCAAATTGCTAGTGAGCCCAAGTGATTTTCCGAAATTCCAGATTTTGAGCCCTTTTTCCTTTCTCAAATTGAGGGAATCTACTCCAGTTTTCTTTTTGCAAACCTCACAGTTCGTTTCCTTGACTTTTTCCGACTCTTCCTCTGAACCAATTTGGGAGATGAAATTATCCCATTTCTGTCTCTCCTCCGCTCTTAGAAGATTTCTCTGTTTCTTCTTGTTCAAAAGAGGCTTTCGGGACTGCCCTTCCTTCTTCTTTTTCCGACCCTTCCCCCCTTTCCTACAAAGACACTTTTCATTTCGATTTTCCATCACTGACCTCAAGGAGTTACCGATCTGTGAATCGGAATCTTCAGAGCTCTGCCGCTGACCCTCGTCGTTGCTAGAGCCTGCGTCGTCTAAGAGATTATGAACACCCTCAGGATCGCAAGGTCTCGCATTTTCCCCCTTGAGCTGGTTCTCCTCAAATCCGCAATGATTTGGATTTTCGCTGACAACTTGAGGAGAAGCAGGACTAGAAAGGTCAACCCTTGTCTGACTGTAATTGGGTTGGGTCGGAGAATAGAGAATTAAATCCAAGGAAATGTCTTGGGCCCTGTTCGTCTTATTTGGGCAAAAAATAGGCCCAACCTGCTGATTCCCTTGAGGGGCCCCAGATTCCTCAATCGGCCCACCTCCAAGAGGAAGCTCTGTGCCAAAAATCTGACTCGAAACTCTCGCCGCCGCAATTCCATCATTAGGAATTTCGAAGACTGTATCGCCAACGGTACTGGGCTCGAGAGACGAGGAGTTTACTTCCTGGGTAACTGTATCGTCACAATTCAAATGCTCCAGAATCCCGAGGCTTCCGATGACCGCTTCTGCCGGCGCCTGAGATCCGGCCTCCGACGACCAATCCGACTCTGACTCCGATTCTTCGTCAGCATGCAGAGTTGCGTCATCGGGAGTTGGTTTGTCGCGAACTTCCTCAATACGGATATGGAAGCTTGCTCCGTCGATGCAGCATTCCATGATTCTATCCACCGAAGAGAGGCCGGTAGAGATCTGAATGAGAGCTTCATCCAATCTGTCTTTATTCTTTGTTCCTTCAAAGACTTTGAGAACTAGGCCAAATTTCGCACTTGCACATTCAAAGAACCTTGAGTTCCATGCATGAAGGGGGATCCCAAGCCATCTAGTCCAAATGACTCTTTGCTGGTAGACATCTACATACTTCCACTTTCTCAACCATTGAAACCAAAAGGAACTCCACTCATTCAAATCTTCTAAAACTTCTTCGATTGGATCGTCGGAAGAGCATTGAATGAGTACCCAGCTCCCTCCCATGGTTGTCACCTTTAGTTTTCCTGCGCACTCACTATTGATCTCATCCTTAATGTCTTCCCACAAGAACTCAGAT
Source organism: Salvia miltiorrhiza (assembly GCF_028751815.1). NCBI lineage: Eukaryota > Viridiplantae > Streptophyta > Magnoliopsida > Lamiales > Lamiaceae > Salvia > Salvia miltiorrhiza. The sequence continues at coordinate 4,158,603 of NC_080392.1, read as the reverse complement.
TTAATGAATCCTGTGAAGGCCCCTTCGATCCAAGCCTTCTCCTCTTCCATTGTTTTGAACTGTAACACCTCGTCTGCACAAGGATCCTTACCTTTTTCCCCCGTTAGGACTTCCTTGAAAGAGACTCCCATCTGTCTTTGAGCATCCGTCAACGTTTGCCGGGTCATTGGTTTTCTCTCGGCTTTCTCTCTATTGACTGAGTAATTCAAGCTATTCTTTTTCCGTTCTCTCTCGAATCTAGACTTAAAAACCCTGATTTTGTAACTCCCAATCCACAGATTGTTAAGTTCACCTAACAGTTTTCCTTCATTCTCAACGTCATTGAAGCGGACGAAACCAAAAGGTTTTCCCCTAAGATCGCGCTTTTTCGGACAAAACACATCTGCCGGTTCCATAACCGAGCCGCACTTTCTTCTTAAAAAATCAATGCTGCAGTCCTCCGGTAGGTTGTGGAAGAAGAAGGTTGTCATGTTCGATCTCAGCGGTTGCCGTCCATTGGAGTCACTTTGCCATTTTGTCGCTTCGCCGTTCCTTTTGTCACCTTGCCTTCTCCAGGGGTTAGGGTTCCAAGATTTTGAATGGAACCTTTGGCAAGCCGGAGTTCTCATTTGCCGGAGAAGACCAGCCCTTCTCTTTCCCACCTCTCTCCACTCACTCTCTCCTCTCTCCATTTTTCATTCTTCACACATACATATTGTCTTGAGAAATTGTAAAATTAACTATTAGTTTACCAATACACATGCCTTTACTACTAGTAAATCGAAGCGTAGTAATATTATATCTACACGTACACTATATATATATATATATATATATACATGATGATCAAATAATATATTGTTGAAATTGATGGTTTTTAATATTTGTATAATCTGATTCAAAATAACAAGTTCTGTTTTGGTTACGTTTAGATTCAAATATGAGTATTTTCATACAAGATCGTGTGCATGCAAACTTGTTGATCACAATTTGAATTAATAAATAAATTTATATTTTTTTTCGACCATGTCAAAGGCTAAGTTCGAATTGAAGAAATATGGATTATTTATCTTTTGAGAGGGAAAAAATGACAACTTTATTCATGAAATGTCATCCTTTACAACATCCCTAAACCAACATGGCGCCGGCCAATCATCCTTCCAACAAACAAAATGCGTAATACTCTTGGCAAACCGAGCCAAATAATGGGCCGCCCTCGTTCCCAAACGATATGCATAAAACACACCAATCAACATGTTCTTGCGTGCTGTCGTCTATATGATCTCTCGAATATCCTTCGATAAAAATAGTTGGTCGTCCTCTGCGCTAGCCACAACTCGAGCCGCAAACGAGAGTCTAGCTGTGTGGATCTCAAATTCTCAATGGAAAAAGAGAAAGCTCCACACAAAAGACAATACCAAACACAACCGCTATAACTTCAGCAAGACTACTCTCGTTTGCAGATGGTTGTGTGGGCTTCGCCATGGCTACCACAATCTCTCCGTGATGATTCCGAGCAATAATACCAACACCAAAGGCATTAGCGTTTCTGTTATAAACGATTTATTAAGGTATAATATATATTTTATCAAAAGACTTAAATTACACTATGAAGCCTGCATATATTTCTTAACTTCGGACTACAAAATTGATTTGCTATAAAAAGTAGGGTTAATTGTTTATATATTACTGAAATTTTATTAAATAATGATTTTGCATAATAATTGATAATAAAAATAGATTAAAATCAAAATAGTAATTTTATAGGAATTGCTTTGTCATAAGATTGCTTGCATAAACAGTTCAATAATTACCACATGATCAAACTTTGAAGTTTATATGCAAAATCAAAATTTGAGGTGATGCACCACAATAATTGAATAAAGTACATTAATCTTGCAAAATAATTATTATCATCTAATTAAACAAGAAATATTAAGAAAATGAACATCCCGATTTAATATAATACTACTACTCCTTATTTTATACTAATTCAAATATTCATTTCTGTGCCACAATTGACAACCATTTTGGTTGGAATTGGGGTTAATTTGGATTTATTTACTCCCAAAATGTCTGCCCTTTCAACCTAATAATATTCATCTCCTAAATCATGATCATGTCACGCCCTATCTTATCCCAATTAACTTTTTATTCTTTTACTTATAGTATTTTGAAATAATTATTCAATTCCAACAACCCACTTTGTTAAGCACACGATTTTAATTTATAAAGTTCGTTGGAATCAGCAAGTGGGAATGGCTTTAAATATTAGTAAGATTTATGAAACCTAAAAAATTGACTACTTTTGGAGTTAGAAAAATATAATGGCGTGAAGAAACTTATATATTCGATAAACATATCAATATCATATAAATATTCTTTTTATTTCCTTGCAATAATTTGTCCAGAAATTTGGTCAATAAGAAAATGCTAAGAGATAATTATATGTTCAAGGTTATCCCCTGTAAGCAAGTGAAAGGCCGCGGTGTCACGACGACGGCTAGCGAATTGAACAACGATGGGGCGGTGAGGGGCGGATAAGCGGCGGTGACGACCTTTGCTTTAACTTGGTGCAATGCGCCAAGGGTTGCCGGTGTATGGGTGGGGGGCGCGCGGTGGTTGTGGATCAAGTTGCGGCATCGACGAATGCGAAAGATGACCAGATTTTGGAATTAATAAAATTAGAGCATTTGATTTTTAATAAATTTTTATTTTGAATATAAATTTTAAAATATTTATTAAAATGATTTAATTATTAATTTTCTCGTTTTTCACATAAATTACTCAACAAATTACTCGATAAATTTTAAAATTACTCAACAAATTCTCATTTTGCAGATAATTTTTTTATGAATTAATTAATTATTCACTCTTTTAGTGCTTTTTTTTTGTAAGTAAAATTCATTAAACCACGCACGAGGGGTGCAACCCAACAATGATACATGAGGAAAGAAGACAAACAAAAGGAAGCACACTATCCTAGTACGCCTAGGCAAGCAGAAGGATTGCAAATGCAATCGCCCAAACAAAAACAAAAAATATTAGGTGAAAGATTAGAAATCCAAAACCAAAATCTAATTTTTATAATCTCGACCAAGTCCTCGCTGCTACCAGACAAGCTCTTGAAAATAACCCCGTTTATACGGATCCACAAATTCCACACAACACAAACCCAAAGAGCCTTCCACATCTCAGAGGAACTTTTTTTCCTTACTAAACTCACACTCCCTCCGTCCCAGTTTTTAGTATCCAACTTTTCTTTTTTGGCTGTCCCACATTTTGGTATCCATTTCTATTTTTAGTAAAAGTAGGTGGGGCCCTTACTCCACTTTAATTATTTTAACTCTCACATAAAATGTGGGACCCTTATTCCACTCACAACACATCAATAACTTTATTAAAACCCGTGCCGTTCTCAACTGGATACCAAAAGCCGGGACGGAGGGAGTATGATTTTGAAAATGGCAGTTGGGGTTGCAATGGCCAACATAATGGAGCCCAAACCAATTATGACAACAAACCCATATCATGTGAGCAAACGTACACGAAAAAAAAAAAGATGCTCGATTGATTCACAATCAAGTAAACAAATAGGGCAACTGTCATCATTGTTGTTGTTGATAATTCCTCTTTTCAAATGGTTGTGTCGAGTCGAAATTTTATTATGAAAAAGCTTCCAACAGAACGCCGATGCTATGTTTGGGGCGGATTTGCACCAAATGTATTTACACATTTCGTCAATAGTGCTTCCTTGGTCAGCTTGCCTTTCAATATACTTGATGCTGATTTTGATGAGTATGCTCCATTGTTATCTGCATCCCATCTCCACTTATCCTCTTTATCCCGAATTAGCTTAAACCTGTCAATGTGAAGAATCTTAACAGACAACAGATCTTGTTTCCACTCAAAAAGCTCTCTTCTCTATCGCCACTCCCACTCCCACTCCCATTCATTACAGTCCCAAACTCCTTTATCTTGGACGAGAACATCTTTATCAATTGTAACCATGAACAACCTATTGAACGATGTTGTCAAACTGTTATCCCCTGCCCCATTTATCATGCCAAAAATACGTCTTATCCCATTTCTTCATGTACTTCCCGATATTTACCTTAAACTAACCATTGGTGAGTACATATTTACATAGGTCTCTCCACCAAATAGAACCTCTATTTGTCTTCCAATTATCATTCTTCTTGACCTTACACTCCCCCCCTTTACTCTCACCAGACTTTGACCTAAGTACTTTGTACCACAACGCCTCTATTTCCATCCTTAATCGCCATCCTCATTTTCCCAAGAGCGCTTAATTAAACCAGTCGACTATTTTAACTCCTATTCCCCATTCATCTTTTGATTTGCATACTTTATCGCAAGTCACTCACGCAATCTTCCTATTCCCCCCAACTTCCTCCCCCAAAGGAAATCTCTTTGGAGTTTAGAGATTTTTTGTTACTTCATTCACCCTCTTATAATTAAATTAATAAGATCATATGTGCGATGCACAACGATATTAAAGGGTTAATAGTATTTTATGTCCCGAACTTTCAGCGTTTTTCGCAAAATGTCCCAAACTTTCATTTTCTCCTAAAAAATCCTGAACTTTCATTTTTTTTCACAAAATGTCCGGCTATACAAATTAGGTGACAAAAAGATGAATTATCTCGTCGAAAGAAATATTTTGGGGACCGTCATTGTTGGAAAATGCTGAAAATTCGGGGGGTTTTTTTTTATCATCTTTCCGTCATCGAACTTTGTATATCGGGACATTTTATGGAAAAAATTGGAAGTTCATGATTTTTTAGGATAAAATGAAAGTTTGGGACATTTCGTGGAAAACGCTGAAAGTTCGGGACATAAAACACTATTAACCCGCTATTAAACAACATATTTAAATAAATAAATTTTAAAACATAATTAGAATATAAATAAATATAAAATATATTTTAAACATAAAATAAAAATAAAAACAATTCACATTAATTACATAGCTTAATGAAGAGAGAAAGAATAAAATATTGTGTGGGTGTGTTGGTCAAGCGGTAAGAGGTTAATGTCTAAGGTTAAAAGTTTCGGATTCGAGTCCCCTATGATGCGATCTTTGAATTTCTTTATTTAATACTGTTAATTTATTTAAAAAAATAAATATTTTTTTCATAACTTATCCGATTTACATTTATTTTTAATAATTTTTATATTATATTAAAGATCTTGTTATGAAATTAAATTTAAGACGCACATTGAATATTTTTTTTTATGAATCAAATTAGATATTTATAAAATAATTAAATTTTAAAAAATAAAGAAGTGAGAGAAAAATAGTGAAAAATTAGTGGGAGAAGAGAGAAAGAAATAGAAAAAAAAAATGAAGGGGAAAACTCTATATTTATATAGATTAAATTAAATTAAATCAATCCACATTTGATACAATATAGACACGTATACAGAATATGAAGGTAAAGCTGAATTTGGTAAACTTCAGTTGAACTGAGACGATTCTGTTCAAGCTCCCCTAATTCTGTCAATGGCGAAAAATTTGAACTATCTTCTTCCACCAGTTCGTCAGAGTGATCATCATTCTCCCCCAGAAAAAGGAAAAGCAAAAGAGAAAACTCTTCCAATCATCCTAACGTCCAAAAAGAAGGAAAAGCAACGGACAACAACTCATCCATGCTTGCTCTGCTACTAGGCTTTGCGCTCTCTTACATAGTTCAACTTCTTTTTAATTGCATCTATGTGATCGTGAGTGCGATTAACTGTGTGTCTACTCTTGTTAAATGTGTAGCCTATGTTTTGATTGTCTGTGGTCGTAGTTGTAGTTGTAGTTGTGTGATGGCCCTGAATTCCTGATCCTGAATGTGAATGATAAAATTCAAATCAATTGCAAAAACGCACGATAACTGCTTGAGTTTCTGGGTTCAGTAAGTTGATTGTGCTGAATTCTGTGTTTTGGGAGTGGAATTGGGGTCCGGCAGCGGGAACCGTTTCATTGTACCAGAAATTCCGCATTTGGATCGTAATTGGTTCAATTTCGTTTGGGCTGAAGAACTCATTAAGAAAACTTTGTTTAGTCGTTTCATTTTAAGAATTCGGGGTTGCTTAGGGTTCTAGGTCATGTTGTACTATCACATTTTGATATTAAGTGTGAAAAGTATTCACCATTAGCATAGTGTCTGGATTTCTTCGGGCAATTAAATATGCTGTTCATATTCTTGTTGACTCGTTTTCATTTGGGCTGAAGAACTCATCAAGAAAACTTTGTTTAGTCGTTTCATTTTAAGAATTCAGGGTTGCTTAGGGGCTAGGTCATGCTGTGCTATCACATTTTCATATTAAGTATGAAAGGTATTAGTTTCAAAAAAAAGTATGAAAAGTATTCACCATTAGTATAGAGTCTGGATTTCTTCTGGCAATTATATATGCTGTTCATAGTCTTGTTGACTTGTTAAAAAATGCTCGTGCATTCCAGAGCCAGGTAGCATGTTGCTTTCTCTGGGAATGATAAGCATGGCCTAGCTGATGTAGATAATGTTTTGACTTGCAAGTTATATGGTGTTTATGTGGTTACTTGTTTAATTGAGCTATAAGTCTCCATCAGTTTTTATATTTTCTGAATTTGCCTCGCCTAAATCAAGACTTTGAAAAAGAGACACTTGTATAAGCAAATTCGAGAGTTTATCTGGGCTGCCAATAACTACTAGAACTTCCAGATCTAAAATATCTTATCCATGCTGGCCGTGCAATTCTGCCTATTGCTATGTTTTTATTTCTCGAGATTGTTTAAAATACCAAATGGACTAGAATTTAGGGAGTTTCTAGCAATAGCTTTCAGTATTCATTGGAGCAAGCTTGAGTAGAAAGTTGAATGTAAAGCCTATGAGAGATGCTGTTTCTATCAATTTTGTGCCATCACTTCCATTTTTTCCCCATCTGCTGATGCTGTATGGAAATTCCTTTGTGCAGTTGGCATCATGGTTTATGGCTTTGACAATTGTCGGAAGGTTACTATCAATGAAGTGCTGGACATACTGTTGGACTTGGCGGGTTGGTATATACTTGGCTAGCAGAGTGAGGTAGATCTTTTCCTGTCTGTTTCCATCTTATGTAGTTTAATGCTTAACTAGATGTCTTCATTTTATACTTGGATTCTAGAACCTTGGCTTACTTTTCTTTATCCTAATATTTTTTCGCTCTTTTGGTAGAAATTGTACTGAAATGGGAAAGTCTTGTGTGGAAGAATTGCCCTAAGATTTTTCTTTCTTCTTATTATAGGCTAGTGGATTACTGAAATGACTAGCAAGAAGACACTTACGCGTGTTTGATTTTTGGTTAATTATAGTTTATGGCCTGACCTTTAGCCCTAGTTGCAAAAATAACTCGATCTCTGAAATACTGCAAAAATAGCCCGATCTTTGGGTCCGAGTTTCAAATATAGCCCAGGACTATATTTCCGGGCTGACAATTCAGTCATGGAAAGTTCGAATTCGGTGTTGATACTCTGATTTATTTTGTTACTTTTGTAAACTACTTGGAAATTATTTTCCAATTGAGTATCAAAACGGCGTCGTTTTGATGCCCAAAAAATATCAAAACGACATCGATTGAAAAATATATTTCTGCATAATTTACAAAATAAATCAGAATATCCACGTCGGATTTGGTCCGGGCCTTCCACGTCATTATTTTGAGTCCAAAAATTAAGGCTCGGCTGCTCGGGCGGTATTTGCAACTCGCGCCCAAAGGTTAGACTAGTTTTGCAACTCGCCACAAAGATTTGCCATAAACTATAATTAAATTTAGATCATTAAAATATGTGTTTAAAATGAATTTATAAAAATGATGCAGTTATTACTAAAATATGTGTACGACTAGGTAGGGGTGAGTATTTGGATTTTAGATCAATTTTTTTGCTAATCCGATTCGAAAATCCGAAATTTTCTTAAAATTCAATCTGATCAGAATCATATTATCCAAATAATTTTTTTATTAAAACTTGTGCCATGGTCAACTATGTATATTTATGGGGGATGGAGGGAGTATCTAACTTATATAAAAATAAATTTATTTTTCCAAACATGATAACTTATTATTCATAATCTCTCATTTCCAATTTAGAAAATTCTTGAAAGGTAAGATTTCCATATATGAGTATAATTTACGTTTCTGCATTTATTGAAAATCAAATTACAAAAAATAGTTTACGTTATTATCTTAAATATCAAAATTGGTAGAATGTCACAAGGGGTAATTAGTGATTTGAATTCTTTAAGTTTAGAATGACATATATGGTACTATAGAGTTTTTTAATTTTTTAGGGGAGAAAGAATAAACTAATAGTTTATCCAAAAAATATTACTTATAACTGGAAGTATAATAAGACTTTTAACGTGCACAATACTTAAATCATGGTTTTAACAAATACATACGGCAGGGTAAAGTAACACTTATATTTTTAGTTTATTATTGCCCAAAGCTACATATGGAAGCGGCAAATGTAGTTGATATTAAGGTTGTGGAAGAGGCACCATTTTGTATTCAACAAAAGGCAAAGAAAAGAAGAGATGTAGAAAATTAAAGGAAAAGATGGCATTGTCTTGAAATAACTAAATATACATTATGATTAATTGTTCTTATGTTTTTATGATAGTTTGTAACAGTAAATGTTGTTTTCCAACAGTATGCAACATTTATTTGAAATGCATTGGACACTTTAGTTTACTTCAATTCAGAAATATTTAAATGTGCCCTTATAATTTATGTTGGATCAAGTTTTGCAAGTGAACAGACAATCTGGATACTCTATTGAACATTTCATCTTATAGCAATTAATCTATCAATATATGTGTGATTACATTTTAGTATTTTACAACAATAAAGATCAACATCATATAGAAACAAGTACGCAAAACTATGTTAGTAGTTACAAGGTTGTCTTTGTAATTTTTTTCCTATCCATTCTGTTATTTGATTTTCCGCAAAGGTCTCAACCATCACATATTTTTATTTAGAGTTATCACCTCAAATAGAAATTAGTGGTTGTAATCACAATGCAATATTAAAATCTCTTCTCAAAGGGAGGAAAAGTGTTGTTAAAAACTAGTGAAGGAAAAAGAATCTGGTTTAGAATACGTTAATGCTGATTTTGGCAGAATGGAGTTAAGCTTATGAAATATATCTCTTATGTCACTTTCAATTTTCAAGAGCATAATTCCCCCTGCCAAAATCTGCTGCATGCCTTTGACATTGGAGATAAAAGAAATTCCTCTTTATAACAAAAAAAAAGGCATGTTTCAGTGGCTGGTTTTGGTAAAGATCTGATTAAATCTAAGCCCAATTTCTATCTGTGAAAGGCAATTCAAGAGTCTCGTTACAAAAGAGTGCTCATCATTTTATCTTTTTCTTTAAATTTGAATTTCATATTCAGTTTGGGGAATCTGATCTTAAGCCTTCCCTCAAGATTTTCAACTGACATACCTGAAAATCTGGTTGCCGTTTCCATCTTCATGCATTCCCCTTTTTGACAGGGATCATTTTCTTGATTTTGGGTTTTTTTCTTCTTCTCATCTTTGACTTTGGGAATTGTCTTTTAGTTTTATTTGTTGGTTCAAGAAAATATTTGTTCTTGAACCGCGAGCCTTTCGATTGCTTTTGATTCTTCTTCCAGGAGATCGGTTTTTTTTCCCCCCTCAATTTCAACTTTGCGCTTGGGCTACCCATTTTTGGAATGATTCTGACCTTTTCCCCCGAAAATTAGGTGAGAATTGTTTCTTGATTATTGTACGGTTTTCCTATTTCACTTGTGGAAAACATTCAAAATTATATGTATATGTATGTGTATGTGTATTTGTATATGTATCAAAATTATATGTATTTGTATATGTATGTGTATATGAATGCATGTCTGCATGCATTCGAATCTTTAAGGTATAGGGGAATTTGGACTGCGAGAATTTGAAGTGAGTTCAAGCTTTTGTTCAGATACAAAACATGAGTATCATCATTATTTGAATAACTTAAATAAGAGACTTGTATTGATGTGCGTTTGTCTTTCTATCTCCAGATACAAATCTAGTTGTTTATACACCTGGATGCAATATGATGGCTAACAGCTGCACGGTGATGTCCCAATCAGAGATTACTTCTCTAAAGGACGCACTTTGTGCTCAGCAAAAGCTTCTGCAGAAACTTTACAATGAGTTGGAAGCAGAAAGAGAAGCTTCCGCCACTGCAGCTAGCGAAGCTTTATCTGTGATATTGCGTCTACAAGGAGAGAAGGCCGCCGTCAAGATGGAGGCGGAGCAGTACAAGAGATTGGCGGAGGAGCGGATGTGTCACGCGGAAGAATCCTTTGCCCTAATTGAAGATATGATCACTGAGAAAGAAATGGAGGTGGCCGAGTTAGATTATCAAGTCCAAACCTACAAGTACCAGTTGATGAGCATGGGTTTTGATGTTCCTTCCAGCGACGATATCGCCATTCCTGAAAACCTTTTCCATAGAAACGAGTGTCTAGCCGGGGAGACGAGCCTTCACTCCAAGTGTAAGAAGGCTCTGTTTGAATTGGAAAGCTCCACCAGCGCAGATCTAGATTTCAGTTCCAAGCCTGTCGAGGAGGAGCAGTTGGGCCACGAGACAAACGAGTTCGCCTCGTTTGTGTCGGACTCAGAGAAGCTCAAGTTTGATACCTCGGCTCATGATCAAGGCATGTCTTCTTATGCTGAGCAGATTAAGGATTTAGAGGTGCGGATAAAAGAGATGACCGGAGCTGATGTCACCGGCTTCATGAGTGAAGCCCCGACTCCAGCCATTTCTAAACGCTCAAGTGCAGCAAATTTACCTTCTCTGCCCAACTTGGCTACCTTACTGAACGAGACAAGGATACCATCACAGCTAAGCACTGGCACTTCATACGAGCCAAATAAATTAGGCGTTGTGGATGATATTGGCCAGATTAAGCATCCAGGAAATCCATCAGAAACCACTAAAGCTGTTCATTCCCCTCGTCCTCCAACAATCCATGATGTTTTTGAGGTTCCGCAGGTTGAGCAGGAACCCACGTCTTGTGAATCATCAAGCGAAGACAGACAAAAGGAAGCTTCTGAAGACAATGAGCTCCTTGAAATCCAAGTTGAAGCTCACCCAGAATCTGTTAAACAGATAACTAAAGATGAACCGGACTGGATGAAGAAGCTCGTGCAGTCGACTGACGATGAGGTTCGGCAGGTTGATCAGGAGTCCACAGGCAAAGACGGACAAGAGGAAGTTTGTGAAGCTAGTGAGATCCTTGAAAGCCAAGATGTAACTCACCCTGAATCTGTTAAAAAGCTAGCGAAAAACGAACCTGACTGGCTGAAGAAGCTCTTGGAGTCGGCTCACCATGAGAAAAATTTATGTAAACCAAGTGATGTTGCTGCTATCGATCGTGGAATTGTGCAACCTACAACAAGTGTTGCTGTTGCTTTTGTATCTGAATCCAATTTAGATAAACCTGAGATGAGTCAAGAGATCATTGAAGGTGAGAGGCCGGCACAAGCACAATCTTCTGAGAGAGATGAAGAGCTGAAACTGTTGAAAAAGATCTGGGAGAAATTAAATTTGCTACAGAATGAGATTGTGCTTCAGAAAGTGAAGAAATCTATTGCAGAAGACGAACCGTCCTTGCAACCTTTAGCTGAGGTACACATCGTTATTCTTTATTGAATTTAGGTTTAATTGCCCGTAAATACACGAACTTTTATTTTTTTGAAATTTAACCTGAGTTCAAAGTTTGCTGGCTAATATCTTGATTGTTGAGCTAATTGTTAAAATAGGACCATAACTTTCAGTGTTTTTCAGAAAGATGACTATATATTACGGAATTTGAAAATGAGGACTATATGTTACGGAATTTGAAAATGAGGACTATAGCTTCCATTTTTACATTTTGCACTCATATTTCGGGCCGTAATGAAAGGTATATTTTTATTTTGATGTGTTAAATAAGAGTGTAAATGTAAAAATGAAAGTTATAGTCCTCATTTTCAAATCCATAACATATAGTCCTCATTTTCAAATTTCCTTAATATATAGTCCTCTTTCTGAAAACACTGAAAGTTACGATCTTGCTTTAACAATTAGCTCCTTTATTGTTTGAGGTTCGATGGGAAATCCGAAAGTATCATTGGAAAGCTCTTGACGTTATTTTTTCTAATGATACCTATATTGTTGGGTTTTTGTCGGCGAAAAATGGCATGAAAAGTTAATGTCATGAAACTCTAAATTTTTTTCGATTATTTTCGGTGATCAAAACCAACAATATGGGTCTAATTAGATACCTATAGTCAAGAGAATGGTACCTTTAAATTGCCCATCGAACTACAAACAATCGAGTTATTGGCCAATGAACTTTTTGACTCATGCCAAATTTCAAAAAATAAAAAGTTTACCAAAATTTATAAACTTTTCCTGCTTCTGTTACCAAGTATCACAAAGCTAAAGCTTACCTTATTCCGATGTTTTCTGGTCCACTGATGCTTGATACAGATGATGGTCTCCTTTTGGCTTTGATGAAGCAGTAAGTAAACCCAGAAATCTGACTTTCACATTCAGACATCTCTATGGCATCATCTGAGAATGTCGCCTCTCTCTCTCTCGTACAGAATGTGTATATTCTGCCTCACCGACACCTGATTCGTGTAAAAGAATCTCACTTATGACGAGAGTATTATCAGCTGCATGCATGCTGTTCACTTGTACAGATTCAGTAGTCTCAATTTTTTTCTACTTACAGAAGAGAGTTTTTTTTCTTTTTCACACTTTCTGATGTATAAACCAGTATTTGGAAAGCCTATTCATCGTCGTGAGCCACGATATTCCGGTTGGCGTCGTACGATGTAACTGTGTAATAGCCTTTACACAAGATGCTTGTTTTATGCTAATAGTTTTCCAGTTTACGAATTGGTTATTCACTATTCTCTGCTTCCTTCTAGTTACTCTGAATCAAGTGTGAATTGGTTATATATTCACTATTCTTTGCTTCGTTTTAGTTACTGTGCGTGAATCAAGTGTGATTTCAGCGTTTTCCATAAAATATTCCGTCAGTACAAAATCAGGCGATGTGCCGGGTGTAATATTTTGGGGACCGTTATTATTGGAAAATCATGTTAAGGACACAACTATTGTTAGAAATGCTAAAAGTCCAGGATTTTTTGCCATATTTCCATCACAAAATTTTGTACTATAACATGACATTTTATAGAAAACGTTGAACATTTGGGATTTTTTGAAGGGTTTATGATCAAAAAATACTCGAACTTTGGAAAAAGTTGTAATTTTCACATGAACTTTTAATTAAGTAAAAAAATACATGAATTTCTATTTTTATTGCAATTTTCACCTGAGTTTGACTTTCGGTGAAATTAGAACTTAGTTGGCAGTCGGAAGTTCACCTGATGCTGGTCTATTTTCTGATGATGAGAAGTATTTAGAAGCTCGGAAGTCTAAGAAGACAAAAATTAATATATATGACTTAATTTCGACTGTTAATTAGTCTCTAATTTTGTTGAAAGTCAAATTTATGTGAAAATTGCAACAAAAATATAAATTTATGTAGTTTTTTGCTTAATTGAAAGTTCAAATAAAAATTACTACAATTTTTTCAAAGTTCGTGTATTTTTTTGCTATAACTCATTTTTTTAAATAACAAAGGTTCAAAATATTTTATAGAAAATAATGAAAGTTAAAGGACGTAAAACACTATTAACTCTTAAAATTTTTGATATTTCTGCTTGATAATCTAATTGTGCATTGGCTCAAATGTCTGATCTTCAGTTTACGAATCACTTAAAATATCTATGATGCGACATTATGTTGCTTCTTGTGTTACGAATTTTTTCCCCATTAAAACTTAGAATAAAGAATTGCTTTTTGAGATAGTCATATTGAGCAATGTAACTTAATATTTGATCATTTATTTTAACAACACAAATTTTGATCATTTTTTTATAATTTCGAACTGCATTATCTTTAATTTGGGTAGAGCGGATCGGATTGCCGCGCGGGTTCGAATGGTACTTTTGGTTCTAATGTTATAAGTTATGCCAAAAGTACCAATAAAAAGCAAAAAAAAAAAAAAAAAAAATACTAAGTAATTTACTGTAGTACTTACTTTTGACACTAATGTTATAATTTGTGCCAAAAGTACCAAATTATTTAAACAAAATAAGAATATTAGTGACAAAAGTACCAACAGAAATTAAAAAAACCAAGTAATTTGGTATTTTTGGCACAAATGATAATATTAGTGCCAAAAGTACCAAATTACTTGGTTTTTTTAATTTTTGTTGGTACTTTTGATACAAATTATAACATTAGTGCCAAAAGTATCACCTGAACCCGCGCCCAACCTGATCCGATCCGCCCAAATTAAGGGCAATACAGTTCAAAATTGTAAAAAATGGTCAAATTTTGTGTTTTTAAGACGAAGGGCCAAATATTGAGTTTCGATCCCCAATATAACTGTATGAGTGCATATTCTCTAGAATAAAACTAGCATGACATTTTAGAGTAGTGTTATTTGGATAAAAATTTGTCCGGACAAAAAAATGTTAAATACTTTAAAAAAACTGATTTTTTTTTAAAAATTTTGGTTCAAATTTAAAAATGATTTAGTTAGTTTTATTGTTTTTTTCACATTGTAGTTTTTTGTAATTTTTTTAACATTTTTTTAAATTTTTTGTAGTAGTTCTTTTGTACTTTAAAAATAATAAAAAATAAAAAGTTATTAAAAAATTACGAAAAACTATAATGTGGAGAAAACAATAAAACTAACTATTTTTTAATCAAAAGTTTTAAATAAATTTATTTTTAAAAATATTTAATTATATTTTGTCCAAATAGACATTTTAAGTCTGAAGAGCTCTATTTTCCAGTATGGCCAAATCTCCAAAAGTCATTCAAGTGGCAGAAAAAAAAATACTTGGATTGTTTTGCAGTCACGTAAGAAATTTGAAAAAATGTGGTGATAGATTGACGAGTGACAAAGAAACAATGGATTACAAAAAGCAGTTTACGCAGATTTGTTAATGTTCCTTTGGGATCTTACCAGACAAAAAGTTTGCCTAGCTAGATCACCTACTTCCTATCTCCAACAAATGCAACAATTTTCAAATTGAATTTCCCATCGGATTTTTGTTCAAACTGAATCTAATCAAATTTAATTTGTAATTTTTTGACAATAAAAGATCTGAATCAAATAGAATTATTCAAAAGTTTAGAATCAAAACTGAAAGAACCCAAAAAAATCGAAACCAAATTATTTTTTTATAATTATTTATGATTTTATTTTTAAAATAGAGATAAATTATGCAACTGAAATTAATATTATGCGCATAATTCAGATTTCGATTTTATTCGATTTTTAAAATGCCAAACCAAACCACTCTGAATTTTGAAAAAAAAAAAATCGAACTGCACGAAATTTTATATTTTGATTTGATTTGATTTAGCTATTCAAATTCCAAATATTTTGCTCACCTTTATTAGTCGGCCGTTGCTTTTTAAAAATATAACTAACGTCTTGGATTTAAATTCCGCCTGCGTGTGAGTAGTTTTCTCATTTTTGTGTGAATAGTGGTTTCGTCTGTATGTAGATTGTTTATTTGATTATAAAATAGATACCTCTTGTAATTTAAAAAAAAAATCAAACAAATTTATTAATTACACAATATTTTATTGATTGATTTACTTTCTAGGAGAACAAGAGCAAAACCTAAAAATACAAGAAAAAAATGAAAAAAGAAAAGAAAGAGGGAACAAATTACAAAATTATATATATATATATATATATATATATATATATATATATATGTGTGTGTGTGGGGGGGGGAGGGGTTTCTAATGATATTTCTATTTTTCATAAGAAATAAGAATAATGAATAAATTAATAAAATTTACAAATAAATCAATATAACTCACGAATAGTTATATCCAATTAATATGATGAAAATATCACCCCCTCCAGAATTTGAACTCACACGAGAATATTTATTCATGTGTTACATTGATTTATACATAGAAATTATTGACTTATTCGCGCATTTCATACGCATTCTAAATGCTCACAACATTTAATATATTTTCAACCAAACCGTTCTCTCTCAAGTAAGAACCACTAAATAAAATAAGAATGGAGAATAATTTTCAACTCCTTTGATTTTCAAGATATACGATGAAATGTTGTGCTACTACATACCTTATATGACCTCCTTATGTGAGCACCGTTCACGTTGTACATTCGTTAGCGTTATCTTCTTTGGTTTAGACATTTATTTTTATTCTAATACTTCATAAATTGTTATTGAGAATTTGAGATCATTAATTTTATGAATTACATAAAAATTGAAGTCATTTTTTTATGTAATTCATAAAATTAATGATCTCAATAACAATTTATGAAGTATTTACCTCTAATGTTACGAACTCTAAACTATGAATAATTTATTCATCAATAAATTTACTATAAATTTTCACAATCTAGGATTAAAAATGATTCTCTTATTTTATAGTACTATATATACGTAAACTCGTTTTAACTAATTTATATATATTTAAAAAATAAAATAGAAAAAGTACATCGTATATCCACATTGCCTTTATCCCTTTTGATTGGTAGATATGAGAGAGAATGGACTTTTCTCTTTTTGATTACTTATCACTAACTAATCATTGGATCGTCCAAACCATCCATAACTTAATTATATCTTTTCATTAATCGAGTGAATAAATTAAATTTGTTTACCATCGCCTCAAGCACTATGTCTGCCTTTTCGTCACTACCTCCATTCTCCACACAGCTTAATGATTCAAGAATTTCTTATTTTGTATGAATTATTTTTAGATAAATATCACTTTAAACTTCAAATTACTTATACACTATTAATTATATCATGAATTATGAAAAAATATATTTTAAAATTTTTAATTATCAATTTTATATTAATTGTGTCGTTCGTCTAAATTTTTTGACTTCGAAAATTTAACGTGGCTGGTCGGATGTGCTATATGTTTAGAATTATTATTTTTCTAACCTATATTGTACAAACCGACGTCATTATATGTATTACTAATTAAAAAATTAAAGAGTGAAAAATGCATGAAAGGTACAATTGATAGTTCATGGTATATAATTGTTAGTGTGAAAATAGTTTGAAGTTTAATACTCCCTCCGTCCCACTGTATGTGAGACATTTTTTTTGGACACGAAAATTAAAAAAAGTTTATTTTGTTTGTAGGTGAAAAAGTGAAAATGTGTTTAAAGAGTAAAATCTTTTCCAAAAAATGAGTTTTAGATACAGTGGGACGGAGGGGGTAAAATGCAATGATATATAATTAATTGTATTGGGACGTGGAGAAAGGGTCCATCATGTGATAAAAAGTTTTCATAAATGAAAAAAAAATATTTTTTGTGGACGTCTCAAAATAATAAAAATAAACTATTTTTTATAGACGGAGAGATTATGACACATAAAATGCTTATTTATAAGATAAAATAACATTTTGTAAACAGTATAAGAGCTTACAGGCTTTTAAAATATATTTGAGCACCTTCTAATTAAATCTGTTCTTTTTCTTTATGTAACCAAATGGCACGTACGATGTAAGTATTAGTTCTTTTTTTCTGTTTTTTTAAAGAGATGATGTAGTATTAGCTATGGATTTATAATTACTACATGCATACATATATAATACACACACGCGCACGTATATATAAGGATATGTATCAAGTGCGAATTAACTTAATTTCACTTTGTGACAATACATAGTAGTAGCATTTTTGATAAAATAAATAAGTTAAGTATCAATGTTCATAAAAAAATAAGTTTTGTAGCACATTTGACCTAAAGTACATAAGTACAAGTCAATAAAGTGAATGATAGTGACATATTACTTATTTTTTATTTAAAAATAACCAAATAAAACCAAAATCTGATTCTCTCTATCTCTATTCACGTTAAAATTACCAACTACTAAAACCAAATCGGATTCTCTCTCTCTCTATTCACGTTAAAATTAATTTCGTGATTTTATGTGATAAAAATTTGATTCTCTCTCTCTCATTTAAAAATAACAAAAATCACGTTAAAATCTGATTTAAAAATAACCAAAATCTGATTTTCTCTCTCTATTCACGTTTATGGCGTGATTTTATGTGATCTTATGGTTGTTGGGTGCATTTACACCAACTCAAAGTCATACACGACTTGTTAAGGAAACAACCTTAAATTCACGAAATTAAATGCTCCGTACACGGTTGCTGTGGGTAGTTAATGAAGGATACCAACCAAATGTTCATTCATCAGACATTTGAACAAGAAAGAAGAAGAAAATCCTCTCAATACACATACACGGCTGGTACACGGTTGCTCATAAATTCAAAAAAAATTCATCGAAATGCTTATATTACATAAGGTATGTGAAATATATATTTTTTTTTAAATTTCGACTGTACACGGTTAGTGTTCTTGAGTACACGGTTGTACACGGTTTGATTTTTAGTGAATTTTTGTTGTTTATTTCGATAATTATGTTATATATATGACTTATTACATGTTTTGGACTAAAAAACGGCCTCAAAAAACACTCTGTACGTAAATTACCTTATTTTTTAACCCTTAGTGTTCTGCCGTACACGATTAGGGTTTTCCGTACACGGTTGTGTACACGGTTGTACACGGAGGTCGATTTTGCTGTACACGGTTGGGTTTAATGTGATTTTGATGTTATGTTTAGCATGATTGTATATTCAGTTCATGTATTGGGGTACACGGTTTACTGTTTGTGTATTTAAA
This sequence comes from Salvia miltiorrhiza, assembly GCF_028751815.1. Classification (NCBI taxonomy): domain Eukaryota; kingdom Viridiplantae; phylum Streptophyta; class Magnoliopsida; order Lamiales; family Lamiaceae; genus Salvia; species Salvia miltiorrhiza. The sequence goes on along the minus strand of NC_080392.1, from coordinate 4,139,794 downwards.
TGTTGTATTTTTGTCGTTTTGAAGCAGATGTCGTTTCAAGCAATCGTTATACGGCACAGTGGTCAGTGGAAATTAACCGAGTATGAAGGCGGCGATGAGGTTGTCGTGTACGTGTCTAAGGAAGAGCTTTGTCATGCGAAGTTGATGCAAGAGTTGCACGATCAATTAAACGAGGATGGACGATCCACTTATATGCTTTTCTACATATCGACCACGGACGAAGGGCGAAAAATAAAAGTGGCTTTGAAGGCCGATTCAGATTTGAACCGGCTGATTTCCGAGCAGAAGAAATATCCCGTTGTTTACGTGATCGAGAAGGGCAAACAATCTGCGGCTCCGGTTTCTCAGAATCAGGAGCGGGTATATTATGAGGGACAGCGTTCTACTCTGTTTCCTATCGAGACGGACGTTGGAAGAAGTAGGGACGATTCATCGTCGCAGGAGGAGGAAGACGAGTCCGAGTCTTCGGATGAGGAAGAAGAGGCGATACGACGCAGAGAGATATTGGATTCAGTGTCGACTGAACAGGAAGCGTGGAGACAGACAGGGCCTCAGAATTTCACATCGGATTACCAACATTTCGCAAATTACCAACATAATTGTCTAAAAAATGCTAAAACCGTGTACCTAATAAACAAATTTAACAATACAAAACACAGAAACTCAAATTTTGACAAATATAGGCCACGGTTACTTACCGGATTCGGCGTCGGGTATTTTTCGCTCCTCCTTGATGTACTCGGGCGACTTCCTCGTTGTGCCTCTTCCCCATCGTAATCTGATTCCGTTGAACTCATAGTGGCTGGAGTTTCTTAGAGAGATAGGCGTGTATGGAGTGCACGGTGGGCGTGAGTTTGTTAGAGAAAGAGAGAGGCGTGCACGATGGGCGTGTATGGTTAGAGAAAGAGAGAGGCGTGTATGGTGAGTTTTTTAGGGTTTTTGTCTCTTTGTTTTTTGAATTTGGAAGATGCAAAATCAAATAATAATATAAGAGAGAGAGAGAGGCGTGTATAGTGCACGGTCTTCTCAAGGCGTGCATGAGATTCTTTTTTTTTTTGGGAATGATTTGAAACAAGATTCCCAACTTTTGACCACTTTTGGGCTGAATCAGCTGATCCTCACGATTCATGCAAGAAAAGAAACCCTAAACCCTAAAAGATATATCAAATCACGATTTTGGAGAGAGATAGAGAGAGACATAATAAGACAAAAAATAATATGTTGAGAAGATTCTGTGGACACGTTTTTTATTGTTTAAATAAAACAATTTTTTTTAAATAAGTCAAAGATTTGGTGGGGACCATTAAGAATGTGCTACAAAACTTATTTATTTATGAGGTGTGATAGTTAACTTATTTATTTTATTCAAATGGCTACATAAAAACTCACGCCCTTTCACTTTTATAATGTCTAAAATTCAATCTGAATCATTGCAAGTATAATTCACAATTGTCATCAAAGATGCATTAATTGTCTATTTAAAAATGCACTATCAGAAATAATGCATATTTGATATATATATAACACATGACTCTTATCTTATATATATAAAATAAATAAAATATGAACACACACACACACACACATATATATACACACACATATATATATATATATATATATATATTAAAAATCATTTAAAAATTAAAATAGCTAGGTAACAATGTAATATTTATATCAAACTTTAACAAAATACATTCACATAATATTATTAATATTGGGGATGAGGGAGACTTTTGTCATAGGGATTTAAGGGGGCTGAATTTGAAGAGGATGAGAAGTTAGGCAAGTGAGGGAGAAAAAGGCTTCAATGCTTGATTTTAGTAATTTATTAAGATTAATCAACAAATGCAATGATGATTAGATTATCAACTTGATGCAATGCAAACATAAGTGGAACGTGCAGGCAAAAAGTTTCATCCATACACACTCTTGTGCGTCACGGGTATTAAAACCAGTGCGTGCGAGATTATATATATATTTGTATTCTTTAAAATTAATATTTAATGCAGATCTTTTCTAAACTTAATAGTATCATACGTAAATCGATAGTAATTTTTTTTCTTGACTTGGGGGACTTGGAGAGAGGGAGCAGTGGGGTTTGAACCTGGGACCTCACTGTTCACATACAGAAGGTCGCATTGCTTGGTGTCCCCTTGGGGACACGTAAATCTATAGTAATAGAATATGTATGTTGGGCATAAAATATAAATTGCCTAGTATATTCTTATTATATATAGTATTTATTTTTTAAGATAATTGTATAAATTATATATTTAGATGAATATATTAATTTGTTAGATAAATATATATCAATTAATTACATTATCTTATCTAAATCGATTTGGTACATATCTAAAACTCTTTTTAGAATCTAGATAAATATCCTATAAAATCTAAATATTTAACTAGCTATAGATGAAAATGACAATAAATCAAGCGGTGCGAACTCCTGTATATACGAAAAATAAATAATAATTTTTAAAAAAGAAAAGAAAATGACAATAAATCACTATTATATAAATAAATAGCGTAGATAGAAACTAAACTGTATATAAATATTATCATACCTTGATATGTATATGTTTGAAAATTTAATATAAATGCTAATTTCTTTAAAATACAGTAAAATATTTTATTAATTTAGAGAGATGTTGATATATCGATAAATTAATAACTAGTTAATTTATAAAGTGTTTTCTTAATTTTAGAAATTATAATTTTAAATCAATTTATAATGTGTAAAAATAAATTAGAGATATTATTTTAATTAAATAAATGCATGTATCTATCAATTCATCGTGACTGATATTACTGAAGATTCTAATGATGATCAAGTTGACATCATTCAACAATAAGTTCATATTCTAACAAGTTACTAAAGTATTCATAATTGTAATATTTTAACAATTATGAATTATTAATTTATAGTTTTATGGGACCTATAAATTTATAATATAAAAATTATTATTTTATTAAAATTGATGATTTTTTTGACACAAATCGATACCAAAAAAAATTATTAGTTTATAGAGTTTATTAATTTGTTAGCTATTATTTTAAAAAGATTTTATTAGAATTAAAAAATTAAATTACTAATTAAAAAATTAAATATAATAAAATTAATTACGCATACAATATACATTTTTTGTGCTAGTATCTACAAATATTCATATGGATACGTACGTACCCAACGTACTAGCTAGAGGATATCTATTGCTTTCCAAGTTGCATACAATATCTCTTGCATATATATGACATCTACGACTATTGAGTACGTGTCAAAATAATTTAAAGGGAAAAGGTGCAAATTAACCCTCGAAGTACTAGCCCCTATAGCGTAAAACCCTCCTTAGTCACTGTGTGTGCAATTACCCCCTGAACTCCAAAAAAAAACGTGCAAATCCACCCCTCTGACCTAACGCCGTTTTCGGCCGTTAGTCAATTTTTTTTTAATTAAAAACGGGGCCCACCTTCAACGACTCACAACGGCTATTATATTTTGGGGGTGTTTATGAGTTGAAGAACCCTAATTTACGATTCCCTCTCTTGCGATTTCTATAGAAATTGAGCGAATTTCTTCGAATTAGCATAGGGTTTATTCTTGTTCTTATCATTCGACCTCCAAGGCATGAGTTTCAATTCTGATTGTGCCTCAAGCTATTCCGGCGGTCAGCGACAGAGGGAAGACGCTTATGGAGGTAATTACGTGCAGTGTTTATGCGTGATTGAAGGTAAGCGTTTGAGAGCTCCGAGAATGATGTCGTGGACGGAGGATAACCCAGGAAGAAGGTTTTACGGGTGTAGAAATTGGAAGGTAATATTATGCAATTTCATATTTTTTTTGGTTTGTGGTTATAATGTTGAAGCAGCGCTTTTTTTGTTGTCTTGTAGTCGAAAAATTATGAATTTTTCGAATGGCATGATGAACCCATGTGGAGAGGTCAGGAGAGGTTATTAAATCTTTGAAGACTGAAAATGGGGAGCTCAGAAAAATGCTTGAAAGAGCGACGACCATGGACATGGACTATGAAGCTTTGAAGAATGAAAATGTGGAGCTCAGAAAAATGGTTAAAGAATCAATGACAGTTAGAAGGAAAATGCATTTTTTTGGATAATTTTGATTGTATCTTGGTTGTTGGTGTTGTTTATAGTTGTAGGTTAATGTAAGCTTTTCTATGTATTTTGTTCATGTAATGAAAAGAATTAATGGAACTATTTTCCCTCAAATCTTGACTCATTCAAGTTCATTGCAGCATTCTAACATAAACAAATCTTGAATCATTGCAGCATTCTATTTCAAGTTCAAATGCAGATTCAAAAACTACTTCAGGTGTTTCATGTTAAACTGGAAAAGTGACACTGTGGCAGCAAAAAAAGCAAATAAAAAAGCTAATTCAACTTGTGGTTGTTGATCCAAGAGTTGAGTTTGCTTTTTTCCCCCCTGGTGACCTCCAGATGGTCTGCTGAAGTTCCTTCTTTTCCCTTGGTGGCTTGAATGGCTTGGTAGATGTCTTCTTCATTTTTGAGGACTCTCCAACTGACTTCTCTGGTCATCTCTTCCTTTTCTCCAACCTTAGTTGTCTTTCACTGGGTATTGCAAATCTGGTATTTGGATCCTGTTTATTAGGCGTCCCCTCATCTATGATCATTGATTGAGATCATCCAGGCTTCATAATATGCAAATTACAACATATAAGTAACTTAATTGTATTTTAGTAAGCAAAAACTTAGCAATGTATGTGGTATTCTTACATTTAGGATATGTTTTCCTGTGTCCAGATTGACATAAAGTCCAAGGCCTGATGGAGCTTTCTTCTTTGGCTTAGAAGAGCAGGAAGCTTGGGAACTCTTACTGGCCTACATATTAAATAGAGTGTATTTAGCATAAGCTCTTTAAACACATAGAATCAAATCAATGAATGAGTCTTTACCCGAGCTGGATTTTTTGGACATGCATCCTTTTTGTGGCTTTCCTTTTTGTGGCTTTCACTCCCACAAAGGCTGCAATGTTGAGTCTTGCCTTTTCTGCTCTTATGCTGATGCCTCGGCTCATGTGATGCCCTCACCCTTTTTTTCTTTGGCCTACCTATCTTAACCTCAATAGGTGGAGGTTCCACAGCATCTTCCTCTCTCACATCCCAGAATTTAACTCCGGGCAAGGGATGAATGGCATGTTCATAGGCTTTGGCATAAGTGTCCCTATGGTAGTATTGACTAATGACATGCATTGGTTCAATAGAGCTATACTGAAATGCAGACGTAGCATGTGCACATGGGATACCAGTAAGTTCCCAAACTCTACATGTACATTTTTTATGATCAATGAAGACAATATGTCTGTCCTCCCCCTCACTGACCTCATACACGTACTCACCATTCCAAACAACACTACATTCAATAGAATCAGCCTTGTTTCCCTCAAACAAATTAATGGCATTTGGAGATCAATCATATTTCCAAGATGATAATGCAGACTTCCTATCAGTTATCCTCTTCATACATAACAACCTAATGTCCTCTAACATGCTAACAATGGGTTTATGTCTAGCCTCAATTATGTTAGAATTGAAAGACTCAGATAGGTTGTTGTCTACCATGTATGTGGAGGCTCTGGTGCTTTGATAGGCTCTGCTCCAATTGGTTGGATGATAGTGTAGGAGGTCATCCGCAGCCTTTTTGTTGATGCTCCTAATCTTGGCAATGTTGATCTTGAATTCTGCCTCGTAGGAGCTCCAAGCAGCCAACCAGAATTTTTTTTTAAGCTCATCCCCTCTCCATTTTTTACTCCAATTGGAGTAAATGTGGCTAGCACACCACCTGTGCTCAGCATATGGAGTGACCTCCTTAACAGCTTCCATCAGACCTTGTTCAGTTTCAAAAGAGATGTTAATCAGTTGCACAAGAAATACTAAAGATTGTATCAGTTGCACTAACTTGAAATACTCACCTTTTGCATGTCAGACATTATAGTAATGTCTTCTCCTTCCCCAAGCTGTAGTTCTTGCTTTAACCACCTAACAAACCAAGTCCAATTGTTCTTGTTTTCCTTATTAACTACTGCCCAGGCGATAGGCATGACCCCATCATTGCCATCCTGACCTACAGCAGTTAATAGACACTCAAATGTTACACCCTTAAGGTGACAACCATCCAAACAAATCAGCTTCCTAGCTCCCCCCATCCAATTCAACTTGAGTGGCTCTAGCAGTACAAACATTCTCTTGAATACCCTTCTCCGATTCTGCAATTGGTTAGTGGATAATGTGACTTCCATCCTTGATCCAGGCATAACTTCCTTCACATTTTCAGCATAAGCAAACAACCTATTGAACTCCTCCTTGAAACTGCCCTCTAGCTTAGTTATTATGTCTTTCTTTGCCCTCTTGCACTTGTGCAAACTTACATGCAGTTTCAACTGATCCTTAACCTGCCCCTGCATGTCCTTTGAAGTGAATTTAGGATTCCTATATACAGCAGACTTAAAGTATTTTGCTAAATACCCTTGACTGGCACTTGGTACTTCTCTTTTTCGATAGCAGGTATGCTTTCTCACGAGAGTCTTGACAACCAACCCCTGGACATCCCCATCATTTGAAACAAATAACAGAAATGGACAAGTGGGGTTCATTCTTGCAAACCACTCTTATCTTTTTTGGTTCATTTTTGACAAAGTTTAACTTATAACCATATTTAACACCATAGGCATTAATGGCCTCCCTACAATCATTGGCATTGGCAAATGTCATACCTAAAGTGAAGCCTCCCTCTTCACCATCTTGTACAGACCCCATAACCTGCTCCACCTCCCTACCCTCTTCTTCACTATCAGACGAATGTTGCTTGTAACAACTAGAATCACTCCCTATGTCTGCCTCTCCCTCAACATCTCTCTCTCCCTCAACCTCAATGTCTTCATAAATACCCTGTAGACCTTCCCCAACACTGTCAACATTGGAAGCTCTAGCATTCTCAGTATTCTCAGTATTTGCAGCCCTCTCAACCTCATTAATTTCTACCATTTCTCCAGCCCTATCATCAAACATATTCTTAAGATTAACTAACCTTTCACCCCCATCCCTCTCACCCTCAACAGCAGCTCCATCCACTACTAGAAAAACGCTCATAGATAACGGATTTTTTCCGTTATCTATGAGCAAAAAAATCGTTGTGTATAGTGGTGTTATCTATTCTATACGTCATACACAACGGTTTCAAAACCGTTATGTATAGTAGCATAGATAACGGTACGATGCGTCATACATAACAGTACGCATCTGTTATCTATAAAGGTTATACATAACGGTTTTTCACCGTTATGTATTAAGATTTTTTCGTTATGTATTAATTTTTTTTTATTTTTTTTATCATAGTTAACAGTTTTTTGCACTTTTTATAACGGTTTTAATCGTTATCTTTGATAGAATACATAACGGTTTTTCACCGTTATGTATTAAGATTTTTCCGTTATGTATTAATTTTTTTTTTATTTTTTTTTTATCATAGTTAACAGTTTTTTGCACTTTTTATAACGGTTTTAACCGTTATCTTTGATATAATACATAACGGTTTTTCACCGTTATGTATTAAGATTTTTCCGTTATGTATTAATTTTTTTTTTATCATAGTTAACAGTTTTTTGTACTTTTTATAACGGTTTTAACCGTTATCTTTGATAGAATACATAACGATTTTTTGCACTTTTTATAACGATTTTTTGCACTTTTTATAACGATTTTTACAGTTTTTATAACGATTTTAACCGTTATCTTTAATTAGAATACATAACGATTTTTTGCACCTGTTATAACAGTTTTTTGCACTTTATATAATTGTAGTATATTTTTAAATTTTGCAATTTTATAAAACGACAAAATGATAAAATCAACGATAACAATATTATATATCATCCAAAAAATTCATACATTATTATACAAATGAACCAAATATCAAGTATACATCATCATTGCATATTCCGATTCAAAATTGAAAATACCAACTACCTTATAGCTAATGATTGGCCTGGGAACTTGAACATTAATATCAAGTATGCAAATGATTCACAAATTCTTCTTGTATCTTACTCAAAGGCATGCTAGATAGAGCACTTGTATCTTCTTGAATCCACAATGAGATGAATTGATCTAGCGCCATCTTGTCACCTAGCAAAAAGATAAGAGAATCAACAAAAATCAAATCAGGATTGTTCTCTGCAAATTGTCTGTGTTTGAATAATTAATCATTAGACGGACACAATGTGTGATAGGAGGCATAGGATCTATATCCCTTTCACCCTCATGGACATTATCTACATCCTCACATAAACTCTCATCTTCCTCTGGAAACAAGGGACAATGTGTGATAGGAGGCATAGGATCTATATTGTGGTCAGCAAATAGCATAACTTGCTCTTGTCCAATTAGTTCAAAATAATCGAAAACTTTGAAACAATGCTTAGCATCTCTAAGGAGAACAAGACCATCATCTAAATTACGGTCCTCATCTAAGGCATAAACTCTATTAGGCTTAGAAGTATAACATTTCTCGAATTCAAGAAGAACTCTATCATAGGTCATATTTTCTACTATTTCTTCAATTTCTTATGAATTAAATCCATCATAAAACAAAGCACCGGTATCATCATTCTTCCAAATTCCCAAATAGTTGAAAACAAAGTTAACAGGCGGCATGCTGTACACACAAGAAATTTATCAAAATTTTGCAGAAAGACCAATCGAAAATTTGAAAGAAAAAATCACGAGTGGAAATTGCATGTGCTGTGACAAGCAATATTGCAACTACAAAAGTTATGAATACTAACCTCTTCGTTCTTACAAAGCTTGTTCTTCTTCGTCGTCTACGTGGTTCCAAAGCTACGTCTTCTTCGTCGAAGAATTGAGGAATGAAGTTCTTCGATAAATGGCATAGGGTATTTCGCGACGTTTGGTATGGTTGTTCGGTGCCAAAGCCCGCGTAAACAATTAAGGTGGGCCCCATTTTTAATTAAAAAAAGAAATTGACTAACGGCCGAAAACAGCGTTAGGTCAGAGGGATGGATTTGCACGTTTTTTTTTGGAGTTTGGGGGGGTAATTGCAAACACGGTGACTAAGGGGGGTTTTACGCTATAGGGGCTAGTACTTCGAGGGCTAATCTGCACCTTTTCCCTAATTTAAAATATCATGTGCCAAATTTTGATAATGGAAACTTGAGTTAAATAACAGCTAGGATTGATGAAATAAAGTAGGGCTAAATTATTAGTAGAATCTAATTTTGTGTTTAGACCGATTGATTGTCGTGTAGGATAAATTAAAGGATTATGGACTAAAATATAGATACAGATGGCTACAATATAAAAATAATTTTTTTTTCTGTAATCCTACAAAAAAATGCAAAAAATAAAGGATAAACAAAATCAATAAGACATTCACATCCATTAAGTTTTTTTTTATCCATATTCACATTCATTGAGTTAACTGTTGGCTCATCCACATACGGGCCACTTATAAGTCAATGCTCTGTATTGGTGTGGCTCATATCCATTAATTTTTAAATCCAAAATTATGAATTTTTATTTTAAAAAAAAAAATTAGCTCGTGCATGCACAAAACAACGGATGAGCTCGACTCATCCATACGAGCCGCAACTCAAGCCGGCATGCCTCGCATCAGTTGGCTCATCGCTAAAATCGACTCGAGTCGGGGCGATGAGCCTCCTGATGTGTATGCTCTAATAATTTTTGTGAATGTATTTTTGAAATTTTGCATTGTAGATTGGAGGATGATTATATAATTAATTAAGCTAACTTTGGAGTGATAATAATTATCTAATTGGATGAACATAATGCATGTCGAGTTATCTATTTCAGGCTCAATCATATAAATCAAACATACTATATAATTAAGTTGAATTATTTTATCAATCATTCGTTAGGATCCAAACCAAATGTCTCCAAGTAGATCGCATGCTTCATTCATGTGTAAAGCCAAATATCTTGCTTACTTAATCATGAAAGATTTGTGTGTGCGATTGTCGTTGTACAAGTAAGTGAGTTGGGTAGTTCCAATCATTTACCACCCAAAATCAAATTAAATTTTAATAATTAATTAGTGCTCTTAATGGTAGGCTCAAATTAACGACCAATTAAGCGACAATTAGTGCGATTCGACTATGCAAAGCATGAGTTTTCCAGCCAAGACGAATCATAATTAAGCTTATCATAAAATACTAAACAAATTTAATGCATCGATCCCATTTGCTGATAGTGATTCATCCTTTAATTTATGAACAATCAAAATACTTTCTCGATCAAGAGCTCGTATTCTGCATTAGGTGGCATAGGTGCCTCCAAAGGTTACAATCTGACTTGCAAATCCGATCACCTATCCACCGTAGACAAACATACACTACAAAAAAATTGGTCGAACACCGACGGATATTACCGACGGACTATTTTCCGTCGGTAAATACCGACGGACCGTCATCCGACAACATCGCCGGAGCCGGCATCTATTTCCGATGAAAATACCGACGGAATGGGTACCGACGGACTATGTCCGTCGACAAAATTTGGTATTTTCGATTTTAATAATTATTTTTATTTTTTACCGACGGATCAAATGCCGTCGAAAAATTGGGTAATTTCAAATTTAATAATTATTTTTATGTTTTATCGACGGATTACCGACGGAATATTCCGTCGGTAAATTCGATAAATATTATTATTTGTATTTTTATTTGTTTTTTTAGTTTTTTATTTATTTTATTTATTCTAAATTATTTTTAAAATTAGTACCGACGAATAAAGTCAGTCGGTAAAAATTAACTTTTTATTTTTTTATTATTTTTTATTATTTTATTTTTAATTAATTTTCTATATTATTATTATTTTTAATTTATTGAAAATATTTTAAAATTGATAGTTATTTTTAGCAATAATATTTTCTCTTTTTAATAAACGATCATATTAATTTTTTTTATTATCTCAAATTCGATCATATATTTACCGTCATTCTTTCGCCCGGCACCACAAGTTTTAGATATCATCTTGACATATTCTAAGGTTATGAATAAATGATATTGTATATTGAAATAGAGTTTAAATGAATTAATAGGTGCTAGTTATATCAATAATACGCGTGTTCTCTACTGGCAATCACTCGAAAGAAACTTCAAGGTTAAGCGTGTTTGACTCGGAGCACTAGTAAGATGGGTGACCCACTGGGAAGTTGGTCAAATCATATGCTATTAAGTTCAAAATACATTAGAAATACGAAATACTTGTAGGATACGAAGATAGGTTGATAAAAAAAAATCAAAAATTAATAATTAAAAATAATAATTAATTTACCGACGGAATTTTCCGTCGGTAATCCATCGGTAAACGCGCCATCTACCACGGCCAATGCCGGCGTCGGATACTTACCGACGGCGATGTCCGTCGGTACCCACCGACGGACAGAAAAAATTCGTCGGTAAATTACCGACGAGCGTTTCAACGACGGGTGAAATCCGTCGGTATCTCCATTTACTGGCGGAATATTCGGCCAGATTCTGGTTGTGATAACGTGTGGCAATTGTAATTAGAGTAAGATAATTTTAATTAGAGTAAAATTTATTAATTCTCCTTCCTAATTAACATTGCCACATCAGTGTTGGACACATTATGTTTCTCCACGGTGGGTAGGTGATCGGTTCTGTACAAACTTGAGGTGCAAAAACAAGAAACTAACATTGAAGAATTTAGGAGCACCTTGTTTTAATAACTTTCATCTTTCGCTTTTCTTTTTTTGCGAAAATCCAGTGTTATGCTTCTTTTTATTATTTTATGTGTATTATAGTGGGACCCTCTAAAAGTCAGAAATCGATTTATTGTTAGAGTAAATGTTAAATAAAAATAGATAAATTATTAAAGGTGATGTGGCATTTTGAAAGCTGAAATAATTTTAGTTTTTTATTGGAGGCATCCTTACATTTTCAGCTCAAATTAACTAAAGAACAATAATGATCTAGAAAGAAAAAAAATCTCTTGATCATCATCTGTAACAAAATTGTTGCTGTCAAAACAGCATAATGTAAAAAAAGAAAAAAAAGAATTAATCAGTAGGAAGAGTGTGTTGGATGAGTAAGGTTGAAGGAGAAGAATTGACATAGTGCTTCAAAAGAGAGATCTCATGCACCACATCCAGCATGCTAGGCCTAGCACTAGGACTATGCTGCGTGCAGATTAGACCTAATTCTATGAGCTCCAAAACGACGTCGCTCCACACCTTCCTCTCGTGGGCGGCCGGTGCCATCCTGGCCACGACGTCTTCCACCATCGAATCGAGCTCGTTAGCGTAACGGCTCTTCACCCATTCGTGCATGCTGGAACCCTCGTGGAACAGAACGTCGGTGGGTCTCTTCCCCATCGCTATCTCCAGCAGGAGAACCCCATAGCTGTACACATCTCCCTGCGACGAAGCGTGTCTTCCCATCCCATATTCTGTCGCATAATATACTCGATAATAAGAACGATGATATTTTCATAACTAAAAAGATAAAATCTATGAGTAGTAGCACGAGCCTTAATAAAATGGTTGGTGATTTTTATATAGTGGAGAAAGAGTTTCATATATCATTATATGAAATGAATGGTTGTGATTGAATAAGTAACGGTTTTTTGGAATTTCGCTTGAGTCAAAAAGTTCAGCCAATAACTTGATTCTCTGCAGTGCGATGAGCAATTTGAAGACACCTTTGAAAATCTCTTGATGATAGCTATCTAATCAAACCCATAATGCTGCGTTTTAGTCACAAAAAGTGGTCGGAAAAATAGATATAATATAGAGTTTCATGATATTAACTTTCATTCCATTTTTTGCCCACTTTCGATGACTAATATAAGTATCATTAGAAAGATTATAATATTAGGAGCTTTCCGATCATACCTTCGAATTGCCCATTGAATCTTAATCAATCAAGATATTAACCAACGAAACTTTAAACTCGGTTCAAATTTTAAAAAATTAAAAATTTATAATTTTTTTTTCAAAAAAAATAAATTAAATTTAGTTTAAAATCAATTTTTTTAATATCGTTCGTGTATTTACATGGAATTAACCTTAATTAAAAAGATAAAATTCAGGAGTAGTGAGAAACTAACCCGGAGCAATGTAACCGAGCGATCCGCAGAGGAGGCCGTCCGTGGAGTCGTAGGATGCCGAGTCATCGACGTCGACGCAGTTGGCAGTCTCGTCGCCGCCTTTGACGAGCCTGGCTATGCCGAAATCCGTGACCAGCGCCGTCATGTCGTGGTCGAGGAGTATGTTGCTCGGTTTGAGGTCGCAGTGGACGACCTTCACCGGGGAGTAGTGGTGCAGGTAGGCCATCCCGTGCGCCACGTCGCAGCAGATCCCCACCAGCTGCGGGAGCTTCAGTCTCATTCCGTTCTTCATTCCGTTAACCGGATACAGATGGTCGTCGAGGCTGCCGTTAGGCATTAACGGCAGCACGATGGCCTTGAAGTCGGGGCGGCTGCACGCCGTGATGATCCTGATGAGGTTCCGGTGCCTGGTTCGCTTCAGAACCTGGCACTCCCTCTTGAAGCTGCCCGTGATTTCCTCCGCCGTTTTCGGGTTCAGAACCTTGACCGCGATCCTCGTGTTGTCGCCGAGGATTCCCTTGTAGACCTGCCCGAACCTGCCCGAGCCGATGAGGCTCGAGCTGCTGAATCCGCCGGTGGCTTCGACCAGCTGCCGGCGAGAGATTCTCGGATATTTGATCTCTTCTCTCGTTTCCTCTTCATCCCTCACAGCCGCCTTGCCGCCGACCTTGGGCAGCTGCAGCTGCAGCTGCAGCTGCAGTCTCCTTCTCATCAGTAACGGAAATCCAACCACGCAGAAGATGGGGGTGATGAGGAGGGAGAGAAGAATCGCCATTAAGAAATGGCGAGCTCGTTTCCGGCGGCAGCTCCTCATTCCGAGGAAGGATTCCGCCGTGAACGAGCCCCCGACGGTGACGTTCCCGCACATGCTGTTGTAGGAGAGGTTGAGGAGGCGTAGGGAAGCAGACGCGCGGAGAGATTCCGGTATCTCCCCGCTCAGGCGATTGAAGGAGAGGTCGAGTTCCCGGAGATAAGGCAGGCTGCCGATGTCCTCCGGGAACTGCCCCTCCAGCGAGTTGCGCGACACGTTGAGGCTCTCGAGCGCGATGCAGCTCCCCAGCTGCGACGGCAGCGCGCCGGAGAAGTTGTTGTTGGATAGATCAATGGCGAGGACCATGTCCATTTTGCTGAGCTCAAGTGGGATGTGGCCGTCTAGCATGTTGCTCGAGAGGTTCAAATACAGCTTCAAACTGCTCAAGCCGGCGACCGCAGCTGGGATGGTCCCGGAGATTCTGTTGTGGGAGAGATCAAGAATCTCCAAGTTGATGCATTTTCCGAGGCTAGGTGGGATGTTTCCCGACAGGTGGTTTTCGTACAGGAGCAGCCTTCGGAGCTGTACGAGGTTGGCGAAGCTGTCCGGGATGGTACCGGAGAGCATGTTCTTGGACAGGTCCAGCAGTCCCAAATGCGGCATGTCTCCCAAGGACGCCGGAATGTGGCCGGAGAGGGAGTTATTCGACAGGTAGAGGCGCTCGAGCTTCGCCATCTGGCATAGCTCGGAGGGGATGGTCCCATTCATGAGGTTGCTGGAGAGGTTGAGGAGGGTGAGGTTGACGAGGTTGGAAATCTGCGGTGGGATTTCACCGTAGATGAAATTTGTATCAAGATTGATCTGCACCAGAGCGGAGAGGTCGCCGATAATAGGAGGCAGAGCCCCTCCGAGGTGGTTCCCGGCCAGATCGAGTTCTTGCAAGTTGGAGGAGTGCTTGAGAGAGGCGAAGAAAGGTACGAGGTTGGTGTTTCCGTCTTGGCTTGAGAAATGGTTGTACGATAAGTAGAGGAACTTCAAATGTGGCATTCTGCTTAGGATGTTGCAGGGCAGCTCTCCCTCGAAGTGGTTGAATTCCAAGTCGAGCCACTCGAGTTTCGATGAGTTTGATAACGGCAAGGGGACTTGGCCGGCTAGGCTGTTGGACCATAGTAGAAGATACCTGAGTTCAGAGAGAGCACATTGATTCTGCAGAGGGAGTTGGCCGTGGAGGGAGTTGTTGGAGAGGTCGAGGTATTGCAGAGAAGACGAGCCGTTGCAGAAGAGTGATGAAGGGATCTCGCCATCTAGTTTGTTGCTGCCGAGGTTGAGGTAGACTAGTTGCTTGAGAGTCCCCACTTGGGATGGGATGTTGCCTTGGAGGGAGTTGGATGCTAGGCTGAGTTCTTTGAGTCGGAGGAGGGAGCCGATCTCGGGCGGGATCCGGCCGTGGAGGAAGTTGCCGGAGAGGTCGAGGATCTCGAGCTGCGAGAGGGCGAAGAGGGACGGGGAGATGGTGCCGCGGAGGGACTTGTGGCTGAGGTTGAGCTCTATGACTCTGTTCTTGCTCATGTCGCACCCGACCCCCGACCATTTGCAGAGGGGGAGGTCGGAGGCGTTCCAGTTGGATAGGGCGTGTTCGGGGTCGCTGCTGATCCCGGACACGAAGGAGAGGAGCGCGGCGCGCTCGTCTAATATTTGAGCGTCGACGCTGAGCATGTACAAGACTAGGATGGAGGAGAGTAGAGAGAATTTGGAGTGCAAACCCATTGTTGTGATATATTAATTGAGGTTTGGATTTGGAGGGATTGAGAGAGAGATTGAGGTGAATGTTGGAATGTGGGAAGAAAACATGCAGCACGCACTGTTAATTATAAGGGGGTGTGACAAATGTTTGGGATGGTATTGTTATATTTTTTTAGTAAAGGAGTGATATTAATTTTAGTTTGTATTGTTTATTTTGGTTGATGCCTAACTGGCGTTGAAGGGTGAATTCGGACGTTTGGCGCCTTAAATCGTTGACAATGAGAATTGAACACGTGGGAAGTGGGCGTGACGACGTGTAAGAAGCGTTAAGTGACTTTGGGTGGTTTACATGTCATTAGGCCTAACTAGGGGGTGATTAGTGGAAGATGAGTTGGTAGATTTGGAGATAATCTGGGTTTTAATCACGCTTAGTCGGGTTTCAGGATAGGATGATGTGGGTAAACTTTCAGTTCTTGGTATGTATGTCGGCTCTCAACTTGGTGTAAATATATGCCTCCAAA
This sequence comes from Salvia miltiorrhiza, assembly GCF_028751815.1. Classification (NCBI taxonomy): domain Eukaryota; kingdom Viridiplantae; phylum Streptophyta; class Magnoliopsida; order Lamiales; family Lamiaceae; genus Salvia; species Salvia miltiorrhiza. Next base: position 4,123,637 of record NC_080392.1, on the reverse strand, counting down.
TCTTCATTTATTTATTTTATTATGAATTAGTGTTTTCTCGTATATGTATATTTCATGGATATTAATTAAAATGGCAATATTGGGAAAGAACTAGGATAGAGCTCATGTGATCCAGTGGTCCTAGTTATAGATTATCATTAGTTTCTTATTTTTCATGGTTATACATGTATATAAATTGAATTTTCATCAAAACGTGGGATGAATATTTTTGTAAATGAGCGAATGAGTGGTCTAGTCATAGGAAGACGATCCATATATATATATATATGGGCTACCGTGAGAGCACGTCTTAAAATAAGAAATATGTGCAATTTTTAATGTATGAATTTTATGTAGAACACGTATGAATTCGCTGCATAACTGTATGAATTGTGAAAAATAAATTTTAATTTGCTACCTTTGGGATTCAAATTCAGGACCATAAATCCATTCAACAGGATTACGAATCAACCGTAGATCTTGATGATCTAATGACTGAAAATGATTCTTATTTTATATCTTAAGAAATGGTCTAATTTTAGCCATTCCCTATATATATATATATATATATATATATATATATATATATAGAGAGAGAGAGAGAGAGAGAGAGAATGAGATCTTCTGTCCTACAATTTAGTGTGTACCATCGTGTATCACTCTTATTTTGTTTATTTTATAATTGTTTATTATAAAAATAAATTTTTTATTATATTATAAACTCTAATTAATATTTATCACTAAAAATTAAAATTTAAAAAAATTACATACCCTAACTTTGGATTAATTAACCCAAACAATCAATTATTAATTCAAATAAATATAAAAAAATAATTATAAATCCTAATTGGATGAGTGAACTCTTATTAATTATTATTTTTATTATATTAAAATATAATAAATTAAAATTGAAGAAAATATAATTAAAAATTATAACAAATTAAGAGTGGTACACAGTGGTACACACTAAATTGTGGGATAGAGGATCCCATCTGATATATGCCGTGGTCACATATATCAAATTCCAACCAAGTTTATTTGTGTTAACTGGATTTTTTTTTTTTTAGTAGTATTATTGTGTTAACTGTTAAATGTGTACTTTTATAGTAATTATGGGTTCATATCATATCAAGTACATAATATCTATTTTTTCTATAACTATTCAATATATTTTTATTTTTATTTTTTGAAGTATGTAAAAATTAAGTCATATTTTCATATTGTTTAATTATTTTTTTAAGTGGTAATGCATCTAAATTGTAAGGTTTCGTGTCCATAAAATTTGTGACGGCCCGATACTTTTTCAAAGAAAAAAATTCTGTATCATTTATATCATGATTTGAATATATATATATATATATATATATATATATATATATATATATATGTGTGTGTGTGTGTGTGTGTGTATTACAAAGATAATTTGCATAATAATCAGACGAACTTAGTTCAAATTAGACCAATATTCCAAATAAAATGGATCTACAACCATAACTAGGTGAGATTTAAATTAAAGGAACAAATACAAATTTTGTCAGAAGCACATTGATCTTTTTAATACTCCATATTTTGCTGTCCTTAAATTTTTTTGTTTTAAGAGAGCCTTAGTATTTTTTTTTAAAATTATAATAAGTATCTAATATATAATCAAATAAACAACTCGTGCGAGGCGATATCTCTACTCCACATAAAGATGGGAAAATAATTCTTATTTTATATCTTAAGAAATGATCTTATTTTAGCTCTTCCCTATATATATAGGTATATATATAGGGAAGGGCTAAAATAAGAGCATTTCTTAAAATATAAAATAATAATCATTTTCAGCCCTTAGATCATCAAGATCTACGGTTGATTCGTAATCTTGTTGGATGGATTTATGGTCCTGAGTTCGAATCCCAAATGTAGCAAAAATTTATTTTTCACAATTAATACATTTATACAGCGAATTTATACGTGTTCTACATAAAATTCATACATTAAAAATTGCTCTTATTTCTTATTTTAAGATGTGCTCTCACGGTAGCTCACACCTATATATATATATATATAGGGGAGGGCTATTCAGAAAACTCCTCTTAAACTATAAACTATAAACTAATTAAAATGTATGAATTATATGTAGAACACCCATGAATCTGCTGTGTAAATGTATGAATTATGAAAATTAAATTTTTTGCTACCTATGGGATTCGAACTCAGGATCATGATTTATTCCAACAAGGTGATGAATTAAACGTAGATCTTGATGATCCAAGTGCTGAAAATGGTTCCTATTTTATAGTCTAACTTTGATTTTTATTTTAGCCTTCCCCTATATATATATATATAAAAGAGGAGTTTTTTCCTCCATTTTTTTCCTCTCTTTTCCTCCATCAATTTTTTCACTGTTTTTTTCTTTTAAAATTATTTTCTAAACGTCATCAAATTTGATTCATGAACAAAAATAATCAACATGTATCTTAAATTTAATATAGTACAAAAATCATCAAAAATGAATTTAAAATGAATAAGTTATGAAAAAATAAAATATTTTATTCTCCGTCTCTTCATTAAAAATTTACGACTTTTTATTTATGTTTATGTATGAAAATATTTATTGTGATGAATAATTTATATAATAATATGCATAATGCAAATTTTCATTATCGAATAATTTTTAAATTTATTTAATAACTATAAGTATCATTACACTTTGTATAAATTGAAAATTTACATTTTTAAATTCAGGATTTTATTGAGTAATTGATGTGTTTATTATATTTTATTTTTAAAACATATGTTGTATTTGTTTATATTTTGATTATTATTATTATTATTATTAATTATTTATTTATTTATTTATTTAAATTTATTGTTTAATTTTAATGTTCATCGTGCATCGCACGAATGGGGTATATTAGTACGTGTGTGTATATATATATATATATATATATATTGTTGTAATTTTGATGTCCATAACACGTGTCTTATGTAATAGTATTACTGCTCTAAAAAACAAAACTATTACTACCATAATGATTATTTTTAAAATTCCATTAGATTTAGTATAGATGCAAAATATGCAATTTTCATTTATTTGAAATATAAAATTTCCAAACTGACGCCGTCATCACCGACACAAATTATTTTCATGAACACATGGGCGAACTCAGTGAGATTATATGTACATATCTAAACAAAGTTTGAGGCATGTGTTTGTATATTGTCGTGGACTTGAAAATTGTAATTGACTAGTAATAATAATAATAATAATAATATAGAAAGGCAACTTGACACCTTAATACTATTCAAAATTAATTTCGGACAGCCCACTTGATCCACTTGTTTCACAAAATATATATACTATATTTTCCCCCAAAGAAAAAATATAGATATAAATTTATGTAGCGTGTGCGCACTAGGCTTATTCTTGTGGATTTCCGCCGAGCTATAGACCATGCGCAGTACAATTTGACCTCAACATGCATATATGTTATATTTATATATACAAATTAAATACTTGTGTGTGAAGTCAATTAATTATTTCATTCTTAAGTTTATATAATAATATAAAAATAAAGGTAGCAATATATAGGGATTCGCGGCTAACCTCCGCTGCGTTTGTATGACATTTTTCTTACTAGGTTAATTAGTAGGGTTTGAGCTAGTTTGGTTGACAATATGAAAAGCATTTATAGAGATTCTTGATTTATCGTGTGCGTGTGTTGGCCAAACAGTAATGAGTTAATGTCTAAGGTTAAAGGTCTTGGGTTCGAGTCTCTTGTGACGCAATCTTTAAATTTCTTTATTTAATACTGTTAATTTATAAATAAAAAAAATCGATTTATCTTAAGTTTCACGGAAAATGTATTTTTTTTATAATATAGACTTTGTGAGTATAAACTATTCTTAAGTGTTTATCATTATATATGTTGTACATTAGAAGTTTGAAATTTTTTCATATATATGTATCAGAAGATGTTTTTAGTACTAGCTTAGACTCCTAGTTGTGTAGGATTTGATAGTAGATAGACATCAAGAGCTTATCCATTCAAACTACTTCGGTTCACAACAAGCTTTGGACTCCTTACTGTTGAAGATTTAATCTGTTAATTAAGATTGTGGATAGATTTGTTCATGCTTATCTTCAAGAGGGATAGATGTGTTCATGATATCTTCAAAGAGTACTTGTTTCCACTCACGACTAGGGAATGATTAACTTAGGCTACAAGAGAAAATCTAGGGCGTGAATACTATTTAAGAAGCCCCAATTTCGTTCAAGTGCCAAACTGATCTCGCATGATGTGGTCGAGAATTATATGTTTATGCTAGGTGTCCTCCCGAACTAGTTGCAAGTGATGCGATTTTTTTATATTAGTTCATTTTTTTGGTCTATCATAAGAGTGTTTTTGAGGTATATATTATTGAGCGTACTTTGTAAAAGAGTTGTAGACTATTATTATTATTATTATTTTTGTTTAATATATCCATGGTTCGGACCACCTGTTTGCCCAAACAGTGCACGTGGCGACGGTTAAGGACCGAAAAGACACGACGGTTCGGACCACCTGTTTGCCCAAACCGACGTGGCAGCGGTTGAGGACCAAAGAGACACGTCAGTTCGGACCTCCTGTTTAGCCAAACAGTCACGTCAGTTCAAGGAAACCCCTGGACTACTATAAATAGGGCCCTCCAGAATTAATCTACTCAACATGTAGATTCCAAAAATATCATTTAATTCCATTAATTACCAAAGTAATTATGGCATTAAATACGCTATATAATCCAACAATCCCCCACATGAATGATGATTAATGCAAATGCAAAAACTAAGTCCCGACGACCTATTATTATTATTATTATTTTTGTTTATCAAGAGATTAGGTGGTGGATACGCTGAGTTCACGTCTCGGGAGTGAGTCTTTGTCTTGCTTCTGATTGTCCACCGTTGGTGAAGCTTTAAAGCTTAACTTCAATCCATATGCATCTTAACTTCAATTAGTGGATCATTTTCCATGAACGAGCTCTCCAGATATTGGTGTTTTATCACTGAATTAAATAGTCATTCCATGCGTACTGTTCGTTCTTGTTTTTAATACATTCTATGATATATAGTATATATCATCATGTATTATTACATGTTGTGGCACGTTTCACCGCATATTCTATAGATGAGTCAATATTGTTTCACTTTGTTAAACTCAGATCCAAATTCAAACTCATAAAAAAATGTGTTTAGTATTGGGGGATGGATCCGAATTCCAATTAAGTATTGACGGAGCACACAATAATATTGGAGTGGTAATTAGAGTTTGAAAAAGGGCCTAAATTTGCAATTGTAAATGGACAACTTGACGAACCTTTTGAGTAAGCGCAACTTTTCGTATCTAAACAGAAATTTAGATCTCAAGCTGATCTATATATATTTATCATAATTATGTTTCATATGTGACAACTGAGAAGCCAAAAAATTGAAAACAATAATTGTAGACGAGGAAAATGTGCCAACATTATCACGACCAATAGTGCTAGAGGACTAATTAAGCATTAGCAGAATAAATTAATCGCAATAACCATATTGTTGTCGATTATATAAATGGTATAGAAAATGGAAAGAGCATTAATTTATTACAGCATTATTAGAAAATGTTCGAATAAGAAATGGAAACGACTATGTGCATTCTCACTCTATTTAATTAAGCTGAAAAAGTTCTCCTTTTTGGAATGATGTTTTGCACTTTGCAGTGAGATGTAAATGTGATGGTACGTGGAGTCAAGCCTAAAACCTCACTAGCTACTTGGGCACACTTTTGTGAAGCTACATGTTAAAAGATTGAATTGAATCTAATATATACATGGGCGGGCGCTCAATGGAGAAAACTAAATATTTAAATAACAGAGAATAAATTTCAGCCGTTCATTTTATTTAATTTAACTGTCAGCATTTATTCACCCAATATTCAATGAATTTTTATGTTGAACATATAGGGGGTCGACCCTCAAAACCCCCAAAAATTTAGTATATTTTGATGAACGTTCAACTGACATGTTCAATATAATTTGATGAACGTTGGCGTGTTCGTGTTCTCCATTGAACGCGACCCTATATATATATATGGAGAGGATCAAGTAAAAATTACTAATCATTTTCAGTTGTATGATCATTAAGATTTGCGGTGAATGCATCATCTTGCTAGATAAATGCATCATCTGGAATATTCAAATTCTGAAGAGATCGAAAATTGTATTCTTTTCGAATGCATTAATTTTAACAGCAAATGCATGAATTTTTTTACAGCATATAACATTAATTATAATGGTTCTTATTTTCTCACGGAGAATGTAATTTTCACTAGAACCACACTATATATACATACACAAACAATTAAGGAGAGGTTTAGATGAAGATTTACGGTGGATGTAACTGAAAGATGAATGCATCATATACTTGGATTCAAATATTGAAGTGAGTAAAAATTTTATTTTTTTTCAGATATACTCCCACCGTCCACGAAAGAACTTTCTATCTTTCCTTTTTGGGACGTTCACAAAAAAACTTTCTACCTATTTTTGGACTATACCCCACCACTTATAATTACTTACTTAATTTTCACTCTTTCACAACTCTCAATATTAATTATAACACATTTTTCACCACTCTCAATACACTCAATAATTTTTTCTCCACTGATCTCAATACACTTAATAATTTTTTTCTTAAAACTCGTGTCACTCCCTCCTAGGAAGTTCTTTCGTAGACGGAGGGAGTATTAAATTTAACAATGAATGCATTAATTTTATAGGAATTTGTTATCACAAAATACCTAGTTTTCACAATAACCACACTCATACATACATACATACATACATACATATAAGATTAGATAAATAAAAACTCATTTTAAAATATATAATATGAATTATTTTCAATTTTTAAATCATGAAAATTTACGACAAAATTAATCACTTTATGAAATGAATTCATGATATTAAGTTCGAATTTCATAGGTGATATTTTTTTTAATTCACTTTTTGTTGCAAATTCATCGTATTATTCACATCGAACACACATAATTTCCCAATTCGTAAGTATTTATACAGTCGCTACTTTAGATCCACACACAGAATAAATCTATGGTCTTATGCAATAATTACAAACCATATATATACATTACATTTAAAATTAATACTTACTCAAACTTATAAAAATTTTAGCCTTTCTATTAACCGTCGAATCTTTTCGTGTTAACGTACGTGTAATTAATGTTATTTTAATTGGTAATTTATTATTTTAAAAAAATTATTAATTTATTACTTTTATTGGATAATTTATTGGATGAATATATTTATTTATAAGCCTTATCAATAGCTATAGATATAAAGTATTTTTTATAGATTTGAGTGACAAATAAATGTATATCAAAATAAATTTATATTTTATAAATATAGTAATAAATATATAACAGGAGTAAAATAGACAGTCCACAACTTGTGCCTTAGACTATCTTAAGCTCTTTTTCTATTAGTATTAGTATAGAGTCTTTTCATGTTAACGTACGTGTAATTGATGTTATTTTAATTGGTAATCTATTATTTAAAAAATTATATTAATTCATTACTTTTATTAAATAATTTATTGGATGGATATATTTATTTATAAGCCTTATCAATAGCTATAGATATAAAGTATTCTTTATAGATTTTGGGTGACAAATAAATATATATCAAAATAGATTTATATTTTATAAAGATAATAATAAATATATAACATGGATAAAATAGGCAATTCACAAATTATGCATTAGATTGTCTTGGGCTTTTTTTCTATTAGTATAGATATAACGGCATAATTATTTATTTAGTCTTAGCAATGAGAACATATTTAACTGGCCACTAAAACTAAAAGATTTTCTTTTGAGAAAGTGAGCGGAAATTCTCGCTTTGAAGTCAACTTATGTTGAACCAAAAACACACATGCATGATTCACAACTTTATAATATGGTGGAATTTCCTAATGAGATATGACACTTATGCCCTTATTGGCATGATCATATAAATAACACAAAAACTTGAGTACAATCGGGTGTATCGTACAATCGGGTTGATCCGCACTCAAATCCTGACCCGTATTCGGATCTAAACTCGCATCTTGACCTAAATCGTGTAAATGACACTGCCTATAATTGACACTATTCGGTTATGTAAATGACACTGTAACATTTTAAAATGTTATAGTGTCATTTACAATCTTATAGTATCAATTACAAGAAGTGTCATTTATATTTCTGAATAGTGCCATTATACACAGTGTCATTTACAATATTATTTGTATAACCGAATAATATCATTCAAACAATTTGCGTCAAGATGCAAGTTTGAATCAGGATGCGGGTCAATCTGGTTGTACTCAAGAAGACCACCTTATAGGATAATGCCCATTGAAAAATGTGGTTATCGATGTGGCATATTTTCCCCATGCCACATCATATTGTTTTTTGACTTTTTAATAATAATTATTACTAAGATTTTTGAATTAAGAAGTGGGGATTTTTTAATTTTTTTTTTTTGAGAAAAAAGAAGCGGGGATATGATCTCAAATAAAATCTTTTTTTTTTTAGATTTGATCAAATCCACGCCTCTTTGATTCAACAATATTGTTGATTTGATTAGAAAACAATAAATAAGAAGAGTAAATATATAAAAAAAAACTATCAACTAAGTCCAATACAATTTGGACTCCTCTAACATACGTAAAGCTACTATTGGTCTACGGCCAAACATGAAAAAACAAATAATCACTCATCCAAATTCAATCTAACCTCAGATTTTAATGTCGTGTCCACTGTCATGCCATGTCAACATTACGCAATCTAAGCAAAAATTCTAGGACAATAACCTAATAAATTGGGCTTCAATTCAAAAAATTAATTAGATTCCAATTTCACAAGTTCACGTACATTTCCTTTGATTTTATCAGTTAATAAATGAACAACAAAGAAACTCCATAACCAGTAATTCTGAAAAAAAAAAGTTATATTCCTTAATTCAAAAGACATATAATATAATCATGCTCTTACAAATTGGACAAAAAATGTGAAATACTTCTAACAAAATATACAAGAAGTTAGATTTATTCCTACTGACAAAAAGATACGGGCCTTAAATTAAAATGGGCCGCCACATGGCATAATTTAGTCTGTAAACTTACTAACACCCAGAGTTCCACAATATTATCAGCTATGAGCCCAAAATAATATATGCTCATGTTATAATTATCAGTTATCATATGTTTACCTAAATGTTTTTAATTTGATTTCATAATTACGTGTCAATTTTTTAGTTATAATAAAATAGAAATTTATTTATAAATTATATTTTTCTATTTTTTTTATCTTCTTTTTTTATTTTATTTTTTCTAAAATTATGAAATTCGACTAATTATAAAATATATGCATATCAAACTAAAGGTCACGATATTTAATTTGATATTTGATATACATATTTGATTTAAAATATAAAATTTATATTTATTTAAATAATTTTAAAAAAAATCTCTCATCTCTCATCTTTTTTTGAATAAATTTATTTTTCAATTCTATAATATCAATTTTTATTATCATGAGTTCATCTTTATTTTTTAATATTCAACTCAAATATATTTAATTTAAATTAATTTTATTATTATATTTATAAAGATAAATAATTAAGCTTATATCAATTTTGTGTAAATATAAAAATATAAAAATACACGAGTGTAAATGCCTATTAACTTTAAATTGAGGAAATAAATTAAAGGGTTAATTTCATATAAATTACTGAACTTTCAACAAATTCTCATTTTGCATACAAACTTTAAAATCTTTATTAAAATTACTCAACTAATTTTGTCTCATTTTTCATCGTGTTGACATGGCATAAATATAACATGACAATATTCATGCTAGTGACCAAAATGCGAACCCTAGCGTGACTCTCTCTCTGCGGCTCCGGCAGTCGTAAGGCTCATCCCTACTCCTTGTCGCCGGTCGGCTCCTTCTCTAGCCCGGTGTAATTATTTTCGTCTCTCGTGTGGACTTCCCGCCTCTCTTGTCAACTACTTCGCTCAAGTCTGCCTCTCCTTCATCGACCATCGTGTCGTCGATCTCTCAATTTTTCGGGCCATGTTCTCTGCCCGTCGACGATCTGATCCCTCAACATCTTGCCGCCTTGGATGTGGACTTAACAGATCTGCTATTCCCTGAGACTAGGGTTACGTATCTGCAAAAAGGTTATGCAGCCACTTTTTGCTGTTACGATGCTGACGTCGTCTGTTAACGGCCTGCTTTGCGGCGGAGGGCTTTTCGCTTCTGGCCCACAAGCCGCCGCCACACATTCGAATGCCTCCCAACTGTTCCAAGTTAAACCTACTGAGTTTAGGGTTGAGGGGGTGTCCTGGTTCATGCAGCTCCTAATCCAGTTTCGATCGTCACACATGACAACACCAATACTGCTCTTTTTCTAGAGACCGCGGCCTCCCCTCCGACGGGTTCGCCTACACGTGGTCCGCCGCCTACTAAACCTTCATTCGCGGACAAAATCAAACAACGGGCAGGTCGGCCGGCCGATGTCCCCGCGCACGACTACACTGCTCTTAATCTTTCGGTTGAGGATGATCGGCCATGCCTCACTATTTCTCTTGCCTTTCATCAGCGGCAGGTTCGTTCATTTTAGTTCGCCATCCATGGTCGCCTGTTTCTTCGGAAAAGGGGACTCACCGAGATTCGTGGCTGATCTTTTTCATGAGCTCTATGGTTTATGGAAGCCTGTTTCTCCTTGGGAGATTATTCCTCTTGGCAAATGATACTTCACCCTGAAGTTCTCCAAGCAAGAGGATCACTCTATTGCTTTTTTCAAAACTTCCTGGCGCCTTCGTACTAGCATCCTCCATCTTCAGGCTTGGGTTCTCAAGTTCAACCCTCACAAAGCTGCTTCTACTCTCGCTCAGGTTTGGCTTCGTATTTTCAATCTTCCGCATGATTTTTGGCATCCCGAAGTCCTTACTGGTATTGCTAGACATGTTGGCACGCCTATTGTCATTGATGGTTGTTCTACTAGAGCCTCTGTTGGATATTTTGCTCGTGTTCTTGTTGAAATGAATGTTGCTAATGAGATCTATGAGTTTCTTGATGTGAAATGTGGTGATGATATTTTTGAGATTGAATTTGGCTACGAAAATCTCCCATATTTATGTTGGTCTTGTTCTGTTGTTGGCCACTGTACTGAAGATTGCAGGAAGAACACGAAATCACCGACCGCCGATCAGGGCAAGCAGGATCACAAAAGAAAGAACAAGAAGGGCCGGAAGCCTAGAGGCCGTTCGATTGTTTGGCAGGAAAATCCCTCTAAAGACACTGATGATGTCGTGCAACCCGATACTGGTATTACTAGCTAGAGACACTATCGAGGGAGGAGAGCCGAGATCCCCTTTTCGTTCAGCGCCGATTGGTGGCACTGTGACTTCCAACGCCTTCGCCATTCTGGCGACTGAGGAGGTAGATAATGGCGACTGAGGGGGTAGATATGTATATTTCGGCTGCTGCTTCTGAGCCTATCCGTCTAGTTCAGGTCCCTATCTCGGCTGCACCTTGTGATCGTGCTCAGCAGGAGCAGGCCGCGGGTTTGGTCCTGCAATCGACGGCTGTTTCGAAGCCGAGCTGGCATGAGTCATCGAATGGAAAGGCCTATTCGGCGATTGATCATTTAGCTTCGGATTTGGCTTCTACTGTGCCTGCCCCGATGCATTGTAGCAGTCCAGATCTGGCTTTGAATGTGACGCCGAAATGCGATGATTGAGGATCCTCCGATATCTCGCGACCGGGGGCGTCCGAAGGTTGTTACCAAGAAGGGGAAGGTTTATGATTCCTCTATAAAGCATCGGCTCCGGCGTATAATCAAGAATGATATGTCTTCGAATATGAATATAATGTGCCGAGTTGCTGGCGCCGTTTTGCAGGGCGTAGTTCTTGACACTTCGTCGCTGGTGGAGTTCTTGAATAAAGTGCAACATGCTCAGGCTGGAAGTGCGATTCTGCAAAATTATGTGATTCATTCTTCTTCCGACGCAGCTCGATCTATGTCGGCCGTGGTTTCTAAAATATGGGGGGATATGTTGAACGACGAGGATGACCCTCTAAATATTTTCTCATAGTCCTGGTTTGTTTGTTTTTCGGTTACCCGTGGTTTCTTGCGGGGCTTTCCGGATTTTGTTTTGCCCCTAGACGGATCTTTTTTTTTCTTTTTCTTTTTAATAAAATTTCTATTTCAGCAGACATGGCATAAATATATTCGCTTGACATGAATATGCTTGCGTGGCATAAATATGACTATATGGAAAAATAGAATTGATGTTGTAATGTATAGTTGGATGAAAACGACGTCATTTCAAGCTCAAAGTTTGGTCGGGAAATGGACAAATATGCAAAATGAGAAAAAAATAATAGTTGAGTAATTTTAATAAAAATTTTAAAGTTCATATCCAAAATGAGAATTTATTGAAAGTTCAATAATTTATATCTAATTAACCCTAAATTAAATCATGAATTATTTTAGTGCAAGAGAATGAAATATCCGTAATAAATATCTCGGATGAGTAAGTGAGGTTTTTGAGAGGGTTTTTGATTTCCCTCTTCCTTCAAACCTCTTCTTCTCTTCTCTTCTCTGTTTTCACTCTTATCCACTCTCAGTAGCCAGCTTCCCCTTACTCCAACCCCACCCCCTCGCAGCAGAAACTTCATTAGCTCTGGCTTCAACAACTCCTTTTGTCCCGAGCTCTAGAGCTCAATTTCACCAGCCTCGGCCGCCATGGAGACCTCGAAAGAAGTTCAATTTCGTTTCCATGTCAACCCCCGAAACTCCCAGCTTTTCGCGGAACACCCAATTTCCCTCGTCCTCTTTCCCCCAAAACCTTAAACTCCATTCATTGCACAAGCGGCCTCCTCTTCTTCCACCTCCTATCTCGGACGCCACCGACCACAATTATCCCGGAAGCGCCGACCACATGTCGAATTTGCAAGTAATTCCGAATGGGTTTCCGACGAATTTGACGAGTGAATCGGAAGGGAGGGTTTTCATTCGGGACCCGCCTTGGATTTCCGCTCTTTTCATGAAAAGCCTGCTCTTTAGCAGCAAGAAAAGCAGCGGGGTCAAGCTAGAGTTTCAGGAGATGGAGAGGCGGAAGTATTATTTGCTGAGGAGGAGGCAGGTGAAGGCGGAGACGGAGGCGTGGCAGAATATGGTGGAGGAGTATCGAGAGCTGGAGAGGGAAATGTGCGAGAGGAAGTTGGCACCTAACTTGCCCTATTTCAAGAAATTGATGCTGGGATGGTTTCAGCCTTTCAGGGAGGCTATCGAGAAGGAGCAGAATGTGCGGAGGTCACTAAAGAATAAGGCGGCTTTCGCTCCTTTTATTGACGCTTTGCCTGCTGACAAAATAGCTATTATCGTGATGCATAAGATAATGTCGCTGTTGATGATGGGAGGCAAGGGAGATAGGACTGTGCGCGTGGTGGAGGCCGCCGTTCAAATTGGAGTAGCAATTGAGCAAGAAGTAAGTACTCATGATAGCATTGAATTTTCGCCGAATGGGAATTTTTCTTTTCTGGAAATTGGTTATTATCATTTTAGTGCTAATAAAGATCCGTCTTTAAAATTTGATATTACTTTTCAGGTTAGAATTCAGAACTTTTTTAAGAAAGAAAAAAGTGATCAGAGGAGGGTAGTGGTAGCTGAAGGTGAAGAAGATCCTAGTAAGGAAGTTGCTATTCTTAGACAACGTGTCAAGCGTTTGATTAGAAGGAACAGGGTCAATGAAGTTCAAATGCTGTTGAGAAGTGAAGAATTTGAGTCATGGGGTCGAGATGCACAAGCCAAGGTCTGGAGCCTTCACCATCTTTTAGCTAATAACCATTGGACATAGTAATAATCCAATATTACCGGTCTCAGTACTCTTATCTTATCAGAAGATATTTCTATGTTCTGCAGTTGGGATGTTGTCTTGTAGAATTGTTAACTCAAAGTGCTTATGTTCAACCTCCAATAGATCAGACAGCTGACTGCCCTCCTGAAGTTCGCCCTGCATTTAGGCACATCTTCAAGATTGCTGCAAGAGTACCAGGGTGAGAATATAGAATTAGCCTTGAAATACAGTACTGCAGTTGTTTATTATATTATGAATACAATATTGTCATAGGTTTGCTAAATGAAGGTCTTATTATATGTAATCAGTCAAGATATTGATGTTTTTATATGTACCAGAAGTTTTTTTAGTCAATGTTGTTCAGGGAGATTGTTACATGTGTTCTATCATGTCATTTATATTGTTAATTTTATCTGAAGTGTTGTTCTCTATGTATTTCAGACAGACCATTGTGAAGAAGTATGGAGTCATTGAGTGTGATCCTTTGGTCCTTTGTGGACTCGATAAAACTGTGAGTTATACGGCAAGTTACTTTTGTTCTAGGAAGTTTACCAGCTCATTTCGTAGAATGCTTGTTTGCAGTTTTAGACTGCAATGTTATAGCTTTCATTAAGTTTTTCTGGATCGTTGGAGATTGGTGCTGTTATTTTGTGATCAGTTTGAGTGCATTTGGTGTGGGTCCATTTTTTGGACCTCCAGTTGATAAAAACTTGAATATATTGTTTCGCTTCATAAATGATACTCCCTCCGTCCACGAAACATCTTCCTTGTTGTAGTGGACACGGGTTTTACGAAAAGTTAGTTGTATATTTGGTGAGTGGAGAAGGGGTCCCACAAATTAAAAAAAGTGGTGATAGTTAGTGGGTTCATGTGGGTCCGTTAATGGCAATATGTGTAAATATCTGGGAATCTTAAGGGTGATAGTTAGTGAGATTATGTCCAAAAAAAAAAAGGGAAGATGTTTTGTGTATGGACAAAAATGGAAAATTAGGAAGATTTTTTGTGGACGGAGGGAGTATGCCCTTTCGATGATGAAAGTTGTATAAGTCCAATAAAAGAAACAAATGTTTCCTTTCTTTACTTGTTCTTTATTGTACATTTCAATATCTTTTAAATTTTCTTGATATATCTATATGTCATGCTTTATGCAGGTAAGGCATATGGTCATTCCTTATGTCCCCATGTTGGTGCCACCAAGAAGGTGGAAAGGGTATATTCTGCTCCTCATGTGAAGTCTATATCTGTGTACTTTTGAAGCTTGCCCATCTAAAACATAGGTTAATGGTGGAATTCAATAATACTCCTTTTGTCCACAAAAAATAGTCCCTTTTTGCCATTTTGGGACGTCCACAAAAATGAGCCCCCTTCCATTTTTGGAACTTTCTATCACATGGTGGACCCCTTTCTCCACTCACAATACAATTAATTATCATTATTAACACTACTTTTTAAGTGGGGCCCCTTCTCCAGCCACAATACACTCAACTATTTTTATTAAACCCTGTGTCGTCCCCTTCTAGGATTATTTTTTGTGGACGGATGGAGTATTAGATATGATGTGGCAAATAAATATTTGTAGTAAATATCAGTAACCTTGCAGATCTCTTAGGCTGCGTAGTTAATACTGCCTCTCAGTTATATTATCTTGGATGTTCTGCAGGTATGACAAAGGTGGTTACCTGTTTTTGCCTTCATATTTAATGCGTACTCATGGTTCGCGGAAGCAACAGGATGCTGTTCGAGCTGTTCATCCGAAACAGATGCAGAAAGTATATGAGGTAGGGGCTAGATAATCATTTTGTAGTATTTCTGTGCGTTTGTGAGTTGTGACATTGTGTACATAATTTAAGTATTTAACTGTGTAAATGGTCTGTAACTGCATTCAATTGTACTTTCAGTCTTAACCGATCTGGGTCAGCATACATCCTTCTTGTCAATTAGTGCTGTTGCAATTCTTCACATCAAAATTCTGCAAATAGTTTATTTTCTAGTAATATACACTGCAAGCTCCTTTAAATATGTGTTGCTTGATTCTAGTAGGATTTGGACACAGTCTTCCAAATAGTACTGGGGACTTATTGCTGCAATCCTTTCCTTGTGTTGTCAGGATATGTTTGACTGTGTTAACCCCTTTCATTTTTTTATTGGATCGTAGGCCCTTGATACATTAGGAACAACTAAGTGGAGAGTAAATAAACGTATTTTAAGCGTGGTGGAGAGCCTTTGGGCTCTAGGTGGTGACATAGCTGGTCTGGTAAGCCGTGAAAATGTAAGTGTACCTTTAACATTCTTTTATTTCCATAGAATGCAATATGTTCTTTCTCTTGTATGCTATTTGCAGTAAAAATTCTTAGTCATAGGTTTTCTTAGTAATAGTGTTATGCATGTTGTAGGTTCCAATACCTGAGTTGCTTTCAGATAATGAAGCAGAAATAAAAAGCTGGAAATGGAGTGTGAGGAAGGTGAAGAAAATCAATCAAGAGAGGCATTCACAAAGATGTGATTTAGAATTAAAACTTTCTGTAAGTTTTTCAACTATCTCAAACTATTGGTCTATCCAAATAAAATGATATTCAAAATTTTAGATTGCGGCCAAAAGCTTTTAAGTGGCTGCAATTTCATAATTATCATCCTTCTTCTAGGGATGATGAACTAGGTTGTCTTTCTAATTTCATTATAACAATTACTGTGACAGTAATTTTCATATAGAAAGAAAATATTTTGAAATCAATTTTTGGTTTTCGCATTTGCTTTAGATTTCAGCAATATATTTGTTATTTTGAGAATTAACATTTCTTATGTTGTGGTTTTCTAGGATTCAATATGTAGAATTTTCTTGCTGAAGATACCTTACTTATCTATGATCATTTAATCATCATGCCTTAATTATGTGTTATAACTTGGCAAGTTCCACGGTGATACCAAGCAAAACACAAGCTTCAGGTGCTAGTTGCCTGCTGCTTGGATGACCAAGTGATCCTTTGTCTCAACTAACTTAACTGCAGTTCAGCTCTGACCAGAGATTTTTTAAATCAGGTTGCTCGGAAGATGAAAGACGAGGAAGGTTTTTACTATCCCCACAATCTTGACTTTCGAGGCCGTGCATATCCTATGCACCCGCATTTGAATCATCTTAGTTCTGATCTTTGTCGAGGAATCCTTGAATTTGCTGAAGGAAGGCCATTGGGAAAGTCTGGCTTATGTTGGTTAAAGATACATTTAGCAAATCTCTATGGTGGGGGTGTTGAAAAGCTCTCTTATGATGACCGCATCTCATTTGTGGAAAATAATATCGCAGAGGTATTAGATTCTGCTGATAATTCTCTCAACGGAAACCGCTGGTGGTTGAAGGCAGAGGATCCTTTTCAATGCTTAGCTGCTTGTATTAATTTGTCAGAAGCCTTAAAAAGCTCGTCGCCACATACTGTTATATCCCACTTGCCAATACATCAGGTATGCATAGACACTCCCTTGGCGCGTCTTGCTTTGAAACTAGCTTGTCTTAGGAAGACGGGGCAAGTGTCAGTAGTATTATGAAGAATTTCACAAGAGAGCCTCACATTTGGAAATTACTGTAGCACCTCTCAAAGCTGATTATGTGAACATGTTAAACAGTAGGACAGACTTCTCATGGTGAAGCTTCATTGTCCTAAATTTGGCAATATTCCTTGCATTAGGCAACACTGTAGAAAGCACACACTAGCACTTTTCTTTTATCATCTAAAACTTCGTGTAAGGTTAATTTGGACTGAAAGAGTTGGGGCAGAGGGAGTACTTTAAAGTTGAAATGAGTGGAAAGATCTTTGAGAGTAGCAGCATGTATTTATGTTCAGTTTCAAGCTCCACTTGAGCGGAGTCATCTAGAGTAATAGTTAAAGTAACCTGGAGACTGGAACAATGCATGGGCTAATTTGCTTTTGCATGTACTGCTGCTGCATAGTCAGCATTAATCTTCAAACTGATTATCAATCTGTTTTCTATGATAGGATGGGTCATGCAACGGACTGCAGCATTATGCAGCTCTCGGGAGAGATAGTGTAAGTCATACTGTTCATTGCTTCTTTGTCTTCTTTGAAAAATCATTCACAAATGATTTATGTTCCATCTTATGGGGGTTGTAGTTTCTGATTCTTTTTATGTTTCTGTTACCACTTTAACTCTTTGTGGGTGTTCTCTTTTCCTATTTACCATTATCAACCAAAATTTTGTTCTTTCTAGAATGCCTTGATAATAGTATCGTCACTCGTTACTAATTTTTTGCTGATTTTCAGTTCGAAGCTGCTGCAGTCAACTTAGTTGCTGGAGACAAACCTTCTGATGTTTACTCAGAGATTGCAGAGAGGTTTGCTATTTTGATTTTTTTTATGCTCTTGTAAAAGTTCATATAAGCTATTTTACCTTGTGCTTACTAATTCCTTTCGTGTACTAATTTCAAAACATGAAGTTCCACCTGGAATCTTATGCTTGGGGAAGCAAGAAAGTTCACAGATATATTCCTTAAGGAATTAAGTTAATTGAAAGGAAAATACCATATATCGTCACTACATTTATCTCTTTTTTAATAATGTCACAATTTAGATTTTGGCAAATTTGTACACAATGTTTCAACTTTTTAATTAATAATGTCATGAGCTTCAATTCCGGCATGAGAAGATCCACGTGGCACATCGGATCTTATGTGGAAATACACATAATGTAGAAAATTACTTGTGATTGTCAGATCCCACGTGGCACGTGGGTTTTTAGATGCTAGAATTTGGGCCTCATGATATTATTGAAAAGATATTGAAACGTTGTGTTCAATACATGACATTTTCCCTAAGGGGGCGTTTACTTTAAAGGATTAGCCTTGATAGATAAAAGTAATAAGGCTAATCCCTTGTTTACTTTGTTGTATTGAAACTTTGGGATATCCCAAGGTCCTTGATTAATTTTATCATTTAAGCTAGTTTTGCTTGATTCTTATCCCATCAAAAGGGTGGGATTGGAGTAATCCTACTCTTGAGGATAAAAATACTCAATCATCCATTTGATCAATCATGCAAAGTAAATGCCCCCTAAATTGAATAAAGAGTTTTAAACAGAAGTTTTTGTTCTTGTCTTTCAAACTCCTGAGAGTTGTTGGACACGATAATTGTTGGGCAGTTTCTGTTTCATTGTTTTAAGTAATGATAAATTATCCTATGTGGACTGAGTAACATACTAGCTGTTGAACCACTCTTGGTAGTCTCCCTAACTGAAGGCTATTGGAATTGCTATTTGGGTTTAATGTGATTATCCGCTACTGTCCATATTTTTGTATTTTTTTGTATTTGACCCTGTCATTTCCTCTAAAAATTACCACCTGGCTTTCAGGGTCCATAAAATCATGAAAAGAGATAGTGAGAAGGATCCTGAAACTGATCCAAATGCTTTGTTAGCCAAAATCTTAATTGGTCAGGTTGGGTTTTCTTTCTCTAAATTGCATTCCGAATCATGTTATTATTGTTTCTTTACTTCGTAAGACATTTATGGAATTCAAAAATCAGAAATTGCAAAACCTTTCAGGTGGATAGGAAACTTGTGAAACAGACAGTGATGACTTCAGTATATGGTGTCACCTATGTTGGTGCGAGGGAGCAGATCAAACGAAGATTGGAGGAAAAGGGTGTCATCAGAGATGACAAGATACTCTTCAATGCGGCATGTTATGCTGCTAGAGTAAGTATTACAAACCAAACTTTTTTTTTTTCCTGGTTTCTTGTGCTACTTAGTATGTTACTTTTCCTCTTTCATCCTCCCAATTGCTTTAAGATCCTTCTATCACTCTATAATCAAAAATCAATTATATCTGCGAGCTTCTGATTTTCATATAACTAAAGGAAATGGGTCTTTCACTGGCCAAAGTTTTTCCCAGGCGAAAATAATGGCGAATATTAACTTCTGTAACAGTACAAGCTTGTCTATAACTAAAAAGCTTCTTGCAGGTCACGATGGCAGCTCTTGAGGAGTTATTTCAAGCTGCACGTGCAATAATGGGTTGGCTTGGTAACTGTGCGAAGGTTTGAGGAAATACGCATTATCATCATATAAAAAGTCTCCTATAATGATAAATATGATGAACTTGGCATCATTGTGACTATAATTTTGACAGATTATTGCTCAAGAAAATCAACCTGTACGTTGGACAACTCCCTTAGGTCTTCCTGTCGTACAACCGTACTTTAAAACTCAACGTCATGTAGTAAGTGCTCTACTTTCCAATACAGGAATTTTACAAATTAATTGCACAGTTATGTTGCCATAACGTGATTACTAATTATAGTAACAGTATAATCATATGATTATCTAAGATTATCGTTTGAAAAAATAAACCTTTTATTAGAGTACAGCCATATGAGCTGATCGAGAAGTGTCATGCCCAAAAGTTTCTTTTCATGTGTTATGTTTAATTCCTCATAAGATTGACACTCCATTGACAGTCATAAAACTGCTGCAGTTTTATATTGATTGGTTGGATTGGAATTTCAGAGATTGAAAATCTTGTGATATATAATGGGCTCTTATTCCTCATATAAATGCAGATAAAAACATCTCTTCAAGTTTTGGCTTTGCAGCGTGAGGGTGATTCAGTAAGTCAGATTGATTCCTATTTGTATTGTATCCAAGCATTTCCCGTTTTCTAGTACCAATGTACGATATTAAATGGCTCCAGGTTGAGGTAAGAAAGCAGAGAACGGCGTTCCCTCCCAACTTTGTGCACTCATTGGATGGTTCACACATGATGATGACTGCCATAGCTTGTCGGAATGCTGGGCTACGTTTTGCAGGTTTGCCTCGATATCACTATATTCTAGTGTCTTGAGTCATATTTAAGACATTCTTAGAGTGTTTTTGGTGGATGTGTTGCAGGCGTGCACGATTCATTCTGGACACACGCGTGTGATGTTGATCGAATGAATCAGATATTAAGACACAAATTTGTGGAGCTATACAGTACACCGATACTTGAAAATGTAAGAATATATGGTTGAAGTGTTGGGTATTTTTCTACTTAGTTCACATTCAATTTGAAGATGATTTACGTTCACTTTTCATTATTGGTGGCACGAGTAGCTACTCGAGAGCTTCCAGACGTTGCATCCAACCCTAACCTTCCCCCCTCTACCGGAACGAGGAGACTTTGATCTAGAAGAGGTCCTTGAATCTCCCTACTTCTTCAACTGATCATCCACTCTGAGAATTTTGCTCTCTTCACCGGATGGTTTAGTAGAAGCCGAATTTCTGCAAGCAGAGACGAGAGCTCTTCCACGCGCTCTTGGAAGAACCCAGATGGTGTTCCTGCATATATCATTCCAACAATCAACAAGTCGTAATCGGGGGAGTCTTGTTGAATGTTGGTTGCGGATGATCGAGACGAGCATGGGGCAGACATAGTAAGCAAAGGCCATGAAGAAGATAGAAAATGGCTACATTGTTTTTGGAGAAGGGTTGCTCTATATATGGTGTATAGGTAAGTACTTGTGTTTTTCATGTTCCATTCCAAGTGGCAGAAGTTGTATAGTTTTCTGGTTTTGTATATGTTCATCATCAAAATAATCGAATGGAAATACAATTAATTATAGTAAAAGGCATTTCAGTTAAACATATTACACTTTATCTCATACCACGTACCAAATGAATTCTTGCAGTATTTTTATTCGATTGTATTAAACAAATAAAATACGATAAGATAAAATAAAATAGTCTCTTATCAGTTGTATTCAAGTCTTGTACCCTTTTTAAAAAAAATATTACAAAGAGTAGTAGTATTTAATTTCCAGTTTCAGAATTTTGTTTAAACATACATTTATTAATTTTTTTTAAAGAAAATACATGTATTAATAGTTGAGTGATGCTAAATAGTCACATAGTCACATTATGGCCACTTATAAATTAGTTAAATAAAAAAAATTATTTAACTTATTTTTTAAAATAAAAATAAGATTTAGTTATTGTTATTATAGTGTCTATATTGTGGAGTAGTTATTTTTTAGTAACTTTTTTATTTTTATTTAAAAATAAAATAAAAATATAAAATGCAAAAAAATAAAAATTAAAAATGATTACAATATAGACGTTACAGTAAAATAATTAAATTCTATTTCTATTTAAAAATATAAATTAAATAAATTAAAATTTTCCCTATTGAACTAGTTTGTGGGTGGTTGCATAGATTTATTGTTAATAGTTTATGACAAGTTTGTCCCTTTCGGTTACTATTCCAACTCATCAAACCAAATATCTATATATATTAGAAAAAATGGTGGTCAACTGCCAACATATTCTGTAACCAAGAATTCATTAGTTCGATGTTGTAAAGCAGCTACACTTAAATCGTACAATTAATTGTAGCGCTCCTCCAACTGCCAAAGTATTCTGTGACACAAGTCAAAATATATACAGAGAGAGAGAGAGAGGTGGCCATGAATGCATGCATGGAATTATCACGATTATGCGTAGGTATTCGAGCTGGAAAATGTGTAAAATTGTCTTAAAAAGATGGAAAGTTTGCAAAGGAGAAATACAAAATTTATGGGTTACAAGTTACAATGAATAAGTGGGTGGGATGAAGTTGGCTATATATAGTGCTGCAGTTTTAGTCATCTTTTATGCATGCAAATCAACATGGTTGGGAGGAAAGCCTATTTGGCGCTTCTATTTCTCATTTTTGTGGTGGCGTGTGTGGAGCCCACCACCAAGCTGCCTCAAAATGGTCTAGTCAAACCTGCTTGTGATGACAAAGGTGGTAGTGGTGGTGGCGGCGTCGGAGGCGGAGGCGGTATTGGTGGTGGCGGTGTGGGAGGTAGCATAGGCAGAGCCCATAGTGGTGGAAAGCACCACAAGAAGGGGGAAAAGCAGAATGGTGGAAGAGGTTCAGGAATTGGTGGAGGAATTGGTGGAGGAGGTTCAGGAATTGTTGGTGGAGGTGGTGGAATTGGTGGGGGAATAGGAGGAGGTGTCGGAGGTGGCATTGGTGGTGGCATAGGTGGTGGAGGATTTGGGGGTGGTGGCGGATTCGGTGGTGGTTTTGGAGGGGGTTCCGGCGAGGGAGCAGGCGGTGGTGCTGGATTCGGAGGAGGTATAGGCAAAGGAATAGGTGGTGGTGGTGGTGGCGGCGGCGGCGGCGGCGGAGCAGGATTTGGGGGAGGCTTAGGTGGTGGAAATGAACCGAACAAACCGTGAATCTAAAATTTTCACCATGATTTTTCTTGAATTTTTCAATTTGTAGTTTATTTCCTTGTGCAATTTATTGCAACCTTAATATGGAACGAAAACTGCAGTTGTATTTCTGATGTAATGTTAATAAAACTGTGTTGTGAAATTCTGCGAGTGTTGAGGATTCAAGCAACTTCTCAAGGCTACATACAAACAATGGCATTTCATGCATCAATCACTCATAAATTACAGTGCAGCAACTTGTGTGTGATGGTATCGTAGCTATTTATACAATAATAAATATGTTACTTGTGTTTGAAAATATTTCATCTTTGCTTGCGTGTGTTGATCTAATGGTGTTAAAGATCAGTCCATCGTCACATAATCTATTATAAATATTCCTTTAATTTATCTTCTTAATAATCTATTATAAATATTCCTTTAATTTATCTTCTTAAGATCACTCCGTCATTATCTTTATTAATATAGGAGTATATAACAGTAGTATATTTTTTTATAAACAATTTTTTGAAATCGCGTGAGTTATTGATACTCCATATAACAATAAAAAAATTAATGGTTCATCTTTATTGATGTAATAACTGTAAAAAAACATCCATCCAAGTTTTGAGTTGTAAACTATTTTATTTTTTTTAATAAATGAGCAAATAATTTTAAATCTGAGACATTTGATCTCAATCATTAATCACCTAACCATTTATTATACGAACACATACATACGAGTTGTAAAACTAAAGGGTGATTTCTCAGTTTGTTTTGACGAGCACTCTTTTTTCTCATCAAGGCTTTTTCCTTTGGGTTTTTCTTGATAAGGTTTTAATGAGGCTCGGTCTTCGTTGGCGCCTGTGCTTTCGTGGGTTATGGTTTTAACTTTTGTTCTTTTAATAAATTTGTATTTCAGCTATAAATAGCCACAATGTGACAAATTAGTTCAATAGGAAAAAAAAATTATTTATTTAATTTATTTTTTTAAATAAAAATAAGATTTAGTTATTTTATTGTATATATTGTAGTTTTTTTTTTCTTAAAAAAATAAAATAATTTTTTTAAAAATAAGTACAATGCAGATAATATAATAAATAATTAGGTCCTATTTTTATTTAAAAAATAAATAATTTTTCCTATTCTACTAGTTTGTGGATTACCACAATGTGGCTGCACGAATTAAGTATATGATTAAAGATGATACTACGTCCATCCAATTAAAGTGTGATATGATTTCAAGAGCACGAATTTTAATAAATGATTGAGAAATGTGTCTAAAATAGAAAAAGAGATTAACTTATTTATTAAGTAATTTATAAATGATTTGTGAGATAGATTTTTTTGTAAATATTGACTATGAATGAGGTTGGAAATATAAAATATGTATATCAAAATAGAAATGCGAGGCTTATTATAGACATACTAAAATGATAAAAATACCTTACTTTTATAAATAGAGGGAGTAATATATCGAAAATGAATTGCCAACTGCCAACGTATTATGTAACACAAGTCAAAGACTCAAAATGTATATATATATATGTGTGTGTGTGTGTGTGGAGAGAATGCATGCATGCAACTATCACGTATATGCGTAGGTATTCGAGCTTGAAAATCGGTAAGTTGTTTAAAAAAGTGGAAAGTTTTTTAAATGGTAAGTTGTTTTAAAAAGTGGAAAGTTTTTTATTGGTTGGCTACAATATTTATGGTTATAACTAATAAATAGGTGGGGTGAAGTTGGCTATATATAGTGTTGCAGTTTTAGTAATTTTTCATGCATGCAAATCAAAATGGTTGGGAAAGGCTATTTGGCGGTTGTGTTTATCATTTTGGTGGTGGGATGTGTGGAGGCTAGGAAATTGGGGCAAAATGCTGAAGCCGAGCGTGATTGTGCTGGAAAAGGTGGTGGTGTCGGAGGTGGAGGTGGAATTAGTAGTGGAGTTAAGGGAGGCGTTGGCGTTGGCGTTGGTGTTGGTGTTGGTGGCGGAGTCGGAGCCGGAGGTGGAGGTGGAGGTAAAGGTGGAGGCGGAGGTGCTGGTGGTGGTGTAGGAGGTGGGGGTGGTATACGTGGGGATGTAGAGGGTGGGGTTGGTGGTGGTGTGAAAGGTGGAATAGGAGGGGCCAATTCAAGCAGTGGCCATAGTGGTGAAAAAAACCACAAGGAGGAAAAGAATCAACAAGGGGGAAGTGGAGCTCATGTAGGATCCGAGAAGGGAGGTGGAGTTAGTGGCGGAAATAGCAACGGATCAGGTAGTACTGTAGGTGGAGGTGGTGGTTCTGGTGGAAAAGGAAGTGGAGGTGGTGGCACTAGTGGAAAAGAAGGCGAAAGCGGAGGTAGTTCCGGTGGAAAAGGAAACGGAGGTAGTGGTTCTAGTGGAAAAGAAAACAAAGGTAGTAATTCTAGTGGAAAAGAAAGCGGAGGTAGTTCTGATGGAAAAGAAAATAAAAGTAATTCTGGTAGAAAAGAAGGCGGAGGTAGTTCTGTTGGAAAAGGAAGCGGAGGTAGTGATTCTGGTGGAAAAGAAGGCGGAGGTAGTTCTAATGGAAAGGGAAGCGGTGGTAGTGGTTCTGGTGAAAAAGTAGGCGGAGGTAGTTCTGGTGAAAAAGGAAGCGGAGGTAGTGGTTCCGATGGAAAAGAAGGCAAGGGTAGTTCTAGTGAAAAAGGAAGCGGAGGTAGCGGTTCCGGTGGAAAAGAAGGCAAGGGTAGTTCTAGTGAAAAAGGAAGCGGAGGTAGTGGTTCCGGTGGAAAAGAAAGCAAGGGTAGTTCTAGTGAAAAAGGAAGCGGAGGTAGCGGTTCCGGTGGAAAAGAAGGCAAGGATAGTTCTAGTGAAAAAGGAAGCGGAGGTAGCGGTTCCGGTGGAAAAGAAAGCAAGGGTAGTTCTAGTGAAAAAGGAGGCGGAGGTAGTGGATCGGATGGGGGAATAAGCAAAGGAAATGGTGGAAGTGGAGACAAAGACGGGGGAAAAGGAGGAGGTGGTGGTGGAATTGGGATAGGTGGAGGAATAGGCAAAGGAATTAGTGGTGGTGGAGATCTAGGTGGGAGAAGAGGAGGAGGTGGCATTGGTGGTGGAGTTGGGGCTGGCATAAGAGGTGGTATTGGGGCAGGAGTCGGTGGTGGTGCCGGTGGAGACGGAGGTGGGGAGAAAGGAAGAGACAATGTTGGTGGTGGAGCTGGGGCTGGCGTAGGTGTTGGGGCTGGAATTGGTGTTGGTGCTGGTGTCGGTGCCGGTGGCAAAGGAATTGGTAGAGGTGAAGACGTAAGTTCAGGAAAAGGAGAAGGTGGTGTTGGTGGTGGAGCTAGGGCTGGCTTAGGTGGTGGTATTGGGGGTGGAATCGGTGTTGGTGCAGGAATCGGTGGAAATGGAGACGTAGGTGGGGGAAAAACAGGAGGTGGCGTTGGTAGTGGAGCTAGGGCTGGCGTAGGTGGAGGTATTGGGGCTGGAATTGGTGCTGGTGTTGGTGCAGGTGGAGGAATCAATGGAGGTGGAGACGCAGGTGGGGCAAATGGAGGGGGTGGCGTTGGCGGTAGAGCTGGGGTTGGCGTAGGAATTGGTGCTGGTGTTGGTGCAGGTGGGGGAATCAATGGAGGTGGAGACGCAGGTGGGGCAAATGGAGGGGGTGGCGTTGGCGGTAGAGCTGGGGTTGGCGTAGGAATTGGTGCTGGTGCTAATGGAGGTCTAGGCAAAGGAATCGATGGAAGTGGAGGCATAGGTGGGGGAAAAGGAGGAGGTGATGTTGGTAGTGGAGCTAGGGCTGGCTTAGGTGGTGGTATTGGTGCAGGAATCGGTGCCGGTGCAGGAGTCGGTGGAAATGGAAATGTAGGTGGGGGAAAAGGAGGTGGTGATGCTGGCGGTGGAGCTAGAGCTGGCTTAGGTGGTGGTATTGGTGCAGGAATCGGTGCCCGTGCAGGAGCAGGAATAGGTGGAAATGGAGACGTAGGTGGGGGGAAAACAGGAGGCGGCGTTGGCAGTGGAGCAGGGGCTGGCGTAGGTGGTGGTATCGGGGCTGGAATTGGTGCTGGTGTTGGTGCTGGTGCAGGTGGAGGAATCAACGGAGGTGGAGATGCAGGTGGGGCAAAAGGAGGAGGTGGCCTTGGTGGTAGAGCTGGGGCTGGCGTAGGAATTGGTGCTAGAATTGGTGCTGGTGCTGGTGCTGGTGCTAATGGAGGTCTAGGCAAAGGAATCAATGGAATTGGAGACATAGGTGGGGGAAGAGGAGGTGGTGATGTTGGTGGTGGAGCTAGGGCTGGCTTAGGTGGTGGTATTATGGGTGGAATCGGTGTTGGTGCTGGTGGAGGAATCGGTGGAGATGGAGACATAGGCGGGGGGAAAGGAGGAGGCGGTGTTGGTGGTGGAGCTAGGGCCGGCATAGGAGCTGGAGTTGGGGCCGGAATTGGTGCTGGCGCTGGTGGACTTGGGGGAATATGACCAGCTGAAAGTTCCCATTTTGTAGTTTATTTCCTTCTGCAGTAATCTGCAACTTTTTTTTTTTTTTTTTAGCTATTGAAGTTATTTGCAACCCTTGATTTGCATCAAAGATTGCAGTTGTATTTATGATGTAATGTTCTACCACTAATAAAACTTTCTTGTGAAATTCTCAAGGCTTTCAAACATAGAAAGGGCAAGTGCATAAAAGAACATTCCTACTTCACCAAAACACTCGAAACTATGGCATTTCATGCATTCAATGACTCAGAAATCACAATGCAGGAACAACTTGTGTGTGATGGCAGTAGCTTCTATACAATTATACAGTATAAACATATACAGTTAAAAGAAGCATCACATCAACTCACCGGTTTTTTGTGCGGCCCGGATCTTCATAACCGTCTCACGTCAACGAGAAAGAGCAATGCCTCCACCTGAAAAGCAGAACGCGCTCTGAGATGAGCCAACCGTGAGTGGGAAAACAAGGTTAACCGATACAGGAAACTTACGAGTGCAAGAATCACAGCCCCATCTGCTTCATCCACAACGACCACTTCACAGCCTCCAGAAACATATCGTTCTTTTTCATTGCGGTTATCAGGTTACTATACGTTATCCTGTCGGGTTCTATTCCGTTTCCTCTCATCTCCTTGACCAAACCAACGGCCTCTTCAACCATTCCAGCAACACCGTATGCTTTTATCAACGTGTTGTAGCTGCACAAATCAGGCCCAATTCCACATTCCTTGAGTTCCATCAGCACAGCCATGACTTCATCAATCCATCCTCGCTCTCCATATATGTTGATCAAGATGTTGTACGTGTAACGATCAGCACAACACTTAGAAGCCTTCATCCTCTGCAAAACATCTCTAAATTTATCCATCTCGCCTTCTTTCCCGTACACATCCAACATGCAGTTGTAGGCTTCAAGAGAAACTGAAAAGCCATCAAAGTGCATTCTCTTCACAACAGCTGACATATTGCTCAAGTATTTATTTTTCCCATAAGCAGCTATAATAGTGTTGTAAGATATAATATCAGCTAAACCTCGCTTCTTAGCTATCCAAAATACCTTTCTTGCCTTCTCGAACAGCTTGGATTTCCCATAAGCATTCAACATAACATTGAAGGTAATGGTGTTTGGTGCATATCCTTTCTGTAGCATTTCATCGAAAAGCCTTGAAAGTTCGTCAACTGGCAGCGCACGTGCACAGCAGTTTATCACACAGTTGTACATTTCCTCATCCCAACTTTCATCATTTTTCAACACTTTATAGTACAGATCTGCCAATTTGTCATCCTTCCCACATCTCTGATAAATGCGGAGTATGTCACGAAGAAGATAAACATCGGGCACAATATTCTCCTGTTCAGCTATAGTGTCTGCAACCACGCAGGCCTTCTCCGGATTCCCAGATTTGACATACATTCTTATGACAATGCTTAAGGCTATCATGTCCAGTTTGACATTCGAACTTTTCAACTCGATATAAAGCCCTTCAGCTTCAGAAAATAGGCTCATTTTGCTGTAAATGTCTATCATTGTGCAAGAGATATTCAAGTTTGGCTTGGGAGAATTCGGCATGCAAGTAAATATCTTGACAGCGCTCTCCAAACGGCCCAAATCTTTGCACAAACACATTAAGAGGTGGTACAAGTTGTCCTCAAATATGGGATCGCCCCACTGCTTCTCTCGCAGAACTTTTAGAGCATCATCGATCAAGCCATTTTTGACATAAGCCGTTACAAGAATTGCACAAGATGTCTGATTCTTAAGAACGTGCTCGTACATGGAACCTACCAAAATCAAAGACATCTTTTCCAGTCTATTAGCCTTCTCATATGCCTGTAGAACAATCCCAAGAATGGAGGACTTTGAACAACCAATCGCCAACATGTCATCAACAGTTCCAATGGCACCCTCTTCATCTTCATGTTCGGCTTGCAATCTTATCAATGTGTACAAGTTTGATGTGCTAGGCTTAAAACCTAACCTCTTGAGCTCGACATAGTAAAGTTTCACATGCTTATAATCTCCTGCTCGACCCCAACCTTCAATCATCATCCTATATGTTGTCTCATCAGGCATAATACCAGCATCTTTTAGATCACGGAAAAAATGCTCTGCACCATCCATTTTTGAAACTTTCCCATGCCCTGTGATCATCGTGTTATATGCAATTAAGTTGGGAGAAAAACCAGATTCTCTCATTGCATAAAACACTTGCTTTGCCTTGCTCAACTTCCCCTGCTGGCAGTAAGCATTGAGCATAACCAACCAATTATCGTGATTTAAAACAACTTCATCTTCTCTGAGGAAGCCAATAACTGCTTCAGCTTTGTCATACAAGCCCATGCGCGTATAAATTGTGATCATAGCTGAATAAGCTGAATGACACGCTATCTTCATCTTCCTCATCAGTGAAAATGTACACTCCGCCTCCTCAACAACCCAACCCTTCCGGTAAAGAGACATTAGCATCCCAAACGTAGCAGCATTCGGCTGCACCCCATAATCGAGCATCATCCTGAACCACCTGGAACCCAACTCCACTAGCCCATTCTTATAACAAGTATATATAAGGGTATTAAAGATCTGATAAGTAAGCTTGCAGCCTGAGTCAGAAACCATCTCCTTAATCATGAGCTCTGCACCATCCCAATCCCCTTTTCTACCCAAAACCCTCAACAGAAAATTATAAGCAGTCAAGTTCTTCTTCAACTTCCCATTAACTTTCATCCACTCAAAAAACCTCGAAGCTTTGCCGTCATTGCTTCTCTCAAGTTGCTCCAAGATCTGATTGCAACAGTCTAGGCTCCAGTCGGGATTGAGAGCATTGAAATCTAAATCAAGTACAGTTTGAGAATCGAAGACGCTGTTTGCACCGACTTTCTGGGATGGAATTACGAATTTGCCTTCCCTCTTATGTTTTTTACCATTCCTTTGATCATCCAAATTCTTTTTGCTCTTATTCCTCAACGTCTTTGCACCCCTGAACTTCTTCCAGATATTCACCCTCACCCTATTAGAATCCCCATGAATATCTTGGCCTTCTAAAACCAGATTATCATCACCATCCACGTACTTCTTCACATTATCAGTCCAATCATCGTCCAACTTGGTTTCAGACTTATCCAAAAACTCATTATCCAACCTAGAAACCCTAATGTGTTTCAATTTACAAAACGGCTTTAAAAAGAGTGCCCCATTCGTACTCCAAAAGCCAGAAGACAAAGTATTTGAAGCAAAACTGAAGGAATTAAAAGGAGAACTTAGCTTTTTGATATCATGCGAGCTGTTATCTGGTGAAATTACGAGCTTCAGAGAGGCCATGGACTACAATGGCCTCTGCTTAATTCTTTGCATTTATTGAGAAACTAACTGACTGTGAGAAGCGTTCAGTATCAAATTAAACGGCAGAATCTGATAATGAAATTTAAATTCAGCTTCAAAGAAGTGGATTTCAGCTTGAAAAATCGCACCTCCAATCAAAAAGTGGAGAGTTTAGACAGGATAATGGAAGCTGAAAGAAGTGGAGGAGAAGAAGCTCTCTGTTTTTTACTTCAACTAGGAAAAGTAACAGTTTGTGAAGTCGAGTTTTCCAAACTTTAGTGAAAGAAGATGATAAACTATTGTATTTTCTCCCTCGTGTAAATATAAAATAATGCGAATATCTTTATATTTTCTGAATTTTTGATATAGATAAAATAAGAGAATTTTACTGTATATAAAATTGTGTGGTGTCTATTTATAAAGAACGAAAAAAAATTACTAATGTAATTTAGAAAATATATTAAATAATTGGGTTAATTGCCCATAAAATACTGAACTTTCATCCAATTCTGATTTTACACACAAATTTTGAATTGTGGCGTGGTAATTACTAAACTTTTGATTTTATCTGATTTTGCTACTAATCCAAATTTCGGCTAAATACCAAGCTAATATATAATATGATGTGCTAATTTTGATGTGGCGTATTTATTTTTGCGTGACAATTAGTTGGCAAAATAATATTTTTTATTTAATTTCTTATCAATAAAAAAAGAACACAAAGCAAATAACCCAAATTGTCAATAATTTAATATATCAAATCAAATAATAGTATTTTTTTAGTTGAATTAATTAATTTAATAAATTCAATAATAGTAAGGGGATTTTTCGAATTTAGGTGTGTTAGCCAAAGAACATTTTAATTATCAATAACAATATATATATATATATATATAATTATTTAGCTAAGTAATAAAGTTTATTAAATTTTCATTATCTAAAGATTAATTTTTTTTTATAAACTATATATATTTATGCTATTTGAATGACTTCTATTTTATATATTGGAGTAATTAGTTGTGAAATAGTGAACTAGAAAAAAATTGATTTAAACTTGAGAATTAAAAAAATACTATTATTTGATTTGATATATTAAGTTATTGACAATTTGGGTGATTTGCTTTGTGTTCTTTTTTTATTAATAAGAAATTAGCAATAAATACGTCATGTCAAATATTGGCACGTCATATTAGCCTGATATTTGACCGGAATTTGGATTAGTAGCAAAATCAGATAAAATCTAAAGTTTAGTAATTTTCACGTTACAGTTCAAAGTTTGTGTGCAAAATCAGAATTGGACGAAAGATCAATATTTTATGGGCAATTAACCCTAAATAATTATCTTAATATGATAAATTAATAATATTATGAAAAAAATCCACAATTATTGGTTAGAAATGGTGGGTTTGTATGGGTCTCAAGGAGAATTTCTTGGAAAGAATTTGGTAGTTAGTTCACTTAATCATCTTTTTTTTTTTAGAATTTCCTTATTGAATAGAGGATTTTAATTACTTGGTCTAAATTAGATGCTATTTTTCTTTTCACCATGGGCATGTTTGTTTGGCACGGATTTTGTCCTGGGAAAGTAATCTGATTCCAAAATATTAAATTCCTGTGTTTGGTTAAATTTTTGTCAGGTAGAAAAAGTAATCAGAATCATGAAAATAAGGAAAGTAATACAACTTTCCAGGATTCTTATTCCTAGCTTTTCTTATGTATTCTTTTTCCTCATTCTCAAGATTCTTACTTACATATATATCCAATATTATTTTTTTTATAAAATGAAAATGAAAATTATTATTATTATTATTATTATTATTATTATTATTATTATTATTATTATTATTATTATTATTATTATCTAAGAAAAAAATGAATTTAATTTTAGAATTATAAATCATTTAGTTAATCTTAATAATGTACTTTGTTGTTACTATAAAATTAAGGGTAAATATCACTTTAAACCCCGAACTATTTTTACACTATCAATTATAAAATTAAGGGTAAATATCACTTTAAACCTCGACAATTATATTCTGAATTATTGAAAATTAAGGGTAAATATCACTTTAATTCTTACACATATTAATTAATTATATTTATTTAATGATACAATCCAGAATCCTAATAATTAGTTTTGATATTTCCAAACACTGGATAATGAATCTATTAGGATTCATTTTTCATGGAATCATTTTTCTGGGAATAACAATTCCAATTCAGATTACTTTCCTGACAAACAAACATGCCCCATATTCTTTATTACGGGATGGAAAAGAAACATCATCTCGAACTCTGATAAAGGATTAATTATCTTTTAGTAACCAGATTTTATAACAGCTGAAATAGGAATTTTATTAAAAAGAAAAGAAAAAAAGAGAGATCAGATACATAAGGAAACAAGCAAAAGCACCCGCAAGAAACCCCGGGTAACTAAAAAAGAAACCAAGACTAAGAGAACATTTTAAGCGGATCTTCCTCGTCTAAAACATCGTCCTCTTCATCGTCCAACCAATCGCCCCATTTTTCCTTCATTTTTGAAGAGGCCACAACCGACATAGCATGGGCTGCATCGGTAGAGTTAGAGGAGTTGATCACAAAGTTTTGCAGAATCTGTCCTTCAGACTGAGCATACTTCACTTTATTCAGGAACTCCACAGGCGTAGAAGCATCAAGACCTGGGCCATGCATATCATCACGACGTGTTGAGTTTTGGAAATCCGAAGACATGCCATTGATTATGATACGACGGAGCCTGTGCTTGATAGAAGAATCAGAAACTCTTCCCTTCTTGGTGATAGCCCCTTTCGGACGCCCTCGTGTACGAGAAATGGGTCCTGTCGTCCCAGTCAAAGTTAGCACAGCGTTGTTGTCAGTCATAACAGCAAGCGGCTGAACAACCAGAGGTGCAGAAGTCCTCTCGTGTTCCTGCTCAACTATCTTCTTTTCGTCATCTGACCCAGGCTGTTCCATATCCTTTCTACCCTGACTGTCCTGAGGGATGCAAGCATCTGAAGCCCGGCCTCCATCAGAAGGCGGCTTGTCCATGTTATCATCACCAACAAGTCTCTGTTCATCTTGCAACTCTAGATAAACCAACACAGCAAAGGGATTGGATGAGGTAGGATCTGAAGACAGTTTCTGTCCAACCTCAGCTAAAGGTCCAACCCTTGCTGGAGATTCCTGATTTCCGTTGTAGGGTCGAGGATCAACCCTGTGGTTATCAACCTTTGACTGACCACGTTCCCGGCCCTGATGTTCCGTAAAGCCCTCCGCGATCGTGGTCGTTTTACTCCTTCTGCATTGGTTAGCAGTATGTCCCACATCATTGCAAACGGAGCAGTAATAAGGCAAATTCTCATATCGAAATTTGACAGAAAAATCAATGTCGCCACACTTGATATCTAAAGCCTCAGGAATATCAGCCGAAACATCTAACTCAACTAGAATTCTAGCAAAGTGACCCACATGAGCCTGTGCAGACTGACCATCAATCAAGATAGGCGTACCCACTTCTCGGGCGACCCCGGAAAGAACCTCTGGGTGCCAATATTCATGCGGCAAGTTAAAGATTCTAATCCATACCTGAACCAGGGTAGAAGGCGCTTTGTAGGGATCAAAATTCGGCACCCAGGCCTGGAGATGTAGAATACCTGAGTGTAGACGCCAAGTCGTTTTAGTGAAAGCCGCTGCCTTATCCTCGTCGGTTGTGAAATTAAAAGTGAAGAAACCTTTTCCGAGAGGATGGATCGACCAACCAGCAGACGGTTTCCAAAGCTGTTGAAGTTCCTCCCAAAGGTCCGCTGCAAACCGAGGTGAATCACCTTTGCGGAGGATCAGTCGGCCGTGAACCGCATGGGCGAAACGCCGGACTTGTCGTTGGTGGAAAGAAGGGTCCAAAACAAGGCAACGCTTAAGATCCACCAACTCCGGCCGGAGGATTGTAAAGTCATGAGCGGGGACGTCCCAAGGTTTGAAAACTTGCTCGGTCGGACTGCCATCCCTAGCCTTCAGCTTATCTGCAAAAGAGGCATTCGGCTGAGGAGGAGGTGACACCTTCGGAGCAGACGGGGGGGCCATCGAAGGGTTTGGTAGAGTAGCAACACCCGATCTTCGATCCAGAGAAGCGGTCTCGGAGTGCTCTCCAACAACGAAGGAGGAACGAGGAGTATTTGGGAGAAAATTTGTAGAGACGACCGGCAGATTGAGCGCACCTCTGTCGCCCGGTGAACTGAGTCCACCGGAAGCCAAAGACGGTGGCGGGAACCAACCAACGCTCGATGAGCCATTGCCGCCTTTTGACGCCATCGGACGGACGGAAGATCAGCGGCGTGAGGTCGCCGAGGTCGCCGTTTGCAGCCGCTTCACTCCTGCAATTTCGTGAAAGAGCTGGCGAGGAAGAAAGATTGGTGGAGCTTGCCGGAGCAGATCGCGGTGGAGCAGGCGAGGAAGACGGCTCGCAGCAGCTGCTGCCGCGCCGCTGTGTTTCTAGCTCGCCTCCCGTCACTCTGTTTTCAGCCAATGGCTGTTCTCGAGGAGCCGCCGTGGGATCTGGCCGAAGGAGTCTCCGTGAGCCGCCGCGAGTTGCTCCAGATCTGGTCCGCCGTAAGATCTTGAGCCGCGGGCGAATGGAGTCCAGCGATTTCGCACAGTGGGATCGGCGATGGTGGAGAATAGTGGGATCGGCGATGGTGGAGTCTGGAGAAGAGTCTGCGATCTGGGATCTACCGCACAGAGTCGGCGATCAAAAATCTCTCAACCAGATTTTATAACAGGATATTTTATATATTGAAAGTTGAAAAAAATTAAACAAAAATTAAAAATATTTTTTGAAAAATATTGAAAGCTGAAAACACAAATTTAATACCATAAAATATGAAATTATATTCACAAAGAGGCACTGAATGTTTCCTCGCATTGAATATAGTCACACAAGGGTAAAACTCTTACTATTCCCACTACAAAAAAACGCGTAAATAGCGACGAAAATTATCGACGGCGGCGCCGCCGCCGACAATTACCGACGGCACGGCGGCGGCAAAAAAGGCGACCCGCCTTTTGACTATTACCGGCGCATTACCGACGGCAAACGGGCCGCCGCTAATTAGCGGCGGTTACGCCGTCGCTAATTTAAATATATATTAATATAAATATATATTATTTATTACCGACGGCAATTGCCGTCGGTATTTACCGGCGGCAACCGGCCGCCGCTAATCACCACCGCCGGAGACATCCGGCGATAGCACCACCGCCGTCCGGCCAAAATTACCGACGGCATTTTTCCGCCGCTAATTACCGACGGCAAATGCCGTCGGTAATTAATTTTATTTTTTTCTATTTTTTTATTTTTTTTTTATTTTTTTATTTTTTTTCATTTTCTTTTCATTTATCATCTAATAAATTGATCAAAGATAAAAATACAAAAATATTAAAATCAAATATATATTGAAATACAAGTGAAAATTTAAACATTGATTATTACTAATCTAAGATTATTACTAAGAATTCAAGATTCTTAGTAAGAAACTTATAATTATAACTTAAGAATGTTAATTTGATTAGTGATTCACTCATCAATCATCACCGATCCAAGATTATTACTAAGAATTCAAGATTCTTAGTAAGATTATTACTAAGAATTCAAGATTCTTACCCTTAGGGCAAGGGTTCGATCCCTGCTTTCAACATTTTCCCCATTTGGAATGCGATAGAAGAATTGAAGGCTAACGGATGACTGTTCATCGTTGAACTCGATTCTCTGATCTGATGGAAAATTTTTGATACTCGAAATTTCCCTTTCCAGATTTGGGATACGAAGCCCTCATTCTCGCCTTCGGAACTTCTCTGCGGATTTCATTACTCTTGCCCGCCAGTTGAAGTTTCCTTTCACTCGACAACATACCAGCAAATCTGCACAAAATTTTCAATCGAGCGCCACCAGCCCGGCGTTGACTTCCCGTCAGTCCGCCATCCGCGCACGGAGCAACCTCACCGCGGCTTGAGAGCAGCGACGCCACCCAGATCCCCTTCGCCGCGCCGCCTGTTCTGCTGATCTCATCTGCTGCTCGTCCACTGAAGAACCGCAGCCGGGAGCCGTTGCTGCTGTGCACTCTTTCGTCACAGCGGCGCAGCAGCAGCTGCTGCGAGCTCTCTCTCTCTCGATCTGCTCCAGTCTACCTCGCGAGCTGCAAACGGCGATCTGCTCCGGCCAGACCTCGCGAGCTCCTCTCGCCCGGACAGACTCGCGACTGAGACGGAGTCGGCGGCGGCGGCAGGTCGATTCACATTGTGGTGGCTGCGAGCCTTGGCGGAGGCGCCGAATTTTGCAGGAAGGAAACGGCTACAAACGGCGACCTCGGCGACCTCACGCCGCTGGTCCGGCCGATGGCGTCAAACGGCGGCAATGGCCCCTCGAGCGTTGGTTGGTTCCCGCCGCCGTCTTTGGCTTCCGGTCGACTCAGTAAACCGGGCGACAGAGGTGCGCTCAATCTGCCGGTCGTCTCTACAAATTTTCTCCCAATTACTCCTCGTTCCTCCTTCGTTGTAGGAGAGCACTCCGAGACCGCTTCTCTGGATCGAAGTTCGGGTGTTGCTACTCTACCAAACCCTACGATGGCAACCCCGTCTGCTCCGAAGGTGTTGCCTCCTCCTCAGCCGAATGCCTCTTTTGCAGATAAGCTGAAGGCTAGGGATGGCAGTCCGCCCGAGCAAGTTTCCAAACCTAGGGACGTCCTCGCTCATGACTTTACAATCCTCCGGCCGGAGTTGGTGGATCTCAAGCGTTGCCTTGTTTTGGACCCTTCTTTCCACCAACGACAAGTCCGGCGTTTCGCCCATGCGGTTCACGGCCGACTGATCCTCCGCAAAGGTGATTCACCTCGGTTTGCAGCGGATCTTTGGGAGGAACTTCAGCAGCTTTGGAAACCGTCTGCCGGTTGGTCGATTCATCCTCTCGGAAAAGGTTTCTTCACTTTAAATTTCACAACCGACGAGGATAAGACAGCGGCTTTCACTAAAACGACTTGGCGTCTACGCTCAGGTATACTACAGCTCCAGGCCTGGGTGCCGAATTTTGATCCCTAAACAACGCCTTCTACCCTTGTTCAGGTATGGATTAGAATCTTTAACTTGCCGCATGAATATTGGCACCCAGAGGTTCTTTCCGGGGTCGCACGAGAAGTGGGAACGCATCAATCATCACTAATCCAATATTATTACTACGAATTCAAGATTCTTAGTAAGAATCTTATAATTATAACTTAAGAATGCTAATTTGATTAGTGATTCACTCATCAATCATCACTAATCTAAGATTATTACTAAGAATTCAAGATTCTTAGTAAGAAACTTATAATTATAACTTAAGAATGTTAATTTGATTAGTGATTCACTCATCAATCATCACTAATCTAAGATTATTACTAAGAATTCAAGATTCTTAGTAAGAAACTTATAATTATAACTTAAGAATGTTAATTTGATTAGTGATTCACTCATCAATCATCACTAATCTAAGATTATTACTAAGAATTCAAGATTCTTAGTAAGAAACTTATAATTATAACTTAAGAATGTTAATTTGATTAGTGATTCACTCATCAATCATCACTAATCCAAGATTATTACTAAGAATTCAAGATTCTTAGTAAGAATCTTATAATTATAACTTAAGAATGCGAATTCTTAGTAAGAATCTTATAATTATAACTTAAGAATGCTAATCTATTTATTATATGAAAACACAGTTTGTGGCAAAATTGTAATTAAAGAATCAATCAAAAGATATTTATAAAACTCAACAAATCTCATATCTCATATATTTTCTCTCTCTCCTCTCTCCTCTCTTTTCAATTTTCTATTCTCTCCCTCTCTCTCATATTATCTTTTTCATATTTTGATGATTTTTTTAAAAAATCAAATTTTATTTATAAAAAATATTCTATATATATCTTAAATTAAAGATGAATGCAAGATCTTTGATTTGGTATCAAATAAGTATTCAACTCTTTTATTAGTATTCTAATAAATTCTAATAATATAATTTATTTTCCTACTTATCGATTGAAGCTTTTCTAATAAGATGATATAGGTAATGAGCTAACTTAGAAAAAATTAATTTTATGCATGATTAGCTTATGTTTTAAAACTATATATTGTGATGTGAAAATTCTTTTTTTATTGTTTCTTCGTTTCTTTTAATTTGAATGACGTGTTTATTCTATAATTTTAAGGAAGAAAATAAAATTTTCCATCAAATAGATGGAAAATTAAAAATGATACTTTTCAAAATTATAAAATAAAATTAAGGATCTTTACTGAGTAATTGATGTAGATTATTTT
Organism: Salvia miltiorrhiza; assembly: GCF_028751815.1. Taxonomy (NCBI): domain Eukaryota; kingdom Viridiplantae; phylum Streptophyta; class Magnoliopsida; order Lamiales; family Lamiaceae; genus Salvia; species Salvia miltiorrhiza. The sequence continues at coordinate 4,084,432 of NC_080392.1, read as the reverse complement.
ATTTTTTAAGAAAAAATAATTTACATTTACTTATATTCTAACTATATTTAATATTAATTTTTTATTTATTTGATACATCATTTAATTTATTTATTTTTGATAAATTAACATGATTAAATAAAAAAATTTAAAGGCCGCGCCACAGGGGCTTGAACCCAAGACCTTCGGTTTTAGACATTAACCCCTAATCGCTTAACCGATGCACACGCTACATCGTTTAATTTTAATGCAAAACTATGTTCGTCGTGCATCGCACGGGCGAATGTACTAGTTTGATTAGTGATTCACTCATCAATCATCACTAATCCAAGATTATTACTAAGAATTCAAGATTCTTAGTAAGAAACTTATAATTATAACTTAAGAATGTTAATTTGATTAGTGATTCACTCATCAATCATCACTAATCCAAGATTATTACTAAGAATTCAAGATTCTTAGTAAGAAACTTATAATTATAACTTAAGAATGTTAATTTGATTAGTGATTCACTCATTAATCATCACCAATCCAAGATTATTACTAAGAATTCAAGATTCTTAGTAAGATTATTACTAAGAATTCAAGATTCTTAGTAAGAATCTTATAATTATAACTTAAGAATGTTAATTTGATTAGTGATTCACTCATCAATCATCACTAATCTAAGATTATTACTAAGAATTCAAGATTCTTAGTAAGAAACTTATAATTATAACTTAAGAATGTTAATTTGATTAGTGATTCACGCATCAATCATCACCAATCCAAGATTATTACTAAGAATTCAAGATTCTTAGTAAAAATATTATAATTATAACTTAAGAATGTTAATTTGATTAGTGATTCACACATCACTCATCACTAATGTAAGATATTACTTAAGAATTCAAGATTCTTAGTAAGAATCTTATAATTATAACTTAAGAATGTTAATTTGATTAGTGATTCACTCATCAATCATCACTACTCTAATATTATTGCTAAGCATTCAAAATTGTTAGTGAGAAACTGATAATTATAACTTAATAATGTTTATTTGATTAGTGATTCACTCATCAATCAACACTAAGGTTATGAATGGTGTATAAACTAGATTGATAAAAAAAAATCGAAAATTAATAATAAATTAATTAATTAATATTTTTCCGACATAAAAATAAGAACGGAAACGAGCCCAATCCGTAATTAACAACATTTTTTGTATATCATCTCGACATATTCTAAGGTTATGAATATATATGATATTGTATATTGAAGTAGACTTTAAATGAATTAATAGATACTATATATATATCAATAATACGAGTGTTCTGTACTGGTGACCATTCGAAAAGAACTTTAAGGTTAAGCGTGCTTGACTTAGAGCACAACTAAGATGGGTGACCGACTGAGAAGTTCGTCTAAATTATGCAATACTGTATAAATACCGAAATAAATTGTGGATATACAATAAAATAAATAAATAAATAAATAAAATAAAATAAATAAATAAAATAAAATAAATAAAATAAATTAAAAAATATTACCGAGGGCAAATGCCGTCGGTAATTACCGACGGCATTTTGCCCTCGGTAATACCTTGAACAACTCCGGCGTGTGCGCCACCACCGTCCGGTGGAAATTACCGACGGTGATCTCGCCGCCGCTAATTACCGACGGCATTTGCCGTCGGTAATTTTCCAGAAACTCTCCGCCGTTCAACGGCGGTATTTAACGGCGGAAATGCCGGCGGCTTCGCCGCCGTTAATTGCCGGCGGCGGCCAATCGCCGTCGGTAATGGCGTTACCGACGAGCCGGTTAGCGACGGCGAGTTGCCGCCGGTAACCTTTATCACCGGCGGCCGTGTCTTATTACCGACGGCAAAATGCCGTCGGTAATCGTGCGTTTTTTTGTAGTGTCCCATTGGATTGTTGATTTGGGAGATCAACAATAAGAACATTCACTGGGGGTGATATGATAGAAGGGGGGACCATATTGAGTAAGGAGACCACAGTGAGAAGACTTGATAGTTGATTTGATATTTTTAGTTTTGATTTTTGTATTTTTCATTTAATTTTAATTGCACACATTTAGATAACACAATTACTTAAAATGAAAATTGCAAAATCCTAAAAATTACATTAAAAAAAAAACCCAAACACGTAATTTAAAATTACTTAATTAAAACCTAAAAACATAATTAAAAATTACATAACTAAAACCTAAAGATCTCTCTATTCTTTCAACATAGCTACGATCTTCGCCACCCGAGCCTTGTGGATTTGGAGGGTTTCCGGATCCATGTCATCCGTCTTCATGAATAAGATCCGATCGTCGTGGATCTCCCTCTTCAGCTCGTTTTTCTTGGCGTACTCGCCAATGATTTTTCCTAGCTTGTCGTCCGACCTATCCAACCTCTCCTTGAATTGCAGTGGAGGCTTCGAGCTTTGCGACGCCTTCCCCTTCCCCTTCCCTCTCGCCGCCGCCTTGTTTCCAATTGGTCGGGAAGACGTGATCTCCTTGCCCGATGCCGAGGTGGTGAAGTCGCCCATCTCCGACGTCTTCGTCCTCTTAGAGGAATGGACGTCTCCCTCAAAATACATGGACTTGAACCTCCGGTTGACTCGGAGCATCCTCTATGCATTCCAATAGTTGAAGGGGGCGAACGTTGGGCTCCTAGATTGGAAGATAACTTGGGCCTTCTGTTGGAGCATGTCGTCAGAATGGCCGGAAGGCTACTTGGCGCACGTCTCCACCCAGATATTCTCCCATAACTTCACCTCCGCAGTCACTCGGGCGAAGTGTCCCTTTATTTGGCGGGGTTTGAGGTTGACGCCGATAAGGGCGTTCATCCGGTCTAGAATCTGTCCCCAATAGGCCTCCTCCTTTTGGTCGACACCCCGAACAACATCGTTGGTCTCCTCTGTCCAAATTCAGACAATAAGGTCTGTCTCCTCGAGGGTGTAGGTGTGCCGAGCGACCCTTCCTTCCTCCGGCATAGGAGCCGGCGCCTTCTTTTTGAAGGCCATAGCCTTCCGCCGCCCTCCTTTCTTGAGCTTCGATGCACTGTGGGCGGGCAGTGCCTCCTTCTCCTTGCCGCTTTGACGAGGTTCTTCATCCAAGTTGATACCCGCCAAATCAGGATGATAATTGCCTCCACCGGAGAGGTCAGGAACCCAATTTGGGTCGTACCAGTTTGGATTGTATAGACCCATTTTTTTTAGAGAGTTTGAGAAAGAATGAGGAAGAAGATAGAAGAAGATGATTGTTGTGTTTGAAGAAGAATGAGGAGAGTATATAAAGGAGAGAGAGAGAGAGAGAGAGAGAGAGAGAAAAGGGGGGGGAAAGAAGGCAACGGTCGAATGACTGATTTTTCAATTTTTTTAAGCCGGCCGAATTTTTCAAAATTCGAATTTTATTTATTTTTAATTAGGCACGTGTCACACACGTGCCATACATAAACCCCATCGTGGCTCACCTGATAAATCGGGTCCCCCTCGAGTCACCCCTTGCTGCAGTGGGGGACTCGATCAGTGGGTGACTCGAGTGGTACCGATCGAGTCAGCCATTGTGGGTGCTCTAATGAAAAACGATTGATAAATATTTCATTCGTTTCATTTATAATGATACAAATTTTTAAGCACGTAGATTAATAAAATGGTGTGTTAAATGTAAAATAAATGAGAATCAATTATAAGTATGAGGTGTAAGGTGTAAAGTAAGTGAGAACCACTGGTCTTTTCATAAAAAAAATATTTAGAGTGTAAAGTAAGTTGAGTACAAGAATTAAGGAAAATTAATTATTTAATTATTTGTATTTTTAGAAAATGACACTATAAATGTGATAAATTTAAGAAGAAAATGTATCATTGTAAGTGGGAGAGAAGGAGTAATATTTTGGATAAGAATTCCCTTAATTACAATAAAACATGTGATAAATAAGCGTAAGTGGAGTTATGCAATTTCAAAACTATCCATGTCCCAGTGGAGAAGTAATTCGGTAGATTAAGGATAGAAGAAAGGACTGTTTGGGGATTCCAAATCACGCCTCGATGTTTGGAGGCAATGAGATTGTTGATTGTGTAGTGACAAAGTTGAAGAACAAACAGGCGCAAGTTGCAGTCACGTGCTGCTGCCTGTCTGGAATCTGGATTTAGATGCATTGTGGTCCTAAAACACTTTTGGCAATTTTCAGAAATTCGGCTCATTTTGCGCCACTCATTTGCAAATAACTATTCTTAAGTTCTTAACTCCCATCTACTGTAGTTAATTAAATAATCAATACTTAATTTATTCATTTATTCATGCCTCCAAACTTATTTATGAATCAAGTGGGGCATTATTGGGTTAGCTCATCATATTAATTTATATAAATTAATTTGAATTTTTAATCTTTTTAATTTAATTTAATTTATATAAATTTAAATAAGTTAATTCCTTAAATTAAAATTAAATTAATTTAAATTACTAAAATTTACATAAATTTAAATTATTTAAATATAAATTACTCCATCCGTCCCGCGAGTCTTGACACGTTTTCCTTTTTGGGCCGTCCCACGAATCTTGACACGTTTTCTTTTTGGGTAATAATTATTACCTTCTCTCCTACTTTATCACCTTTATTATATTCTCTCTCCTACTTTATCACTTTTATTACCTTCTCTCTCATACTTTGTCAATTTTATACTTTATTAATTACACACTTAAAACACTAATCTACAACTCATTAATTCCCGTGCTGAACCCAAACGTGTCAAGACTCGCGGGACGGAGGGAGTACTAATTGAGCCCAAAACATAGTCCATTAATATAAAAACTGAAAAATCAAAAAATTACATTGATTTTAAAAAATTGAAAATTGCAGTAATTAAAAAACTGAAAATTAAAATAATTAAAAAATTAATCATAATGAATAAGATTGATCATTTTAAAATTTAACAAAAGTGCAAACTATAGCCCATTAATATATGTTTTATCAACCCTGGTCTATTTTTCTCTTCAATCGCCACTCTTTTATCTTATTTATGTCTTTTCTTCGTTCTTCAATGGTCGTCATAATTTTTTTTTCCTTTTTAATTTCGGCGCATGTATAGCACGCTGAAGGCTCTTTGTTATGGCTGACTCGAATTGATGGATGAGTCTCACTGATGTAGATGCTCTAAAGCACATTTAAAATAATAATTGTTATACAATAATTAATTAATAATTAAAAACAGTCCTCAAACAAAGCGATATCTTTATTTCAATGTATGATGCATCAACTCTCGATATAAATATTGAACAAAATACGATTTAAAATAGAAATCGATTCATTCCTATATATATACCACCTAATTGTATTGCATTAAATAAATGTAGGTGAAACACTTGTGATTAAGAGATTAGAGGCCAAACTGCAGCATGTATAGCACCCTAAACCGTCGATTTGTAAGGTTCAAACTCAAATAAATAAAACAAAAAAAATTAGATGAGTGAGTGTTTGCTCTGGCCTATATTTCACGTAACTGAAAGTGTTACATTCATTTTTTTATCTTTTATTTTTTACTCCTCCGTCTCATTTCAAATGAGTCAATTTCTATTTTGGGTTATTATCCTACTTTAAATGACTTAACCTAAATTTAAAAATAAAATTGAGCATTTAACACTACTTTTTGGATTGATCCCAACACCATTTTATACCTTTATCACATATTTCTTAATCTTTGTGTTCAATTTTTTTGGGTCATTTGAAGCGGGACGAATGAAGTATTTTTAAAAATTTTATAGTTTTAAAATATATCCTAATGGACAATATCTCTCTAATTTAATACTTTCTCCGTCTCATTACAAATGTCTCAGTTTACATAATGAGATATTCCATTATAAATACCATATTCCTTTTTTTGACAAATAATTAAGAAACTAAGTAAATTCATTAACTAATGGACTCACAACTCACTTCCTCTACTCTCTCTCTCTCTGTACCTACTTTTTACAAACCCCAATTTATTTCTTTCTCTCCACCAACTCATTTTATCTACTAATTACATACTTCTTAATCTTGATGCCCAAAAATAATGAAACATTTGTAATGGAACGGAGGGAGTAAGCGACAAATTTTGGGTATGGATCTTAAAAAAGAATAGTTAAAAATAAAAAAGAAAAAAAAAGAAAATAGTAACTTTTTTGAGGATGTATTTATCAGAAAATAAAAAATAAAAGAGAGAAAATAGATGCATTATTTTTTTAAATGAGAAGACAAATAATTATATATGAGCCACAATAACTAATGATGTAAATAATGAATTATGTAAAATATTATTTATCATATATTGATTTTTTTTTTAAAGTAACCTAATGAAATGGGAGTATGAGACGTCCAAATAAAAAAATATGATCTAATAATTAGTTACAAGTTATAACAGTGATCTCTTTAATGTCACATATCAATTTTAGTTTATTTGGTAATATAATTGTAATATACTCCCTCCGTCCCATTGTATGTGGGACCTTTTTTTTGGACACGGAAATTAAGAAAAGTGTATTTTGTTTGTAGGTGAAAAAGTGAAAATGCGTTTAAAGGGTAAAATCTTTACCAAAAAAGAAAAGAGTCTCACTTACAGTGGGACGCCTTAAATAGAAAGAGTCTAAGATACAGTGGGACGGAGGGAGTAATACTCCATATTAAAAGTGCTAAAAAGTCACATAACAATAACAACTACTATTACTAACAAATATAAATAATTAAAAAGTAGGAAAATATAAAGGAAATTAAGGAAGTGAAAAAAAGGAGGAAAACACAAGCTAAAACGGTAATTTATACCTTTGATTTGACCCATCATTTTTTTTAATTCCATTATATTTGATCTATTTTTTTTGTCGATAATCAATTTACATTATTTTAATTAATACATGGACTACACATTTTATATTTATTCTCTTAAATAATTAATAATCATATCGGGTTGGAGGATACATTATATAATACAACAAATTTGGCTAAAATCTTTTTTTTTTCAGATGTAAAAAAAAATGTGTATTTATATTGATAAAATTTTGACATTTTTCTAACTCGAATTACCCACTTTTATAGACCATCACGTATCAAAGTTATACTTATCTTGAGAAAAAAAAAACTCCAAAATCGTCAGTATCCTAGAAAAATTAAAATATTAATCATAGTTGATAAAAGCAACAAATGTAAAGTACGTGCCAGCCTACTCGTCTACATACACAAAACCGAGTCACATACACGTCCACGTACATCAAGGACTGCTATATTTAATAAGTACTTTATTAATAACTTCTATTATTAACACACTTAATTAAATATACTTGTTTAATTATAATATACAAAAAGAGGCGAAAGGGCAAATAATATATTTATATTTATATTTATATTTAGATTTATATTTACGGAAAAGAAAGCCTTAAATCCCTATTTTCCCTCTGTTCTTCTCTTCTTATGGAATTGGAATCTTCATCATTTTGGAGCTAACGCAAGACTAAGCAAACACACACACAACAACACAGCAAACAAATTAGGCTGCGGCTGCTGTTGTTGCTGCCTGCGTAGGTCTGCCTTTCATTTCACACAATTGTTTATTGAATATATTATAGGCGGAAGAGAAGAAAGATTAGTTTTTTTTAACGAATAATTTAATCAATCATTCATCTTCGGAGCAACACTCCACGCCATTGCTAGAAGGAAAGACAGCCTATACATACATAAACCAAGGTAGATTCACAATCTTGCAAAGATTTTCACACAACAACACGCACAAAGGGAATATAAGGTTACATGGGTTTTCGTGTTGAATTTGTTTTTCTTCTAGTTGTGGGTTAGAGCTGATTGCGTCTTATCTGTCTCTCCATCTCCCGGTTTTCTTATCATTTAGTTTTTAAAAAGTCTTCTTTTCTTGAGGTCGTTAAGTGGGTTTTTTTTTTTAATTTTTTTTTATGCCCTTTTGTTGTTAGTTTTGGTTTTGGTGTGGTGTGTTTTCGACTTTTTGGTTGCTTGATTGCATGGATGCTTGACAATTGTGATTGAAGTTGGGGATTTGTTTATCATATGCGGTCGGTGCGTTGAGAATTGTGCTCCTTTATTTCTGTTGGGCGATTTTGCAGTTAGTCGGTAGCGATTAGAATTTTCGTTGTTTTGAATATTTTATGTCTGCAGATCTCTGAGGAGCTTTGGGGATTTCTGGGAAAGGAATCAGTGGTGGAATTCAAGTTTATTTGGTTAAATCAATGGTGGTCTGTGAGTGATTAGCGTTATCTTGGAGGTTTTGTATGTGCATTTGGGATATTATTGGTAATAGGATCTTGTTGGGTTCTTCTGCTTTGGTTAGTCGTTGTATCGACTATCGAGGCGTTTCCGGAGAAGGGGAATTGGGTTTAGCTGCTGCTGAAGCTGTAGAACAGTTGATTCTTAGGTTATAGTTGTCAAAGGTTATCATCCTGGTGGGGGCGAGATGAGTTCAAATGCATTGGAAGGTGTTGTTCAAATGGGAAAACTTGTGATTCATATTGCTGAGAATGGGCACTCGTATGAGCTTGACTGTGAGGAATATACGCTTGTTGAGGCTGTGCAGAAGTTCCTGGAGTCGGTTTGTGGGATACCGTTCAGTGATCAGCTTTTGTTGTGCTTGGACATGAAATTGGACTCTCAGCGCCCCCTCTCGACTTATAAACTCCCATCTAGTGAACGTGAAGTGTTTTTGTTCAATAAAGCGAGGATGCGGAGTAGTTCACCTTCTCCTGCGTTGGAGCAATGTGACATTATTGATATCCCTGATCCCCCAGCGCCGTCCTCCTCTCATAACCCTCATCCTCTTGATGATGCTTCAGACCCTGCATTAAAGGCCTTGCCTTCATATGAGAGGCAATTCAGATATCATTTTCAGTGCGGAGATGCTATTTACAGTCGTACATCAGCTAAGATTGACATGTGTGAGAGGCTTTTGCAAGAGCAGAAGGTGCAAGAGAGGGCCTTGGAGATTGCAAGGGGTAATTTGGATTATTTCTATAGAATTGTGCTTCAAAACTACAGCGACTTCATGAAATGTTACTCACAGCAGCACCGCCAACATAACAGCCTTTTGGTGAACTTTGGGAGGGATGTGGAAAAATTGCGAGCAATCAGACTTCATCCATCATTACAAACAACTAATCGGAAGTGCCTATTAGATTTTGTGAAAGAAGAGAACTTGCGAAAGACAGTCGAAGATTGCGGTAGTTCCCACAGGCAGTTTGAGAACAAAGTTTCAGAATTTAAACAGGAGTTTGGAGATCTAAAGCGCAATACAGAAAGTTTATTTTCTGGAAAGGCTTCATTTCTTGTCAAGGATTTGGACTTGACAATAAAGGATCACCAGCGGTATATTAATGAGCAAAAGAGCATCATGCAAGCTCTCAGGTCTCTCTCTCTCTCTCTCTCACATGAAAACACACACACTGCACATTCTATGTAACTCGTCTACCTATTCCGTTGATATTGGGTGTTTATATATACGTAGGTGTAGGTATATTGTTGGTGAATTTACTTATGTTCTTTCGTAACTTTAGATGATAGACTGCTTGAGTTAATTTGATGCTAGAATTTGTGGTTTTTGGTCTAGAAGATGAACTTATGATGTACAAGATGTTGAACTATCCATGCAATGCACTAAGAAGGCAAGAAAGAGTAACTAGTTTGTTGCAGTCTAATCTAATCTCACCCTGAGATGTCCTTTATCATGGGTGTTATTGGTTAATAGATCATAGATGTATATTGCTTTATCCAAGTTCTTCATTGTGTTGTGTGCTGTAATGTGAGAATTTAGATTATCAACTAAAATATTCTATCTGTGGTGCAGTAAAGATGTAAATACTGTAAAGAAGCTTGTGGATGACTGTATTTCCAGCAAGTTGTCGTCTTCATTGCGCCCTCATGATGCTGTTTCTGCGTTGGGACCTATGTATGATAGCCATGAAAAAAGCTACCTTCCAAGGATGCAGGAATGTGACCGTGCAATTTCTAATTTGCTTGATTTCTGCAGAGATAAAAAGAATGAGATGAATAATTTTGTTCACAATTACATGCAAAAGATTGCATATATACAGTTTAGTATCAAAGATGTGCGCTACAAGTTTTCAGTGTTCCAGGAGGCCTTGAAGCGTCAGAATGATCAATTTGAGCATCTAAAAGTGGTGCGTGGGATTGGTCCTGCTTATAGGGCATGCCTTGCTGAAGTAGTAAGAAGGAAAGCTTCAATGAAGATCTATATGGGCAAGGCTGGACAGTTGGCTGAAAGACTTGCTGCCGAGAGGGATGATGAAGTTAGGAAACGCGAGGAGTTTCTGAAAGTCCATAATAATTTTATTCCTCGTGACATTTTAGCATCCATGGGGTTGTATGACACCCCTAACCCGTGTAATGTCAATGTTTCCCCTTTCGACACTAATTTGCTTGCTCTAGATCTTTCAGATGTAGACCGTTATGCTCCTGAATCACTGGTAGGACCCTCTTCTAGGAGTGAGAAACATGGGTCTCCGAGGACGTCTCTGTCACTGTCTAATGAGGGTTCTCTGTCATCTGAAGTTGAAGGATGTGGTGTAGATCTCCCAGAGAAGTATGATTTTCAGGAATTCATTGAGGGGTCAGAATTGATGGAGATTGCGGGGACTAGCAAGATGGAAGTTGAAAATGCGAAATTGAAAGCTGAACTTGCTTCCAAAATTGCCCTATTATGTTCAATGAGCACCGAGCTTGATTATGAATCTTTTGATGATGACAAATTGGAGAATATGTTGAGAAATGCTGCAGAGAAGACATCTGAAGCTTTGCATCTGAAAGATGAGTATGGAAAACACCTCCAATCAATGCTAAAGATGAAGCAAATGCAGTGTGAATCTTATGAAAAACGGATTCAGGAATTAGAACAAAGGTTGTCTGATCAGTATCTAAGAGGTTGTAAGCTTTCGGTGGACGAGGACCAATCTAGTTCTGCAGTTTCAACTGCAAAGACAAATGATAACAAGTCCGAAGTATCAGGACTTGGAGAAGTGCACATGCCCCATGCAATGGAAGATGTCTCCTGTGCATTGAGCTCATTGAATTCGGGGCTTCTCCACGATCATAGTAAGGCACAAGAAGGACTAGGGGATAATATGACGGACTCCTCTATTATGCTAAATCCACAGTTGGATTCTTCAATGCTAGATCTGCACCGTGATAAAGGACATCTCCATGACAAGGAAAAGAAAGAAGCACCGTTGTCTGATGTAGGTATGGCACTTGCTGCAAGTAACAATTGTAACATGGCAGTCAGCATGTCTCAACCAGCAGAAGTTCTGTCTTATGAAATAGCTGTTCAGCCGAGTTCGGATGCTAAAGCATGTGATAGCCTTGTGATAGAATTGCAAAACGCCCTAGCAGAGAAATCACATCAATTAGAGAACGCAGAAACTAAGATCCAAGGACTAATGGATGATGTTTCCAAGCTTGGGAGGGAGTTGGAGATCAGTCGAAAGCTGCTTGATGAATCTCAGGTATTGCTGACTGGAAAATTGAATTTTGATCTGCCTTTTACTATAAGTAGGACATAAATAATACTCCCTCCGTCCCAGCTTTTAGTATCCAACTTTCCTTTTTTGGCCGTCCCACATTTTAGTATCCATTTCTATTTTTGGTAAAAGTAAGTGGGGCCCTTACTCCACTTTAATTATTTTAACTCTCACATAAAATGTGGGACCCTTATTCCACTCACAACACATCAATCACTTTATTAAAACTCGTTCTCAACTGGATACCAAAAGCCGGGACGGAGGGAGTATCTAGTTAAACTATGCTCAAATGAGAAATAGACACATGGCACCCATTTGCCTACACAAGCATTTGCTATTAACATTGAAAATATGATCAAGTTATGATTCTAATCTATGCCTCCAGAAACTACTGTTTTTCTTGATCCTCAATTTTTTTTGCGGTTGTTGGTTTAAGACTGAAACTTCAGTCTTGTGGCTTGTGTTGGTAATTAATACTTGGAAGTGTAATACAACGGCAATAGATTTCCCTCCTTCCCTGGCCAGCACTAAGCTTCTGTCTTTCTTAAGTAAAACACTTGTTCTGCAATACTTCTATCTTTATAATGGAAGAAACGGTGTGAACTTAAAACATTCAAAAATTTAATCCTTCAATATCCATTGAGGAAGGGGGCTCTGTTGTCTCTTTTATTGAAGATCAAGTATGAGGGTGTTGTCTGATTGTGATTGATGATTCTCCATTGATCTCAGTATTCATCTCTGTTACTCCTGTTAAAGTTCTACATATCTTAGGACTGCTCTACCTATTGTGTTGCAGATGAATTGTGCTCATTTAGAGAACTGTCTGCATGAGGCGAGAGAGGAAGCTCAAACCCATCTTTGTGCTGCTGATCGTAGGGCTTCAGAGTATAGCGCATTGCGTATCTCTGCCGTTAAAACGCGTGGTCTTTTTGAAAGGCTGAAAAGCTGTGTTTTGTCTTCTGGGTTGGCAACTTTCTCCGACGCTTTGCGTGGTTTAGCTCAGTCTTTGAGCAGGTAAGCTCTACTGCCTATTCCTAACATTGGCATAGTTAGGTGCATTGCATAATTAGCTTATCATTAACATTATTCATTCCATGTAAGCTTTAGTTTTGGGTTGGGGGTGGGAATTGGTGACAGCGCTAAATAAAGTTGATGTTTTATTGATTTGACTATAGATCTCCAGTGTTGGCAGTGAAGCAAAACTGATGTTTGCTTAAAAAATGGCTTTAAATTTTCAGTGTTGCCAATGAAAACGATGATGATGGTACTGTTGAGATCCGTGAATGCATAAGGGTGCTAGCAGATAAAGTTGGTGCTTTGTCGAGACAACGTACTGAATTCTTCGACAGACACTCCAAAATTGAAGCTTTAAGTGAGAAACTTAGTAAGGAATTAGAAGAGAAGAAAGAGTTGGTGAATACACTTTACATGAAGCATCAACTCGAAAAGCAGGTAATGTATGCTATGTCTTGTCTCCATCAACATGCTATACTTTCCTCGTTTTGATTACTTGAGGGGCGTTTAGAGATCGAGTATTTGAAGGATTGTATGATAAAACATGCTCAAAATTGGTCCATCAAATTTTATGGTTGATTATTGTGTATTACTTTTATCTATCCAAGTAAACACCGCCTTAGTAGCTCCAACTGAGAGGGAATGATTTCCTTGCAGGCGAACAAAGAGAAGATATCCTTCGGGCGGTTAGAAGTGCACGAGATAGCTGCATTCGTCCTGAAATCTGCGGGTTATTATGAGGCTATCAATCGCAACTGCCCTTATTACTATCTATCTGCTGAGTCTGTAGCCTTGTTTACTGACCATCTCCCAAGCCGGCCAAGCTATATCGTAGGGCAGGTCGTGCACATTGAAAGACGAACAGCAAAGTCACCAGCCCCGACATCACAACGAAACGAGCATGCTAGAGAGCGAGTGGATGTGCTGATGCCGGAGATTGCTAGCAACCGGTTGGCCTTGGCTTCAGCGTCGGCGTCGGCGTCAAACCCTTATGGTCTCCATGTTGGCTGTGAATACTTCATAGTGACTGTAGCCATGTTACCTGATACCACAATTCATTCACCTACTTCCTGATCTTGTTGCAAATTGGCAGATGGATGTGATGGAAGAAAAGAAACCAAGTGTAAATATCTACACATTTTATGGTCTGCTGCTGAAGATGAACTCTGTTTAACTTTCATCTTCTCTTGTATAGTTACAATTTGATTCAATCCATCTCTTTGTACATATAATGGTGGCGTCTCTTTAGAATTTGCCGAAATTTATTCCTTTCCAGTTATCTTTTACCTATATTTCTGGAAATTTTTGGTTTTGGACACCACAAAATGAGTTTCTAAACTACTATACTTTCAATTGATGCTGACATGAATTTTGGCTGTCTCAGATTTTTAAGTGGTTGCAAGATAAGAATATTTAAAAAATATAAGGCAGAATTTTCTTGTGGTGCAAAACTAGTTATATGGCAATATATCACAAAAAAATGTGGTTAGGATTTATTTATATGTTAAGAAGCTCACATGAGAAATGCAAGAAACATTAAATTGTGTGTCAATTGTTATCCATTTACATAACCAAGGAGATCATAATCATAGAAAAGAAACAGCACTATCCTATTCTGAGCTAATATGTTGAGGATTCTTCACGAACCTTGATTTCAGAATCCTTACAGTTACCCTTAACCAAGATTTTCCATTACAGAAACCAAATCAGCTAGCTTCTTAGTCGTTATAAGTGTATACGGCCGGAGAAGTTATCACGGAGATTGATATTCTTCACCTTCTGCAATTCCATATAACAAGTTCGAAAACCTCGGGAGAGAAGCAATACGTGGAAGATGGAGAAGCAAATCGCTAAACGAGTCTTTTCTAGGTAGACCAGCTGGCCCATCTGCAAAATTTACTTCAGAAGCTTGCAAGGTGTTACCGGTCTTCTCGTGTGTAGAATGAACAGAATCATTTGCAAGGTCAAAGTAGACATTTTTAGCAGGATCAGCAACTTGGTTACGGTTTTCACCATCAACTAGAGCACTGGTAGCTATGACGGGATCCTGCAGCAAGCTGCACAGAGAATTTACCTTCTTCATTAGGGATCTCTCGTCCAACCCTGTTGAACACTGAGTATCACTGAGCAAAACTTGAGAGATGTTTTCGAGCATGTCATGGCATTCGGATGCCTTGGCTAAGGGTAAGCTTCCAGAAGTCATTTGCTCAGAGATACAGTTTCCTATGTGGTTCACAAGATCCGTCATTGACATGGAGGGGCGTAATCCTGGTAGCTTCAATGAGTCCCAACTTTTTGGTCCTCCGGAATCATGCTCAATACTCTTCCTACTCCCTTCAATAGCTTGTGGATCAATCACTACTAGAATTAAAAGGGGAAAAAAATGATACATAAGTGTGAAGATTTAGTAGAAGCTGAAGATTTTATTGAGCATGCTAGCAGATAATTGACCAAAGCAGTTAACAGATGAAATGCTCAACATGGTTTTTAAATTCAATGACAAGTTACAGATCCACTAAACATGGTTTTTAAATTCAATCTCAACATGGTTTTTAAAACCAAGTTACAGATCCACTAAAGCAAATATCAAAAACGGTAAGAGCTTTTCTATACCTGAGCTTGGTGATGCTGCCTCTTTAGACACATGCTGCAATGTTAGGGGATTCTTTCCAAATTCGGAAGCCCGTAATTGTGGACTAGCTGATGAAGCCACTTCCTGGAAAGTAGTGATGGGTGATCCTTTGGCAGCGTGTGGCTGTTGATTTGCCCCATCCTCTGAAGATTCTTCTGAGTTTTCTCGAACAGAAGCTTGTGATTTAAAGTAAGGGGAGTCCAGAATTATTTCAGGTTGTTGGCTCAAGACACTAAGACGCACGTCACACTGAATGAGCTTTTCATAATGCTTGTCTAACATGCCAGGAGGACATTGTAAAAAATGTTGCCTACAAAAGAGCAACAATTATTCATCCATGAGGCCACACACAAAAAGATTGTGAAATTTAGTAACAGCAGTAGAATCATTTAATTTTCATCTATCCGCAGAACCTAAGCGCTCTCGAGCAAGCACAATACACAGTAAGTTTTAGAGTTTCTTTTCTCATGCAGACAACAAGTGCTAGTCCTAGATGTAAATGAATTACCGGATGGAGAAAAGTTAGTGTTTGTTCGCCAGTCAAAAGTTATTAAGCATACGAGGAAAAGGACAATCAAGCATTATGACAAGGCAGACGCCATTCGGTTGCTCGCTCATAGAGTAATACAGTACAGACACATGAAACGTTAAAGATGTTGAACAATGTCTCATTATTTTATACCTAAGAGAAGTAATACGCCTATGTGGATAAAACAGAAAATTGAACGTGGAACCAAGAAAGAAGAGTTAATTTAATGCAGGAGCTTGATTATGACAGTCAAAAGAGAGGTAAACGAGGAAACCTACAGGGACTTACTTGTTTTTGCTAGCCTGCCCGTCAGTGAAGTCAGTGGTTGCCTGCCATAGAGTATGTTTTCTGGGTTGTGGATTTGTTTCACGAAAAAAAGCAGGTTGCCGAGCTAGCTGGCCAAGAAAGATAAAAGAATGGCAAATTAACAAATCACCTATTTTAAAGATGAAGAGTATTACTAATATACAAATAAAGAAAAATCATTACCACAATGGTTAAAGATCCGGGACCATCATCAGGAATGTCAGCCTTCAGAGCAGTTATTTCAGACCACTGGATCTCAATTTTACTCTTGAGACCTCCATCAAGAACTTCCCATACAAGCTTATGCTTTGCAAAATAGCACTTTGCCACCAGATCGCCTTCATATTTCGAAACATACTGCCAAAAAATCCCATGTAAGCAATAGGCAGTAGAATTAACACATTAGGACGTAAATAATATCTATAAGTAGGACATAGTTTCTCCATTTCATTTCAAATACTTCATTAAGTGAACATTCTTTCACAGATCAGCTCACTTCAAGTTATTAATTACTTCTTTACACGTTTTTCATAATAACTTACACACTTCAATAATCAACTCCGTATATCTTTAGTTAAATGCCTGCATCTTTAGCATGCCCGCTGACTCAACCAGAATAGTAAGACACAAATTCAGAAGCACTACCTCCCAGCTGCCAATTCTCAACAACGAAGCTGGAAAATTTGAAGCTTTCAACTTATCACTAGCACTTAAAGCAATACTCCCCCTCGTATCTTTCTTGCTTCCCTGGTTAGTCATTTCAGTAGTATTCTCTGAGATAGACCTGCTATTTCTTTTGGAGAGCGTCATCTGGATTAAATCCAGTAATGACGGACTTTTTCTGAGCCGCAAACCCAAAGGACTTGGCTCATCAAGTGGATTGTACTGTGAAGGTGACACATTCGACACGTGGTTCACAGACATCAACTGCTGAAAGAGAATCCAAAAAACTGTGAATAAGGAAAAGAATTCCAACATATAAGCCAAAAATCACAGACAACCCCAACACCGTGGCACATATACAAACGGTGTGCCAATTATCTACAAATGCATGTGCAATGATGATCTGGCGTTAACTATACTTCTTAAACCACCATGAATTCTGTTTAGCATAAATATTAAAGAGGTTTAAGTCAGCTTACAATTTGCCGAAATAATTTCCTCAAAACATGAAGATTACTTTTTCCCCCACAAATCATCAATTTCTAATACTCAAGAAACATAAAACTAATCGACAATTTTCAAATGCAGACACTTCATTGTTCTAGAATATTTTCTGAGCTCATTTATCAGCCCCAATAAAAAATGACAACCCCATGAGTAACAACGACGACCAATTCTGAGCCCTAATTAACTCAACACCCAGCTTCAAAATATAAAGAAACGAACAAAAGCCCTATAATGCACACTTCCCCGCAAAAAAGATAAAAAAAATCAAATCCTGCAAATGAAAACCTGAGTAGAAGGAGCGGCTTCCGAACGAGAGCGTTTAGGGAGAGAGCCATACTCTTCTTCGGCGAAATCCTCGAAATTCTCGGAATGCAGCGATCCCATCAGCTGAACCATCAACCGAAATAAATTTTTAAAAAAACCCTTCCCAGAGAATTCAAAAATTGAAACCCCAACTCTGAATAGAAATCCGGAATCTCAATTTGTCGATGGATTGTAATGCAACTCTTCCCTCTCAAACAACCCAAAAAGAAGAATTTTGAAAAAATTAAAGATTGAAGTGATTAATGCGGGTTGTTCTTCAGAAGAGAAAGCAGAATGATTCACGGATGTTGGGAATTTGGATTCAGTCCAAGATTTATATGATACTTTTCAATGGATTGACGTCGCCCATGAATTGACCAGTTTGCCCTTCTCCATAAAGCGGCGCTGTCGTTATAAGACTACTTTGTATAAAAAATAGGGTCAAAATTTAAAATACCCACCTTCATAACTTATCTATCAAAATTACCCACTTTCACAAAACACATATCAACCATATCCAACTCATTATTAATGCCAAAACTACCCCTCAACAAATCCTCAACAAATCCATCATCCAACCATTTCATGTTCAAATTATCAAAATTCAATTAATAAATAATCAGGCCCAACATGCTTCCGTACAACTTCGAAATAATTCAAATCATAAGTCAACAGTATACCTTTTGTCGATTGGTCACCTTCCGGAGCTTTAATCGCGTTTTACGGACTTCTTGCCTCCTCGGCCTTCGTCCAACCACGCACTCGCAAGTGATGGTTGCAACCTTCTTCCTTCACTGTGTTCCGGCTTTCGCCGAATGGTCACCTTCAGGAATCAGTTTCCCTCCTTCACTGTGTCTCGACTCCAAATATTTTTGTTGAAAAATGAAAAGAAAATATTTTTACTAAACCGGAATAGTTGGACAAAAACTAAGCGTTTATAGAGGAATTATATAAAATTTAATTTATTTCATAAAATACTCCCCAAGGAGGAGACTACTTGTTTAGCTACGCATAGTAGCTAATACTTGTGTACATAAAAATAAAAAGGAACTAAAACTAAAAACGAAAAACTTTAAAAACAGAATTAAAAATTACAAATATAAAATTCTAGAGAGAGGAAGTGGTGTGTGAAAATGTTGTGAATTTTCGGATGATCTTCTTTTCTCCAGCACTTGGGTTTATATAGAGGTTTGATCCCCTCTATAATTGCTTGGTTGTTGGCCTCGGATTCCATCTTCGTGGCCAGCTTGCTTGAATATGACATCCACCTTCTTTTGTCGGCCTTGATTGCCGACACTTGTTAGTGGCATCACATGGTGCTGGACCCTTGCTTTATCTCCTTGTGATAATGCTGGTAGGGGCCGGCTGCTTTTCTTTCCACTCACTTTTGTCCTGGAGCGTTTTGGTGAGTGGTCCTCCTGTTCTTCCACCCACTTTTGTCGTTTCTTTTGTGGGTGCGATCCTGGCTGTGAATCACATGATTCACTAAGTTTTGTCGGCCACCTTACTTTTTTGGTGCCCGAGGTGTCCTTCCCTTTGGAGTCTGATGCTTATCATGTTCATCAGACCGGAACCTCCTTTTATCCGGCTTTGGAAAGAATCCTTTGCCGAATTCTGGCTCCTTCTGCGATGAGCATTGATCGCAGATTTTCTCGATCCAATGGCCTAGATGAGCCATATTGCAAAACTTGCGACGAGTCTCCTGGCTCCCCGCAAACTTGTTCTTCCAAATCATTTGCCGTTTCTTCTCGAAGGATTCTTCGGCAAAAGGAGTTGTTGTTCCTGTCATGGTATTAACTAGGAACGTTCCCAGATCCGAGCTTTGATAGAACTTGAATCTGGACTTCATTTTGTCCATCTCTGTAAGACAGACCCATAGACCCCATGCTCGTCTAGTGGAGATTTGTTCCTCCGTGAATGTTGAGACGATTGCGGCCTGGAAGTCGGGAACTTTGATTCTGTTAAGGGCTCCCGTATCAAGTCTCCGAAGCTTAATGAAGTGGAAAGCTTCACGGATTCCTTTTCCTACCGGCTCTGGCGCTGCACTGAAACAGTACAATTCCAGAACATCTCCCCTTTTGAGGGACTCGTTGTTCTCCCATGTGTCGAACACCGTTTTCTGGATCCATTTTGGTAGACCCTTGATTTCGGTGAAGGCTGGGGCGGTGGTATAAACTGAGGCCAAAGCCCCAAACTCATACCATTCCTTGACATCGTTTGGATTGGCTCCTGGAGTCGTCCAAACCCTTGGATACTTTCCGGCAACATCAACCCGGCAATTTCCCGGATTAATCCCCTTCCTTGTGAGAAGTTTCTCCCACCTGTCCTGGTACATCTGCCAAGAAGGAGAAATTTCAATAAAGTCAGTATCAACCTTAACTTGGCCTGTCATGGGCCTAAGATTGATCTCTCCCTCTTTTACCCCAGAGGTGGAGGGTTGACATGTTGATTCAGGGTGTGACCCCTTAACAACATCTTTTCCTCGAGAGTCTGGCTGTGAAACCATTGTCTCAGGACTTGTGCTAGGGGTACTTGAATCCCCTGCTACAGGTAATCCGCCCTGTACGGAAAGCATTGCTTTAGCCCGATTTTCACGGACAGCGCGCAAGAGCGGCTTGTTGGTTGCTTCCTGAAGATTGAACATCTTCATGAAACAGACATCGATTTGGCTAGATACTTTGGCTTCGTCAGCCGCTTGTATCTTTCCTGCTTGTTTGGTATGTAGCACACACTTGTGCCACTCTTGTTGTAGCAGCTCTAGACTTTCAAAGAGCTGCCCCTGTATTGCCTCGATGGCCTCCACTTCAGGGAGCTCCATCCCTTGTAAGGAAATCTGCAAGAACATTCTGATCAGATTTCAAAACGACAATATCATAATCATAATATTGGCATTCTGCTTGCCATCTAATCAATCTAGCCTTTTCAGGTTTAGATTCAATCTTTTTAGTTAAGAAAGCTTTAACGTTGGTGTTATCAACTTTCAAAACAAATTTTTTAGCAAGTAAGAATAGCGGCCATTTTTTGAACGCCTTCCTAACTGCAAAAAACTCTTTCTCGTTTATGTGCCATCGCACAGCCTCGTCGTTAGAGAAAAGACCGCTACAATATCTGCAAGGTTCTTCTCCAAAAGGGGTGATCTTTGTGAGCACTGCTGCCCACCATGAATCACTCGCGTCAGTGTAGAGGACCAGGTCATCCTCGTCTTGTGGTATCGAAAGTTTCGGGAGATTTTTACAAATCTCTTTCAACTTCTTCATACCCTCCCGATGTTCCTCCTTCCATATGAATGGAACATCTTTCTTCAGAAGTGGACTGAAGATCTTTCTATGTTCTGCAAGGTTTTTGATAAACATCCCTGCAAAATTGACAACTCCGAGAAAGCTTTGGAGCTGTTTTTTCTCCTTGAGATCCTCCGGAAATCCCTGGACCTTTTCCACAATATGATCTTGTAGAATTATTCCCGATTCATCGATCTCAATCCCCAGAAATTCCATCTTCTGGGTGGCTATGACTGCCTTCTTTTCTGACAGCACTAGTCCTTCTTGTTGACAAACATCCGCAAATATCTCCAGATGCCTGACATGTTCATGAATGTTTTTTGATGCAATAAGGATGTCATCAATGTAAACAAACATAAACGAAGAATAATCTTTGAAGAGATTATCCATCTTCCTTTGGAATATCTGAGGTGCGTTGGCTAACCCCATTGGCATGACATTCCAGACATAGTGCCCTTGTGGAGTTGAGAAGGCTGTGAACTTCTTACTCCCTTCTTCCATGCGAATCTGGTAAAAGCCTGATTTGCAATCGAACTTTGAGAATACCCTTGCACTTCTAATGCAGTTGATGAGGTGTTCTCTGCTTGGGATGAAATATCCGTCAACCTCAAGAATGTCATTAATCCCTTTATAATTAATGACCAATCTTGGCTTTCCTCGCTTGATCTCCCCATGATTTCTCACCAGAAATCCAGGACTGTTGTAGGGTGATCTTCCTTCTTCAATCAATTTCAAATCAAGGTGTTCCTTGATTATACTCATCATATCCTGTTGATCTTGAGGGTTCATCAGGATAGGTCTGAACCTTACGAGCTCATACTCCTTTCCAGTTTTAACTTTCAAGGTTGCTCTGAGCTGGTTCTTGTCCCACCATGCCAAAGGATCCTCGTGGTAACACTTCTGGATTCTCCTTTTGACGTCGGCAATGGACACCTGTTCTTCTTCCTTGATATCTTTGTGCGATATCAGGGATACTTTGAGGATTTGAGTTTCTTCCTCAGAGAGATCTGGGAATCCCTCAGTTCTGCATTTGAGCAAAACTTCGCCGAATCTCCTTTGATCCTTCATCTGGGGTCTCCGGAGTTTGCCATCATCACCACGCTTGCTGCGAAAGTTGATTGGCATCGAGCGATGAAAAGCTCCATTGAGCCTTTGCACAATGATCTTGTGATCACAATTGGTTGTGAACACTAGCCTCCTGGCTTCATTGTCTTGTACGTATCGCTTGAAGCTTTGCAGAAAATTATTTCCAAATAATATATCTGCTCCGGTATCATGGAAATAAATTGGTGGAGTCTTAACCTTGTACCAAGGTGTCTGACCTGCTCCGCCTATCAATATTTCCGTTTGTTTTACTCCCTTGGATAGAAGCAAAATCTTTTTGGAGAAATCCTTTCCGGCAATTCGAGGTAGATCTTCTTCCACTTCTGCTGGAAAGACTTCTCGTTTTGCTGTACAGATTCCTGCTCTTTTTGACGTCCAACGGTGATCTCCATTCCACCTGATTTCCATGACCATGGTTTAAATTTGTCAAGGAAATCTCGTCCTAAGATCAGGACGTCCGCTTCCTGTCCGGCTTGGCCTTCGGTCTGGATTTCAAATCCTCCAACCTCCAGAGTTCCGATGTATCGGTTGTCCCCTGGATTTGCCAAATAATACAACGAACTGCAAGGAAACTTGTTTTCCCTGCTTGTTGTATCGAATCTTGTGGAAACTTGTCTCCATCCTTCGGGACATTTGAGCTTGATTCTCATATCCGGAGCTGGTATTTTCTGGATCGTCCTTCTCTCATATGATTGAGAGAAACTCCTTGTTATAGGCCCTGAAGTTAGCCTATTTCCTTGGAATGATAGCCTTGGTGCTCCCAGTCTGAGACTCTGGGTATGGTTGAGCACCTGCTTGTCTCCAATGTCGATGTCGATTTCTCCGATCTGAGGAATCTCCACTCGGTTTGGATTGACTGCCTTGGCTACCTCCTTGAATATTTCTGGAATTTCAATAAATTCCTTTCCCAGAAATAACTCCGTATGATGGGAATTTGATAAGGCATACGAGACTTGATAAGTCAGTGAGTATGGCCTATTTCCTCCCGTCATAAGCTCCTTCATTTTGTAGTCCTGATAGAGGGTCAGGGCTCGGCTGAAGGATGAGTCTTGTAGATTATAAGCGATCTGTGGGTAGAACTCGGTTATAATCCTCTTAGCATAGAGATTGCCCGAAAATGCTCCAAGAACTGAAGCTCTAGCATCTCTGATTCTTTTGTCGCAAAGTGCGACATCAATCGGTTGATCTGTCCCTGGGGAGAGGGATGATTTGATTACCAACTGAATTGCTCCAATATGAATCCATTTCATCGTGCTTGCGACTTCTGGCTTCATTTTCTTAAGATCCTGCATAATATCTTCGGCAGGAACCAGCTGGATCTCCACCTGATTACTTGTAATCTCAATTGGAAGCGTCATTTCTTGGTTTGTGACACCAAAATAGACATGATGCTTCCTCTTGGCTGGAATCAAGCTATTTAAAACTCGATTCAATCTCCCATTGGAAAACCCTTGGTACGTCTGTACCTCTCCAGTTTCCCTGTTGAGTTTTTTCACGAGCTTCTTCACCACTTCTTCCTGTGGAATCAAAAAATGGCTAGTGAATCCATTCTGATCCTCTTTCTGGGTGTGGTGAACCTCGTGCTCTTCTTTAGTCTGACTCGTCTCCGGTTGATCCATCGGTCATTTCCGAATCTTCAGAACTAAAGACTTCTTCCTGTTCATATATACTCTCATCAGAGGATATATCTTTGAATTGATACACGGGTATCAATTCCTGGTGGTAGATAGCGTCTTCGATATCCGGTGTGGATTCGAATCTTCTTATCTTCCTTTTCTCGTTGTCTGGGCAATTGGTTGAAATATGCCCCTTTGCACCGCACGACCAGCAGTTGCAATCCTTGAAACTTTCATTTGCTTTGGCCTGAGTACGCCTGAAAGTTTTTCTCGCCGGGATTCTCTTTTGATTTGAGAATCGGTTTCTTGATGGTCCGCTCCGCTGGCCTGATTTGTAGGAGCGCGCCTTCTGTCTGGTCCACATAGTTCTTGGCTTCCAAGAACTCCTTCTGGACTTTCTTTCATAGGGTTGGTACCTATGTTTTTTTCTGCTCCTTTGTTGATATAGCAACTCAGCACCAATCTCTGTTGGAAGATCAATGTTGTCGCACATCAATGGAGATTTCTTGTTGAGTCTTCTCAATCTCTTGAGATTCCTCTGGTCCGCCGCCTTCTGGCACCATTCGGACAGCTTCTTGTGAACATAAGACATCCTCCTCGAAGCACTGTCAAGTGGATATCCTCCTGGTGATACATACTCATTGATGAGCATTTCTCTCCATGGACTTGGAAGCTTTGGAAAGAAGAGGTCCATGGCCGTCTGATCTTCAACTTCCCCCATATGGACATATAAGGTGTACAGACGCAGAAATTCATTGAGAGCTTTTGGCTCTAGCACTATCAACCTTAGATTGTAAAGTGCCTGTTGATATTTCTTGCGTTTCTCCTCTGCGGATCCTTCGAAAAAACTCATTCCCAAGAAATGGATTTTAATCTGTTTAGTAATTTCCTTAATGATGTCATATAAGGACGTACTACTAAACAATTCCTCCCTGGTTGGAACTTCAAGTTTTTCCCAGAATTGTTTTGCCATGCCTGCCAAACTAGCTTCGAAGACTCTGGCAAATTCCTTTTTGTCGTAATCGATTGTGGCAATCACGACTTTTAATGATGAAGCCCATTCGTCGATGAGACCCTCCCATTCTTTGAAACTGGCTTCGTCAAGGTTGAGAATCAATCCGTATGGATGGATTGGTTCCAGTGTGACCTTTCCTACAGGAGTATCCTGCATCTGAGGCCTCCGTCGCCTGGTTCGTTGGAACTGGCTTGCATCATCTTGAGCTGACCCCTTCTTTAACGATTCTTCTTGAGGCTCTGTTTTGGGAACCTCATCTCCTTGGTTCATCTTTAGATCTACCATATTGAGGTTAGCAAAAGATTCTGCTAACTCTTGTAGATCTTCTAATCCGATCCTGTCAAGGCTATCCATGATATTTGCCTTTCATAATTCGGATTATGTCCTCCGGCTGCAACTCTTTGGGTGTTGCATCGAATAGAGATGTAGACGTCGGGTCTTTAGACCATTGATTCCGAATTTTTCCGGAACATGGTTTTCGCCTTTCGATCTCCTCCATTCTTTTCTGGATATCACGCAAGAGAATTAATATTTCCTCTTGTTTGAGTGATATTCTGCTCAGCTCCATCGGTAGATCGTATAGCTTGACGCCATAATATTCCACCGTCTTCTGGATCTCCCGCAAGTTGATGTTGTCGGAAGAGCTTGGCTCGATCTTTTGGTAGCTTGGAAAAGCTA
This sequence comes from Salvia miltiorrhiza, assembly GCF_028751815.1. NCBI lineage: Eukaryota > Viridiplantae > Streptophyta > Magnoliopsida > Lamiales > Lamiaceae > Salvia > Salvia miltiorrhiza. The sequence continues at coordinate 4,059,300 of NC_080392.1, read as the reverse complement.
CTCCCGCCTTGTCTTTTGGTTCCATCAATCGTGCGACTGATGGGCCTTGTCTCTGTTTCGTTCAATGGCCGTTCTGGCTGCGGCCATTCTCATGAGATGCTCATGATAGAATTGGATACTCGCGATGATATCGCGAATAAGCTCGATATCTCCTCCTCGTCGTAGGTTGGTTACGAGGACTCGATTGTTCCATTTGAGATCGCCTATAAAGCGACTGGTTTCTATCTCCAGATTTTGGAGAGAGTTCCTGTAGTGTACACATCTCGGACACTCGTCCGGATCCATAAATTTTCAGTGGAGTCTCCTCCCACATGGGTTAATCATAAAATAAATTAAAAATAATATAATTCCTCTATAAAAACCCGCTCTGATACCATTTTGAGAAGCGCGGGATCAATTTGAACAATTACCAATTTTAATCATTTTTTGCTTAACAGTACGTGGCGTTGTCTCACAGTCCAGACCCAGTTTACCGAAGTAACCTATCGGGCACGAGGAAAGTTTCCAGCCGATATACTAGTCAAGCTTAATTAGGCAAAAGATAGGAGATAAAGAGAAATTAAGTATAAGGGTAGAAATGGTATTTCACTATGAAGTGGGTATTTTTCATAGATGTTTTATAAAGGTGGGTAGATTTGATAGATATATTATAAAAGTGGGTATTAAAAACCATTTGCCCTAAAAAATAAGGTTTGAAACAGAATAAGGTCAAAAATTCAATCCTTACCGTCCCTCCATATAACTAATTGCAGCCATTATATGCGAGGCACGATTACGATATATTCCATCGGGCAAATGGTTTTTAATACCCACTTTTATAATATATCTATCAAATTTACCCACCCTTATAAAACATCTATGAAAAATACCCACTTCATAGTGAAATACCATTCCTACCCTTATACTTAATCTCTCTTAATAATTTTGATTTGGCTTAAATGGTATATCGGCTGGAAACTTTCCTCGTGCCCGATAGGTTACTCTGTAAACTGGGTAAACTGGGTCTGGACTGTGAGACAACGCCACGTACTTTTAAGCAAAAACAATTTAAAACAGTTAGATCCCGCGCTTCTCAAAATGGTATCAGAGTGGGTTTTTATAGAGGAATTATGTAATTTTTAATTTATTTTATAATTAACCTATGTGGGAGGAGACTCCATTAAAAATTTTATGGATCCGGACGAGTGTCCGAGATGTGTACCCTACAGGAATTCTCTCCAACATCTGAAGAGCGAAACCACCCGTCTACTAGACGGACTCAACTGGAATAATCAAGCCCTCGTTACCAACTTACGACGAGGAGAAGATGTCGAGATTATTCGTGATATTATCACGAGTATCCAATTCTACCATGAGAACCTCATGGGACTCGCCGCAACCAGAACGGCGATTGAACGAACAAGAGACGAGGCCCATCAGTCACACGATTGATGGACCCAAAAACCAAGGCGGGAGTAGCTTATCCAAGCTACTACAAGATCGAGCCAGACTCTTCCGAAAATGTCAACCTTCGGGAGATTCAAAAGACGGTGGAGTATTACGGCAACAAGCTGTATGAGCTACCGATGGAGATGAGCAAAATATCACTCAAACAAGAGGAAATACTAACCCTCTTGCGTGATATCCAGAAGAGAGTGGAGGAGATTGAAAGGCGAAAACCATGTTCCGGAAAAATTCGGAATCAATGGTCCAAAGACCCAACGTATCTACCTCTATTCGATGCAGCACCCAAGGAGTTGCAGCCGAAGGACATAATCCGAATCATGAAAGGCAAATATCATGAATAGCCTTGACAGAATCGGATTAGAAGATCTACAGGAGTTAGCAGAATCTTTTGCTAACCTCAATATGATTGATCTAAAGATGAACCAAGGAGATGAGGTGCCTAAAACCGAGCCTCAAGAAGGAGAACCGTCAAAGAAGGGACCGGCTCAAGAAGATACTAGCCAGTTCCGGCGGACCAAAAGACGGAGGCCTCAGATGCAGGATACTCCTGTAGGAAAGGTCACACTAGAACCAATCCATCCATATGGATTGATTCTCAACCTCGACGAAGCCAGTTTCAAAGAATGGGAGGGTCTCATTGACGAATGGGCTTCATCATTGAATGTCGTGATCGCCACAATAGATTACGACAAAAAAGAATTTGCCAGGATCTTCGAAGCAAGCTTGGCGGGCATGGCAAAACAATACTGGGATAAAATCGAAGTCTCAGCAAGGGAAGAGATGTTTAGTAGCACGTCAATTTATGAAATCATAAAGGAGACTACTAAACAAATAAAAATCCATTTCTTGGGAATGGGTTTTTTCGAAGGAACCGCGGAGGAGAAGCGCAAGAAATATCAACAGGCACTTTACAATCTAAGATTGATGGTGCTAGAGCCAAAAGCTCTCGATGAATTTCTGCGCCTGTACACCCTATATGTCTATATGGGGGTAGTTGATGATCAGAAGGCCATGGATCTCTTTTTCCCGAAGTTTCCAAGTCCATGGAGGGAAATGCTCATCAATGAGTATGTTTCACCGGGAGGATATCCACTTGACAGCACTTCAAGGAGGATGTCTTATGTCCACAAGAAACTGTCCGAATGGTGCCAGAAGGCAGCGGACCAGAGGAATCTCAAGAGATTGAGGAGACTCAATAAGAAATCTCCATTGATGTGCGACAACATTGATCTTCCAACAGAGATTGGTGCTGAACTGCTATATCAAAGGAAGAGCTGAAAGAAACATAGGTACCAACCCTATGAAAGAAAGTCCAGAAGAAGTTCTTGGAAGCCAAGAACTATGTGGACCAGACAGAAGGCGCGCTCCTACAAATCAGGCCAACGGAGCGGACCATCAAGAAACCGATTCTCAAATCAAAAGAGAATCCCGGCGAGAAAAACTTTCAGGCGTACTCAGGCCAAAGCAAATGAAAGTTTCAAGGATTGCAACTGTTGGTCGTGCGGTGCAAAGGGGCATATCTCTACCAATTGCCCCGACAACGAGAAAAAAGGGATAAAAAGATTCGAATCCACACAGGATATCGAAGATGCTATGTTTTACCAGAATCTGATACCCGTGTATCAGTTTGAAGATATATCCTCTGATGAGAGCATATATGAGCAAGAAGAAGTCTTTAGTTCTGAAGATTCGGAGATAACCGATGGATCAACCGGAGACGAGTCAGACTAAAGAAGAACACGAGGTCCACCACATCCAGAAGGAGGATCAGAATGGATTCACTAGCCATTTTCTGATTCCACAAGAAGAAGTGGTGAAGAAGCTCGTGAAAAAACTCAAGAAGGAAACCGAAGAGGTACAAGCATACCAAGGGTTTTCCAATAGGAGATTGGATCGAGTTTTACATAGCTTGATTCCAACCAAAAGGAAGCATCATGTCTATTTTGGCGTTACAAGCCAAGAAATGGCGCTTCCAATTGAGATTACAAGTAATCAGGTGGAAATCCAGCTAGTTCCTGCCGAAGATATTAAGCAGGATCTCAAGAAAATGAAGCCAGAAGTCGCAAGTACGATGAAATGGATTCATATTGGAGCAATTCAGTTGGTAATCAAATCTTCCATCTTCCCAGGGACAGACCAACCAATTGACGTTGCACTTTGCGACAAAAGGATCAGAGATGCCAGAGAATCCATTCTTGGAGCTTTTTCGGGCAATCTCTATGCCAAGAAGATTATAACTGAGTTCTATCCACAAATCACTTATAATCTGCAAGATTCATCCTTCAGTCGAGCCCTGACTCTCTATCAGGACTACAAGAAGAAGGAATTCATGACGGATGAAAATAGGCCATACTCACTGACTTATCAAGTCTCGTATGCCTTATCAAATTCCCATCATACGAAATTATTTCTGGGAAAAGAATATATTGAAATTCCAGAAATATTCAAGGAGGTTGCCAAGGCAGTCACTCCAAACCGAGTGGAGATTCCTCAGATCAGAGAAATCGACATCGACATTGGAGACAAGCCGGTGCTTAGCCATACCCAGAGTCTCAGACTAGGAGCACCAAGGCTATCATTCCAAGGAAATAGGCTAACTTCAGGGCCTATAACAAGGAGTTTCTCTCAGTCTTATGAGAGAAGGGCGATCCAGGAAACACCAGTTCCGGACATGAGAATCAGGCTCAAATGTCCCGAAGGATGGAGACAAGTTTCCACAAGATTCGATACAACAAACAGGGAAAACAAGTTCCCTTGTAGTTCGTTGTATTATTTGGCAAATCCAGGAGACAACCGATACATCGGAACTCTGGAGGTTGGAGGTTTTGAAATTCAGACCGAAGGCCAGGCCGGACAAGAAGCGAACGTCCTGATATTAGGACGAGATTTCCTTGACAAATATAAACCATGGTCATGGAAATCAGGAGGAATGGAGATTACAATTGGACGCCAAAGAGTGATGATCCAATGACAAGTCCATTCTCGATATACATCTCTGTAGGGATGTTATATGAGAAATTCAAAGCAGAATATTTTGCTGCTTACGTGGATTCAGGAGCAGGAATCTGTACAGCAAAACGAGGAGTCTTTCCAGCAGAAGTTGAAGAAGATCTACCTCGAATTGCAGGAAGGGATTTCTCCAAAAAGATTTTGCTTCTATCAAAGGGAGTAAAACAAACGGAAATATTGATCTGCGGAGCAGGACAGACACCTTGGTACATGGTCAAAACTCCACCAATTTATTTCCATGATACCGGAGCAGATATATTATTCGGAAATAATTTTCTGCAAAGCTTCAAGCGGTACATACAAGACAATGAAGCCCGGAGGCTAGTGTTCACAACCAATTGTGATCACAAAATCATTGTGCAAAGGCTCAATGGAGCTTTTCATCGCTCGATGCCAATCAAATTTCGCAGCAAGCGTGGTGATGATGGCAGACTCCGGAGACCCCAAATGAAGGATCAAAGGAGATTCGGAGAAGTTTTGCTCAAATGCAGAACTGAGGGATTCCCAGATCTCTCCGAGGAAGAAACTCAAATCCTCAAAGTATCCCTGATATCACACAAAGATATCAAGGAAGAAGAACAGGTGTCTATTGCCGACGTCAAAAGGAGAATCCAAAAGTGTTACCACGAGGATCCTTTGGCATGGTGGGACAAGAACCAGCTCAGAGCAACCTTGAAAGTTAAAACTGGAAAGGAGCATGAGTTTGTTAGGTTCAGACCTATCCTGATGAACACTCAAGATCAATAGGATATGAGGAGTATAATCAAGGAACACCTTGATTTGAAGTTGATCGAACCAGGGAAGTCGCCTTACAGCAGTCCTGGATTTCTGGTGAGAAATCATGGGGAGATCAAGCGAGGAAAACCAAGATTGGTCATTAATTACAAAGGGATTAATGATATTCTTGAGTTTGACGGATATTTCATCCCGAGTAGAGAACACCTTATCAACTGCATCAGAAGTGCAAGGGTATTCTCAAAGTTCGATTGCAAGTCGGGTTTTTACCAGATTCGCATGGATGAAAGGAGTAAGAAGTTCACAGCCTTCTCAACTCCACAAGGACATTATGTCTGGAATGTCATGCCAATGGGGTTAGCCAACGCGCCTCAGATATTCCAAAGGAAGATGGATAATCTCTTCAAAGATTATTCTTCGTTTATGTTTGTTTATATTGATGACATTCTCATTGCATCAAAAAACATTCATGAACATGTCAGACATCTGGAGATCTTTGCGGATGTTTGTCAACAAGAAGGACTAGTACTGTCTGAAAAGAAGGCAGTCATAGCCACCCAGAAGATGGAGTTTCTGGGGATCGAGATCGATGAATCTGGGATAATTCTACAAGATCATATTGTGGAAAAAGTCCAGGGATTTCCGAAGGATCTCAAGGAAAAGAAGCAGCTCCAAAGTTTTCTCGGAGTTGTCAATTTTGCAGGAATGTTTATCAAAAACCTTGCAGAACAAAGAAAAGTCTTCAGTCCACTACTGAAGAAAGATGTTCCATTCATTTGGAAGGAGGAGCATCGGGAGGGTATGAAAAAGTTGAAAGAGATTTGTAAAAATCTCCCGAAACTTTCGATACCACAAGACGAGGATGACTTGGTCCTCTACACCGACGCGAGTGATTCCTGGTGGGCCGCTGTGCTCACAAAGATCACCCCTTATGGAGAAGAACCTTGCAGATACTGTAGCGGTCTTTTCTCCGACAACGAGGATGTGCGATGGCACATCAACGAGAAAGAATTCTTTGCAGTGCGGAAGGCGTTTAAAAAATGGCCGCTTTTCCTACTTGCTAAAAAATTCGTTTTGAAAGTAGATAACACCAACGTTAAAGCTTTCTTAACAAAAAAGATTGAATCTAAACCTGAAAAGGCTAGATTACTTAGATGGCAAGCAGAATGCCAATATTATGATTATGATATTGTCATTTTGAAATCTGATCAAAATGTTCTTGCAGATTTCCTTACAAGAGATGGAGCCAACTGAGGTTGACTCTATCATGGAGTACCAGAGGCAGCTCCTGGACAACCTGGAGATGCTACAACAAGAATGGCAAGAGTGTTTACTCCATGCCAAACAAGCGGGAAGGATACAAACGGATGATGAATCCAAAGTAACCAACCGCATACGAGAATGTATCAAAAAGATGTTAAATCTTAATGATGCAACCCACAAGCCGCTCCTGCGCGGGATCATGGCTCCCATGATCGAAGCATGCATTACCGTACAGGCCGGATTACCTGTAGCAGGGGATTCCAATACCCCTAGCACAAGTTCTGAGGCTAAGGTGTTAAAACCGGATCCTCGAGAAAAAGATGTTGCTAAGGCTTCACCGCCCGAACCAACATGTCAACCCTCCACCTCTGGGGTAAAAGAGGGAGAGATCAGTCTTAGGCCACTGACGAGCAAATCTAAGATTGATACTAATATTATTGATATTTCTCCTGTTTGGCAGATGTACCAGTCCAGATGGGAAAAACTCAATACCAGAAAAGGACTCAATCCGAGCTATTGCCGGGTTGATGTTGCGGGAAAATATCCTCGCATATGGATGACCACCGGAGCCAATCCTCAGGAGGTCAAAGAGTGGTATGAATTCGGGGCATTAGCCTCAGTTTATACTACTTCGCCAACATTTAGCGAAATCAAGGGTCTACCCAGGTGGATCCAAGAGACAGTCTATGATGCTTGGGCGAACAACCAATCCCTTAACCGGGGAGATGTCCTGGAGCTATACTTCCTCAGCGCAGCTCCAGAACCAGCAGGAAAATGGAATCATGAAGCTTTTCATTTTATTAAGCTTCGGAGACCCGACACGGAGGCCTTAAACCGAATTAAGGCACCCAATCATGAAGTTTCCATTGTCACAACATTCACGGAGGATCAAATCTCCACGAGACGTGCATGGGGACTATGGGTCTGTCTCACAGAGATGGACAAAGTAAAGTATCAGTTCAAGTTCTCTCAGAATGCAGGACTTGGATCTTTCCTGTTAAATTCTATGACAGGAAAAACTACAAGCTTCACAGAGAAGGCCTTTGAAGAAAAGAGGCAGACACTCTGGCGAAACAAGGTGGCGGGAAGCAAAGAAACCCGTCACAAATTCTGTAACATGGCTCATTTAGGCCATTGGACAGACCACATCTGCATGGAGTGTCCAACGCAGAAAGAACCGGAGTTCGGCAAAGGCTTCTTCCCAAAGCCTAACAAGAAGCACAAGACTCCACGTGGACGAACACCACGGGCACCAAAAAAGTAAGGGGCCCGACAAAGAAAAGGGAGTCATGTGACTCAAAACAGGAGGACAACCCACTAAAAGAAAAACGACGAAAGTGGGCGGATGATAATGCAGGCCAACTACCCACTAACCAAAGTGGGTAATTCTACAGGAACTCCACTCATCAGAAGAAGACAAAGGATGGTGGAAAAGTTGCTGGACCTCACCAACCATTATCGCAAAAAGATAAAGGAAGGTTCAACTCCATCCATGTGAAGGCACTAACTAGTGTCGGCAATAATGGCCGACAAAAGAAGGTGGCTATCACCATCCAAGCAAGCTGGCCACGAGGAAGGAATCCAAGGCCAACTACCGAGCAATAATAGAGGGGTCCAAACCTCTATATAAACCCAGGCTCTGGAGAGAAGAAGGCATCGAAAAATCAGAACACATTTTCACACACCACTTCCTCTCTCTAGAAAATTATCTTTGTAATTTTTAAATTTAGTTTTCAAAGTTTTTTCGTTTTAATTTTAGTTTTCGTTTTCTTTTATGTACACAAGTATTAGCTACTATAGGTAGCTAAACAAGTTAGTCTCCTCCCTAGGGGAGAATTTTATGAAATAAATTAAATTTTATATAATTCCTCTATAAACACTTTGTTTACGTCCAACTATTCCGGTTGAGTAGAAATATTTTCTTTAATTTTCCAACAAAGTATTGAGTCGACACTTAGTGAAGGAGAAGAGTTGCAACCATCTCTTGCGAGTGTGTGGTTGGTGCGTGCCGGGTGGGCAGACGAGCCGTAAAACGCAACAAGACCGACTCCTGAAGAAGACCAGTCGACAAAGGTATAATGTTGGTTTAAATTTAAGAATTATTTTGAAGTGTTACGGAAGCATGTTGGGCCTGATTAATCTATAAAACTGAAACTGTTTCATGATGAATATGTAGAGGATTTGTTAAAGGGTAGTTTTGTCATTAATTATGAATTGGGTATGGTTGATTTATGTTTTGTGGAAGTGGGTATTTTTGATAGATAAGTTATGAATGTGGGTATTTTAAATTTTGACCCTATTCCATCTGCCTTAACTTGAAGTATTCATTTTTTATTTTTTGATCATTTTATATTTTGCTCCCTCTGTCCCATTATTTATGACACATATTTTTTTTGGATTATCCCAATTAGAGATGACAATTTATCCGCGGGTAATGGATACTCGCGGAAACCCGAACATATTACGATGGATTTGAGAGGCATTTGATATCCACGAATCGTTTCGTAGTTGCAATTCACTATCCATTTAGTTCGTGGGTATGAGTTTGGATACTTACTATCCATACCCGCGAAACTCGTTTATCCGCGAAAATACCCGTCAATTACCCGTGAAATACCCGTCAATTACCCGTTAAATTTGTAATAAATTTATGATTAAATTTTATTTCGTGGGTATCCAATGGATAGTGGGTGGTGGATATCCGGCGGATAGTGGGTGGCGAGTATCCGACGGATAGTGGATGGTGGGTATTCGATGGATAGCGGGTGGCGGATACCCGACGGGTAACGGGTTCGCGGATACCGACGGATAGTGAGTACCCGCGGGTGGCGGGTTTGCATACCATTTGATATCCATGGATAGTTTCGTGGTTAAAAACCACTATCCATTTAGTTCATGGGTATGGGTATGGGTATGGATAGTCACTATCCGTACTCGTCGTACCCGATTGCCATCCTTAGTCCCAACCTACATGACACATTCCTATTTTTAGAAATAATGACTCATTTAAGCATTAAAATTAGCGTTAATTACTCTTAAAAAATCGGTCCATAATTAACTCATTTTTACGGACTTGAAAACATTTCCAAAATTGATGCCTTTTGTGCTCTCCTCAATTTCGCCGCACTGAGGATTAACCCTAATTCTACCTCTTCTCTCTCTCTATCTCAAACGTTCCACCTGAAACCTCTACTCTTCATCATCATCCTCTCTCTCGTCGGATTTCTTGGGTTCCGTCGGTCGACCTCTCTGCATTCGTCTCTCACCGTGCCCGAAAATACTTTCGCCATATCCCCCGAAATCCCTATAATTTTAACCTATTGATTTCACCGTTCCCTATTTCTTTTCTGAAAATATTGTCTGAGAAATTTGAGTTTCTTTTGACCGTGATTTGTTTGATTTCACCCATTAAAAAAATAAATTTAAAATAATCATAATTAAACAATCATATAAACTTTTCACAACTAATTAATTTCAAATTCATTTGTTTTAATATCAAATTAAAGATATTTTCACAACCTTTAATTTAACATTCATATTGAATATTTTTCAGGAATCAAAATTTATATAAAAAAAATGATGGAAATAATTAAGAGAAAATTTAACGGTAAAGAAAATTCTTTTTTATTATACACGGATTGAGATATTTAAAAAAATTGAATCTACATATCAATAAAAATAGTACAATATGCAGTGATTGAAGTCTTTTATAGAACGCACCTCCCGAAACCCCCATTCCCAAAACTGTCGTCATACAAAAGCATTGAAATTTGCTTTAGTAGGTATTTAAATTTAAATAGAAGAAACTCACTCGACTCAGCTGAAAGGTTCATTTCGTCGTCATTGATAAAATATAAATTTCTTATGGCAAGTAAAAGAAAACATTAGCAGCTACATTCAATTAAGTGTCCATTCAAACATGCAGAGAGCCACTATACGACATCTACTCCAAGGTCTTAAGAAGCCGAAATAAGCCTGCTGCTTCTCTGATCCTCGAGAACTCGATGCAGAACGCTTGCACTTCGATGAAGATGTCATTCACTGCAAAAACATTTCACACATGTATCACAATGATATAGAAGAGCCAGCAGCTAGCAGTCGAATATCCAGCCAACCGAGACCCAGTCATTTGATAACTATGTTCCCATGGACAAGAGGAGGGAACTAACAGTACGATCAACTTTCAGCTTGCGCTATCTACATTTTTTATCCAGTGCGCCCTTTCATAAATCTCGTTAAAGTATAGCAGAACAATCACTACTTATCTGCCCAATTTGTTACCTAAGCGTCTTCATTATCTAGTTATGCTATGGCAGTATAAAGATACTCAATCGTGCATCTTATCAACCATGCAAAGAGAACGCCCCTTAAGAGTAGTACCAAGTATAGAACTGTGAAGCCATTTGATAATGCATAGTAGTATCATGTTACAAACTGCTTACCATTGATTATTTTGTTTCGGATTAAACTTTGCAGAAAAACACAAACCAGTCTCACAAGTCTGTTCTGCATGTACCTATCCTGGAAGACAAATGATTTCTTAGTATTATTAGTTAGGGATCCCAGCTATGAAGATGTAAACAGTATATTATATTTCAAGAAAAAAGAAAATTAAAAGAATAGTAAGTGGTAGAACTACAAACCTTGATACCCTGACAAGCACTTATACAGTTCGAAATATAAGTGTGTAAGAACTCCGTAGGAAGTTCAATTGTAGTCGTCAGCCTGTTTACAACTTCCATTGAATGAAGACTCATCTCCATATTTACAAGAACTGTAAAATATCTGAAAGTAGGAAAGAGAAATTGCAAAAAAAATTGTAAGCACTGAAGCAAAATAATACTGAACTCTTATCAGTCAAAAGCCAAAAGCAACGAGCAATATCATACTCTGATATTTCAGGAGAATTCACCAACTTAATCAGAACTTCCACAGCAATCATGGGATTATTCTCCACTAGGTCCTGGAGAAAGTGTTAGATTACCGGTAATAGGCCAGAACCGCATTTTCATTCTGAAATAACACCCTTACAGAAAAATGACATACCGGGAGCTTTTTAGGTGTTAGTCCACAGTGATATACAAGCTTCGGGTCATTCGCCAACTCCACCAGCACTTGCTGAAGGAAAAATATATATCAAGCACATTTAAATAATTCCACGGTATCCACAACTTCTTTGAACAAAATAAAGGGTTCAAGTAGAGGATAAACCATTATGTTTATGTTTGAAATGACCTAAGTACAATGTGTATAACTCTTAGTCTACATAACTAAGCGAACACTTGCTAACATATTTCTGTCTTAGTCATCATGATGAACTAAACATAAATTACTGGCTATATATTTTGAGTGCCAGAACTATAAGGTAAAAGTAGCTTCAGTTTTTACAGCACTCACTCATCATGATTTAACACCCGAGACACAATACATTGCCCATAGTTTGTAACAAAGACCTTCAAAATCATAGTACCTCTTGTTGCACAGGAACGAGCGGCCCCTTCAAAGCTTTTGCAATTAAATCTCTTACAGCAGCTCCTCTACTAGTATCAGCACACATCCCATAGTCCCATAAAAGCTCATGGTTCATATCGGGGTTCAGCCACAATAGCTGCACAAAACCAGAAGATCTTTTTAAAAAGCATACAGTTATTGAACGTCTCATCAGCTAACAGTTGTTAGTGCTTGCACATTACCTCTCCATCCATTACTGGAAGCCTTGGAGGGGGCGGCCTGATCCATTGTGGACCTAGTCCGTCCAGAGAGAGAGAGGACAACAACCCAACTACTGTCTCTTCTCTATTCCCAGATCCAATTTTAGATGTAACTCCAGGCTGTGCATCAAACCTGAAATGTGAATTCCAATACCAAGACAAAGAAAAACAGTTAATTGTAAACGATTATGTGGAGAAATCGTGCTGTTGTGAAGAATATCACAGTAAAATCACGCAAAGTCACTAGTAAGAGTCATACTCAGATGAATTACTATCACATCCACGGGGTACATCAGGATCAGGTACTATATTTTTCACAGAGTTGTCCTTGAACAAGCATTTAAATGGTTCTGGCTGTATTTTGCCACAATATTGTTGCTGCAATTGCTCACGTTGTGGAAAGGACTGGAAGTTTAAAGGAAATGGAAAATTATAATGGATGTGTTGAAGTAAGAGATAAAAAGGACTATAACAACTATATTTTCCCAGACAACATGAGTGGCAAAAGAACTGGCTACAGGCAATAATTATATGCATGGACTGGAAAGTCAAATCCATCTACACTTACATGTGATGAAAGATCAAAACTATTTATGTAATCGGCTGCGGATTGCTTGAGAAACTGCATGGAAGAAGCTAAAATCACTCACAGAAAGTGGATAAAGAAAGAAAGCAGCTTCAGCGAGTACACTATACATTCTCAAATGCATGTGAACTTGACATTTCAATGGGAGGCCTTTTCCCAATGCAAGTATGGAATGACTTACTCGTTTAAATTGGAAACATCTGAATAAAAATAAAACGGGCGAAACCAACAAGCATAAGCATAAAATTGATAAAGTTGGAACTACAGCAAGAGAAATGATTGAAGAACCTCTCGACCATTCACACTGGTAGAGCTCAATAATTGAAGAACAAATGCCCTTTCATACTTTTCAGCTACATCATCACATGCTGCCTGCAAATTGACAACACTGTGAAGCAAAACTATAACTGATGCTTAAAACAGATTTCATCAACAAACAAATAGAAGTATCAATTTAAGTACAATGTCAGGTAAAAAGGTAAAGATTTGCTAAAAAGTGACATAACATTAAGTCGTTGGAAAGTTGAATTTGAACAGAAATGAAATATTTAACACACTCGGAGAACAATTTATATGATCAAAGTATTGAAAACTGAAGAGTTTATAAGCTGCAAAGAGCAAACTTTCATAAATGTAGAACTATGAGAAAGGGTGTTCTGAAAATTGTGAGAAAAATGTCTCATCTTGCAGTGAAAATAATAGAGTGATGAAAGATATTTAGAAAGCAATAGACATCTCTACACAACTACAGAAGTAATGACAAAGAATAAGCATTGCTACAGAAAATAGTTATGTAAAAACAAAGCCTGAAAGTTTATGCAAATTGACATGCTAAACTTACATCAACAAGCCTGGATACGAAGGGGTTTGAAGAAGGCTGCTGTGATGAATATGCTTGATGAATGATGGCAAACGCAATCAACCGCTGAGTTGGATTTAGAAAATTTTCCTGCAATAAAACAACTGAAAACTTTAGCCTACATTGCACAACATGCATTTTAATGTTTCAATAAGTGTCCAAACATGATACACAGACGCCATATTGTGCAGCTCATATCCAAAAGGTAAAGAGGAAATTAAAAATTATATGCACACAAATATTTTTAAAAAAGGAGGCTGATATCAACAACTATTGCACGTAAGAATTAGTGGCAAAAGTCATTACAAAGAGCTTAATTAACTCAGAACTCGCCCACTCCGTGGCTTGCTGAAAAAGTACACTTTTCATTCGAACAATTACAACTTCTAACTTGAGCAAAATAGTCGGAAAACTTAGTCCTGTTCGCAAATAAGACCTCCAAAAGGTAATCCAATTCTACAAATTATTTCGGCTAATCGTGAATATTAGAAGTCAAGCGACCAGATAAACATCGTAATCAATTCAATTATCGCCAAATTAACAGAGAACAGTGGCAACGGAAGAATTTGAACAAAAATGAAAGTGAGGGATAGAAAAACCCTAACCTTGGGGTCAGTAGTGAGGAAGTCGAGGGCGGAGCAGGCATAGAAGTGCAGAGAGCGAGGGAATTTGGAGTTAAATTCCGCCACGATCTCGTCGAAGGTCTTGTCTTCGCCGGCGCTGAGCAGCCGGAGCAGCTTCCCACAGTCTTCAAACCCCAACATCTTCAGTGAAATCCAAGTCAGAGAGAGGGGAGCTGATGAAATTCTTATTTTGCGACCCACTCACAACGAAGAATAAATTGCAATTATTTCCCTAAACTTTCTCGACTCTATCGCTTTGGGCCTCTATATTTTCACTTTTTAATAACTTCACAACTTCTACTAGAGCTGGCAAAATTGACCCGGCCCGACAGACCGGCCCGCCCACCTATATTTTGGATTGGGTTGGACTTTATAAAATAGAGACTCGAAAAAACTCGGGTCTAAAAAGCCCGTTGTTAGCCCCTTGATAGTGGGAGCCAAGACGTGCCGAGTGAGAGGTACGCCTCGGCATGATGGTTAGCTCTGGAGAGCAGAGCAGACCAGCTCTGGAGGCAGAGCCGAACAGCTTTGGAGGCAGAGCATATTAGCTCTGTAGGCAGAGCAAACCGGATCGAGAGATCAGAGCAGACCAGCTCTGCGAGGTCAGAGCAGACCAGCGCGGCGAGGTCAGAGCAGACCAGCTCTGGAGATGAGCTCTGGAGATGTTGATGGCTGGATCAGTGGGAGCAGAGTGAAGCAGTTGCTGGGCGCCAACTGCCACAACCTACGATGGGTAGTTTTGAGTTAGTGGGGCGAAAAACTGCCCAACAGTTAGTCTCAGCCGTGTAGACGATTTTTACCTAGTGATGGAGGTTGTCTATCACATTTATTTATTGTAATTGGCTGTGAACGTGCAGGGGTAGAGTGTGTGCGCGAGCCTTGAGCATAGAGATAGGTCCTTGTAATTTTATTGTGGGAATAAAATTAAAGGTTGGGGCGTGGTGTTCCCGTAAATCGTTGTGTGCTTAAGGTTGTTCATGTAAATGTCCGCTGTGTGTGAACTTTGATTCGTGCATACATTCGAGAGCCTCATACATTCTAAGTGTCAAACGAGTGTTGGTGAGGGAAGAAGCTGGTCGGATTGTGGAAATTCGGCGCTGCACGGGGCGAAAAATTCATAGTGAAGGAAGACCCTGTGACATTTGGTATCAAAGCCAGGTTTAGTTGGCTCTGGTGCGTATTGCTGCTGTCGTGGAGATGGTGCAAGCGTGGGAATTTTCTGCTCTCGAAGAGAGGGTGCTGAGATTGGAAACGGTGCTTGGGAGGACCCCGAAGGTCTCAACGTCGGCTGGACTTGAGACCATCTTTGGTCAGATTGCTGCGATCAAAGAGTCGGTTGAAGCGATACGCAAATCGATGGAAGGCTCTCCTAGATTTGTTGAAGGTTGAATCGTGTCGTGCGAGGAAGAGGTATCTGCCTTGACGCAGGCGGTCGACATCAAGATCGAAGAGCTGTTGGACGAGTTGCGGCTCGTGAAGCGAGTGCTCAGAACGGTGGAGCAAGGCAGGCCGGTTCCGAAGGTTCGAGTCCCGGAGCCCAAACCTTTTGAAGGCACTAGGAGTTCGAAGGAGTTGGAGAATTTTCTGTGGGACATGGAGATGTATTTCAAGGCATCTCATGTACCCGATGATGAGAAGGTGTCGATCACTAGCATGTACTTGACGGGTGATGCGAAGCTTTGGTGGCGTTCGAGACCAAGTGTTGGTGCTGGTGGCGATCAGTTGGAGTCTTTGACGTGGGAGGCGTTGAAGCGTGAGTTGAAGGAGCAGTTCCTTCCGGGAAATTCTTCGTGGGTGGCGAGGGATGCATTGCGAAAGTTGAAACACACAGAATCTGTCTGTGACTCTGTGAAGAAGTTCAGTTCGCTGATGTTGGACGTGAATTACATGTCGGAGGCGGACAAATTGTTCAGCTTTATGGCAGGATTGCAGCCGTGGGCTCAGGCTGAGGTGAGACGGCAGGGAGTTAAGGATGTGCAGTCAGCCATAGCTGTTGCTGAGGGGTTGGTTGATTTCAGGCCGGTTGGTGATTCCCACGAATTCGAGAAGAGGAAGAAGGATTCGAAAAAGGGGAAGGAGAATGAGAAGTCCGGCGAGGAAGTAACCAAAGCGCCGGAAATGGCAGCAACAGTCCCAAAGAGATATCGGGGATGTTTCATTTGTGAGGAAATGGGCATCGAATGAGGGATTGTCCGAAGCGGGTGAATGCGATCGTTGCTGAAAGTGCCAAAGACAGCAAGATCGGAGCTAGGATGAGTCCATTGCAGTTGATGTCTGCAATTCAAGTTGAGTCCAAGAATGAGGCCGATCAAAGAGATGGTGGTGACAGGGAGATATCGGATGAGGCCATAATTTGGTTCGGTAGTATTTCATAGGAGGAGCTCAGATCAGGGGGTTTAATCCCATCAACGACGAGGACGTCGTCTGGTTTTGGTGGGGGTGGTTAGTTAGCCCCTTGATGGTTGGAGCCAAGACGTGCCGAGTGAGAGGTACGTCTCGGCATGATGGTCAGCTCTGGAGAGCAGAGCAGACCAGCTCTGGAGGCAGAGCAGATTAGCTCTGTAGGCAGAGCAAACCAGATCGAGAGATCAAAGCAGACCAGCTTTGCGAGGTCAGAGCAGACCAACGCGGGGAGGTCAAAGCAGACCAGCGCGGCGAGGTCAGAGCAGACCAGCTCTGGAGATGAGCTCTAGATATGTCGATGGCTGGATCAGTGGGAGCAGAGTGAAGCAGTTGCTGGGCGCCAACTGCCACAACCCACGATGGGCAGTTTTGAGTTAGTAGGGCGAAAAACTACCCAGCAGTTAGTCTCAGCCGTGTAGACGGTTTTTACTTAGTGATGGGGGTTGTCTATCACATTTATTTATTGTAATTGGCTGTGAACGTGCAGGGGTAGAGTGTGTGCGCGAGCCTTGAGCATAGAGATAGGTCCTTGTAATTTTATTGTGGGAATAAAATTAAAGGTTGGGGCATGGTGTTCCCATAAATCGTTGTGTGTTGCTTAAGGCTGTTCATGTAAATTTCCGCTGCGTGTGAACTTTGATTCGTGCATACATTCGAGAGCCTCATACATTCTAAGTGTCAAACGAGTGTTGGTGAGGGAAGAAGCTGGTCGGATTGTGGGAATTCGGCGCTGCACGGGGCGAAAAATTTAGAGTGAAGGAAGACCCTGTGACACCCGCCCAGTTAGCCCACCGGACTAATCGGGCTTAGGGGCTAAAAAGCTCGCCCGTTCATTCTTTAAAAAAAATAGATATATCATTTTATTTACTTTACCTCTTATTTTTCCCCCCTAAAATCGTTTAGTCATTCCAATTTAAAAGCATGTGACCACTCTATAAAAGAATTGGGTACACAAATGTCACCAAGTTGATGAAGCAGAGCAAATTCATACTTGGATTATATACTGCGAACTTACATTTGACATTTTATTTTGCTTCAAATTTGCTTTAATTTCAAAGCTCTGATTTGTTTCAATTTGCTTTGAATGTCTATGCAATTTAACATTTTATTTTGTATTTTGTTTTAACAGTTCTTTAGTTAATAATCTCGTAAGCTGGAAGAATATTATTTGTAACATGAATTGTGGATGCTACGTCGGGTTGTGAACTATTGTCTATGATGGATGCCTACCAAGGGTACCACCAAATAAAGATGCACCCGACCCGGGCGACGTTATTAAAACAGCCTTTGCGGTATGTGCAGGAGTTTTCGCTTGGTTAAGCATGCCTTTTGGTCTCAAAAATGCTGGAGCCACGTATCAAAGAATGATGGATCAAAATTTTAAGGACCAACTAAAAAAGAATGTCTCAATTTATGTGGACGACATGTTGGTCCGCAACATCACATGTGGCCGATTTGGAAGACATCTTCTCAGTTGTTCGAAAAAACAGGCTCATGCTCAACCCCTGCAAAATGCACTTACGGGGTGCAATCGGGAAAATTTCTGAGATACAAAGTCACACTAGAGGGGAACAAGGTTAACACAGATAAAGTTAGAGCCATCTTAGACATGACTGCGCCGCGAGACATCAAGAAAATCCAGACGCTAAATGGGCGGATAACAGCGCTGAGCCGATTCATTTCACGATCGGCAGAAAGAAGTCTCCCTTTCTTCAGGATCTTGAGGAAAGGAAGCCATTTTTTAGTGGACTAACGAGTGCCAACGAGTCTTCGAAGATCTTAAGGCTTATTTAACAGAGCTACCAACCCTGACAAAGCCAATACTGGGGGAGCCACTATACTTATATATCTCCAAGGGAGTGGAGTCTCTAAGTTCCGTGCTGGTAAGAGAAGATAACGGGCACCAAACATCGGTATATTTTGTAAGCAAGATAATTCAAGGGGCAGAGCTGCGGTACACAGTGACGGAGAAAACGGCATATGCCATCATGATCACAGCGCGGAAGTTACGACCTTATTTTTTGTCACACAAGATCGTGGTATGAACTATGTTGCCTTTCAAGCAGATCTTAGGAAGGCCAGACTTAGCCGGGAAAAATTCAATTCCTGCTTGAAGTGTCATGGTTAACCGAACCAAAAATCGGTTCGGTTTTCGGTTACCGTTTTAAGCGCTAATCTGTTCCGCTTAACCAGAAAACCAGTTCGATTATAACCGAATCGGACGATTACCACCCCTAGGCCGAGTGTTCTACCCTAGGTCATTTTTTTATTTCGAAAATAGAATTCTTGGGGTAGTATTAAAATTCAAAACAATAGTCTGACTTTCGAAGCCCTCCAGACACCCAATTCTGCGTCTTTCGATAGATAATTAATAGAGGGATTTCTGGCCTTCGGGCTCCAACGGGCCGCCTTGCTTTATTGCAGAAACTAGCAAACACACAAAAAGCTCCAGATTAAAAGAGAGTCTGGTTTCATGGCACCTAGCAAACTGGGCCTAAATCGGATAATAGGAAAGAAACTATTCAGGCTTTGTCGTGAAGATAAAGAAAGCTGATTCCTCACTTTTTCTGATTATCCATTTTAACAATCTTCGAAGATTACTCACTGCCACTTTTGATATATTTAAATCTATTAATTCTCCTTTCGAAAAAATCTATTAATTCTTGCAACTCAAACTTAAGATTTACAATTGAGGGTTTTTAGCTAGATATTTTGTCCCTAGGTGTGCAGAAGATATTTCGGTATTTTGACTTTACAAAAGTATCAATAATATTTGGAACTTACAAAATTTTGACTTTACAAACGTATCAATAATATTTGGAACTTACAAAAGCTCGTATTTGAATAGCCTTAAATGAATAGAGCTAGTCGCAAGCTATTTGAGATTCGATTTTAGAAAGAATTTGTTCGAAGCTCGATTCAATAGTAAATGAGCTGAACTCGAGCCTAACCGTACTCAGACTCGTTGAAAACTCGTGAACATATATGTTTGAATTCGCTTTGTTTGCAAATATATTTGCAAGCTTGTTCACGAACCTTTAATCAAACTAGTGTACAAATCTTGAATGAGTTCGACTTCGAGTAACATATTAATTAAGATCAAGATAACATTTTGAACATTTATCAAACTTTTTGTAAGTTTTTAACGAGCTCGAGCTCGAACATCATGTATACGAACATCTAACGAATCAAACTCGAGCTCAAGCTCGAATTTGACACTATCAAGTACCACGCAAGTTGAACTCGAGCCGAGCTCAAATACTCGAATATTTAAACGAGTCGAGCTCGAACCTGTTAGTATTTGATTCGCCTCGTTTACGACCTTATTTTGATTAGTTCATGAGTTTTTTGCTTCTTTCTTTTTTCCTTCTATGACGAGGGAAACTTGTAGCCGCTATTAAGATGCGCAACCATTATAACGTGCAAATTACATATAATGGGTAAACTATATTTAGAAATTGAAAATTAAGGTCGTTGAAATTCGAACTTGAACTTTTGACCTTTAGAATACTCATTCAAAATGAACCGATCCTCTCTCTTCGTAATTTTGATTTTCAGGTTGGATAATAGCAACATTTGCATCTCTTCGAACTCGAGTAACAGAAAATCTTGGTGAAAGAAGTCAGGAAATCAGTAACATTATACGAACTCAGAATTCATAAATCAACTAAACTGCTGCTGATTGCAGAATCTGTTTCAAGCAACATGGAAACGAAAATAGCAAGTGAAAATGAACTTTCAATTGAAAGAATCAATCTAATTAATTTCAATCTGTAACTATTACATAGATGAATAACTAAAATACAGCCTCTATCTCTGGCTATGACTAATGAATTGATTGAACAAAGCCTATATATATTTAGCAGTGTTATATATCTAAACAACAAAACTTTGCCATTCATGTCGACGAATTCTTCTTCCCTACACTCCTGCAGGAATGGTGAAACTAACTGGATAACGCTGCCTACTACTCTCCGAAGAAACCTGCCTCGGCTTCTTCATTGGCCGAGTACCCTCGCCATTGATGATCTCTTCCTCCTTGAGGTTCATCTCAATCTCCTGAGACGTAACCTCCTCCTCCTCCTCATCCTCGGCATAATCTTGATCATCTTCAGACCAATAACTGAAGGAGGCGTCGTCCCAATCATCCTCGCTCTCGCTCTCACTCTCACTCCCACACACCAACAAGATAGACTCAAGCTCATCCAAATCTTCAACTTGGCCATATTGTGGAACATATGCATCATCATCGCCCAAATCTTCAAGAAAGGGGTGAAGCAGCAGCATATCAGCCGTCAATCTATACATAGACTTCCTAACAAAGCAGCCTTTGAGGAAATCCTTAGCCTCCTTGGAAATCCCATTGGGAATCCTAGGCGACTCCCGGCCTTCGCCAATCTTCCTAATCAGATCATCTCCGGTCAGCTCTGCATCCTCGCTCCACGGGGGCTTCCCCGTGAGCATCTCCAGCACAATGCAGCCGAGCGCCCAGACATCAGACGGCGCCTCCTGCAGATTCTCGGTTACAGCCTCGGGGGGCAAGTACATTGGCGTCCCCCTCCAATACGGCTCCATCTTCCTCTTCTTGCTCTGCTCCGCCCTCTTCGCCAGCCCAAAATCCCCAATCTTCGCCCTCAGCCCCCGGCCCCGGGCATCCGGCACCAGCAGGATGTTCTCCGGCTTCAAATCGCAATGAACATACCCAATGCTGTGAATGTGATTCAAACCTCTCAGAAGACATTTCACAAACACCTTGGTTTCGAATTCGGGGAGACCCTTTCCCCCCGAATTCCTGATCCTCTGAGCTAATGTCCCGCCGGAGCCGTACTCCAACAACAGATTGAACACCATGGCGCCGCCTTCCCCCACCGTCGTCTCCTCGCCGAAGCACCTGATTATGTCGTTGCAGCCTTTGACATTGCTCAGAACCTCCCTCTCCTTCTGAATCGAACCAGATGCCGAAACCTCCGCCGATTTCACAGCCATCACAGAAGGGAAACAGCTGTATTTCGATCTCGGATTCCTCAAACTAGCCAAATAAACACACCCAAAACTCCCTTTTCCGATCACTGGACCCCTAATCCACGCCACCCCATCTCCATATTCATTCCCAATTTCTTCTCCCTTGACAACCATTCCTCCAAATTTGGGCAAAGCAGAATTTCTGAATTGGGATACTAAACAATTTCGGAGAGAATTGCGTGGACGGAAGAACAACGGGGACAAAACTCAATTCAGTTGATGAGCTTTTTCCCCTCTTTTCTCTTTTTTTTTTTTCGTTGAAGTAAGAATGTTTATTTAGGGTTTACAAAAAAGAATGAACAAGTGGTGGAGGGTTTCTTTGCGGTTTCTTCTTGTGTGGGATTTGTGAAGAATAAAACACAGCCGCGTTTCGTTGATGGGTGGATAAAAAAAAATTAACAATAATAATAATAATAAGAGGAAAGAAGTTGCGCATAATGTCGAATAGAATGAAAAATAGGTTTTCCGAAATCAGAATATTGTATAACAGTAATAACGGTCGTGTCGCTCTTTTTACATTTACGCTGTTTGACGAGTTGGTCAGAATCTTCTAACTCGGTCGTATTTGGACTCCTCTTTAGGAAGTCAATAATTCGGCTCTTGCCAAATTCTGTAATTTGTCAAACTCTCCATTAATATTAATGCCCCTGTATCTATAATTTGGGAGATTCGTTTCTTTGGCTACATTTTTTCTTTTTTTTGATCGGACAAAGTCATGTTAATTAGTGTTAATATTTATAGATTCTGATATATGTTGCAGTTAAGATTCCATTGATATTTAGTAACTCGTTTGGCGCTCTAAATTATTTACATGTAATACCCTCACTTCTAGTGATATACTCCATCCGTCCCACTGTATGTGAGACCTTTTTTTTGGACACGAAAATTAAGAAAAATGTATTTTATTTATAAGTGAAAAAAGTGAAAATGTGTTTAAAAAGTAAAATATTTACCAAAAAAGGAAATAGTCTCACTTACAGTGGGTCGCCTTAAATAGAAAGAGTCTCAGATATAGTGAGACGGAGGGAGTATTTGAAAAACATATGTCCACTCCTAATAAATAATCAATTTTAAAATTGTATAGAAAAATAAGGGGTTATTGCCGGAAAATACATGTAGTTTATCAATTTTCTTGTTTATAACATGACCTTATAATTTGACCAATAAATACATCAATTTTCAATTTAATCGCAATTATAACATGACCTTATAGTCTGACAAGAAAATACACAAAGTTAATTTTAATTTAATCTCAATTATAACACGAACTTATTTAGATCATTGTTCATCGTAAATGTATTAATATTTATTGTAATTTCATATAATTACATTGTTATGTATAAAATATTGTTAATTGATTGATTTAGTTTTATAAAAATTAAGTTAGATGATTAATTATTTTATATTAATGGTTGCATTATATATATATAGATATATATATATATATTTATATTTTCACACATGCATATATATAAGTTTGATTTTAATATTATCTTAATATATTACATATATAATAAGTATTTATCTATTTAAATTATGAAATTATAAAAAATATTAACCAATAAATTAGAAATATATAGTTGCGTGTAAAATGTTAAAATCAAATTTATATACATGCATTTGTGTGTTAAAAATGTGTGTGTGTGTATATATATATATATATATATATATATTATAGGTGTGTGTATTTTTAAATCATCAATATAATATCTTGATATATATATATAGGGGGCCGCTCCAATGAGACCCCCTAATTTTATTGAGATTTAGGGCACGATCTGGTGCGTTTATTTTATCAATCCTATGGCTGATATTGTATCTGGAGGGTGATTTTTTTTCGCAGGGTTCGAATCCTGGAGGGAGCACAATATTTTAAATTTTGTTATTCATTAGTAAATACTGCATTGTTCATCAGTATATAAGGCCCTGTTCATTAGTATATATGTCTTATTCATTACGAATTTTTTAAATTTTATTTTTCATCAGTATATACATCTTGTTCATTAGATATACGTTTTGTTCATTAGTATTATATGTCTTATTCATTGTACTCATGTTACAGGAAAAATAGGGGGTCTCACTGGAGCGCGCCCCTATATATATATATATATATTATGAAATAATTAATATAAAATAATTAATCATCTAACTTATTTTTATAAAAATAAATCAATCAATTAACAATATTTTATACATAACAATTTAATATCAAATAATAAATATTAATATATCTATGATGAACAATAATATAAATAAGGTCATGTTATAATTGAGAATAAATTGAAACTTTGTGTATTTTCATGTCAGACTATAAGATCATGTTATAATTACGATTAAATTGAAAATTGATGTATTTTCTGGTCAAATTATAAGGTCATGTTATAAACCAAAAAATTGACAAACTACATGTATTTTCCGACAATAACCCTGAAAAATAAAATAATGTTAAACTTCATATTTTCTACTCCCTCTGTCCCACGAATCTTGAGTCACTTTCCTTTTTCGGTCGTCCCACGAATCTTGAGTCATTTCCTTACATGGCAAAAAAATTCCCGTTTATTCATCTTTTTTCACCTACGTAACCACAATTAACACACTAAATATTACTATTTACTTAATGGGAAAAGGTGCAAATTGGCCCCCGAAGTAGTAGCCCCTATAGCGTATAACCCCTCTTACTCACTGTGTGTGCAACTAAACCCCTGAACTCTGAGAAAAGGGTGCAAATTCCCCCCCTCTGACTAACGGCTGTTAACGACGTTAGGTCAGAGGGGGGAATTTGCACCCTTTTCTCGGAGTTCAGGGGTTTAGTTGCACACACAGTGACTAAAGAGGGTTTTACGCTATAGGGGCTATTACTTCAGGGGCTAATCTGCACCTTTTTCCTTTTTTTAATTAACTCTCATCTCTCTCACTCAGCCCTTTTTCTCTCTCGGCCACTGCACCGCCGCTAACGGTGGTTGAATCAACAAGTTGTAGGATCATCTTTTATCAGCAACACGAACGATTAATCCATCAAATCGACATTATATAGAAATAGCGAAAATAAGGAGGTTATGATCGTTATATTGTGAGAGGCGTCAAATTTGGCGATGGCGCCGACGCCTTGCCAAACATCACAAACTCGCGAAGCTTCGAAGCGGCAAGCTTGCTTCTGCGGCGTGATTTGGGGGCGACCTTCGCACTGTCTTTTGTTGAAGCAAAGCACAGAGGACGACCGCAAGTTTGAGAGAGAGCAGTCAGTGGTGATGGAGAGCGTGCGCGGCGCTCTTCGTTCGAGATTCGAGCGGTGGAGGCAGCCGGTGCTAAGGTTCAATCCTTCGTCCTCTTCAGAGGAGAATCGAGCAGGAGACGGCTCGCCGGCCGGGTGCGGCTGCACTGGAGCCATGGATTGGCTGCTTGCTGGCCTTTTAGCAACGGTGGCGGCGATTTCGCCGCATTTGAGAGAAAGAGGCGACTCCTCATCGAGAAAAGCTAGGGCTCGCGATCTGTAACAGATTGAGATAGAGAGCATGTGGTGGGTGTCGTTGGCGGTAGGCGGCCGGTTTGCCGGATATCGCGGCGGCGATTTCGGACCGAAGGGGGGAATTAGGGCTCGCCCTTGACGTTGAGCGTGTGCAGCCGAGAAAGCTCCGGGGTTTAGGGCCCAGGAGATAGGGAAAGGGGCGGCTCCCTCGGCCAGCCTCGCCGGAGCTTAAATCAGCGGCGGCGGCGATCAGATTTTGGAGGAGGAGGGCTTCCTGTTTTTTTTGTGCGTGACTTTTTGAGAGAAAAGAGAGATGAGAGATAATTTAAAAAAAAAGAAAGGAAAATGTGCAGATTAGCCCTTGAAGTAGTAGCCCCTGTAGCGTAAAACCCCCCTTAGTCATTGTGTGTGCAACTAAACACCTGAACTCCGAGAAAATGGTGCAAATTCCCCCCTCTGACCTAACGTTGTTAACAGCCGTTAGTCAGAGGGGGGGATTTGCACCATTTTCTTGGAGTTTAGGGGTTTAATTGCACACACAGTGAGTAAGAGGGGTTATACGCTATAGGGGCTACTACTTCGGGGGCCAATCTGCACCTTTTCCCTTACTTAATTTTCGTGCCGAAAAGAATTGACTAAAGATTCGCGGGATGGAGGGAGTATTTATTGCATTATTTTTTAGCAACTCTTTCGGCCCTCAAGATTATTTACATGTAATACTTCTTTCGTTTACTACAAATGTTTTATCTGAACAAATATAGGTTGCCTAATAAGCAACTAATTAATGTCAGAATTTTATATTAAAAAAAATGACGTCAAATTTTATATTTTATGCTTGTTTTCAATGCAGATTCTTTCGTTGTTTAGTTTTCCTTACATTAATCGAGGATTAAAAAAAAAAAAGTAAATTAGTCCACTTTCTCGATGTACGATTTTTGACGATAAATTAATTTGGCAATATATTAAGATTATTGAGGTGTTTGACTACTCGATCAGTATGTCAAATATTGATTATAGCAATGGATAAATTTGTCCAATTAGTAACCTCTTCCCTTGATCCATCATCCACAAGTTGGTGTAGCTATGTTGGTGGATCTTGTTAATTTGAAGAAAATTGTACAAAAGATAATAGTAATTAATAAAAGGTAAACGACACACATGTTTAAAAAGATAATAATAATAATAATAATAATAATAATAATAATAATAATAATTATTATTATTATTATTATTATTATTATTATTATTATTATAATAATTTCACTAGATGTGGAAAGTGAAGAATAATTTAAATAAAAGATTTCTCTAAGATATAAAAATTATTAGAAATTAAAGTCAAAGTATATGTGTGAAATTATGCCCTAAAATCTAGTATTTGGATACATGTACTTGTCTCGAACTCGACCAAAAACGGTTCTCGAAAGAAAAAAGAAAAAAAACTAGACCATAAAATAATTTTGCTATTCGTCTATGTAACAGTCTCATATCACAATTTCTCTAATTAATTAATTATTTGAACTAGGGAGGTCATATATTATTTATCACCCTAAAATTGGATGAATTGTGTACCCTCCAATCCAATTAATTTTATCTATCTTATCCACCAAATCAAATGTCCTCTTAAAATAGTCGAAAAAGCATATGTAACAACTACAAATGCTTTTTACGAAAAAAGAAAATACTAAGAAAACTAAGTAAGAGAGTTCGTTCACAAAAACTCTTTTTCAATAAAGTGGATACAAATTTTAAGAAAAATTAATTATGTATTTAATAAATAGAGAGGAAGTTCCACAATTTAGAAAAGACTAATAGTTAGTAGATTTAATTCTATGGTCCATTAGTGACTATATAAATAAATACGTGAATATTTTAAAATCGATAGCGTTTATTTTAAAAAAATGAGCATGAAGAGTTTTTATAGATGAACAAAAATGAAAATTAGAAAGAGTTTTTGCGTAGGGAGTGAGTAATATGTTTGGACAAATAAAAATAATTAGAAAGAGTTTTCGTGTAGGAATGTTTGGACCATATATATATACATAATTAAAAGTAAATATATTGTTGATACCTTGAATTGAGACATAATTTTATTACATGTGACAGTGATTAGCAGAATCATGTGCCGCCAAATGTGAACGTGATCTGATCTATTTACAGCTACAGACGGCGGTAAGCTTTGTGTTTACCATATGCGTGTGGGCCTAATTGTATATGGCATACATAATTAAGTAGTAATTAATTAGTTGATTATCCTTAACGTGACGATGTGGTTTTCTTCGCTGTTATATCCTTCAAATCTAACACGTGCCTTATTTTTTGGACAATCTCATTTTATGATTTGATAATCCTCTCATATTCAACGTTTTCTTGTAGAATTATTCCAACCTAGGGAGATTCTAGAGTTGGCTCTCCAAGTTGGTGATTTAGGTTTTGGAAGTGCTTTTTATATATTGATTTTTTTTTATTTTTTTAATGTGATGGTGCTAAAGTGTGTGTGTAAATATATATATATATATATATAGGGTGTGGTTCTAGGGAGAACTACATTATTTGTGAGAACGTGAGAACCATCAAATCTAATGCATTCACTGTAAAAAATAATGCATTCGCTGTTAAAATTAATGCACTCAAAAAAATAAAAAAAATTGCTATCTTCAGGATTCGAACCCAGGATCTGTATTCATCCAACAAGATGATGCATCCACCGTAGATCTTGATGATCGAATGGCTGAAAATGGTTCTCCGTTCTTTTTTTATTTATGGTTCTTTCCTGAACCTCTCCATATATATATATATATATATATATATATATTATCTTTGCAAAACTTAATTGCAACCATACTTGTTTATGTTTAAGGTCCATTTAATCTAAAGGCATTAAATATTATAGAATATTATGATATATAATAAACTCCCATCGTGATATACAAGACTGCACAACAGTGAATTCGAACACAAGATCTCAGGCTTTGAGTATTAACCACTTATCATTAGGTTAACACAAGCACACTAGAATGCAGCCATACATGTGTGTGTGTGTGTGTATATATATATATATATATATTAGTTATAGTGAAAATACTATTTTTCGTGAGAAATGAGAATACTCTATAAGTTAATATATAGTATTGCATAAATTTGCTTATAACGACTGAACAATAATATTTAGTTAATTGATGAAATTAAGTAAGAATTAAATACGTTCAAAATTAATATATGAAAGGGTTCGTTTTAATAAGTCATATAAAAAATCAGCTGCTGTAACAATAATGACTAAGAGTCTAAAAATGACTAGAATAAAATAAAATATTTAGACATGTTGCTAGGTCCAAATGAACTGGATGATCAGTTGTGATGGCCATACATTTCCCCCAAACTCACCTCTTTATCGGCCATATAACTAGAGGCATTGATTGACCCCAATTGTGGGGGGCCTCTCTTGTCTCGTATTTTTGTTATTTCTTTCTTTACTTACTTGAAAAAGATTAATAATAAATTTTCATTTATCTTATGACTCCAATTCCTAATCTATTAATCGAAAGAGAAACTCTATCAACAAAATTATTTTTTATGAATGAAATAATTATTAGAATTGTGCCCATTAACTCCTATATATGTGGAGGCCAATATGACACATCGACCACTACAACGTGGACAATAAATAAATCATATTGAATTGGAGCCTCCTCTAATACTATATTAGAATTGAGTCAATCGTACTTTTGAAAGACTTTATAAGGGGAGAGGGTACTCTACATTGAAGAAATAGTCATTATCAAATTAATGTGAAACATAAATGGTGGTTTTGACAATAATGAGTGAGTTCTTAAAAGTTTGAATGTATGATATGTTGATATACATAATACAAGTGTCAACTTCAAACTATTAGGTGCATTTATTTTGGTTGTAGAACTTTTATATATATATATATATATATATATATATATATATATATATATAATATATTATCATATGTTTATTAGAGACGAAAAAATGAGAAAATGTTGGATAATATTTTCACACCACTACCCAAAAATAATATTATCCAACATTAGAGAGAAAATGAGTGAAAAGAAGTTGTCCGAGAAAATATTCCACCCTACCAGAAAAAATTCTACTCCCTCCATCCCACAAGAATGTGCATCATTTTTAGTGGCACATGTTTAATAAAATGTTAGATGAGTGTATTAGAAGTGGAGAAAATGATCCATTTATAAAGTAAGAGTAAGAAATAAAGAGTTAGTGATGAAATAGTGTCCAAAAATGGTAAATGCACAGTCTTATGGACGTCTTAGAATAGAAAAAAATGCACACTCTTATGGGACAGAGGGAGTATATCATAATAAATATTTGAAAATAATGAAAGAATAATGAAAATATATATTTTCTTTTATTTTTCATCAAAGTAAGCACCTTTATTAGTAGAAACAACGGTAGACACTAGCAAAACAGATGTTTTTTTCTTGCTTTGATAGACCATTGGGAAGGTAGTTATGAATTTGTGTATGTGAATGTGATGATAGACCATTGTCCTTCTTAAGTAGTCACTACTACAAAAATGCACATACATAACATTTCATACACGGTTTTTTAACCGTTATGTATGATCGCATTTTAGAAAAAGATAACGATTTTGACAAAAAACCGTTAACTATATAGCGTTGTCCATAAACTTAGATAACGGTTTGAGTTAGTCCGTTATGTTTGTGCGTTATCTATTAGTTATATACATGACGGTATTATAAAACGTTAATCCGACCGTTATCTATGAGCATCTTTTTATAACGGTTATTCCGACGTTACGAAAAGCATCTTTTTATAACGGTTATTCCGACGTTACGAAAAACGTTATATATGAGTTATATATGAGTGTCATTTACAACGGTTTATTAAACCGTTATTTATCAGCGCTTTGAAAACTGTTATGTATACACATATTTTTTTAAAAACTTATATTATATTTAAAAATAAATAAATTATTCTAAAATCTGAATCTATTTTTAAATATAGACTTTGAAAAATTAAAAACTCATACTCCTAACATTTTTTTTGTCAATAAATAACAGTTATATAAAATCTAAAAACATTATTTGTAAATATAGACTTTGAAAAATTAAAAACTCATAACATTTTTTTTTTCATTAAATAATAGTTATATAAAATATGAAACATTATCAGCGCTGCGCCCCCCCTCCCCCCCCCCCCCCCCCCCCCCCCCAATTCGCCACCCCTGTCATCTGCTATCCCTAGGCGCCGCTACTGCATCGCCTGCCACGCTGCGCCGCCCCTCTCGTCCGCTAACCCTAGCCACCGCGACCAGCTTCGCCTGCTCATCGCCGTCCCTCTCGTCTGCTAACCCTAGCCACCGCGACCAGCGCTACTTGCTCGTTGCCGCCCCTCCACCCCCGCCCAGCACATCCGCACCCTCATCCTCGACAAGGGTCGAGTCCTTGAAACCGAGCAGATGTTCCGCGAAGCCGACGAGAAATGGCCGGTTGTTATCCCCGATCACGAGCTTCAGCAACCCTTCACGGGAATTAAGGTATTTTTCTTTTCTAATTTCTGTTGGGATTTTGCTATGATTTTTCTTTTCTAAATGCCAATATATTAAAGTAGCCACTTGTATATTTATGAACATAAATGTAAGGAGTTTTGTGATATCTTTTCTCGCATCCCATTTTACTGTGCATTTTATTGGGACCAAAATGATAGCCCAAAAACATAAAATTTATTTAAACTAAAATTAAATCATCAGTGGGCCTTTGAGAAAAGCCCATCAAAATCAACCACAAGAAAAAGCCCACTCATTTCTTGAGGAAAGGGAAAACCGAGCACAAGTAAATAAAGGCAGAGCACCTAATTTACAGAAGAAATTGCTTCTCAAATCTCTTCAGCATTTCAAATTCTGCTACATAAATTACAATGATGAATGTAAGCTTATACTCTTCTACATTTCCGGTCGTGTGATTGCAGTAGATTGATGCTATTATTATTCTCTTAAATTTCTGATTTTTTTTCCTCTTTCCCCCTCTTTGTTTTGGGTCAAATGCTTGCAGTTAGCCGATTCAGCTCCAGCTACGAACAATTTGATTGCCTCCGAAGCCGATTCTCAAAGAACTCTGTATGATCCTCATGGTTTATTTACATGCGAAGATCTGATAATAATTTTCTTAGGAACTAGGGTTTAGCTGTCCCGATTTTGATTTTTACAGTAAACTCTACATTATAGCATGTGGAAAGAACCGTACTTTTTGTTTTTGATTTCTGGTGTAATTTGTAGGTTAACATAATTCGAGCAAGTTCTGCTTAAATTATATGTTTCCGTGTGAATGGCTGGATGTATTGGAAAATGTGATGATGGTTATTATTATTATTTATTTATTTTTGTGTAGGTACCCATATGTTACAGGTACCTCAGTGGTTGGGATTAAGTACAAAGATGGAATTCTCTTTGCTGCTGATATGGGAGGTTGGTTCTGAAGCATGCATAATTTTTATTTGTGAAATTTATGTTTATTAGATTGTTTATTTGTTCAAGTAATTGATATTTAGCTGAGTGATGTGAGTTTTGTTTGGTTTGTTTGAATGACTAAATGCCTAGGGCTCAAGAATATACTCCTAAGTTATGAAACTCAACTTGTATTGTGGATGAAATGCAGTCGAGTACCGTAGAAATAACTTTTGGTCTCTAGAAACAATAAAGCTATTTTGATCTCATTTTTCGTTTTCTATTGATTCGAGACCTTTCTTTTTTTCTTTTTCTTTTTTTCTGTGAATTTCTGTTATGGCCATCATAGAATCCAAGTCATTAGTTTGAAAGCTTACATTTGTACTAGATATGGTGTAATTCATGATGTAGTTGCACAATAGGTTCAGGGTAGAATTTTCCCTGTTACGTAGTATGACTTAAGCAAAAACTTTAGAGGGGGTGCTCTACTTGATCTTGTTCCTCATAGTCCTAGTGATGCCTAGCTATTGAAAAAATATGATGCTGATCTCATAGTTTGCTTGTAGTTCTCTGGTTGATTTTATTATTTTGGTCCACTAGTACATGGTAATTGCTTTTAATAGCTACTTAGCCTACAATACTTATTCATCACGCTCTTTTGTGATAGGTTCATATGGGTCTACCCTTCGTTACAAGTCTGTGGAGAGACTAAAGTCAGTGGGGAAACATTCTGTTATTGGTGCTAGTGGCGAGATCAGTGATTTCCAGGAGATCATGCGATATCTTGATGAGCTTATGTAAGGCATCTCTGTGACTGGGAATACCCATTGAACTGGCTCCTGTTTTATATACTACTTTAGTTTTCTTGGACTGCTCACATTGTTTTAGGGTAACTGGATATTTATGACTTGTTGATTTGCATGTTTTGTGAATTTAGCTTGTACGATAACATGTGGGATGATGGCAACTCCCTTGGTCCTAAAGAGGTGCATAACTATCTGACAAGGGTGATGTATAATCGCCGTAATAAGTTCAATCCACTATGGAATTCACTTGTACTTGGTGGTATCAAAAACGGACAGAAGTATCTTGGAACAGTATGTATTATTTCTAAGTTCTCTATCACATGTTACTGAACTTTAGTTATAGCCAGGGGCTTTTATGTTTCTTGTTAAATAATTTCAGGTTAGCATGATTGGCGTACATTATGAGGATGACCATGTTGCAACTGGATTTGGGAACCACCTCGCTAGGCCAATTCTCCGTGATGAATGGCATGAGAACTTGACATATGAAGAGGGTGTGAAATTACTGGAAAAATGCATGCGCGTGCTTCTCTACCGCGATAGATCAGCTGTCAACAAACTTCAGGTACAGTTCATCTGCCATGAAATTTAATTTGGTTACTCTATATTTGTTGTATGGTTTAGGCTGCTATTATATAAACTAATACATTTTCTTTATGTGTTAAATGTTAATGACAATGCTTCTTTTCACTAGAAAGGTCTAATTAGTATATTTAGATCTTAAATCATTCTATTTGATTTCATGGACCATCATATTTCCAGTATATTCGTTGTTTTGAAAATCCATTATAAAGTATTAATATTTTGTTGGTAAGAAAGTTATGGTTATGTTAGTTGGTTCAACCATGCTGTACATGTTGACGTGCATCTCGTGCACGTACATATATATAATCTTATTAGGCTGTAATAGTTGATGATATATATATCAGTACTATATTTTGATCTTGTTTTAACTAGTGATAATCCATGTATATGCTTGACTAGACAAAAGATCAAATTAAAAGGTCAGAAAATCAATACCATAATTACACCAACTGCGAATAAGAAAACTGTAGGAGCTTGTCTGTTTCGGCTTTTAAAACACATTATAGAACTACCAGTTAGGATTTTTAATAGTTTAGATAACTTGAAAACAATGTTCTCAATTCTACCTCTCGCTTTATAGAAGTGACATCAGCCCACAATAAAATTGATTCCTAGATTCTTACATAATATTGATTCCTAGATTCTTACATAATATTGATTCCTATTCAAAAACTGTCAATAGACTTTATTTCTAATAAAGGATATTGGTTCCAGATTGCAAAGATCACAGAGGAGGGCTTCACACTTTCTCAGCCATACTCTTTGAAGACCTTCTGGGATCTCAATGCTTTCAAGAATCCCACCCTGGGCGCTGAGGGTTCGTGGTAGTTCCATCGGTTCTCAAATACATTATGTGGAAAATTTGCTGCAGGTTTCTCTTGTATTCGTATCGTTACTTAAACCGAGTTGAACCTTTCTTGTTATGTTGACATACATCTAGAAACAAATTTCGTAAATTTGTTAAACCATGATTTCATGTGCGTGTTTCGTTAAGAAGCATTACTGATTTTTGGAGTTGTGTGTTCCTACTATTTGCAACATTAATTGCTTCATGGAAATCAGATATGATTGATGTGCAACACATCCTATTATATGATAGATAATGTATATATAAAACACATCCTATCCTATCCTATCCTATTATATATATATGAAACACCAGTTTTTGTTCTCGCCAATTTTTCTCTTTCCTTACGCTATGCATTTTTTCTCTCTCCTCTCTCTATCACACATTTTGTTTTTTTCACTATTTTTTTTTTCATACAATTTCTCTCTCGTCTACTCTCTTTCATACTTGAGTGATTTTCTTTATAAAAAAAAATTGATATATGAAAAAATATTCTATATGTATCTTAAATTAAAGATAAAGACAAGATTTTTAATTTGGTATAAAAATCATAAAATATGAATTTGAAACAAATAAGTTATTATAATTAAAAAATTTATGATAATTATTTTTCTCTCTCGTCTTTCTTTTTCTCTATTCTTTTATATTTTTATCTCTTCCTTTTTTGCACTATTATTATTGTTGTTATTATATCGTAATTGTTTTATTGTAATTTAATAATTTTGTTATTATTTTTTTCTCTCTCTCCCTCTTTACTACAAAAAATCTTTTATCTTTCCTCTTTTGATAAAAAACTAATTTAGAATGAATAAGTTATGATTATTTAAAGTTTTAAAATATAGTATTTTGTTCTTTCCTTTCTATTTTAATGAGTGTTAATATTCTCTTTAATGACATGTTCACTTTTTTCTATATATTAATTTAATTATTTTTCTTTTTTTCCTTTTTGTATTTTTAGATAAAAATAAGTAAATATCGTGTGTTTGTGTTTACATATATTTTTAAATTATAATAGTTTTAATGTAATAGATGTGAAGGAATATATATTGGTTCATTTTATAACTCTTTTTTAAAAATAATTTTTTTGTATTAATGTTAAAAGGGCTAATTGCCTGTAAATTCCTAACGTTTCCACGGAATTGGTTTTTGCACCTTTTTTTATTTTTCTTCTTTTAAATACCTAACCTTTCCTTTTTGTCTGGTTTTTGTCCGATGACCGGTTTTTTTTCACGCCGGCGCCGGAATTGATTATGTGGCAGCCGGAATTAACACTGTGGCAGCCGGAAATTGACACCTAGGCTTATTATTGACATGTGGAAAAAAAATAATAAAAAAAAACAAAAAAAAAACACACACATCATCATCTTCCCCAGTCTCCCCCACCCCCAAACCCTAATCTCCCTTCCCCCACCCACCGCCGCCACCCTCAGCCGTCGGCGACGGCGACGGCGCTCGCCGTCCCCCTCCCCCTCTCATTCCCCACCTCGGCGCCCCTCCCTCTCCCCACCTCGTTGCCTCCCTCCCCTTCCCCACCTCGGCGCCCATCCTCCTCCCCACCTCGACAGCGCGGCGGATGAGCTCCAGGGCTCGGCGGCGACGTCAGCCAAAATACAATCTCAAATTTCTTTTCAGACATCCCCAAGAATCAACTACACACCAAGAACACACGCAGAAAGAAAGTGCAGTGAAATTAAAGAACGCGGCGGTGCGCGGAATAAAAGAACGCGGCGGCGGCGGCGACGATTTAACAGATATTCTAGGGCTTTTCTCCCCGCGGCGGCGATTTAACAGAAGTCGTCGAATCCACCGGAAATTTCAGGGCAGCGGCGCGGCGATTTAACAAATAGAAACTAGGGGTCTTCTCCCTGCGACTGGCGCCGCTGTCAGCCACGGCCGCCGCCTCGCCATCCCTTCTCTCCTCGCCTCTGCTCTCTCTCCTCTCTCATCTCCCAACGCACACACACAGACGGCCGCCTCTGATGCCCCTCGTCCCTCGCCCTCAAACTTCATTTTCCCGCGTCAATAGTCAACAGACCACCATCGTCGTTTGATTTCCGGAGGAGAGGTGGCGGTGCCGGCGTCTGGTGGCGTGTGGTGGCGGCAGCGGGTGGGGGAGAGAGGGGAGGAAGGGGGAAGAAGATGGTGTCACGATGGGGATTTTGTTTTGTTTTTTGTTTTGTTTTTTTTTTGTTATTTTTATTCCACATGTCAATAATAAGCCTAGGTGTCAATTTCCGGCTGCCACAGTGTTAATTCCGGCTGCCACATAATCAATTTCGGCGCCGGCGTGAAAAAAAACCGGTCATCGGACAAAAACCAGACAAAAAGGAAAGGTTAGGTATTTAAAAGAAGAAAAATAAAAAAAGGTGCAAAAACCAATTCCGTGGAAACGTTAGGAATTTACAGGCAATTAGCCCATGTTAATATAACTTTGTCGATGAAATTAGTATATATATTAAAAATATAATTTCAAATATTTTTTTTTATATTTGTGAATTATTTATTTATTATGATGCATCATACTTTATAATTATAATAAAGTATAATGCTAATTTTCATTATCAAATAATTATTAATTATTTAATAACTATAATTGTCATTACACTTTATACGTTGAAAATTTACGTTTTCAATCCATAATTTTGTTGAGTAATTGATGTCGTTTAATTTCGATACTCGCCGTGCATCGCACGGGAGATCGTTCTAGTGAACATTTAAATGCGAGTACGAAGTAGTTTCTTATGTGGTCCTAGCCCACTGGCCACCAGGTCCTCACTTAAGTGAAGTGACCCGGGTTCGATCCCTCTTGGGAGCGAATTGGAGATTGGAGATATAAGGTGGATTTTGGTGAATGGAGAGATAAGGTGGTTATTGGAGTGGATGGGGAACTAATTACTAACATCTAACATGACTTTGCCCGATCAAAAAAAAAAAAAAAAAAAAGTTTCTTATGTTATCGTTTTGTAATATGTGATGATCATATACTTGTATGAAAAATGACATTTTGTTAAAATTATATCATAGCAACTCATTGCCAGCTCAGAACTTAATGCAAACAAAGTAATTGATCTTTAAATTAAGATAGAAGGCAGAAAAATATAACTGATAAAAAGACAATTGTTGGAGAAAAAAAAATGTAGAAACTCAATTAATTTATGAATAATTGTTGCTATGAGGTATGAGTCTTTGCGATGTATATGGACCATGGTCCAATAAAAGCCCAAATGAAGTAATTGGTCCATGATAGAAATCAAGAAATATTTAATACTGTGTTTAAGGTCCATGTTACCCAAAGTCCATATAAACTGGTGAGAACCTTAAGAAAACATTTTTTATTTTAGCTCAAAGAAAAAAAAAAAAAGAATCTCTTGAATTTGCTTAAACATGTTAGAAATAAAGGGAGAAAAAAAGGAAAGAACTATGATCGGTGCTTGACAAAGAATAAATTAATAAATAACTTTATTCATTAATATAAAACCATGCTGAGAGTCTGGGATAACTAACACTTAATTACAAATTAAGTGTTGGTGATACATCATTTTCAACATACACATAACATTCAAACATACACAATTTTCAACACACACACACACACACACATTTTTAATGTAACATATAGCTAGACCAGCAGTTTGAGCACATTGACAAATTCACAAACTACCAAAACATAATACTAAATCCTACACAACTTGATAAACATATATTAATGAAGAAATTTCTGAAGAAGAGCTTCTTGGAGGAATTTATCGGAGAAGTCGAAGCGGGAGTGGGGTCCCGGAGGTGATCTAGGTGGTGGAGGTGACGGTAACGGTGGTCGGGAAATATTAATATTTCCCAATCTAGGTAGTGATATTATTGAATCATCACCGTCTAGTCCTTTAGAAAAGCACTTTCCTGTAACGCCAACATTATCTGCATAACCTAGAAACTAAAAAAAATTAAATAAAGATTTTAAGTTCAAAGAGCTAGCTTCATGTATATTTGCAAATTAAATGAAAACTCTTCTTATTGTGAGAACTGTAAAAACTAACTTATATGTTCAGTGAAATTGGTGTTGTATATCACGAATTCACGATACTTACAGTAGAGTTCTTGGTAGTTTTCACAATCAAGAAGATTCTCATTGTGAACCATGCATTGATTAAAAACAGTAAAGAATAGGAGAATATTAGTATTAATTTTCTTGAAATTAAAATAATAGTAAGTAATTAAAAAAAATAGAGAGGATGAGATTAACCTGGAAATTCTCTTGCATGGCTTGCAGATATGGCGGCGAAGATTGTTACAACTACAATCACTCTCGAGACAGACAACATCGTACTAATTATTAGTTGAAATATTGCCTTCACTTTAGATTTATATATAATAATTAGCGTGTTTAGCCGAGCTTATAAACTGTTTAGGAGATTATAAGCGTTCATTCAAAATATTTGGCCAAATTAAGCTCGTGAACAACTTTATAAACTCCTCAAAAATAATGTGTCTTCCAACCCAATTTTATTTTTTCATATTTTATCCAAAATAAGTAATTTATCCAAAAGAACGTGTAACAATATTACACGGCAGTTGTGAATCTTGTGATCCTTTTTATGAGTACTGCTACTTTTTGGTTTTGATATTTGGCTCTTAACCATTTTTTATAAGAGAAAATGAAATAAAACTAACCAAATCCAAAAGAGTGAACGATTCTAATAATTTTGAGAGTTAATTAAGAAGACTAAATTTACTATAAATTGCCTCATATATACTAAAAAGGCCGCTTAGGCACTTGTCTTGAGCCACTTCTTATTATATTTAATGATGCCATTTATACGTAGTGTTATTTGTATAATCGAATAATGTCAATTACAGACAGTGTCATTTGTATAACCAAATAGTGTCATTTACACGGTTCGGATCAGAATGCGGATTCGGGTCAGGAAATGGGTCAAGGTGCAACCTGATTGTACGGTACAACTGATTATACGCAAGACCAACTCCAATCTAAAACGCTCAACTAATTCTATTCTATTTGTTTATTTTTTCTCTTTATACCCTTGAAAACGCTCAACTCCAATCTAAAACGCTCAACATATAACCTTGAAAATTAGACGTGACAAAATATAGCCTCAAATATTATATTATATTCTATTTGTTTATTTTTTCTCTTTATACCCTCTATACTGCATGTCTAATTAATGCAACATAATGTTTTTTTTCGGTTTTTTACTATTGTTCCTTTTTTATCGTTTCCTGCTAACGTTTTTATTTTAGCCAAAAAGTTGTAAAAAGAGTATTAATTACTCAAATGAGAACTTAATAATTTTTCATGCATTATGATGAAAATTTTATACATATATGAGTATAAACTTTTTGTACAAGAGCAAAACTTCCAAATAATTCTTACTATATATTTTAGTTAATTAGTTGAGTATATAATAATCCTATATACAGTGGCGGAGCCAGGATTTTTTTTGGGGGGGGGCTGAACTGTTACGGGGGTTCGGGGGCGGTAGCCCCCGAAATTTTTTTTTTGGGGGCATTCAATACATTTTAGACATTTTTTACTAAAATACAAATATAATAATAATAATAACAACATTTTCATAGATAATATAGTTCAAAACATTTACTAAAATTTTTTTTGGGGGCATTCAATACATTTTAGACATTTTTTTACTAAAATTCAAATATAATAATAATAATAACAACATTTTCATAGATAATATAGTTCAAAACATTTACTAAATTTTTTTTTGAGGGCATTCAATACATTTTAGACATTTTTTTTTACTAAAATACAAATATAATAATAATAATAACAACATTTTCATAGATAATATAGTTCAAAACATTTACTAAATTTTTTTTGGGGGCATTCAATACATTTTAGACATTTTTTACTAAAATACAAATATAATAATAATAATAATAATAATAACAACATTTTCATAGATAATATAGTTCAAAACATTTT
This sequence comes from Salvia miltiorrhiza, assembly GCF_028751815.1. NCBI lineage: Eukaryota > Viridiplantae > Streptophyta > Magnoliopsida > Lamiales > Lamiaceae > Salvia > Salvia miltiorrhiza. Next base: position 4,019,535 of record NC_080392.1, on the reverse strand, counting down.
CATAGATAATATAGTTCAAAACATTTACTAAATTTTTTTTTGGGGGCATTCAATACATTTAGGCATTTTTTACTAAAATACAAATATAATAATAATAATAATAATAATAATAATAATAACATTTTCATAGATAATATAGTTCAACATTTACTAAATTTTTTTTTGGGGCATTCAATACATTTTAGACATTTTTTTTACTAAAATACAAATATAATAACAATAATAACAACATTTTTAGACATATTATAAATTTTTTTTTTTTTTTTTCAAAATTTGGGGGGGGGCTTCAGCCCCCCCGGGCACCCCCCTGGCTCCGCCCCTGCCTATATATATATATATATATATATATACATGCACGCACACACACACACACGTATCCGTCATTATTTTCATGCAATTTGGCATCAATGCAGAATTAAAAAAAATGTTTGGTGGTAATTTTAAAATTTCAATAAAGTATTTTTACTAGTATTATTCAATTCGATGATGAGTTCACACACGCATGCTATTTTGAAAGGGAAAATATATATATAAAAAATGAACTACTATACAATTTTAATCTAACATGAAACAGAGAGGCATCAACTCTGACCCACTCCCACTTATATACCAAAAATTAAACTAAACAAAACTTGCATTTGTTACAGAAGACATAAACTTGATCCCGCCAGCAAAAGAAATTCATACTCAACTAATTAAACAAACTGAACTCAACAGATGTATACATATATTAGAGCTAACTTCTAATTTTATTCAGAAAAATTCTGAATTTCAATGGAATTTGTGTATGAACAAATCTGCCTGGGTCCAGTGGCTGACTGCGGCGGCGGCGGCGCCGGCGCCGCGTCTTTTCCAAGATTAGTCGACGTTGAGTGGTGGTGCTCATCGTACCGTACACGTGGCACGTAATGACTGATCACCACTAGCCAGCGTGGCAAGGAATTGCAAGTAAGTAAACTGTCTCCTTTTATACTGTGAATATCATTTTCTGCATATAATTAATCACAAGCTAAAATTAATTTGGCTACAATGTTATCATGGTCCAAATTCACTACTCTGTGTGTGTGTGTGTGTGTGTGTGAGAGAGAGAGAGAGAAAGAGAGAGAGAGAGAGAGAGAGAGAGAGAGAGAGAGAGAGAGAGAGAGAGAGATAGAAACTAACCCAATATGTATTTTGCATCATCTGGAATATTTCTGGCCTGAATTCCAGCAATAGCAAAAATTGTTGATAGTGTTATAACCTTCAAAGCAAACATCATCTTCATTTTTAATTTCACAGGTTTTTCAGAAGTTTTTTATTTTAATTTTTTTTCCGTTTTATGTGAGAATTAGCAAAGGCATCTATATAGACAATGATGATATGGGAGTTTTGGTTAGTCAAGTTGGTTGTTCTTTCATTTTAAATTTCTGGGCAGGTGTGTATGGAGTGTTGACTAATATTATTCCGACATGTACGTCAAATATATCATATTCACACTATACTTTTAGAAATTGAAAACATATATATAGTTTTAACTTATTACTAATTTTCTTCACGCATTAATTTGACCTATTGCAACACACATGCACACTGAGTAGTAGATATTAATGAATATTTTTATTAAGGGGTTAATTAATGATAGTTCACAATTAAAATTTTTTAATTCTCGATTAGAGCTTTTTAATCTCTAATTAAAATTGAATTAGATGTGTAGGAGTTCATTAATCCCATGTAGTTTTCGAATTAATAGATGATGGGGGCGGACGCTGAAAAAACTCTTGATGTAATTGTAATTAGATTTGCCCTCCGTGCGATGCATGGAAAATGGTTTATAGTTTTGAAATTTTAAATTATATATAAAACTATATGAAGAGTGTATGTAGGGAACCTAAAATTATATGAACGTTGTAATCGCGTAAGGAACTTGAAATTATAAATTTTTAAATTTCGATAGCAATTATATATGTATATTAATTTTAAATCACCTGTTAAACTATTAAAATTTTACCCATTTTTTATTTCAATTTTTTTAGCTTATTATAATATATTTACATGGATGTACTTAAATTAATATTAAAAAGTTAATGACAGTTAATGAATGATTTTTTTTTTTTGTTATATGATGGTTAATTTTAGTAATATTATAATTTGGATTTTGCATAAATATGACATTAATTTTTCTACAATTCACAAAATTGCCATTCGAATTAATTCGAAATCAATTTCAAATTGGAAATTGCATTTTTAATATATTATAGATTATATATTTTTAAATATTGAGAAGGTAATACAATTTGATTGATGACGGATTTTTACGCGCCAATGAATACAAAATATTGATAACTTAATACTTCCTCGTCCGGTGACATGAATTTTGATAAAAAATTATTGTGTATTTGATGAATGAAGAATGAGTCATATAAAAAGTGAAGATGGGAGATTGTAAGGGTATTTGTTTTCAAAAATAAGTTAGGAAGATGTTTTAGGGACAGATCAAAATAAAAAGAAAGGAAGATATTTAAGGAACGACTAATTAATTGAATATTTTACTTCACTAATTTATCAAGACACACTGACCTACTCCACTTATTTCAACTACACAAACTAAAAAGCCTTTCATACTCAGACATTTATATATATATATATATATATATCATCGGCAGACACAGCAAGCAAGAAGTGGAGGGGGGCTTAAGCCCCCACTAAAGATTTTTCAAAAATACAATTGCTACCAGTTAAGTATCAAAGAAGTGGAGGGGGCTAGTAGTACTATATAAGAGCTAAGTTTTATTCTTTATTGAGAATATGTAGATTGAGAGGAATATTTCTGTATGAATAAAGCTGCCGCGGTCCAGAGTCTGGCTGCGGCGGCGGCGGCGGCGGTGGGTCGTCTTTGCCAAGATCAGGCGGAGTTGAGTGGTGCTTATCACACCGTACACGTGGCATGTAATGGCCGATTCCGATTAGCCAGCGTGGCATATGCATGGAATCCCGATTGGTAAATAAAGTTTCAGTTTCTCCTTTGATGCTATCGACATCATGATCATCTGCAAAATCACAATAATTATAGTATTAAATTAATTTGGTTACGTTATCATGTTTCAAATTCACTGTGATGTATGTTTTGGTGAGAGAGAGAGAGAGAGAGAGAAGATATTAACCCAATATGTTTTTCGAATATCCTGGAACATTTCTGGCCTGAATTGCAGCAGCAGCAAGAATTGTAACTAGTGTTATAACTTTCAAACTAAACATCATCTTCATCTTTAAGAGGAATTTAATTTAAGACTTTTTTCTTTCTGTATATATATATATATATATATATATATATATATATATATATATATATTTTCTGTGGGATCGATGCTAACTCTTAAAGTGTGATGGGCATTTATATAGAGAGTGATGAGATCACTGTACATCTACGTTGTTCGTTAATTAATATATTAGTCAATTTTGTTGTTATTTCGTTTAAAATTTCTGGGCAGGTATGTATGAAGCGTTGATAATTAAGAATACATATATATAATTAAGAACTAATGTATTTGACTAAGCTTATATATTTTAAAGAGCTTATAAGCTCCAATCTTGGAGATTATAAGATGTTACAAGAGCTAGTAATTAAAAGCTTATAAGTTGTTAAAGTGTTTGGATAATTGAACTTATAAAGAATTTTTAGTTAGAATGAGAAAATCGAAGAGAGATGAAACTAGAATGATATATGATTAAAATAAATTAAAAATCATAATTGAGTTATTTTTGTAGAATGAGTATTACTTATAAGATAATGAAAAAATAAGTTGGGGGTAGAGAAACTTAATTATTTTTTGGGAGCTTATAAGTTCTTGAAGCTTATTTTTATAGCTTATATATAAGCTTTTTGGGAACTTATTTTGCCAAACACTTTAAAGACGCTTATAAGCACCTAAACAACTTATAAGCTGTTTTAAAGTGCTTATAATAATTAAGCTCACCCGAACACCCTATATACATGAGTACGAGGGTTTTTTAGGACAATAAATTAGGTTGATTTGAAAATTAGGACAAAAACTTTTAGACTTGTAAAAATAGAACACTAATTTTTTTCAGAGTAAAAATAGGACACTAATTAATAAGTGTTGCACCCGCAGGACATTTCTCGGCCAATTATCGGCCGAAAAATGTCCTATTTTTACGACGCATATTAATTAGTGTCCTATTTTACTCAAAAAAAAAAATTAGTGTCCTATTTTTACAAGTCCGAAAGTTTTTGTCCTAATTTCCAAATTAAGTATAAGTTATTGTCCTAAAAAATCATTTGACTCCTATATACATATATAGACATTTAATAATTTAATTTCATTCCATTGGTTGGACCCCTTCTAGTCTCTACAGGAAAAAATTGTATCCAAGAATTGACTAATATTGGTATAATTGCTCTATATATTGACTCATTGATCAATACTATTATATGTACACACTACACACTCATACTCATAGATTTTTATGTTGACCGACGGAATTTCTTACTATATATATAGACTACAATATTATTTTTGAAATTGTAATCTAGTTAATATAAAAAAAATTTCGTACATATATACATAATAGTTGGATAAAAAAATCGCAATCTATATGTATATGCTTGGATTTTTTTTCAAAAAATCATATTACTATTAGAGTATAGAGAACTACAAGAAAACACGCGTTTAACGACCGAAAATTTCGGTCGTTAATTTTGCGGCCTTAACGATCGATTTACGACCGTTTAACGACCAATTTTATTTTTTATTTATTTTTTATTTTTTAACGACCGAAAATTCGGTCGCTAATTATTTTTTTTATATTTTAATATTTAATTTTTTTTAACGACCGAATTTTCGGTCGTAAAAATTATTTTTTTATATTTGAATTGTTTTTTTAATTTTAACGACCGAAAATTCGGTCGTTAATATAGTATTTTTTTATTTTTTTTATTAAAAAATTATTTTTTTTTAAAAAAAATAATTTTTTTAACGACCGAATTATTCGGTCGTTAATATTATTTTTTTTATTTTTTTTAATTTTTTTATTTTATTTATTTTTTTAATATTTTTTAAATAAAAATATATTTTTTTTAAAGACCGAATTTTTCGGTCGTTAAAATTATTTTTATTAATTTTTTATTTTTTTATATTTTTTATTTATTTATTTTATTTATTAACGACCGAATAATCGGTCGTTAATTTTATTTTTTCAATTTTAAAAATTTTAAATTTCGTTTTTATTTTTATTTTTTATTTATTTTTATTTTTTGATTATATATAAATATATATATAAATATTTAATTTTCTATTTAATTATTTTTTTATTAATTTTCTATTTAATTATTTTTTTTCAAATTATAGAGAATATTTTGAAAATGATTGTTATTTTCATAATATTATTCTATAAAAATAGATAATATTGATTATTAATAAAAATGTGATATTATTTGCAAATAATAATAAATTATTAGATTTATTATAATAAATTATTAGACTTATTATAATAAATTATTAGACTTATTAGATTTCTAAATTATTAGATTCATTATTTTCAAAATATTAATAATTTTATTATTTTAAAATAATAAAATTATTTTTCAAATATTAATTTTATTAATATTGATTATTTGATTTAATATTGATTTTGTTGTATATTTGATTGTTATTTTTCATACTCATATTTTCTTTTCTTTTTTTAATTACGATAATATTATTTTTTTATTATTTTAAATTCGATCGTATATTTATCGTCAATGTTTCGGCGACACCACAAATCTTAGTTATTATCTCGATATATTATAAGGTTATGAATGATTAATGATATTTTATATTGAATTAGAGTTTAAATGAATTAATAGGTACTATATATATCAATAATACGAGTGTTCTCTATTGGTGACTACTCGAAAGGAACTTCAAGGTTAAGCGTGCTTGACTTAGAGCACAAGTAAGATGGGTGACCTACTGGAAAGTTCGTCAAATGATATGCAATTAAGGTCAAAATACATTGGAAATACACTAAAAATACTTGTGGGATACAAAGATATAAAAAAAAATATATATATTTTTTTCGAAAAAAAAATATTTATTTTATTTATATTTTTTTTATTTATATTTTTTATTTTTTTTCTCTTTTTAACGACCGAAATTTCGGTCGTTAAAAATAAAAAATCGGTCGTTAAATTTAACAACCGAAAAAATGGTCGTTAAAACTCGGGCGACGATGTAAACAACGACCGAAAAAAACGGTCGTTAAATCGGTCGTTAAAAATATTAACGACTGATTTTTGGGTTTTAACGACCGAAATTTCGGTCGTTAGAGCCGCATTTTCTTGTAAAGCTCAAATTTAAAGTAGTGATAAATTGATTGGTGTTGACAACAAAAACTAATCCAACATTAATTACGTATAAAATTCGGAGTCATGTCATTCATGCATATATAAAAACATGGTGAAGACTGAAGTAAATACAAAAATATTACTGTAACAACCAAAGACTCAAGACTTTACCTACCGCGGGGCATGCATGAAATTAATTAATAGTTTGCTACATTACCAAGTCGTACTAATTTAAATTTTCCCATTATACAAATATTCTGCCACTTACATCATAATTAATATTCTCAATAATATATACTGTAATCAAACAAAGTTTGTATATTGCAATTGATCATGAAGATTCAATAAAACTTCAAGATTAATAGACAATGAAACACAACTCAGTTACTCAGTTAATAAGACGTTTTTTCTTCGACCAATAAATTGAAGATTCGAGTCATCAATGAAGCAATTAAACAGGGAACATTATCCATCATCTTTTCAAAAAGAAAAGAACTCCAAGATTGAACTTTATACCACGTTACACAACTCATCAGCTTAACAGCCATAAAAACCAAAATTTTAAATTGGTTTAGCTAATAGCTACTAATAAACTAATCGATCGACTCCAATTCTATTAAAATTGTTAACTAATTTTTGGCAATATTTTTGTCAATTGTCGTTGCCCAAGGAATTTCCCGCTCTCAATTATGAATAAATCAAAGCAAAATTAAATGAATAGGAAAAATTAAATTAAAAAAAAGGCAACGCAAATGACTAATTATGTACATAATATAAGCATTAATTGTGTTTTATATATGTCCTCAACTTTTAGCATATTTCAAAAAATATTTTCAACTTTCGTTTTCTATACAAAATCTTTCAACTTTCAGCGTTTTAAATTCCAAAAAATGTCTCAAAATACAAAATACGGTGACTGAATCACGAGTCACCAAGCTCACTCTATTCTTAGGTGTAATTTTTTTTCCCACCCACACAATAAAACGACGTCCTTCTACTAAAAAAAAAAACATGATTAACCCCATACATCCAAGTTTAATTTTTTTTAAACCACTATTTTAGGACAATTTATAAAGAGGCCATTTATTTTATATAGATATGCAGAATTGGGTCATTTCATTTTAATTTTAGCGTTCGTGGCCACATTTGGGCCCAGTTCGGCGTCTATGGCTCATGTTAAGTGCTAAGTAGCCTAATTGTGCCTAAGTGTGGCCCATAAACACTGAATTTTAAAATAAATATATCTCAACTCTTTAAGTTCGCTAAAATTTAACCCATATTGCATGCATTTAGATACATAATAACTAACGCTTAAGATCAATGACTTGGTTCATAAATATATACTAAGGTTGTGTTCGTTTTGATTGATAAATTTTTCGTGAGAAAAAGAGGGATAACAAAAAAAATTCCCTTTAAATCCTTTCCATCTTTTCAATTGTTTTATGCAAAATAGAATTCTACCCTTTCTCATTGCTCATTTTTCACTCTAAAGAGGGATAATATTATCCCTCTATATTTTGTGTGATGATATATCCTTCTTTGAAGTGAAAATGTGGGGTGCGAAATGGTAGAATTATCTTTTATAGAAAATGAGGGGGAGAAAGAAGGAATTTAAAGGGAGGGATTTTTGTTATCCCTCACTTTTCTCATGCTAAATTTATGGGTTAATTACTTAATTGCACCAAAATACACGAACTTTAGTCACTTTTTTATTTTGCACACGAACTTTAAAATTTACATTTTAAATCATGAACTTTGCAACTCGTTCAATTTTTCCATAATTGTTTACCCCTTTTGTATAATGCCCTAATTAGAAGATTAATTTGAGTAAAAACTTTAAAACGACGCCGTTTAACAGCAATACGATGTAGTTTAATTATCCAATGTCGAAACAACATCTTTTTTTTTTTACTAAGACACATGTATATACATGTGATATATTAAATGTACACGTCGGATAATAGGACGCTGTAATTGAATTTTATGGGAAAAATGAAAGAGCTGCAAATTAAGTTCATGATTTAAAATATAATTTTTAAAGTTTGTGTGCAAAATGAAAAAGTCACTAAATTAAATTCCTGTATTTTGATGCAATTAACCCTAAATTTATAAACCAATAAGAATACACCCTAAAACTTTAACACTTTCATATATATATATATATATATATATATATATATATATATATATATATATATATATTCATGTAATATCAAGCCTATACAACTTTCCATAATTTTCAACTAGACATATTCAATTTAACATGTACATACGATAGCTAGTCCAACATGAGTTTGAACTTTCCATACCTCATTTATTTTTATTTCTGTACATAGACAGATAAAACCACAAAAACATTAACCTACACGCATATATGAGGCAATTCCTACACGAGTAGGAAATATTGGACAAATTAAAACTTGAGAATTGGGTCATCTTCACTCGAACATCTGAGGTAATTTCTTGAAGGAGGGCATTTCAATTTCATCGGGAGAAATGCTGGCATGGGGTCCCGGAGGTGACTTAGGTGGTGGAGGTGGTGGCAACGCTGGCCGGAAAACATTATCCGCTCCACCGGATTTTATTGAGCCGTCGCGGTCTAGCCCTTTAGAGAAGCACTTTCTCATAATGGCAAAAAACCCTAATATCTGACTATCTTGAAATGAAGTTTTTTCATTGCTAGTTAGACCATCATCTGCATAATCTAGAAATTTGGAAAAATTGATCAGGATTATTAATTCACAAGCTTCAGAAAAATAACAGTATTATTCGCTTGAAAATAATAATATTTAGAGATTAATTACCTGGAATATATCTGGCATGGGCTCCAGCAATGGTGACGAAGATTGTTACAACTGCAATTACTCTCAAGACAGACAACATCGTACCTAGTTGTTGGAATCCTTACAACGAGGTGTAACTATATATTGGCAATCATTATAGGATTTATACTAATATGATTAATGTGTTAGGTTGGTTTGGTAATTATATACTAGTATATATATAGCAATAATTAATAGACGGCAGGCATCGACAGTTGACGTGAGCTATATACATATATATGCTAATTAAGATATTAGGTTGCTTATATTTAGTTGATTTATGTTCAATTATTCTCTTGTTTTTGGCACGGGATTATGTTATAATTAAGGCCTTACTCTATTAGGAGTAGGATTCTAGTTGGTCTTATGGCCCATATAAATATTAATTGGGATATTGTTTGTGAAATATTGACCAATCCAATATTCAACTCGTGTAGAGACTCAAACAGAAATTCGTGCAGAAAAATAAAGAACACAAGAACATCAAAGTTGGTTATCCATTTCAGTGATAAAACACCTACGTCTGGGGGGCCACACCCAAGGTAAATTATCCACTAGTGATGATAAGATATACAAAGGACTTACACGCGAAGAGTCATTTTTCCTAGCCTATATATCTTCCCAAACCTCCACCAAGATGAATAATTGAGAGGAAATTAACAACTCACTCCCTAAACTTGAATGCTACACATTCAACGCTTAAACCCAACAAATAAACTTACTCCAACAGGCTGGAGCAAGGAATCGAATAAATAACACCCCAATGCTTACAATGAAGAAAATAAGCGACAAACTAGAACACACTTACATGTAGTGTATGCCATGAACAAAACCCACGAAAATACTCTCAAAAAGCAGTAGAGTAGCACGAAAATCAGCAGCCAATTAAAGGTCCTCTTCGTCTTCAATATATAGCCAAACCCTAGAAGTTGTCAAGCTCAAGTAGGACTCTTAAGATGATACTTGCGGTACATATTAGGGTTCTCTGAAGCCCTAGGCCAAAAGACTCCAACTCCATCTGAAGATTCGATTGATATATATCCAGAGATAAATATTTCCAACTCTATCCCAAAAACCTGCAAGATAAGGCTTTTTAAGTGTCTTCAGCAAACTTATAACATTGGAAGCAACTCATCGAGCAACAGTTCTAATCCAGGCATGTAGAACTTATGAAGACACTCGTTCTAGGCTATGACAAACACCTAGAATATTTTCATACTCTAACAGTTTGCTCAGTTATCAATCAAAGTGATATATTGTTCTATATGTTAAGAGTGATTATTAGTCTAGATAGATAAAAATAGTATAGTCTAATTCATTGTTTACTAAGATGCATTGAAACTTTACCTTTTAAGAGCGTTAAGGTGGATTGAATTTTAAGAGCGTTTACTTTTTAGGAATAGTCTAGATAGATAAAAATACTATAGTCTAAGTCATTGTTTACTGATGGATTAATGAAACTTTGATATATCCCAAATTCGTAATATGATCATGATAATTTCTATCATTTGAGCTGATTTTGCTTGATTCATATCACATTAATAAAATAGTTAGAATGGAGAAATTCTAATAATGAGGATAAACATATATGGGAATATGCACTCATATTGTCATATTGAGCAATGAATCTCAATTTTTGGTTACCCATATGAAAGACATAAATTATGGTCATTTTTTACAATTTCGGTCCAAAATACCCTTGCCCGCGCGCCCCTTCTCTCCCTCGCTCACTGCCCCGTTGATAATTGGCACTAATAGTGCTATTTGTACCAACTGTCAGCAGCCACGCCTCTCTTCGCGGCCGTGCCCTTTCTCTTGGAACAATTGGTACTAATTTTGCCAAGTGTACTTAATGAATGACACAATTGGTACTAATAGTGCCATTTGTACCAACTGCCAGCGGCTGCGGAAAGCCAGCGGCCGCACTCTTTCTTTTGTCACAATTGGCACTAATTGTGCCAAGTGTACCTAATGAATGACACAATTGGCACTAATAGTGCCATTTCTACCATCATAACCCGCGAGCCCAACCCTCACGCGTAACCCTAACTCAGTCCGCCTAATTAAGGGCAAAATAGTCCTAAAACGTAAAAAATGATCAAAATTTATATTTTTTAGATGAGTGGCCAAATATTGAGTTTCTTCATCAATATGATCCTATCTCACAAGTTACTCTATACATATTTTATCAATCATGCTACATAATTAAATTGAATTTGGTTCTTAACCATTCTTGTTACTGAAAATGACAACTAACCACTTCAAAAAAACAAATGAAATCACTTTGAGTGTCAATTATTTAAAAGGATAAAATTGTAATTTTTTTTGATAAATTACATAAGTAAATAAAGTAAAATTCAAAGACCGCGCGACGAAAAACTCGAACCTAAGACCTCAGATCTTGGGCATTATATAATCTCTCCTACCACTAGACTAACACATCCACACCTAAAATTGTAATTCTGCTTGTGCTCAAATACTGCTACACTATATAAGAATCAAATAAGCTACATCGAATGAGCTTCAATCGAACCAAGATTAATTAATGAAAAATGACGACTACCACTTTCAATAAATAAATGAAATAACTTGAGTGTTGATTAATTAAAAGACTAAAATATTTCTGATCGTATATCTTATGCTCTATTATATACTATTTTACTCCACAACACATACACGCTTAATAAAAAAATAAAAAAATATATGGAGCAAGTTGGCTCGCAACGATTAGTTATTGAAAGGAGCTGCATTGGGCAGGTGGAGGGAGAAATATCAAATTCATTCTAATTAAAAATGATAAAATCGAATCTTAGTCATTTTGATTAGGGGTGTAAACGAACCAAGCCGTTTGCGAACTATTCGGGGCTCGGCTCGAAAAAAGCTCGTTCGAAATTCGTTCGTTTTCTAAACGAGCCGAACTCGAGCCCAAATCCGAGCTCGATAAAATTATCGAGCCGAACTCGAGCCTGTGCATGTTCGGCTCGAACTTATTCGCGAATAGGCTCACGAATACGTTCGCGAATAAGTTCATTAAATAATAATTTTATATATTTTATTTGTTAAATAATAAAAATAATACTCATAATTAAAAAATTACTATTAACTTGATAAATTATCTATTTGTTAAAAATAAATTATAAATTATGATTCATAAATAGTCTAGCAATATATGAACTAATATATATTTTTTTTATTTTAATGAAACCTTAAAATATAAATAATTCGAACCAAGCTCGAATTCGAGCTTGAAATTCGAGCCGAGCTCGAGCTCGAGATAAACGAATAATTAACGAGCCGAATTCGAACCAAACTCGAGCTTGGTATTTTATAAGCGAGCCGAACTCGAGCTCGTTTTTAAGCTCGAATTCGAGCTCGAGCCGAACTCGAACCGAACCAAATCTTCACGAACCGAGCCCGAGCCTGAAGGTATTCGGCTCGGCTCGATTCGTATACAGCCCTAATTTTGATTAATTAGTGGAAAAGAAAAGTAGTCGCACTTATACGGTGAGTTAGAAATTTTTATATTGAAAGAAAAAGAAAAAATCTAAAAATGAAACCTGAAAACACAGAGACGCTGACTCAAGGCAGGGCCGGCCCTGCTTTATTTTTAGTGGGGCAAATATTGGCCCAAGTATTAATACCCTAGTAAAAAAAAAATTACTAAGCCCATAACAGTGCAGCTGTGCAGCCCAGCAATTAGAAAAAAAAAATATTGTGCTAAGTTACTAACGGTAGGAAAAAGTGTGCAGCCCACCAACTAGATTTTTTTTTATTTCACTAAGTTAGTAAATACTAAGTCTAACGGTAGGAAAAAGAAATACGCTCTCTCAGTGACTCTCACGGCGGTTCTAACTTCCACGGCAGAAGGGCATAATTTAATTATAGGTGTGTTGTTCCAAGTTTTAGTTTAATTGCTTAATTTGATTTTGAAATTGTTGTGCATAAAATTGTTTGGAGTTGTCTGAAATTGTTAATTGTTATTGTTGCTTTGCATATAGAAATTTGATTAGTAAAAACCTACAATATAAAGATATGCAAATTGATGTTGCAATAGTTATCTTGAAAAATTTGATTTCTTATTTTGAAAAATATAGAGAGGATGATTTTCAATCTGCCTTGACATTAGCTAAGGAGCTTGCATCTAAGATGGAAATTGATCCTATTTTTCCACCAAAACGTATTATTCGTAGGAAGAAACAATTTGATGAAAGTTGTCAAGAAGAGATTCCATTATCTGATGAGGAGTCTTTTAGGATCAATTATTTTCTTGTTATAGTGAATATTGCTATTTTATCTTTAAAGACTAGATTTGAACAATTGACAATTTTTGAAGATATTTTTGGGTTTTTGTTTCCTCATAAGATGTTATCTTTATGGGATAGTGATAAATTGCATAAGTGTTGTGTTAAGCTTCAAGATGCCCTGAAACATAATGATAAATTTGACATTGATGCTGAAAATTTATATTCTGAATTGCAAGTGCTACAAATGTGTTTACCATCTGAAACAAAGTCGCTTGGTGAGGTTCTTGAATTTGTTAAAGTTTCAGATTGCTTTCCTAATGTTTCTATTGCATATAGAATATTGTTGACTATACCAGTTACTGTAGCTTCAGCAGAAAGAAGTTTTTCAAAATTAAAATTGATAAAATCATATTTACGTTCTACTATGTCTCAAGAAATGTTGAATGGATTAGCGATTTTGTGCATTGAACATGAGGTATTAGAAAAGCTTGATCTTGAAGAAATTATTGATGATTTTGCTTCTCAAAATGCTAGAAGATCTAAGCTATTTTTGTAATTATTTCATCATTGTTTTCTAGTTTATTGCATTTTATAGTTAATATTATAGGGGCCCCTTTTTTTCCTTTTCGCCCAGGGCCCCCGGAATGTCAGGGCCGGCCCTGACTCAAGGTCGAGCCTCATCAAAACTTTTTTGGCGAAGACCCAATTGAAAAAACACTAGTAACGGGTGCGTTTACTTTGATGAAAAATGAGAGAAAAAACATATTTTCAATTTTACTCATTTTCTCTCCAATGTTTGATAATATTATCCTAAGATAGATGTGTGAAAATATTTTTCAACATTTTTTTTTATCTTTTTATCTCTAGTAAATATAGGATATAAAAACAAAGAAAAAAAATAATATTTCTCATCTTTCTTATCCATCATTTTTCGAGCTAATTGTTAAAACAAGACCGTAACTTTTAGTGTTTTTGAAAAAGATGACTAAATGTTATGGAATTTGAAAATGAGGATTATAAGTTACGAAATTTGAATAAGGGTTATAGCTTTTATTTTTTACATTTACACTCCTATTTCGGGTCATGATGCTAGAAGCTAGAGTCCTTATTTTAATATGTTAAATAGGAGTGTAAATGTAAAGAATGGAAGTTATAGTCTTCATTTTCAAATTTCATAACATATATATAGTCTATATTTTCAAATTTCGTAACATATAGTCCACTTTTTCAAAAACACTAAAAGTTATGGTCTTATTTTAACAATTAGCTCATCATTTTCCAATGAAAATTTTTACAATCAAAGTAAATGCACCATAAGGAAAAAAGAGTACTCATCTACTACAAAAAAAAAAATTAAACAAAAAGCAAACACCAACGAGAGCCCTAAAGAGATCATAATAAGGGGAATCTGATAAAGCAAAAATTAAACCCTTCTTATGATAACAAACTGAAAACAGCCGCAAAAACTAAAAAGAAATCGCCATAAGCCCCCAAGCAGAATCCGTAGACCAACTATTCGACAGAAAGACGCCATTATCAAACATCCTCCAACAATTTATGCAATGAAAATGAGCAATGCGTAGACGAAGGATCGCCCAAGTGATGATCATAGAAACAAAAAAATAACTCTCTCCTACACGAATTCACAATGTAGAGAAATTCACGAGCGAAAGAAAGGCCATCCGCCAACTGTTTGAAGAAAGGCCAGAGCGAGTTTGAACAAAAAATATGCTCATTGCACATTCGCGCAGTGGCCATGGGCGGAACTCTCATGAACGTCTACACGAGAGATTTTGTGTTTTTATATAATTATACGATACAAGAGTATTTTGATTACAATGACTACTATTTCCTCGGACGCCCGTCCGCCGAGGAATGGGGGGACGGCCGCGAGCAGTGTCGGACAACGTGTTGGTGTTGATGAAATGGAGGGCGGAGGTCCTGTCGGAAACGTGGTGGTCGTTTGCAACGCCCAAGGACACGCTACCGCATTTGAACCGAGTCAACTGCAAGAATAGTATCACACTAGATTTGGTTATTTCCAATTAGGATGCGTTTACTTTTCGGGTGTGTTCTGTTTAGTTGATAAATTTATCATGAAAAAGAGAGCCATAACAAAAAAATTCTTCCTTTAAATTCCATCTTTTCTTTTTGTTTTCTACAAAAAAAAAAAAATCACCAATTTTCATTCCTCATTTTCACTTGAATGAGGAATCATATTATCACATCAAAAATAGAGAGATGACATTTTTTCCTTTTTGAAGTGAAAAGAATGAATAAGGAAGGATGAAATTCACTTTCGTAAAAAATGAGGGAAAATAAATGAAGCATTTAAAAGGGGAATTTTTTGTCATCCCTTATTTTACAATGATAAATCTATCAATCAAAGAGAACACACCCTGATTGTAAATTTTTATTGAAAAATGATGGATAAGAAAATATGAGAAAATATTATATTTTCCTCTCTTTTTATCATATACTCCTATTTACTAGAGAAATATTTATTTATGTATACTTTGTTTATCATATACATTTATTTACTTTATTGGAAATGAGTGGATAAATTATTAAATATACCATATTGCCCTTATTATATAAATTGCTGAAACAATATCCACTACAAAAAAGCGCCGATTTACCGGCAAGATTTACCGGCTGCAGCTTCGCCGCCGGCGATTACCGGCGGCTTTCCAACGGCGGAGCTGCCGACCCGTAGATTTAGAATATAAGGCGTTGATATCGGCGGCAAAATCGCCGCCGGTAAAAATAAAGGCCGCCGATAAAGGTCAATTAATTTTTTTTTTTAATTTAGAAATAGCGGCGGCAATTTACCGTCGGTGATTAGCGGCGGCAAGATTGCCGCCGGTAATTGGGTATGCGGGTCGGGCTTTAGCGGCGGCAATGGGCCGCCGCTAATTTTAAGCCCAAATTCGGGCTTCCAGCCCTAACTGCAACCAGAATAGCCCCCCTCCTCCAGCCCCCCTGCCCTGCTGCTGCCGCCTGTCGCCGTCGCCGGTCACCGCCGTCGCCTCGACTGCAAAGGTTGTTTGCATCTGCGGCAACAGCCGAAAATATGCGATGGCATGCGACTTCAATAGAAGATGGGATCATGAGCCACCCAGCAGACTCTCCGGCATGGAAACACTTGAATTCAGTATATCCTAGATTCGCCGAGGAGATAAGAAATGTGAGATTAGGCCTCTCTACAGATGGTTTTGCCCCATTTGCACAATCAGGGCGTCAATATTCTTCTTGGCCGGTTATTGTCATACCGTATAACTTGCCTCCGTGGTTGTGCATGAAAGAACAATTCATGTTCCTCACAGTCCTCGTGCCTGGACCATCTAACCCAAAGATGAAGTTGGACGTTTTCTTACAGCCACTGATACAAGAGTTGAAATATTTGTGGGAGGTTGGTGTGAACACTTATGACATATCGTTGCAGCAAAATTTTCAGATGCGGGCAGCTCTGATATGGACTATTAGTGATTTTCCAGCGTACGCTATGTTGTCTGGGTGGGGTACAACTGGGAAATTGGCATGTCCACAATGTAATAAATACTTAATATTATATATATATTACCTTATATATATTATATTATAAATATATATATATATATATATATTAAGTATTTATCTAATAAATAAATATATATATATATATATATATAGGGGCGCGCTCCAGTGAGACCCCATATTTTTCGTGAAACACTAGGACAATGAATAAGACATATAATACTAATGAACAAAACGTATATCTAATGAACAAGATGTATATACTGATGAAAAATAAAATTTTAAAAATTCGTAATGAATAAGACATATATACTGATGAACAGGGCCGTATATACTGATGAACAATGCAGTATATACTGATGAATAACAAAATTTAAAATATTCTGCTCCCTCCAGGATTCGAACCCTGCGAAAAAAAATCACCCTCCAGATACAATATCAGCCACATGATTGATAAAATAAACGCATCGGATCGTGCCCTAGATCTCACTAAAATTAGGGGGTCTCATTGGAGCGGCCCCCTATATATATATATATATATATATAAATATAGGGAGAGGTTCAAGAAAGAACTATAAATAAAAAAAGAACGGAGAACCATTTTCAGCCATTCGATTATCAAGATCTACGGTGGGTGTATCATCTTGTTGGATGAATGCAGATCCTGGGTTCGAATCCTGAATGGAGCAATTTTTTTTTTTTTGGAGTGCATTAATTTTAACAGCGAATGCATCAATTTTTACAGTGAATGCATTAGATTTGATGGTTCTCACGTTCTCACAAATAATGTAGTTCTCTCTAGAACCACACCCTATAAATATATTACCTTATTTATCCTATATAAATGCATGAACAGCTCGTGGATGGTGAAGTCCCCCCAACTGCATCTAACTACAGCACTTTCCTCCGCCTACACATGTACGCAGATGGAACTTTTGTGTCAGAAAAGGATGCCAACCTTGATGTAAATGTTTAAGTTTGAACAAATATTAGTAATACATAGTAAAATGTATTTATTTTATAATAATTGTGTATTGTTATGTATGAATTAGGCGGAGATTCATCGCGTTGCTGCTGAGACAGGACGAGAGGACCGACTCGATGAGGTCTACTTGGAGCTCATACGTCCCGGTAGGTCACGACTGTACGGCACTGGAAGTGCCGGTGTGAGCCAGTTTAGTAGGTGGTCTATTAGCAGTACAGGCTCTTCCCAAATGTCTCAGCTGATGTATGAGACTCGGATCTCCACACTGGAGGAGCGTCTCCAAAGGGCTGAGGAGGATAGGGCGGCCCAAGAAGCAGCACGTGAGGCCGAACGAGCCGCACGTGAGGCCGAACGAGCAGCACGTGAGGCCCTTGAGCAGCGGATGAGTCAGTTTGAGGAGATACTGAGGCGGTCGGGTCAGCTACCTTGAGCATCACTTCTATGTATCTATATCATGTTGAACTATATATTTTATTTATGTTATGTTTCTGAACAAACACAATTACACTTGAACTTTGTTTAACATTTGTGTTTTGTTGAACAATTTAATTGTTTTATGTTTTCAAATCGTCCTATTTATTGTGAGTGAATTCAAGGTATGCAAATGAATTCAAAATACACTATAATTACAAAATGAAAATACTTATACTCTATAACGTAGATTGATAAAAAAAAATTAATAACATATTAATTAATAAATAGATATATTGTTTCGACATAAAAATAAGGACATATATGCAAATGAATTCAAAAATACATTAAAACTATCAAACTAAAATACTTATGATTAATAAACTATATTGATAAAAAAAAAAAAATAATAAATATTTATTTGCCATAAAAATAAGGGCGGCACGAGACTGGTCCGTAATTAACAACATCACTTGGATATTATCTCGTCATATTCAAATGTTATGAATATATGATATATATTGTATATTGAAATAGCCTTTAAATGATTTAATAGGTAATAGATATATCAATTATACGAGTGTTCTCTACTGGGGACAATTCAAAAGGAACTTCGAGGTTAAGCGTGCTTGACTTAGAGCACAACTAAGATGGGTGACCGACTGAAAAGTTCGCCTAAGGTTTGAAATATTGTATAAATACGAAAATATTAGTGGAGATAAATAAATAAATAAATAAATAAGGTAAATAAAATAAATAATTTAAATAATTATATAATTAAAATAATTATTTAAGTAATTAGCGGCGGCATGGGCCCGCCGGTAATCTCCCAACATCGACGACCATCGGTGTGGTGGTGGTGATCACCGGCGGCATCTCTACCGCCGCTGATTACCGGCGGGACGTTGCCGCCAGTAATCAGCGGCGGCGAGAACCGCCGGTAAATGTTCGGGAAACCACCTGAGTTTCCCGATAAAATCTACCGGCGGTAGGGCCGCCGGCAATCACATCTCCGACGAGATTATTACCGGCGGCAGAGGGCCGCCGGTAATGGAATAGCCGGCGGCCGCCCCTTTTTTACCGACGGGAATTGCCGCCGGTAATCCCTTATTTTTTTGTAGTGATCTTAGTCGGAACTTTCAAAGGTAAAGTGGAAAATTAAAAAAATAAAGTATTGAAAAATATTTTCACACCACTACTCAAAGATAATATTATTGAATATTGAAGAGAAAATGAGTGAAAGTGAGCTGTCCGATAAAATATTTCATCTTTTTCGAAGAAAAAAATTTCTATCAGGGGGCGTTTACTTTGCATGATTGATTATATGTAGGATTGAGTATTTTTATCCTCAATTGTAGGATATCTTCAATCCCACCCTTTTCATGGGATAAGAATCAAGCAAAACTTGTTTGAAGGATAAAAATAATTACAGGCCTTGGGATATTTCAAAGTTGCAATCCATCAAAGTAAATAAAGGATTAGCCTTACTATTTTTTATCTATCAAGCCTAATCCTCCAAAGTAAACACCCCGTACACATATGAAAATAATGAAAAAATTGTGAAAATGTATGTATTCTCTCATTTTTCATGAAAGTAAACGGACTATTATAGGAGAAGTGAGAAGAGACCTGCAACAACAAAAGTGGGAAGCTGGAAATCCCCGGCGAATGATGGACTTTGGGGATGGGGGAGACGTCGGTGGTGCGGGCCCCGAAATTACCCAAGTCATCGACTGCAGCGTCGCACTCCGCCACCACGGACAACACTCCCTCGCCGTTGCAGTTAATCTAGATGCGCCCGTTATCCGCCTTCTCCAGCCTCCCTGCATAGGGGTAGAAGTCACCACTAAGGGCATTTACTTTTTAGGACTAGTCCAGATACATGATAAACATAAACGAATATTTGACCAAGAACTAAAGAGTAAAAGAAGAGAAATTGATAATATTAAAAAGACAAATGACTGTGAAGTTTCTTACAGTTTCTTAAAAGGAGTATTTTTGACAAAACTAGTGTACAACACATGTTAAGCCAATGAATAAATAAAGTACTCCTCTTTCAGTAGATGATCTGATTTTCATATTTAAATTAATAAATATATAAAAGCAATCTTGGATATATATGTAAAATGTTGTCATGTTAATAGCTCCATATCTTTTGTGATAGTCGTTTTCTATAAACTTTTTTGTTTGATAACTAAGCACAGCTTAATCAATCTAATGTTTTTCCTATAATTATTAAGCTGATAAAATGTATGTTAAGCTTGGTTATATGTCGAACACTTGGCAGAACTATCTTGTTGTTCGCAAGTTAGGTGTTCTCGCTCGCGTGCGCCTCCTCCGCCTTCTTTTGTTTCTGCCAGCTAGTGGCCTCCGCTTCCGAATTGGATTAAAGTGAATACTGATGGTTCAGATGAAAGTCATATTGCGGCTGATGGGGTTTTTCTTGAAGATGTTAACCGCGATGTTTCAACGCATAGTTTTGTTCGCTAAGTTAACTAATTAACATCAACAATGATTCATGGTGGATGATTGGTGTGCATGAGTTCGAGCTATGTCTTTGGCTTCCCGCGGATTGGTGTTGGACGTATTTTCTCAAAGGTGGGGTTTGTTCCATTTATTGGGATACACATACATTTCAATTCGCGTATGGATTGGTTTAACATGCGATCGGCTGCTTACAGGCATGTAAACGAATCAATCCGTTCGCGAACTATTCCGACTCAAAAAAAGCTTATTCGGAATTCGTTCACCTCCTAAACTAGGTGAACTCGAGCTTAGAATCAAGCTCGATAAAATTATCGAGCCGAACTCGAACTTGCATGAGTTCGGCTCGTAAGCTCGCGAACAGGTTCGGCTCGTAAGCTCGCGAACAGGTTCGGCTCAAACCTAGGCTCGCGAATATGTTCATGTAAATAATTTTGTATATTATCAATTAGTATATTTATTTTACTAATTAATTATCAAAACTTATTCTTTAAATTTTTATAATTGTATATGTATTTATTTAATCAATCCTAAAATAATATCATCGATACTTAATTATCAACAATTAATTTAATTATATATTTTCATATATATTAAAATGGAAATCATAAAAGTTAACAATTTATTGTTATAATTTTGAAATAAGATACATCTATACTCCTTCTGTCCCACTTTAATAGGCTCACATTTTCTTTGGGCACGGAGATTAAGAAACATAATTTTTAAGAGGAATATGATGTGGTCTACACCAATTAATTATTTTTCTTACTCAAAATGAAAAACGAGTCTATTCTAGTGGGACATCTCAAAAAGGAAAACGAGCCTATTAAAATGGGACGGAGGGAGTATAAGATAAGGATATATATTTTTAGTATTATATAATACTATATAAAATTTAAAATAAATAAAAATTAAGTTATAATAATAGATGAAAACAATTGTCAATCGAGCCCAAGCTCGAATAACATGTTCTATATTTTATTCACGAGCCGTGCTCGAGAGTATCAATTCGTGAAAAATTGTCGAGCCAAACACGAGTCGAGCTCGATCTCGAGCCCGAGCTCGCTCTAATCGAATAATTATCGAGCCGAATTCGAACCAAGCTGAAGCTCAATATTTATTTGTCGAGCTCGAGCTCAATCAATCGAATAAAAATTTCACGAACCGAGCTCGAGCCTAAAGGTATTCGGCTCGGCTCAGTTCGTATACACTTGGTGCATGGGTTCTCTTCATGTCAATGCACTCATACTGTTTTTCATACCGGTGATTTGAACATCAGGTATGCTCCTCGATGGGTTGTCGGCATTTTCTGCTTATTTTTTGATTTAGGGACTTGGTCGAGTATAAGGCATGATTTCCATGGGGTTTTTTTTCGCTGATTACAACTCTTGCACCAAGAATTATCTCAACAATTGCAAGTCATATGCTGAGATTTTAGAGATAAAATATAAGGAATAAATGTAAAAGAAAAAGATGATGTAATCGATAAGGAAGTAAATGAGAGTACTGATCGATACACTGGTTAATCCGATGATGATCGTCACAGTGAGGCATGAATTGAAACTTTAATATATCCTAAATTTGCAACTTGCCCTTGATAATTTATATCATTTGAGTTAATTTTACTTGATTTATATTACATTGAAAAAGTAATTAGAATGGGAAAATATACACATTGCACATTCGCGCAGCACCGTGTTCGGCACATCACGTACGCAGTCGCCATGGGCGGATTTCTCATGAACGTCGTCCGCCTGGGAGATTTTGTGTTTTTATATAACTAGCTAGCAAAAAAACGTACGTTGTACGTGTAATTAATGTTATTTTAATTGATAATCTATTATTTAAAAAAATCTATTAATTCATTACTTTTATTAAATAATTTATTGGGTGAATATATTACTTTTATTAATCTATTACGTTGTACAAATAAATGTATATCAATATATATATTTTTTATAAATATAATAATAAATATATAACAAGGGTAAAATAAACAATCCACAAGTTATGCTTTAGACTACCTCAGACTCTTTTTCTATTAGTATAGATTATAGATATAAGAGTATTTTGATTACAATGGCTATTATTTTTTATATAAAAAAAATACTTCGTCCGCCAAAAGTATGGCACAATTACTATATTTGGCGTCCGCAAAAAGTATTCAATTTTTCTTTTAAAGCCATGGTCCATCATCCACCTTTATATTTTATCCTTACAAACTCTTTATTTACAAAAAACTCACCCAAAATTCAATCTCAACCACACATCTTATAAAGTGGTGGGACCATTTCTCCACTACATCAACATTATCACTAATTTTATTAAATTCTGTGTCCAACTAAAGTGTCATACTTTTAACGTACGATGGCAGTATATAATTTGTAGAGAATAGGTGGTGCCTCTATAATAAATCAGATAAAATCCATATCAACAAATCGAATATGTGAGCATGCATAAGGTTGAGGTATATCCACCTCACATTGAGATGTCCCACAAGCCTACAAAAATTGACTTTGCTTGTAGTTGTGGATGAATAGTGCTGCATTAATTGCAGCATTTACTTATTTTAGAATGAAATTAATTTGCAGCATCAACATTGATGTAGCCTACCTTGTTTCTCGGCAATGCGGCAGATGAAAGATCTGCCAAAGCCTTTTCCTATAAGCAGGGGCGGAGCCAGACTTCCGATTCAGGGGGGTCCAAATGTTTTTATAAAATAAAATTAATAATTAAATTAAAAAATAAAAATAAATTAAAATAATTATTAACACGATTATAATACCATTTAAATTTTAAAAAATACACTTTAAATATATTTTCAAGTTCATACAAAACAACTTCAAAAAATTAAAATTGATAAAATTTGGGGTTTTGGCAAATAAAAACATGAACTATTTCGAATTAACAATTTTAACGTAACTTTTGAAATGTGGCGAAGTAAATCACCATCTTTTCAATTTTGACAATTTCGTCCCCCCAATTTTTTTCGATCATCGGATTGTTAACTTGGAGTTTATGTGGATTAGTTCTCCACGTAATATTCATGTTACGATGTATTTTGCAATAAAATTACTAAATATTGAAAATTATGTTGCAAATACAGGATACAGTCTCTTTCTATAATTTGAAGATTTTTTTTAATTGAAATTGTAGGAAACGACGTCGTTTAGGCCTCACAAAAACGACGTCGTCTTTTTACTAATCCACGTAAATTCCAATTCAACACTCAAAAGTCACGTTAAAATTGTAAATTCGAAATAGTTCGTGATTTTATTTGCCAAAATCCCATTAAATTTTGTAAGGCAAAATAACTTCCAATATCCAATTCAAAAAATAAATTTATAGAATTCAATCCAAGCGTGATATGCATAGATTAATTATGTGTTCACTTCTTAACTCTAAAGTTTACATATCAATTACAGTATAAAATAGCTCAATATGATAATGATGTAGATAAAATTATATTTTTTTCATTATCTAATATAAAATTACGAAAATACCCCTAGTATTTTTCAAAATCTCAGGGGGGCCCAGTGACCCCCCTGCCCCACCCCTAGCTCCGCCCCTGCCTATAAGATTATTTTGCAATTGCGACTGTTAGGGTGGCTATAGGCGAATATTGAACCGACTGTCCGAACCGGTGGTCCAAGGTTGAGATTTCTATGAACCTAAACCGGTGGTCCAAGGTTGAGATTTCTATAAACCTAAATCGGCCCTTAACGTTTGGCGGTTCGGCCCTGAACCGGCCCGATGGTCAACGGTTCGGACCGACACTGTTGACCACCGAGCCGGTTCAAGGTCGAACCGCCGGTTCCAGTTGGCCCTTGGCACCACTACGGGGTGAAATTTATTTAATTTAAAGTAATATAGTTGAAATTATATTAATTTGAATCATATTCCTCAATTAAATGTTAACCTTTTGTTAGAATAATAAATATTCTTTTTATATAAATTTTTATTTAATAGTAATATATATTTTGAAAAAAGGTCAATATTAAAGATTTTATTTCATCTGAGCATCATCTTGTCTAAACCACCCTGTAGGATCATATCATCATTTAAAATCCGGAAGACGATATCTAATGTTTGAACACCAAACTTTTGAGCATCATCTCGTCTAGACCTTAAAATACAAAAAATGAACTTTTATGCGTCAATTTTTTTAACATCACTATCCGGGGGTTTAAAAATCAAATTTGACTTGTGAGATCGTATGATTTGGAGCTTCTAATATCATAACTAACTTGTAAACATCATTTTGTATGGAACTTGAAAACATCTTGACAAACTTTTATGCATTATTAGCTTAAAATATTATAATTGGGTTCCAAGAATCATCTCGTTTGGAGTTTGAAAGAATAAATTTAACTTGTGAGTATCATCATTTAATTGGGTTCCGAGAATCGTCTCGCTTGTAGCAATTCAAATTGTATTAGTCTCAATCATTCTGCCAATTAAATATAGATTTTTAATTTGGAGAGCAAGAGCTTCTTCTTGTATAAGTTTTATTTTAGTGAAACCTTATAAAAAAAAAAATCAATGTGAAATGGGGTGATTTATATGAATTCTTCACTCGATTGGGATTATTATAAATTTAATACATAATTAAAGATTTCTAATGTATTTTAACATCATATCCTCTATGTTCTTTATCTAAATTCTTCATTTATGCATTACTAATTTCATAATTGATCTATTATTATTATTATTATTATTATTATTATTATTATTATTATTATTATTATTATTATTATTATTATTATTATTATTATTATTATTATTATTATTGACGAAACTGAAACAAATAAAGTTTTTAGATATGAAAAATATATTTTTCTTCCCTATACAAATAAAATGTACGGATATATTTATAAAAAATAAAAAAAATTAATTACTTTGATAGACATAAAATAATATTTTGTTTCAAATTAATCAGGTTATAGAATATGTGCCTTATTATTCAAACATGTAAATCAATGACCGAACCCGTTTTTAATTTACATACACGTGCATGTCTCAATTCAAACTCAATTTAAAATTAATTTTATTGAAAATTAAGAAGTTAAATATTATATATAAATTCATACAGTATAATATATTGCAAAATATACATATAATATATACACTTTTGAGAAATATAAAATTAATAACAAATTTACATCTAATCACTAACATTCAATTAAAATCATTTATTGTATATAAATTATAATTTTTTTTTTCTTGTCAGACATGTAAATCTAATTTTTATCGAGATAAAATAATAAACTTTATTAATTTAGATTATATGTAAGTTAATATTATATATATACATTTATTATTAATTATATTTATTAAGATTAATTTTTATCGAGATAAAATAAATAATAAAATTTATTAATTTAGATTATATGTAAGTTAATATATATATATATATATATATATATATATATATATATATATATATATATATATATATATATATATATATTATAGACTAAGGGAAGTTAATTGAATAGCACCACCCTATATATGGATTATATTATAAACTAAGGGAAGTTTATTATTAATTATAATCTTTATATGGAATGTAATAGTTAATTAATTGATAAATGATGAAGATTACATATGGTAAATTATTGAAATGGGACAATTCTAAGCATGCCACATAGGTTAAGGCTTAATCCTATTATAAAGAAGATGCAAGATTTCTAGAATATAGTCTCGTGATTTTTCCCAATTTGGATTTTCTTATATTTTGTAGCAATTTTTTTTTTCTTGGTTTGGTTCCATTTTGTAATCTAGTAAGAGGGAAAAAAATTATCCTGATTTCGCTGCGTAAGTATCATTTATTTTGACATTCTTGGATATTTATTCACCAATTTTCCCAACACGAGGATCATTTATTTCAAATAAGATACGGAAAAACAAAGTGGTTGGACTCAACACGTACAGACACGCGCAGACTCCAACCATCTCCACCAGCACACACATAATCGAAACAAGAATGACCGACATGAAAGCACAATTAATTTGTGATATTTTTGGTGGACGGAGGAATATCATAAAACAGTTTGTGAAAGGCGTCCATATGCGGCTTGAGCAGCGTGATCTGAAGCAGCCAACTCCCTTGGCTCTCCGGATCCAGCATCAAAAAAGACTTCCCTTCATAGTGAGCCACTGCCGGCCCGGCGTAAGCCGGCTTCCCCCACCCGAAATCCCCTTCGTAAAACGGCAGCCGCACCCAGCTCGTGATATCAAAATTAGGGCACCTCACGAAGTTCTCGCTGCGGGCGGGGGTGTTGAGGATACTCGGCATCTTCACCTCCAAGTAGTCGATCACCGACCTCAAATACTCGTCGTTCATTTGGTCCACCGCCGCCTGGACTTTCCCCGCCGCGAACCCCACCGGGTTCGACACCAGCTCGCCGCACAGAGCGGTCGACGTGGTGTAGAAGTTCACGTTGCCGAATAAACCCGGCGGCAGGGGCGGCTGCAGCCTCGGGCGCCCATTCACCGAGAATTTCAGCCTCGTTGGTTGGTCTGCAGGGAGGCCGCGGGCCGCGCAGACGCAGCGCCACACGTGGCCGGTGACCGCCTGGTACGTGGAATAGCCGCCGCAGCTCTCCTTGATGGCGCGGAGGTGGTCGGGAGTGAGTTTGAGTACTGCGTGTGATGTTTCGGTGTTGGGCAGAGGGGTTATGAGCTGCGGCGGGGGCTGGTATTCGTCGTGGGGGAACTTGGGCTGCGGCGGCTGCCGCGCCGAGAGGGCGCGGCGGTCAATGACCGGGGGGACGGCCGGAGCCGTTACGCCGCGGGCCATGTCGGCCCACGTGTTGACGAAATGGAGGCCGGAGGTCCCATCTGCAACGTGGTGGTCGGCTGTAACGCCCAAGGAAATGCTACCGCATTTGAACCGAGTCAACTGCAAAATAGTTAGTAACGTCCCAATTATTTTGTTGAAACATTCATTCCACTAGTAATATTTCATATCCTTTTTTAGTAAAACATATACTCACTATGTCCACTAATTCGTGTTCCAAGGAAAGGGGCACCAATTTTAAAAAAAAATATATTGTTTATTTGTTGAGGGGAGAAAGAGAGCACAACTTTTAAAAAAAAATTGATTCATTTGTTAAGGGAATCTATACTAATAATAGAAAAAAAAGCATAAGATAGTTTAAGGTACAATATATGAATTTCCTATTTTGCCCATGTTACATATTTAATTTAAGGTTATATTATTACATACTATATATTATAAGAATATATTAATTCATCAGATATTACACAAAATCTATGCGATATATATCTATAGCTATTGATAAATCTTATAAATAAATATATCCATCCAATAAATTATCTAATAAAAGTAATGAATTAATATATTTCTTTAAATAATACTCCATCCGTCCACGAAACAAGTTCACACTTGGTGCTCGGCACGGAAACTAAGAAAGCTGAAAAAGGTGGTGTAAAAGACTAAAAGAGTAGTGTTAATGTGTTTTGATTACTTTTACTAATTTTTTTCATTAGCTTAAAGGTATTTAACAATAACAATAAAAATAACAACAATAACAATAACAATAACAATAATAATAACAATAACAATAACAATAACAATAACAATTATAATAAAACTAACAATAACAACAACAACAACAACAACGACGACGACGACGACAACAACAACAACAACAACAACAACAACAACAACAACAATAATAATAATAATAATAATAATAATAATAATAATAATAATAATAATAAAAACAACAACAACAACAACAATAATAATAATAATAATAATAATAATAATAATAATAATAATAATAATAATAATAATAATAATAACAATAATATTAACAATAATAATAATAACAATAACGTACAATAACAATACAATAACAACAACAACAACAACAACAACAACAATAATAATAATAATAATAATAATAATAATAATAATAATAATAATAATAATAATAATAATAATAATAATAATAATAACAATTACAATTACAATAATAATAATAATAATAATAATAATAATAATAATAATAATAATAATAATAATAATTAGTTTAAGGGAGACTCATTACATAAGTAATGGTGTAATAAGGTAGGTCCAATAGGTAATCAATTAAAATAACATTAATTACACGTACAACGTACGTTCTTTCTACTAGTAATTACTAAAAATAGGTAGGACACGAATTGGTGGACGGACCAAAATAACAAATTACAACACAAATTAGTGGACGGATGGAGTACTATTTAAAATATTATTAATGGTAGCTCAACTCATGACATTAAGAATGTAAATTTTGGCTTGGGTTTTTGCTATCATTGTTTTATTCCTTCTTCTTCTTGTTGTTGTTGTTGTTGTTTTTTTTTTTTTTTTTTTTGTCGTTGTAATAGACGAGTATTTTTTTTTATTGGTATTTTATCCATTTAGTTTTCGCGAGAAAGATTTTAATGAGGCTCAAGGGTTTGCTAGATTTTTTTTTTCTCCTTTTATATAATTTCTATTTCAACAATGGTGGCTCAATTCACTTTTTTTTTTCTCCTTTTATACCCTAACTACACTTTTTCTTGAGCCGAAAGTTTTATTAGGCCCGTAAGTTTGGCTGTTTTGTAAATATCAATTTGTCCTACTTAGGCCGAATTTTTAAAAATTTGTTCTACAATTGCAAGTCCGTTTTTTTTTTTTCTACATTTGCAAAATGACCAAAGTTATGGGCCTAAAAAAACGAGAGAAAAGAGAGAATTCTATTAAAATTTTAATCAAATGTTTACATAAAATATTAGGGCAAATTATTTTTTCAGGCTCAATTTGTCCTACTTATGCAAAACAATCAAAGTAACGGGCCTAGAAAAACTTTAAGCTGCTTTTACTTAATCTTCGTGTCCGAAAATAATGGGACATTACTAATAGGATTGAAGAAGTGAGAAAAGATCTACCTGCAGCAGCAAAAGTGGCCAGGTGGAAACCTCCCCGGAATAATCGACTTTAGGGGCGAGAGGGAGGTCCGGGGCCCGGGCCGCGAAATCACCCAAGTCATCGACTGCGGCGTCGCACTCGGCCTCCACGAACAGCGCTCCCTCGGAGTTGCAGTTAATCTGGAGGCGCCCGTCGTCCGCCTTATCCAGCCTCCCTGCATAGGGGTAGAAGTCAACCAGAGCCCGCCCAAGCGCCGCCTTCAGCAAGCCAGCATCGAAGAAGTTGGCGGCGTCGTTGGAGCGGTACAAGTAGACGGAGCGGCTGTGGTAGTAACCAGGTATTTGTATGTCCAAATTTGACAGCCACAGACTCCCACTTGGAGTTTCTGACGCTGGCTTCACCATCGTCGATTCTTTCACATTAATCTTCATGATGTGTGTGTGAGAGAGAGAGAGAGGAATATCCTACGCCCCATAACCTAAGAAACAAACCCTAATATATAAGAGAAAGGTGGTTAGAGCGAGTGAGAGAGAAGGGAGTAATTGTGAAAGAGATGTGACTGAATAAAGAGGATTGATTTTTTGTACTATTATTCATAAATAATACTAGCAGTAATAAATAAATAGAGAGAGGGAGAAAAAAAATGTAAAAACGTTGAGAGCAAAGACAGAGTTAGAAAATATCTAGGGCAGCCGGCCGCTCGCGACTCACCTATTTCTTCTTCTCCATTCCACCGCACCACATCGTTGTAGCACTGCCCCGCCGCCGTTGGTCAGTGGCTGTGTGTTGTTCTTTTTTTTTTTTTTGAAGTTCAGTGGCTGTGTTTCCTATTTTCCATTTGTGTTTGCCTAAAATTGAATTTGTAGTTTTTGTGGAAATTTTTTATAACTCGAGGGAGTGGAATAATTATGTTGACGTGAGCTGATCACACGCTAATTACTTTTATATGTGCTAAATTAAGAGTTAGGTTGTTTATATGTTCAATTATCTTGTTTTTTTGGCATGGATTTGTTGTAATTGCGGCCTTAAATTTATTAGGAGTAGGGTTCTAGTTGGTCTTTATTACAACCCATATGTAAAGATTAATTAATTGGGATATTATTTGTTTATTGTTATTAAACTAGTTTTGCACTAGTTTTGCTCGATGCACGAGAGATAATATTTTTTTAACAATAAATATTATTTAAAGTATTTTTTATATTTAAAATTATTTATTAATATTACTCTCCATGTTCACCAATTAGTATCCTAGGGGAAGGGGCACAGATTTTAAGAAAAAATGTACTCCCTCCTATTCATTATATAAGTCGTCCTAAGCTATTACACAAAGATTAATAATATTTTCTTTTACCAAAATTAACCTTAATCAATGCTAATTAATCCTTAATTCGATATTGTTAAATTTTGAGAACTTTGTTTGGGAATTTGTAATAAGAAGAAGATAATAAACGTTGAGTCAATATCATAGTCACTTTTTTTAGTAAACTTAAAATTTATCAACTCAAATAAAAATTTAAAAAAATACCCACTTTTTATGTTAAATAACTAAACTGTCCGGTCCTAAGATTAAAATTAAAAAATTACCCACCCCTAATCTCTATCTCTCCTCCCAGTCTCTCTCTCATTCTTCACGCTCTCGCTCCCTCTCTCTATGTTCTCTCTGTTTCTCTCTCTCGCTTTCTCTCCTTCCGGCCAGCTGCACAGCGGACTGAGGTACGACGCCGATGACATAGATCTCACGGCGGCCGAGGGCGGCGATGTAGCCGATCCAGTTGGACTCGCGGGAGAGGGAGTGGAGGAATCATCATTACTCACCAAGCTCAAATTGTAATACTCGTCGTCTTCTCACTTCTCATTTCTCACTCTACACCCAGAAAATTAGCTCTCTTGAGCTTTGATTTCTGTTGGATCTCTACGGTTATTGGAAGTTCACCATGGAGTCCACCGCCGTTCTCTGCTCCTTCGAATGTTAGCGTTTACTCTTCATCTTGTGTTTGTGTGGTTCAGTTTGTGTTTTCAAATATCTACGCATTTGTGTGGGAAAAAGATCCCCTGTTGTGCACAGCAGGGTGATGTGCATTCAAATGCATTCAAATTGGAAGAAAATAATAAAATTTTAATAAAAATAAAAAATCCAAAAATACCAATTCCCCCTGTTTTTGTGCACAGCACCATGCTGTGCACAGTAGAGGATCCTTACCCATTTGTGTGTTTGGTTGTATAGTTCGCAATATCTGAAAATATTCTGTTAATTAGACTTGTGGATTTCGGTCTAATAAATGTGAATAAGCATCGGTTTTCATAATTAATTTTGAGAATAACTTTTTGTGTAGTTCTGGAATTTGGATGGAATTAGTTTAAATTTAGGCATAAATTTGTTGGCTGCATTATTGCAAACTAATAAAATAAAATTATAATGAGTTGAATGTGATAATTGATTAATATTCTTAAATTCACAATTAGATTTATGAATTCACAATTTAATGTTCTTGAATTCACAACTAACTCGATGAATTCACAATTGAATTACCAACGTTGGTTGTGAATTCACAACCAACACTATTTCTAGTTGTGAATTCACGCGAATTCACAATTAACACTATTCATAGTTGTGAATCAAACTTTAAAATATACATCTTGTTCATTAGATATACGTTTTGTTCATTAGTATTATATGTCTTATTCATTGTACTCATGTTACACGAAAAATATGGGGTCTCATTGGAGCGCGCCCCTATATATATATATATATATATATATATATATAGGGTGCGGTTATGGTGAGAACCATAATTATCGTGATAACATAAGAACCATTAAAATTAATGCATCTGCTATATAAATTAATGCATTCATTGTTAAATTTAATGCATCCGAAAAAAATAAATTTTTTGCTGCCTTCAGGATTCGAACTCAGGATCTGCATTCATTCACCAAGATGATGCATCCACCGTAGATCTTGATGATCGAATGACTTAAAATGGTTCTCCGTTCTAATTTTAATTAGTGGTTCTTATTTGAACCTCTCCCTATATATATATATATATATATATTATGTTTTATTAATAAACAAACAGAAAAATCTAAAGAACCTTTGAAGTGCAGAAATACATACTAAGAGCACTCCCAGCAGAAATCCCAAAATTATGCTCCTATATTCCTCCCTAAAACTTCCCTATTTAATTTTAGGATCTCCATTTTATAAATGCATACACCAGATCTCCTATTTTCTACATAAAAGCAATAATTATATGTGGGCCCTATTAATTATAAGCTTAAAATAAATTTAGGATGGGTGTAAATTTAAGATTGAATTTAGGTAGGTGTAAAATTTTTTGTGGGCCCCATTCAATTTAGGGGATCTGCTGGATGCATTTTTTATCTCATTTTCAATTGTTTTAGCCTAAATTTAGAGTTAGTAATGCATTTAGGTGATCTGCTGGGAGTGCTCTAAGGGCTGACACTTTTCGAAACATTTTTTTAGAAAAGATTCAATGAAAAAAAACTAAAAAAAAAAAGAGTACTCGTTTATTACATAGAAAAGACGAGAAAAATAAAACTGAAAGCAAAACAAGGAGCAAAAAACAAAAAATCATCAAGAAGCCCCCCCCAGACAAACTAACAAGAAAGCAAAAAACACATATGCCCATAAGATACTCCACCGAAGAAGGAAGTCAAGGAGACACCACCGAGTGGTCACGTACGAGGCATGATTGATTACAATAGTTCCAGATTTCAGCGCATTGTAAAGCTGTAAAAAGAACTAATTTACTTTTGTGCATCGTCACATTGCTGAATAGATTTGATGCTACACATGGTGGCCATCCACAAATTATTTAAATAGAAAAAAAATTAATTTATTTTGTTAAAACATGGTATCCACATAGGAAAAGAAATAAAGAACAAAGAAGGTTTTGATGGCTGTAAAATTGTATTTGTATTTCTTATTTTTTGATTGTGTATTACAGACACCCTTATAGGGTTACAAAGAATCATACAAGATAAGTAAATAAAAGGAAACTTCCATTAAGGATCTTTGATTGATTAAATGATCTTCAATCCCCAAAATTACTTTCTTTCCTTTCAACATATTTAACTTATTTGTTAAAATGAAAATAAGATTTAGTTATTTTATTGTATTCTCTACATTGTAGTTATTTTTTTTACAATTTTTTTGTAACTTCTTTATTTTTATTAAAAAAATAAATTAAAAATAAATAATGCAAATTTTTTAAAAAAATAATTATAATATAGAGAATACAATAAAATAGCTAAATCCTATTTTTATTTTAAAAAATAAATTAAATAAATCAAGATTTTTTCTATTAAACTAGTTTGTGGGGTGACATAATGTGGCTGCATATATTTGTTGTTGTTTTTTTTTTTTTTTAATTAATTTAGATAGATAAGGTGCATTCAATTTTCGGTTCCAGGTTTTTGCTAAAATCAAATCGAAATTTTTAGAATAACAATCAAATTAAATAAAAAAAATCGAAATAATCTATTTTGTTTTAAAAAGCCAATAAATAATAAAAAAAAATGAAAATAAAATAAAATAAAATAAAATTATATTTAATAGTATCAAGAATTTGAAGCGGCTAGTCCAAATTCGACAGCTACATACTCCTACTATTGGCCTCACCAGCGGCGCTTCTTTCACATTCAGCCCATGATGTCTCTGAGAGAGACAGAATATGAGGAGTGCGTGGAATTTCCTACATCACACAACCTAAGAATAAAACACACAAGAAACTATTCGTCCCACATATCTTGGGATTTTTTTGTCCAATTTATAATAATATTTTTCAAAAATAATATATGATCTCTATTATTTCTACACATATAAAATAAGAATAATGCTAAATATGCATAATATGTGCGCACATAATTGAATTTTTTTGTCATTTTACACATTTTCATAAATTAAGAAAATAATCAAATTTTAATTGAATTTGTAATTTACATATTTATCCTCTAGCGATAATTAAGGAAGGGACAACTCATTGAATGCTATATCTTTCCTTAATATTAAAATATTTTATTTCCATAAATTGAAATAACCATTATCTACATTCTAATTTATACAAATATTAATTTTTTAGACATTAATATATCATGAATTTTAACATATTATATATATATATATATATATATATATATATATATATAGGGTGCGGTTATAGTGAGAACCACACTTATCGTGAGAACATGAGAACCATTAAAATCAATGCATCTACTATATAAATTAATGCATTCGCTATTAAATTTAATGTATCCGAAAATAATAAATTTTTTGCTCCCTTCAGGATTCGAACCCAGGATCTGCATTCATCCACCAAGATGATGCATCCACTGTAGATCTTGATGATCGAATGGTTTAAAATGGTTCTCTGTTCTAATTTTATTTAATGGTTCTTATTTGAACCTCTCCCTATATATATATATATATATATATATATATATATATATATATATATAGGGTTAGCTTATATTGAGATTTTAAATATTTTGAGATTTTGAGATAAATGAACATATAAATAAATTCTTTGAACATAACCAATATAACTGATGAACATATGAATCTATTTAATTTATTTAAAAAACACGCCACTTGTAGGGATTGAACCCTAGACCAACGCGCGTTCATAAAAATTAATTGACAAGTTCATCAAAATGTATTTATATGTTCATTTATCTCAAAATCTCAAAATATATATAAATCTCAATTGAACCAATTCCTATATATATATATATATATATATATATACCACGGGAAGACTAAAACAAAGGAAACGAAAGCTAAGAAGAAAAATTTAAAAAAGAATCCTCGTCCCCAACATCTTCGTCATCCAACATATCACCCCAAAATTTAAATCGGAATGCATAGATTATAAAATGAGGTTAAATTATTATTTCATATTCATACTTAATAAATGTCAATAGAAAGAAAAAGTTCACAATAAACTTAAAGATGGAAGATATAGGATATTAATTGGTAATCATGCATGCTACATTCTGAAATGTTAAGAATTTAATAAAAATTATAAAGTATATAAAGGAATGTTTATTTTGCTATAAATTTAATTAGTGGCTATTATTGTAATATAATTTATAAAAAGCGTCAAAAATGAAGTTTAGGTATGAACTTTTAGCAATTTTGATTTTTCATATTATGTAACCCTATTTATTTTACATTATTATTATTATTATTATAATTATACTAACCCTTTACCGTTTGGTCAACACATTGCATTGATGGATTAAATAATAAAATCAATTACTATAATTGAGAAAAAATATCATAAGTTGACCACATTGCATTGATGGATTAAATAATAAAATTGTATCATGATGAAATTGAGTTTTATTAAAAAGGAAAAAGAAAAAACCCTTGAAGGCACAAGAAAGCAAACTTAGGGCCCGAGACTCGAAAAGAGCTCGTAAAACAAAAACATCAACGCATAGGACAGCTTAAGTCAAAAGACAATGCTTGGCAATAAAATCAGTCGTCCAACTCCATTTCATCCGACCAACGGCCGTGCGCGATATTGTTCATAGCACGCATAGCACTATTGTTGCTATGATCAACCACAAAGTCCCTCGGCCGCATAGCACTATTGTTGCTATGATCAACCACAAATTGTATCATAATATATTATATTTTATGAATTAGTAAAATTAAAATAAAAAATATAAAGGAATTACTATAATTGTGAGAATAATGTGTCGATCGATTACGCAACGAAATCATAATATAGCCATGGCCCATATAAGGTATTATAATATGATTAATTGGTGAACTTGAAATAATAAAAATATAAATTAAAAATGAATGAATGACTATAATGGTGAAAATAATGTCATAGATATATTTAAAAACTCGAATAATGCCATACGCTGACACATCGATCGATTACTAAATCAAATTATACTATAGGACATTATATTACAATAAATTAGTGAACTTGAAAAAAAAATAGGAAGGGATAGCTAAAATATTTAGAATAATATCATACGTTAACTACTTTCTTTGATTATTTCATAAAACTATATGTTAATAAGTAAATAAGAAGTAACAAATTAGTGAACATAAAATTTATTAAACATAAATGTATGACTATAGTTGTGTGAATAATGTCATACGTTGAGCACTTTATTAAATTAAGATTTTATTGAAAAAAGAAAACAAAAAACCCTTGAGAGCACAAAGCGCAAACTAAGGGCCGAGCCTCATTAAAACCCCTCTAAGGCAAACCCGCGAGGGAAAATCCTTAAAGGGGAAAAAGAGTATTCGTTGAAGCACAAAGGTGAAAGGAAGCGGAGGTGAGACAACTTCAAAGGTTCCGGCCTAACCATCACCCCTAAGTTGCTCGGCTTCCCAACACAAAGAAACAACAGACAAAAGACACAAATCAAACACGGAAACCAAACAGCGCGCACCAAAGACGAGTGACGTAAACCCGGTGTATCGTGTAAGCAAAACAAAGGAGGAGATAAAACTTCCGAGATTCAGCTCGTCAATGACGGCCTCCGCTGAATCCCACCAAAACCCGACTCCAAGAGAGGAAGTCGAGATCCAAAAGAGTCCGACCAGTTTCACCCCCGAGCCGAGCTCACCCGGACACGGAAGAGCTCCACTGCCACTCCAACCCCAACTCCAGCTCACATCAGAACAGCCCCAAACCCCATACTTCGCCTGAACCCAACTCTCGGCGTTACCGCCGTCATTCCCAAGCCACCTGTTCACCAAAGCCGCGAAGTCCCTATCAAGCACAGAATCCTCACACAAGCTATTCCAAACAGAGACATAGGTCATAGGTAAAAACCAGCGAGAGAGCACATCAACGACCAAAGCTGCTCCCTGCAAAAATAAAAACCGCCGACCATCAATTCTAGGAGTGACCAGAATCGACGCGGCTCCACCAGACGAGATCCGACCTCCCCGCCCCCAGCCACTAGCTCGCCAGACGACTGTTAAAAAGACGGAGAGACATCCCCACACAATCCGCCACCCGCAAAACTCCCGATATCCTAAACGCCAATCGCGAAAAACACTCCCAAACTGGAGCAGCGGCACAACAAGACCCACAAATCTAGCGAGCAATTCTAACATGACTTTGAGACGACATATCGCGCGCAACCGCAAGCTTGATCTCATCAATGGCAAACGGCCACCATCCCTCCTGCCTATTGCCATTTGCCATAACATCCGCAGGTTGATTACCCTCCCTGTAAATATGAGTAACCATCAGCTGAAAATCATTCAAGATTTTTAGAACATTTTTCCAGGAAGCAATAAAACGCCAAGGAACGTCCGTGGACCGCGACTCCAGAAGATGGACAACATACATCGAATCCGCTTCAATCCACAAGTAATGCCAACCACGATCATGAGCAATGTTGATAGCGGTAATGACCGCTAGAAGCTCCGCTTCAAAAGCATAGCCAGTCCCTCCCTTAATATGAAAACAACCACGAACACTAGCCCAATTGTCACGAAAAACCCCACCCGCGGCAATGTTACCAGGCGCCCCATCAGCCGAGCCATCAGTATTTACTTTAATCCAATGATCCACAGGAGGCCACCAATGAACCTCAATCATACGAGGAGGAGGTGCGACCCGACCTCTGACCCCAAGCTCTCTAGTGATTAAGTAATCACTCCAAGTATTATCCATCGTACCAAGCTTTTGGAAATTGACATCTAATTCTTTCAAGAAAGCTTTAACAAAAGCAAGAATAGATTGGTTGCTAAACTGGAGGTCTTCGAAAATCGTCGCATTTCTGGCATCCCAAATCTTCCACATGAGAGTGAGAATGGCAGCTTTCCAGATCGCAAGAACCTGCGCACTAAAGTGAGTATTCCAAGCAATAACCAAAAAAGAATGAATATCCAACGAATTCAGAAAATCTTCTTTGCCGAACCAAGAGAGCAAAGCAATCCACAAAGGCCTGACTTTGGAGCAACTCCACATGATATGCGAAATGGATTCCGCCTCCAAGTAGCAAATAGGACAGCCATTAGGAGCTGTCAAACCTTGCCGAATAAGAATGTCCATGGTGGGGAGTCTCTCATGAAGAACACGCCAGCATAATATAGAACGGCGGACCGGAATGTAGCCCTCCCAAATCCACTTTCCCCATTTCACTTTGGGAAAACGGTGACATTTGCTAGAAAAAGCAAGAGCCGCCGAGACCTCTCCCTTAAGCGAGTGTTTCCAGAACCGTGCGTCTTGTTCCTCTCCCATAGGGACAAGCAAGATGTCCGCCACAATATCAGGGAACTTGTTGACAAAAGAAGCAGAAAAGTGCCAGAGACCATCATAGTAATAATCCTGCACCGAAAACTGGAGATAATCATGCATAAAATGAGGAATAGAAAGCTTGTCCACAAGTTTGTAGCCGAGCCAGTCATCCCGCCAAAAATACGTGCTATCTCCACGGTTAACATAAATGTAAGAGTCCTCCACCAAATTATTTATCTCGTGCTTGACACCAAGCCAAATAGAAGAATTAGCAATTTGTTCTTTGGCATAACCGAACGGAGTAAGATAACGAGACCTCATGATCTTGTGAGCCCAATCAACACCTTTAATCATCTTCCAAGCCAACTTCATCAAGAAGGATTGATTCATTAAGGTAAACGATTTAATTCCAAGTCCTCCCTCTTCCTTAGGCGCACACACACGCCCCCAACTAACCGAGCATTTAGGTCGCTCATCAATGTTCCCGGTCCAGACGAAGTTCCTGCACTTCTTATCCAAGGAATGCAGCAGAGATTTAGGCCACCGATAAACCATCATTGAATGCACAATCGAACTCTGGATCACCGAGCGAACAAGACAAAGACGACCAGCAATGGAGAGCTGAAGACCTTTCCACCTGGCAAATTTCTGCACAATACGATCGAAGATGGGCATAAAATAAGAGGCACGGGGACGTCCTATGAAAATAGGAACGCCCAAATAGATCACCGGCAGATTCCCAATAGCAAATCCCATGGCACGCTGAATAGCCCGTCTTCTCTCAGTGGGAACTTTGGAGCCAAAATAAATGTTCGACTTTTCCTGGCTGCAAATCTGCCCAGAGATGGAGCCATAATAGGTCAAAATATCCTGAATCTTACGTGCATTCCGAACAGTGGCAGTGCAGAAAAGAATGATATCATCCGCATAAAACAGGTGCGTAGGGAAGTGGGCATTCCTACTGAATCCCATAGGAACGAGATGTCTAGAGTCCACACAGCTGCTTATGAGACGGCTTAAAACATCTTCAGCAATTCCAAAAAGAATAGGCGAAAGAGGATCCCCTTGCCTGACGCCACGAGAGCAAGCAAAATAACCACTGATCTTGCCATTGAACAAAATCGAAAGCCTGGCAGATTGAAAGATGATAGAAATCCACCTGATGAAAGTCTCATGATATCCGTTCGCCCTCAGAACTTGCACAATGAACTCCCAACGAATAGTGTCAAAGGCTTTTTTGATATCAATTTTGCAGGCCATATTGTATCCCCGATTTGTCCTTTGCATACAGTTGAACCCCTCAGAGCTGAGCATAACGCAGTCATGAATATTCCGCCCGCTAATAAAGCCAAATTGGTTAGCAGAAACATGAGTGGCAGCCACCACACTAAGCCTCGAAGCCAGAATCTTCGAAATGATTTTGAATAAGAAATTCGAGAGCACAATGGGACGAAGGTCAGCCACAGAAGCAACAGCTTCCTTTTTAGGAATAAGAATCATAGTGCTCGAATTGCAACCAGTGGGAAGATAGGATCTAGAGAAGAAAGTCTGGACCGCCTTAACCACATCCGTCTTAAGAGTCTCCCAACAACTATGAAAGAACTTTCCCGAAAAGCCATCCGGGCCAGGAGCACTGTTGGAATCCATACCAAAAACCGCCGCCGCAATCTCACTTTCATCAGGAATACAGACCAAAGTATGATTCTGCTCCTCAGAAACAGAATGCTCAATGAGCGCCTCCACCTCCATAGGGTCAGCGTGCGGGCTGCCATCATCAGAAAACAGAGCAGAAAAATGCTCGACAACATGCTGTTCAATGGTGTGTTGATCATAAGTGTCCACACCATTAACACGAAGCCGAGTGATCGACGTTCTCCGTTTTTTAAACTTCGTCAATCTGTGGAAAAAAGAAGTGTTTCTGTCCCCATCATGTAACCAGGTAGCCCTGCTCTTCTGCTGTAAGAGATTATTTTTCTGCGTAAGCGCAATATTCAGCTCAGCCTGTAAACTTACCTCCTCATCAAATAAAGTATCGGTATAGCCAGTATCCGAGATCTTTCCCTGAGTTATAGCTAACTGTCGCTGAAACTCCGCAATCCTCAGATCAACGTTTCCAAAGATCTCCTTATTCCAGTTCTTAATAACAGAGCGAAGCCGCTTCAGCTTCAGCATCACAAGAAGAATCGGGCAGCTAGTGCTAACGGCATTCTGCCACGAAGTACGGACCGTCTCCTGGAACGTAGGATGCAGAACCCACATGTTCAAGAAACGGAACTGACGTTTGCCAGAATAGCAAAAACGATTGCATCTTAAAACGAGAGGAGAGTGGTCAGAAGTAACCCGGGGAAGGATCGAAGTGGTGACCGAGTCCCAAAGATCAGCAAAGCTTTGAGAGAACAGAGCTCTGTCAAGAATGGATTCCACATGACGAGGAAGAAATCGACGACCCGACCAAGTAAAACGCAACCCGTCAGTAGGGGACTCGATAAAGCAAGTATCATCAATAAAGGAACAAAACTCCATACACGAGCTTCTGGCCGGAGAAGCAGTGCTGATTCTTTCATTGGCACCTTTCACGGCATTAAAATCCCCAATAAAAACGGTGTTACCAGAAGTAAAGTGAAGCAAATCTCTCCAAAGATCACGTCTAAGAGTTTGTTCATTAGCCCCATGAATAATGGCAACACGAAAGCAAAGATTCTGCCAGATACAATCAACGATAACCGCCTGAGACGAAGAAAAGATGACAGTGGTAACAACAGAAGGCTGAGCAAGGATCCAAATGTTCGGGCAACTAGGATCTCTACAGTTCTGGTGCACCGGGACTAAATTCACCGAAGTCCAGAAGTTTTGGCGAATTTTACGAAGAGCTTTCTTAGGTTCAATAATACCCAAGATAACAGGAGAAAACGAACTACAATGCTCTTTGAGCAAACGCTTGGACTCGTCCGTCATCCCACGGACATTCCAGGCCATAATATTCATAAAATCAATTCGGATTAGCAGGAGAAGCCCCGCTTCTCTCCACTTGATCAGCCCAGCTCTCTTTAACAACATTATCCATCGCTTGGAAACACGCTTTGCCACTATTGTCAATCACATACTCCCGAGGCTTAGTTCCATTGTCTCCTGATTTCCTCAAACGACTTTTAATCGTTTCATCCGCCTGCTGTGAAACAACTTGACCAACAGATCTTGCCGCTTGCTCCTTTTTCGTGGGACGGCCACGCCCCCTTTTAACCTCCGGAATGGGCGCCTTGGCGAGAGCGAGAATCTGCTCCAATCGCTCAGCTTTCATGGCGTTTTCCATAGCTTTAACAGACTTCTCTCCAGTCGCAGCTGTCTCAACATCAGCAATAATAGTCTCAATTTCCTCCTCCGAGCTGTAATCTGTAAGATTGTTATCAACAACCGACCTCTGAACCGGTTTGGAGATGGCTTCCAAAAGGTCCGAACCTGAACAGATTTGTTCTTGATTTCCCAGCTGAACCATCTGATCTTCAATAACAATCGCTCCTCGCGAATCATCTTCTGCCCTGGGTGCCTGCTCCTGAGGTTGCACGCTCCACTTGATTGGAGCGTTCGGATTCTCCTTAACAACTTCCTTTGACTTCTTCTGAGTAGATTTTTCCTCATGTGGAGCTCCCTGCTGCTCAACCAAACCCTCCTCGGTTTCTATCATAATCCCCACGTCATCATTCAAGATGTGAAATCTATTTTCATTCGTAGTCACCGAGTTCTGCTTTTTCAAAGAAGTAGGACTCCCAGCCGTTTGTCTACGTTCACCATCACGGTTCGAACCACCCGGACCCAACTCTCCCCGGGAATCCGAAATTTCCTGCCATTGCCTCCCCAAAACTTTTGGAGGCTGTTTTGATTCAGCATTAGCACCTCCCCCGGCCTTAGATTGAGCTTTGCGGCATTTATCCGGGGAGTGTCCCGTGATTTTACACCTAGAACAATAGAAGGGCAAATATTCATAAGAAAATTCTACGTGAAAAGAAAAATCATCCGCATCAAAGAGTAAGGTATTAGGGAGAGGTTGTGACATATCTAGTTCCACCAGGATTCGCGCAAACTGCCCAAAATCGCGAGTAATAGAAGCCCCGTCAATCTTGAGAGGATGCCCTATGTATCTAGCAATGCCAGAAATCACCTCAGCATGCCAATATTCAATGGGAAGATAGTGAATACGAACCCAAACATTGGCTAAAGAGGAGTGTTCCTTAAAAGGATCAAAGTTTTTGACCCATTCCCGCATTCTAATATAGCCCTCAAAAATTTCCCAAATCGGCTTAGTCTTGGCACGTAGTTTATCTTCCGCATTTTTGAACACCATCGTATAGTATCCTTTTCCCAAAGGAATGATCTGCCAGTTCTCATTGATGTTCCAAAGTTTAGAAAGCTCCTTCTTGATAATCATCGCAGGCTTGGGTTTCTCTCCTTTACGTAGAAAAAGTCGTCCCGTCATGGCATGTTCAAACAGAGACAATTGTTTTGAAAGCAGATCCTTAGGCATCTTGAAACAGACATGATCTCCCTCTTTAGTAGGCCTAAGGGCGTGGAAGTGATGAGCAGCTATATCAGGTCGACGAGGAACCCTATTCGTAGTAATATCAGCATAAGATTTCATCGGAGGAATTTCAACAGCAGGAACTGTCGTCTCAGTCAACGTGTTTTCACCATGACTGGGTGAGTCTGTGGTATGCTGTTGATCCATCGAATATCCCGAGACTTTTCCGTGTGAAGCAGTCTGGAAGTTATGTGGAGGATTAGGGTTTCGCTCTTTGACCTTAAAACCAGCGGTATTCTTGGCGCCTCCAACATTCACCGAGTTGGCGCGGTCACCTGAGTCCGTCGAAGAGCCAGAAGCTTTCCCTTGTGGAGCAGTTTGAGAGTTATGGGGTGGGCTAGGGTTTCGCCCAGTGCGATTAAAACCAGCGGAATTCAGAGAAAAGTTATTGGAAACAGTCATGGTGCCTCCAACGTTCACCATGTTAGCGCGGCCGCCGGAGTCCGACGAAGGCTGCATCAGAAATCGGCAGGGAAGGCGGCAAGGCTAGGGTTTGGACAAAGTTTCGAAGGTTTCATTGCGCTCAATCCATCGACCTGTCATACGTTGAGCACATCAATCGATAACTCAATAAAAATATACTATAGGACAATATATTATAATAAATTAGTTAACTCAAAATAACAAATTAAAAAAATTTTAAAAATAAATATAATTATGAAATAATATCTTTCGTTGAGAACATGGATCAATTACTCAATAAAATTATACCATAATAAATTTAATGAACTCAAAATTTAAAATATAACATATGAAGGAATTACTATAGTTTTGAAAAT
Organism: Salvia miltiorrhiza; assembly: GCF_028751815.1. Taxonomy (NCBI): domain Eukaryota; kingdom Viridiplantae; phylum Streptophyta; class Magnoliopsida; order Lamiales; family Lamiaceae; genus Salvia; species Salvia miltiorrhiza. Next base: position 3,975,231 of record NC_080392.1, on the reverse strand, counting down.
AAATTAATAAAAATAACAAAAATAAAAAATAAAACACAAATGAAAAAGAAAATGGAAAGGAAAAACAAAACAAAAAGTGTACTATTGTACTATAGTACACTAGTACGCCATCCGTGCGATGCACGACTAACATAACAATAACCGACATATTTAAATGAATAAGTATAAATATTAAATAAAATCAAAAATATAAATAAATGCAAATTATGTTTTAAAATAAATAAAATAATTCATATAATGAAAATTAACATTACACGTACATTATCATTATTATTATTATTATTATTATTATTATTATTATTATTATTATTATTTTCATAATTTATTCATTTTAAATTCATTTTGATGATTTTTTATATCTTATTAAATAATTTGTCACAAACTTAAATTTAAGATGCATATTCTTCATTAACCAAATTTGATGATCTTTACAAAAGAATTAAATTATATAAAAAATAGAGATAAAAATAGATTTAAATAAATGGGAGAAGAGAAAGAAAAAAATAGAGAAAATTTGGAAGAAAAAAAAACTCTTCTTATATAGATTATATAGTTTGTACAATTAAATATTTGGAAGAATATTGTGACATTGTTTAAAGGATATTTTTTAAAAATAAATAGTAGTATTATCTCATCCATTAATTTTATTGTTTAAAACAAATATTAGTAGATAAAATAATGATTAATGAAAATATTTGTATTTTAAATAAAAGAATTAATAAAACCGTCTAACATCATTTCTAAAACAAAGTGGCATCTTGATTAGTGGCCATGCATATCAATATTTTGTTTCCAAAATTGTGTTGCAGTAATAAAAGGAAAAAAAATCTTTAGAAAATTTCTAATATAAATTAAGGGTAATTTAGTAATAAAATAATTTAAATTAGGTAATAAATTTTCAAGGGCATTATGTGTGCACATATTATGTGTGTTTAGCAGTACTCATAAAATAAATGGTCTCTACTCACTTTACACCCTTAATCCTTTATTTTTAATTTTCATGCTCAAAATAAATGTGCCAAGATAAATTAGACGGAGGGAGTAATTGTGATCTAGGATTTTTTTTTTTTTTTTTTAACAATTGTGAAAGAGTTAAGTAGAAACTAGAAGTTGGTAATATTTTCTAAAAAATGTTGAAAATTATTATTTTAAAATAAAAATAAAAATAAAAATAGATACATTTTATAAAAAAAATGTTCAAAATTTGACACACAAATAAATTAAATATGTTGCTATCAATAACTTAAACATGTTGCTATCAATAACTTAAACATGTTGCTATCAATAAATAAAGGTACATTTCACGGGAGATGTGTCCACATTAATGGCCACATACTTTACTTACCAACACAAAAGAACTAATAAATTAGAACGTGCAAGGTCCCCGTAGACCCATGAGTCGGATCTAGATCGAATTTTATATTTAAGAATGGAAATGAGTCGGATCTAGATCGAATTTTATATATATTAGATTCAAATCCGTTTTATTTTTACAAGTGTAGATTTATTTCAGATTCCACGGATTTAAATAATTTAGATACTGATAAGATTCATGAGTCTACAGATCTAGATCCACGGTTCTACTGTTGTATTGATTTAAATAAGAGTACTGCTAAACACACATAATATGTGCACACATAATGCCCTTGAAAATTTATTACCTAATTTAAATTATTTTTGTTACTAAATTACCCTTAATTTATATTGGAAAATTTCTAAAGATTTTTTTTCCTTTTATTACTGCAACACAATTTTGGAAACAAAATATTGATATGCATGGCCACTAATCAAGATACCACTTTGTTTTAGAAATGATGTTAAACGATTTTATTAATTCTTTTATTTAAAATACAAATATTTTCATTAATCATTATCCTATCTACTAATATTTGTTTTAAACAATAAAATTCATGGATGAGATAATACTACGATTTATTTTTAAAAAATATCCTTTAAGCAATGTCACAATATTCTTCCAATATTTAATTGTACAAACTATATAATCTATATAATATATATAAAATAAGAGTTTTTTTTTCCTCCAATTTTTCTCTATTTTTTTCTTTCTCTTCTCCCATTTATTTAAATCTATTTTTATCTCTATTTTTTATATAATTTAATTCTTTTCTAAAGATCATCAAATTTGGTTAATGAAGAATATGCATCTTAAATTTAAGTTTGTGACAAATTATTTAATAAGATATAAAAAATCATCAAAATGAATTTAAAATGAATAAATTATGAAAATTTTAATATATTTTATTTTCTCTCTTCTTACAACTTTTTATTTATGTTTGTGTACGAAAATATTTATTTATTTATTATGACGTATAATAATAATAATAATTATTATTATTATTAGGCAGTGGGGGTGTTTGCGGCAACGGCATATAACCGGCCGTGTAACTACCCTTGCTGCTTACTTGTGGTTTACGTCTCTTCGGTTTGTGCGTTTGAGGATGGTTAGTTTCTGGCGACGGCTTCTCACCGGCCGAAACTTTTGCCTCTAGTTTGTTAATCCTTCGTGGAGTTTAGTTAGGTTGAGCCGACTTCCTTTGGCTTGGTTTTTCGGCGGTGGGGTGCTTACGGCGATGGCGTATAACCGGCCGGGTAGCTACCCTTTCTGCTTTCTTGTAGTTTACGTTTCTTCGTGGGGTTTGGTTGGGTTGTGGGTTGTGGGGGTGCTTACGGCGACGACGTATAACCGGCCGTGTAGCTTCCCTTCTTTTGGTTTAGGCTCGTTTGAGGTTGGCAGACTTTTGGCGACGATGTCTCACCGGCCTTTTTGCCTTCCGAGCTGTTTGGGTTTTTGTTTTTGTAGGGTGAGAGCCGGGATTGTTTGGGGACGATGGTTAGGCCGGAATTCCGGAAACTTTCTCTTCTGCTCTTTCCTTCTTTCTTTTTCGTCTTGTAGACGAGTACTCTTTTTCCTTTTTACGGTTTTTCCCTTTGGGTTTTTCGTAAGAAGATTTTAATGAGGCTCGACCCTTAGTCTGCTTTTCTTGTGCTTTCAATGGTTTTTTCTTTTCTTTTTATAGAAAATCGCAGTTTAATAATAATAATAATAATAATAATAATGATGATGATGATGATGATAATGTACGTGTAATGTTAATTTTCATTGTATGAATTATTTTATTTATTTTAAAACATAATTTGCATTTATTTATATTTTTGATTTTATTTAATATTTATACTTATTCATTTAAATATGTCGGTTATTGTTATGTTAGTCGTGCATCGCACGGATGGCGTACTAGTGTACTACAGTACAATAGTACACTTTTTACTTTGTTTTTCCTTTCCATTTGTGTTTTACTTTTTATTTTTGTTATTTTTATTAATTTATTTACAAAACTATAGTGATTCCTTCATATGTTATATTTTAAATTTTGAGTTCATTAAATTTATTATGGTATAATTTTATTAAGTAATTGATCCATGTTCTCAACGTAAGATATTATTTCATAATTATATTTATTTTTAATTTTTTTAATTTGTTATTTTCGAGTTAACTAATTTATTATAATATATTGTCCTATAGTATATTTTTATTGAGTTATCGATTGATGTGCTCAACGTATGACATTATTCCCACAACTATAGTCATACATTTATGTTTAATAAATTTTATGTTCACTAATTTGTTACTTCTTATTTACTTATTAACATATAGTTTTATGAAATAATCAAAGAAAGTAGTTAACATATGATATTATTCTAAATATTTTAGCTATCCCTTCCTATTTTTTTTTCAAGGTCACTAATTTATTTTAATATAATGTCCTATAGTATAATTTGATTTAGTAATCGATCGATGTGTCAGCGTATGACATTATTCGAGTTTTTAAATATATGTATGACATTATTTTCACCATTATAGTCATTCATTCATTTTTAATTTATATTTTTATTATTTCAAGTTCACCAATTAATCATATTATAATACCTTATATGGCTATATTATGATTTCATTGCGTAATCGATCGACACATTATTCTCACAATTATAGTAATTCCTTTATATTTTTTATTTTAATTTTACTAATTCATAAAATATAATATATTATGATACAATTTTACTATTTTAATTAATCAATGCAATGTGGTCAACTTATGATATTTTTTCTCAATTATAGTATTCATACTTAATATGAAATAATAATTTCATATTCATACTTAATAAATGTCAATAGCATTCAATGATACATATAGCGGAAGTTATATATATAATATGTTAAAATTCATGATATATTAATGTCTAAAAAATTAATATTTGTATAAATTAGAAATTTAGAATGTAGATAATAGGTTATTTCAATTTAAGGAAATAAAATATTTTAATATTAAGGAAAGATATAGCATTCAATGAGTTGTCCCTTCCTTAATTATCGCTAGAGGATAAATATGTAAATTACAAATTCAATTAAAATTTGATTATTTTCTTAATTTATAAAAATGTGTAAAATAACAAAAAAAATCCAATTATGTGCGCACATATTATGTGTATTTAGCATTATTCTTTAAATAATTCTCTTCGTCCACTCATACTGAAAGGAGCATGACGAAAACCCTAGTTTCTACCGTCTCTTTTCAAACCTAGCTTCTGTGCCGCCTTGCTCTCGCCGGTGATGGATTCCGGCGGCCCTCAACTTGTTCCTGATAGAGGTGGGCTCAATCTGCCACCGGTCTCTTCTAATTTTGTTGGCAACAGCCCTCCCGGTTCCGGGACGCACAATACGAAACCGACTTCGTCCGCTGCTTCTTCTTTGGGGATGACAATGGAACACCAGATTGCCCTTAACAAGCCGCCTGCTAGGCTTGAAAACCAGAACTTGGAAAATCAAGGGTTCAGGGGGCAGAAGCCCTCCGTTGATCTGCATGACACCAACGTGCTGCCCAAGGCGTCCTATGCTGATAAAGTCGCTCCAAGGCCTGCGCGCAAACCGGATATCCCTCTCCACAGATTTCATGCCTTGAAAGCGGTCAAACATGGGGAGTCGGCGTCGATCACTATCCCTCGTGATTTATACATGCAACAGGTTTCCAACTTCAAATTCTCTCTTATTGGCAGGCACCTTCTCAATAAAGGAGACAAGCCTCGAACTTCTCTGGAGCTCAAGGATGAATTGCAAAGAATCTGGAAGACGAAAGCGTCATGGACCCTTATGCCTATGGGTAAAGGTTTCTTTACTATCAAATTCCAGTCGAACGAGGATAAAATTCTGGCCATGGATAGATCGGTCTGGGATCTTGCTTCGGGGCAGTTACTTATTCGTGAGTGGGTGCGGAATTTTAATCCTTACAAAGCGTCCTCTTCGTTTGCCCAGATTTGGGTTCGCATTTACTACTTACCTGTGGAATATTGGCACCCGGAAATTATTGCGGGTATCGCTGGGATTCTGGGGCAGCCCCTCCGTACTGATGCTGCTTCTTTAAGCGGTGAGGTTGGGCATTTTGTGCGTGTGCTGGTTGAGATGGATTTAACGCAGCATATACCTGAAACGTTGATTGTGGACGGTGGTGATTGTTCCTTTTCGGTGGAATTCAGTTTTGAAAACTTTCCATTGTTTTGTCCTCGTTGCAAAATGGTGGGACATTCTGTTGATAAATGCCATAAACTGTTGAAGGGGAATTCTGGTAATAAAGCTCCAAACCCACGAAGGGAGAATATGGAACAAAAGCTTCCTGATAAGCAACAAGATCTTGTTCACAAGGATTGGCAGGTTGTTAAGGGTAGACGATCTCAAAATTCCTTTCATGTGTTAGGGGATGAACAACCTGAACTTTTGCCTGGTCCGGAGTCGTTGGATAAATTGACTCGTGGGAGGTCGGAGAACAAGTCGCATAGCAATGAGACGCCGATTGTGAATAGCGATGCTCATAGGGAAGGTGTGGTTGAGGAGGTTGATTCGGAAGATGAGGAATTGGTCCATGGCTCGATGAGCATATCTGCCGGTAAAGTGATTGTGGATGTTGATGAGGGGACTTTGACTAGGCAACAGCAGCACGGCAGTCCTACACGCCAGGTGTTTGGGGAAAGTCCGGTGGATTCGGACTTGAGCATACTTCGCCCATCCTCGGCAGACCAGCGACAGACAGGCGATTCGAGCATGCTGCGCTCTTCCTCGGCTGAGCAGCGACAAATTGGTGCTCTTCATTCCGAGCCCTTGCTGCAGAATGAGCGGGTCCAGAGCTTGGACTTGCATACTGAACACGCACACCAAGTGTTTGATGGCAGGCTGAAAGCTGATTCGGGGCAGATGAATTCGATGGTTGGACATGGCTCTCCGGGAGGTATGAGTTCGGTGCAGACTCAGATGGCTCACCCGGAGGGACAACAGGATTTCGCTGTTGAGCATAGGATTCTGGATTCCGAGGGAGTGCAGATGAGTGAGCCTACAACTGAGGAGGTTACTGCTAAAAAGAGGGTGGCCTTGGAGAATCAAATAAAAGTTGAGCGTTTGCAAAAATCCTTGGGGCAGACTAGTACTGAAACCGTGGGGAAACGGGGTCGTGGGAGACCTCCGAAGCACGAGCAGGTCCAGGTGGCGCGCAAACATAACCTTTCTCTGCAGCAACAAGAAGAAAATATCAAACAGCGACTTAGGAAGTCGGCGGAATCGGGGCATAAACCGACCTCTTATGTGGTGGATCGCAGTAATCGTGAGAGCCTGCGGGTGATGGATTCTGTTGCTAATAAAAGTTGGGCGGACGAAGTGGAGCTGGCTGAGAACCAGTCCACGCACTCTTTCAATTCTTGATGAATATGCTCGTTTGGAACGTCCGGGGCCTCACGGACGAGTCTAAGCGGTTGATGAAGGAGTATTGTCATTCTTTTGCTCCTATTGTGCTGGGTATTATTGAGCCGAAATCTAAATTTCAAAAAATCCAGCAGAATTTTTGGTTGTCTCTGAATATGGTTCCTTGTCACCAGAATTGCAGGCTGCCTCGTCGTTCTAATATTTGGTTTCTGACTCACCCTTCGGTCCAGACTAGCGTTGTCTTCTCCTCTTCTCAAGCTGTGGTGGTGGATTGTTATTGGCAGACTCGTAGTTTTCGTGTGGCCATCATTCATGGCTCGAATGATGTTGGTGAGCGCCGTACCTTGTGGAATGATTTACTCTCGGTTATTAGCATGAATACTGTGTTTATTGGGGATTTTAACGCGGTGAAAGGAGCTAATGAGAGAATCAGCTTGGTTCGTCCGTCCAGGCGTGCTTGTCAGGATTTTAGGGATTTCATTGAAGCTTCTGGTTTTGGTGAGCCCACTACTTCGGGTTTGCGCTTCACTTGGTCGGGACGTCGTTTTTTTGCCTAGACATGTGGAATCCGTGCTTGACAGGGCATTGATTTCTGAAGGGTTTGCGGATATGTGGGATTCCATTAACTCCCATGCTCTTCCTCGGATTTCTTCTGATCACTCTCCGTTGGTGCTGCAATGTAAGTTCGCCACGCCTACGGGTAAGCGTCGCTTCAAGTTTCTTAATATGTGGGTTCTCCACCCTGATTTTCAAAATATGGTGGCTACGTCGTGGAATTATCAGGTGGACGTGAACTGCCCTATTTTCCGTGTTATGTTTAAATTGCGCCGTCTTCGGGGGGTGATTCAGTCTTGGAATAAGATGGTTTTTGGTAACGTCGACACTGCTATTCAGGAGAATCAGCACAATCTTTTGGATATCCAAGCGCATATTGCTGAGTCGGGTTATACAGATGACTTGTTTGACGAGGAGGTGTCGGCTCAGGCTAAGATTAATGTGCTTCTCTCTAGAAAGAATAGTTTGCTTCAGCAGAAGAGTCGTATGAATTGGCTTGTTGATGGGGACAGGAATACGACTTTCTTTCATAATATGATCAAGTTCCGCAATCGAGGGTTTTCGATTGGGCACTTGAAAATTGATGGGGTGGTTGTGCATGATCCGGCGGTTATCGAGGCGCATGTTACGGATTTTTTCTCGTCTCTGTTTACTGAGGATAGACTGAACTCGGTGGATCTTGCTGAGTTGGAAGCTAATATTGACCCTTGGGTTTCTGAGTCGCAGAACAATCAGCTCACGAGTATCCCCCTTGAAGATGAGATTTCTGCTTCGGTGTTTAGTATGGATGCTAATAGTTCTCCGGGTCCGGACGGGTTTTCTGGTCGGTTCTTTCAGAGTTGCTGGTCGACGGTTAAAGCGGATATCATTGCGGCGGTTCGCGCTTTTTTATGCATTCTTATCTTCCGGCTGGTTGTAATGCGAGTACTTTGATTTTGATTCCTAAAAAAGAAGCTGTGGAGACTGTGGCTGATCTTCGACCCATTATATTGTCCAATTTCTTTTTCAAAATTATTTCTAAGATTTTGGCGACTCGTCTGAGTTTGGTGGCGGCAGAGGGGGTCTCTCAGAACCAGTTCGGGTTCATCAAAGGCAGATCGATTCATGATTGTATTGTGCTGGGTTCTGAGGGTTTTAATTGTATGAATAGATCGGGTCGTGGTTCGAACATTGCCTGCAAGGTTGACATTCGCAAAGCTTTTGATACGATGGGTTGGGAGTTTATTTTGCAGGTTCTTCGTGCGAATAACTTCCATGAAACTTTTATCAGATGGATCTCTATTATCTTGAGCTCTGCTAGAATTTCTATTTTGTATAATGGGAATCTTAGCGGTTACTTTGCTTGCTCTCGGGGAGTCAGACAAGGGGACCCCTTATCTCCCATTCTGTTCGGCATTGCGGAAGATGTTCTCAGTCATCTCTTCATCAATTGTGTGAATTCTCGTCATCTTCAGCCTATGAGTTTCAGCAGGGCGAGGAACTTTCCTACTCACTTACTTTATGCGGATGATATCCTTATTTTCTGTAAAGCTTCTCTGAAGAATGCGCGTAAAATTAAGGAGATTCTTGATTATTATGGGCGTTTGTCTGGTCAAGTTTGCAGCGTCGAGAAGTCCCATGTTTTCTTTGGCTCGGGGGTTGCCGCTGTCATGCGATGTAATATCAACCGGGAGTTGGGGTTTGCTGTGGGATGCCTTCCTGTTACTTACCTTGGTGTCCCTATCTTTACGGGTCGCTCTCGTGCTTCTTTTTTTGCCAGCATTTATGACAGAATTGTCCAGAAGTTCTCTCGCTGGAAAGGGCTGCAGCTTTCTATCGCTGGAAGACTTTGTTTGATACGTTCGGTTATTCAGAGTTCTGTCACTCATTCAATGATGGTTTATCGATGGCCTAAATCTCTGCTCCACAGCTTAGATAAAATGTGCAGGAATTTCTTATGGACTGGCAGGATCGACCAGCGGCCTTCCTGCCCGGTTGGCTGGGCTCGTGTTTGCGCTATTCATCAGGAAGGTGGTTTGGGGTTTCGAGATTTTGGTCTCATGAACAAGAGTTTTATGATGAAGCTGGCTTGGAAGTGTATTAAAGGGACTGACTTTGCTCACTCTATTCTTCGCACGAGGTATTTGAATTGTTTTGGTCATGCGAAGTCTTCTCTGGCCTCTTCGCCGGTGTGGACTAGTATTCGTGAGAATGTGAGTGAGCTGGTGGAGAATTCTTATTCCTTCATTGGGGATGGTTCTTCTACTTATTTCTGGCTTGATGATTGGCTCGGTTATAAGTTGATTGATAAGCTTCAGATTCCGTTTTTCATGCATGAGTTTCTCCATCATTCGGTGTCGGATTATTATTTTGAGGGAGTTTGGCATTTTTCTGAGGATTTTGTTGTGCAGTTTCCTGACACGGTCTGCGATATTCTTTTGTTGCCTATTGGGGACAGTGAGGACTCGAGGTTTTGGAAGCATTCTGTTAGGGGTGATGTTACGGCGGCTCTTGCCTTTTCGAGTGCTTGCCATAGCTTCCCCAAAGTCCATTGGGGAGACTGGATTTGGGAGAATTATATTCCTGTGAGGCGTTCGATCGTTTGTTGGCGTATTATTCAGAACCGTTTGCCGACTATGGATGTCCTCATTCGTCAGGGTACCTTGGGGCCCAATCGGTGTTCTATTTGTGGTGCGGCGGAGGAGACTATATCCCATCTGTTTTGGGAGTGTCCGGTGGTGCGTCCGATCTGGTCGGATTTTTTGGGCTGGTTTCATCAGGGCGATTTTGGGCTTTGCCCCGATATTCATAGCTTCCTGGTCTCGGCTTGGAACGCTAAATTTAGCTCTCAGGTGAATTCTTTATGGAAGTTGGGTGTTCTCTCGCTTCTTTGGCGTATCTGGGAAGGGAGGAATCGGGTCGTCTTCGATGACGTTTGCTTTGACCCTCGGGCTGTGATGAGCTTTGTTAAAGTGGCGTTTAAGGAGCTCGATGCGTCTTCGTTTAAAATCGGTTCTGTCTCTCATTCTTGGAAGGATTATTTGACTACCCGTAGTCTTGGTGTTGTTTCTCGTGCGTCTCCGCCTCCGTTAATGATTGAGGTGTATTGGTGGCCTCCTGCTGGCCAGTGGATCAAGGTCAATACTGATGGTTCGGCTTCGGGTTCGCCGGGTTTTCTGGCTGCTGGTGCGGTTTTTCGGGATAAGTTTGGTTGGGTCCGAGGTTGCTTTCACATGAAATGTGGTCGTGGGTTTGCGTTTGAGGCTGAATTCCATGCTGTTATTACTGCGATTGCGATTGCTCATGCTCGGGGCTGGACGTGGCTTTGGATTGAGGCGGACTCGACGTATGTGGTGAATCTGTTAAGCTCTCGTTCCCGGGATGTTCCTTGGAGGTTTGTGGCGGCTTGGAATCGTACGCTTTCTCTTCTTTCGGATATGCAGATTATGGTCTCCCATATTTACCGGGAAGGTAATGCGGCTGCTGACGTTATGGCTAACCCTGAAAGGTCGGAAGGTTGGTGGCCTTATGCGATTGAGGAAGTTAAGAAGGCGGTTGCCTTGGATATGGCCACTCACAGTTTTGTTCGTATTCGTGTTTGATGGCTGTGTGGGTTGGGGTTGGTTTGTTGCTGGGTTGGGTTTTGGTGGTTCTGCTGCTCGGCGTTGGGGTCTGGGATGTCGGGTCTTGTGGGCTGTTTTGCGATGGCAGCTGGCTGTCGTCTTTGAGGTGGTGGCGTGTTTCTTTGTTTTTCGTGGGCTGGAGGAGAGCCTCGGTGACGGGTCCTTACCGGCCGGGGTTCTTTCTATGACAGCCTTTGGTTTTTTCCGTTTTGGGTTTCTCTCTCTTTGTGTCTGGGTTTTTTTCTTGTTCTTTTTCTGTGTTGGGAAGCCGGGTTTATCTAGGAGCGATGGTTCGGCCGGAGTTTCTGAGATTTTCCCTTCTCCGCTTCTAACACTTTTGCTTTTTAGACGAGTACTCTTTTTCCTCACTCCGAGGTTTTAACGAGGCTCGGCCCTTAGTCTGCTTCCCTGTGCTTTCAAGGGTTTAGGTTCTCCTGTTTTTTCCTCTTTTCTTTTTTATATATAATCCTATTTAATCTCTTCGTCCACTAATTCAATACATACTTTTTTTTTGTCCGTCCACCACCTCAAGACCTATCTATTTTTAGTAATTTTTTATTTATATTTTAATTGGAGGGTCCCATACATTTTTTCTCCACTTAACTAATAAATAATACACTTTGTGGGTCTCTTTCTCCACCCAACTAATAAAAATACATTTTCTTTTTAAAATCTGTGTTTTGCCTCTTAGGTCTTGAATTAGTGGACGGAGGGAGTAATATTTATTTATATTTTATATATTTATATTTAATATTTATATTGTGTAAAATATTAGTATTGTGTATTAATTTTTAATATTTATATTTATGTTTTATATTATCAAAAAAGTAAATATAAAATATAAATAATATATATTAAAAAACAAGTTCACGGGTTGGATTTGGGGTGGATCCGGATCTAAAAATTCAAGATTCAGATCTACATCCGCTTTATATATTGAGATTCAGAATCCAGTTCAGATCAATCGGGTCCAAAATTTTGAGATTCAGACCCTGAAAAATGAATCCGATCCACAAATTTGGGCCAGATCCAATATTCATTATCATCCCTAGTTATATTATTCGTAAGAATAAACTTTATGCTTCAACGTACAACTCAGCTTATAAATATATAAAGATAAAAACTTGAGTGCAACATGTTGCAACCATGCAACATGATTGATCCGCAGTATGAAACTCCGATCCGGACCTTTTACATTATTATGTTGCATTGTGCAACATTTTGCACCCAAAATTACCTCATATATAAAATGAGCCCTCCCGTGTGATGCACAAGCTACGCTAGATTTATTATTTTTACATTTTTAAATTATGTAAAAATATCTTAAGGTCATTATTTATGAGTTAGATTAATTGGTAACAAGTAAAATCATGTTTATTTAAATATTAGTATTTGATTTAAAATAGTGTATAATAACAATATTATTAACTTAAAGAATATAATATTAAATTTAATAAGTACTGTATAATATTAATTAAATATGTATAACAATAATTAAATTTGTAGATTGTATATTTAAGTCAATTACATTTTGAACAAATAACATTAAACCATCAAGATAATGAAATTAATAGTCGTCATTTAATAAAACAATTCCCAGCTGTTAAAAATTCAAACTATATTATTCTTAAAATTTCACATTTAAATAGCCCAAAACTAATTAAAAATCAAGAAAAATTCGAATAATATAAAAAGAAAAATTTAACAACAAATATATTTATATAAATGCCTTCAAAAAATTATATTTATATAAATAAATAATTCGTACACATAATTAAATAAATCTATATAATATTTTAAATTCTAATTTTTAGATATACAACGAATTTTTTATTTACAAATTCATAAAAATAATTCTCCTTAATTGCATTAAAAACTACTATAATTCAATGTTTTTTTAATTAAACAATCATGTAAATTTTTTTGAACAAAAAAATGACATCTACTTAATTTTTTTTCATCAAAAAATGAAAACAAAATATATAAAGAGTATGATGTTTAACATTAGAGATAAATGAGAGAGAATAAAAATTATTTCTAACATATTAAATCATAATTTATTCGTTTTAAAGTTTAATTTTTCAATTTTCAAATTGAATTAAAGATTTTTTTTACATTTCAAAATTTAACATTCATATTCAATACTCCTTATTTTATGAATCCAAGTTAACGATATTTTGAAAATAATTAAAATAGAAAAAGAAGAGATTGAAAATTTAGTAGGAAAATTTGAGAAGAGAAAAAAAAAATCCTACTATTATATACTCCCTCTGTTTTTTTTTTAAGTGTCCCATGGAAAAAAAGCACATATATTAAGGAAGTGAGAGTATTACCTTTGTGCCCCTATTTATTATTTTCAAAGTGTAATAAATTTATTCTTCAAAGTTTTTTTGTGAGCATTTGACTAACTAACTAATGAGCTGCTGACCTTTTAGATTTTGTTAAAATACAAACTGTAGAAATTCCACTAAAATTTCTAAGGAAGTTTACGTATGCAAAATCTACAGAAAGTTGAAAAAAAAATCAAATGCCGCTAATATTTCGTCCACCGCCAAAATCAAAAAATTTGTTTGAATTCAAATTTTTTATGATGATATAAAATAGAGAGTACTCAATCAATAATATAAACTTTCTCACGATTTAAAAAATTATGAGCAAAATGAACCCAAATTCACCAATAAGAACTGGTAACCACCATAGTTTTGATCTCAACTCTGACGCTACAACAGATGTTGATCATGAGCATCTAAATGGGTTCAACAATGCATTAGGTACATTTTAATTTTTTATACTTGTTCTTGATCACTTATTTACAAACATTTTAGCATCTAAAAGAATTTGGAAGATTTCGAATATGTTTTCCTAAAATACATGAACTAATCCATTCTTTTAGATACATGTATCTAATTATTACGAAGCATGAAGAATTTGGAAGATATTAAAGAAAAAGGGTAAAGTAGGAAGTTTGTCATTTTTTATTCTCAAATTTTGAAATAGGACACTTAAAAAGGAACAATAAATTTAGCTCAATAGGACACTTAAAAAAAAACGGAGGGAGTATAGATTAGAATCATAGAAATCTTATTCATCTACTTTTTCATTACAAGTTGAATCCTCTGTCGTCATTGATGTCAGAAAATTTATTACTAAGTTATTACTTTTATACCATATAGGTAATGAGTATAGGGAGGGACACGTAAATTAAATGCACACCTATAATGGCGAGACAGATCATGAGAAGCGCTGCTAGCTGTATATTCAAAAATAATATATACTACGTTTTCAAAAAAAAAAAAAAAATATATATATATATATATATATATATCTATACTATGTACTCTCTCCGTCCCACTGTAAGTGAAATCTTTTTTTTTTTGGCACGAGAATTAAGAAAGGTGTATTTTGTATGTAGGTGAAAAAGTGAAAAGGTGTTTAAAAGGGAAAAAAATTATCCAAAAAAGAAAGAGTCTCACTTACAGTGGGACGCTCAAAATAGAAAGAGTCTCAGATACAGTGGGACGGAGGGAATAGTACTTTTCTGATCCATTCTAATAGTCTTATTTTTTTTTCTTTTTGAAACGTCCTATTAAAATAGTTTTATTTTCATTTTAGAACTATAGTTAAATGGTTAAAATAAAATAAATCACACTATTTTTCTCCCAAAATATAAATTTTTTAATCTCTGTATTAAAAAGGAATAAGATTATTAGACCGGAACGGATGGAGTAGTATCTATACTATATTAAAAAGGGAGTTTTCAATTTCAAATTAATTTCAAATCAATTTCAAAATTGAGTGCTAATTTTGTAGTTAGAATAAAATTGAAGGTTTATTTATAAGCTATACATCTTCTTTTTTTCTTTTTCTTTAATTTCTTATTTTTCTATTTTATTTTATTTTTAAAATTGTGAAATTCGACTAATTATAAAATATTTGATATGCATATCAAATTAAAGATCATGGCAAGAGCTTTAATTTGATATATGTTATGTAATTATTGAATTTAAAATATAAAAATTATACTCCCTCCGTCCCGCTATTCAAGTCTCGTTTCTTTTCGGCACGGAAATTAAGGAGACTAAAATTAAGAGTTAAATTGTGTCTTCAAAAAACTTAATGTTAGTTTAATTAACCACCGCCTGCACCACCACAGCACCGCCTGCACCACCACAGCACCGCCTGCACCGCCACAGCACCGCCGCCTGCACCACCACAGCACCGCCTGCACCACCACAGCACCACCACAGCACCACCGCCTGCACCACCACAACACCACCACAACACCACCGCCTGCACCACCACAGCACCACCGCCGGTAAATCACCACAACCCCACCCAAATCGAACTTAGAAATCAAACGATTTCCCCCAACCAAATCTGCAACCCAAATTAGGGGTTATGGTTTTGCAGAGGGTTAGGGGAGATCAGAGGTGAGAGGCGGAGGAGATCAGAGGGAGGAAAAGGGCGGCGACGAGAATTGCTGTCGCTCAGCCAAGGGACAAATCCGGCAGGCGAAGGGCGACTTCCTCCATTGACAGATCCGGCGGGGGCGAAGGACAGATCCGGCGAAGGGAGAAGGACAGATCCGGCGGGGGCGACTTCCTCCGACGACGAGCAGGGGAAAGGCAAGTGGAGGAGAAGACGGCTAGGGCGGTGAAGGTGGAGGAGAAGGCTTCCTCCGGCGACGAGCAGACGACGGCGGTGGAGATCTCAGGCGCAGAGAGAGAGAGACGAGAGAAAGAGAGATAGAGAGAGAGATAGAGAATAGAGGGGAAATCAATTAATTAAGGGTTTATTAGTTGAATAATTAGTGATCTCATTTAATGTTAAGCATCCCCTTATTATTTCCTTTTTAGGAAACGGGACATTATCGGTGGGACAACCCAAAAAGGAAAATGAGACTTGAATAGCGGGACGGAGGGAGTATTTATTTAAAGATTAAAACTTAAGAAAAATCTCTTTCCTCTCTCCTCTTTTTTTTTGAATAAATTTATTTTTTTCAATTATCTTTTAATTTTCTTTTTTTACAATATCATATTATTAATATGAATTGTTATTTATTATTTTTATATTAAACTAAAATATATTTATTTTAAATTATAGTATTTTTAATTATATTTAAAAATTTTATATAATAATCAAATTAATATCAATTTTATATATAATAAAATATAAAAATGTTTTTCGTGCTGCTTATATTAAAAGCAGCTGGTCCAACTCGAGAGGAATTGATATAAATTAAATATGTAGGGAGGGACCGACACGTAAATTAAATGCACACCTACAGTAGTGGCCCGAGAAATCATGAGAAGCGCTGCATATTCATAAATCTATCTATATTTAGTAAGTAGTATTTATTAGTAGTATTATATTAGGACGGAGGCATAATGGAGTATTATATTGAAAGCTGAAATGAAAGCTGATACAACTCCTAAGGAATGTCTCTATCCACTGGCAGATCCAGCTAAGTGCAAGGGGTGCAGCTGTACCAATAAAAAAAAAAAAAAAAAGTAGTATTAATAGTTATATACTACTCCCTCCGTCCCAAGGTAAGTGAGACCTTTTTTTTGGGCACGGAAATTAAGAAAAGTGTATTTTGTGTGTAGGTGAAAAAGTGAAAAGGTGTTTAAAGAGTAAAACTTTTACCAAAAAGGGAAAGAGTCTCACTTATGGTGGGACACCCAAAATAGAAAGAGTCTCACTTACAGTGGGACGGAGGGAGTATAAATTATTTTATATTTTGTGTTTGTACCCCAATAGAATTATAAGTTCAATGCAAAACATAAATCTAACTTAAAAAAAGTTCTAAATTCCAATCCAAAGAAACAATCTATCACCGAAATGAATAAGAAAATGAACAAAATAGACAACAACTTAACCTTCAACCTTCAATGATATATTTTTTTTTAAATAATGTCAAAAATAAATTGTGAAATAGAATGATAGATTTAGTTTTAAAAGATTATTTGATCACCTTCATTGCGAAAGATATAATTCTACAAGTTTCTAATGACGATATGTGAAAATCGCTTTCAACTAACAAGGACTAGTCTAAGAATAAATTAGATATTTAATTTATATATTTCTCTTTTGTATTTTAAAGTGTAAGTTTCTAATGACGATATGTGAAAATCGCTTTCAACTAACAAGGACTAGTCTAAGAATAAATTAGATATTTAATTTATATATTTCTCTTTTGTATTTTAAAGTGTATGATTATGTAATTATCTGTCGCACCCCCAAATTCAAAATCCTAGATCCGCCACTGTCCGTATCAATCACTATTTAATTCTATCTTAAATTTGGAATACATGTATATAATTAGAGCATTAATTCAAAAAAAAAAAAAAATTAGAGCATTAAATATACTCCATTCGTCCCTAAAAATTGAGACTCAAAAGAAATGACACGAGTTTAAAAAATATATATAATAATTGTGTTTGAGTGGAGATTGATTCCGACGCTTTTTTGTAAATAGTAAGAGTGAAAGTTTGTGGGGTCATTTTAAAATAAGAAAATGTCATAACTTTAAGGGACGACTCAATATAGTAATAATTTTCAGAGACGAAGGGAGTAGTAATTAATTGATGAGATATTTTCCGTAAAATACACAAACTTTCAACAAATTCCGATTTTTTTCATTACCTTTAAAAGTTGGAAAAAAAAATATCACCTTTCAATTTTTTCTAATTTTTCCCACGGGTATGAAATACTCTCAAATAAAAGCTGATTTTAGGACTTTTGACTTAATTTTTTTGATATTTAAGTGTGAGAGATTTTCAATTAACAGATACATCGGCTTTATTATGTCACCTTTATTATCCCTCACACTTAGATATCAAAAAATTTAAGTCAAAAGCCCTCAAATCAGCTTTTATTTGGGATATTTCATACCCGTAGGAAAAATTAGAAAAAATTGAATGGTGATATATTTTTTTTTTCAAATTTTAAAAGTCATGGGAAAAATCAAAATTTGTTGAAAATTCGTGTATTTTACGGCAAATATCCCTTAATTGGTAGCCCAAATATGTTAATAGTGATTAATTCATTTATCCACACATGCTAATAGTCGGTGGTGGGCTAAAATAAAAATAACTTTTAAAATATAAAATATGAACTATTTTCAACCCTTAGATCATCAAAATGAACGGTTGATTCATCACCTTGTTGAATGAATTCATGGTTGTTGAAAACTTAATGGAATATCCTAATCCTTGTTTTGATGATACCAAAATCCATAGGTCTTAATTGTAATAGACTAGAACTGTTCGAACTCAAGTGTTAGAGTTCTTTTCTAGTTTAGTTTGTTGTTCTGAAGACTGAAGACTGAAAATACCAACTGAAGTATCAGTTGAAGAATCAGTTCGGAACTGATTACTTAATGCGTGCCACGTGGATTCAACGGACTGATACTAAAGTCAAGTATCAGTTAAACATTCTTCCTCGGACTGAACCTCCAACGTTCAAAGGAAGCTACGTACTCCAAAAAGTACAGCCGCATTAAATGTAGAGATCTCAGGATCATCCCTCTCTGCAGAGGTAATTCCTATTTGGTGGCTACTTTATCAGAGACGTCACATCTCCTGCTCTTCAACATAGCCGTTCTCACAAAACAAGGAACCTCGAAGATTGAAGCCTCAGCCCAAATTCGAAAAGCTCTCCAACGGAAGAAATCTTGAAGACGTTCTCCGCCAACGGATCTATTAAAGACCTCTCCTATAAATAGCGCTCGAGGATCACTTCAATCTTCAGCGATTCAACAACATAAGCTGGAACTCTGCCAAAATAGTTTCTCAGCCAAAAGGTTAACCTCCCCAAAGCTTGAATCGAAGAAGAGAATTCCAAAACAAAAAATCAGTCACTGCTGATTACACACATTCTCTTAGACCTTAGGCAAACCTCTGTTCACCCAGAAGCCTAGGTCAAACTAGCTCCAAAGAACTTGTTCTTTGAAGTTTAGTTGGCAGGATTTCAAACCTCTCTTCGAGATACTGAATCCAGTGTTTGAGTGAAAAAGGAGTTCAGGAAGGTACTCTGGCTCCGTGAGATCCTAGTGCAAGGTCGTGCTAGGAGTGAGAAATTCAACGCGAGTGAAGTGTTGGTACTGAAGATTGGTATCTTCAGTAGGTTCGGTTGTGTGCACCCGGTAAGCACACAGTTCGGTTTGCAGTGCATCAGTTAAGCACTTACGGAGTGAAGTTGTTGGTCTGATCAACCAACCGTGGATGTAAGAAGGTTTTTCCGAACCACGTAAAATTCTATGTGTTATTTAGAGCTTTCAGTTTTACATTATTACTTGTGTTCTTACATCTGATAAACTGAATTCTGATTAACTGCAAAGAGAAACCTAAGTCTAACAATGTGCTCAACCGAGGCTATTACGAAACAAAGTTATTTCCGCTGCGTATGTTATCAGTCTGACTGATCTATCCTCTGATAGTCAGGAAGACTTGTAACATCTATGTCTTAGCAAACTCGACTGAAGCCTTAACGTGTATTAGTTAAGTTCCAGTGACTTAACTGATAACTCCTTACTGAAGAGTATTTCAGTATCAGTCGTCAACTCTGTTTGGTCAAAACTCCTTTCTGTTAACAGTTGTCTTAGTTTGCTTGTAAAGTTTCGTTTTGATCTCTATCTTGAGATCCCTCTATTTAAGAGGAGAAAAATAGCCCATAGGTGTATCCCCCCATACACCTATTCGAGACCATCCGGACCTAACAATGGTTCCAAATTTTAATCTCATAAGTAGCAAAAAAAATATTTTTCGCAATTCATACATTTACACAACAAATTCATGCCGTAGTTCGTATTTTATATGTTAAGAAGTGTTTATATTATAGCCTTCCCCTATATATATATATATATATATATATATATATATATATAGAGAGAGAGAGAGAGAGAGAGAGAGAGAGGTTCAATTGAGATTTCTAAATATTTGTATAATTGAAATTAGATCTCATCCATCTATTTTATGTAATCTAATGGCTATCAATTTCGCTGAATTTTTTTTTGTGAACAAGTATATAATTTTAATGAATGCGATATATTTTATTTAATATGTTCACTCCAAGCTTCGAACTCTTGTTCATCAAAATTATTAACATGTTCATCACAATTATTATTGATTTGTTCAACGTTTCGCAATTTCGCAAAATATTTAGAAATTTCAATTGAAACATTAAATAGAATAATAATGGAAAATTATTTTCAGTCATTTGATCATCCAGTTAGAGTTTATAATTATTATTTTTATATTTATTTAAATTAATAATGGATTATTTTGATTAATTAATTCAAAGTTAGGATATATAATTTTTTAAAATATTAATTTTTAATGATAAATATTAATTAGAGTTTATTAAATAATAATATTTAAAAATTTTATATAAACAATTATAAAACAGAGAAATTAAAAGTTAAACACGATAATACACACTTGTGGGACAAAGGATCTCATCTGGCATGTTAGAGTAGATCGACACGCCCTAACATTTTTCATTAGGTAAAATGTGTTAACGAACCGTCACGCACCATTTAGAATCTTATCTCAATTAGAGGGTGTTTGGCTAAACTTATTTTAAAGAGCTTATAAGTTGCACAACTTATAAGATGTTTCAAGAACTTATAAGTTGTAGTTTCTTAAGAGCTTATAAGTTGTCAAAGTGTTTTGATAATTGAACTTATAAGCTAGAGAGAGATTTTTTGATCGAAGAGAAATAAACTTGAATGATTTATGATGAAAATAATAAATTATAGTTAAAAAATATTTAAAAAATGATTGTTGCATATAAAATTATAAAAAAATAAGTTGGGGTAGAGGAACTTATTTTTTGGGGAGCTTATTTTTGGAACTTATAAGTAGTTTATAAGCTTATTTTGCCAAACACTTTGAAAGAGCTTATAAGCTCCTAAACAACTTATAAGCTGTTTTGAGGAGAGCTCGCCAAACACCCTCTTAGACATAAACGTAAGGGTCGAGTTAATGTACTAGCTTGTGCTATAATTTATTATTATTATTATTATTATTATTATTATTATTATTATTATTATTATTATTATTATTATTATTATTATTATTATTATTATTATTATTATTATTGTTAATTTAAATAAATTTTATCTATTAATTAATCAAGAAGAGACGAATTAAAAGGATATTTTTTCAATTTTTTTTATTGTATAATAAATTAAGCGCTAGAGATGAAATTGAAATTATGTGCTATTTTATTGTTAATGTTGTTGTATAATACCGCAAATAATTGAAGATGCCCTAACAAAAATATATTCCTTTTTATTGCAGAAACAAGCTCATGAGGCTACAACTTTTTATGTTACATAACAAAAGCATACTATGATTAATTAAAGCATAACATTAAACAAACATACGCTATATAGCTCCTCTCTCTATATACATATAATTAATTTCTGCTAATTAGGCTGAGAGCGATAACAACGCCCATGTTTTTCCCATCTCCGACGCCACTAACTCGGTGAGTTGGTGGCGCGTGGTGGGGAGTCAGCGGTGGCAGCCCCCCACCCTCCTTCCCATAATTTCCCGACGCCGCTGATCCGCCGCCAGCTGGCACTTGGTCATGAGCGGGTGGTGCGTGGTGGGGAGTCGGCGGTGGCAGCTCACCGCCCTCCTTCCCATAATTTTCTGACGTACGCCGGTTACTTGGTGAGTAGGCGGCGCTTCGTTGGGGCTCGGCGGCGCAAGCTCATGCTCATCCCTCCCACAATTTTTTACTATCCAAAACATGTTATGTTCCGCTTATCTGGTGGTGATCATCTCAATAAGGGTTGGTTTCCCCGGTTTCGGAGCCGGTGGCGGCGGAGTCCTGGGGCGGCTGTAGTCCGCCACTCCGGCCGGCAATTTCCGACTGATCTCATTGAGTTGGTCGCATTTTTCTGCTTCACAATTAATATGTTATGCCTGAATTTCCTAGCTGAGATTCAGTGTCTCATATATTTATGTTAGTCACTATGTCTCACTCTCTAAGAATGATCAAAAATTAAAATTACAAAAAAATATATACCATATCTTTGAATTTATCAACCTAATATTAGCTAATAAAGGTGATATTAAATTAATTATATATTATAATTAAATACAATAAACCCTAGTTAATAATCATAAAATTAAATTAAAACATACAAAGTTGAAATTGAAGAAAATATATATAAGAAATTATATAAACAAAACTGAAAGTAGGACATCAAGTGTAGTACACCGAATCTCTCAATAATCCTAGTAAGGAACCACACAAGTTTTAATAAAAATGGTTATTGTATTGTGAGTGGAGAAATGGACCACTTAAAAGTAGTGTTTATAATGATAATTAATTGTATTGTAAGTGGAGAATATAGTTTACCATATGATAGATAGTTTCCAAACATAAAAATAGACTAATTTTTATGAACATTTCAAAATGACAAAAAGAAATTATTTTTTGTATACGAAGAGTGCATGTGTTTTTAGGAAATTTGTTTTGCAATGAAAACTAGAAAACAAAAGGGGTCCATAATTAGTTGATGCATATTTTGAGTTTAGGGGGATGATTATTACCTGTTAAAGTTCTGGCTTGAGAATTGATCACACGAGCGCAGACAAAAATGAGTAGCAAAGATCTCATTGTGTAATTTATAATAATACTTCTGTCGCACGAAAGAATTTTTAGGAAAGAATGACACGAGTTAAAAAAACAAAAGTTGTTGAGTGTATTTGAGTGAAAAAAAAGTTATTGAATGTATTTGGAATAGTGAAAAAATATTTTAATTAATATTAAAAGTGGCGAAAAAGTAAAAATAAGAGTAAATGAGATATTTATAAGTGGTGGATATAGTTCAGAGTCAGGGGATTTTTTAGGACAATAACTTATGTTGATTTGAAAATTAGGACAAAAACTTTCGGATTTGTAAAAATAGGACACTAATTTTTTTTAGAGTAAAAATAGGACACTAATTAATAAGCGTCGTAAAAATAGGACATTTCTCGGCCGATTGACTGAAAAATGTCCTGCGGATGCAACACTTATTAATTAGTGTCCTATTTTACTCTTAAGAAAAATTAGTGTCCTATTTTTACAAGTCCGAAAGTTATTGTCCTAATTTCCAAATCAATCTAAGTTACTGTTCTAAAAAACCCTCGAACTCTATAGTTCAAAAATAAGTAAGAAGTTTTTTAGTGGATGTCCGAAACACAAAAAATAAAAAGTTTATTCATAGACAGATGAAATATTTAGTAGTGTTAATGATCAACAACTATTAGTTGGGAGTATTTATAGAAGACATGAAAGCATAAAGCAAATTCTTACGTTCAAGTAAAGTTACACCTACCTCACTATTAGCGGCTTTAATAATTGGTCACTTTCGTGAGTGGCCAAACTTTCGTGATTGATGATGAATTTGGGCTTTTCATGTGGGTGTACACTCATTTGGGCTGGAGTAGTAATTGTGTTTGTTACGTTTTTGAAGTTGATTTAATCGATGTGCCTTTCTATGATGGCTGCTAGGGCTATCTATCGGTTCGGGTATTGTCATATTTCACTAACTGTTCCCGAACCGTTTTAGAAGCGGTTATTGGGTAACCGAAATACCCATTTAAAAAAAATTAAAATTCAAATAATTTGCTAGATAAAATTCAAATAATTTGCTAGATAGAATATTTGAACCCTGGTCTCCAAAAAATACATAAAGCAATTTATGCACTAAACTAAAGCTCATTCTTATACTTTAAATATATCATAATTTTATTTTAGCTAAGAATCGTTCTAAAAAAAATAAAAAAAAATAATGAATTAATAATTAAAATGTATATAATATATATATTAAATAATTTTAAGTTATTTCGGTTAACCCGTTTCGGTTATCGGGTTAACCGATACCTGAAATTTTTCTAAAAGTAATACCCGAAACCGAATCGATAACCAAAAATTCGGTTATTGAATACCCAAACCCAAGAATTTCGATTCGGTTAACGGATTATCCAAAACCCGATAACCAATTAGTCAGCCCTAATGACTGCTACATAATTAAATATTTGAAGTTTGGTTCTTGAACATTCTTATTAGAGAAAATGACAACTAACCATATAGAATCGAATATAGTCATTTTCGTCTTAATCTGTCGTTAAATATCATTTTAATAAAAATTAATTATAATTTTGGTTATTTATGTCGTTAACGATATTTTTTTTTAATGATGGTTATTTCGGTCGTTAATTTCCGAATAAATTCACTCCCATCTTCTTGTTATTTTTTATGCTGGTGATTTCTTGTTTTTATTTTTAATGTTAGTTTTGCAAGCTAGACGTCCAAACTTCAGCCTGTTTATCACCTGCCAGGTTCTCGACGAAAGTCCCAAAAGGAAAAGAAAAACAGATGCGTAACAAGAAAGAAACAGCACAAGCACATAAACTGTTCGACAAAATGTCAGAACAAAAATCACAACAAAAGCAGAGAAAATAATAAATTCCGTAGGGCTTCAATAGCAGCTCACTGCAAGCCAACAAAGGCTAGTGTTTGATTTGAACAAGCTTAGGTCAGTGTTGGTTGAAGAAGACATGATGATAATTGATAGACACTAGCAATTTCACAACGAATCAATGTGACAAATCTGACTCACCAGAGGTTATTCTCCTTCACATCGGAAGAGGTTGTGATGTTACTATTCTTAATTTCATAATTAATTTTAAATTCACTATGCCTCATTATCTGATTAAACCATTGGGAATTGTGAAAGAATAAGGATACTTCACAATCTAGTTTTTTTCTTAAAGATGATTAATAATAGTTCCCCATTTCCCCTCGTGGTGAATCGAATACCCGACCTATTAATTAGAGAGGAAGTGCCTTACAAACATGAGTTACGCTTCATTGTCCAATCTAGTCGTGATAGCTTAGTTGTGTATTTATTCTTATTTTTTTCACAATTCACAACCAAATGTATTTTACACACATTACAAGTTCATCATCTTTTACTTACAAATTATATAAATTTTATACACAAATTTCTGAATTTAATTAATTAGAAACTGCTTGAATTTGTTTTCCCTCATAAATAATTACCTAAAATCTTGTGGCTTAAATTAGAGGCTATAGAATTACAGCCATATATTTTCTGAATTTTAACGATATAAGCCATGAATTATACGATTCTCATTTCGAATCAATATGACACATTCTATTTTTCAAAAGCATTTATATGCACTAAATTACACAAACTAAATATGAATCCATATAAATTAAACTGAATAGATTTTTATTTAAAAGTAATTATTGATGTTACAAAGAAAAACCAACATATCTACTATTCAACTCCATTGAAAACAATCATTCAAAAATGAATCCAAAATTCATAATATCTTGTCCTATTTTTATATTTGGTAATGATTTTACAATACAAACAATATGACCCCACACATTTACACACTTTTACTACATTAATTATACTCTTCTTAATAACCATCATTCAATGTCAATGTCAATAATTTTTTCTCAGCCCCAATTGACGGGGATTTCATATGACATATTCTCCTTCCCCTTTTTGTTATCAAGCCGTAAATTATTCATGATCACTGTAGATTGAAAGATAACCAACTGCACTCAATCGGATTCTCACAACACCAATGCAACAACTATCAATTCTATCTAACAATATGAATCAAAAATACAACAGCAACACAATGGGAATTTACGTGGTTCGGATAATCTCTTATCCTACATCCACGGGAAGTAAATCGAAGATTTTATTGCCAAGAATCAAGAGTGAAGTTACAGCACACGAGCAGATCAGAACACATCTCAATCTCTTATGAAAACACACACCTCTCCACTTTACTTTTTCCACTCAGTATAAGATGAAGAAGGAAAACGAAGATGATCACTCTCTAACTGAAATTCAGCTGCACTTGTTCTGTTTTGTTGATGAAGACCTATCTTGAACAGAAAGAAACTCATCAACGGCTGAGATTGAAGTCTGCTCCAACGGCTCCATATTCAACTAACAGACTCATTACAATATTGCTGATAGGTCCTTAAGAAAAATATCCTTTAAGACCTTCAAGTTTCAGTATATTACACAATCATCCCAACACTCTCCACCTTGGTTGTGTAATAAAAGCTTCAACTTCCTTCCAATCTGCCCCACTACAGGGCTATCAACATGTTAAAGAACTTACTGCTGCCTAAGCAGCACACTTACAAGATTCAAGCAATGCTTGAACTTATCAACAGTTAAAGCTTTTGTTAGCATATCTGAGGCATTATCCTCAGTACCAACCTTAACAACTTTAACCTTCCCCTTATTCACAATATCTCTGATGAAGTGGTACCTAACATCAATATGTTTGCTCCTTTCATGAAACACCTGATGCTTGGTGAGGTGTAGAGCACTTTGACTGTCACAGTTTATCTTCACACACCTCTGTTCAAGTCCAAATTCAGATAGTATCCCTTTTAACCATAATGCTTCTTTCACAGCCTCTGTTAATGCCATATATTCAGCTTCTGTAGTTGAAAGAGCTACTACAGATTGGAGCACAGATTTCCAGCTAATAGCTGATCCATAGAGTGTGAAAATATAACCTGTTTGTGACTTTCTTGTATCCACATTAGCTGCGTAATCAGAATCCACATACCCCTCTAATATATCTTCTTTTACATAATCATGTTTCCTAAACATAATACCAACAGATGATGCTCCTTTAAGATACCTCAGTATCCACTTTAAAGCTTCCCAATGACCTTTTCCTGGATCACTCATGTATCTACTTGTGACACTTATAGCATGAGATAGATCTGGTCTAGTACATATCATGCAATACATAATACTTCCAACAATATTAGAATAGGGTATATTTCTCATGTACCTTTTATCTTCATCAGTCTTTGGCCTTTGATCTGAACTGAGTTTGAAGTGTTGCCCCAAAGGAACCTGCACTTGTCTGGATTCTGCCATCTGAAATTTTCTGAGTACCTTTCTTATGTAATCCTCTTGGAACAACCACAATGTACCAGCCTCTCTATTTCTTAAGATATCCATACCCAAAATTCTCCTAGCCTGTCCCAGATCCTTCATTTCAAACTTAGCTTTCAGATCCTGCTTCACCTTTTCTATTTCATGTTTGCTGCTTCCTGCCACTAACATATCATCTACATATAGTAGAAGATATGTCATTCCATATTCAGCTGTGTTCTTGATGTATACACAGCTGTCATAGTTAGATCTTATAAACCCTATAGCCTTCATGTGTTCATCAAACTTGAGGTACCATTGCCTCGAGCTTTGCTTCAGGCCATAAATTGATCTTTTAAGTAAACACACCTTGTTTTCATTACCCTCGGCTATAAAACCCTCTGGTTGGATCATGTATATATTCTCTTCCAAGTCTCCATTTAGGAAGGCAGTTTTAACATCCAACTGCTCCAATTCCAAACCATTTTGAGCAACTATAGCTAGCAGTAATCTGATAGATGTATGCTTCACCACAAGGGAGAAAACCTCATTGAAATCTACACCTTCCTTTTGTGTAAATCCCTTTGCCACCAATCTAGCTTTGTACCTCAGTTTCTCAACACCATCAATTAGCTCCACCTTCTTTTTGTAAATCCATTTGCATCCAATGCATTTTTGCTTCTTAGGCCTGTCCACCAGTATCCATGTCTTGTTCTTATACATAGATTCCAATTCTTCATGCATTGCTTTTATCCACTGATCCTTTTCCTTACAATGAACTGCTTCTTTATAGTTTTTAGGCTCATCATAGTTGATCTCTTCTGCTATGTTGAGAGCATATGAAACCAAATCTGCATGTCCAAATCTGTTTGGTGGATGAACTTCTCTTCTTACTCTATCTCTTGCTAATTGATAGTCTGCCAGATCAGTTTCTTGTTCACCTTCATCTGATAATGCTTCATCTGCATCTGATTCTATTTCCACATCATCATGTTGCTGATTTTGAGCAAGCTCCTCCTGAGTAAACTCCACCTCGAAGTGAGCTGCTTCTTTTCTTACAACTTCAGCATCTTCCTTTTCTAAGAAAGGCATTTTCTCCTCTATAAATGTCACATCTCTGCTTATCAAGCATTTCTGATTTGCAGGCTCAAGACACCATAACTTGTAGCCTTTAACTCCCTTTGGATACCCAAGCATAACACATCTCAATGCTCTAGGCTGTAGTTTATCTTGCCTAATATGAGCAAAAGCTTGGCATCCAAATATTCTCAAATGAGAATATTCAGATTTCTTTCCAGACCACAGATCATTAGGCACTTTATAATTCACAGCAGATGAGGGACATTTATTAATAAGATAGCATGCAGTATTAACAGCTTCCCCCCAAAACCTCACAGGTAATCCAGAGCTAGTGAGCATGCATCTTACCCTTTCCAATATAGTCCTATTCATCCTTTCTATAACCCCATTTTGTTGAGGATTTGCAGGTACAGTTTTATGCCTTTTAATCCCCTTAGACTTACAGTAGCTTTCAAACTCATCAGATAGAAATTCTAATCCATTATCAGTTCTTATACATCTAACCTTAAGATCAGTTTCATTTTCTACTTCAGCACACCATTGTTCAAATTTAGAAAAAGTGTCTGATTTCTGCTTGATGATATGAACCCATAATTTTCTACTATAATCATCTATAAGGGAGAAATAGTACCTTCCTCCATTCATCGTGCTGACTTTTGCTGGTCCCCATAGATCACAATGAATATATTCCAATGGCCTTGTTGAAACCATTTTTCCAGTTGGGAATGATGTTTTCTTGCTTTTTCCCAATATACAGTCTTCACAAACTTTTAGTTTGACAGGAGTTGTTATGTGGAGAATGTCTTGTTTCTGAAGTTGCTTTATTCATTTTTCTCCAACATGACCCAATCTTCTGTGCCACAGCTCAGTTTCACTTGAAGTGTTGATCTCTGTTTCTCCAACAATGGTGGTGCCTATAAGGTGGTATAGGCTGTTTTTTCTTGTCCCCTTCAATACCACAGTATCACCTTTCTTCACATGAAGAAAACCAGCATCAGACATGAAGCTATATCCTTTCTTTTCTAGCATTCCTAGTGATATTAAGTTCCTCTTCAATTTGGGAATGAACCTGACTTCTGGTAGGATCTTAATCTGTCCAGCATGGTTCTTTATCTTTACAGAACCAATTCCTTTCACCTGGCATGACTCATTGTTCCCCAAAATAACAGATCCCTTCACCCCAAATTCAATGTCTGTAAACCAATCTTTTACATGACACATATGGAATGTGCACCCACTGTCCATTATCCAATCATCACCAATGCTACGATTCACAATGTTCAGCATTTCTGCACTTTCACATCCTTCAGTGATGTCTGCAGAATTTGACTCCTTGGGTTGTTCTGCTTGTTTCTTTTTCCAAGAGTAGCAGTTCTTAATGATGTGTCCAGGTTTCTTACAAAAGAAACACTTTCTCTCTTCCTTATCACCATCCTCTTTCTTCGGTTTCTTTTGAAACTTCTTATCAGATTCTTGAGGTTTCTTAAACTTCTTCTCTTTCTTGGACTTGGCTTTTACATTCAATCCTTCAGCTTGTGCCTCAGTCTTTGATCCTGACATTTTCTGGAGTTCCTTTGCTTTGATGGCTGACTCCACCTCTTCCAGTGTGATGGATTTATCACGGCCAGACAGCATTGCATCTTTTAGGTGCTCATATGACTTGGGCAATGCATTTAACAAAACAATTGCTTTGTCTTCTTCACCAAGAATCACCTCTATATTCTCCAAATCGTCTATTGCTTTATTAAATTCATCCAGCTGCTCAAGTATGTTCTTGCCATCCACAATCTTAAATGAGTAAAGTCTTTGCTTCGAATACAGTCGATTTGCCAGAGATTTCTCCATGTACAGACTTTCAAGCTTGCTCCACACAGCTGCTGCAGTCTTCTCCTTGGCAACTTCTCTTAGAACTTTATCACTTAAGTTCAAGATAATTGCACTATGAGCTTTCTCCTGCAATTCGGCATTCTTGGCATCGACCACTCCGGCTTTATCATCGATTGTCTTCGCATCCTTTGGTTCTTCCCTCAGAAATCCAGCTAGCCCCTGCTGCACCAGCAAGGCTCGCATCTTTATTTGCCAAATGGCAAAATCATTCTTGCCATTGAACTTCTCCGCTTCATACCTTGTTGTCGCCATCGCCGATCGAAAGCAATTACAAGATTTGTAATCACAGTAATCGCCGACAAGATCAGATCGCAAAGATCGCACCGCGGGTTGGAGGTTCCCACAGACGGCGCCAATTGTAGATTGAAAGATAACCAACTGCACTCAATCGGATTCTCACAACACCAATGCAACAACTATCAATTCTATCTAACAATATGAATCAAAAATACAACAGCAACACAATGGGAATTTACGTGGTTCGGATAATCTCTTATCCTACATCCACGGGAAGTAAATCGAAGATTTTATTGCCAAGAATCAAGAGTGAAGTTACAGCACACGAGCAGATCAGAACACATCTCAATCTCTTATGAAAACACACACCTCTCCACTTTACTTTTTCCACTCAGTAAAAGATGAAGAAGGAAAACGAAGATGATCACTCTCTAACTGAAATTCAGCTGCACTTGTTCTGTTTTGTTGATGAAGACCTATCTTGAACAGAAAGAAACTCATCAACGGCTGAGATTGAAGTCTGCTCCAACGGCTCCATATTCAACTAACAGACTCATTACAATATTGCTGATAGGTCCTTAAGAAAAATATCCTTTAAGACCTTCAAGTTTCAGTATATTACACAATCATCCCAACAATCACAGAACAACGAAGTTCATTTTCCTCTTCTTTCGAATCTTCAGTCTCGACTTTTACTTGTACATGTGAGATTTTCAATAACATAGTTAAATAATTATAGTATTAATATATATATATATATATATATATATACATATATATATATATATATAGGGTGGGCTAGAATAAAAACACTCTTAAGTGTATAAAATATAAACGTTTCTTAATGTACGAATTTTATGTAGAACACGTATAAATTTATCCAACAAAGTTACGAATTGCGAAAAATAAATTTTTGTTACCTTTGAGATTCGAACTCAGGACCACGAATTCATCCAACAGGGTTACGAATCAACCGTAGATCTTGATTATCTAAGGGCTGAAAATCATTTATATTTTATACACTTAAAATTTCATACTTTTGGTTTCAGTAGTGCAACTTGTCACACCCCAATTCTTGAATGAATAAATATAATCGATGTGCGACTAAAATCATAGAAATAAACAAGGAAAAACCTTGTTAAAACCCGGATAAAATAACAAGTCGGGCTAGTCCCCTTTGGATCACAAGTTTAGTGTCATGCTTCTGATAACCCATATTTAGAATGAAATACTTGTGAAATAATAGTCTCGGCTCAACAAAATATATAGAAGTTGAGAGTCTAAGCTCGATAAGAAACATAATTCAGAATTTACATAAAGGTCTTATGTTTAGAGAAACAAGAGACAAAAGAGCTAGTACAACAGCGGAAGACAAAATACGGAGTTGAACCCTAGCCTCAGCTCCGCCCCGTCAGCACCGACCAATCAACCTGAAAAACATTTGAAAATATTTTTGGGCTAAGTACTAATGTACTTAGTGGGCTAGCATTTTTATAAACATTTCATAATTATAAGAGCAGTTTATCCAATTATACTTGACATGACTTAGAAGGTTTTTAAGTGAATAACTTCTAAACATGTTGAAACATTTTATAATATTGCGCGCATTTGTCACACTCCCTTTCCGTTACTCGCTGTGATCCCGGACCTTTTAGCCACCGACGGATCCATTACTCCTGCTTACTGGAACTGAGGGCGTAACCCAGTCAAGTTCCCATTTGGGACCCAATGCTCCGGAACACATCCCGTCGAGCACCCTTATAACGCCTCATACATGATTAGTGCCCGAATGGAGATCAATCCACCGAGTCAGCTAATAGGTGTACACAATTCTCAAATAACGTGTTAGGTCAAGAGTGAACCTCGATCGATTCATTATTGCGAGCCTTAAACAGAGCAGAGTGCACAAAAATATTTTTATCGGATAAATAGTTTTCATTTCATTGAAACATTTAAGCTCAATAGCTAAATCATACATTTGGAAAATAAGCCCACCTCGTTGCGCCTCTGCAAACAGGTAACGTCACTCTCTCTCTCGAGTCGTTACTTCCAAACGAACCTTCATTGTCATGAAGAATCGATAAGAAGAAGGATCATCATAACAGAAAACTAACTTCCTATATACTTAAGCTCAAATAGGGAAATAAAACTTAACACCTTAACTCAACTGCCCTGTCAGCGCTGACTTGGCAGTCAGAGCTGACTCGGCAGAGCTGACTCACAGCCAGAGCTGAACTCGTCAGCCAGAGCTGACTCGCCAGCCAGAGAAATCGCCCGCCAGAGCAGCGAAGTCCTTCAGAGCTAACTTCCAGAGCTAACCTCCAGAGCTGACTTGCCAGAGATGACTCAACATCACATCAACTGCCAGAGCTGACTCACGCAGCAGACTCAATAATAATAACACTCAAACATGCTCTCTCTTGATCTAACACTCCTCAAAAACTTTAAACTTAACCTATCATGCTCAACTTCAACTTAGAACACAAAACTCAAGAAAACCCTATTATGCATTTTTAAGTTTCACGCACAGTACAGCCATTTGTACAACCTATACTCTATCATGCTTGGTAAAAACAATGATAAACAATGAACAAACCTAGCATGCTCCTAAAACATAAACACAAGTTACATCGACTAACAAAAATCGAAGAACAAGTGACGACGACGAAGAATATAGCCGGGCTGCCCTCTTGGGTTCCCTTGCTATGGTTCGAACCAACCTTAACTCCTTCATTAAACATGCTCAACATCTACCCAAGAACAACATACTAAAAAAACTCACGACGATCCGTCGTCGTTTCAAAATAAAGTCGAGAATCGACATTTTTCGACGTCGACGAAAATCGAAAAGAAAACTGTCAAAACGTAGGTTGAGATGTTACCTACGTAGATACGTGCTCGAAAAGGTTATCAGCGCTCGTCTCGGTGCTCGAATCGGAGCTCAAAAGCTTGAAGAAGCTTCAATGGGGTGGTGTGTGTTCTTGGTGTTGTGTGTGTGTTTGGCGTGAAAGTGATGGCTGTGGGGCTGACCCACAACCGCCTTTTATAGAAGGGGAAAAGCCTTTGGGCGGTTGGGGGGGGTGGTTAAGGGTAGGGTAGGTTAGATATTTAGTCGTTAAATATCTCGTTTCGTCTTGTCTCGTCTTAACGACTAACTACCCGTACTTTTCGTTACTCGCCCTCTCAACCTCTACTCACTTTCATTACACTCGTAATTCTATATAAATATAGAAAATGCAAGCTCGTTCTCGAAATTCTGATAAACGAGATTTACACGTTTATCGAGAAATTCCGATTTACTATTCACTCATCGTCCAAAAATAAAAATTTTCATTTTTGGACTCCTATCGAAAAACTAAGAATATTTCTCGACGACGTGCACGTAAGATTTTTGAAAGTCGACAAAAAGACGAAATAGCAGTATTTTACTATTCATCGTCAAAAAGTCAAAAATTCGGAAAACGTCGTAACGGACTCAGATCTCACTTCCGAGTTCACCGTTCTCATTCAAATAATTATCTCGAATTATTCGAATACTCAAACTCAAGCAATTAAAAGCTTAAGGCCCAAATAAAATTAAAGCCCACTCATAAAAATGCTTGAATGCTTAACTAAATAAATATGCAAAGCATATAAATTTAATTACTAAATTTACAAATGCTTTTGTAAATCATGTTTGTTGGAATTAAAATAATTTCTTTTTCTCAATCCGGCGTGAATCATCTTAAATCTAAGTTCAGAAATTATTCTAAACTTAATATTAATGGGCGGGGTATTACACAACTATATATTACAAACCATATCAACATTTCAATATTAATACCCTATCTTTGAAACCGACACTATAATTAACTTTGACCCGAAATTATAAAACATGTCTACCAGAACTCGAACTAACCATGAATTTGTTTGCTAAACAGTGATAAGATGTGAACGAGCACATTCTCAGTATTTATGCATCTTATTGTATTTTTATTGAAGATAAATTTTTGTATTGATATTAGCATCCAAAGCAGACTAATCACAAGTGAAATTTCTCAATGTGCTAATGAAGAAAACATGGTTTGAAATTTCTCATTTAACATGTTCATATTATTATATCCATAGGACAACATTAATTCATCCAAAATTCACAATCAAAACCTTCAA
Source organism: Salvia miltiorrhiza (assembly GCF_028751815.1). Lineage (NCBI taxonomy): Eukaryota > Viridiplantae > Streptophyta > Magnoliopsida > Lamiales > Lamiaceae > Salvia > Salvia miltiorrhiza. The sequence continues at coordinate 3,941,000 of NC_080392.1, read as the reverse complement.
ACGGGAAGTTTAACAATCGAAATATCACCAAAGCAATACACTCATGAAATGCGATCGACTCTAAAAGGCCAAAACTCATGAATATTATTTTAGGAAAAAAACGAATAAAGAATTGTTAAAACATGGTATTATCATAATGCATAGAGAAAGATAAAGAGAAGCAAATGATTGTTATTGTATTTCTTGATGTTTCTCATTACAATCATCCTCTGATTTATAGTATAAGTGTACGTTTTGAAGAGCTACAAAGTCATACAAGGTAGCCGATCTTCAGGGATTTTGGTTAACTTTTGACTGAATTTGCTGCTATTTCTGACTTTGTTTTTCTGCTATTTCTGACTTTGTTTATATTTTCAACACTCCCCCTCAAGTTGAGTGACGGGATTTCCGATGCTCAACTTGTCGAGAACTTCTGTAAAACTCTTGGAATTGACGGCTTTGGTAAGAATGTCTGCAAGTTGGTCCTCGGATCTGACAAAGGGTAGGGTCACGATCCCTCCTTCGATCTTCTCTTTGATGAAGTGCCTATCAACTTCAACATGTTTGGTTCTATCATGTTGCACCGGATTTTCAGATATGCTGATGGCGGCTTTGTTGTCACAGAACATTTGGCATGTTTTTGTTGGATGAAGACTTAACTCCATTAGTAGCCTTCTCAACCAAAGAACTTCAGTCAGCCCACTCTTGATTCCCCTGAATTCTGCTTCTGCACTTGAGAGTGCCACTACCTTTTGTTTCTTGCTTCTCCATGATACAAGATTCCCTCCAATGAAGGCAAAGTATCCTGCTGTTGATTTCCTGTCAACTGGGTTTCCAGCCCAGTCAGCATCAGTGTAGGCTTGTATCTCGAGATGTCCAGTCTTCCTGAACAGTACTCCATAATCAAAGGTTCCTTTCAAGTATCTCACAATTCTGAGTGCTGCTTCCATATGGTCAGCTTGTGGTTGGTGCATAAACTGACTCACAACTCCAACAGCATATGCAATATCAGGCCGAGTATGGGAAAGATATATAAGTTTCCCTACCAAACGTTGATATTTTCCTCGATCCGCCAATTCAGCTCCCTTCACAATCTGTAGCCCATGATTGACAGCCATAGGCGTCTCAGCTGGCTTGCAATCTAGCATCCCAGTTTCTGCAAGAAGGTCAAGAGTATACTTCTTCTGATTGATAAAAATCCCGTTCCTCGATCTGAGTACTTCGATCCTGAGGAAGTACTTTAGTCTCCCAAGGTCCTTCATTTCGAACTCCTTGAAAAGATTTGCTTTCAACTTCTGGATTTCTTCTAAGTCATCCCCTGTTATGATCATGTCATCAACGTAAATGACTAAGCAAGAAATAAGATCACCTCGTTTCTTCAAGAATAAGGTGTGGTCTGAATTGCTTTCCTGGTACCCGAACTTCTTCATAGCTGTGGTGAATCTTCCAAACCAAGCTCTGGGAGACTGTTTGAGTCCATATAAAGTTTTTTTCAATCTGCATACCTTCCCTTCCTCGAACTCATCTGAAAAACCTTGGGGTGCATCCATGTATACCTCCCGTTCTTCTTCAAGCTCACCATGAAGAAAGACATTTGTAACATCAAACTGATGAAGATCCCAATCCTTGTTTGCAGCAATGGAGAGGAGCACCCTGACAGTGTTCATCTTTGCCACAGGCGAGAAAGTTTCTGCATAGTCGATCCCATATGTTTGTGTGTAGCCTTTTGCAACCAGCCGAGCTTTGTATCGCTCAATAGATCCATCGGGTTTTCGTTTGATTGTGAAAACCCATCTGCATCCCACAGTTTTCTTCCCTTTTGGCAACCGACACTTCTCCCATGTGTGATTCCGGTTTAGGGCTCCTATCTCTTTCTTCATAGCATTTCTCCAATGCTCGATCTTCAGGGCTTGCTCTGCTGTTTGTGGAATCTCCTCATCATATAAGGCCGCTTCATAGGCTGTGGCATTTTTGGACAAGTTTCCCTTGGCGATATTCCCAATTGAGTATCGCGAATTCCTCACAATTTTCTCTGGGGCATACCGTTTAGGAGGTACACCCCGATTACTCCTGGGTGGTAGCACATATCTCCCAGTATCTCCATCTACTGTATTATCCTCCTGTTCTTCTTCAATGACTTGAGAAATATTATCAGCAGAATCAGAAGCCACAATAGTAGGTTCAGAAGATCTTACCTCAGATATCAGTGGCGGAGAAGATATAGGCTCATGCAGCGGACTAGATTGTTCTGGAGTGGATGAAACATGCTCGGTGGTTAGGTTAACTTTTTCTGTTGGATCTGCTTCCAGGACTGGCATTGGTAACCAACTTAACAAGTCGATCTCACTCTTATTCTCACTTTCACTCTCCCCCTGACTGTTAGGGTGGTTACTGTAAAAATACTCAGTTTCGAGAAAGTCACATTTCATAGTGGTCACAATTTGACGGTTTTGAGGGTTGTAACATCTATACCCTTTTTGATTGACCCCATAGCCCACAAACACACACTTGATAGCGCACGGAGAGAGTTTTGTCCGCTCATGTTTGGGAACATGAACGAATACGGAACAACCAAAGATTTGTGGTTGCAGCGTAAGGGCAGTGGGTATATTAGCCAAAGTGGATAATTTTTGTAATGGGGTTTGAAGTTTGAGGGTTCTAGTGGGAAGGCGGTTTATAAGGTAAACTGAGGTTGCGACAGCTTCGGGCCAAAAATGGCTGGGTACCTTAGACTCAATCATCATAGCTCGGGTCATTTCAAGCAAGATTCTATTCTTTCGTTCGGCAACACCGTTTTGTTCAGGGGTATGGGGACAAGTGGTTTGATGAATTATCCCTTTTTGTTGACAAAAGTTCTGCATGTTATGATTGACAAATTCACCCCCGTTATCAGTTCTAAGGACTTGGATATTTTTCTGGAATTGATTTTGCACCATGGCGAAAAAATGAGTAAATTTATCAAAAACTTGAGATTTATTTTTGAGAAAATATGTCCATGTCATTCTAGTGCAATCATCAACAAAAAGCAGAAAATATTTAAACCCTTGACCCCCGGCAACAGGTGAAGGACCCCAAACATCAGAGTGAACTAAAGAAAAAATAGAATCGACTTGAGTATCACTGGGTTTAAAAGGTTGTCGATGACTTTTAGCCAAAACACAAGTTTCACAAGACAAAGTATTATTTTGCATAATGTTAGGGAATAAAAGTTTAAGGTAACCCGTGGATGGATGCCCTAACCGACGGTGCCAAAGCCAGGCTTCCCGGTCAGCAGTTCCGTGAGCCAGCATCACCTTGCCTTGTTGAGCTATCTCATCCACATAGTACAATCCATCCCGCTCAGTGCCACACCCAATAATCTTCCCCGTTCTGATATCCTGAAGTAAACAGAAGTGAGGATGCATAAGCATGGTACAATTGAACTCTTTAGTAACATGGCTAATAGATAAGAGTTTGTGTGAAAGAGACGGGACATAAAGACAATTTGAGAGACGTAAAGTAGAGGAAATTTCTATAGTTCCGGCTCCTTTAACACGAGTCAAATCACCATTTGCAGTCTGAACATGCGTACGATGTGATGTTGATGACTTAATAATATCAGTTTTATCAAAAGTCATTGTATCAGTGGCTCCACAATCAAAAATCCACCCTTTACCTCTATCCCTATTATCACAAGAGGTTTGATATGCAGCGGAAGTATTTAGGGAATTTCTACATAATTGAGAGGTGTTTTTAGTATTATGTAGAGGTTTGGGGTGGTTTTGTAATTTATGGAAATCCAGGGGGGTAGTTTGCATAAAGTGGGGCTCTTTTTGCAATTCAGGAGAAGTGGGAGGGTTTGGTGTGAAAACACCAAACCCTATACCTGAATTTTGCCTCACCAAGCCTCCCCAATTCTCTCCAGTCGCCTCCCCCTCAAATCGGCCTCCACCATTCTTTGGTCCTGCAGCCTCTGCCGGACGATCTACAGCTGCTCGGTCCACGGCTGGTGCCGCCGCCCCCACGGTCAGCGGCGACTGATTTCCAACCGCCGATATCTCCCTCGCGCCCCACGGTCCAGAGGCTGCCAGTCGGTCGACAGCCATGGCCGCCGCTCTTGCGGCCCACGCCGGTCGGTTCTCGGCCACTGCCGATCCAGTCGGTATTGCTCCGATCTGTTCCGAATTTCCTCCACTTCCGTCCGCCATTTTCCCTTTCGCAACCTTGGAATTGTTTTCCCACCACTCCGGTGTGTTGCCTGGACCGGCGGCGGTGTGTGGCGGTTGGACCTCAGGCCGCTGAGTAGGGCGGTGGGTGGCGGCGAGTCCGGCTCCGACCCCTCCCGATGATGAGGCATCGATGTCGGAGCGATTGGTTGCCGGCTGCAAGTTTTGTAGTCGGGCGGCCTCCCTTTTCACTTTTGAGAACGCCGACTCGACTGAGGTAACGGGAACTTTCTTGAGAATGTCCCGACAAAGTTTATCATATCTGCCATCTAATCCAGGGAGGAACTGAAATAATCGGCAATTTCCGATTAATTTTCGGTGCTTATTAATCCCTTCTTCATTGCAGTTGATTGGATTTGGGTCTCTTCGACCCATTCTGTGGATTCTGTTTGGATTTGGGTTATTTGAATCTGTTTGGTTTATGGTTTCAATCTCTCCTGGCATTTTTTTTTTTCAGGAAATGAAGAACAGAGGCTGCCTTGATTTGGTGAATTGGCTAAGAAAGGTTTTGGTTTGGGATTATGAACGATGATGATTTGTTTCTGAGTTCCTAGGATTGAACTTGCTCTGATACCATGTTAAAACATGGTATTATCATAATGCATAGAGAAAGATAAAGAGAAGCAAATGATTGTTATTGTATTTCTTGATGTTTCTCATTACAATCATCCTCTGATTTATAGTATAAGTGTACGTTTTGAAGAGCTACAAAGTCATACAAGGTAGCCGATCTTCAGGGATTTTGGTTAACTTTTGACTGAATTTGCTGCTATTTCTGAGTTTGTTTTTCTGCTATTTCTGACTTTGTTTATATTTTCAACAAGAATGATGAATACTTTTGCACTGTTTTCGCAATTATTATCAAACGCTAATTTGGCAAAAGTATAACAATGTAAAAAGGTGTTAATAGGAAAAAATACCCTACTTAAGGTGTATATGAAAAATGCCCTACTTTATAAATTTAAGCATTTTATGCCCAATTAAATTATGTGAAGAACCTATTTTACCTCTTGATATTTATGGGTTTGCTTGTTTTTTTTGTGAAAGTTTTACACATTTGACCGATTTGACAGCTATCAGTCATAAAAGTCAACGATATCGGTCAAATGTATGTAAGACTTTCACAAAAATCCAAGTAAATCCATCAACATCAAATGGTATTTAAAGAATAGGGCATATAATGCTTATGTTTATAAAAGAGAACATTTTTCATGTACTAACTTAATGAATATGACATTTTAAATTTTCACTCAATAAAAAGTGTGTAATAATGTAAAATACTATAATTACATACTTTTCACGACTATTGCACGATTTTATAAAATCGTGTAAAAAAATATGTAACAATATAAAATACACTATTATACCAAATAAGAATATTTAGATTACAATAGCTACTATTTCCATGTTTTTATTTATGCGAATAAAATTTCCTTTTACTACATAATTTTGAACAGAATAGGTGCTGCCTAGCTCTAAACTAGGGGTGGGAATCGGGTCGGGTTCGGGTACCCTACCCGAAAAAATCGGGTACCCGAACCCGAAAATCAGTGAAAAATAGTACCCGATCCCGAACCCGATTACTAAATCGGGTACCCTAATACCCGACTCGGGTATTCGGGTACCCGAATTTACCCGAGCTGTTAATGAATTGGATGCCCAAAAATCAAAATGCTTCCAGATCCAGAAATGTAGGGGTGGGAGAAGAGGCAGAGGACGATGGTCGGAGGCTCGGAGCTCGGAGGCGGCGCGACGCTGTTGCTATGGGAGAAGAGGCAGATCTAGAAAAGAACATGCCGGAGGGGACGGTGGCACGAAAACCTCTCGACGGCGTCGCGGTGGAAGGGAGGGCAGCGGAACACTGGGGGTTGATTCTGGTGGTGGCCGTCGATGGGTGCAGAGGGGCGAATCGAACATAACGCCTGCTGTCGGAGCTAGGAAGCGGCGCCGGCGACTGGAGACTGCTGCTGCTGCTGCGCGGAGGCGACTCGAGACTGCTGCTGCGCGGTGGTCAGGTGGGGGAGACCGGCGACGGGGTCGCCGCTCAGGTACGGAGGCGTGCGTGTCCGAATTTGGGATTTGGGGTTTGCGAAATTGGATTTCAATTGGAAATTGGAATTTGGGATTTGGGGTTTGCGAAATTGGTTTGCGAAATTGGATTTGGGGTTTGCGAAATTGGAACTTGGGAAATGGGATTGGGAAGGCCGAAGGGATTCAACAAGGGAAGTGGATTACAGCTGTGCCGAATTGCCTTTTAAGTCAATTAATTCGGGTATTTCGGGTATACCCGATACCCGATTTTTTTACACCCTAACTATCCGAACCCGACCCCGACCCCTAATTTTTCGGGTATAGGGTACCCGATACCCGATTTTTTCGGGTCGGGTATCGGGTACCCGATTACCCGATCCCGAAATTCCCAGCCCTACTCTAAACATCAATAAATAGAATATTCGACCGTACACGCATGCATAATGCATTAACCATCTTAATAAAATAACACATGATCCGTATTAATTAACTTTATTGTCACACATTCGAGCAGTCAATAATGTTTATTTCAAATAAAACACAAACGCGCGCAGACCCCAACCATCTTCTTCGGTGCCGAATATTACAACCTCGGCCAAATGAAAGTGTCATAATTTTCATGGACGGAGGGAATATCATAAAATAATTTCTGAAACGCCTCCATGTGCGGCTTCAGCAGCGTGATCTCAAGCAACCAACTCCCATCACTCTCCGCACCAACGAACAAAAAGCACTTCCCTTCATACGGAGCCGCCGCCGGCCCCACATAAACCGGCTTCCCCCACCCGAAATCCGCTTCGAATGAGGGCAGCCGCGCCCAGCTCGTGATATCAAAATTAGGGCACCTCATGGTGTTGTCTCTGCGGGCAGTTTGGGGGATATTCGGCAGCTGCACCTCCAAGTAATCAACAGCCGACCTCAAATACTCGTCGTTCATTCGGGCCACCGACGCGTGGACTTTCCCCGCCGCGAAATCCACCGGATTCGACACCAGCTCGCCGCACAGAGCGGTCGACGTCGTGTAGAAGATCACGTTGCCGAAGAAACCGGAAGGCAGGGGCGGCCTCAGCCTCGGGCGCCCGTCCACCGAGGATTGCAGCCTGGTTTCTTGGTCCGGGGCGAGGCCGCGGGCCGCGCAGACGCAGCGCCACACGTGGCCGGTGACCACTTCGTACATGGTGTAACGGGATTTGCATCTCTGCTTGAGGGCGCGGAGGTGGGCGGGGGTGAGTTTGAACGTTGAGTGTGACGTGTCGGTGCTGGGGAGAGGGGTTATGAGCGTCGGCAGGGGCTGGTATTCGTCGTGGGGGAACTGGGGCTGCGGCGGGCAGCGAGCCGAGAGGAGGCGGCGGTCGAGGAGTGGGGGGATGGCAGCAGCGGTTACGCCGCGGGTGGCGTCGGACCACGTTTTGATGAAATGGAGGACGGACATCCCGTCAGAAACGTGGTGGTCGTTTGCAAAGCCCAAGGAAATGCTACCACATTTGAACCGTGTCAACTGCAAGAAAAACTTTCCTTTGTGAGAGGTCTTGGGTTCAAACCCGTCTGAGTGCGGATAGTTTTCTCACATTTGTGTGAGTAGAGGTTCCACCAGCGTACAAATTGCTTTTTCTTTTTGTGAAACATGTGCGAGTTGCTTATTTGATTATACTCCCTCCGTCCATGAAAGAACTTCCTAGGAGGGAGTGGCACGGGTTTTAATAAAATGTTGTATAGTGTATTGAGAGTGGAGAAAAAATTGTAAAGTGTATTGGGAATTGTGAAAAAGTATTAATAATTTATTGTGTTGTTTTAATTAATGTTATTTGAGTGGTGGGAATTGTCTTAAAATGGGAATATTTTTTAAGTGGTGGGGTATTGTCCCAAAATAGGAAAAAGTAGGAAGTTCTTTCGTGGACGTCCCGAAATAGAAAAATAGGAAGTTTTTTCATGGACGGAGGGAGTATAAGAAAAGGATAAAAATATTCAAACATACCTGCAGCAACAAAAGTGGGAAGGTGGAAGTCCCCCAAGAATAATCGACTTTAGGGACGAGAGAGAGGTCGGGGACGCGGGCCGCGAAACCACCCAAGTCATCGACGGTGGCGTCGCACTCCGCCTCCACGAACAACACTCCCTCGGCGTTGCAGTTAATCTGGATGCGCCCGTTATCCGCCTTCTCCAGCCTCCCTGCATATGGGTAGAAGTCAACCAGAACCCGCCCAAGCGCCGCCTTCAGCAAGCCAACGTCAAAGAAGTTGGCGGCGCCATTGGAGCGGTACAAGTTGACGAAGCGACTGTGGTAGGTAGCCGGCATTTGTAAGTCCAAATTCGACAGCCACAGACTTCCACTTGGAGTTTCTGCCATTGGCCTCACCATCGTCGATTCTTTCACATTCATCCTCATGTTGTGTGTGTGTGTGTGAGAGAGAGAGGGGAATTTCCTACGTCCCACAACCTAGGAAACAAACCCATATAAAGAAGAAGGGTGGTTAGAGTGAGTGAGAGAGAAGGAAGTAGTTGAGATTGAAAAAAGAGAATTAGCCTGCAAATTGTCAATGCCAGATCCCATGAAATCTATTAATTATATAAAGCAATACATAATTTATGCACCACGCTCCATTATTACATAAAGTATTATACATATATCATATCACAGACCGTGCAGATTCACGATTTTCAAATTGGGAATATGATGCAGCTGCACCCCACGTTCTTAACTGGATCTGCCACTGCGTGATTCTTGGTATATTATAACGATTTAGTATCCCCACATGGGCATGGCCATGGAATAGTTTAACTTTAACAATACAGTTAAGAACACAAACGTATAAATAAAATAAGAAGCGTGGCAGCCGTTTATTATTATTTATTACTAGTATATCACCCACGCAATATGCGCGGGGATCATTTTATTTTCTTGATATTAAATAAATTTGTAGATATAATAATATACATATAAAATTTATATATAAGCTTGATTAAATGAAAAAAATTATATATGTATTGAAGCTATATAAAGAAGGCAAAAAATATATTTAGAGGGTGTTTGGCTGACCTTATAATTAAGCTCTTTAAAACAGCTTATAAGCTCCTTCAAAGTGTTTGGAAAAATAAGTTCCTAAATAGCTTATAAGCTGTAAAAATAAGCTCTAATTAAGAACTTAATTATAAGCTCCCCAAAAGATAAATTCATTTCCCCCAACTTATTTTTTCATTATCTTGTAATGAACACTCATTTTATAATAACTCAACTATGATTTTTTATTTTTCTCATATATGATTCTAATTTCATTTTTCTTTGATTTTCTCTCAATAACAAAGATTTTTTCTTATAAGCTCAATTACCCAAACATTTTGACAACTTATAAGTTTTTAAGAAACTAAATCTTATAAGCTCTTAATTAAATGCATCTTATAAGCTCCAAGAGTTTATAAGCTTAGCCAAACACCCTCTTTTAGAATGCTTTAAATATACATACATAAAATTTGTGAATACACATTCTAAATTTGTCACAGCCCACTATCCCAATGACGGGTTAACCGGGGTTATGACTTAGGGTGAACAATAAAAAATGGAAATGGACAATTACTTAACATTAAAGTATATGGAGATGTCACTCATAGATAAAATGCTAGGATCATATATGATTATTTGGATACTTATAAAACACATACATAAATGAGAACTGATTAAGGTGGGTTACCCAATAACATGTATCCCAACTTCATAACATAGAGCTATCCTAATCAAAGTATTTTGCAGCGGAAAACGTGTGAGATATACATATGAAGATGTATACTCAAGGTTACATTTCTTGAAATGATCAAAGGAACACATGCTCAACACCATTCCATTCCATCAGCTGCTCAACCTGCACATTTAGAAATACATGCAGGGCTGAGTATAAAAATACTCAGTGGGCACGTATGCCTAAGTATAAAAATACATGCTCAAAACTGTAAATTGTCATGCCATCATAAACAGTACAGCAAGGGAGTTTTTCGCTAAAAGGCCCAAGCTTACTAAGTTCATTTGTGATTCTTAAAGTTCGTCTGCAGACTAAGTTCTCTTGTAATCTATCATATCTGGAACTTTGTGCCGGAGAGGTGGCCACCTCTCACGGTCACTTGACCGGCCAACCCGCTAGATGACTCACGGTCACTGGTGTACACTAGCCCTGGCAGGATAGCTATCAACTGCTCAGGACCCGAATTCGATTGCATCATTGGCAAAGCCAAAGCAGATAGATATCATACTAAAATTTAAACATTTTATGGCAAGACAATACTTGAAATAACTTTAACTCAGAGATTTTGTCATGAAATAACTTGCTTAAACGTAACATTTAAACTCATTTGATATATATGAAAGTAATGCCCACCTGATTAGGCAATGCCTGTCGTTTATTCTTAACTCTAAATCGGTATAGCAGTGTTACTCCTCACGATCCACAAAGCCTACAAGAAATCTATAATCTTAATAGGTCTCCTGAATCTAATATTAAGTTATAGTGTAGTGCTTATCATCCTATGATTCACTTAGCCGGGTTTTGAAAATTTAATAAATAAATAATTGAAAACTAAATTCTTGAGTTAAGGACACCAACAATATCCATACTCGATTTTCTTAAATAATTGGATTTATAAATAAAACCAATTAAATCATAAATACTTTTATTGCATGATGCAAATGCATACTTAACATATGGTAAGTAATTTCTTAAAATATGCACATAATAATAATATAATATTATTATGCAAATCATCTCATGCTTAATCGTATATGCACATAATAATAATATTATTATTATGCAAATTATTCTTTAAATAAAACTATTTAATAGTTCAATTAATTAATATAAGTATAGTCCATTTAATAAAATAATGCAGTCCATTTACTAAAAAAAAATCTGCACAATCCAAGTAACAAGGCCCAGCTGTTTTAATTAAATAAACTGAGCCCAAGTTACTAAATAAAAAATCAGCCCAACCAGTTAAAAATAGAAATTCAGCCCAACATAAAGAAATAACCCGGCCCAACACCCCAAGCCCAAACCTAGCCCATCATTTAACACCCTCACACACACAAACACACGCATATACTCACACACACAAAGCTGCGCGCAGCAGCACGCTCCCCCTCCCCCTTCTTCCTTTCTCCGTTCACGCCGCCCACCGTGGAGCTCGCCGGAGGAGCAGCAGCGACAAGCCGCGCCACCCTCGGCTTTCTACACACACACCAGGACACATAGACGGAGGTAGCACGCAGCCGCCGTCCGCCGACTCTCTCTCTCAAAACTCCGGTGGTAAATAAAGCCCTCAGGCTGTCGCCGATCGTGCCCTTCATCTCCAGCCGAAACCCGCCGACGCGGTCTCTCTCTCTCTCCGGCGAAGCAGCGGAGTCCGCCGCAGACCCGACGCTCGTTTCCTCTCGCTGAACAGATCCGACACCCCATTTCCCAACTCTCTCTCTGCTCCGTCGAATCTCCTCCGGCCATGGCCGAGCAGCAGCGGCACTACCGCCGTACCCCGCCTCCCTCCGCTGAACTTTGGCCGACGGCAGCAGCTTCATGCCGCCACCATCGCCGCCCTCTTCTCTCCCTCGGAACTCTCTCTGTGACTCCCGCCGACGAGCAGCAGCCGGAGCCGCCCGTCGGAGCCCTAGGTTCGGCCTCCTCTCCTCTCGGCCTTCCGGCGACTGCAGCAGCGAGGCTGCCGCCGACCGAGACTCCCATCTCTCACTCTCTCTGTGACAGTGGCCAATCACCACCACCACCAGACGGACAGCAGCGATGAGCCGCCGCCGACCGCATCTGCCTCCTTCCACCCTCAACTCAACTCATCAGCAGACACACAAACACAACAAGCAAAACCAAAACTCAAAACTCCTTTCCTCTTTCTTTTAAAACAGTCATGCTTCATATACGTATACATACACAGATTGTACTTATCATGCCAGTAACTTGACATCAATATAACGTGTATGCATTTTGTTTTGATCTGGTGTGATGGATGTATGAACAATTATGTGAGTTATGCGCCTCTACATGTATGTCTGCAATGGTGTGTGTTGGGTCTCCAATTGGAGTTTTGATTTGAAAGCAATGATTGAGGGAAAATAGTTGTAACTAGAATACATAATTTGAATGTTTTAAAGAAGTAAAACCTTTAGAACGAAGTTGCTGGTTCGTTAATCTGGTGCACCACAAACTTGGCCTGCTCGAAATATTTAGTGGAGGAAAAACTAAAGTTGAGCTTTGGTTGCTTGGTCTTTCACAACGAATGAGTAAAATGATTATAGATAGAAGAAAAATCTGATTTGTTGGAGTGAGATTTGTAATTGTATGGCTTGTGCACTGTAGTTGATGGTAAGGGTTGAAAAAAAATCATGATAATGATGGCAGCAGCTTATTTTGACAAGGAGTAGGTGGCGTATATAAGGTGAGGGAGGAAGCATGCTGATCATGGGAAGACATGATGATAGATGACAAGTGGTAGCATGTGCTCATAGAATAATTTAAACTAAGGCTCGAAATGTGAATAATTAAATCAAGCACACATAAATAACTGAAGACTTCAATTAAAATCTCTATAATATTGAAAATTTTGGATATGTAAAAATCCTTTAAAGTTTGCTAATTGAAATACTAGTGCAACTGTTTAAATACTCAATTTACATAAATATGAGATGCACAAGAATTTAAATAACATAAACTTTCAAAATTTATTTTTGTTGGAATTAAAGTAAATTCATTTTCTTTTATTTGGCGTGAATCATCTTAAATTCTAAGTTTGAAATCTACTCTAAATTTAGCTAGGGAAAAGCGGGGCGTTACAAAATTTGTATAAATCTAATCATAAATTCAAAATTCATAGTCGGTGCGCCAATGACAGCTGGGTGCATGTCATGTGCCAATGAGGCACGCAACGATGCAGAAAGGGGTATTGTAGGGGTGTAATCGAACTGAGCCGAACCGAATAGTGGTGTGCTCAAGTTTGGTTTGTTTAGTATCAAATCGAATCCTGAACTTTACTTACCGAATACTTTGAGGCTCACGAGCAATTCACGAGCCCAATCGAGCCTATACGAACTTTCTAAATTTATATTTATATTCAAAATATTGATTATTTTATTTTAAAAATAAATTATTTTATTCAAAATAATAAATATAATAATTATTTTCTTATAACTAACAAAATTAATTAGAGATTTAATACAATTATTATTAATTTTAATGGATAAATATAAGTTGTATCTACTAATAATTTATATTTTTCAAGCTGAATCACTTGACGAACATGTTCACGAGCTAACGAGCCAAATACTACTAAGCTCAAGTTTGATTTGTTTATTTATCGAGCTTCTTTAAACGAACTTGAACGGGCTTTTTTCGAGCCGAGCTCCGAATAGTTCGCGAGCAGCTTGGTTTGTTCACAGCCCTAGGTATTGCGGTAATTTTTTTTATGTATTTTGATAAATGCAACTTCTTTTCTTTTCCACTTAATTAAGAAAAATGAATAATATAATATTCTATTTTATCTTTTTAATTAGAATGAATTTGATACTTCTCCCTGTCCCTCCACCAGCCTAATGCAGCTAATCGTTGTGAGTCAACTTGCTCCATATTTTTTTTTATTATGCGTGTATGTTTTGTTGAGTAAAATAGTAGATAATAATTAAATATAACTAATAAGTTGCAATTTTATCTTTTTAAATTTATATTTTTTTGGTTGGTCCATTTCTACAGTGGCGGATCCAAGATTTGTTATTAGGGGGTATGAAATTTATTGAAGTACAACGTTTGAAAATATCTACACGGGGGTTCGGGGGCGGAAGTCCCCGAGCCAATATTTTTTAAGCATTCCGTCAGTTTCTTTTTATATCCAAGTAGAATTTTAATGGATTTAGAATTAGAATCAGTCAATTAATATGGTAAATAATTGTTCGCAATTTCATTAATTGAATGACAAGTACATTAAAAGCACATAAAGACCTACTTCTATGCTTCTTTTTTTTTGAAAAAATGTTTTATCTTCTAAAAAATAAACTAATTTCATTATTAATAGTTCATAATTTACTTTAACTTGAGGATCGACTCAAATTCAATATTAAAAATTAATTGATTAGAAAGGAAAGTAAAACAAAAATAACACAAACTAATAGAACAAATAACTATAAACTGTTAAACAATTAAAGTGGATATTATAATTATTAAAATACTATTTTTTCTTGTATATATATATAGTAAAAATAAATAAAAAGATTTGGGGGTACAGTTATGCCCCTTGCACCTATTTGATTCATTTATTGTCTTCAGGGTGAATTGGGTTTGCTCTTATACCTGATGACTTGCTTTCTCCATGATAGCATTTGTTATGATAAATGAATTGGTTGTTTGAGTTTTTTTGGATTATCTTGATTTTTCAATTAGGTTCGATTCTATTTCTAAAATTTTTGGTCAATTTAATATTTTCCCTCTTTCCCACTAAAAGTGACATGTATTCAATTTTGGGCTGTCCCACTACAAGTGGCATGTTTTCATAAATGAAAAATTTTAACCTTTAAAAAAGTGTAGACCCTATCACTTTCAACTCATTTACAATTTCTCCTTAGTTCTCGTACCGAAAAGTTTTGAGCCATTTATACTGGGACGGAGTGAGTATTAAATTTAGATGATTTTGTTCAATTTTATGAGTTTTATAATATTATAATTTTAGAAAATTATCCAATAATTGATTCAAAAAAATATATTAAATGACAAATATTAATATAAAGTAAAATATAAATTTATATTCATAAAAAAATTATTTATTAAAATAATTACTTTTTACTTGCGAATGCGTGTCATCTCTACTAGTCTTTATATATGGGCTTTAAGACCAACTAGAATCATACTCCTAATAGATTTAAGGCCGTAATTATAACATAATCCCATGCCAAAAACAAGATAATTGAACATAAATTAACTAAATATAAACAACCTAATATCTTAATGGGCAAAGGTGCACATTAGCCTCTGAACTTGACACCCCTATAGCCTTTACCCCCCAGGATCGGTCAAGGCGCGTTGACCTCCCTGAACTTTCGAAAGAAGGGTGCACTTAAACCCCTCTGTTAAACGGCCCCTTAAACGCCGTCTGCTTTAATTATTAATTTTTTTTTCGGCGCTCAAACCCTTGCTGCCTCGTCGGACTCCGAGTACAGCAGCAACGCAGGCGGCGGTCGTTCGTCGGACTCCAACGGCAGCAGCGGTAGTCCATGGTGGGTGAGAATCAGGGCTTACCCCTCTGCCTTAAACATGTGATTCCAGAGAGAGATTATGGAGGACGTGAGAAAGAGCGGCGAGGCACTAGCTCCACCGGATACCGCAGGCGGTGGCGTCGGATTCAAACGGAGGCTGTTTCGCCAGGAGATGAACGAGAGGGTAAAAGAGATTGACTGAGAATGGGTCGAGAGAAGAAGAGGGATTTGTTTTGTGTGGGTTCAATCGTGTGTGAGAGAGAGAGAGACGATCTGTGTTGGGGTTTCGAGTTTTGGTGATTTTCTTTGACGATTTCAGATTTGGGTACTAGACTTTCGATTTTTCTAAGAAACTGAGAGACTCTCTTGAGAGAAATAGATAGAAAGGAATTTGGAGATGGGTGTGGTGGTTGACTGGTGGCGGCATGACTACTAGAAAAAATGAAGGAATCTTTTCCGGTGAAGACGGGTTGGGGAAGAACCTTGGGGAAGAACACCCAGTCAGAATCTTAAAAATTTTGAAGAACCTATCGGAATTTGGTGGGGCTCATCGAACAAAATAAAATAAAAATAAGAATAAAAAATAAAGTAGACGGCGTTTGAGCGCCGTTTAACGGAGGGGCTTATTTGCACCCTTGTTTCAGTAGTTCAGGGAGGTCAACGCGCCTTGACCGATCCTGGGGTGTAAAGGCTATAGGGGTGTCAAGTTTAGAGACCAATGTGCACCTTTGCCCTATCTTAATTAGCATATACAAACAGTTAGTTGGTTAGGCCAATGGCTCTCTCTCTGAGAAAAAATAAGGATGAATGTGAAAGAATCGAGGTTGGTGAGGCCAATGGCAGATACGCCGCGTCGTCTACTTGTACCGCTCCAACGGGGCCACCAACTTCTTCGACGTTGTCTTGTTCGTGGTGGCGGAGTGTGACGCCTCCGTCGATGACTTGGGTGATTTCGGGGCCCGCACCCCCGACCTCTCCCTTGTCCCTAAAGTCGATTATTCCAGGGGATTTTCCACTTTTCCAATTTCGCTGATCCAGGTCTCTTCTCACTGTTTTTAGGGTATCACGAAATGGTAAGTGAGACAACTATAGTAGCACTAAAGAAGTTGTTTATGACACTACTAGAAAAACTCACATGCATAACACTACATATATAACGGATATTTTGAAAAACGTCTATGTATGAGCATTTTTTTTAATAGATAAAGTTTTTATAAATATCCGTTATGTATATAGTGTTATCTACAAGAATACATAACAGTATGAAGTATTACATTATATTTTAGCTTTATTTTTAAGTCATATTTTAGCTCTTATTTTTTCACCATTCACAACCAAACGTATTTTACACACACTATAAGTTCATCATCTTTTACTTACTCTCTCCGTCCCACGAATCTTGACACGTTTGATTTCGACACGAGAATTAAGGAGTTGTAGATTAGTGTTTTAAGTGTGTAGGTAATAAAGTATAAACGTGATAAAGTAGGAGAGAGAATGTAATAAAAGTGATAAAGTAAGAGATAGAAGGTAATAAAAGTGATAAAGTAAATGTGTCAAGATTCGTGGGACGACCCAAAAAAAAATACATGTCAAAATTCGTGGGACGGAGGGAGTACAAATTATATATATAAATTTTATGCACAAATTTCTAAATTTAATTAGAAAATGCATGAATTCGTTTTCCCTCATAAATTATTACCTAAAATGTTGTTGCTTAAATTAGAGGCTATAGATTACAGCCATATATTTTCTGAATTTTAACGATATAAGCTATGAATTATACGATTCAGATTCTAATTCAGATTCTCATTACGAATCCATATGACACATTCTATTTTTCAAAAGCATTTATACGCACTAAATTACACAAACTAAGAGGGCGTTTGGCTAAGCTTATTTTAAAGAGCTTATAAGCTCTTGGAGCTTATAAGATGTTTCAAGAGCTTATAAGATGTAATTTTTAAGATCTTATAAGTTGTCAAAGTGTTTGGATAATTGAGCTTATAAGCTAGAAAGATAATTTTTAGCTAGAGAGAGAAAATATTTTTTTACAGAGAGAAAATCGAAAAAAAATGAACTTGAATGATATATGATGAAAATAATAAATTATAGTTGAAAAATATTTGTAAAAAGATTGTTGCATATGAGATATAAAAAAATAAGTTGGGGTAGAGGAACTTATTTTTTTGAGAGCTTATAAGCTCTTGGAGCTTATAAGTTGTTTAGGAGCTTATAAGTTGGTTAGGAGCTTATTTTGCCAAACACTTTGAATGAGCTTATAAGCTGTCATGAGGAGCTTATAAGCTCAGCCAAACACCCTCTAAATATGAATCCATATGAACTATACTGTATGGATTTTTATTTAAAAGTAATTATTGATGTTACAAAGAAAAACCAACATCTACTATTCAACTCCATTGAAAACAATCATGAAAAAATGAATCCAAAATTCATAATATCTAATACTCCTTCGTCTCATTGATCTTATCCTGTTTTTATATTTGGTAATGATTTTATACTAAATCCAAAATTCACACTAATTATACTCTTCTTAATAACGTGCCCAAAAGAAATGGGACAAGCCTAAGTAACTTAAATTAAACATAGTAAGTTTTATTGTTTTTACGCATTGATACTATCTGTCACCATCACAATGTCAATGTTGATATTTTGATTTGCAAAGACTTCACACCCTATCGAATAATTTTTCCTCAGCCCCTACGCAATCTTTTAACAATTGACGGGGATTTCATATGTGACATATTCTCCTTCCCCTTTTTGCTATCAAGCCATAAATTATTCCTAAAAAACCTTCTGACTCCATATTAAGATCCGATCAACATCTCATTTTTTGTTACGCAAGATTTAAATAAAAATAAAAACAAAACAAATAAAAAAATATGCACATAGCACATTTGCGCAGGCGCAGCATCAGGGGCAAGGCTAAGAGAATGTAAGAAGAGCAAAATACATGAAATCCAAATATTTGATTCGAATCAAACCAAATATAAAATTTAATTTGAATTTTTTGAATTTTTTTTTCGGATTGAATTTTATGAAAATTTCAAATTTTATGATCGGATCAGATTGATACTTTCAAAATTCAAAATCCGAAATATATATTGGCGTAATGAAAAATGAGATGGCGGATCTTATTATATACACATTTTTTTTGGTTGAATCTGTTTGAATGGGTGTGCACGAACGCACGTATTTACCCAGCACAGACCACGCGAGCATGATAGCTAGGTCAGGTGCATGTCATATGCCAATTGAGGCACGCACGAAGCAGAAAGAGATAGAGATATTGTGGTAAAATTGACTATTTTTTTTATTTATATATACATAAATGCGACTACTTTTCTTTTTCACTAATTAAGCAAAATGACAAGATTCGATTTTCTCTTAGAATGAATTTGATACTTCTCCCTCCACCAGCCTTAATGCAGCAATTGACCCTTTCAATAACTAATCCTTGTGAGCCAACTTGCTCCAAGACGTTTCATAAACGAGAGTCTTTTTGGGTACTTCAACTTTACCACTTGAGCTAGGCTCGTTGGCAATATCCTCGTCTTCTTTATCTTTATTCATTTGAAAATATGCACGCACCACCCTTGGTTTAATCCCATACTCCCTCCGTCCCACCCAAGATGCAACGTTTTCCTTTTTGGGCCGTCCCAATCAAGATGCTACATTCTTTATTTGGCAAAAACTAACACTAATTAAATATTTTCTTATTACATTCTCTCCTGCTTTATCACTTTTTTATTTTCTCTTTCTTACTTTATCACTAATTAAATATTTTCTTATTACATTCTCTCTCTTACTTTATCACTTTATTACTTCTTCTCTCCTACTTTATCACTCCTTAATATATAACTCCTTAAATCTTGTGCCCAAAAGCAATGTTGCGTCTTAAGTGGGACGGAGGGAGTATTATTTATTTGAAAATTAAAGTCCAATATCCCCTCACTACGCGTAATATAAACTCCTTCAACATTTGACTTCTGTTAATATAATCGAGCGAATATTGATCTGATACCCGTAGCTTTTGATTCGGTTTTCATTAATTCTAATTTTTTTTATTGTTTTTAATTAATCAAGCGAATCTTGACCTGATACGGTGATACCCATTGTTAATATTTGGAACATAATCAATCGGTGGCAATAATCACACTTGTTGAATCAAGATATTCGCGAGTTATTTGAATCTTGACTAGATTATTATAAGATCATTCGATGTAGCTTGTTAGAAAAATAGAGCGATTTTTTTTTTCGATTTTTCGATTTGATTCGGTTCTAATTCTAAATTTTTCAATCAATACGGTTTGGTTTGTTTTTTTATATTTATTTAAACCAAATATAAATTTAATTTGCATTAATATATTTTAGCAAAAAATCGAAAGAAAATCAAATGCATATCCCTAATTCTTATTTTTTAGATTAATTATTCCAAAAAGTAAACGCACTTAGAATTCAATTAAGGGCATTGAACAATATATATATTACTGATTGATATAAGTGTTAGGGATGGATCCAACAATCACTTGAATAGGACGTCGGGTACGTCCGGGTCGGCGGGCACTAGCAACCTGAAACCACAAACACATTAGAGCCCTTCTAGAAGCACCGGTGGAGGTGTCGATGGAAGGGCCTCCGACGCTCAAGTCAGTCAAACAATTCGGATTAATTGACAAGAAAAACGAATATAAAGCGTAAAGATAATTAAATTAGTAGAGCAAAGGTGAGATAGTGAATCTCGTCGGTCGGACTGGTCTGTCTAGCTGGTCTGTCTGACTGGTCAAAGCAAGCCCCAATCCGGAATGTGAGAGCGTGGAGGCGTAGAGATCGAACAAGTGAAGAGAGTTGAGAGCGTGAGTAGGTGGAGTAGCTGCGAATACCAATCCTCGGGCTGTTGACCTATTTGATACTTGTTTATATTGTGGTATTCTGACGGCTAGGGTTTAGCTGACACGCCTATTAAAACCCTAGTTGTTCCGATATTCGTGGGATTGACGTCCCTCTTCTCTTCTTGCCCTCTTCCTCAAGTCGTTGCCCTCTCTAGGGTTTGAGTCGCTGGGCCTGACAACCTAGTGTTGAGATAAATTAATTAAGATTGATTTAGTTCTGTGATTGGGCCTAATATAATGTTTGGGGCCGCGAATATATATTTAAATAGGCTATACGGAATTTGCCCACTACAATAAGCAAACAATATCCCAATTAATCTTTTTATATGGCGGAGCCAGACTTTCGACACAGGGGAGGTCCAAATTTTTTTTTCCTCGATAAAACTAAAATTAAAAATAAATAATCATTATTAACACAATTATAATATCGTATAAAATTACATAACAAGTCAAAAAAATAAAATAAACATAATATTTCTATCCTATTTTTCATGTTGTGAAACATCTCCATAATAGCTTCATTAGTAATATTTATAAATACACATTCTTTTCGATGTAAGGTACTAAGCAATCTTGGTGATGCTTCAGGTTCAACACTTTTAATAGGACCATTAATTGTTGATTATTATTATTATTATTATTATTATTATTATTATTATTATTATTATTATTATTATTATTATTATTATTATTATTATTATTATGCAAGCTCAAATTGAATATTAATAGGCATTGTAAAGCTTGCTCTAAAGGAAACAAGTATTAGACAAGAACTAAAAATGGCCAAATTAACACTACAAACAATTGAGAGAGGGAAGAAACAAGAATGAGAAAATTTTCAGAGACTATGAATTGAGTGTTATATTATTTCCTGTTAAAAATTAGTATAGAAACTATATTTTTTATTTTTAATTATTATATATATATATATAATGACAAAAATACCCCTAGAAATTTTGGAAAAATTCAGGGGGGTCCAGTGACCCCATTGCTAAATTCCTAGATGAAGGTTGTAATTATAACATATACTCTCTCCGTCATGTAAAAATTGTTCTAGAGAAGAGAGTAGCATGGATTTTAATAAAATTAGTTAAATATGTTATGAGTTGAGAAAGAGTCTCACCATAAAAGTAGTGTTAATAATAATAATGTGAGTGGAGAGGGAATCCCACCAAGTGGTAGAATAAGTAAATAAGTTAATATATAGAAGATAATCTATTGTGTGATGGCTAATACCCATCAATAGATTAGGACTATTTTTTATGCACACCCAAAAATAAAAAAATATAGGACTATCTATTTATTATATGAAAACACGGATTGTAGCAAAATGGTAATTAAAGAATCATGTTAAGGATATTTACAAAATTCAACAAATTCTAATCTCATATATTTTCTCTCTCCTCTCTCATCTCTCCTCTTTCATCACACGATTTCTTTTAATTTTCCATACATACTTTCTCTCTCTCTCTCTCATGTTCTCTTTTTCATATTTTTGTAATTTTTTTTAAAAAAGTCAAATTTTATTTTAAAAAAATATTCATTATATATATCTTAAATTAAAGATAAATGCAAGATCTTTAATTTGGTATAAAAATTATCAAATATGAATTTAAAATAAATAAATTATTATATTTTAAAATTTTAAGATGTTTATTTTTTCTCTCTCCTCTTTTTTTTAATCAAATTTTCATATTTTTTGTCTTTTCTTATTTATATGGTTGTTTTAAGGTTGTCGTTATTATTAATATTTTTTCTCTCTCCTTCTCTACTACAAAATTCTGTTTCTACTCTCTTCTCTTTTGATAAAAAAAATAAATATCATTGAAACATTATATTTATATGTTGAATTATTTTATTAAGCATAACATAAAGATATTCTTAATTCTTTTGTGGAAATATCACATCTCCTTAATACTAAACAAACGTTTACTTTTTCTCTTTGGTTTACTATTGTATATAAATTTAGTGGCCTTTGCCCATCAATTTTGAAATATATATTAAAATTATCCAATTATTATATATTTTTTTATTTTGCATACTCGCTTATTTTTTGGTCAAATTTTGTGCTGAAATACTATATGAAATCCTACGTACCATATTTATCGATTACTAATACAATATTAATTTGGGCATATTAAAACAATGTCATTTACGTTGAAAATTAGCATCTAACTAAATAAATTAAGAATCGAAGTATTAAATTGAGAGAAAGTGAGATGAATGAAGCCGATGAGAGAAAATGACAAGAAGTAATCCAAGAAATCAAAGTAATAGATAGAAACTCTTTTTGCTGCAAAAAAATATGATTAGATATAAGGATTAGGAGAAAACGAAAAATAGGAATTAAAATAATTTTAGGGTTTTTAATTGTCTAACAGCCTGAAACGACGTTGTTTCCATCCAACTGACGTTATATCTATTTTACACACAATCATATTTATGTCAAGCTGGGATTATATGAAAAATAGAATTTCAAAAATAATTTTGTTTTATGATTGTGAATGAAGGTATTTAATTACAATATAATAATAATGTGTGATGTCAATTGCCATTATAAGTAATTTAAATAGTTTACAAATAATATAAATATACACTTATATACCATGTTCAATATTATAATCAATAAAATTTTATGAACTTTGAAATTATACCTTTTTAGGAAAAAAATGATTTTAGAAATGTATTTAAATAAGTATGTTTGAAGGAGAAAGCTAAAGCAAAATGATGTATTTCATTTTTATTGAGATTTGTTTTTTGGCATCAAATAATTATTCAATTCTTTTATTAGTATTCTAAAAATTATAATAATATAATTTATTTTCCTACTGATCAATTGAAGTTTTTCTAATAAAATGACATAGGTAATGAGCTAACTTAGAAAAAATTATTTTATGCATGATTAGCTCATATTTTAAAATTAATATATATTGTGATGTGAATACTTTTTATTTTATTTTTCTTTGTTTCTTTTAATTTGAATGATGTGTTTATTCTATAATTTTAGGGAAGAAAACTAAGTTTTCCATCAAATAGGTAGAAAATTAAAAATGATCGATACTTTTGAAAATTATAAAATAAAATTAAGGATCTTTACTGAGTAATTGATGTAGATTATTTTAATTTTTTAAGAAAAAATAATTTACATTTACTTTATATTCTAACTATATTTAATATTTGTTTTTTTATTCATTTGATACATCATTTAATTTTTTTTAATAAATTAATATGATTAAATAAAGAAATTTAAAGGTCGCACCACAGGGGGCTCGAACCCAAAACTTTCAGTTTTAGACATTAACCCCTAATCACTTAGCCGATACACACACTACATCGTTTAATTTTGATGCAAAGCTATATTCGCAGTGCATCGAACGGGCGAGTGTACTAGTGTTTATAGAATGAAGAAGTATAATCCCACGCTAAAAACAAGATAATTGAATATAATCTTTATTATCTTTTTTCAATCACGTCTCTTTCACAACAACTCCCTTCCCTCTCACTCACTCTAACCACACTTCCTTATAAGGGTTTGTTTCTTCTGTTGTGGGACGGTAGGAAATTCCCCTCTCTCTCTCTCTCACACACACACACAACATGAGGATGAATGTGAAAGAATCGACGATGGTGAGGCCAATGGCAGAAACGCCAAGTGGGAGTCTGTGGCTGTCGAATTTGGACTTACAAATGCCGGCTAACTACCACAGCCGCTTCGTCTACTTGTACCGTTCCAATGGCGCCGCCAACTTCTTCGACGTTGGCTTGCTGAAGGCGGCGCTTGGGCGGGTTCTGGTTGACTTCTACCCCTATGCAGGGAGGTTGGAGAAGGCGGATGACGGGCGCCTCCAGATTAACTGCAACGCCGAGGGAGTGTTGTTCGTGGAGGCGGAGTGCGACGCCGCCGTCGATGACTTGGGTGGTTTCGCGGCCCACGCCCCCGACCTCTCTCTCGTCCCTAAAGTCGATTATTCCCGGGGGACTTCCACCTTCCCACTTTTGTTGCTGCAGGTACGCCTCTTCTCACTTCTCCTACAAGTGGAAATAACCTTATAAATACAAGAGTTTTGTCGTCCCACAATTTATTGTTGTGTTTATTATAATTTTTAATTTTAATTTCTTATAATTAACAAAGCTTCACTGAGTTTATAATTATTTTTTTTATATTTATTTGAATTAATGATAGATTATTTAGGTTAATTAATAAGTCATCTTTAAAGAGTATAAAATAGAGAAATTAAGAATGAATATAGTAAATTATGGGACGGAGGATCTCATCTCGAGTTTTATGAGTGTGATACTATTCTTGCAGTTGACTCGGTTCAAATGCGGTAGCATTTCCTTGGGCGTTGCAAACGACCACCACATTTCCGACGGGACCTCCGCCCTCCGTTTCATCAACACGTGGTCCGACACCACCCACGGCGTAACAGCTGCGGCTGTCCCCCCGGTGCTGGACCGCCGCCTCCTCTCGGCACGCTGCCCGCCGCGGCCCCGGTTCCCCCACGACGAATTCCAGCCCTCGCCGCCGCTCACAACCCCTCTCCCCAACACCGACACATCACACTCAACATTCAAACTCACTCCCGCCCAACTCCACGCCCTCAAGCAGAGATGCAAATCCGGTTACACCACGTACGAGGCGGTCGTCGGCCACGTGTGGCGCTGCGTCTGCGCAGCCCGCCGCCTCCCCCCACGCCAACAAACCAAGCTGCAGTTCTCGGTGAACGGGCGTCCGAGGCTGCGGCCGCCCCTGCCGCCGGGTTTCTTCGGCAACGTGAACTTCTATACCACGTCGACTGCTCTGTGCGGCGAACTGGTGTCGAATCCGGTGGAGTTGGCGGTGGAGAAAGTCCACGAGGCGGCGGCCCAAATGAAGGACGAGTATTTGAGGTCGGCTATCGACTACTTGGAGGTGCAGCCGCCAAGTATGAGCACCGCCTCCCGCAGCGATAAGAGCGTGAGGTGCCCTAATTTGGATATCACGAGCTGGGTGCGGCTGTTCTCTTTCAACCCGGATTTCGGGTGGGGGAAGCCGGTTTATTTCGGACCGGCAGCGGTTCAGTACGAAGGGAAGGCTTACTTGCTCGTTGATCCCGAGAGTGATGGGGGTTGGTTGCTTCAAATCACATTGCTCAAGCCGCATATGGAAGCGTTTCACAACTTGTTTTATGACATTCCTCCAAAAAATATGACAATTTGCATTCGCCACAAGTTGTAATGTCAATAAACATCGCAAAAACTCCGGTGAAACCGGTTTTACAATGACACTACTTCAACATTCATTTGCATGTTGAAGTGGTGTTATTGAAAATATTAAAGTGTCATTTGTATGTTGAAGTAGTGTCATTCGCAAAACTGATTTCACCGTGAAATCGGTTTCACGGGAGACCACCTCAATAAACATTGTGCATGCGTGCGTGTATTTTTGATTTATTAATTGATCATGGATATTATCGGATTGATTATAGAGCTGAGGCACCTATTATTCTCTGCAAATTAAAGAATGATTTTAATTTCTTGGAAATAATTGCCAAAATAGTCTTATATTGTATAATTATATAAAAATACAAAATCTCTCGGTGCTGCGCGAATGTGCAATGTGCATATTTTTTTATTATTTCTTTTGTTTTGTTTTAGTTTTTGTTTTTATTTAAATCTGTTTGGCGTAATGAAAAATGAGATGTCGGATCTTATTATATACACATTTTTTTTGGTTGAATATATGTTCGAATCGGTGTGCAACAGCTATGTCATGTGCCAATGAGGCACGCACGAAGCAGAAACAGATTCGATTTTATCTTTTAGTCTTTTAATTAATGAACATTCAAGTGATTTCAATTATTCTTTGAAAGTGGTTGTTGTCATTTTCTCTGATAATTAAGAATGTTTAACAACCAAACTTCAAATATTTAATTACTCCGTCTTGTCCCTCAAACTTCTTCCTCTTTTTTCATTTTGGTCCGTAAACATCTTTCTAACTTACTTTTGGAAATAATTATACTTTCTATTACTCTTACAATCTTCAAACATCTTTCTAACTTACTTTTGGAAATAATTATACTTTCTATTACTCTTACAATCTTCAAACATCTTTCTAACTTACTTTTGGAAATAATTATACGTTCTATTACTCTTACAATCTTCACTTTTTGTAGGACTCATTCTCCACTTATCAAATATTACACAGCTAACTTTTATTAAAACCCCATTAAAAAAATGTTTAAGGGACGGAGGGAGTATATAGCAGCCATCATAGAAAGGCACGTCGATTAAACCTGCATGCTTCAAAAATGAAACAATGTAGCTCCATGATATAGCTCGAGAAAAACTGTCAGTTCTCACGATAACATGAGAAAGAAAATCCTAGAGTTTTTGAATGCCATGGTTACAAGCAGAGAAAATATCCTTTGTAGAAGTTCGTAAAATCAACTAATTAAAGTCTTAATGATAATAGTATAAGGACTTATAAGTAGGATTGTAATTAATGAATCCAGATGTTCGGGTGTTAATTGAATCTTGGTTCGATAGAAGCTCATTCAATGTAGCTTGTTAGATAAACGAATCGGTTTTTTGGTTTTTTTCAGATTATCTCGATTTTTCAATTTGGTTCGGTTTCAATTCTGAAAATCCCAATCAATTCCATTCGATTAATTTTTTTAAAATCAAATATAAATGTGGTATGGTATAGTTTTCTCACTTTTGTGTGGGTAGTGCTCTCGCCTGCGTGCGGTTATTTCCCACCTTTATGTGGTGTAGAGGTTCCGTCTGCGTGCGGGTTGCTTATTTGATTATATTTAAATACTTTTTGTAATTCTAATTCAATTTTTTTATTTGATTTGATTTTAACAAAAGAATTGAATCGAAAACTAAATGCATACCCTAATTTTTATCTATTTAGACTAATCCCTAAAAGTAAAAGCACTTAGCTAGAACTCAATTAAGAACATAGAACAATATATTATGGATTGATATAAGCAAACAATATCCCAAATAATCTTTTTTTTATATAAATTACATAATTAAATAAAAAAAATTCAAAGACCGTGCGACGAATGACTCAAACTCAGGACCTCAGGTTTGGGGCATTAACCCAATTAATCTTTATATATGGGCTGTAAGACCAACTACCCTGTTCCTAATAGATTATTAAGGCCATAATTATAACACAATCTCATGTCAAAAACAAGATAATTGAACATAAATTTGAAGAAACTGGATAAACAACAGTGTATGAATCTGTTGGCCCAAGAACGAACAACCCAACAGTGCAAGAATACAATCGAAGACAAGAATGAAATCCTCAAAAATATAGATGAGAAAAAATTGTGGAGAAGTGGAAAAATGAGAGACTTGTATTACTTCTCGTAGATCTACATATTACACAAATAACTCAAATATTTATACTACTCAAAGGAGACATCTAGACCACCTACTTAGTGCATTAGAAAAGTGAAAAGATAAAGTGGAATAATTAATGCACGTAGAGAAACTATAAGAGTCATTATCTGGAGAATTCTAGAGATGACTAGAAAAGCACAATTTGAAATCCAAAAAAGCAACTTTAATTAATTCATCATAAAATTAACTAAATATTAACAACCTAATATCTTAATTAGCATATACAAACAATCTTCTGGTTATTCTCTTTTTCAATCATGTCTCTTTCACAACTGTTCCCTTCTCTCTGACTCACTCTAACCACCGTTTCTTATTATGGGATGAGATCCAATGTCCCATAATTTTATATGTGTCATTGTGTCGTTGATACGGAGAGTGATGAGAGTTGATTGCTTGAGATCACGCTGCTCAATTAGCCGCATATGGAGGCGTTTCACATGCAAGTTGTTTAATCATATTCCCTCCGTCCATAAAAAGTATGACAATTTGATTCGAAGTTGTAATGCGCGCGTTTATGTATGCTCGTGTTTGTGTCGAGCCCAACCTCGTAGTTTTATGATTTTTGATGTTGGTGATTTCTTGTTTTGTTTTGATTGTGTTCGACAAGGGCGAGGCTTGGTGGTTTGCTCCTTGATTTGGTAATGTCATGATCATGCATGGTGCCATTGGGGAATATGGATTTCTGGCTAAATGATCATGCATGGTGCCATTGATTAGGACTAGCGTTGGATTTGAACAAGCTTAGGTAAGTGTCTGTTGAAGAATATCTAACAGATGGTAAGAAACAAGTAGTTTATAATAAAATATTAAAGTAAATGTAATTTTTTAGGGTATATTTATCAAAGCAAGTAGGAGAAATCTAATTGCGGGTAAGACTGAATAATAATTTATGGGCCACAATGACATATAAGTAATTAAATAATGAGTTATGTTGGAGTATTTGTTATATATTGAATTTTTTTTATTTTAAATAGTGGCTTATCGAAATAGGAGGTCCAAATAAAATAACACGGCCTATTAAAATCGAACGGATGAAATACATCATATGAGTTTAATACAATTGAGCTATTTTTATTCAAATATCTATACTATAATAATAAGCCAAGATTTCAAATTGAAATCAATTTCAAATTGACAATTTTATGGTTATAATAAAATTGAAAGTTTATTTACAAAGTATATTTTTTTCTTTTTATTTCTTTTTTCTTTATCTTATTTTTTTGTTTTATTTCTTTCTAAAATTGTCAAATTCGACTAGTTATAAAATATTTAATATGCATATCAAATTAATGATAACGATAAAATATATTTGATATAAAATTTAAAAGTTATATTTATTTAAAGATTAAAAGTTAAAAAAAAATCTATCTCGTCTCTCATCTTTTTGTGAATAAATTTAAATTTTTTAATTATTTTTTTTATTTTCTAACCTTTTTTTTTCCTTTTCATAAATTGATTTTTGTTATTGTGAATTCTTCTTCATCTTTTTTTTTTTCAATATTCAGCTCAAATATATCCAGCTAGAATTAATTTTTAGATTATACTATTATTTGTAGTATTTATTTTTCATTAATTCCAATAAATTTCACCTATTAATCAAGAATAGACTAATTAAAAGGATATTTTTTGAAATATTCTTTTTTTTATTGTATAATAAATTAAGCGCTAGAGATGAAATTGAAATTATGTTCTACTATATTTTATTTTTTATTCTGAATTAAAATTATGTTCTATTGTAATGTTAATATGGTTGTATACAGGGGCGGAGCTAGGGGTGGGGCAGGGGGTCACTGGGCCCCCTGGGATTTTAAAAAATACTAGGATATTTTTGTAATTTTATATTAAAAATAAAAAATATATAAATATCATTATCTTGGTGAGCTATTTTATACTGTAATTGATATGTAAGCTTTAGAGTTAAGACGTTTAGAATAAGTAAACACGTAATTAATTTATACATATCATGTTTGGATTAGAATCTAGAGATTTATTCTTTGAATTTTATATTGAAAGTTATTTTGCCTTACAAAATTTCATGGGATTTTGGAAAATAAAATAACGGACTATTTTAAATTTGCAATTTTAACGTCTTTTTAGTGTGGCGAATTAAATCATTATTTTTTCAAGTTTTGCAATTTTGTCCCCCATTTTTTTTCGATCGCTAGAGTGTCGAATTGGAGCTTACGTGGATTAGTAAAGACGACGACATTTTTGTGAGGCCTAAACGACATCGTTTCGTACCATTTCAATTAAAAATTTCTTCAAATTAGAAAGAGATTGTATCATGTATTTGCACTCTATATAATATTCAATATTTAGTAATTTTATTGCAAAATTCATCGTAAAATGAATATAAGCTTGAAAATATGTTAAAATGTGTTTTTTGTAATTTAAATAATATTATAATTGTGTTATTGATTATCATTTAAATTTAATTTTATTTTATTTTGTAATTTAATTATTAATTTTCTTTTAAATTTTTTTTTGGACCCCCTGAATCAAAAGTCTGGCTCCGCCCCTGGTTGTATATGTAATATATACCGCAGATAATTGGAACAAAACCTCAATATCTCATTTGTTGTGAAGAAACACAAAAGCGTAAATTAAGATTTAGGGGCGCCAAACAACAAAAATATATTCCTTTTTATTGCAGAAACAAGCTCATGAGGCTACAACTTTTTTATCTTACATAACAAAAGCATATAGTAATTAAACAAACATATATACGCTCCTCTCTCTATATACATACATATAGTAATTAATTTCTGCTAATTAATTAAGCTGATGCTGAGAGCTCAAACAACGCCCATGTCTTTTCCATCTCCGCCGCTCCGACACCACTTACTTGGTGAGTTGGTGGCGCGTGGTGGGGAGTCGGCGGTGGCAGCTGACCGCCCTCCTTCCCATAATTTCCCGACGCCGCCACTCCACCACCAGCTGGCACTTGATCATGAGCTGGTGGTGCGTGGTGGGGAGTCGGTGGTGGCAGCCGACCGCCCTCCTTCCCATAATTTCCCGACGCTGCCGCTCCACCACCAGCTGGCACTTGGTCATGAGCTGGCGGTGCGTGGTGGGGAGTCGGCGGTGGCAGCTCACCGCCCTCCTTCCCATAGTTTCCTTCCGCCGCCGCTCCGCCGCCGGTTACTTGGTGAGTAGGCGGCGCTTCCTTGGGGCTCGGCGGCGCGAGCTCATGCTCATCCCTCCCATAATTTTTTACCGTTGATCTGGTGGTGATCATCTCAATAAGAGTCGGTTTCCCCGGCTTCGGAGCCGGTGGCGGCGGAGTCCCGGGGCGGCTGTAGTCCGCCACTCCGGTCGGCGGTTTCCGACTGATCTCATCGAGTTGGTCGTGTTTTTCTGCTTCACAATTAGTATGTTATGTAATTATAGTTGGGATGACATCCAGTGTCATTTTACGTGTATTACTTTGTCTCATTTTTATATTTATTATTTTAATAATATTTGTTATAAAAGTAAAATTTATTATAATACTATGAATTATACTTATTTTTTATTTCAAAAAATTAAAATTACAAAAAATTATATACTATATATAATTTTGAATTTATCAACTTACTATTAGCTAATAAAAGTGAAATTAAAAGATAAAAAATAATTATATACTCTAATTAGATCGAATAAACCCTAGCTAATAATCACAAAATTAAACTAAAATATGAAAGTTGAAATTGAGGAAAATATATATATAAAAAAATGAAAGTAAAATATTAAGTGTGGTACGCTAAATCTCAATTATGGCATGGCTAACTAGCTATATATGTAATATGTATGACTTATACCTTTTTATGTACGTGGTTTTAGGAAATTTATTCTGTAATGAAAACTAGCAAACAAAAAGGATAAAAAAATTAGTTGATGCATATTTTAAGTTGAGGGGGGTGATTATTACCTGTTAAAATTCTGGCTTGAGCATTGATCACAAGAGCGCTGACAAAAATGAGTAGCAAGGATCTCATTGTCTAACTTAGAGTAATATTTAGTAGTGTTCAATTATGATATGATTAATAACTATTAATTAGGAGTATTTATAGAAGACATCAAAAAGCATAAACCAAAATTCTTACGTTCAAATAAAGTTGCACTTACCTCACTATTGGCGGCTTTAATAATTGGTCACTTTCGTGATTGGCCAAACGAGATATATATATATATATATATATATATATATATATATATATAGGAATGGGATCATATAGATCCCAATGCTTATAATAGATCCCTAGATCCAAATCTTGACCACACATTTATGACATGTGGCGCATCAAGATGGTGACACGTGGCAAGGATTCCAAGGCAAAATTTGGAGGGGTAAAATTGGAATGTAATTTTCGGATTTAATAATTAAAAAAATATATATTTTTTTAGATTTTCTCAAAATAGATATATTTTAGATGCATATAGTTTCACACAAATATGCATAAAGTTTTCACATGAAATGCATAACTTTGAACAGAAAAATGCATTTAATTTTTCCAGTTTTGGTATTTTTACCACCCCACCCCATACCACCCCCCAATCCAGCCCACACCACCCCCCAACCCTCCCCATTACCACCCCCAAAAATATGCATGTTTCACATGCATATAAAATCAAACAAAAATGCATAAAGTTTTCACATAAAAATGCATTAAATTATACAAAAAATGCATTTCATTTTAATAAATCTGGTAGTTTCGCCACC
The DNA here is from genome assembly GCF_028751815.1 of Salvia miltiorrhiza. Taxonomy (NCBI): domain Eukaryota; kingdom Viridiplantae; phylum Streptophyta; class Magnoliopsida; order Lamiales; family Lamiaceae; genus Salvia; species Salvia miltiorrhiza. The sequence goes on along the minus strand of NC_080392.1, from coordinate 3,908,549 downwards.
CCACCCCTGCCCCCCACCCCACCCACCCCCCACCCCCACCCCACCCCCCAAAATTTTTTTTTTTTTTTCAAAAACTGATTTTCTAATTGCTGGCCCACCCCCACCCCCACCCCCACCCCCCACCGACCCACCCCCACCCCCACCCCCCCAAAAAAAATTTTATTTTTTTATTTTTTTAAAAACTGATTTTCAAAAAAAAAAAATTTTGGGGGGAGGGGGGTGGGGGGGTCAGTGGGGGGGTCAGTGGTCAGAAAATCAGTTTTTGAGAAAATAAAAAAAAAAAAAAAATTGGTGGGTGGGTGGGTGGGTGGGGGAGTGGGGGTAGGGGTGGGTCAGTGGTCAGAAAATCAGTTTTTAAAAAAAAAAAAAAATTTGGGGGGGAGTGGGGGGGTAGGGGGTGGGGTGGGGTTCTGGGGTGTGGGGGGTGGGGTTGGGGTGGGGTGAAATCTTATGCATATTTATATGAAACTTTATGCATTTTTATATGAAAGTTCATGCATTCTCGTATGAAACTTTATGCATCTAAAATATACCTATTTTGAGAAAATATAATTTTTTTTTTTTTTGAATTTCGAAAATTACATTCCAATTTTACCCCTCTCCAGATTTTGCCTTGAAATGTCTTGCCACGTGTCACCATCTTGATGCGCCACATGTCATAAATATGTGGTTTAGATTTAGATCTACGGATCTATTATAAGCATAGGGATCCACCGGAACCCAACCATATATATATATATATATATATATATATATGTGGTGCAGTTATAATGAGAACCACACTTATCGTGAGAACATAAGAACCATTAAAATCAATGCATCTGCTATATAAATTAATGCATTCGCTATTAAATTTAATGCATCCGAAAATAATAAAATTTTTGTTCCCTTCAGGATTCGAACCCAGGATCTGCATTCATTCACCAAGATGATGCATCCACCGTAGATCTTGATGATCGAATGGCTTAAAATGGTTCTCCGTTCTAATTTTATTTAGTGGTTCTTATTTGAACCTCTCCCTATATATATATATATATATATATATAGGGGCGCGCTCCAATGAGATCCCCTATTTTTCGTGTAACATGAGGACAATGAATAAGACATATAATACTAATGAACAAGACGTATATCTAACAAACAAGATGTATATATCTAACGAACAAGATGTATATACTGATGAAAAATAAAATTTAAAAAATTCGTAATGAATAAGACATATATACCGATGAACAAGGCCGTATATACAGATGAACAATGCACCATATACTGATGAATAACAAAATTTAAAATATTCTGCTCTCTCCAGGATTCGAACCCTGCGAAAAAAAATCACCCTCCAGATACAATATCAATCATAGGATTGATAAAATAAACGCATCAGATCGTGCCCTAGATCTCACAAAAATTAGAGGGTCTCATTGGAGCGGCCCTATATATATATATATATATATATATATATATATAGAATAAAATTTTTGTTTATTTTTAAATTTATGTTTTCTCTTTATCTTTTTAGAATACTGTTCAGATTGTAGTCCAATCTGTTCACGGAAATTTCCAATAATGTTTTTATTCTCATTCTTTTGTAACTCAAGCTGCCGTTTTAGCTTGATATCATTACAAAGAATTATTCCTTCTGTAGTAATTTCTGCAGATAAATCGTCATAAGTGAGTTTTTCCCACTCTATTTTTCCACTAGAAAATTTTGTTTTAAAGACTGATTTATTCTTCTTTACAGGCTTTACGGTACCTGACTTGGAGCAAAGCTCGTGTAGAGCAATCAAAAACTTCAACTTATAAATTAGATAGAAATTTTCTTATGAAAAATGAAGATATTACTTCTCTCCTCTACTATCACCAATTTGGCTCTGATACCACTAGGCGTGGTATCTAAAATTCCTAATTAGGAATTGATATTATCAGAGAATATATAAAATTTGCTTAATTTAAGCAAATATTTATGCAGCAGATAAATATGAACCTTGTTTTTCAAAGGCTTTAAAGCTTTGTTTAGCTCTTTTTAATTTATAAGTAAAAACTTCGTATCTAATGAAATCGTCAAGTTCTGGATTTTTCAGAACAATTTCAAGATAATTTATAAGATTATTAATGCATTTTATATATATATATATATATATATATATATATATATATATATAGGGGTGGGCTAGAATAAAAACACTCTTAAGTGTATAAAATATAAACGTTTCTTAATGTACGAATTTTATGTAGAACACGTATGAATTTATCCAACAGAGTTACGAATTGCGAAAAATAAATTTTTGTTACCTTTGGGATTCGAACTCAGGACCACGAATTCATCCAACATGGTTACGAATCAATCGTAGATCTTGATGATCTAAGGGCTGAAAATCATTTATATTTTATACACTTAAGAGTGTTTTTATTCTAGCCCTCCCCTATATATATATATATATATATATATATATATATATATATATATATATATATATATATGGAGAGGTTCAAGAAAGAACTACTAAATAAAAAAAGACCGGAGAATCATTTCAGCCATTCGATCATCAAGATCTACGGTGGATGCATCATCTTGTTGGATTAATGCAGATCCTGGGTTCGAATCCTGAAGGAAGCAATTTTTTTTTTTGAGTGCATTAATTTTAACAGCGAATGCATTAATTTTTACAGTGGATGCATTAGATTTGATGGTTCTCACGTTCTCACAAATAATGTACTTATATATATAATATATATATATATATATGTGTGATAAATTACATAAATAAATAAAAAAATATTAAAAATCGCGCGACGAAGGACTCAAACTCAAAACCTCAGATCTTTAACATTAACCTTCTATCATTAAGCCAACATACACACAACAATATACATACTTTGTTGAGAGATTTGTTAAAACAAAACTACTCTCCACTAAGAGCATACAATAATTATCTGATTTAGCGTCCACAAACAGTAGTATTATTTTCTTTTTTCAGGACGCAGTCTCAAATTTTTTTTTTACCACAACCACTTATTTATGCATAACGAGACCTTTTATTCATTAAAAATACATTTATAAATAATTTGATTAAAATTTGTGTGACTGTGTCAAACTCAAAGTGGTATACTATTGGTGGACGGATGTAGTATTTGTAATGTATAATTCATATTTTTGTTCTTTCTTATTTGAAAAAAAAAAAAAGAGCAACAACAACAACAACAACAACAATAATAATAATAATAATAATAATAATAATAATAATAATATTTTCATATATCAAATAATTTCAATACATTATAAATAATGGGACATGAAGATCCTCATCTACTTTTTTTGAAAAAAAATAATTTCATTTCCTATAAAAGTAAAACTAATTTAATATAAAAATCGATATTAATTCATTCACAAATTACATACTTTCCAAATTAGCTACATCTCAAAGAGTTTAGTGCCTCAAATTACCAACAAAGTAAAACTGTGCAAATAAAAGAGTAATATTGGGAAGAATGTTATCAATAGAATGTTAATAACATTGAAACCAACACGCAGCGGAAATGAATAACACACATGAATACTTTTTCACGGATTATATAAATAACCCGTAAGTGCCTCAAGGCTAAAAATACTATGTTGAATCAACAAAGTAAAGTACAGATTTGGATTTCTTGGAGATCTATCTTTACAGATTTTTCTGTCTAAGACAAATCAACCTATCTACTTTCTGCACTAGAATGTTGATACAACACAGAATCCAAATCAGCTAAATAACAAAAGTTAGACGGACAAAGCAGACAACCTACTACGCTCCAATGGCCTTGCACTTCAATTCTTGCTCTTGACTTCCTGTCGATACAAAGATAGACTTTACAGAATGACTGCCTAAGTCTCCTTCGTCATAACAATCCTTGAAGAACCGGTGTCACGTTTGCAGCAGGAAAATGACGAGTTGGTTGTGAGTGAATGTTAGGTCTCTGATTTTGCACTACCAAAACGTAAGAATGATTGAAGCTTCTTGCTGCTTTTATAGGCCTTCATGTCGTGGTTGGTTTCATCCACTTCCCACTTCCAGAACCTTCCTATAACCGCTACAATCCATCTTCAAAAACTACTAGTCGACCAATCTGAAATGTTGGTTGAAAGATCATGGCTCCTTAAAAGTAGGAACTAACACCCCACTACTTTGGACCATGAAAAATTGTCTTTCCACTTATTGAAAACGTGGTCAACAAGCATAAAACATTTATTCCACAACCAAATAATAATAAAACATAAAAGGAATGTAAAGATTAATTAATATATACAATTACCAATGGAGAGTCAAAGTATGGAGTCAATGCAGTCTCCGGATTGTTGGATAAAGTCCAGAAATATTGACACCATGAATATTATCAACATTACACCCAATATTGACAACACGGATGTTATCAACATTGGTCCCAACATTGAGTCTAATAACATCAAACCGACACAAATTATACCTTACCAAATTGACCACAAAGTAACAATAGAGTTAGAATCACAAATTACATTCCCACTTGTGTTTTCATATATTTCAGATTTTTCCTAATATTATATTTTCAAATTATACCCCTCCGCCGCTAATATGGTTGTATGCATGCTTCAACCTTGACGGTTTAAACGTGAAACACGTTTGGATTGGTCTTAATTCTCGTAAAGTGAAGTAATTAAGGTAGTGATAATATGCCACATTTAGTAGTCAACAATACATTGTGCATTTAATGGCTCACATAAAAACGTGTAAAAAAGGTAAGAAACTGCTTCACAACTTAACACCTGTTCCACAAATTCACTTAGTCCATCATTATATCAAGGCATCTTTGGATAATATTCTTATTTGATTGATAATTAATTAAGATCATTCTTAATAAGCAATGATCAATATGTTTTGTGGAACAGCGATAAATATATTTTAATCAAAAGAACCAACACCGACTCCCTTGCTATAATCATGATATACTGTATATTAATTTATAGGGAAAGATTTTTTATTTTATTAATCTATATATTAATGTACAAATTGACGTTCAACAATACATATAATATGCCCAGAAACATAAAATAACAAAGTGTCTTGAAATAAAATGAACATAAAGCTATAAGTAATACTCCCTCCGTCCACCAAAAATATGTCACAATTTCCTTTTTCGCCCGTCCACAAAAAATATGCCACATCCATTTTTAGTAGTAGGGTCCACACCATTCCACTCACATTTAAAGTGGGACCCTTACTCCACTACCAACTTCACTCACATTTTATTAAAACCCGTGCCGAAAGTAAAGTGGCATATTTTTGGTGGACGGAGGGAGTATATCATTATGTACTCCATCTACCTGGTGGTGGGGAGCCAGGCAGGAAAATGTTGCTATCAACAAAAAGAAGTATTTATGTCTTAGATTTCATGATTTTTACCCACCAATTTGAATTAAAATAATAGAGATCTATGATTAAGTGGAATGGTAAAATAATAAAGAGTTAAACCACTATGTGGACAGAAATAATTTAGCACTAGCAAGCATATGGTCCACAATATATGCAAAATAAGCATATTAATTTCATAAATTACTTAAAAATTAAAGCATGGTAATTCCTTTTCTCTTTTGCCTCAAATAAATTGATTAAAAGAATAAATCTAACTTTGATTTTTATGAATTTATAAAATTAGTGATGTCAATAATAATTCATATATTAGAATCAAAATAAATATACAAAACAAAACAAAAATACTTAAGTACTGGACTAAACGTGAACAATGCTCACAATAGGTAGGTAGCATACCATATATCTTAATATGTATATTATACTTATATATGACATTAGGTTTCATTATATATGCGACGTACACAGAATTTATATAAGCACTTACTGCGAGTACATTAATTAATATCATAATCATCAAATTTACAAATTGTATAAAATTCAAAGTTTGATTTATTTTTTCTCTCTTTAACATTAAAGAGAGGAATAAAATAAAATAAAAATAAGTTTTGAGTTGTAGGTAATTTGTAAATTTGAATGTTTGTGTAGTTTATGGGATTTTAAAAAGAAAAAAAAATATAATAGAATAAAAAATATATGGACTTTCATGTAAGTGCTGCTCACAAATAGGTGTAGCATATGATCATCCATATATAAATGTACACATAATTTATAGTAATTAGTATTAAAATAAGGAATGGGGAAACAGACAAGAAAATATGTAGCAATATGAAAAGTGGGGAACATAATACACTTTAATATGTGGGATTAATTATGTCTTGGGTTACCTTTAATAATTTCTCCATGCCCCACATTAGGTTTATCACTAGATTTACTCCAAAAAAAGATTTATCACTAGATACTGCACTCACCTTGTTTGATAACAGCTGCCATAAATATATAGCGTAATTAAATTAAAATTTATGTTACAAATTAATGGGAATTTTCAAAATATGTACAATAAACATAGTATAAAGGTTGAATGGGAGTAATTACGCTTAATTCAAGTGGCAAAGTTAAAGCACACACAAAGACTCATTTTTATGATTGATTTTGAGTTTAATCTGACTTGCGTGCGGATAGTAGTCCTGCAAAATGGGGAAATTACTACTAATATTTAGAATTAAAATGACATTGTTTTAATTGGGAGAGTTATGAATAAAGAAATTGAAGGTCAGGCGTGCAAACTACGATATTATTTTATTTCATCATGTTTAATTTTAATTTCCAATTACATTTTCAATTTTCAGTATTTTCAATGTAGTTTGCATTGATTGACTTTGTAAAAGTTAACCCACGTTTAAACTAAAACAATTCAAAAATTTGGGTACAATATGGTGTATCGTTCAATCGGATTGACCTGCATTCAAACCCTAACTCTTATCCTGATTTGAACTCACATTCTGACTCAAATCGTGTAAATGACAATATTTGATTATACAAATAACACTGCCTATAATTGACATTATTCGGTTATATAAATAACATTGTAATATTTTAAAATGTTATAATGTCAAATGTCATTTAAAATATTATAATGTCATTTATAATTTTATAGTGTCAATTACAGGAAGTGTAATTTATATTTTTGAATAGTATCAGTTATACACAATAACATTTACAATGTTATAGTATCATTTATACGCAGTGCCATGTGTATAATAAAATAGTGTCAATTACAGGCAATGACATTTGTATAACCGAATAATATCATTTACATAATTTGGATCAGGATGCGAGTCAAGATCTGAGTGCGAATCAACCCAATTGTCAATACACCCATTGTACCCAAGACCACGTCTTAAAACAATGATGAAATTCGATCACTACTATATTAACATCTAATTCAATTGTTGACTAAATCGTTTTATTGGGTAATTGTTAACTCTTCTCAATAAAAGGTACTCCCACCGTCCCACGAATCATGAGTCACTTTTCTTTTTCGGTCGTCCCATGAATCTTGAGTCATTTCTTTTAAAAAAAAAAAAAAAAAAAACAAACTTTATTCACCTTTTCATTTTTTTACCTACCACACTTAACACACTAAATACTACTCCCTCCGTCCGCCAAAATTATGTAAAATTGCTTGGGCACAGGATTTAATAAAATTGGTGATGATTTTGATGTAGTGAAGAAAGGGTCCCACCACTTTATGAAATGTGTGGTTAATCTTTGAATTTTGAGTGAGTTTTTTGTAAATAAATAGTGTTAGTAAGGATAAAATATTAAAGAGGATGGTGGGGCCATTGCCATAAAAGGAAAGTGACATAATCTTGGCGGACGCCAAATATAGTAATTTTTACATAATCTTGGCGGACGGAGGGAGTAGTATTTTCTTAATTTTTGTGCCGAAAAGAATTGACCCAAGATTCGCGGGACGGAGGAAGTACATCATTGGATCAACCATTTCTAATTTGTAGGCTAAATTGAGCTTCTCGAATTTGACTTTGTCTAATTGTTTATGGCCCATTGTATTCTCAATGTTTGTAGTAATACTAGGCCCGTATTAATTTGTATTGGGTTATCAATTGCTTGATTATTGGGCTTTTGAAACAGTTGTTCTTCATGGGACTAAGGGTGATATTCAGCCCACTCAAATATTGTCATATTAAAATTTCATTCATTTACTATTAAGTCCAGTTCGACTTTTATTTATCGAACAATATTCCAATATTAACGAGTTTGTTCGAATATGAAAACTATTTTTTTTACTTGGTGAACAAACTATATTTAAATTTAGATTTTTTTTCTTTTAAAAAAACTAAAATAGATTTTTATTGTATTTTATTGAAAATATATTTTTTTTCCACAAGAAATATATGTTGCATTCATCCATTAAAATATCTTCCTAGTGCATTTTTGAAAATAACTTCACTATCACTCTTACAATTTTCATATATTTACATACATATTGCTATTAATGGATCCACACTTTTTAGAAATAATCTCATTAACTATCATCACTTTTTTCTAATTTGTGGATTTCTTTTTTCACTCACCAAATACACAACTTGATTTTCTTTACTCCCATTGGGAACATGTTTCTTGGATGAATGGACTAAGATTTTCTGAAAAAAAAAAAAATTTCAAAAACTTTGCTACAACCGAAGAAAGGAAAAAATCCACTCACACTCTAGCTTCTAGGGTGACTCGAACCCCCCGACCTATTGGTTGGGGGAGAAGCGTCTTACCAACAGACTGAAATTTATTATTTACTTTCGGGATTATGATTAAAAGATACACAAACTTTGATAAAAATTGTAATTTTCACCTAAACTTTTAATTAAACCAAAAACTACATTAGGTTATATTTTAGTTGCAATTTTTACACGAGTTTGAATTTCGGCGAAATTAGAGCTTAATTGGAAATCGAAAGTTCACTTGATATTGGTCTAGCTTCTGATAATGAAGAGTATTTAGAAGCTCGAAGGTTTTTGAAGGTGATAATTAATATATTTGACTTAATTTCGACTGCCAATTATGTTTCAATTTCGTCGAAAGTCAAATTCAGGTGAAAATTGCAACTAAAATGTAAATTCGTGTATTTTTTTTATTTAATTTAAAGTTCAAGTGAAAATTGAATTTTTTTTTTTTTATCAAAATTCGTGTATTTTTTAGCCTAATTAACCCCTTTGTTTTAAGGTTAAGTAGCAAAAATCAAATAGGTACTCTAAGGTTCACAGCTATTAGACGAGGAATTTAGTTGTCCCAATTTGTGAATGTTGGGAATATATTTATCCCAATTTATGAACATAAGTTATTTAGTTGCACAAAATAGAGTGTTAAAGACCTATTTGATTTTTATTGTGATCGTTAGGGGGAGCTAATTGTTAAAATAGGACTGTAATTTTTAATGTTTTTCAAAAAGAGAACTATATGTTGTGGAATTTAAAAATGAGGATTATATGTTACAGAATTTGAAAATGAGGACTATAGCTTCCATTTTTTACATTTACACTCCTATTGAACACATTAAAATGAGGACTATATAGCTTCTATCATTGTCCAAAATAGGAGTGTAAATGTAAAAAATGGAAGGTATAGTCCTCATTTTCAAATTCTATAACATATAATCCTCATTTTTAAATTTCGAAACATATAATCCTTTTTCTGAAAACACTTAAAATTACGATCATATTTTAACAATTAGCTCTAGTTAAAGGTGCTACAATAAAATAACAAATAAACCACAAAACAACTAAAATTTAGTTTTAAGAAAACGCAATTAGACAATTTGCTATGCATATCAAATATTTTATAATTAATTGAATTTTACAATTTTAGAAGAAGAAAAAAAATTAAAAAAATAAGAAGATAAAGAAAAAAAATAATTTATTATAATAACAAAATTATCTCTTAATTTTAAAATTAAAAATAACCTTTTTAAAGTATGTTAATAAATTTTGTTTTCGCTCAATTTCTTCCACTAACTTCTCTAGGTATTATAAACCGACGATATTTGTGCGTTCAATCAAAATCATTGGAAGGCCACATACGTGACAATTATGTTTTAAGATTTGATTATGTATTAGTAATTAATAACTAAATAAAGTTTTAATTACAATTTATTAATCTAATAAATTATATTTAAAATTTGTTATAACCATAAAATTTATGTAGAGAGTAGTGGGTGTGGTGGCTCTTTGTGATGCTTGGTTGAAGATCCAAATAAATTTAAGTTGCATGGGAGTAGTTTCTTACAAGAAAAGACGTGGCAATTAAGTGAGTAGGCCATGTTTCAATGTTTGATGAGTTTGAGGTTGCATGAAGCCCCAACCAACACCTATAACATAGCTCCAACTATAATTTAATCCTCAATAAAAATTCTTTAATCACACATCAGAAATTTCTGTGTTTCTTCAAGGGCAAAAGAGTAATTTAGTCCCCACGGAAGATAATGAATAAACCGTTGGATATACTCCTTCAATTTTCCAGCCGTAAATAGTTTACCGATTTGTTTGGTATTCAAGTTTTAAAATAAATTGATTATTAAAGTAAAAGGAACATTGGCCTGTAAATATTCGAATTTTTTTCATTTTATAGTTTTGCATTCCAACTTTAAAATCTGTCTATAAATATCTCAATTTTGTATTCTTTCTGATTTTGCACCCGATGAATTTTTATTCACAAATTGTTGCTGACATGGCAAAGAAATTGACATCTCAAAATTTATAATTACATGTTCTAGATCCCATATTGATAATAAATTTATCAGCCTCATCATGCACTTCACACTTTTTTTCTCAATTCGACTGTCATGTCAACAACGATTTAGGGATAAAATTCGTCGGGTGCAAAATTAAAAGAAAAATATAAATTTCAAGTATTTATAGGCAGATTTTAAAGTTGGGATGCAAAATCAGAAAATAGAAAAAGTTCGAGAATTTACGGGCAATGCCCCAAAGTAAAATAAGTAATACGATAATTAGTGATAAGTAATTATTGTATCATTAAAATTAATTATCTCAGAGGTAAAATAAAATTATTTTTTTTAAAATAGTAAAAAAGAGAGAATTTTGTTTTTGTTCCAGACTCTTTTTTTAAAAGAGTATTAAATAACGAAATTTAAAGACCGTGTAATGGTAGATTCAAACTCCTTTATCATTATTATTATTATTATTATTATTATTATTATTATTATTATTATTATTATTATTATTATTATTATTATTATTATTATTGAAAGGTCTACCGCTTGACCAACACACGGATATAATCTCAAATCCTCTTGATTAATAATAGAGCTGGTATTGGGTACAATCGGGTGTACCGTACAATCGGATTGCACTCACACCAAAATCCTGACCCGAACCATATAAATAACATTATTATGAATACGGATCAACTCGATTGTATGATACCCCCGATTATAATATACTCAATACATAAATAATCTTAAATTACTTAAATATTAACTATTTAAAATTAGAAGTACTACCATACATGAACTTATTATTCAATAATAAATGGGGCAATTTAAGGGTTGAATTATATGGCAAATGTGGGTTTAAAAAAAAGAAAAGGAAACGTGAATAAACTCTGTAAAATAAAAATGGGACCGAAACAAGAAAGAGGTACACGAAACGAGGCAACTACCAAAGCGACAAATCCCAACCGTCCAAACAACCTTTGATGATGCCGTCAAACAATATCCCATTTCACCCCTCTCTCTCTCTCTCTCTCTCTACAATTCCCTGCATCATTTCTTGAAAGTTGCTGTACGAAGAAAACCAGCCAGAAATATTTTTGTGGGCAAGAAAATCCCGATGCTGAGTTGTTGAAAAACTAGTGTTGTTGTGTGTGTGGATCTTCGAGTTATGGGAGAAGCAGCAGCGCCAAATAAGGGGGGAAGTCTCAACGGATTATTCTCTCCGGTTTCTTCTGCTCCGGTTCTCTGGAAATCTAGGAAAAGATTAGCTGGTAAACACCTCTGCTCTTTTCCTCCTATTCTTGAATTTTCTGCTTCATGTTTTGTTGCTCAATTACTGTCAAAATGCATTGTCTTCTTCTAATCTCTTCTTGTTTATTTGCATGCATAATTTTTTGATTACATATTTTAATTGGGGCTCTGGGGTTCTTGAAGATGGAGTCTTGCTTCAATTATTTGCCCTGTTGAAGAGAGAGAGAGAGAGAGAGAGAGAGAGAGAGAGAGAGATCAATTTCTTTAGATTTGACTAAATCAGCTGAAGAATTTAGCAAGCGGCGACTTCTTGAATTAGCTGTTGCAACACCTTACATATTTATTCACTCAAATCTGCAGTCAATTAGTGCTTGTTGATCAAGTTTGAACAGAGATATTGTTTGAAGCAATCAATATATGCTTAATGATCAAGTCCAAATTCAACATGAAGGAAACTTTATGACTTTCTTGAGACTTTTCATTTACATGGAAATCAGTTATCAGTAGATGGAAATTTTCACCAAAATATTTGTGATTAGTTATAACCTCCTCAATGATGAGCCATTTTGTCTGCAATGGATGATGTTCGCATCCGAATCCGACCCCATGTAAATGTTGCTTTACTTTCACTCCTTCTGATTGAACCACTTCACCTTACCCAAAACACCTTTCTTCACACAGCCAATCACCTCTGTTTCTTCAATGGGGCACTCGAGAAGCTTATCCGATAATCTAGGGAACACAACGAAGAAGAAGAAGAAGAAAAAGGGAAACTTGTGGAATCCGTATTGTCTTGTATAATTGTATTCATTGTTTGATTGCTTTTCTTGTTTGTAAACTATGTCGCGGAGTATGATAGTGCTTTCAAGTTATCCACGTCTAGGGCAACTCGTTTGCTTACACGGTTTTTACAGAGTAGTTGATCTATTGCTCTTTTGTTCTAGCAAAGCATATAGGAAACTAGGGGAACTCGTTTGCTTACACGGTGCTGAAACTAGGAGCGTATCTCGTCTCTGATACAAACTTGTCTTCAGTTCTAGACTACATAATGTACTCATTTCTGTTTGAAAAGAGGGCTGAGCTTTGGTAGGGCGTTTACTTTGTACGTGGATTGGATTGTGAATACATAGGATCGAGCATTTGAAGGATTGCATTTTATAAATTTCGTCGCTAGCCTTCCCTCGTTGAGGGGAACTAATCAACTGAACTGCTCCTATGATTCATGCTTCATGATCACTGTCCCTACAGGCAGTGTGAAGAACACAAACGAGACGTTAGATGGTTTGAGTAGTGACAAAACCCCGGAGAAACAACCCGAGTTGTCAGCAGAGGACAAGCTGCAGGAAGAACTGAACAGCCTCTCAGAGAAACGCAAGGCTCTATTCGAACCACTGGAACCGGTGATCAACGCAAACGGGAAACGACCTTCTGCAGAATCCCTACTCCCGCCTCCGGACTTCGAATCAGCGAGCTATCCAAAGGGGTGGCTGATCGGGAAGAAGCGGAAGCTAGTGAACGTGGATGTTGTGGAGAGCATGCGGAGGATCGCAGTGCAGGAAATGAACCGGAAGGTGGTGTTCTCGAGTAAATTTAAGGCCTTCGACTCTCGTTCCATACCTTGAGTGACCGAACATGAAAGTTGGTTTGGTACAATGTGTGCAGGATAGGGAAATTGATGGGCTGAACGAGCAGTTGGAAGAGGACGCGCGATGCCTGGAGCACCTACAGCTGCAGCTGCTCGATGAACGGAGCAAACGGGCAGACGTGGAAAGACAAAACACGATGCTGCAGAGCCAGATAACGATGCTCATGGACATGTTGCAGGAGAATGAAGCAGTAGAGGATCAAGAGACACAGGCAGACTCATAAATTTTATTTTATTTTGTTTGGTCATATATATATATATGTGCTCTGTTCTTTTGTATATGTTTTAAGAAAATATTGTACTAATAGAAAAGGTGTAAGACTTTTATCAAAAAAAGAAAAGAAAAGGTGTAAGACTGAAGAGTGAAGAGAGATGAGGTATTTGCCAGTGTTGAATGTGTATCTCTACATTTGTCCATGTGTATACAGTTTGTTCTAAGTTGTTAATTTAGCAATTCTTGGGACAATGTTTTTCTATATGATGTTTTATACATGTTATTTCGTTGAAATTAAGAGGAGCACATAATGTTATTGTCTTTATTTTCTGGTTAGGAAAAATAAATATTGTGCAAACCTATCAATCTAGATAATAATAATAATAATAATAATAATAATAATAATAATAATAATAATAAGTATTGCCATTGGTCTGTCAATACTCGAAATTTTTTCATTTTCTGGTTTTGCACCACAAATTTAAAATTTGCCTATAAATACCCGAACTTTGTATTCTTTCTGATTTTGCACCCGATGAATTTTTACCTATAAATCGTTGCTGACATAGCAGTCGGATTGAGAGGGAAGTTTGAAGTACATAATGAAAAAGATAAATTTTTTGTCAATGTGAATTTAGAATCCGACTGCCTTGTTAGCAACGGTTTGGGGGTAAAAATTCGTTGAGTGCAAAATCAGAAAAGATACAAAGTTTAGATATTTATAGGCAGATTTTAAATTTGGGGTGCAAAACCAGAAAATTGAAAAAGTTGAGTATTTATAGGCCATTACCCCTAATAATAATAATAAAATGTACTTATATGACGTAACATATACTCTCTTTGTCCATGATAAAAACTTATTAGGAAGAAGTCGTCGAGTATATTAGAATGGTGAAAAAAATATTATAATTAATACTAAAAGTAGTGAAAATATAAAATATAAAAATAAATGCTATATATAAATAGTGGGTATAATCTAAAAATTGAATACAAAGTTTTTTTGTGAACGTGTATATATATATATATATATATAGACGGAGTATATATTTATATAATATGTACAAATATTTAATTGGAAAGACAAATTTTAAGATAACTTGGCTTATTCCAAAAAAACCTTGATTCTTTGGTAGTTATATTTAAAGAAAATAATTAAAGAAATGAAAACCACCACCCAACGAAAAAAACAAAATGATACAGAAGGAAGAGCCACACCCCCTACCACCATACACATTTTATTGGACATTGATTTAATGTTCTTACAGTATACGAGTATCATAGTAGGATATGAGCAAAGTACAGATTTTGAGCAGGATGATTATCATAACAAGAAACAAAAGCAGAAATATGATACCAACTTCAAAACATAAATAATTACAGGATTCATCATCAATCTTAATTTCCGAATCCTCAAACTACACAAATGTTGACACCAAACATACAACTACACCCATGTACAAATTACCCAGACACGCGCACCCCCGGCCTCCGACTCATCTAGCTTGGTTTTCGTAGTCTTCAGAAATGTTGAACAAGAACTGTGGTAGAGAAGCTATCCTAGGGAGATTAAGCAGCAGCTCTCCAACCGAGTCTTTCCTTGACATGGACGACGCCTGGTTGGGGCCAGAGACATCTTCAGGTTCCTCGTTATGGACGTTACCAACTCCAGCCTTCTTTTCCGTAGACAGCGAGCCATCACTACTCGATTCATCTCCCTTTTGCATCAATGACAGATTAAGGTTGTTGTCCCTTTTAAGCTGCACGCTGCTGGAACCTGCTGGGGCATCTTTCTGAAGGAGGCAGCAAAGAGAATCGACCCTGGACATGAGTGATTTCTCATCCGAGGCTGGCAAGTGCTGAGTTTCACTAAACAAGCACCGTTTTATGCCATCCAAGATTTGAAGGCTCTCCCATTCCTCACTCGAGAGAGTAGGATTGTCAGATGTACCCTGTTCTAATATCCTATTCTCGAGATGGCTCACTAGGTCGCTCATCGACATAGAGGAGTTGAGACCAGGAGCCTTGATCTGATCCCAATTGCTGAATTCCTTCAGTTGATCAATTCTGCTGTTTTTGATATCCTCGACTGTCAGTGTTCCCATAGCTGCGTAAATATATAGGATCAGTATTAAGGACCTGAACCTCAAAAGCTGTATTTATTCTCAAATCATAAATAAACATACTCCACAGAAACTACAGTTCCAATTTTTTTTAATACGGTAGGTCATCTTTAATTCCACCTCATGAGTACACACCATTATTGCATAATTATACAGGATAACAAAATTTCAAAATGATACCCACAGTTATAGCAGTCAGAGACAAGTTAAAGCTACACATCACTACCCGTGACTTCAAGGTTTTCCAGCTGGAGAAAAGAAGAAGAATATACCCCCCCCCCCCCCCCCAAAAAAAAAAAAAAAAAGAGATTCCCCAAATATCAACAAGGAGAACCTGAAAACATAAAATAGAATGCAACCCTACTAATCAGTCAAACAAGAGAGAGAGAGAGAGAAGAAAAAGGGGTAGCAGTATGCACAATTGTGTAAACCATAATTGCCAATTAAGGTACAAGACAATGCAGATGCCTGGAACTAAAGAAATTACAAAAAATTTCCAATTTTGCACATATTCCCCATGTCAGCCAAGTCTCCGGCCCAAATACAAAATGACATAATCAAGCAATTCCATACCAGACTACCACATTTTTTCAATGGGTAGATAAAATGTTTTCACTTGGTTCATAGACATGACACCATTATACATCAAAGAGAGAAATCTATGCCAGGATACTACACCTTAAGGTATGAAAGACCCCCAGTAGAAGCTTTTTGAATAAACAAACTTCTGGCTCAAACTAAGATCTCAGAATGTCAAAATAGTTCCTTTAGGCATTTGTTTATCTCAAGGGGAAGATATGTACCACTAAAAAAGAGACGGTAATGGTCAGATCATTTCACTCTGCACAGAATGCTAGAAAAGCATCAGGTTCATCGGTGTTTAATTAGGTATAGGGAGATGGTTCAGTTTGCTAAAAAACTGACAACTAACTTTCTTACAGCTTATCAATTCTCTTGGCGTCGCCAATCATATCTAAAGGATAAATTCTCACGGATGCCGCATTATTCGAGCTAACCAAAAGGTTCACTATGTGGATAATTGCTTTGATTGGAGACTTGTAATAGAATGGCCACTCACAAGATGCACAACTTAGTTGGGGAACTCACATAATGAACTTTTTTAGTAGCCACCAGCTTCAAGTATACTTGTCAATGCATTCTAAATCGCAGTGAACAAATTACAAGTCCAGTTTCATATTTAACAAACTTAAAACTACTAATGGACACAAAAAGTTCATCAATTAATACCCCAAAAGCTCGCCAATTCGCATTGGCACAAAAGTACAGCATGTATGAAAGAATCAACAGATGAACCCATTTACACAGCGCAACCAGACAAGAAGGCTCAGAAGGAGTATATTAACAATTTAACTCCAAACAAGTCAGTTTCAGCTTTACTCGTAAGAGATATGTAAAAATAAAAAATAAAGCACTTTCATTCAAGTAATAACCATACCTGAGCTTGGAGATGGCGTTTCACGGGGGTAAGATTCTGAATGTCTGCCAAGAACATCTACATCATTCTTTGAGGATGAAGATTGAGGCCCTGATGGTGAAGCAGTATCCTGCAAGCTGAAGAAGGAAGGGCTTCCCTCCCTATTCAAATCAAATTCATTATTGTTTTCACTCTGATCGTCGAAAACGGGAATTCTGGGTTCAAAATATGGAGATTCTAATTTTGTTTCCCCTTGCTGACTAAGAAAGTTCAAGCGGGGATCACACTGAATGAGTTTTTCAAAATGTTTCCCGAGCAAGCCTTGTGGGCACTCCAAAAAGTGTTGTCTGCAACAAAAAAGACCGGGTCAGTGGTATGGCAAGGTTTTCATGGCACTAATAAGCTATAATCTGAGAGAAAATTCTGAAGTTAGAAACAATAAATATGGAAAACCAAAATATACACTCATTTCAAGCCACCATCCTACAGAAGCGAAAAGTAGATGCCCATAGATAAATTGGAAAATTGACTTAGAATTAACCACCATACAAGCACGAGCATTAGTTCAATAAACAGAACTCATAAGAAGAATTGGTTCACCATAGAAAGGATTCCAGAACAAGATCTTCACCATCAGCTCAAGCAATAACAAGACCAATATTAACGGACAATATTTTTTTTTCAAAATTAATAATAACTCAAAGGAATTGATTTTAACTGGTTTGTTGATAAAAAAAATCTTTGTTGCCATCCCGTTCTTTCAGATGCTGAAAGAACAACATTTAGAAGGATAAGTAATTATGTTTCTTAGTTTTGCATCTTATCAATTGGCTAGGTTATTAGTGGGAAGATTAAATTCATTTCTATCTTTGCTTATCAAAGATTATAGTTTACGGTGGATAGGTTTATTGTCATCTTTATTTATAAGTCATTTTTTATCTGTAATTATCTTTTGTTGTTGTGTAACGCTCCAAGCCCACAATGGTAGGAACCACATATACAATAGGAACAACAGCCTCCACTAGTAACTGCATAGGTCCACTTTTGCTTTGCCAAAATGGTCAATCCACACTATTGGGAGGAGTTTGACTTGAGGCATGATTGATAAAATAATCCAACTCAATCAAATGTTTGGTTTGTATGATTCAGCCCGTGATGGATAACTCAGCCCGCACTCTAATCATCCAAATGGATGATTATTAATCACCCAAAAGTTGGGTTGATTATTTAATCATCCTCCAGTCCACAATGCAAAATAATAATGAAAAATCCAAAAATACACACTAAAATTATCATTGGTTTTGTTTGTCCTCAGTTTTTTACATTTTTGTGGGATTATAAAAAAAGAACCCTAACTTTTCTACTGTAGCTCTCTCTACATTTTAGCCACAATCCTTCAATTGATCCCAAACCACAATCAATCAATCCAAATACACATTTAAATAATTCAAATAATCCAAACCAAACACCCCCTTAGATGAGTTTGTTATGCCTATATACAAACTCACTAAATATTATTTTGATATTGTCCCAAGTGAAATGGAACTTTTGATGATTCTCCTTTCTTGACACAACATTCTCAACTTCTCATCATGTTTCTCCCTATGAAGTTAGTCTCAGGAGATAGTACCCTAAGGTGGATTAGAAACACCCTACGCTACTAATACATCATAATAGTACTAGGATGGCGCAATAAGCTCTACCAACAGTTCCTTGACATCCATCCCCGTTTTGCTCACATGAGTCAGCTAAGTTGTGAGAAGAGTACATTGAAACCAATCCACATCTAGACTAACATCCAGACCTTTGGGGTGGTTTCAAGACCCTTTATAGCCCTGAGCCTAGACTGTATAGCAGAGCAGCTTGCAACTACTTAGCATTCATCATTGCTTTACTAAAATAATTTATTTAACTTGTTTCAAAAGTCGATTACGCACTTCCCAAGACATGTAGGACATCACAACGTGTTTAGCCACTTCGGAAACAAATATTGACATCATTGTTTACTCATTTCTGCTGTTCATGGCCCTTAGCTCTATTAGTCTGTCTTTCAATTCAGAAGTAACACACAGTTTTAAGCCAATATTTTTTCTATATATATATATATATATATATATATAGAGAGAGAGAGAGAGAGAGAGAGAGAAACAAAGAAATAAAAAACAGAAAGAAATGAAAATCTAATAATAATAATAAAGAAAACATCTTATGAAATATGATGTCATGCAACCATCTCCAATTACACATAGGAAATCATGTCCAGGACATCTTCAGAGAAACCCACTAAATGTCTAGCCCGAATATAAAACTCCCTAAGAAAATTAGATGAAACATAAAATGTGATCCATGAGATAAATACACAAAGGAAACCAATATCTAGCCAGTGAGCATGGAAACAACTGGAACAGTGAACTCATTAATGGATATTCAAAAACCCGTTGAGGGTTACTGGATAACTTTGTTTGAACATGCTGTTTGGTAGCAGGAAAAGCCTTAGCTTACCTGCATATACTAGCTTGTCCACCAGTAAAATCTGATGTTGCTTGCCAAAGAGTGTGCTTCCTAGGTTGTGGATTAGTTTCCCTAAAGAAAAGAGGTTGCCGTGCCAGCTGACAAATGAACAGAAGAAGGGGTGTTATGGACACCATCACACTGCAATGCTTATTGCAGATGCACTAAAACATAACAAAGTGAAAGACACATTTACATCATAAGATGATGTTTATTACCACAACATCCAAAGATCCAGGAGCATCATCATTGTAATTTGCCTTCAATGCCATAATATCAGACCACTGAATTTCAATTTTATTCTTCAGACCCCCATCAAGAACTTCCCAGACCAGCTTATGCTTTGCAAAATAACATTTTGCCACCAGGTCTCCTTCATATCTTGATTTATACTGCAAATTCAAAACATTATGATAAATATCACACTAAAATTTAGCGTTATTAATTTTTTTTCCACACATGCAATAATAAACTTACCTCCCAGGTCCCGATTCTCAGGACTGAACCAGGAAAATTCGAGGCTTTCAACTTATCACCAGATGCACCACCAGCTCTCGAGGATTCCTTTTTACTATTACTTTGACTTCCGACTTTAGGAACAGAGGAGTGGGACAGTTTCATTTGAATCAACTCCAGCAGTGATGGGCTTTTCCTCAGTCGCAAACCTAAGGGACTTGGCTCATCAAGAGGATTGTATTGCGAAGGTGGCACTCCGAAACCATCCATTCCTAAACTCTGCTGCTGCTGCTGCTGCAATGAGTTACAGGCAACCATTATAACCCATTATGGCATCTGAATTTTATATAACCGTTCCAATGAACAAAGAAATTACCAATTATTCCAAAATAATCGCAACAAACAATCAGTTCCAACTCATCTAGCCGTGACAAAGCAGTATTACCTTCCACTGGTTTATCAAAACAGTAATTTCTATTTCTCCAAAATTAACTAGCTTAGATATGAGATTTTTTAATCAATAAACAATTCCCGATGCCATCCGCCTCTCTAATGGAAACCAAATTAAAATTGTCGTAAACCTAAAATGTTAATAACATCCAAAGTAAAATTCATTCGGCAGATAAATTAGTACATTCTCACACAGTCACACTCTTAGCGGAATTCCGGAAATCAAACGAGTGATTTATTGCACGCCTCGTGTTTGATTAGATTTCTGAACACCACGCATCTAGCCATCTACATACAAGCTCTACAACTCGAAGAGAATAATCACAACAATAATCAGAGTAGCAATAATTAAAAATTGTAACAACAAGAGATGAGTACTTTGGGGCGCTTGTGGAGTGGGCCGTGCTCTTCCTCCAAGGAATCCTCCACCTCCATCTTCACCGGCGGCGCCGCCGTCTTCTCGCCCTGCGATGCTGATTCGTCGTTCTTCATCAACTGCACCATTTTATAGGATCTTCAGATCGAAGAGACTCTGGCTGGAAAATGGATTTTTGTACGGAAATTTTTCGCTCTTTTTTTTTAATTTCTTATAATTTATCTGAAGAAGAAGATCGAAATAATGGTGGGCGAGTTGAACTGGAATTACTTATTTTTATTCGAGGGCGGCGACTCACACGTGTCTCCTTTACGTGCTTCGGGGTTTTCGGTGCCCCTCGCACGTGCTAACCCGAGTTACCTCGTGTGTCGATTAATATTGGAAACGATGCTTGATTTTTACTGTACACAGCATATAAAAAACGAGATACTATAAATAAATTACATTAATAACATTTAATTATATTGACTTTTTGGCTACACCTATAAATTAATGAAATCTTGTCGTGTAGCGATAATCAACTTTTATATTACACTCACTAAAATATCCTAATAACTTATTCAAGTGAATAATGAAGTTTAGGATTCAAACTCCTCCGCTGTTCTTTTCCTAACTTCAAAAAAATTAATCTATATATTCTCATAGCATTTTGCAATTGTAACAATTCAAATATAAAAATATTCTAATAAGAAAAAGACATATACTCCCTTAGTCTTGGGACATTTTTCTTGGACACGAAAATTAAAAAATACGTATGTGAAAAAGTTAAAAATGTTAATAAAGGATAAAAATTTTGCCAAGTAAAAAAATGTCTCAATATGAATGAGACGCCAAAAAAAAAGTGTCACGGGATACATGAGACGAAAGGAGTATACAAGATTCACATGGCCTCTCTTTTATACAAATAAAACATTCAAAAATAATGTGTGTGTGGGGGTGTGTTAGCTCAGCAATTTCGTCCAAATTCAATACCAATAATTCATTGATTAAAAGGTTCAAACAAATAGATCAATAACATGGTGAAATATGACAATTTTTCTCAAATTCAATTAAACAAGTTCCACGACTTGCGATTTCTCACTGTGACGCCAGATTGGATTTGAGAGACATTACCTGTCATGGGACGATTTATAATTAATCTTAGTTTCATGTGTTTTATGATTGAAAAAAGTCATAATATAAATTAGAAAAGTGTTTTATGTGTTTTTCGACAATAATTCCAACAAATATTAAGTTGGTGTTGCACTTAAATTTATTTGATTCAGTAAAAGAAGATGAATTAAATTGGGAATTGGGTGAAGTGAAGGGCAGAAGAGTAATTTGGGGTGAAGTGGTGGTGTGAGTCACGTGAGGGTAGTGGATAAAGCGTGGGGGCCGCGAGTTTTTTCTTGAAGCTTCCGCCGGTTGTCGTGAGTGGAACGGTGGGGATTGGCCGGGACGACACGTGGAGGAATCTGGTAGCGTTAAGAGACACGTAAGAAAATAAGGCGGATGCTCGCTTCGCTTGGATAATGATTGTGAATTTTGTCGGCTAGTGTAAAATTAAACGGCGTGGGACACTTATTAAATTATTCCGGCGGCTGTCTATTTTTAGACCCAATCATTACTGATTTTACGTCAAACATCTTCAAAAAATTGCGTGATCCTGTAATTTGCCTTGGTTAATTTACCTTTGTAATTCAAGCTTCTAATTCGGTAGAGTGATCCCATTTCTCCACTAAAAACACATTTATCAATTATTTAATTAAAATTTTATATCATTCACAAAGTATTATATTTATAATAAAGTTTAATTACCTTCAAATTTATGAAATTTCAAAAAAAAATTCAAATATTTTTCACGACTTTTCTAAATTTATATAGTAATTCATCACTTGAAAATTTGTTTTTAATATTCCCGCCGTAAAAATAGAATTGTGGGAAACATTCGGAAAAATGAAAGTTCGAAAAGTTACAAGTAATTAATCTTATAATAAACTGAGACAAAATAATTAAAAAGTAAAATTTAGTTTTATGTTCTTAATTCTTAGGGTGCATTCTCTAATTCTCTTTGCTTGTAAAATTATCATGGAAAATGAGGGGTGAACATGTTTACCCTTCAAATCTTTATTTTCTTTTTCATCATTTCCTACAAAATAGAATTTGACCCTTAATTACTCATTTCTCTTTTTCACTATAAAAAATGGATAATATAGTATATGTATCTTTTTGGGCGGAAGGAGTAAACTGCAGCCAATTCATATGTTTCTACGTATTCACATAATTATCTGTGAAATATAAAGTGAAATTAGATATAACTATTAAAATAAATAAAAAATTGTTATAGAGTTTTGAGATATCGGATTAATAGAATTTATACAACAAATTATAAATTTTTAATATGAGAGTATGTCAAAGAAAGTAGGCTATTTTTTTCATAATTGCACACCCATTATGCTTACACACATGCACTGAATAATTCGAACTCCCGATCAATCCGATCAATTAATTGAAGGGAAACCATTTTACCAATTGAATTGTGTTTCGTCGTGTTAAAACAAGTATTTGGAATTGAACATCAAGTGTTACTATTTTTTTTACATAATTTCACTTTTTAATTATGGGATTTGCCTTGTTAAGTACCTACTTCTTAAGCATATCCTCCTTTTATTCTCAGTCAAATTCTGACTATCAAACAAATAATTTTGGAGTTATTTGCAGAAAAGATAATTAAAAATAAAAAGTTGGGTGCTGCCATACTGAAATTAATAACATTGTTGAACTATCCGGTTTAATAAAAGTTGGAATATTTCAAAGATAATATTTCTAAAGTAGTTGTAACTACTCTTAAGTAAACATATATAGTTCTTAAAACTTGAATTATTTTGCTTGTGCCTCAAGAGAGATGGGACAATAGTTAGTTTGTTGGGTATGAATTTGTGAAGGAAAAGCTTATTTATGTTGGTCTGAAATATTATTGGAATGCATTATTGAAACAATATATATGAGCATCTAGCTAGAAAAAAGGGTTTATTTATTCTAGTTGTGGAATACATTTTGAAAGCTTAGAGCATCTAAGGAAATTTCATTTTCTTCTACTAATGGAATAGTATATCAATGCATAAATATGAGCATCTATCCCTTTTGGTTATATTATATCGATATCATAATTGGGAGTCCAGCTCAAATCGGAACCACATTTAATGGTTATCTTAATTAGTCAGATATTTAGGCAATTTTTTTTTTCAATTTGTTATTACCCAAGGAAAAAAGATATAAACCCAGCGGTGTATGTGATTCGAACCCCGATCTATTAGTTAGAGGATCTATTAGTTAAAGGATAAGTATCTTACCAACGTACAATGCTTCATCGTCAAATTTTAGGCCAAATCTGAATTGGCTTGAATAGGCCGAAAAAATAGGGTAGGGTCTAAAAATTACAGTACAAAAGAAAAAATTCAACTTGATTGATCGGAACATAAAAAAGTCCTTATCTGATAAAAGTTAGCCCGAACTTGAGTGGGTTCGTCTGATTGATTTAATTTAATTTTTTGTTGTTTAAATCTATAAAGGAAATTCATACATGCCAATTTATTTTGTTGCAAGAATATGATTATAAAGGAAATTTATACGCATTTTTTTCATAAAATATTTGATCCTACGGACTAGCTTGAAAATTGAAGATTTAATTTAGGGTTCTGACTGAAAATTTCAAATTCTTAAAAGTTTCAATTTGATTGCCACAAACCTAAAATAGCTTTAACATGTTAAAAGTCTCAACGGAATGGATTGACCAAATTGAGATCCATTTAATTGGTAATCAAGTCTTATCATATTTGTCATAAAAGACTTTAAATATTTATAGTTGTTTGTTGTAGATATGGGCGTGCACATTATATATTGATCTTGTAAATTTTAAATTTATAATTTTCAATTATTTTTTTTTGTCATGGTTTGACTTCTAGATATTGAAAGTATCATATTATTGTTTCATTTTATTGTTATGTTCTTAATTAAAAATCAAACTGATTGCAAAATCTTCAAACCAAAACGACCCATAAAGAGTGAAAAATAATAAATACAAAAAATCCCCTATCGAATTAAATTAATCTCATTGAGTCCAACAGATTTAATTATTATTGTTTCATTTTTTTTTATGTTATTAATTAAAAATCAAACTGATTGCAAAATCTTCAAACCAAAACCACCATAAAGAGTGATTTCCCTAATCTCATTGAGTTCAACAGATTTAATTATTTTGTCAAATACAAATCTAAGGTCTAAATTCAGCCCATTGGCGAGACCTCACAAAATTGGGCTAAGCCCACATTGTAAAAATTATAAAATACATATTTTAGAAATTCGTGCTAGCACAAGACACTATACTCTTGTTAGAGATGTTAATCGGATCAATTCATCATGTTTCGGGCTAGTCCTATCAGGTTATCGCATTGATATTCGAGTGCAGTTAATCGGATTGAAAAAAATTTAAGTTAGAAATTTCCAACCCTAATTCTAAATGTTCGGGTTTCGAGATAGTCAGACTCAAAAATTTATTTAAGAAATATAATAATATATTTCTCTTGACAATATTATATTTGTAATAAACAAATGCATGCATAAATGAATAATATTTGAACGACGACTTACATAAAAATTAATATACAACTCTTAGAGATATAAAGATACAACATTTTTGTTAAATAATTATAATTTTTTAATTTTTACATCTAAATATTTTACGTTAAGTATTGAATTAAAAATATAGAGAAGTGAAATGATGAGTATAACTTTCTTATATTTCTAATATTGAAATTTTTAAGTTGTAATTTTTATTGGATTGAAATTTTTTCATCATAATCTTATCAACTTGATGGGTTAGCCGAATCAGCCCACGAATTTCAGGCTGGATTGATATTCCTAACTTTTGTGATGATTTTGTGATAATTGAAATCCATTTATTCACATTTTTTTTATCAGATTTTGTTTAAACATGTTTAAACAATTAAACTTATAATATGAATCGATTTTATCCAAATAAGCCAACAAAGTAGATTTTGTTTTTCTTTAAATTAATCCAACAAAATATGGCCATCGTTGGGAAAGAAGAAGGATATTTTGACAAGTTGGGAACATCCATAGTGCTCAAAACTAAGGGTGGTCCATAGCCAGCAAACCGATAATGACTCGAATTTTATTTATTTATTTATTTCTCGTGGGAAATAATGACTCAAGAATTGCATGCCAACAATTAGTTAAATTGGACCCACTTTGTTATATCACTTACACAAGGATAAATAATTAAATACACCTCAAAGTAAATATTAGTGGCAAAAAGTTTTAATTCCGAATTCCATCAATATCTTATTATAAGTTGAGTCTACCATATCACATTTATTTAATGTAGGTTATATATAGTTTTCTTCTGTAGTTCACATGTTATTATTGCATAAAAATAAAATTTACCTAATGTAACACTTTAAATAGTAGTTGCATATTACAATCATCATATATAAACAAAGATTAATACTTGTTGTGAGAAGACCTAGTTCATACTTTATAATGTGACTACATTGCGAGCAAATGTTACAAATTTATTATTATAGCTCGTTTGCTGCGTAGTATGGGATAAGTTCATTCTCACTATAATCTAATCTTATTTCTGAACATGTATTCATACGTTGAACCCTCATAAGTTGTTGTTTTCATATTAATTTATTGGTAGGCCCAATGGGGTCGATATTAATCTTTTTAATCCAATAAAAAAAATTGCACTATTGCTTGAAAATAGTAAGATATAGACCTAAATGTATCATACTTCTGTTTCTAAGAGCTGGTAGATAGGATATAGCTTTCATGTATTTAGTTTGACCATATGATTAGAGATGCTGGAAATTTATTGGAACTGATAGTTACGTCAATATTTAATAGATAGGACTATTTATTCTTATTATTATTATTATTATTATTATTATTATTATTATTATTATTATTATTATTATTATTATTATTATTATTATTATTATCTTGAAAGGTCAATTTTAAGTTGAAAAACATCATGTTTGCGAAGTTGAAGGCTCGAAGCCAAGTCTTTAAAAATTGGTAAAATAAATAAATAAAATAAACTTAATTAATCTTTATATCCGCGAACCAATATCTTTCAATGTATTCCTAATAAAATAAACTTAATTAATCTTTACAAGATAAGATATTATAATCTTCGAGAGCTTAAAATAAGTCCAAAGCCCATTCTTCTCTCAGGTGTATATTTGGATTAGTGTACACCATGATATATTTTGTCATAATGATAAATTTTGTTTTCCATTGGCAAATCGGATAAGCTTAAAATAAATTTTATTTCCTGGACATAATGATTAGAGAGCTAGAAATGAAAAAGGATAGTAATTAATATATAATGTTGGTCAACAATTTATATAGACGAGAATGAAGCGCAACTTAATTGGTAATTATCGATCAAAGCCCCAAGGTAGCTAACGAGAAAGACTTTGGAATTGTCATATTACGTGTTCATGCTGAGTAATATACTTCCTAGCTCCGTCCATAAAAAATGGAGTAGTTTTTTTTTGTCATTTTGAGATGTTCACAAAAATGAGTCTCTTTTCATTTTTAGAAATTATCTATCACATGATAGGTCCTATTCTCCACGCACAAAACAATTAATTATCATTATAAACACTATTTTCTAAGTGGATCTCTTTCTCCACTCACAATACATAATCATTTTTATTAAAACTCGTGTCATCCACCTTTATGACTATTTTTGGTGGATGGAGGGAATATATAGATTAAGAGTTTCAATCGTTTAAAGAGATTACTCTGTGAAGAGTGTGTATGAATTGAAAAAAATACTTTATGTATATATAACGTAGACAAAACAACCACGTGATAACAGTGGGATTGAATAAAACATATGAATATATAAATATGTATATTGCACTTATTAAATAAGAAGTCGAACATATATGGTTAAATTTTATGTCGAAGAATAACCAAAACTAGAAGGTTCATTTTTAAATTAAGCAGCTTCGATAATTAGGAGGCTTTCAATAAAACTACATTTGAATACGTATGTTGATTTTGCACCGATCAATTAATTCAAATCAAATACTATAATTACATTGCATTCATATAAAAGGAATCTCTTAATCGAATGAGTATAGCTCAATTTTTACAAACGTACCCAAAATCTAGATACTTTATCCCCACTTATGAATATCCCCATTGATTGGAAAAACAAAAATAAAAGAGAATTTTTTTTTTTACTATATTTATAAATGTTGAATGCTTGATTTGGTCTCAAATTTTAGTAAGTTGTGCAGAAGAATCATCATTCTTAGATCACACAACAAATAGTAGTGTTGACTGTATACAACAAGAAAAGCTTAAAGTAACACCAAAGGCAAGTAAGTGTGTCAAAGAAGGTTAATCAATTACTATGCATGATGATGACACACTCACTAATTATAAATTACAACATTTTTTAATTTTACCATGTTCTCGGGCTGCCTAAATTGTTTTCATAATTTTCGAGAAAAATTATCTACTATAAAGAACGTATAAAAACAGTGAAAATTTATCAAACTTAGTACGTCCATCCGTGCTATGCACGGTGAATATCGAAATTAAATAATATGTTTAAATAAATAAATATAAAAATTAAATAAAATTTTAATATAAATAAATGCAAAAGATATTTTAAAAATAAAATAAACACCAATTCCTCAATAAAATTTTGAATTTAAAACGTAAATTTTTAATTTTGTATAAAATGTAATGATAATTATAATTATTAAAAAATTAAATTATTTGATAATGTAAATTAACATTACACATTATTTTTATAGAGTATTACACATCATAAAATAAATAAGTAAATATTTTTTTACACAAACATAAATAAAAAGTTGTAAAATTTTAGCGAATGAGAGAAAATAAAATATTTTAAAGTTTTCATAACTTATTTGTTTTAAATTCATTTTTGATGTTTTTATACCATATTAAATATTTTGTCACGAACTTATATATAAAATGTATATTAAATATCTATTCATAAATCAAATCGATGTTTAGAAAAACATTAAATTATATAAAAATAGAGATAAAAATAATGAAAATAAAATTGATGGGAGAAGAGAGAAAAAAAAGGAAAAAAATGAAGCGAAAAAACCCTTTTTTTTATATATTATATAGATATATATATACATTATTCTCCACCCTTTTCCATCAAAAAAAGCGCACCCATATAGTATAATGTAAAATAGAAAGGAAGTCGAAGGTGATCGATTCTGATCAAACCAACTATCAATCACACACACACATACACATATATATAGAGAGAGGGGGGAATGATCCAATGAGAATGATAATTGATATGAATAAATTGGTTATAATGCACGAATAAACAAATAATCACTCAAATCAGGGTTCAAATCATAGAAAAGACAAAAATTCCACCAATTAAGGAGGTGTTTGATTGTCGAGATAGAATAAACCTGAGATTATTTGAGATTAAGTTGGCTCGAGATTAATTTTATCATAAGGGATAAGCCATGACTCACAATCCAAGACTATTCCTACGTGGTATTGTCCCGAGATTGAATACCGGGCCGTACATACCCAACCGAACAAGTTATTACTCTCTCCGTCCCACTTCACTTGGCCTACTTTCCTTTTTGGACAGTCCAACGCAACTTGGCCTGTTTTCTTTTTGAGTAACAAATTTTCACTATAATAGATATGGAGCCCACATACTTTACACTGCAATCTTACTCTCCTTAATAACCGTGTTGAAAAGAACTAGGCCAAGTGAGATGGGACGAAGAGAGTATAAAATTAATCTAATCAATGCTATCTAATCTTTCAAATCAAACGGCCCCTAAACTGAATTATGATTATTCATATATTACAAACAGCTTATTCAATCTTATATGCTAACTGATTTGTTATTCTCATTATAACCTAGGCCCATATATATATACATATGTATGTGTGTGTGTTGTAAATATATATAGTGAGAAAATGATAGGAACAAGCATGTACGCAAAGCTCTTTTGGTGTTCGTTAGTAAGTTGGTGACAGTTAAAATCCGTGAAGGTGGCGAGAGTGCCCATATCCATTCAAACATCATCAAAACCAATACCCAAAAAATCAAGATTATTTTCTGGTTTTTATTTATTTATCCCCTGAAGTCTCTGCACGTGAAATCCCAATAATTTCTCATGCAAATGTGGGGTCGTCAGCCAACCCCTCCTTTTGTTGTCATGCCAAACTCCAATTCCTAAGAATCTCTTCTCCCTCTAAACCCCTTCTCTCACCCCATTTTCCCTCTCCACATTTTCACCCTTCTCTTATCTCTCTGAGGGGAAAAAACAATGCTGCTTCTCCTCATTCTCGTTGCCTGCAGTTGCTCCAATGGGGTCTTGAGCCTTGCCGAGAAGGAGCTTCTCTCGCTCAAACGGCTTCCAACGGCGCCCGCCCCGCCCCGCTTCTTGCACAAATCAAGTGAGTACAAATAATCTGCATATAAGCAAGAAAGCATGTCTGTTTAGGAATCTGCATCATTAAACTCGTTTAAGGTTGTTGAAGATAAGGTATCTAAAATGTTTACTGTGTGTGTTTGTGTGTGTGTGTGTGTGTGATTTCAAGAACCAAAAGCAATAAGCTTCAAAATATAGACAAAAAACTGAGGTTAATTCTCTATGTAATGAACATTGAACAGAGAGTGGTGCAACCATACTGGAAATGAGGCACAGGAAGCACCTCCAGAAAGGGCTGATTCTTGATGATGTTCGAGTTGAATCCATTCAATCGCGAATCAAGAACATCGTCTCCGGCCATGTAGAATCATCACAAGCTCGTGTTCCTATAAGTTCGGGCATCAAGCTTCAGACACTAAACTACATTGTGACAGTGACATTAGGCAGTCGAAACTTAACTGTGATCGTGGACACGGGGAGCGACCTCTCTTGGGTGCAATGCCAGCCCTGCAGGCTGTGCTACACTCAGCCGGAGCCCCTCTTCAACCCGTTGGTGTCGCCCTCGTACAGGTCGGTGCAGTGCAACTCGCAGCCCTGCCAAACTCTGCAGTCCAACACAGGAAACTCGGGGTTATGTGGGAGCAATGCACCTAGATGCAACTATGCAGTTACGTATGGCGATGGATCATATACCCGCGGTGAGCTAGGCAGAGACCGGCTCACTCTTGGAACAACTCCGGTCGAGGACTTCGTGTTTGGATGTGGGAGAAACAACAGGGGTCTATTTGGTGCAGCTTCTGGCCTAATGGGACTAGGCAGGAGTGATCTCTCACTCATTTCTCAAACTAGTGATGTATTTGGTGCAGTTTTCTCCTACTGTTTGCCCGATTCGGATTCCGGAACATCGGGTTCGTTGATACTAGGAAACGATACATCAGTTTTCAAGAACACCACTCCTATTTCTTACACGAGGCTCGTTCCGAATCCTCAGCTGTACAGCTTCTACATTCTGAACATGACAGGAGCTACCGTGGGAGGGGTGCCTCTGCAGTCCCTGAGTTTTGGGGGAAACGGGGTCTTGATCGACTCAGGGACCGTGATCACGAGGCTGCCCCCGTCTGTCTACACATCTGTGAAGGCTGAGTTCTTAAGACAGTTCACCGGTTACCCCTCTGCACCGAGCTTTTCGATTCTCGACACCTGCTTCAACCTGTCAGCATATGAGGAGGTCAACATACCTACACTTAAGATGCAGTTTGAAGGAGATGCAGAGATGAGTGTGGACGTAACCGGGATGTTCTACTTCGTCAAGAGGGACGCGTCTCAGGTGTGCTTGGCACTTACGAGCCTCGCCTATGAAGACGAGATTGGAATCATAGGGAATTATCAGCAGAGGAACACAAGAGTCATATATGATACCAAGCAGATGCAAGTGGGATTTGCAAAGGAAGTATGCAGCTTCAATTAGACACAGAAATGAGAGAGATTGTGATTCAGAAAATTCAGTGGCAAAGCCATATGAATATGGACACATACAGCTAGAAAGGTTTGATTTCCACAATTTGAATTTGTTGTATGGAGTGGTATAGAATATATGAAGATTGATTTAGTCTTATTTTTTGCTTAATGTCCAAACATAATACTCCATACAAGGTCTACATGATATATTATCAAGAACTTCTATGTATAATGCTTGTTTGTGTGGATATGTATCGTATGTTTCATCATATACGAAAACAATAATAGGAAACTATATCAGCTACAAACAAATAAAACGACAAATTCTTCTATCTAAGCACTGATGTAATGTCATATTATGACAAGAAATTGAACATTATGCAGCAGAAAGTTTGCTAGAAAAGAGGGAACCTAGATAGAATGATACGAACATAAGGAATTTTACGGGCCCACCTCCATGACGTCTCGATCTTCGAGCCTTTCTGATCTTAGGAAAAGAATCCTGCTGGGAGATATCAAAGAAACTAGGCAAAAAAAATTATGAAGATGGGATATTCTCAGACCAGACCACATAAACTCCACAGAAATGGACAAAGGTAGTAATATATTAATCATAGAAGTACATCAGTTACAGACAAATGAAATGACAAAGGGAATTGTTTCTGCATGTTCACCACAAATGATGTTAATAAATTTTTCAAGGGGAATCTCTGAATTCTCGAATTCTTTATGCCTATAAAGCATGTCTCGATGTTAGAGCTTCTGACGTCTCGCTTAATATCTAAATGAAAATCAAAGTTATCTGGCAAAATTCACAGAAGGTGAAGGCTAAAGGAACTGCTATGAGATATGAAATTTAAGCAGATGATAGTTACAGCCACCACTCTCCAGCTTGTGTATCTATCCTCTTCCGTATTCGACTAGAGAAAAGCGTGCTCAAGTGGCCATGGATCAATCTATTTCTTCTGCACAAGTAAAAAACAAGGGAAAATCTAACAGAAAGAAAAACAAGAGAAAATCTAACAGAAAGCTTAGCTTCAATACTTACATTCTTTTTTTTTAAAGAGCCGGCTCCAATACTTACATGAGTGTGGTGAGCTATGATCAGTCCTGCTGATGAGAGATTCCATTTCAGTGTTGTTAGGTTCAGATAAGCCCTCATCTCTCTTTGATCTCAACATGTCGGTTGGAAGAATAGCCACGTTAGGATCTGTACTGGGTATCAAGAAAAGAATCCCAATAGGGAGCAGTCGAAAAAGGCTCCTTATCAGTATGGCCAACCAGAGATTATCAAACGTTGTCCTTGTAACGTTTAGAGCGTGAAGCAAGAGGCCTCCACCCCAAGCTGCCGAGAAGGTACCTACATGGTCGATTGACATGAGCAAGGCAAAGAATGTGCCTTCTATACCAGCGGGACAGAGCTTCGAACTGAGCACAAGAAGAGGCATCCATTTAAGACGCCCAATCATGTGACTCACGGCTGCATCAAATACAACGACTACATAATCCGGAACCCCAAGTATCAAATTTATACGCAAAACCAATATCAAGTCTAGCATTCCTGAAGCACCATATAGCAACTGTGCCAGCAGAAGCACTCGGCGGAAAGGTTGATTCCTAAAAGCATTTTGATAGAGCAGAACACCTAAAAGAGAGCCAATTGCACCAACAGCTGATATTGATCCAACCGCCTCCTGCAATTGGGAAAGATTGAGCTTATTCTTTAAACTAGTATGACAATCCAATTACATAAACGATATTGCTTTTGAGCATTTGAGGATGAATAGTAAGTATACTGTTTGAGAATTTTGCAGACGCCGTGATCCGGGTTAAAAAGTTGAAGAATAAAGAAGTACCTGTGAAAAAGAAGGACCACTTGGAGCATCGGTATACCAATAAAACATTCCTTCATGTATGTGCAGGCTGACGGCTAGTGAAAGGTACATGTATAAACATGGCTTCCAAACAACAGGGGATCTGAGAGCCATCCACATGGCCCGACCAGCATCCAGAAACTTCTGACTAACCTATTCAGAAATGCATTTTCTAGGTTATCTCCACACAAGAAATAAACTGAATGACCTTTGGCAAATAGTTTCTTACTCGCTTATAAGAAACATTTCTGATCACGGGCTCCTGTATTATGATTCCCACAACAATCACGAGTGCAGCTGGAATGCTAAGGACCCCTAACGCACCCTTCGAGGCAAAATCGTTGTAAATAATCAGCACAGAACCAAATAAACATAAGGAGTTAGGTAAATAAGCAATAGCTCGAAGATAGTTTTAAGTATAAGCATCTAATTCTCCGGAAAGGATCAATTGAAGTTTTCAAAATCACTAATCATAGTCTCCACTATTTGTGGAATTATCAGTCACACTTCTCATAAATTCCCAGTATACAGCAATGAGGCACAAATCTTTTAATACAATAAAAATGGTTATAGTACTAGCAAACCTTGGATCCAATTCGATGGACTAGAAAGCCACTACTTATGAATCCAATTAACTGCCCCACCGAAGAGCACAATCCGCACAAGCTCTGCATCTCTCCGGCAAGAGAAGGATGAGCAATGCTGTTCTCGGTAACACAGGCATCGATAGTAACATCACCCACTGCAGCACCAGCACTCCCACATATTAGAAGTAGCAAAGCCAATCCAAGGTACATGTCCTTTTTGAGTGATAGAATAATCATGGATATGACGCCAACTGTGCCTGAAATCATGAGGAGCTCAGTTATAACCCTAACTATTATCATTATAGTGTGTGTCTATAACACCCTAAATCTCACAAATAGAATGCTCTTCCCAGAAAAGGCAGCTATTCAGAATTTTCTGTTGGGTGCTTCTAAATACATCTCCAGATTTCTCAATACAACGGAATTGAGCTTGAAAATTGGGGAAACAGGTATTAGAAAACCTATGAACCATTTGTAACTTGATAAATGCAAGTCTGTAAAAGCACAAAATTTCATCTTGAATTTTCAATAAAAATGCATATCTTATATAGCCTCCATGAGTACTCTGCAAGAAGCTCTTCATAAACTGTGTCACTTGCGCTTGGTTGGTATAGCGTGTTGCCTAGGTCTTGTTTGATAGGTTGTCGCTAAACAACTAGCATACACAATTCTTAGCTGCATGAGCCTAATCAGCCAAGAAGCTCGTCACAAGTTACATGCTTTCAGCTAAAAAACTATATAACAAACTAGTTGTCCATAACATGATATGCATGCAGCCACTTGAGAAATATTGCTCTTTATCCTCGAGCATAAATGCTATTCATTATAAACCACGAACTGTAGCTAAGATCTTACTAATATTTCAAGAAACTATGTTATATTATCTTCTACCCTCACGCCAGAGAAAAAACTACAGCGGCTGGCTCGTTTTTCACACTTCTATGGGTGAGAAAGTCCTTACTGTGCCATGATACATAACGCTATAAAAAATTTCACATCATCAAATAGCTCAATCTTCACTACACATCTAGCAACTAACTAAAAACTCCACATTGCACTATAATGCCCCCATAATTAGCACAATATTTCCAAGTTCAAAACAATATCAAAAGAACCTAAACTAATTACAGTTAGACATAACAAACTATCAGGCAAGCAACATCATAAAATCAAGAAAACGGATAAGCACAAGCACCCATTCATTCATTTCATGACAATGCATCAACTCATCCACATAGCTAAACACAAATCAAGACCAAACATCACTCTACGACTACACATTCACCAGCAAACACGAAATAGGGCCGCCGGCGCCGCCCCCAGATGGGAACAATATCCGTGAGAAGGCCCCAGAGAGGCTTGACAATCCAAGGCATCATAATCATGGCGTGGTAGACCTGAGCTTCGGAGGGCTGCAATTTCTGCTCATCTTTCATGTAGTACTGCGTGCCCACTTTGCTCAACCCTAACCCAACCCCTTGATTGATTCCGTACACGATAACAACGCCCAAAACGAAGCTCCAGTGCAGCTCATCGCTCAGCCTCTTCAACCAGCTGAAAGGGCTCAGAATTAGGCCAAAGATTCCATTTTTTGCGCCTCTTTCTATCTGGGCTTGGGGCGGGAATCCCTCTTCTTGATCCATTCTTGAACTCAGGTTCCTGTTCTTGTTCTTGAGTTGGAACAGTTGCGCATTCTAGCAAAATTGACTTATTAGGGAATTTTGGTTCAAGATTTTGGGTTGTTGAAATGGGGTTTATCAGTTTATGCAATTGTTGAGTTAGGTGGAGTGGACAAGTGGGAAATGGAACTGAAGATTTCTAAATTTAGGATATTTTTATATTTGATGGGAGACACGCCAATGGTAGAATTAATTATGATTATTGATATCTAAGTATATCATTTTTGAATGAATTCTGGTTTTTAATATAAATTGTAAATAATGTTAAATAATAGTATGAAAATTTTAATTTGTTTGGAATTTATTATAGTAATTTTTTTTACTAAATCGAAACTGATGTAACATTAACGTGACAAATTGAAATTATAGTTATTGATAATATCAATTTAAAGACCGTGTCAAAAATATATAAAAAATTTACTTCTTTAGAATTTTTAACGTGTCAAATTAAATTAAAGCAACAACAAAACTATGTTGTTTTGATTATTATCATTACTAGTGTACCTCCCGCGCTATGCGCGGTGAATGTAATTTTAAAAATATAAAAAATAGGATAAAAAAATAAATCAAATTCATAAAAAGAAAGAAGAAATATAAATTTAAAAATAGTTTGAAAGATATTTAAATGCGATACACATTTGAAGGAAAGTTAGAAAATATTTATTTTTTGAATATGGTTAAACTTTAAATGATAACAACTTCTTTATTTTTGATTAATTTTGATTAATTTTTGATATATTATATACCAAATTGAAGATATTTTTATGATCTTTAATTTAAGATGCATTTTGTATATTATTATATTCATAATAAAGTTATAAAATAAATAGAAAAGAAAATATGTGTTATGTATTTTTTTAGACGGAATATATTTTATATATTGAATGTGAACAAAAAATAGATTGAGAAGTAAGTGGAACCGATTGAAACAAATAAATTAACCACTAATTAAATATTAATTATTAAGATTTTTTACAATTAAAAAATTACCATTTAAATTGATTTTATTGACATTTATTTCTCTTTTTATATATACTAAGCGGCACTCTAGCGCTGCATCCCTTCTTGCGTGCCAGCTTAAGCTAGCGCTAACAGCTTTAATTTAGGATACACATTTGAATGGTGCAATTATAACATGTCCAAAATGTCATTCTTTTACAGCTTTACTTGTACGCCTCCCGTGCGATGCACGAAAAATATTATATATATTGTAAATTTACTATTATATTAGTAAATATAAAATTTGTAAATATATTATTTTTATTAAGTAATAATGAAATGTGATTTTTTTAAAAAATATACATGCATTGTATATATACTTTTTTGAAGATTTATAGTATTTAATATTGGCAAATTTTTCAATCACAAAGAATTAAGCGGTAGGGTCAAATGTGTGCTTGCACTGTGCACAGCCTGCCCAATTCCTCCCCCCATTTATTTCCTTTCCACTCCGATCAATCGAACAAAATATTTTTTTTGTTATTAAAATTGTCATTTGCATAATTAAAATGTAATGTACTATCATTTATTTTTGTGCACAATCTCATTTTTATTTATAAAAAATATCATATTTTAATATTGGTTGTGAATTCAAGTTTTAATATTCATTCAAGTTTTAGTAAATTAAAAAATTAATTTAAAATTTAATTAATTAAATGAGATTATTGAATTAGTCTGCCTTAAAATAAATTATCAGTAATATATAGTAGTACAATTTTGTGATAGTTACATAATATGCTATTAATAATTTTTTGATATAAACTAAATAAAAACACATAATTTGGCAATTTTTAAAATTGAGCACGGTTTTTAATTTCAAGTAAAATGTCATTACTTTTTTATATCAATGTTTACAAATATGAATTATAATTTTCAATTATCATAACTTCCTTATTTTAGATTTAATTTTTACACAAAGATCAATTTATGATGTTTTATTCAAGACATAGTATTACATATTTGGTCTAACACACAATTAGTTGAAAATAGAAAATTGCATTCTATCTATAAACTAAGAAAAGAAAAACAAAATAACTTAAATGTAGTCATTATGTTAGTTTTATAGTCCACGTCCAATTTATTAAATGCTTGTTAGTTAAATGGTAGTTTTTTTTTCTTTTTTTAAGGAAAAAGTAGTTCACGTCCAATTTATCTTTTAGTTATTTATTTTTGTCAATTCCAAAATTAACCTTCTAATTGAAAGAAATTACATTTACTTTGCTCTTTATATATATAAAGATTTTAAATCAATATTTATTTTTAACTTCATTACTCTCAAGAAGTCTTCAACAACGACGACAACAATAATAATAATAATTCTTTTACTCTCTTTAATTATAATGTGAGTGTTTTATCAACTCATATTTATAATGGTTAAGTATCAATTGCACCCCTAAGGTAGAGGCCCCTAGAACGTTTAGCACCCTATGGGCAGGGGTGTGTCAACTAAGCCCCTGAAGTATCTAATTTTCTCTAATTAAGCCCTCCGACTTAATGAAGAGTTAACAGCGTTAACTTTTTAATTTTTTTATTTTGTTGGTGATGTGACTCACACCTTCTACTTCACCAAATTCGCCGGAAACACGTCGGAAACCTAATCCTATCCTTGTTCGCCCACTTCTCCTTCTGGCTCTGCCTCTACCAGTCCATCTCCCAACTACTCCTCTCTCTAAATTTCCATGAAATTGATGCTCGTCGCTAAAACAATTCACTATCCAAATCCACCGAGCTCGCCGTCATGGCCAACGATTCGGCAGAATCAAACGCCATCAACTCGCACACCATCGAAATCTGGCAAGTCGACAAGGACCGAAACCTCTCCATTTGTCTCATTCTCAGGCACCACGGGGCTCAACTGCTTTAACTTCTCCTGCTTAATTTTCTCAAATTTCTCCAGCCTTATTTGTTCAATTTTATCTTGCCTCGTTTTTTCAAATCCCTCCGAATTCAGAGGCATCAGAGCCCGCCTCCGCTTCTCCACCCGCGTGCCGTACTCCAATTCCTGCGCCATCTTCCACCATTCCTTCTTCGTGATGTTCAATTCATTCTGGACATCCAGCCACTCATTCGGAATTAGGTTTTCCGACGAGACATCGGCGTCTTTATTGGTGGTGATGTGAGCACCGAAGCGCCTTGAATTTCTGGTGTTTTCAATAAATGGGCGGTTGAAAATGCCCTCTTCGTAGATGAGGCAGTCACCGATGGCGGGCTCTTCATCGTCTTCGTCCTCGTCTTGTGGTGGAGTTGGTGAAACGGAGCCATAGAGAGAGGTTGGGAAGAGGAGTTGAGGGGCTTGACAGTGAGATTGTGGTTGAGTCTATGAAATTGGACGGCTGCTTCGTGATCGAATTGTTCAGGAAATCATATCCTTGTTGGTGGTCTGGTACATCTCGCTGTGCTCGAAGCCGTATTTGGCATCGTCATCCGTGATAAATTTTTAAGTTTCCGGTGAGTTTGGTGAAGAAGAAGGTGTGGGTCCTACCACCAACAAATTAAAAAAATTAAAAAATTAACGGTGTTAGCTCCCCGTTAAGTCGGAGGGCTTAATTGGATAAAATTAGATACTTCAGGGGCTTAGTTGACACACCTCTGTCCATAGTTGTTGTTGTTGTTGAATTGAAATTTTATTGAGAAAAAGAAAAACGAAAGTAACAAAGAAAACCCGTTGAAGGCACAACATACGCAAACTAACGGGCTACGAAACCATAACGGCGAGGACCCATAGGGAAAAACACCGTGAGAGGAAAAAAAGAGTCAAGAAATGTGCAGGAGCTCCATAGCAGGAACCCCATGACAATCAAAATTCAAGAGCATCATCCTCCGTATGAATATAAGAATCCATGATGTCCCCCCAACGTTGAGGATAGACCGTTTGAATATCAGAATCCATGATGCCCCCCCAACGTTGAGGATAGACCGTTTGAATATCAGAATCCATGATGTCCCCCCAACGTTGAGAAGAGACCGCCGTCATCGCAAGACCAGCTGCATCCCCGGGAGTGGAGATAGATGCAAGATGTCGTAACCTTTGCTTTATAGAGGTATCAGAAATCCCCCCTTTCCCGACTTGCTTGGTAGCGCCCTTAGGACGCCCTCGACCTCGCTTGGCCGTAGGAGCTTCAGTGAGCTCGACTGTTGCGTCTGAGGCTGGGCGAACCTGATCAAGAGGCACAGTTGCATGAGTCGAGTCATCATGCAGAGGGACGATTGAAGCACCAGACTCAGGGGTGCGATCGATGCCAGGCTCTTCCTGAGATGCTGAAGTCGTAATAGCGGCTGTGGGTATGCCACTACTAGAATTAGGCACAACATCATTTAGAGACATATCGGGAGACTCAACAACAAAGTTTTCGTCCACCCTGTCGCTATCTGTTTCGGCCACCTTCTCATCATCTTTATGAAACACGCCGTAACGTTTTTCCAATCCAATCGGCTGAAGATCACTATCCTTGACATTAGGTTTATTAACCTGTTCCTTAGGCTGCCAAGCAGGCTTGGGATCCACCTTAGTAGCTCTTTCATGATTCTCCTCAACTTGATCAGCCGCTTCCTCATTCTTCTGCTTGCCTTTTGCTTTCGCAACTCTCCGGCATTTGTCCGTGGAATGACCAGTGATTTTACAACGAGAACAGAACAACGGCAAAGATTCGAAACCAAATTCAATGTAGAAAGAATTATTACCATCATCGATGTACATTGAATTGAGAAGGGGCAGCGCCATATTGATTTCCACAAGGACCCTGGCGAAGTGCCCCACTTGGCCATTAGCAGAAACGTTGTCAATACGCAACGGATGTCCTAGGGCTCGACCAATATTAGCAATGATAACTGGAGTCCATAATTCCACCGGGAGGTAATACACCCTTACCCACACTTGCGCAAGAGATGAGGTTTCTTTATAAGGATCAAAGTATCGGCACCATTCTCGAAGACGTATGTGACCCGTTGAAAGCTGGAGGATCGCATTTCCTTTTGCCTTTTTTTTTGCTTCCAGCGTCTTGAATTTGATAGTCCAGAATCCCTTAGCCATAGGAATGAATTGGCAATCCGAGCACTGCCAGATACGCTGCAACTCTAGCGTAATATCCGCGAACGAACGCGGCTTGTCGCCTTTGCGAAGGATCATCCTCCCGATCAAAGCAAACTGGAATTCATCAAGACGCTGTTGATACTCTGATTTCGGGATCGATAAAGTAGCGACCTCCCCCTCACGTTTCGAATGAAGGGTACGAAGGCCATAAGCAGGAAAATCCGGCTTCTTGATAATGGTAGGCCGAACTTTCGCGGCATAAGAGATAGGTTCGCTGGACGACTGGATGAGCTGTTCTGAGTCGTGTAATCCTCCAGAAGGCTTTTCTGTATCAGCATGAGGCGTCGACTGCAGAGAGTGCATCTTAGTAGCATCGAGTTGTAACAGCAAACCAGCTTCGGCGGCGCTAGTAACGGCCGAAGTGGCGATGCTTGTATTTACAGCAGCGGCTAGGGGCAACGGCTGAAGAGAGTGCCTCTTAGAGGCGTCTAGAGGTCGTGGAGGATCGAAGTTTGTGGAGATAGGAGGGAGGTTGAGAGCCCCCTTGTCATGAATTCCGGCCGGCGAACGGAGACCCATCGACCAGCAGAGGAGATGCTGCGTAGGGTCTGGGCAAGCGGGCGTTGACGAACTGAAACCAGATCGGAAACCAGAGAACCAGATCTGAAACGGACCAGATCTGAGCCGCCGCCCAGAGCTGTTGCGGATTTTGGGCTGGAATCGAGGTCGCCGGTGTAACCTCCGACTCGCCTACGAGCTGCGACCGGCTGGATTCCGTCCAGCGAGAGCGGCGCTTCTCCCTGCTGAAAACGCCTCCCCTCGACGCAGGCTTCTCCAGCGTGCTGAATAGCAGCGGGCTTTGTCAGGCCAGGTCGCGCGACGTCGTCGGCGTCGCGGATCTGGCGGCAGCGACGGGCTGACGAGAAGGGAGCAGCGGCTGCTGCTGCAAACCCAATTCCCAAACCCTTGCTGCTCCTGTAGCGAGAGCCTCTCTCTCACTCTAATAGCAGATGAACCCAGCGGTGGCGAGATGCGAAAGCTGCGCGCCGTGCAGTGGGCGGGAACCCAACAGCGGCGAAATGCGATTTTCAGCGTCGGGCTTCTCTTTTCTTGCGAAAGGATGAACAGTGCAGAGCACTTTGGATGAACAGTGCAGAGCACTTTCGGCGAGATCAAGACAATACTCCCACCTCTGTCCATAGGGTGCTAAATATTCTAGGGCCTTCATGTTAGGGGTGAAATGGATACTTAACCCTATTTATAATTCTGACATAGTAAGTAAAGGTTAGAATCAAAATAATTTAGTTTGAAACATAAAAAAATCGATTAATTTAAAATGAAAATAACTCGAAATTAAATGGACTGATTCAAAATTGAGTGGGCCGACAAAATTGAATGGGCCGACCAGTGAATAGCATCCCTCTAATTGTGGAGATTAGGATAATGAGTTTGACCTACTTGCCCTCCCCTTCCCAAATAAATAAAGATTACCATATGTAAGTTTGGTTGTGCTTTCCTTAGAGTAGCTATGATTTTAAATTAAATAAAGTTGACGTTTTGAGAAATCATTTTCATATATTATAGTATTAATAGCTATATCCCGCCAACAAATCAGTTTTAATTAATAGCTACACATTATAAGTTAATGATGTACTCAACTTGAATTATATGTCCAATTATTTGTTTTAATAATTAATTTTTACAAAAACATGTCTCAAGTATATATCCCATTAGTCCAAAAAAAAAGTATATATCCCATTAGACAGGTTACACCACGCAATATTTTTCATTTATTTATTTTTTTTCGCACCTAAAAAATTAATTAACCAAAGCTAAACCAAATGAAATACTTTTAGTAGTGTATATCTTTATATATATAAAGAGCAAAGTAAATGTAATTTCTTTCAATTTGAAGGACATAATTGAAATTGGAAAAAAAAAATCCCACTACTTTAAATTCCAATTGCCGAAAATATTGGAAAAAAAAACTGACAATAAAATGTTTATATGCATAAACTGCCGATAATTACTATTGTACTACAAAACAATTGAAATTTCCTAATTAACATTCAAGGGAAACAAAATGAGTTCGGCAGCAAAAACCCAATCTTAAATGTGGGGAAAAAAATTATTGTCTCTTTCAAAAAGATAAATAAATAAATAAATAAATATAAGTATAAATATTAAATAATTGAACCTCTTTACTATGTTGTTAGCCTGTTATATCTCCAAATAAGCTAATTAATTCAATACTAAATAATATTTTTGCTAATTTAATTGAGTATTAAATATTTAATTATTGATGAATACACTATCAAATTCCTTTAACTATAATATTTGAAGTGTATTTACAGATTATGCATAAT
Source organism: Salvia miltiorrhiza (assembly GCF_028751815.1). Classification (NCBI taxonomy): domain Eukaryota; kingdom Viridiplantae; phylum Streptophyta; class Magnoliopsida; order Lamiales; family Lamiaceae; genus Salvia; species Salvia miltiorrhiza. The sequence goes on along the minus strand of NC_080392.1, from coordinate 3,864,993 downwards.
TTTCAACATATTATTTGAATGAAATAATTTTTTATTTTTTATATTTTCCTTATGTATATATATTAATTGATTTGACTATTAATTAGTATAATTTTAAATCCAAAAGTAGTTTTTTTAATCTGGTTTATATCATTTGCAACTTATTATATAAATGATACTATATCTATATATAAATAGGGCTGTAAATGAACAGAGCTACTCGCGAGCTATTCGAGATTCGGCTCGAAAAAAGCTCGTTTAGAGCTCGATTCGATAATAAACGAGCCGAGCTCGAGCCTAATTTCGAGTTCGAAATTTTTATCGAGCCGAGCTCGAGCCTGACAGTGCTCGGCTCGTTGAGCTCGCGAACATGTTCGAATTCGATTGTTCACGAACATGTTCACGAGCCTGTTCGCGAACCTTCAGTCGAGCCTTCAATCGAGTTAGTACACGAGCCTTAAACGAGTCGAACTCGAACTCGAATAACATATTAATTAAGAAGATTTTCTTAAATTTATAACAAATTCGAGATTGAACATCATATATACGAACATCTAACGAGCCGAAGTCGAGCTCAAGCTCGAATTCGACATTATCGAGCATCACCCGAGCCGAACTTGAACCGAGCTCGAGCTTAGTAAGTGGGTGACGAGCCGAGCTCGAACATCAAGATAAAAGCTCGAATCGAGCTCGAGCCGAGCTCGAACACCCGAATATTTAAACGAGCCGAGCTCGAGCCTGCTTGTATTCAGCTCGGCTCGGCTCGTTTACAGCCCTATATATAAACAAATGTTATATTTTTGCATAAATTACATTGGTTATATTAAAATATTAGATCAATTTGCAAATAATAAATTTGATATTAAAATTAATTTTTTTAGATTATACTGATAATTACTCTCTACGCCCACAAAAATAGTCTATTTTGTCATTTAAGGATGTCCACAAAAATTAATTTTATTATAGTTTTGAAAAGTTTGCATCACATTATGGATCTGATGGATATTTTTCTTCACTCACAATATAATTAATTGCCATTATTTATACTATTTTTTAAGTGTGATCCTTTATTTATTTTTTTTAATTTTTTTACAACCAAAGAAATGAGAAAACCACTCACACTCTAGCTCCTAGGGTGACTCGAACCCCCGACCTATTGGTTGGAGGGGAAGCGTCTTACCAACAGACTGCGCTTCATCGTCAAGTGTGATCCTTTATTCATTCGCAATACACTAACCATTTTTATTAAAATTTGTATAATCTTTTTCTAAGACTATACACAATTTATGCGAGTCTAAGATCACAATCACCGCGCATAGCGCGGGAGATACACTAGTTTTTATCAAAAGCCGATATATTCGAAGCGTAATGTTATTTAGCGTTAAAAAATTTAGGGGAAAAAAGAAACTTAATGTTGTCGGTTCAATTATAAATAATTTGTTTAAGATGAACGAGCCAAATGTACCAATTTAATCATTAGTGATCTTCTACGGCGACTGAATGTGATGTGGTACGTTGCAGGGTGACAAATTTTGGGACGAATAGTGCGAAATAATTTATTTGTATCATTCGTCTCAAATATTGATACTTCATTGACTCATTGGAATAAATTGTGCGAAGGCTATTTCGTATTATTTGTTATAAGTTCTGACGCGATTTATACTGGAACGAATTATGCAAATTAGTAATTCATGTTGTGTTAAAGGTCTCCATATCAGTTCCAAACACACCAAATTACAATTCAAGAGCTCAAGAATTGAAGGAGAATTCTCTACAACGAACTTCTCTCTAATATTCATGATGTCCCATTGAGGTTCAAGACGAAGTAGCCCAAAGCTCAAGTCAACACAACATTCGATCCATAAATAAAGCGTAGGCCCTCTGCATCAATGTTATAAAGCCCAAAGCTCAAGGTTCAAGACGTTCTTTGTGGAAGCACCCCAAAGCTCAAGTCAACCCAACGTTCGATTCAGAAATAAGGCGCAGGCCCTCTGCATCAATGTTATAAAGCTCAAAGCTTAAGGTTCAAGGTGTTCTTTGTGGAAGCAGTCCAAAGCTCAAATCAAACCCAACGTTCGATCCAGAAACAAAGCGTAGGCCCTCTGCATCAACATTCCAAAACTCTACGCCCAAGTAAAGTCCCATGTCTATTCCAGAAACAAGGCGGAGACCCTCCACGTCAACGTCATAAAGCTCAAAGATCTAGTCCAAGAAGATCGGAGGCATATTTATCCAACAAATCTTAAGGACTGCTCAAAGACCATCCAAGAATTAACTTGAAGAGAAGAATCAAATGATCAAACAGAGATGGTAACTCGCACAAATATATTTGATCTACAAATATTAAAGTTGTACACAATTTTATATTTATTAAATTAAATACATAAATTTGTGTTTACACACTTTTTTTAAAGCTAATTCCTATCATTAATCCTAACAAAATTGTCATAATTCGTGATTTAGGCCGCAGTGTTTCCTTCATTCTTTTTATTTTTATTTTTCTTATCTACATAACTTCGTTTGCGTGAATCGCATTTTGAATAAAATTCGTGATTCATGGCTTGGAATTCGAAAAGTCAATTCACTCAAATTCCATTTTTGATTCCATGTTAAAAATAACGCAAGAAATGAAGCTCATTTCTCAATTCGCGCAACTCATCAACTTTTGTCTAATTAGATCTAAGTTCTTACTCCCTCCGTCCCAAGAAAGTTGGCCACGTTCTTTTCGGCACGAAGATTAAAAAATATATTGTTATGAGTTAATTAAGTGGTTTCATATGTTTAAATGACTTTTGTTTATTTGCTTAATTAGTAAATCTGCCAGCAACTCGCCGTCGCCGTCGCCGACGACCGGAGACCGGAGCACCACCACCACCGACCACCCTCAGATTCAAGAGCACCACCCTCAAATCTGAAAACAACCACCACCACCGTTGCCGGCGCCCCTCGCCCCCTTCTCAAATCACAAACCAGATCCCACCATCGGGCATCTCAAAAACATGCAAAAAACTTCAAGAATTACAGAGACCAGGTCCCGGAAGAGGGCTAGGGCTCGCGACCACCGGGCATCTCAAATCGCAAAATCAGATCCCGGAAGAGGGCTAGGGCTCGCGACTCTGGAATTACAGAGACCAGGTGGAATTCGGAAGAGGCTTAGGGCTTGCGACTCCGGAATTACAGAGAGAGAGAAAGAAGACAGAAGCGGCGGCGGTCGCGGCGCAGGCCAGAGAGGCGGCGGCCATGGGGGCGGCGTGCCGCCGGAGAAGAAGACAGAAGGCGGAAGTGTCTGGAGATGGAGACCGGTCGACGGCTGCCTCGCCGGAGGGAGTCGCGGCTCTTCCTATTTCCGGTGACATGGAGGTCAGAGGTGGGGCGAGAGGGAGAGAGCAGAGGCCAGGAGAGGGAAAGGGTCGGCGGTGGTCGCGGCGAAGACCACGACGGTGGCGACCGGAGGGGCGAGAGGAGGCGGCGGCGACCATGGGGGTGGCACCCGCCGGAGAAGAAGAGAGAAGGGGGTGGGGCGCTGGGGGAGGTGGGGTGGCTGTGTGCGTGTGTTAGTGTGTGTTTTGTGTGTGTGTTTTTAAATAAAGGTGATTTAGATTTAATTAGAAAATTTTAATTGAGTGTAGAAGATAGGTTTAATTAGGTGTAGATTAGTTGATTAATTATAGAGTTTAATTTGGTGTAATTTTTACCCAAAAATGAAAGTAACCAACTTTAGTGGGACGCCCAAAAAGAAAATGTGGCCAACTTTAATGGGACGGAGGGAGTAATTTATACTATATGGGATTTTTTATGTAAACCTTATATATCCTACATATGAATACATATATGATTATCATTATGTGTTATTAGTTGATATTAACATTTTAAAAAAAATAACATCAATTTAAAAGAATTAAAAGGGCGTGCCGCGTGTGTGAATAAGAATGTGAAAGGGGCTGGTGTTGGGGCTCCGGCTACCTTAATGATAATTTAATGGATTATTCGATTCAATAGACTTTTTATATAGGTTTGTCCATATAGCAAAATTCAGGCGCAGAAGCTCGTAATTATGATAGTTTAAAGTGTCAAAATTATATTATGATAATTTAAAATGTCAAAAATTAATTTATATTTCTTATTTATCCCTCTTATTATACTTTTTTAGTCCCATTAGGTTTGTCTCATTTCTTTCAGGCACGATTATTAAGGAAAGTATAATTAGTGTAGTAAAAGTGTGTAAAGATGTGGAGTCATATTGTTTATTGTGTAAAATCACTACCAAATATAGAAACATGACAAGATCAATGAGAAAACCCAAAAAGGAAATCATGACAAGATCAATGGGATGGAGGGAGCACATCATATTTTTTTTTTCATTTTGTTTTCGTTTGTTGGTGAAAAAGTAAATATATATTAGATTATAGTGAGATTGTTATTTTTCGTGAGACGTGAGACTAATGAATAACAATATTTAAAAAATTAGTAAAAAATTTGCTCCCTCCAAGATTCGATCACATGTAAAAAGTTTCCACTTTGTATAAATATCAGCCATAGGATACATTAAATCAACACTAATAAATCAATTTAAGATCTCACCATATATGATGGATTTTATTGGAACCATTCTCTATATCTATATATATAGTTTTAGTGAGAACGTAAGAATCATTATCATTAATTAATCTATCATATGTAAAAATTGATTCATTCCTTGTTAAAATGAATGCATTAAAAAAATAAAATATTGATATTCATATCAAATAAAGATTGCTACAAGGGGTTGGGTTAACATAAAAATCAAAGTTATTGTGAGAAATGAGAACTAAATTTTGTAAATGCATAATAACACAATTCCTATTGTATTTTACAATAGCTATATTTGCATTCTTATTTTTCTCATCTTCATATATGCTAGCATTTGCACCCCGCGCAATACTCTGGAAATGGTTTTGTAATTTTATTATTTATATAAAATTGATACCAATTCAATTATGATATTTATAAATATAATAAATAATAATAATTTTAATTGAATATATTTGAGTTAAATATTTAAAAATTAAAAAATAAAGAAGAATTCACAATTATAAAAATTATTTTTATGAAATGGCAAATAAAGTTAAAAAGTGAAAAGAAAAAAAAAGATAATTTTAAAATATATTTATTTTTAAAAAATTAGAGAGGAGAGAGATTTGTTTTAACAAATTTAATCTTTAAATAAATATAACTTTTACATTTTAAATCAAATACTTATATAAAATATATCAAATTGAAGCTCTTATCGTGATCTTTAATTTGATATGCATATAAAATAATTTATAATTAGTCGAATTTCATAATTTTAGAAAGAAAAAAGAAGAAGATAAAGAAATAGGAAATAAAAAGAAAAAAAAATATAATTTAATAATTGAAAATGTCTTTTTAATATATTATAACTATAGATGTACGATTACAACAACTAATTTTTTTATATTATATAGGAATATGTGAAATGTAAAAATACAGATACAACTGATGTAAAATGCAACATGAATTATGTTATTATGCATTTACGATATTTGGTTCTCATTTATAGCAGTAACTTTGATTTTTATCATAACTCATCCATTACTACAAGAATTTTAATTTGATATATATTTTATGTAAATATTATATTTAAAATGTAAAATTCATATTTATTCCAAGAGTATAACTTAACGAAATTATCCATCCTCTCTCATCTTTTTGAATAATTCTATTTTTTTATTCAACTTTTTTGTTGCTTTGTCATCATATTAATTTTATTATTGTGAATTTTTATTTATTTTTATATGCAACTCAATAATATTCAGTTAAAATTATATTTTTATTATATTTATAAATATAACAATTAAATTGATATCAATTATATATACATAAATAAATATAAAACGTTTCTCATATATTACACGGGTACTTGCAATACTAGTATAATATAATGTTGTTTATGAAATGAAATAAAAGATAATGTACATCCATAATCACAATAATTAAATTAAATGGTACGAGTAGCCCAGCAATTAAAAATTAAAGGAATCCGCAACGGTATCTTGCGTGTAATTTGCGGCCTATAAAAAATAGAGAGAAAGTCAGAAAACTACTGGATCAGAAATTGCAGCTGGGAATTAAATTTTGAACTGAAAAAGTGGACATTTTACTAGAAGCCGATATTAATTGTTTCCAAAAATTAAATTAATTTACATTACAAACAATAACAATAAAATAGGGAAAGTGTGATACACATATATATAGCCCACAGCTAGATACAATCTCACTCAACATAAACGCGGCCGCCGTTGAATCCGCCACCCTTCCTCCGCCCTAATCCGCCATTTCCTACCCTCATTCATTCGCCATTGCCGACCTCCCTTCCAATTAAACTGTAATTTCATGGCGCGGTCCTCAAAGCAGAAGAATCGCCCCCTCGCCGCCGCCACCGCCGCCGAGATTTCCGACAATGACCGCCGCGACGGGAAGAGAAAGCGGAAAAGTGCACCTAGAGAGTCTCCGCAACAACGCAGCTCCATTCACAGAGGCGTTACGAGGTTTTTTTTTATTTTTTTGGAATTATTAACTCATAAATTTTTAATCACGAGACAACGCATTCCACCAATTAAACATTTTCAATAAGAATTTATCATAATATATTTATGGTAATGTGTATATATATATATATATATAGTAAATATTGCGCCGGATATTACGAGACTCTGCTTTTTTCATGCATGTTTGGAATTCGTAATTTGTAGAATTATTTATTTAAATTTGTGAAATGACGATTTCAGGCACCGGTGGACAGGGCGTTTTGAAGCTCATTTATGGGATAAGGATTGCTGGAATGAGTCACAAAACAAAAAAGGAAGACAAGGTTTCACATTAGTCGTTTTCAATAATCCCTTATTATTTTTCCAAAATTAAATATTGTATTCTAATATTGCTAATTAATGTAGATCAGAAACCATAAATAGAAGATACGATTTAATTATTTTGAATTTGATTGTGATAAAAATGAGGAGTACTATAATTATCAAATTATGACACGATTGTGAACTCAATGCTTACTAATGAATTTGTTGGTCTGTTTCGATGGTGATGGTTGCGGGATGCTATTAAAATGCAGTATATTTAGGTACGTATTTCCTGGCTTCTCTATAAAATTAAAAAAGTGAATTCCAAAATATAAATTAATAAAAAAAGTGTAGATGATGTGGCATTTGTTTTTATTTCCATTGGCTCTATCCAATTCACCTTATCCAATATCCAATAAAAATATTTTATTTTTTCTTGTAATTTATGAAAATATTTTAGGGGCCTACAATGACGAGGAAGCAGCAGCTCGTGCTTACGACTTGGCTGCACTGAAATATTGGGGGCAAGACACCACTTTAAATTTCCCAGTAAGTAAATAATTTTTATAGATTACATAATAATTAAAATTAATAAAGTTTCTGATTATAAAAAATAAGTATTTTCTTATTTGTGTAGCTGCCCACCTATCAAAAAGAGCTTCAAGAAATGGAGGGGCAGTCAAAGGAAGAATACATAAGTTCATTAAGAAGGTATTAATGCTAGATACTAGTAATAATTATTATAATTATTTTTAATTTTTTTTTAAAGTTTATTATTTTTAAATGAAATAGCAGAAAAAGCAGTGGTTTTTCTCGTGGCGTATCAAAATACCGAGGCGTAGCAAGGTACGTATTAGAAGAATTAAGAGTATTATTTGAGTTATTATCCCCAAAATATATGTACCTAATTCAATAAATAGGAACCTTTTTCTTCGCATTCAAAATTTGATTTTTTTTTAATCAACAGTTTTTGGATGTTGAAATGTGGAAGATTAATATAAGGGGAATTTAGTTTGTGGTTGTTCAAATTTTGGATTGTATTCTATTAAATGTGTGATGTATCTAATTTATTTTGTAAGATCTAATATTTTATTTTATGGATGTTTAATTTGTTATATGTGGCATTGATGTCAAATGAAGGAAATTCTATATATAAATATTAATATTGAAATATGAAAGAAAAAGATACATATATGCTAAATTACAGCACCAACTTTGGTATTTATGTACGGGAATGAGATTTAATGCTCCGTAGTGAATTATAGCTCTTATATTACGGTTGGATTTCTTTGTTACACTTATTATCCACTTTAATTAATACTCCATATTATGAATTTATGTGCATATTTATGATGTTATTTAATAAAATTTGGTACAATAGTAAATATATGTAGTATACTTTGATGGTAATGAAGCATGTAACGTAACACAACAATCCAAAAAAATAAAAATAAAAATTAATCAATAAATTGTATATATATGTAAGTCTTCAAAAATTGTTACTATTTAATTCCATTTAGGGAAAATCCCGCACACCCAATTGTGGCAATGATTGGATTTTATATCATTCAATATTCTTGTACGCTTTCTACCCCATAATAGTAAAATACTACTACTATGTAATACTAGTAATTAATAACCTCGAGAAGTTATCTTGGTGGAGCTACGATCTCATAGTTTTTATTTAAAATTAATGATTTGGTGGATCGAATTTATTGAATCTTTTTAGATAATAAATTTTGAATTAGATATTGTGTGTGGACAGGCATCATCATAATGGAAGATGGGAAGCTCGTATTGGCAGGGTGTTTGGCAACAAGTACCTCTACCTTGGCACATATGGTAGGCCAAAATCCTTGCATTTAATTTAAGTACTATTTATCGTATACTTTAAGTAGCCTAATTATTTAATTCTTCAACCATATTATTTTAAATGCAAAAAAAAAATCTAATAAGTTGGTTTGTTATTGATGAGCAAACTTTAGATGATATGTCCTTTATTTTCCATAAGTTAATTAGCTAAGAAAGTGGATTACAATAACCCATTCACATCTTAGCGAGAAATTCAAGTAATAATCATTTTCAATAAATCTACGATGTATGCATTATTTTAGCGGATTAATGATTCTTGAATTCTTACAAAAATTACAATTCTCACTAAAATCACACCTTGTTACGTTAATAAACCAAATATAATTGTCCTATATAATAGAAAGTTCTAAAGTACAATATGCAACTTGTTTTCAATATAATATATAAAATATTAAATTATAATGTCCATTGATATCCTGACATGCATATGCATAGTTTGAGGACAATATGTCTATTATTGTATAATATTGTACCCGTGTATAGTGACTGGAATTATATTAAACAACGTTAATAAAAGTACAATAAATATAATTAAATAAAAAGCAAACAAATATGGTTGGCTAGGAAGTATAAACTACCAACCCTCAACTACTCTAGGTCTGCTGGCATAATTTTCCCCCCTCCCACCAAAATTGTCATGCAAATTAAATTCTTGAATTCATTCAATATAACCAACCACCCGAATTTCCCAAAGTGCCCCTGACCTTTTCCTTTTTCCAAATTGTTTTTATGCAGCCACTCAAGAAGAAGCAGCAGCTGCATATGACATGGCAGCAATAAAATACCGTGGAAATAATGCAGTTACCAATTTTGACCTCAGCCGTTACATTAATTGTAACATGGATGATAATAGCCCCATAGCCCGGGAAAGCCCAACCGCGGCCGAGGCCGAGGCCGCCGCGTCTCCGCCGCTCCCCATCGGGAGCGGCGGCGAGGCGTTAGGGCTCCTTTTGCAGTCCAGCAAGTTCAAAGAAATGATGGAGCCGAATCCGCCGCGTAGTAGCTTCCCCGACGACATACAAACATCCTTCGATTTTCAAGATTCGAGCACCTATGCCGATGAAAACGACATCATATTCAGTGACTATGATTTCTTGTCAATGTTTCAATGTGGCCTCGACGAGTGATTTTTTTTGGTTACATATATAGTTTATTTTTCCTAATCATTGATGATGATATCAATGTACATTATTTGGTCTAGGGTGAGAAAGAAAGAAAGAGGAGAAGAAATGAATAATTAAGAAAGTGAGGTTTTTTTTAACGATTTTCTACACTTAGGTGATTGGATGAATTAGTTTATTTGTACACTCTATCTCAATTATAGATGGAGATTGGGAATGTTTTAAGATTTTATTTGGTTATTGGTTTGTAAACATGGATTCATATGTAGAAATTCATTTTTGCTTCAATGTGATAATAAAATTAATGTTCTTTTCTTCGTCATATTCTAAATGTAAATCTCAACTAGTTTTGTTTATTACTTGGCATTATTATGCATTTATGCGGTCAAATTTATTTTATTTTATTTTATTCTTAATTATTGACTTGCATATCATGCGGTCAAGTTTTTCTCTAAAATAGGAACAATTTTTTTTTTCTTTCAAAATAATGATAATTTGAATTATAATTTAAAAGGGCAAAACAATGTCCTTAAAACAACAACAACAATAATTCGCAAATCGGCTTTGTTGCATTATTTTTTCTTTTGAAATATAAGATACAAATTTGACTATATATTACAATAAATTAATTAAACTAGTACAAGTTAAATTATATTTAAACTAACAATCAAATTAGTAGTATAAATTAAATCATATACTCCCTCCGTCCATGAAAGAACTTCCTGAAGAAAGTGACACGAGTTTTAAGAAAAAAAGTTGTTGAGTATATTGAAAGTGGAGAAAAAGTTGTTGAGTGTATTGAAAGTAGGGCTGTAAACGAGCCGAGCCGAATACTAGCAGGCTCGAGCTCGGCTCGTTTAAATATTATGGTGTTCGAGCTCGGCTCGAGCTCGATTCGAGCTTTTATCTTGATGATCGAGCTCGGCTCGTCATCCACTTACTAAGCTCGCGGGCTCGGTTCGAGTTCGGCTCGAGTGATACTCGACAATATCGAATTCGAGCTTGAGCTCGAGCTCGGCTCGAATTTATTATAAATTTAAGAAAATCTTCTTAATTAATATGTTACACGAGTTCGAGTTCGACTCGTTTAAGGCTCGTGTACTAGCTCGATTGAAGGCTCGACTGAAGGTTCGTGAACAAGCTCGCGAACATGTTTGCGAGCTCAACGAGCCGAGCACTGTCAGGCTCGAGCTCGGCTCGATAAAAATTTCGAGCTCAAAATTAGACTCGAGCTCGGCTCGTTTATTATCGAATCGAGTTCCGAACGAGCTTTTTTCGAGCCGAATCTCGAATAGCTTGCGAGTAGCTCTATTCATTTACAGCCCTAATTGAAAGTGGTGAAAATGTGTTATAATTAATTGAGAGTTGTGAAAAAATGAAAAGTTAGTAATTATAAGTTGTGGGGAATAGTCCAAAAATAGGTAGGAAATTTTTTTGTGGACGTCCAAAAAAGAAAGATAGGAAGTTATTTCGTGGACGGAGGGAGAAATATTTAATAAAAAGTACAACACATACAATAATATCATTGAGATTTGAACTAAAAATCTATTGTAATTTGTAAAGAAAGAGACTTTAATACTTCAATTTTATTTTACTTTCTAACAAAAATTCCCTTGATTTGTTTCTTAAATTAGAATTAAAAAAAAAAAAAAAACAAATATCGGGTCGGGCACTACCCGCACCTAACCGAAAAACGATCCGGATATGGTTCTGAGAAACGAGTGGCTCTCTTCTTGACCCGAACGATCACCCCCAGACCAAAAATTCCAATCCAGACATGGCTTCTTCTCACTCTTCCAACATCATCCATGGCTACCACGCTCTCTCTCTTTAGCTCCTCATTTCTGCACCACTGCGCCAAATCCACTTCAAGAACCTGCTCCAGCTTCAAACTCAGAGCTTCTCTTTCGACGTCCCCGTCATCCATGGCGGCCACGGCGGAGAAGGTTGTCCCCGCCGTCATAGTGGGCGGCGGCCGCGTCGGGAGAGCCCTTCAAGACATGGGCGGCGGCGACGATGTTCTAGTTAAGAGAGGGGATCCCGTGCCGCTAAATTTCGCCGGCCCGATTCTGGTTTGCACCCGCAATGATGACCTAGATGCGGTGCTTGAATCCACTCCGAAATCTCGATGGAGCGGTATGATTTGGCCATTTTGTGTTTCGAAATGTTGTATTTTGGGGGGTATTTATACTTTCTGTGTGGTTGTTTTGTTCTGGTTAATGCTGAGTATTGCTTATGACTTTGAAAGTGATTTGAGCTTGAGAGTGTGCTTAACTTGTGTAACTCCGCCATTGTTGTTGAAATTAGTGGTCTGGAGCAGCATTATACTTATACACAATACCTGTATGTATATGTGCATTTTGTGTTATTTGTAAACTAGGGCTTGTGATTTTGCATTAGTTGTTTGACAAAACTAGTTTCCATCAGTCAAGCAGAAGAAGATATTACTGCAAGTTTCTGTGTGTGTGTGTGTATTTTGCTATGTTTTGTTTCCATATACATTTTGCAGATTGCAATCATTTGAGGCCATTTTAGTATCCAATCTAAGTGGAAGATATGTAGAAAGATTGATCAATCGAGTATAATGTGTAGAGTAACATCTTTTTGCGTTTGTATTGGTATTTGTAATGCTCATCAGTTGATGGTGATGATTCTTAACAATGTAGCAGATTTGGTGTTTTTCCAGAATGGAATGCTGGAGCCGTGGTTTGAAACTAAAGGCCTCGGAGATGCTGATCAAGTTCTGGCATATTTTGCTGTGTCAAAGCTTGGCGAACCTCCTGTGGACGGGATAACCGACACTAATCCAGAGGGACTAACTGCCGCGTATGGGAAGTGGGCTTCTGCTGTTGCTGGGAGATTGCGTGCTGGGGGCCTGTCTTGCAAGGTAAGAGCCGAGGGGTTTGATGATTTTGTAGTGTTCGATGCGTTTTTGGATGGTGTGATGATCATCAGTCTATTTTTATGGATTCAGTTCTTTTCTTGAGAAAATTCTTTCAGGTTCTTGAAAAAGAGGCATTCCAGAAACAAATGCTTGAGAAGCTTATATGGATATGTGCCTTCATGCTCGTTGGAGCCCGTCATCCTGGAGCGACCGTAGGTGCTGTGGAGAAGGAATATCGTTCTGAGGTAGATAATGATCATTCTCTAGTATAGGAAGAAATGGCATCGTCATTGGTAATGAGCGGTGATGGGAAGAAAAACACGAAGGTGTATGCTAATCCGGAGGTTATCAATACTTGCAGGTATCAAGCCTTATAGGTGAACTCGCTGCAGCTGCAGCCGCGGAGAAAGGTTTAGTCTTTGAGGACGCGATTGAGGAGAGGCTATGCGCTTACTCGCGTGCAGTTGCTCACTTCCCTACAGCAGTGAAAGAGGTATGGAGATATCTTGATTCAGATACTGATTGTTATGCTAAAATTTGATTATGGAGATATGTGGTTGCAGTTTAAATGGAGGAATGGATGGTTCTATTCTCTCTCAGAGAAGGCGATTGCTCAAGGCAAACAAGATCCATGTCCCTTACACACTGTTTGGCTCAAAGAACTCAAGATAGTTTAATGAGATTTCTTTTTGTTTTTTGTTTGGATTTTGTCATTCTATGTGTAGAATTGTGACTTCAAATTGATGGTGCAGTTTAAGTTTACACCATGTTTCAGATAACGAATGCATATTTCATACAAAGAATCGTGTCAGACATTAGCCACACTATCATTAGGCCAATATACGCACACTTTAAAATAAATAATGGCTCATGAGATTTTTTCCGAGGGCATGTTCACTCGTCGAGCCCCATCTCAGGTTCTTAAGTGGTCCCCTCTTCTCGAGCCACCAGGCTTTGCAGCGCTAATAACTTCAATTTTTTTTAGTGGTGCAAGCACGCGCCTTCGATTTTAACCTTCGCGTCTGACTCGCTTTTGCGAGCTCCTCCTTGAGTCTGGGGTTCGCTAGACCAGGCTTGAGCCGGCCAGTAGAGCCCCATTGAACCTAAAAGCCCTAAATTAAGTTTAATGTCAAAAAAACTGGCTTAGTGCAAGGCTAAATGATGCACATCCCATGAACCATATCTTATTTTGCTATGTTACTTTTTCTAGACTATTATGCATTGCCAGAATTGTTCATCTATTCATCGTGGGCAAGCATAACGTGTCCATCACTGGTAGGAATGTCAATCAGGCCAGTCCACCGGGTTTTCGGGCTAGCCCTATCGGGTTTCGGATTAGTCGGGTGCGGGCTAATCGGGTTGAAGATTTTTTCGGGTTGTAAATCTTCAACCCTAACCCTAAACTTTCGGGTTTCGGGCTAGCTCATCGGGCTAATCAGGTTAAAGGCGTAAAAATAAAATTATCATTTGTATTTTATTATTCCTAATGATCTAATGTATAATGTATAAAATATACATAGATATTAAAGATATAAATTATATAGCAAAGCATGAAATGCAAAAATATAAGATATTCAAGATTACATAAACAAAATTATATTAAAATGAGATAGTAAAATTTAACATGTATCAATGCACTAGAATCAATCTGGATTATTACTGAATAATTAGTGGATTTGCCATTCACGTCTCATTGACAGAAAAAAAAAAAAAATGGTATCACTTTAAAATGAGATACTAATAATTAATTTCTAACTAATGAGATACTAATAATCAATTTCTACAAAAAATTCGTAATTAATTTCACTTTTTTTAATGAGATTGCACACACACACACACACACATATTCTAACTAATTAATTTCACTTTTTTTAATGAGGCTACTTATATATATTTAAGCAAATACCATAGATCTAAACATAGCAGAAGTTGTAACTGGATGCATCAGTCACAATTCCGTCAGCCCACCGGGTTTTCGGGCTAGCCCTATCGGGTTTCGGGTTAGTCGGGTGCGGGCTAATCGGACTGGAGGTTTTTTCGGGTTGCGATTTTTCAACCCTAACCCTCTAATTTTGTCGGGTTATTCGGGTTGGCCCACGGGTTTCGGGTTGCATTGACATCCCTAATCACTGGTGTGACAATGTCACGTAAGAAAGAGAGTTGACATATTTTATTTCAATTAAAATTGTCACATCATTGGTGGGCACGTCATGCTTGCTCACGATGATTACATGAACAGTTATGCTTGCATGGATATAAATATTAAAAACAAAACAAAACAACAACAAAGCATGTCCAAATTAACACAATAATATGTAGATAACTTTCGTCACTTTAAGGTTAATTGTAAATTAAATCTCAATTTTTAGTATTCTAGTAAATTAATTTTAACTTCTTAAACGTTGCAATGGTATCACAACTTTGAATTTTTTAATAATTTTGTACCTTGTAAATTTTTGCACGAATTGAAATTGATTGAGATTAGCAAGCTACCTATTAAAGAAAATTTAATGGCATTAGGTGACATCCCTTGTATGAAATTATGTAGGAACTTAGGTAGTAAAATGTAAAATGTAAAACCTCAAAACGACTCCAACTATAATTTGAAACGCTTGATTATTTCCCGCCATATGCAACCATATGAAGCATCTTCGGCGAGCTACAGCTGTAACCGCCACAACTCCACATTCATTCATCTCTCTCTCTCTCTCTCTCAATAAACCCCTCTTTCTCCCATAACCCTTCAATCAAGTTCCGGATGGCGGAGAGCCCGATCTCAAAGCTCCAAACCTGCGTGGAGATCAAGTCGATTCCACCCTCATTTGCGCGAATGTCGACTGAACTCAGCACGGAAGAGTTGCTCAAAGAGTACAAAACCCCATTCCCCTTTTTCAGGCGGATTTCCGAGAGGAAGGAGAGCACATGGATCATCTCTCTGTTCGTGATCCTGCATTTGATCGCTTTCGCGGCAACCATGGCCGTGAATGACTGTTGGGGAAATTCTCACGGTCAATGTGCGCTCGACCAGCTCGGGAGGTTCTCGTTCCAGCCGTTGTCGGAGAACCCCCTGCTCGGCCCCTCGTCTTCTACGTGAGTTTCCACGATTTGAGTTTTCGAAATGTAGTGTATTGAGTTGATTTAGGTGCTCTAGAGGAGATTTGCGTCTGTTTGTTCACATTACTTTTTTGTACGGATTGATTTTCAGAGTATGTTGAATTGTTGCGTATCTGCTTAGCGTGTTGGGTAGATAACATTTTGTTAAATTTGAAGCTACGTAATTGATCGATGTTTCTCAATTTCCTGAAAAGTTGCTTTTTGATTGGTTTTTCTGAATGAATGAGTTGGGATTTATGCATTAATCCTGCTTTGAGGGGATGTAGAGATTTGTAGGTTTTGTTAAAACATCTTATTCTTGGGAGTTTACACTAGTCCTGGACTATTTCATTCATTTACTTTATAAAATTGGGATATGTTGTCTGATAAGTTCAAATGAAATTTTTGTTTATTTGATTGGTTTTTTAGATTAATGAGTTAGGATTTATGCATTATTCGTGCTTTGTTAAAACATCTTGAATGAATCAACCAATTCAAGGGGGGCTTATGCTAGTCCTGTTTCATTTATTTACTTTATGGAAAATTGGGATATGTTGTCTGATAAATTGATAAATGATCAATCGTTTGGAGGAATGATTTCATCTTCTAAACAAGCAACTTTCAGAAAACTTCATATACCCTACCAAATGTCATCTATAATCATTCACCTTTCTTCGTATCGCTTAAGTTTGATGACTGGGCACCATCAGATTAAGGATAGATCTAAGTTTGCTTGCAGTCTTTTGTTATGAGCTTTTCAAATATTTTGATAGGCACTGATCCATTCATTTCCATC
The DNA here is from genome assembly GCF_028751815.1 of Salvia miltiorrhiza. Taxonomy (NCBI): domain Eukaryota; kingdom Viridiplantae; phylum Streptophyta; class Magnoliopsida; order Lamiales; family Lamiaceae; genus Salvia; species Salvia miltiorrhiza. The sequence goes on along the minus strand of NC_080392.1, from coordinate 3,848,397 downwards.
AATATTTCCATAACAGTGATTGTATTGGCAAAGGGCATATGTGAGTATAAGTAAACGTGGTTTATTGTTCTCAGCTATACAATTATGTTCCAATATCCTTAAGTTACTCATTACATATAGTGGGTCCTTGAAAATTGTAGTTGATTTTCTTTTCTCAACCCACTATTAGTAAGAATTTGTAGTTCAGTGATCATGCATGGTTCGCCTACAAGTCATATCTGCTGAAGATTTAAATTTGCTTGCAGTTTTTTGTTGTGAGTTTACGTATAGTAACCGAGGAAATTTTGCTCCCTGCCACAGGCTTGACACGATGGGGGCTCTTCGACTGAGGTATCTGGAAAATGATCATCAATTATGGCGTCTTTTCACAAGTCCATGCTTGCATGCAGGCGTTGTCCACCTTATCATCAGTCTCTCTAGCATGATTTTTGTTGGAATTCACTTGGAGCAAGAGTTTGGACCATGTAATTCTCCAACCAAACTCATTCAATTAAAAATTGTACTTTTGTTTTGATGCAGTTATTCATTTACTTCTGCTCATTCTATGCTTTGCAGTAAGGATTGGAGCTATCTACATACTTTCTGCTCTTACAGGTTGTTTGGTAGCTGCCCTATTTCTCCAAGATAGGCCTTCAGTTGCTTCCTCCGGGGCATTATTTGGATTGCTTGGTGCCACACTATCTGGGCTTATCCAAAACTGGAAAGTTTACTCTAAAAAGGTTCTAGATGGTTTTATCTGCGTTTATTTGTTTACTGATCACATCTTAGCATAGACTAATGGCATTCTTCTGCTAATGTGCAGTTTGCAACTCTTATTGCTTTTGCTACAATCTTAATGCTAAACTTCATCCTTGGCCTGATGCCACTAATCAACAATTTTTCAAACATTGGAGGATTTATCTCGGGCTTCATTGCTGGTTTTATACTCCTGTTCAAGCCTCAAGTGAGGAAACTGCACCAGAACAAAAGAGGTATATTTGATTATGAGGTCAAGTGCTCCTCCGTCAACCTTGAGAGGAAGTTGGACCGGCCAACCTCAAGGATTGTTTCTCTTGTCGTCCTCAGTCTTCTGTGAGTCCATGCCATTCTTTCCAGCATGCTGCTTTGTATCTGCACCATCTTCACGTGAAATCTTATCATAATTCTCTTATTCATGCAGAGTTGCAGGAAGTGCTGTGGCCCTTCTTCAACACACGAATTTGAACAAATACTGTGGCTGGTGCAAGTACATTGATTGTGTCCCCTCTAGATGGTGGAGCTGCAGTGACAAAACAATGGAATGCCAGGTATCTATACATCTATACATAATATAAACCAGAGTTGAATCAAGGCTGTCTTCCTGCCAAAACCACTTCAGATGTATGTTATGTAATTATTCAAGAGTATTTAATGAAAATGTTACATAGTGGGATTTAAGTAGATGCAGCAAGTTTAGGCTAATGACCGAAAAATTAAGATAAACCTCTCTGATTAGTATTTCCAACAAGTACTGCTTCATAGTTTCCCACCAAATTCAGCTTATCAGTTTCCCTCAAAAACCACAAGATGAGTATCCCGTCTTACAGTTCAGAAGAGCCTTAGTGAAAATGTGTTAATAGTGGCAGTTATCTATGTAATTCAAATTAGATATCTCATTTTTACATTACCGATGTTGTTTTTGGTTAATGACTATTAAACTAACATATAATCCGTCTGATAAACTAACATTTATCAAGATTTCCTCAAAAAACCACATAGCGCAGAGTTGTGTTACTGTTCAGGAGTTCCTAGTGAAGTGTTAGAGTGTTAGTTCAAGGTATTTCAGATTCATGTTTATATCATCTATGTGGTTTTTGGTTAATGACTAGTAAACTCATATTTATCATATCTGATAAACTAACAGCCATGTTGTGCTTGTAACCTGAAGAAGGCAGAATTTTTGCTTCTCATTTCAGCAAGCCTGCATTTTAAACTTCCTAGAACAGCATGTGAGATATAGATTATTGTTTTGTGCATGTTGCAGACAATGATGAGTTCGGCACAGTTGACTCTGACTTGCTCCATCAATGGCAATTTTAGGGTGCTCCCCTACGCAAATGTCTCACACGCAAGGATTGAAGACCTCTGCAACCTCTTGTGCTCATAGAAGATCGCTTCTCTATCTACAGCTACACGCGTGGATGAACACGATGCTGCGCGCTTATGTACAAAGAAAGCTTACCACTTGTCTAATAGCATTCTTTGCAGTTGCTACACCGACAATTTTAGTAGTGTGTACTAAATTGGTACCTGTTCGCATTTCTGCTTTGTAGCGCAGATTCTGCATTTCCCCTGTTTTCTGCCGCATGAATCACTTATGCTGTTTTGATTCCGAGCATGAATTCTGGAAACTATGGTGTTTTTGTATAGTCGAATCCGAATGCTTTCCCTCTTTGGGTGCATGATTTGTGGTCACATATTTTGTGGATTTCTGTATAAATCATGAAAACAAAAATGTAAATGCTTTCTCATGGGGGTGATTATGGATTGATTAGTATGGCAGAAGAGTTCTATTCATCTTGTGTGTAGTATAGGAAATATGCTTACTCTGTTGTTTATGATTGTCTACCTCAAGAGTTCAATGGCTTTCCTTGTATACAAAATGAATAGAATTTGCTATCAAATGCTAAAAAGCATGAAAATGATAACTGAAACAAAGGGCAGAAATAAAATACTATCATCGGTTGAATACAATTAAAAAGAAAATTTAGAAATACAAATTTCACAAGTATAAGTTACATAGAAAAATTGTTTACAAAGCAAATTGCTTTGTGCATAGCATATACACCAAAAATCAGTGAGCTTGCCAAGGAATAAAATAAGCCTAGGGTATTTCAAACAATTTTGGCACTAACTCCGGAGACAGGGCAAAGTAGCGTTAAATAGTCATTTTGCTAAAGGAATTTTAGTTTTCCCTTTGCTGCCGATGCTTTCGACAACTGAAGATGACACGACGCCTTTTGAGCCCCCGCCAAGTCGGAGCATGCATCGGCAGCAGCCCCAAGAGTCACAGCAAAGTAAAGATAAATAATGCACAGAACTACGAGGAGGGCAAGAGCAGTCAGGAGAAACCGATGTCTCTGAACAAGGGTTGCGCAGTTCCCCAATTCTGTGTCTCGCAAGTGTTGCTTTCTAGGTGAAGGTGGAGAGAACGCAGTCTGTGTCTGCGACCTCCGATGAGGTGAAGTTATTATGTTGTCGAGAGCCATGTTTTAGAATTTGCTTCGCGCACCAAGAATCAAAATTCCTGCACGACGTGTTTTATTCGTGTCATAAGTAAAGTATATCAGCTGCATATGACATTCAAAATGCAGGATCATATCAAAGACCAAAAAGGACTTCAAATACAGATAAATGAAACTAGAGCAACTGCCAGACTTAACACAAACAAAGATGGATAACTAAGCAATGCTTTTAATTCAATGTAATCAAGATTAAAGGCCAAAAGCTACATAGGCATGTGCAGAAATAGGCCCTAAATCCAATCTGGACAAAATATTAATTATCACAACTATCCGATGATACGAGTTCACGACCACATACCCACTATCGACACTATCTACAAATGAAGTATACAGTTCGATTTGTAGCTGCATATTATAGGTGATACTAAAGTAATAATGCTTAAATTCAGATTAATGCAGTCCAAGGGAAAGTACAGTATAGTAATGAGTTGTAGGCATAACTTAAATACAATAATTAACACCTAGCAAGACTATAAGGTGAGAATGTCATTAATCTCACCAAACCTTTCCCTTTTCTTTCATAAGTTGCAATACACTACAGCATAAACAGATCAATAAAGCATCAAGAAATAACAAAAGAAAACCCTCAATATGACTCAAACTTTCATTCGATCAAATAATCTCCTCAAATTCCATAAAAATCTTCCTTTCCCCCATTACATTTGCCAGATCAAATCAAGAAAGCTCAGACTGCTAGATATTTCAGGATAAAAATTCACGCATATCCCACCAATTACACAGCAGCATTATCAATCTCCCAGAAATTCAACTCGATCCGAAGCCCTAATCACAAAATCCTATCTTTCCGCTAAATCATAAACAATTAAACGCAATGAACTCCAAAGTAACGCGCAATCAAACACACAATACGATTAGCGCCAACTTTCCCCAACCCAAATCAATAAAATCGCACACACGAGAAGCAAGAATAGCGGCAGATCTAATATTAATCAAGAACATACCTTGCTGACGAGAGGGGGAAAGGGGCAGAAAAAAGAAGCTCCAACCGAAAGCTACTGACCCGGGTTTTCTACAAACCCAAATGATTGAATTTGTTTCTGTGCGTATCTATCATTCAACCAACTTTTTTTTCTGTGATTTTGTGATTCATTTCTTTGGCGCTTGTGACTCGGCTAGATATAAGGAGAGTTGCCGGCGAGAACGCGCTACGCACTTTCCAACTGTGGAGAGAGAGAAACAAAACAACCAGAAATGTGTTGGGAAAAGGGATGAGACAAATTTATATAGCAGTATTTTCTTTCTCTAATTAATGCCTTTTCTTAGCAAAGAAAATCAATATTTAATGCCTAATTATTACTATCCCAAGATTTGTTTTCACATTATCTTTTGTTTTTTGTTTTTTTTTTCTTTTTCCCTCTACGATTAGATAATATTTACGGTCGTTAATTAAGTACTATATTCGTTCGAAATTATTGAGAAAATTATGTATTGTTTTTATGGGTGACGTAATTTATTTCATTAAGTTATGGAGTTCGTTATACAACTCTATTAGATTATTTAATCATTTCTTAACAAATGTATCTTTTGCAACTTGATAGAAATCCAACAAACATAAATACCATTATCCTTTTACGTGTATTCACATATATTAAAAAATACATTTAATATTTTTTGCAAATATATTTTATGTAATTATTTTACTTTTTCCTTATTTATTATTTCATATATTATTTTCATAAATATTAAATAAAGTTATGTTAATAAAATATAATTTTAAGACAATTCAAATTAAAAAGGGTTAATTGCATCAAAATACACGAACTATAGTCATTTTTCCATTCTGCATATAAACTTTGAAATTTACAATTTTAATCATGAACTTTGCAAGTGTTTCATTTTTTCCTTAAAATTGAATTTCGGCAGTCGAAAAGCTAACGTGTCATTGTAGATGTCACGCGTATGTAACACGTCATTGTAGCTGACGTGGCAATACAAAACAACGTTGTTTTGAGAGTGGTCATCTAAAAAACCCCTAATTCTTACTTCGAACAGAAGTGGTCGATTTCGACGCTGATTTGGGAGGAGAAGTGGTCGATTTCAAATCGTTGGGATGTGAATTAGTTGACATCAAGCAGGAATTTGAGGTTTTCGGTGGTACGATTTGTCGAGGGGATGAGAATGGGAAGGGTTTGAGTGTGAAGGAGGCAGAGTCTTCCAACGCCTTGATCCTCCACACGCTGAACCTAAAGAAGTTCAACAACACGCCATTCACATGCTGCTCCACCTCAAAATGGAAGCACATGTTGATGTTCTGCAGCCTAGTCATCAAGTTCTCGTCCTTGTTCACGAACGTCCAACGTATCTGCATCAGACCTAATTCCGGCTTTCCCTGCGCCCAAACAACCATGCCGTCATGATCGGTAATCTTCTTCTTCTCCCAAACACGAAGAAGATCTCATCACATACCTCAAAGGCGGTACAGTGAGCTTGAGGAAATCATGGGCCGACTAGAAATCCACGTCAAATTCGCCACAAATTCGTAATCCGCATCAAAATGTGGTATGTGATTTAGGGCTTGAAGATTGAGAGATCGGGGCTTTTGAAATTTAAACCTAATTTCGTCAATTGAGACAAAACGAAGTCGTTTACCTTTAAAATGACGTTATTTCGTGTGTTGGATGGTGAAATAAGTGACACACTTTCGGCTGCCACATAAGATCCACATCAACATCAAATTGGGGGAAATTCAATTTAAAGGAAAAATTGAAACACTTGCAAAGTTCATGTATAAAATGGAAAAGTGACTAAAGTTCGAGTATTTTGATGCAATTAATTCTATTAAAAATAAATGATATTTTAGAACATTCCAAAAAAAGGAACTAATTTCGTGAGACGGGATAGATGAAGTATTTAATATGAAGTAGATTCCACCAAAAGAAAGGAACTATTATACATTCATATATACTCCCTCCGTCCCTGAAATAAGTTCATCTTTTTCCTTTTTGGGACGTCCCTCAAATAAGTTCATATTTCTTTCTTTCCATTTTTGGACAACTACCCCACCACTAATAATACTTTATTTATTCTTACTTTTCACTTTTTCAACACTCTCAATACTAATTATAACACTTTTTCACCTTTTCACCACTCTCAATACTAATTATAACATATTTTTCTCCACTATCAATACAATTTACCACTTTTCCTTAAAATCGGTGCCGTCCCTAAAGAGAAACTTATTTTGGGGACGGAGGGAGTAATAAGTTTCACTTCATACCAAAAATAATTAAAAAATATATAAATATTTGCGATATTAGTATTGTATGTACTTTTTTTTTTTTTGATCAATTAAAAATCTATTAAAAAATTGGGACGGTACCAGGAGTACCAAAAACATCATACAAGTGGTGCGTACTCGTTAGAGCACCACAAGGTAAAAGGAACATTGGACTCGACCACATGGAAGATTTTGTTCCAGCTCCAAAGCCTCCCTTTGACCTCATTAACAAGATTGGACACCTCCCAATTCTTGTTCTCAAACCTACTCTCATTCCTATACTTCCAGATCAGCCAAACAGTCCCGATCCAAAGAGCTTTAAGGAAGTTCTTGTTTCTCTTACCTCTTCCTCCTCCAATGAAAGACATGAAATGATGTTCGACTTTTTGTGGTTTAGCCGTTTTCATTCCGATCCATTGATTGATTTTGTCCCACACGCGATCGACTTTCGGACAATGGAGAAAAGAATGTTCAGTTGTTTCCTCCCTCCACACACACGCATTGCACCACTGTTCTTCGGCCGGGATGAGGACATTCCTTTTGAGAAGGTTTTCGCATGTTGGCAGCCTGTTACAAATGCTTCTCCAAGCTGTCACTCTGGCTTTGTTAGGGGTCGGTGCCGTCCACAGTTGTGCGCTAGCTTCAATGTGTCTCCCAAAATGATCACCTTCCGCCTTTGCGCACTCCTCATAGGCCGCTTTAGTCGAGAAATTTCCCCCCGCTGCGTCCTTCCAGCTCCAGCCGTCCTTGAGGTCTGGGCAAGGAGAAAGCGCCCCAATGACTGACCGCAAATTTTCCTCCATCTCTTTCTCCCTCTCCCTCAGCTCCCTTCGCCACTTGAGATCCCACACCCACCCTTCCTCCGTCCATTTCCCAGCCTCCTCCACATTACCATCTTTAAAGAGGCTAAGATTAAAAAGTCTAGGGAAGAGGATCTTGAGGTTGCTATTCCCCACCCACGTCTCACCCCAAAAACTAACCTCTCTACCATTCCCCATAATCCTTTGAATATTGCCACTAAACCACTTTTCTTCCTCCCTCCCCACCCTCCCAACAATTTTCGACCACCATCCCTTCATCCCGCCTCTTTTCTCCACCCTCCACTCCCCCCCCTCCCCTCTTGACAAATCCCCGTACAAGGAATTAATCACCCTAACCCACAACGCCTCCCTCTCGACCAAGTACCTCCACACCCATTTAAACACCAAGACCTTGTTAAACCATTCAATGTTTCGAAAGCCCAATCCCCCTTGAAGCTTGTCGACACACATGTCTTTCCATTTGAACCAAGCAATAGACCTAGACACGCCACTTCCCCCCCACAAAAATTTTCCAAAAACGGAGTTGAGGTCGTGAATTACCGATTTAGGAATGAAGGAAAAAGACAATTGAAACACTGGGATGGCTTGAAGGACCGACTTCACAAGAACGATGCGCCCTGCCAAAGAAAGAGATTTCTTCTTCCAACCTCTGATTTTCCTCAACACTTTTTCCACCACGCAACTCCATTCCACACTGCTATTCATCCGTCCCCCAACCTTGATACCGAGATAATTGAAAGGAAGAGATCCCTCCTTACAGTTGAGATAACCTGCCCACCTCCTTAAACACGTATTTTCGACACCCACTGCCATCAAGTTGCTCTTGTCGAAGTTGATTTTGAGCCCTGAAAGGAATTGGAAGAGAAGAAGGATCCTTTTAATAAAAGTCACATTCCCCTCGTTAGCTGCCAACAGGAATATTGTGTCATCTGCATATTGAAGATGTGACACAGAAATTTTATCCATCCCCAAAACAGCCGGAGACACGAGCTGGAGATCAGTAGCTCTCTCCATCAAGGCATTTAACCCTTCGGCGATGACTAAAAAGAGGAAAGGGGACAACGGATCCCCCTGCCTTAGACCTCGTTCCATTTTGAAGACACCTGTGGACGATCCGTTCACCAGCACGCTGCCTGACGCCGAGTCGAGGCATCCCTTAACCCAATTACGCCATTTCTGATCGAAGTTCATAAGACCGAATAAAGCATCAAGGAAATCCCATTGAACGGAGTCGTAAGCTTTAGCAAAGTCGATCTTGAAGAAAATACGACCATTCTTCTTTTTCTTTGCTTCCGCAATTGCTTCGTTGAGAATAACCACACCATCAAGAATGAACCGTCCTTTGATAAAAGCGCACTGTTTGTCCGAGATAATAGACCCCATCACCATTTTCAGCCTCCCTGCAAGGATTTTTGCAATGATTTTGTATAAGCTATTGATCAGGGAGATCGGTCTGAACTCATCCATCTTCTCTGCCCCTTCCTTCTTCGGAATTAGAACAATGAACGAAGTATTACTTCCTTTGGGGATCCTCCCGTTCTCGAAAAACTCTTTCAGAACTTGGAGAAGATCATCCTTGACTGTCGACCATGCATTTTTCCAGAAGGAGAACGTGAACCCATCTGGACCAGGACTCTTGTCGCCACCACAGCTCCACACCGCTTCCTTAATCTCCTCCAAATCGAACTCCCTGCACAGCCAATTCCGCTCTTCATCAGAGAGTTGTTTCTTGAGGAAATCGTTGGGGAGGTTTGGCAGAAGCCGTGTCCTTTTTTTGAAGAATACTTCGAAATGTTCCCGAACTTTGGATTTGACCTCCCCTGGATTAGACACCCACTGATTTCCAAAGTATAATCCCAAGATTTCATTCTTTTTCCTTCTCCCAAGAATCGCTCGGTGATAGAATCCCGTGTTAAGATCACCGCTTTTGAGCCACCGAACCTTAGCAAGCTGTTGCAAGACCCTTTGTTTGTCTTTCAGCTGTAGGAAAATATTCGCTTGGATTTCATTTCTTCGAATGATTTCGGACTCCTCAATTCCATGCTCTTCATCTTTGTGGTCAAGAGTTTGCAATTCAGTCTTCAAAACCTGTATCTTCTCATCAATATTCCCAAAAGTGGATTTATTCCATTCTTTCAGTTCCGTTTTCAATTTCTTCAATTTTTCACTGACCACAAAGCATCTCCATCCCGTCATTCCGTCCGCTGTCCACACTTTCCTAACCTGTTGTTCAAACTCCGGATGTGACACCCACACATTGAGGAATCTGAAAGGCCTTGGTCCCCAATCTTCTGCTTTTGACACCAAAACAATAGGGCAATGATCCGAAATGGTGCGTTGCAGACCACGTCCCATCGACCCCTCCCATTGACGCAGCCACGCGTTGTTAACCAAAAACCTATCCAGTTTACTTTTACACATCCCATTCGGCTTAAACCACGTAAATTTGCGCCCTTGAGATCTGATTTCTGTAAGGCCGCTATCACCGATGAAGCTGTCGAAGGTTCTTGCATCTGCTGCCCCATAAGAATCCCCACTTCCGACTCTTTCTCCCCGCTTCCGCACCGCGTTAAAATCCCCCATCACACAGACACCGCAATCGACATTTTGTTCCACTATATTTTTGATAACATCCCAAAGTCTAGATTTCTCTTCCGAACCAACTGGTGCATAGACATTAATGATGCAACACCCAACATCATCTTGAACCCATTTTCCATTCACCACCACAGCCCCGCTCACGTCCCATTTGCTAGAAGCTTGGAAAACATTTTTATTCCAAGCACTAACCAAACCACCAGACCGCCCTTCAGAATTCCGAACCGCAAGATCAAAATTATCAAAACCCCACCAAGAGTTACACACCAATGAATCAAACTCAGTCATTTTTGTTTCTTGAAGGCAACAGAAGTCAATCTTTTGCATTTTTACAATCTCACTAACATCTTTCTATTTCCCAGTACTCCCAAGGCCCCGAATGTTATATGACAGTAAATTCATGAACACTTACTTGGTTGACTCCCAGCTTCTGTCCTCACTCTGCCTTCCTCTTGGTCCTCAATTTGCGCGGCCATCTCCTGATCTGTAAGTTGGCTTGAAAGGCCCAAAGCTTTCCCTAATTTCCAGATTTCCAAACTTTCGGTTTCCAAATCCGCAATGAAGTTTCCCCAACCATTGTTTTCTCCCTGTGTTTCGCACACCTTCTTCGATTTCTTGCTCTTTTTCTTTTTGTTATTTTCGAGAGCTTTACCAGCGATATCTTTCTCGGTCATTTCCTGAAGAAAAAGTCTTCTCTCCTCACCTTCTGACTGTCGTGGTTGGCCCTCGCGTTCTTTGTCTTTCTCCGATCCAGACTCGGCTGAAAGCCTCGTTTCTTTGGCAAAAACTTGACAGGATGAACTCTCTCCCACCTGACCTTCCGCGAATCCATTTTCCCTTCCCATTGTGACTTCTTCCTCAAAAAGAGACGCTGATTTTCCACTTGTTTGGTGGCTCTGGGAGACTAAACCGCAAGAGTCAAGAAAGGGCTGGGCCAAAAATGCTTCCTGATTTCCTGGGCCACTCTCTAGATGATGTGGGCCTTCATCTTCTTTACTGGACTGGGCTTCGGTTGGACCTGACCTGGGACTCCTTTGTTTCGGCCCAACAGGTCTTCCTCTGACATTGCCACCCACATTCCCTTTAGGCACCTTTTTCCCGCACGAAACAACCTCCGCCGCATTTTCATCATTGGATATCAGAGCCTCTGTTCTACCCCCCTCACGCGATGGTGGAAGCGAAGAGACTGTTCCTTGGGACAATGAAACCCCGCCGCTGTTGTAAGATTGCTTGTCGTCATCCTCGATAATAGCATTTGCCGGCCCCGTTGAGTCCTCCTCCCAAGACCAATCGGAGTCCGATTCCGTCCTCTCCTCCTCCGCCTTACATCCGGCACAGAGATTGGGTGCATCTCGGACCTCCTCGACACGAATTTTGAAACACGTCCCCTCGATCACGCAATCCAAAATTCTGTCGCATGAATAGAGGCCCGTGGCAACCTGAATGAAGGCTTCATCGAACTTTTCATTTGTCGCGGTGCCTTCATGAATTTTTCGTACCGCACCAAAGCTAGCACATGCATCGTTGAAAAAACGAGGATTCCATGCATGTAAAGGCACACCCACCCATTTGGTCCAGACCACTCTTTGATGCGAAACATCGCCGATCTTCCATTTCCTACTCCACAAGAACCAGAACTGAAACCATTCGTCCATCTCTTTAAGGATTTCTTCAATTGGATGTCCGCATGCACTCTGAAAGAGAACGAGATTCCCTCCAAGTGTCGAAACTTTCAATTTCCCCGAACATTCTCCGATGATTTCGTCTTTGACCTCTTCCCACAAGAACTCATTTTTCAAATGACCGGTAACCGCCCCAAGTATCCAAGCTTTCTCCTCCTCCGTTGGCTTGAAGTGAAGTACTTCTTCTGCTCGTGTCTCCTTACCTTCGTTCCCCGTGAGAATATCTTTGAAGGAAATTCCAGCTTTCCTATCCGCTCTCTCCAAAACACGAACTTTCTCCTGACCCTTATCAACCACTCCTTCAAGCTTCAAATCCTCCCGCCTTTCAGCCCTCAGTTCTCGCTCAAACCTTGGTTTATATACCCTGATTTTATAACTGCCGATCCATAGCGTGTTCAGATCCGCAAGTAACTTATCGGGAAAACTCACCCCCCCGAACCTAACAAAACCGAAAGCTTTCCCACGCAAATCCCTCTTTTTTGGACAAACAACTTCGGTAGGTTCCAAGACCGTGGCAAACTTTCTTCTCAGGAAATCCGCGCTGCAACCGTCTGGCAAATTGTTGACGAAGAAAGTGGTGATCGCCTTATCCCTCCCATTCCACTCCCCCCCGTCGATTGCCGCCCAAATCTACCACCGTCTGTTCCATTGAAGGTTCTTCTCGAACTGAGGCTTGTGTTCCTAGGATTTGGATATCTTTGGTACCTTGCCGGTATTCTCTCAGAAAAGGGTTGGCCAACCCTTCTTTTCCTCACCTCTCTCCATTCCATTAAAACCACCAATGTTAATTTGGCAGCATAAAAATTCAAAACGGCTCAATCCAACTGCACAGAACCAAACAGAAGAACCAAGCAGTCGAGAGTCGTCGCCGCGGAGAAGGTTCTCGAGTTCGGATAGAAACCAGAGCACAAGCGGCAATATCGGCGGCGGCGTCGCCTTTATCGCTACAGCAAACAGAGTAGATCCGAGATGACAAGTGCAGAGTAGATCCGAGATTGGAAATCCCGATTTCCGGCGGAGATCTGCTGGAGTTCTGCTGCAGGAGGTCTGCTAGTAGTGGAGATCTTTATCGCTACAGCAGAAAGAGTAGATCCGAGATGACAAGTGCAGAGAAAAACCGAGATTGGAAATCCCGATTTCCGGCGGAGATCTGCTGGAGGTCTGCTGTGTTCGGCGCCGGTCTGCTGCTGGAGGTCCGCTGTGTTTGGCGCCGATCTGCTGCTGGAGGTCGCCCGAGGTCTGCTGTGTTCCGTCGACGATCTGCTGCTGGAAGTCGCGCCAATGGTGTGGATATCCGGCGCCGATCTGTTGCTGGAGATCTGGTGCTGGAGGTCGCGCCGCTGCTGGAGATCTGCTGCTGGATGTCGCGCCGGCTGGATGACGCGCCGCTGCTGGAGATCTGCTGCTAGATGTCGCGCCGTTGTATTGTATGTACTAATTATGATATTGGTGTATTTTAGATATTCAGTATTTTATTTGTAATGATATTAGTGTATTTTAGATATTTAAAGTTGCATGTACGAACTATGATATCCGATCTCACGTATTCATATTAGCAGTGGACCACAATTGAATATATGTAACGATAAATTAATATAAAGATCGACAATAAAATGCAATTAAATTTGTAAGATGCTTCCTCTTCAACTAACAAGTTAAGAGTTGGAGTCATTGCGAAGATAAAAAATTTAGATATAAAAGATCGCAAAATAAGAAACTTGACTCACTAAAAAAATACACAAAAATTTGGATACACCTGGATGTACCGTACAATTGGATTGACTCGTACTCAAAGTAATATTATTTATATAGGTTGGGTCAATATATGGGTTCAAATCATAGTTGCAGGTTAAAGTTTAAGTGAAAGTATAACCCGATTATACGATACAGCTGAATGTACCCAAAACCACCTCAAAAACATATGTACCACGGAGTACTATTTTACGTCTTATTCTGAAATGGTCATTATAACATTCGACACTCCTCGATATTTATGAAAAAGGTCATTATACAGTTCCTTGTTGAAACAAACAGCTAAATAAAATCATAACAATCATAGATTTGGCATTTGATGTATTAATTAAGTTTATTATCCAATCATGGCTTCTATCTTCTAGAAAGTTGGGGGATTGAGCTTTTGATAGTGATGGGGTTGGGGGCAAGACTATATCACTTAATTCCACCCCTTGAAAGTGTATAGGGTCAAGATTTAATAAATACTATCAGCTTCTACATCTCAAACTAGGGATTATTTTCGAGTAAATGTTACTTTCTAGATCTCAAATATAAACAATGGATTCTTTTGAGTAATTAGATTATCCAAATTTAGGAAATGATCAAAGTATTAACTAAGAAATTATTATGTACTAATTCTTTTTAAATAATACTAAGTTGTATTGCAAATCTATTTTAAATTTTCTTTTTACGATTAGATCCAAATCAATTCATTTATCGATAGTTATCGATGGAACTGATAAACTATTCGATTCGATATTTTAATTGCGATTTTAGTTATGCTCATTTTCACCTTTAATCGAAAATAAATTCACTTTTTCTTTGGCCAAGTGCCATATAACATCACCTTTTCGAAATAGTTGTGGATTTTTTTTTTTTTCGTTTTTTTGGAGGAAATGTTAAAAGTTATTTATTAGCTTCACGAGCAATGCAACCTAGTTAGATGCCCATAATCTTTTTTTTTAACTATTTTGAGATTTGGGCGGTGGGCCTATCACATACTATAATTTATCGATCAATTTTTTTGAGTGTTTAATTTGATGAATGAGATAAATAAAATTGATAGAATTGGACAAATGATTACATGATTCATCTAATTTAAAAGTGATAAATAATTGTTCAATTAGATTATTAAATGCAAGTAAGATCTTCACGAATCACGACTCAATCATGCAAATAAAACACTTGATTATGATTGATTATTTTATCAATGGATTAATTGCCACAAAATCCACATATTTTTCCATTTATTGGTCTTTTTCCATGACAAAAAAAATTTACCTGACAATACATGAATTGGTAAATCCCTGCCTGCTCGACGGGCAAACGACGCGGAAGGAGCCGGTGGTGGTCTATTTCTCACATGATAGTGAAATAGCAGCGGCAGGCGATGGTTCTTGGCTACGGATGAAGTGGTCTCCGACGGCCCGATGACTGGATGGAGGAGATTTCGACAGTTCGGCGGCGCATCTGACCGGTCAGATCAGAGAGCGGATCGAAGACACGCGTCTGGGCGGCGCCGCATTTTGTGCAACTCGCTTCCCAAGGCAAATCCATGGTTACAGACTCCTATTTCTAAAATTAGGGTTTTTAGATCTTAAGATTGATGTACAAATGGAAAAAAGATTTTATGTAATATTTTAAATTTAACACCTGGACTAATTTTCGACACGTTGGATCCGCGTCATTTTGGCGGTGGCCGGAAATTGAATGCGGGGGAAATTTCCTTTTAATTTTCCAATTCATGTATTGTCAAATAAAAAAAATTTGTCATGAAAAAAAACTCAAAAACAAAAAGTATGTGGATTTTTTGACAATTAACCCTTTATCAATCATGTCTTATCACTTTGCCTCAAAATACATAAAATTTGGATTTTTTTTGTACATAAATATTAAACTTATTTTAAAATCTACAAACTTTTTACATTTTTTATATATAAAGTACATTGGTATTTCTGACCGACAACTCAACAAATAAATTTAAAATCACAAGAAAACTAGAAAAATTGAAAGATAGAATATTTTTGTTACATGATAAAAGTTATGTGTAATTTTAAAAAACCTCCAAAATTAGTGTATTTACAGTTAAATAATCCTTATTACATTATAATTTCTCTAATATCGAGTTATTTATGCCTTCAAATATTTTTTTTGACATGACACTAACACGATTTTGGAATGACACTAACACTACGTGTAAAATGACACTAACACTATATTGAAATGACACTAACACTACATGTAAATGACACTAACATTATATCGAAATAACATTAACACTTGATATTCGGGTAGGATAGTCCAATTAAGTCGGATCTGAGTCAGGATTCGGGTCGGGTACGACTCGGGTGTACGCAAATTTTTGTGAACTAAAATATATCTCAAATAAAATAAGCTCAAATTTAAACCTTAGCTCGATCAATTTCGATACTCTTGTATGCTTGCATGATTGCATCGAGGAGGCCAGTGAGGCATGATGAGCTTAGAGCATCTACAGTAGTGACCCGATAGAGGGGACTCGAGTCACCCACAAGATTGGGTCACCCACTGCAGCTAAGGGGGACTCGAGTGTAGGTTTGGCCTGATCTCCTTTGTTGAAGACGCGTGCACCACACGCGCCTATTATATATATAAGAAAAAAAAATCTGAACATACCTATTGCGGCGCCATTGAAGGAAGATGAAGGATGAAGATGGAACGCAAGAACATGGGTAGGTTTAGGTTATAGTATTAGTTTAGGGTTTTATGTGGGCTTCTATTTTAAATGAATAGCAAAAGAAAAACTAAAAATGTTTGGGCTTGTATTTTTCTATTTTTTAATTTTAAATTTATATTTAAATATTAGTAATTTAAATTAATGCGATTTTTATTTTAAATAATTGTGTTATTTTAATTAAGTATTTTTAAAATATGTCTAGGTTTTTTTAAAATATAATTTTTAGGATTTTAAAATTAATGAAGTTTAATTTTAAGTAAATTGTGTTATTTAAATTTGTGCAATTAAATTTAAATAAAAAAATATAAAAATCAAAACTAAAAAAATCAGGTCAGCTATCATGTCACAGCCTCTTTAATCTAATGTGGTCTCCCCTCTATCAGGTCAGCTATCAGGTCACCCCAAAACCTAACGTGGATGCTCTCAAACCAATTAGTGCATTTGCAAAAGGATCCGTTTTGGGGTAAACTCAAAATAACATAAAAGTACAGGGGTGCATATGTAATATATATGGAAAACATGAATTTGGGGTATTCCAGAATTGATCAGGACTATTATTCTTCTCTGCAGCTTACACGCCTTTTCTCAATCTTCCATTCCTCCTCGCCCAGTAAGGTATGATTGAACCATCTATACGTGTGTCAGTGTGTGTGTGTGCGATAGAGAGAGAGAGAGAGAGCATGTGCTCGATTTGCAGGTAGTAAAAAATTGTTGAATTATCTGTTAGGCTTCGAATTTGGTTGAATTAGCTAGGGTTTTACAATCGTGAGCGTGGTTGTATTTCGAATGATGCTGACGAATTGAATTCATGTCCAATTTGACTCGGCCGCAGCTGTAGGGTTTGAATTATATCTGCAACACCAGTTTGATCATCGATCGCGGAGGTCTCGCATAGAAGCAAGATGTGGGCTGCTTCGTGCCTGGCATCATGCTGCGCTGCCTGTGCTTGCGACGCGTGCCGCACGGTCGTGTCAGGGATTAGTCGGCGATCCGCTCGCATTGCCTACTGCGGTCTCTTCGCGCTTTCGCTGATTGTTTCGTGGATTCTCCGCGAGGTGGCTGCTCCCCTCATGGAGAAGATCCCATGTAAGTGTTTGTTTTGTATCATGGGATTTTGGGAGCTCAATTTGTTTTGTATCATTGATTTTTATAAACTCAAACTCGAGACTCTGTGCATTGTCCCCCCCTTGATATGTTGATGTTGATATATGATTTTATGCCAAATCAGTCGGGGGTTTTCAAATCACACGTAAGCAAAAAAAAATTCTTTGAATTGTAGAAAAACTTAATATGTAAAAACCAGTATTTCCATGTTTTGATGTTGTAGTTGTACTTCTGTAGGGAAATGATAAGGGAGTTCCTCAATATAATGGGTTATGGGTGTAGCGTTGCTATATGTGATATTGCCTTTTATCTTGAGAAACTTGAGTTAATCTATTCCGACTCAAAGGAAGGTTAACAGATAAACTAAACACACTCTGAAGGTTTTTGTAGAGACAAGGAATAAGGGATATATTTTCTGTGATTGTTGCAGTTTTTTGTTACTTTTTGTGATGCAGTGTGATCTGATAGTCTGTTGTAAACTTTTTGAAGGGATCAATCATTTTCACCAAACTCCAGATAGAGAATGGTTTGAGACAGATGCAGTATTGAGAGTGAGCTTGGGAAATTTCTTGTTTTTCACCATCCTTGCTATTTTTATGATTGGTGTGAAGAACCAGAAGGATCCTCGGGACAATTTGCACCATGGGGGTTGGATGATGAAAATCATTTGCTGGTGCATTTTGGTGATACTGATGTTCTTTCTCCCCAATGGGATCGTGAGCTTCTACGGTAAGTTTTATGTGTGTGAAGCCAATAATTCTGTATCATGTTCCCTTCATTCTGCTATCTCCTTTGACATCGTCAGAATTTGAAGTTTTAATACAATTTGATAACCAGATTGTTCTCTTGTCCTTGTATTCACATTGATATTTGGAGTTTAGAATTGAGCTAAATATCTGGATGGTCCTTTCACTTAATATTGTTTAAAAAACTTGAGCTGATAAACTTGGTCTCTATTTTGCCTGATGAGCTTGCTTAAATTCTTTTGAATTCAACCTACAAGTGGAAGGAACAGGAACAAGATGAAGCAGTCCTACTGAATAGGGAATTTCTGTTTATAATGATGAGAAATGATATGGTTATAGTTTCTCTTCTAACGAATGACACCGACTCAATTAACACTGCTGAGTCACTTTATCACTAGACTTAGTAACGTCTAAGATTCTAAGTAAGGAAACCAGCAACATAATAGCTGGTCTAGATGTGATAATTTTCCTGATTATTGTATGTTTTTGAATTATAAATGCAGAGGCAACTTCCAAGTTTGGATCGGGATTGTTCCTTCTTGTTCAAGTTGTACTTCTACTCGATTTTGTTCATGGATGGAATGACAAATGGGTTGGATATGGTGAACAATTTTGGTGAGTTATGCATTTTGTTTATTGACTTTGAGGTTTGTTAGTTAAAAGGAAAATATATATAGCAATTTATTTCCCCTCACTTCTGTTTCCTGTGTTTTTGCAGGTTTGCTGCATTGCTTGTGGTTTCACTTGTTTGCTACGTGGCAACCTTTTTGTTCTCTGCACTGCTCTTCTATCTTTTTACCCCATCCGGAGTTGATTGTGGACTCAATACCTTTTTCATTGTGATAACTTTGATCTTCGTTTTTGTGTTTACTATTGTCACATTGCATCCATCAGTAAGTTTCTGAACTTTATGTTTGTAGTTACATAAACCAATCCTCTATTAATCAAAATGGTGACCATAAACTATTACTGGAATTGCATTATTCCTGAAAGATGTTAAACTGTTAATACTTCTAGCATTTGGTCATAGACACTAAATCTGCTCCTTACTTTAGACATTTGCCATATTATCCAGGCTCTTGTGTTGGCCTCATATATATCAGGGAAATGGTGTTAGACATGGAAGTGCTTATAAGATATCCTATATTTGTCTTTTCAAAAAAGCTACTTTTGTTTGAAACATTACTTTACATTGGATTAACAATGTTGGCTTTTGAGTATGAAGATTATGTCGTCACATGCTGATATGAAAGGTTTCACCATATAACTTCATGAACTTGTCTTGCATCCTTATGCTTACTATATTCCTCATCTTCAGTCATCAAATTCTTTCTGTTGTTCAAGTTAGTACAAAAATAGTAGTCTATTGTGGTTATTGTTTTCAGTAGATTTCTAATCTTATTTCTTTGACGCAACATAGGTATGTGGAAGCATTTTGCCATCTTCAGTTATATCTTTATATTGCATGTACCTCTGCTACAGTGGACTTGCCAGTGAACCTAGGGATTACGAATGCAATGGTCTTCACAAGCATTCTAGAGCAGTTTCAACCAGTAGTCTTGCCCTTGGGCTGCTCACAACAGTTTTATCTGTTGTTTATTCTGCTGTCCGAGCAGGATCTTCTACAATGTTGCTTTCTCCTCCAAGCTCTCCACGTGCAGGTCAGTTATTTTTAATTTTGTTTTTCATTCATTATGAAATTACGAGTGGTTTCTACTAGGTGGAGCATTCAAATAATGCTTTCTGTCAAACTGGAGTTACTTTCCACTACAAACCTATGTTTCCAGAAAAAGAATTTAACTTCTACATATTCGAGTAGGCTTTTTATTTGGAAATGCCTTTTTCCCCTTTCAGCCAAAACACATGTTCTAATGCTTTTCTCTTGCATATTATTTGATCTCTCCTATTTTTTCTTTTCTTAACTAGTTTAGGGGCAAGAAGGTAACTCACGATGTCTACGAATTGAATGTATATTTCCTCATTGAAATTGCCTGAATTGAAGTTCAGTTTTGGTTTCATCGTGCATAGGTTCTGGGAGGCCTTTGCTACCATTAGACAAGGCAGACGAGCAGTACGAAGAGAAAGAGAAAGAGAAGTCGAAGCCAGTCACATACTCATACTCATTTTTCCACTTAATCTTCTCTCTGGCTAGCATGTATTCCGCCATGCTGCTCACAGGTTGGTCAACGTCAGTTGGAGAGAGCGGGAAGTTGGTCGATGTAGGTTGGCCATCTGTCTGGGTTCGCATTGTAACTGGTTGGGCTACCGCTGCCTTGTTCATCTGGTCCCTCATCGCACCAATTCTCTTCCCCGACAGAGAATTCTGATGAACCATAGTAATCGAGGCGTCTGATGCAAGTGTGTAGTAGATTTCACAAGATACAATTTGGCTTGGCTTAATGTTGCTCCAGAATTTTATTTTGTTTGTAAATAAGCACCAAGTATTGGGCTAAAGTATATAGATGGAATGGAAGTATTAGAAAGTCTGGTGATTTCTCATTTTCTCTGGCGCCCCCAAAAAACATTACAAAACAAATAAAGCCCCTTTAGGCGCATTTTCAATCACTTAAAATTTCTTCATTTACTTGTATTAGGTGTTAGGCCATTTTTCTCATTTGTAACATTCTCAAACTGTCAAAACATACTAAGCTAATAAAAGGCAGAAACAATCGAACTTTAGTTGATCACCATCATCAATAAATTATCAATCCACACCCTCAACCAACACCAAACATATATATCTTTCAAAATGTTACGAGTATAACAAGGAAAAATTCTTTCAACCTTGTTGTGTTGAACTTTAAAAATCGTCAATCTAAACCTGTCAGCGCTGTCAATCTTCAAAATCTCCAGCGTTTTCCAACAAGTAGTTCACTGCTAGTTCTTCGTTGCGATCACAAGCTAAAAATGCCTCGATCACGAGAGCTCTATCAAACCCCATGGCTTCCATCTAGAAAAATGATGTTAGTTAATTAGTGTTGCTCTCTGCAAACATAATTCACAAAATAAAGCATATACAAGAACCAGGGCATTTGGCACGTTTCGTACTCTTTCAATTGCCTCCTGTTCCGCAGGTGTGACACTCACGGCATGGGGCATGTCCTGCTCAGCCTGATCAAATATATCCCTATAACATTTGAAAGCTACTCAGAGGTCTACATACATATGTATCAGGAAATGTAGTTCACATCAACACACGAGGCATATATAGATAATGTTCGAAATTGTAGAATGCATAAACTTTTAGATGCAAGGAAACCTTGCAACAAAATGGAAATCGACACGTGAAAGAGAGAGAGAGAGAGAGAGAGAGAGAGAGGGGAAAACTAAAGTGAAGTGCTTAGGAAACTCCATCCACAATGGCAGAGGAAAAGTGAAAGTGATGAACACAAGTACCTCACAGCATTAACGAATTTGGCAGAACAAATAGCTCGAAGCATAGGTCAAGCAGAATTTGAGAGGAAAAGAGAGAGGTGATGGGCACAATAATGTTTTAAATTTGGAAACCCTGCTCATGATGTCATAGGATAAAGTAAAAATACTAAATTTGGTCCCCTTGGGATGACCTAGTGGTTAGGGTGGTTGCCTGTTGTCCAAGAGGTCACAGGTTCGAGTACTCTCGGCCACAATAACCACTAGGTGGGGTGTGTGTGTGGTTTGTATTATTTATAATGTAATTTCATCAAAAAAAAAAAAAAAAATACTAAATGCAGCTTAGTACCGGATTTCACAGATTAAACAGCTCAAAGCACACAAGTCAAGCAGTAAGGTATTTTACTTGAATATTATGTGACCAAAATCCTGCATGCTGATCTATATAGCACTATCTTAATACTCACCCTTCAGAACCATCAACGGGTTCATTAATTAATTGGAGGAACTCCTGATGGTTTTCTTGTATGAGTCTCAGGAGTGAAGGATTTTGCTTTCCGAGCTCCTGAAGCATGGGCTGTAAAAAAAAAAAACAGATTTAGCTCTAAGAAAAAGAAACCATCAACACAGACAAATATATAGTCACACGATGACAACCTGTAGAATTTGTGGATTAGCTTGAACCAGTGAACGCAGTGCTTGAAACTGGACCCAATGAAAGAAACTTTGGTTACATAGCTCATTATTTTAGGATGACTAAGAGGAATAGACAATATATTCAAAAATAGGAGCTCAAAAGGCATTTCAGGAGTGTCAGCAGATTTGAAAGGTTCCATGAACAAAGTACAGGAAAAAACTCACCTGTTGATTGTTCCTGAGGAAACCGAGGGATCCAGCACCAGAAATAGTCTCCTGGAGAGTTTCCGATGGACGGTAAGAAACATGAAAAAACAAGAAATACGAAGCAGCACCAGGATGAAGAAGAACCTGAGGAAACAAATTCAACGGGGAGGAGTTCGGTCCTCCTAAAGCTGGTGGACCAGATGCAACTATGGAATCAACGGGAGGTTGAGCCAATGGAACATCAACTTCTGTGTTCTCAGGGATTCCCTGATAGAGGAAAATAAAGATTCAATATCCATTCTAATCACCGTAGATAAAAGTAAAACACGAAGATGAATCAAACCATACTGAATACAAGTAATCAACGGCTCGTTCTGGATTATTGTATGCAGCTCGAAGAGCACGTCTCACTGTCTCTTTGTCCCAACTACCACCACCCATATCAATCAGTTGTTGAATAGTCTGCTCAAGATTATCAGAAACAACTAAACTGGAAGCAGCTTCCTCGTACGAACCAGATTGATCACTGTGACATCAATATTACCAATGTTATCAAATCTCCTGAGAACTTACACAAGCATGTGGAACCACAAACAAAAAAAGTTCCATACCTTGCTAACGGAGCAACAGAAGCTGGTCCCGTGCTCTTAGGAGCCCTACATGATGAAAGTAACATCGTAAATAGGTATATATAACCATTAGTAATGCATCATATACAGATGTTCTACTACAACTCACAGTACAGATGGTCGAGCTTCAGCTGCAGGAGATGGATTACTAGCTGGTGGAGCCGGAGTACTAGCTGGTGCAGCCGGAGTACTAGCTGGTGCAGCCGGATTACTAGCTGGTGCAGCCGGATTACTAGCTGATGCAGCAGTAGAAGCAGGCTGCAGGAACAATTAAGTGTGAAATGTCTCAAAACATAATGAACAAGAAAATAAAGAGGGCAAAGAAAAAGGAACATGTGCATTCCGACATTTGCACCTGAGAAGAAGTTGAAGCACTTGAACTCAAACTTTTGCTCTGTATTTGGCAGAAAAAAAAGAAAAAATAAACAAGGTGTTCAATGAGGCTCTTTGATCATTGTTTCGAGAATCACTGTTGATTGCAAAAACAAGGAAAGTACATAGAACTAGCCAGCACGGTTAGTGTAGTACATTACAATCCGTACATCAGCATAAAACCTAGTAGCATGATTACCATACTGTAATATCCTAGGTCAAAGTGGTTACCTTGCTTAGCATGACAACAAGAAAGCCATCTTCGGAGACCTTGTTATCAGCTAAGGTACTTTCATCCTTCAACACTTTCCCGTTATAAATCAACAACTGCTGACCACATGGATAATTATCTTTGCCTTGCACATCTTCAATGCATTTCTTAACAGCCATTATCTAGAATAGAAAAGTATCCAGACCTTGATCAGTTGAAAACAATGAGGCAGATGTTAACAGAACACCCTTCATGACATTGAACTATTCTTCAAACAGTGAAAATGCAGTAATCAAATAGAAATAACAGATCCATCTAAGCAAAGTAAAAAATAAATAAAAAAATCCACATCCACCACAATTTTTACTGAGTGCCTTGTCATTTAAAATCCCGAAACAAAGCCCACAAAAAGTTCAAAACTTTATAGTACATCAAAAAATGCACCAAAATTTTCCTACAGACAACTCATAAGGATTCAATATACATCAAAATTCTAGAAAATACTCTCAAATTCGAATTCCTTCAACAATTTCAACTCCTATTTTTAACATGTCCTAGCATTTAACAAAAAATGAATCAAGACTACTACTTTCCCTTGAATTGCTTTAGCCAGTAACCACAAAAGTCCATAAACTAGTCCACATTGTCCAATATAATTTCAAAATTTAGAAGGAAAAAGAAGAATTGAAAAAATTGGGCTAGTGCTCAAGCTAGACGCAGACTAAGAATATAATTTCCAAAATAAAACAAAATTCAACACTAAATATGCAATTTTTTCACGTAAGTTAAAATACGGAGAAGATAGATAGGTCTGAGAGAGAGAGAGAGAGATGTTACTGACGGTATCGGTAGCATGAACGCTAATTTGGAAGTGGCTGCCTTTGAGAGTTTTGACGGTGAGCTTCATATCAACAATTTTAATCTGAAAAATACTAAATTGTTGAGAAATATCCAAACCCTAGAAGCACACTATGGATCGAGAGAGGAGAGAGAGGGGAATTGAGGGAACGAAAAAGTGTGCAGCAACAAAATCTTTAGAGCTTTTCAATTCAATTTTACACTCAATTTGGCACGTCTGCTGCACGTGACATGCATCTTTTTTCTTAATATTTTAATTCAATTTTGTCTCCCCAACTCATTTAAGTCTATGACTATAATTTTGATTTTTTTTCTTTACCTACGATGTAATTTAATTAAATTTATTTTAAAATTTTATAAACTTGTGTAATTGTGTCCTGCATCAAAAATTACTGTGTTGAAAATCTGGCTAATACTCAATTGGAAAACATGTGTCTTGCATTGTAGTTTTATCATTCCGAAGTTTCAACTCGAGAAATATGCTTTTATTTTTGAATTTTGTATGAGACTTAGAGCATCCACAACGCCTACACGATAGCAGCTTACTCGTGTAAGTTTGCTATCGTGTAAGCGTTGCGGGCGCAACTTACACGAGGGCTACACGTTCTATCGTGTAGCCCATTTGTTCATTTATAAAAGGCGCGTGTGAAACACGCGCCATTAACATAACAAATATCATGTAAGCTATCGTGTAACCCCAATGCAGTCTCTTTACACCATGTGGTCCCCCCTCATAAAGTAAGCTATCATGTAACACCAATGCGGATGCTCTTATATGGATGAAACATTTAACATGTGTGTTCGCATCATGCTCGTGATGTATTTGTATCTGTTGTGTTGTATCTTATCTTATTATATCGTGTCGTTATTGTACTGGCATTATAACACATACAAATTTTCGACTCTAATTAAGTATCGAGGAATCAAGCCTCGGCATACTTCATACTTGAAACTTGAAAGTGATTTTGTTTTTATATTCAGACATTTTCATATGTTTCTCATTTTTTTCTTTCAATCATCATATTTTTTGGTAAGCTGTGATTTCTAATGTTGTAAATTTTTGAAAGATTTAAGTTTTTAACTTTACAAGTCAGTAAATTATATTTAGAATTATATTTTTATATCTACAACTTAGTGTGGTTAGGGTTGTAAATGACTAAAGCTACTCACAAGCTATTCTAAACGAGTCAAACTCGATAATTTTATCAAACTGAGGTCAAACTTGACAGTGTTCACCTTGTTGAGTTCGTGGACATGTTCGGATTTGATTGTTCGTGTACATGTTTGCGAGTCTGTTCACAAACGTTCAATCAGATTTTCAATCGAGTTAGTGCACGAGCTTTAAACCGTTAAATGAGCTCGAGCTCGAGTAATATATTAATTTAGAATTTTTTTCTAAATTTTTAACGAGTTAGATCTCGAACATCATGTATATGAATATCTAACGAATCGAGCTCAAGTTCGAATTCGACATTATCGAATATCACACAAGTTGAACTAGGCAATTGAGTGACGAGCCAAATTCAATCAATAAGATAAAAATTTGAATCGCGCTCGAACCGAATTTGAACCTACTAGTATTCGACTCTACTCAACTCAACTCGTTTACAACCTAGTTATAGTCAAGCAACTTAATTATGTCATTATGTGAGGGTTGTATAATTTATACAAACGCTATTAGTAGTGCCATTTAGATTCAATTTTTTCCCCTCTTTCTCTGCATGAGATTCCGTGAAGAGAGATGCTAGAAGAATAGCTCTCTCTCTCTCTCTTTCAGTGACAAAAAGTTTTCATTACTCAACTGATGACAGGCAGATTTTTCAGTTAATTTAAAATTTGTTTCGTAATGATTTATGTAGATTTGATTTGATTTATTTTATGTACTCTTTTCGTAAACTTTCCTATATTTTAGGACTTTATTTTCATAAGCTGCTATCCATATCTGCAAGTCATTCAATAATCACAAAAGTTTTGTGTATTGCTAAAGATACAAATTGGACTACCCAAAACATGAGCCCAACAGCCTGGCCTATATATCACTGATAAGAAAATAAGAAAAAGGCCCAAACCCCCATAGTCTATAATTTATTAGGTAGGAATTAAATTAAACTAGATAATATAGTAATAGAATGAACGAGGACATGGAATGAAAATAGGAAATTAATGAAGTAAATGTAGAATTTTGATGACTAGTGTCTATATATGGAATGCAAAAGGAACGAAATTATAAAACTTTTTTCTTTCTTTGAGTTGAATGCAATTATAATTTCTTAATTAATTTCATTATCACAATTCATAAGCAGTTATTAAATATTGAAATTGAATTATGTACATATATAGGGTGTGGTTTTAATGAAAACTATAATTTTTTGTAAGAACGCGCTAACCATTAAAATTATTGCATATGTTGTAAAAATTAATGCATCTGTTGCTAAATTTATTTGATTCGAAAAAAATAAAAAAATTGTTCTCTTCAGAATTCGAATCCAAATGTTGTATTCATTCACCAAAATGATACATCCACCATAAATCTTAATGATCGAATGACTGAAAATGATTCTTCGTTCTTATTTTATTGAGTGATTCTTACTTTAATCACTCACTCTATATATATATATATATATATATATATATATATAGGGGCGCGCTCCAGTGAGACCCCCTATTTTTCGTGTAACATGAGTACAATGAATAAGACATATAATACTAATGAACAAAACGTATATCTAATGAACAAGATGTATATACTGATGAAAAATAAAAATCAAAAAATTCGTAATGAATAAGACATATATATTGATGAACAGAGCCGTATATACTGATGAACAATGCAGTATATATTGATGAATAACAAAATTTAAAATATTCTGCTCCCTCCAGGATTCGAACCCTGCGAGAAAAAAAATCACCCTCCAGATACAATATCAGTTATAGAATTGATAAAATAAACGCACCAGATCGTGCCCTAGATCTCACTAAAATTAGGGGGTCTCACTGGAGCGCCCCTATATATATATATATATATATATATATATATATATATATATATATATTAACATTTGGCTTGAAGTAAACGTGTAACAAACTTAAATGAGATATTCAATGACGATTCCATCTTGCTTCCAAGTAGGGATCTCTGTCGTAAATTCTGTTATATAAAGTGTTTCGTTTTATTAGTATATACCATGTGACTCACATATATAGTACTTGAGTTACATACGAAATTATATATCATGGTTTTTAAAAGAGTTCTCTCTCAAAATAAAAATGAGAGTAATAAAAAATAAACAAAACACAAAAACCCAGAACAATTAATATTAAATATTAATGCAGCTAATCATGGTGTCATAGTAAGTAATTAGTAACTTGATAATTGATCGATCACTTAACATAAAAGCTGATTTTTTTTTTCTGGAATAAAAAGTTGTAAATATATTAAGAAATAGGAGTATATACTTAATCAAATATTGAACAATGCTTTATTATATTCCCGAAAAAAAGAGTCCTTCAATTATGAATTTAAATTCACACATCGATTTTAACACATCTTGTAAGAGGGTGTAATTTGCTGAGCTTATAATTGAGCTTTCTAAAACAGAATTATAAGTTGTTTATGAGCTTATAAGATCATTTAAAGTGTGATAAAATATTTGATTTTTTTCAATTGTCTAATTTGACTTTTTTTTTTTTATAACCATTTTACACTATATTAGATACAAGTCTACATATTGTATATTTTTATACTATAAATTTAATCCTCTAATAGGTCAATAAAATAAGACAGGAAGGAATATTTTAGAAGCTGCATGTAATTTATGATTTCATCTTACATAGTCATGTTACAATGGAGTTATTCAGATAGTTTGTATTAAGGTTAATTTTTCATATTGAGATAAAGTTTAAAGTAACTGTTACTCCAATTTAACAGTCTAGTGCAGAACTAAAAATGATTAAAATTTTGTGTACTTTTGGGCAAAATATCCCCAATAAAATACTACTGAGCATTCAAATTCTCTCGAAGAATTAAAAAAGAAATCTGCCCAAAACAATAAATAGAAAGCAAAAGAAGACAATATAAATTAAATATAAATAAAAAAAGGTATTCCAAAATTCTAAACTGAATATTTGGATTGAGTACGCATTTATCTTCAATATAGAGTTATATATATTATTTGTAGGTTATTATTTATTAATTATTATAGATGTGGCCATCTTCTAATCTTCGTGTTAGGCTACATATTTTGACCCACAATTACCTCTAATATGCCGACACTGACACCTCATTGGTAGTAATTACTTCAAGTGGTCTATACAGAAATGCTCGGTTAATAATAATAATAATAATAATAATAATAATAATAATAATAATAATAATAATAATAATAATAATAATAATAATAATAATAATAATAATAATAATATCAAGTTTAATAATGGTAATAACAAAAATTAATAAGCTCCAGATAATGCTTGTGTCGATTGACCACCACTATGACTCGTAATGTTGGTCAATCCAATTACTCCGAAAAAATTTCAACTTAATTTTTAATTTGATTAATTTAAATTTGAATGATTCGATAATCCGATAAAATTGACCTGAACTCAATGAATGGAGCTGATTAGCATTTAAGAGTCTACACCTCCCCACTACAAGAATCTATCAATAATAGCCAAACCCAAAATTTTGCAAATTATTAGGACTAATAATATATATAGGATCATTAGGATGGGTCTTAGACTTTTAGAGGGCGGTGGAGGTATTCAAATTCATAATCTTTTAATCCCCACTCATCTAATTTTTTTTTTATATATAAATTAACAATATTAAGTAAAAAAATTTAAAGGTCACGTCACAAGCGACTTCAACCCAAAATCTTTAACAATAGACTTAACTCCTTATCGTTTGGCCAACACATGCATACTCTAAAATTATTTTATCAATCATTATTAATACGTGTTTCAGTGTAATGCGCATGTCATAATAAATTTAATAATTATACAAATTTAGACTACATGGAAAAAATATCCAAATCTAATTTTTACATTATTGTGATGGCGGATTTCTCACTTCTCAAATATATTACAATACCTCGCTCCTCATGCATGAGCTTATTTGACTGAATATTTTATAAACAACATATTTTAATTATTTATATTGATAACTTCAAACAACTCCAGACTTATCGCCAAAGTCTCTCCTATTACGAAAATCACTGAGCGTGAAGCTTCACCATGAATTTATGATAGAAAATATCAAAGATATAAGAATATACCAAAAATTTAATTTATCTTAATAAAGAAGAAATTAATTTTACTAATTTTATCTACTAATTATCAAACATGAAAACCACCTTATTAGTTGATAGTAATAGTTAGTACCCATTTGTTTCCTCGCACTAATCATCAAAAGTAAATGATACTAGTAAAAGTTGAATTTCAAAATTTTCATCAAAAGTAAATGATACTAGTAAATGATAATGATTAATGAAAGTTGAATTTTGGAATTTCAAATGAAGAAATGTCAAAAATATCATGCTAGTACCCTTAGCTATCTTTTTGATGTAAGTATTACTTAATTTTTGTACATCATTTATTTTGATATTGATTAGACGGTCGGATGTCCTTTTCCATAGTAAGAATATGTGACTCATGAAACTTCGCTCTCAAACATTTTTCTATTAAAAATTAATGTTGTCATGTCCCACTTTCGACATCAATATATTAAAGCTTTTATATTTTTGAAGGACTTTATTTATCTTTTGTTTTTCTTCCACCGTTTCATTGTTGATCTTTGGTAATATATGAACTCTTCTATACTTTTCAAGGACTTTATTTCTGTTTTGTTTTTGTACCACCGTCTGATTGTTGATCTTTGGCCCAGCATATATATAATCTATTGCTATTATTTTTTAAATAATGAAATGGAAAATGAAAAAATAAAACACACACACACATGACAAAAATTCAATTTTAATAACAAAACAAAAATAAAATATCATTATAAACTTAAATTACTTTTCCACTATCAATTTATCATAAACTATCAAAAATATTTTTTAAATTATGAATTATCTACTCCCTCCGTCCACAAAAAAATAATCATTTTTTTGTCATTTTGAGATGTCCACAAAAATTAGTTCATTTTTATTTTTGGAAACTATATATCACATGTTGGACCATATTCTCACTCACAATACAATTAATTATCATTATAAATACCACATTTTAGTGGGACCATTCCTTCGCTCATAATACAATAATCATTTTTATTAAAATTTTTGCCGTTTTTTACTAGGATTATTTTGTAAACGGAGGAAGTATTTTATATCAACCGCACATGCCGTCAATTTTATGACTCCAGAAAATTAACGTGACTTTTGAAACGACATAATTTATTTAAAATTATTCTTTTCATTTTTAACTTACTTGTGCCTTGCTAATTGAATAAACAAACCACTTTGAATTTATGTAATTTTCTTTATAAAAAATGTAAGGCACAAATTTAGGATGGATGCAAGGGTATAATTGGTATAATAGTATGTATATGTATTTTTTAAAAATGATAATTTAAAATAAAATTAATAATATAAAAATAATTTATATTTTAAAATAAATTTTTATATATATATAAAAAAAAACAAGAAAGAATTGCATATTTCCGACATTATCAATTGAAGTAAGAATGTGCCAAAGCCGCCGCCCAAAACTGATTTTGGCTGTTCTGCTCTCTGCCTCTGCCACACCTGAAGACCGACTGTGTGGCATTTAAATTTCTACCGCTAAAATCGTCACCGAAAATAAAATAGCATAAAATTAAAGGGATAGTATTATTTTTAAGAAATAGCTTAAATTTTGACTTTATATTTATTTTTGTAGTTTAAATTTATAAAAAGTATATAAAAGAAAAAATTAGACTTATCTTTCCTTTTTTGTTTATAATTTGAATTAAAATTGCAGCCAACTGAAAGTGATGCGTCCTACCCAAAATTGACAATTAAAAAAATTGTAGTATTTTTTTTTTAATCTCTATATTAGCTCTCCCAATATCTCCGTTTCATATGAGATTTTAACACTTACGCAAAACGTCTTTCTCTTAATAAAATTAAAACCTGACGTCTTAAACGAAATGACGTGTTGAGTGAGCTGACATGATTTACATATTCGCCCATTTTTCATCGAGGCGACATGGCATAAATAATATTCGCTTGGCATGAATATGCTTGCGTGACAAAAATATGACCATGTGAAAAAATAAAATTGACGTCATATTGTATAATTGGATGAAAATGACATCGTTTCATACCTAAAATTTAGTTAACAAATGGATAAATATGCAAAATGAAAAAAAGTTAATAGTTAAATTAATTTTAATAAAGAATTTAAAGTTCATGTGCAAAATGAGAATTTGATTAAAGTTAAGTAATTAATATGCAATTAACCCTATTTTCAATTGCTAAATCAGCTTCCGCCGAGACAAGTCACTCTCAGTTAGTCAAAATTTTAACTTGGAGTTACAAATCGAATAATGGAGATTAGTTCAATTTAATTATTTTTATACTACTAATATTTATAAATTTGAGATAAAGAGTGAATATGAAATCAAAATTTGGGTACTTTTTACTAATAATCCAAAGCAAAATAAATAAGAGTGAGTGAGCTCTATTTTCTTAAATCAGTTGGTAAATTATGCCTAACTGTAACATCTTAATTAAATTATATATATATTTTTTAAGTTCAATTATAAATGGTGAGGGTGATGTATAACAGAAAATGGTTAAGATAGTATCAATTGTCATGATATAGATAGATTTTGTTGTTGTCTTGTATTAAATTAGATTGAATTAGTTGAGAGGATCGAAAGATCGGAAGTGAGAATACTAAAAAAATTATTGATGGTATATATGGAATTACTATATTATGTATATAATATATGTTTTATATTATTTGTTGAATGAGAATGCATGGAGGAAGCCATGGTTATAAGTATATGTCATGTACACGTAATCATGTGCAACATATGTCGTCAACACTTCTACATTTTGGCTACTAGTATATGCACATAAAAACATTTAAGAAATAAGATGATAGAGATGGAGTATAATATTGTTTAATATATATTAATTTTAAATTTTGAATTTGAGTTAATTCTTTAGTTTAAATAAGATTGTAAACTATTAATAATAAAAATTAGTTTATTTTTATATAAGATGAAATAATGTTTCTTAAAGAAAGTAAAGGTGACTCTTTCTGTGCTTGCAATATACCTATTGTTGAAATAAAAGAAATAGAGCAAATCTATTTATTATAATAAGTGAGAAAACTATAAGCATAATTACATTATGATTCCACTTGAGTATAAAAATCAAACTATACAAAGTATCCAAAACATTTGATTTATAGACTATTGCCTTGAACACTGTGTAAATACCTTCGAATTCCATATTGCAACAAGTTCAGCCCCCTCCATCAAACATTTATGGATTCACCAACTAAATTTTATAAACAAATCTAGTTTCATATAGCTATAAATATAGATAAGATTCATTTGGTTTCTAGCAAAATAAACAAAGGGTGGCAGTGTTGTTATTTTATGAGAAAATATTAAAATATTGACATTGATATACTTTTTCATTTTTGTATAAAGGATCGAATCACTCTAATTCTAGGTAATATTAGGATGTTTGTATATGGTATTTTTGGTTTATCAAATAGATGTTGTTCAAAACTTAAAACTTAACCGTACCTTTAAGTTTATAGAGTTATTTATCACCCATCTTTATAGTGACAATGATCTTTTTTTTTTTAATTTGTTACAACCAAAGAAAGGAAAAAACACACTCACACTCTAGCTCCTAAGGTGACTCGAACCCCCGACCTATTGGTTGGAGGGGAAGCGTCTTATCAACAGACTGCGCTTCATCGTCTTATAGTGACAATGATCTAACATATGATCACTCTAGAGAACAAAAAATAGAGAATTGATTGCAATAAATGAGTTAGAGCATATATAGCTCAGCATCTTGCCGACTCCTCCAATCTCAAGTTATTCTAGAAAAAGAAAAGGTTTAATCACCACATAAAGTGGGACTATTAATTTAAAGAGGTGGTCTTGAGTACAATTGGATGTATCGTATAATTCGGTTGATCTGCATTCAGACTCTGACCTGCATTTTGATTCAAACTCGCATCATAATCTAAATCATGTAAATGACACTATTCGATTATACAATGACATTATTCTGTTATACAAATGACACTACGTATGAATAACACTGTATATACTTGACACTATTCAAAAATATAAAAAACGCTTATTGTAATTGGCACTATAATATTTTAAATGACACTATAACATTTTAAAATATTACAATGTCATTTATATGACCGAATAATGTCAATTATAGGTAGTGTCATTTCTATAACCGAATAGTAGCATTTACACGATTTGGGACAGGATGCAGGTTTGGATCAGGATGCGAGTTAGGATTTAAAAGCGGGTCAATTCTATTTTACCGTACACGATTATACTCAAGTTTTGTATAATTTAAATCTCTATAATTTATTTAAAAAAATTAATGTAAAGCGAGTATCCCAAGTTCATGGGATTGTTAGGTAAGAAATCGGATAAGACACAATGACTCCTAGGCAACTGGTCCCAACCCTACAAGGCTACACACACAAAATCTATGAACAAAAGAGCTTCAACATCGCAAGTATCTCACCTAGTATATTTCAAGAATTGATTTCTGACATGGTATTTATTTAATGTTGTTGCTGATCCTAGAAAATCTAAGCCAAAAGTTTGAGACAGTAAAGAAATGGGAATATAAAAAAGGTAATTAAAGCAATAACCGTCATATAAAGGTGATAGTGTAGGACAAACTAACACATCCACATCTCTCAACTACAATCTGCAATCCACTAACTAGAACTCCCATAAAAGCTTAGGCAGCCAACCATCTCAATATTCTTCTCACTCCCCATTAAATTTCTCTTTGATTTTGGGGGTGCCAACGCCCCCAGCTGTCAACTGATTAATGAATTATATCGCAGCATAAATGTACAAGGCCTCTAGAGCGTTGAGGCTTGAGAGGAGTGCCAAAAAGATCAAGAAAAAGGTGGAATGACATTTCACATTGATGCTGTCATTCTTATAGTCCAAGATTCATTTATTACAACCCTCCAAGATTCAATTTTTATGTTTTGATTTCAGAAAGGAGAAGATGGGGAGTGAGAAAGATTGCAGTGTTCCATGCAGGAGTGAAGCTTCTTTGTTTTCTTGGCCGTGGGAGAACTTGGGTAGTTTAAAGGTGAGAGCTTCAAATTTCTGCAAGAATTTGTCTATTTATGAATATTTTTCAAGAATTTTATTGTTTGTGTTTTTTTTTTTTATCTGTCTTGAGCAGTATGTGTTATATGCTCCATTAGTTGCAAATGCCCTTTACGCTATGTATAGAGGTGAGATCAAGAATGGGGCATGGTGCTTGCATATTCTCATCTTGTTTGGGGCTAGAGCCCTTGTTCATCAACTTTGGGGGAGCTATTCTAGCATGCTTTTCCTTAATCGAAATCGAAGAATCGACCAAAAGGGCTTGGAATTCAAGCAAATTGATTCAGAATGGCATTGGTAAAATTCAATTCTACGCAAAAAAATCGAATAAAAATTGGTTCTTGGACTTGAATCTTGAATCTTGATGTTTGTGTTGATCATGCAACAGGGACAATTTCTTGATGCTTCAACTGATTGTTGCTTCGTTAGTGTATTTGAGTTTACCTTTATCCGATTTCCCCATCTTCGATTCGAGAGGTTTTTTGTGGTGTCTAATTCTCCACATAGGAATTTCAGAACCATTGTATTACTGGCTGCATAGGTTGTTACATTCCCCTGCTTTGTTCCAACACTATCATTGGCTCCACCATAGCTCTAGAGTTCTGCACCCTTTCACAGGTTAGGAACCACACGAGACGAGCTAACTTGTTCGTGTCCTTTAACTTCGATTCATCAAGAATTTTGAACTGTGCTTGTCTGCAGCTGGACATGCAACATTCTTGGAACATCTGCTGCTTTGTGTGGTTGTAGGAATCCCAACCTTGGGAACTACCTACTTTGGATACGGCTCGATAAGCTTAATGTACAGTTATCTTTTGGCCTTCGATTTTCTTCAGTGTTTGGCTCACTGCAATGTTGAAGTTTTTCCCAGTCACTTGTTTGTTGATTTCCCACTGCTCAAGCATATTATTCGTACACCAACGTAAGGCCCTCTTTTTCGTGTTTCCTTTGTTTCGAGCATCATAGTCTTGTTTGTCTGATCAAATACCATTTTCCTGCTTCTTACTGCAGATACCACAGTCTTCACCACACGGACATGGCAACTAATTTCTGCCTCTTTATGCCCTTCTACGACAAGTTATGGAAGACGACAAACGCCCAATCGTGGGAGCTCCAACGAGAGATTAGTTCAAGAACAAGTGAGGTTTCTTTCTTATATATGAATGTTCTTGTCAGAAATAGTTCCTTAACACTTAGTAAATGGAAATTTTCAGAGAGCAGAGTAGCAGATTTTGTGTTTCTTGCCCACGTCGTTGATGTTATGTCAGCGTTGCACTCTCCATTCGTTTTCCGATCATTCAGCTCAATGCCTTTCAGTATAAAGCCCTTCTTATTTCCAATGTGGCCTTTTACCTATTTGGTGATGCTTGTGATGTGGGCAAAGGCTAAAACATTCTTGTTCAGCCTTTACCATCTTCGAGGCAAACTGCACGAGACGTGGATCGTCCCAAGATTCGGTTTTCAGGTACGTTTTGGTCCCATAATACACATATTCCAAGATTGGCAAAGACAAGGAAAATTTTGAATGTTTTTTCCTTTCTTTTGGCAGTATTTCTTACCTTTTGCCACAAAAGGCATAAATAGTCAGATAGAAGATGCTATCCTTAAAGCAGATAGGCTTGGAGTTAAGGTTATTAGCCTTGCTGCACTAAATAAGGTGAGCCTTGTCTCTTCCATGTCCTTACTCCGGCCTCGTCTCTCGACAATGAGGATGACGCGTTTGTTGTTTTGATAGAACGAGAGCCTTAATGGAGGCGGGACGCTCTTTACCAACAAGCATCCCGACCTCAGAGTGAGAGTGGTACATGGGAACACCCTCACAGCTGCTGTGATCCTACATGAGATTCCTCGTGATGTAGACGAAGTTTTCCTAACCGGTGCTACTTCTAAACTCGGCAGAGCCATCGCTCTCTACCTTGCTCGACGCAAGGTTAAAGTCTTGGTAACTACACAATCACATATACAATCACATTTTTGTACATAGATCAGCTGATGAGGCCATTTGCTTCTTACCATATAAACTCATTGTTGATCCTAGAATTTCGTCGTCTTTGAACTGAAAAATGTGTCTGAAACGCAGATGCTGACGCTGTCGACAGAGAGATTCAGCAAGATTCAGAAAGAGGCACCACTAGACTGCCAAAAATACTTGGTTCAAGTCACTAAGTATCAAGGAGCACAGCACTGTAAGGTGATTACTGATCCACCTCAGCTCTTGAATTTATACATAAAATTCAACCTTGTGCGCGCGTACTGATCGTTCTAGAACCTTCCAGACATGGATAATCGGGAAGTGGACGACGCCCAGAGAGCAGTACTGGGCCCCTTCAGGAACACATTTCCACCAGTTTGTAGTTCCTCCCATCATCCCTTTTAGAAGAGACTGTACTTATGGGAAGCTGGCAGCAATGAGGCTCCCAGATGATGTCGAGGGCCTCGGATCATGCGAGGTACGCACCTGCGAACGCATAAAACACGAGATGAAACATCATTCGTGAACCTTTTACTACTGCCCTAACACTAAAAACTGTTTTTTCTTTTGTCTTTCAAGTATACAATGGGAAGAGGTGTGGTGCATGCTTGTCATGCAGGAGGAGTTGTACATTTTCTTGAAGGGTGGAAGCATCACGAGGTCGGGGCGATCGACGTCGATCAGATTGATCTTGTGTGGGAGGCTGCACTGAGACATGGCCTGAAGCCATTGTAGATGTCAAGACTGCAGAATTATGCACACATACAATTCTTGTTTGTATACTATACTAGTTGAATCTGTAGCATACTACTCTCTTTTCCTTTTTTTTTTTTTGGGGGGGGGGGGGGGGGGGGGAATTAATTTTACAAATAAAAGTGTTAACTACAGGGTGAGGATACTATACAAGATCAAGGGACTATAGAATTGGGAGAGGTAAACAAAAAAATTGAAGATTTAAATTGTGATATATTGAAGTCTTATTTCACATGATTTGGTTTATCTTAGTGGCCTAATTGAGGATATTTTACTGTTATTTCATTATGAACGCAGTGCTAGTTATAATAAGGGTTAATTGTCTATAAATATAGGGATAATATTTTGGTTTTTAATTGGATCTATGTTTTTAGTTATAAAATACATGGATTTTTTATTATTTGGAATTTGACCTAAGCTCAAAAATTCGTTGGCTAATAACTTGATTGTTTGGAGTCTAATGAACAATTCGAATTTACTGTTGAAAGGCTCTTGATATTATCTTTCTAATGATACTCATAATTATATTGTTGGGTTTTGGTCACTGTAAGTGGTTTGAAAAAAGAAAAAATGTTGAGTGTCGTGACATTAATTTTCATGTTATTTTTCGATTAATTTCGGTGATCAAAACCCAATAATATAAGTATCAGAAAGATAATGTCACGAGCTTTCCAACGGTACAAGACTGAACAATTAAGTTATTAATCACCAAACTTTGGGTTCAGGTCAAATTCTAAAAACATAAAAATTTATATATATTTTTTGACAAAAAAAAAATAAATTTGATTAAAAACCAAACTTTAAATATTCATGCATCGTAGGCAATTAACCCTTATAGTAATATACGATCATCAATATCACTTGCGAAATAGAATGACAAATATAATTCAATAATCATTACATTCGTGTAACTCATCATGGCTTTTAGACATGTACAAATTTTGACAAAATCAAGATTTCTAATTGAAGTCACAAACATTAGTATTGTAGATCAAACATCTGCAGTTGAATGTTACAAACTTACAACCTATTTTAAGAATCAGTTATAAACCTTAGTTCCTCAAATTAAGGAGAGGAAGCCCTCCTCCTACAAACCACCTACACTTGTGCTCAATTCACACACCTCACTCACTCACTACACATATAAATACACTCATCACCTCTTCTCCATTCAACATCAACTCATCATCCTCTCTCTCACTATCTATCTATCTATCTCTCACTACCAAAACAAACAACATGAAAATGAGTGTCACCCTCTCTCTCCTCCTCTCTCTCTTCCTCTTGATCCATAGTAGCAATGGCTACGACATCACCCAAATCCTCAACAAATACCCTGACTTCAGCACCTTCAACAGCTACCTCACCCAAACCAACCTAGCAAGCGCCATCAACAGCCGGAACACGATCACCGTCCTCGTCGTCGACAACGCCAACCTCGCCCCCCTCTCGAGCAAATCGCTCGACGTCATCAAGAACATCCTCAGCGTGCACGTCCTCCTCGACTACTACGACGTCGCCAAGCTCCAGCAGCTCACGGCCGCCTCGCCTCTCCCCACCACCTTCTTCCAGACCACCGGCCTCGCGGTGGGGCAGCAAGGGTTCTTGAACGTGACGCACCCGAGCGCGGACACCGTCGCGTTCGGCTCCGCCATGCCCGGCTCGACCCAGGGGTCGAGCCTGGTCAAGTCCGTCGCAGCGGAGCCTTACAACATCTCAATCCTCCAAATCAGCAATGCCATCATTCCTCAAGGCATTGATGGCGCGAAAACTTCGGCCCCCGCGGCCACCACGCCCCCGCCCCCACCCCCAGCACCCGCCACAAACACATCCACTCCCCCCGCCCCCGGCACCCGCCACAACCACGGCCACGCCCCCGCCCCCGCCCCCAGCACCCGCCACAACCACGGCCACTCCCCCGCCCCCAGCACCCGCCACGGCCACGGCCCCGGCCCCAAGGCAGTCGAGCCAGGCCCCACCACCGTCCACCACGGCCCCACCAACACCAAGCAAGGCCACCCCACCAACATCAGCCCCCCCAACCAAGGCTGCTGCCCCCACCATGGCTGCCACTCCATCTGCTGCCCCTGGCTCAGCCTCGGCCCCTGCTGCGTCGGCTGAAGATACTCCGACGACGGATGAGCCGGCTGCCGGCAAACCTACGTTCAAGGGTGCAGCCGCAGCTCTCGAAATCGGCGCCGCCGTCGTATGCACAATGGCGCTGTCCACTCTTTACCTAGCATCAACACTTTGAGACAAGAGTGAAATTTTTTGATAGGTGTTAGTTAGTTCTGTTTTGTAGAGTTGTGAGCAACTATATTTGTCGGATCATTTCATGAGGCGGCCAACCCCTCAGCTACAATAACTCATTGAAAGTTGTAATTCTTTCCTTGACGAATGGAATTGACAATAATTAATCACTCTATTTTACCTTGTGTTTCATTTTCTATTTCCACATATGCATATATCAAGAATAGTGCCATCACCTCTAGTTACTTACTGCATTATTTCATAGCCAAACAAAATAATAATAAAAAATAAATTCTAGGGAGTGTGATGGGAAGCAAATCATCGACTTCTAGGTAGAATGAAATTGATTTGAAGCAGAGTAAACTTTATCTCCATTATTAAGGAATTTAAGTTCATCTTGAAAAAAAGTATATTCGTATTAAAGTTAAAGTGATCAAACTTGAGCTCAATAATACTATCTAAATTTCTCAATTTTTCCTGATTTGAGGAGAACTCAAATTTCTTCTTGAAATGGAAATTAATTGCAGTGTGATTTCTAATATGGGAATTCTACCTCCTAACACATGCTGGCAAGGATGCAATAAACATATATGTAATAAAATAATGCTTTGTTGGCAACTGTAAGAGCCTAGTTTTGCTTCGAACAATATACTTTTTTTGGACAATATAGACCGGTTGTATAGTGAAATCGACGTCACAATGACACTACTTCAACATACAAATGATACTTTAACATTTTAAAGTATCATTTGTATGTTGAAGTAATGTCATTGTGAAGCCGGTTTCACCATAAAACCAGTTTCACAGGAGTTTTTGTGTAAACTATATACATACACAAATATATATAATCCCAAGAAATTGAAAAAGTATTATATTTTGCAGTATATTGTTTTGTAATGGTTGTTTATAAAATCTCGATAAAAGAATCTAAAAACTATTGGATAAGTTTATAAAATTTTGATTTAAATCTTAAAGTTGTTTAATAATATGATAGTATTTTCCTAACAAATTTAAAATATGCATACAATCTTATATATAAATCTCCAAATTAATCTCAAATTAAAATTTGAATTTAGTAAGGGCAAAATAAAGTAATCTTTTAAATTTTGTGTATAAATTAAGAATGGCAAATAAAATCGTAATATTCACAAAATAATATCCAAGGATCGCCCACATTAACCATGTATGATTTCTCTTTTTTAGAAATGTGCGAAATTATTTGGTAAAGTCTAAATGGATCTTGAATTCTTGATATATGTAAATATTTGTAAGTTAGGATTTAAAACAAACAATAACATTTCTAAGCTGAAAACTATATATACATTATGGGATTACTAAAATTAATTCATTAACTTTATAACGAATAAAGCTGATTAGGGCCCTAGTATACTTTATTATTAGTTAAAATATCAATATATAAGTTGCATTTGATCAATAATTTTATATTTGTAAACAAGTTAAATTAACGAGCTTGCCACTCCAGCTTTACTCGTTAACGAGCTTCACCAAAGAGCTCGGAAGCACTTTTGTCAAGCCAAGTAACTTATTATTATTATTATTTTGAAATTAAAAGGGAACTTTCATTAAGATAAATCGGAATGACCAATATCAAGTACTAGTTACGAAGGAAAACTCGATTTTCAGATCATTATATAATGAGAATAAAGAGCAAAACGAGCCAGCTTATGAGCTGCTCTGTTGGCATCACGCCGAGCGTAAAGAAACTCAAGAACTACATTCCTTCTAGCATGTTGAAACACCTCCCATAAATCATCACACAGTGAGTCAGAGCCATGATGCGAATCCTGTAGAACATGGATAGCCTAGAGGGAATCCGTGTAGAGAAGTAACTTATTATTATTAGTTGGGTTAATTCCGTATAAATACACAAATTATATACAAATTTATTTTTTAATCAAATAAAAAATACACAAATTTTAAATTATTTGAAATTTGACCCGAGCCTAAAAGTTTGCTAACTAATAATTTGATTGTCAGGAGTCTAATGAGCAATCCGAAGGTACCGTTAGAAAGTTCTAGGCAATATTTTTATGATGATATTTATATTGTTAGGTTTTGCTGTTTTGGTCACGAGAAGTGGTCGAAAAAAAATATAGAGTCTCATCACATTTTTCAACTCACTTCGAGCGATAAAAAAACCCAACAATATAAATATAATTAAAAAGATTATGTCAAGAGCTTTCCAACAATACCTTCGGATTTTCCATCCGATTCCAAACAATCAAATTATTAGCCATCGAACTTTAAACTCATGTCAACTTCCAAAAATATAGAAGTTTATACTCCAACAATACCTTCGGAGTATTATTTT
Source organism: Salvia miltiorrhiza (assembly GCF_028751815.1). Lineage (NCBI taxonomy): Eukaryota > Viridiplantae > Streptophyta > Magnoliopsida > Lamiales > Lamiaceae > Salvia > Salvia miltiorrhiza. The sequence goes on along the minus strand of NC_080392.1, from coordinate 3,806,573 downwards.
TCGACAAAAAATGAAGATTTTGTTAAAAACTAAAATTTGAATAAAATGATGAAGCCAAAATATGAAAATATGTAGCACCTATTTTAAGAAATGAGTAGGGAATGAAAATATGTAGCCAAAATATGAAAATATGAAAATATATAACTACTCTTCTTCTAAGTGAAGAAATTCAAGAATCTTTTTTTTTTTTGGACAAAGAAATTCAAGAAAATTAGTAGCACCTATTTTAAGAAATGAGTAGTTATACTGATTCTTACACCACCACCTTTCCTCTTCCTTCTCAACCAACCCTCTCCTCCATTTAAGGAGAGGGAGCCTTTCTCCTACAAACCACCAAAACACATGCTCACATACTCATACAAATACCACTCCATCTCCATCCTCTCTCTCACTCATCACTTCCATTCAACCTTCATCTCTCTCTCCCTCTCTCAAGATGACTCTCCCCCTCTCTCTCCTCTTCTCTCTCCTCCTCTCTCTCCACACCGCCAACGCCTTCGACATCACTCAACTCCTCAACCAGTATCCAGACTTCGCCACCTTCAACAGCTACCTCACCCAGACCAACTTGGCCGCCGACATCAACGCCCGCAACACCATCACCGTCCTCGTCCTCGACAACGGGAGCCTCTCCCCCCTCGCCGGGAAGCCGGTCGACCACATCAGGAGCATCCTCGCCGTTCATGTGCTCCTAGACTACTATGATGCCCCCCGGCTGCAGACTCAAGCGGCCAGCCGCAACCTCATCACCACGCTCTTCCAGACCACCGGCCTCGCTCGAGGCCAGCAAGGCTTCCTCAGCGTCGCTAGCCCGGCCCCCGGCACCTTCGCCTTCGGTTCAGCAATGCCCGGATCGCCACTCAACTCGAATCTCGTCAAATCTGTTTTCCTACAGCCTTACAACATCTCAATACTACAATTGAGCGGTGCAATCATACCTCAGGGGATTGATGGCACCAAAACTTCCTCTCCGCCGTCTACCTCGCCTCCGGCCACCCCCATCGCAACCGCAATCCCACCGGCAACCACGTCACTTTCCCCACCAACAACGCCACCACAGTCGACCACCCCCGTCGCAACCGCAACCCCACCGGCAACCACGTCACTTTCCCCACCAACAACGCCACCACAGTCGACCACCCCTCCGCCAACTACATCAGCTAATCTACCAACAGCGCCACCACAAGCACAAGGAAGCTCGCCTCCTGTCCCATCAATGGCTCCACCAACACCAACCGCAGCCACGGTCCCATCCATGGCTCCACCAACACCAAGCGCAGCCGCCGTCCCATCCACAGCTCCACCAACACCAAGCAAGGCTGCTCCCCTTCCATCTACCACCCCACCACAGACAAGCACTGCTCCTGTTCAATCTGCAGTACCACCAACGTCGAGCAAGGCCCCTTTACCTTCAACCGTCCCACCAGTTTCCGCCACGCCATCTGCATCCCCAGCCTCAACGATAGCAAACTCCCCTGGTCCAGCTATGGGTCCAGGTGCAAAGGGGCCAGTATCAGAGGGGTCAGTATCAGAGGCAGGAGCGGGAGAAGCAACTCCAAGCGGAGGTAAGCCGAAAAGTGCGGCCTCACCTCTCGACTCCGGCCTTGCTGTCGTGTTCACAATGGTGTTATCCGCCCTTTACCTAGCATCAACAATTTGATACACCAACCAGTATCAAAAAGTTAATTTTTACGACTCTGTTTTTCTCTAGAGTCGTTCGGATCTGTCATGAGGTGGGGAGCCCCTCAACTAGAATAAGTCATTGAAAGAGTTGTAATTCTTCCCTTGATGGCATTCACAATAATCAACTTCTCTCAACAATGTAGACTGTCAAATTCATACCTCTACCTAAATTATGAATATAAAATCAACATTGGCAAAATAAAAATTGGGCTAAAGATGATCAAAATGGCAAATTATATCTATATATTGCATAGGTTTATAGGCACAACCTTTCGTGGCTTACTGCTGTGACAAATACAAAAGTTTAAGAACTAAGCTGCAGAAACCTTTGTGCCATGGGATGCTTAGCCTCGGAGAGGTGATCAGGTTTCAAGATTTCGACAATCTCCCCGTCTACAACTAGGCACACCACATCGGCAATCCGCTGTATCTGTTTGATGCTGTGAGACACTATAATGATAGTCATTTCCTGTTCTTGCTTCAGCCTCACCAGAGCATTTTCAATATTCTCAGTCGATATCGGATCCAATGCACTCGTTGGCTCGTCAAGAAGCAGAACCTTCATGTACAAAGGAGATTTTCTGATTAGATTGCAGAATATTTTTTTCTAGCGCAATGTACTCGAGAGTTACAAGAGGCTCGTTCGAGGTCACCTCCGGTTCATTAGCCAAGGTTCTTGCAAGAGCAACCCTCTGTGCTTGACCAACAGACAGCTCTCCACCGGACTTGCTGTAGAAAGAGGAGTCGAGATCTGCAAGAGCCAATAACTTGTAGACCTCATTATCGTCTAGTTTGTTTCCTTTTAGCTGTGGTCCATAACGCACATTGTCTGCAACAGTTCCTGCAACAAGTTCACCCCATTCACTCGATATGCAACAGAGCGAGACGGTTAAACGAGCTACCACAACTACGTGGAAAACGTATCACAAAGCATGCCTCAGAACCAATTTACTCTGATTCTTCACTTTCACTTCCCTTTTGGTTATGACCATCAAAACCTCAATTACAACTCTCATCTCAATCTCTATTGGCCCTTAGTTTGACTGTAATCGAAACGGATGAAAACGCACACAAACTAACCAACTTTTACGATCATCTAGCAAATTCACTACCAACTTAAGCAATTCTCATTTAAGCAGATGAACAAAGAAGGAAAAGGCTATACCATACAACATAGAAACATGTTTACCTTGAAACAGCACAGGAAGCTGGAAGAGCATACCAACTTTTCGACGAAGAGTGAGAACATCAAGCTGGCAGATATCGACACCATCCAAAAACACGGTGGCAGAGGCGGGCTCCCATAAGCGGTTGAGGGCGCGGAGAAATGTGGATTTCCCGCTGCCACTCGGCCCCATCACCCCCATGATCACTCCTTTGGGGATGTCTAGGTTGAGTTTGTTCAGTATTCTTACATCCTTGTCAGAAACCTTGCTCAGATTCCTCACCTCTATTTTCATATCACCCGATTGCCCATCTACCAAGCCTAACAGACGCTCTTCTCCTCCATCCACTGCAAACATTCAACAACAATCCTAAAAAATTTGATCTTTATTTGATTCCCTAACAGATAAATTCACCTAGAGGCCATACACAGAAATTCAAGCACAATTTCAAGACACCACAGGAAAAGAATTATAATTATAGTAATAATTTTGTCAACATTCCACTGGTAGTAAAAAAAATATTCACTAATCTACCAAAAAAGCAACCTTTCGAGAAACCAGATTTGTTTTTCAGCATCCCAGTTGTGACAAAAAATAACTCAATATATAAAGAATTTGTTACTCTACTGGCAAGAAATAGTTATCATGCATAAATTATCAAAATTTTGAAGTGGGAATGGATGAATGTAACCTTCAAAAGCTTCCATTTGCAGAGCAGAGCGTTTGTATGAGAAAGAATGGATTTTTTTCAGTGTCTATAAAGAATTGTTGAGCCGAAAAGTAAGGGTTTAGTAGAAACCTTCCTGAGATGAACCAAAAATCAAGTGGGCAAGAACTGGACAGCAGTTTTTAGTGTAACGATCACTACTACTTTGGCAAAATAATTAATTGCAATTAAAAAGTTTGGTCACATTATTGCACAGTTGATTTTGAGTTCACCTGAAAATTGTAGGGTTTAATTGTAACAAACTTTTACCTTATTTTTAAGTACGTTTTACTATAAAATAGACTAAATAGAATAGTGGTAATAATTCTATTTTATTTTATGATTTGTAGGCTTTGTAGCATAATAAATAGTTTTAATATATTTTGATCGTGTACTTTCGACTTCAATATTCATATGACATCGTTCTTTTAGTGATATTTGATGAGCACACACTATCGTATGCAAAATAATTATGTCACATCATCTTTCCGTTTGTTGAAAAAAAATCTAAATATTTATTTTGTTATAAATTGAAAAATTATACTCCATTATTTAACAATTTATAAAACGTTTTTGAAATCAAAACTTTATCATAATTTTGGAAGGAAAAAATGCAAAAAAAGAAAAGAAAAAGAAGAAGAAGAAGTCATCAGCGATTATTGAAGTACTTGTGTAATTGTGTTGATGTAATTAAAAAAAATCCAAATATCAAAATAAATGGTGCAATTACACATCTTTAATTTAAGGGAATTTCTCGTTTCATATTTTAATGTTTAATTTTTTTCACAATTATATCCTAATATATGTAAAGTTACAAATTAATACTTATATTATGATTGTTGTTAACCTAGTATATCAATAGAAAAAGGCAACCTTCTTTTATCATCGCATCAATTCCAATCGATATGATCATCCATCGTTGAAATTGAAATCACTATTAGAATCTCATTGACTTGAACTACAAAATCCACAAGCCAATTTCATAATATTGTATCTATTTAACATCATAATTTCACCTCAAACAATCACATAATTCTAATTTCACAAAGTCAAATTGATGTCGCACTGAGAGGGTGTTTGGTTGAGCTTATAAGATCTTTAAAACAACTTATAAGCTCTTTCAAAATGATTAGCAAAATAAGCTCCTAACGAGCTTATAAGTTGTAAAAATAAGTTCAAAGAGCTTATAAGTTATAAGCTATCCCAAAAATAATTTTCCTATCCTAATTTATTTTCTCATCTATATAATATATAAAGGAAGAGTTTTTTCCCTCCAATTTTTCTCTCTCTTCTTCCATCAATTATTTTACAATTTTTTATTTTATTTAAACATCATCAAATTTGATTCATAGAAAAAAAATACTTATTCAATATACATCTTAAATTTAAGTTCGTGAAAATATCTTTAATATTATATAAAAATCATCATAAATGAATTTAAAATAAATAAATCATGAAAAAATTAAAATATTTTATTTTCTCTCTTTTCATTAAAATTTTATATTTTATGTTATATTCGTGTATGAAAATATTTATTTAGTTATTATGACATGTATGTGTAATTTTAAGGGAAATTTGCACCTAAATACACAAACTTTGCCGAAAATCCATATTTGACGCGAAGTTAGGAATTTACATTTTAATACACCAATTTAAGAAGTTGTTCAATTTTGACACATTTTTCAATTCCGGCGACCGGCATTCTGACGTGGACGCCGGAATGCCAATGTCGCAGCCACGTCACACACACACACACACTCCACTCTCTCTCTCTCACACCCCACTCTCTCTCTCTCTATACACGTCACCTTCCCCCTTCTCTCTCATCACTCTCGCCGCCCTCCACCCTCTTTCTCCCTACCTCTCTTCCCTCTTCTCTCCTGCCGGCGCCGCCGCCTTCCATTCTCGGCGAAATCGCCACCAGCTGCCACCACCACCTTCTTCCCCTCATCAAACTCACTCAAATCCCGTTATTTCATTCTCAAAACCGAACCAGATGAAGTAACTCATGAAACTCTCCCCCTTTTCTCTCAATTTCCCGTCGACAGACGGCCGGCGAGTGCCGCCGCCGCTCTCTCTGTCTTTCCTTCCTTCCCCCGACTCTCGCTCTCTCGCTCGTCCCCCTTATCTCCTCCCTCACAAAAATCCCCAAATCCACAAATCACTCTCTCTAAATCCCTAAACCCTCTTTCTCCTACGATTTCCGGCGAGGTTACCGCCGGACTCGCCCCCTCTGCTCCAGCCGACAGCAGCAGTCAGCCGGATCGCCGCCATCGCCGCCTCCCTCATCCTCGCCTCTGCCCTTCTCCTTGACAGACGAACATCAACAGCCATCGGCCACCACCGCCGTCGACCTCACCCTCTCTGGACCGTCGGTCGACCTCAAAGGCTGAGGCCGCCATCGCTTTCTCCGCCGAACAGCCCCGCTGTCCAGTTGCCTCCCCTCACTCTCTCTCTATCGACGGTGGTGGTGGGAAATCAGGTTGGTTTGGTTGGTGGAGGTGGTGGGTGCGCCGCTGTTCTGGGGAGGGGGAAGTGGCTGACGGCGGGAGGGAGGGTTTGTGGCTGTGGGGCTCGACGGCGGTGGTGCGACGCAGTTCTGGGGAGGGGGAAGTGGCTGACGGCGGGAGGCTGGGCTCGGCGGCGGTGGTGCGACGCGGTTCTGGGGAGGGGGAGGGGGGGAGGGGGGGAGGTGACATGTAGAGAGTGAGAGAGAGTGGGTGTGTGACGTGGCTGCGACATTGGCATTCCGGCGTCCACGTCAGAATGCCGGTCGCCGGAATTGAAAAATGTGTCAAAATTGAACAACTTCTTAAATTGGTGTATTAAAATGTAAAATCCTAACATCGCGTCAAATATGGATTTTCGGCAAAGTTTGTGTATTTTGGTGCAAATTTCCCTAATTTTAATTATCAAATAATTTATTTTTTTAATAACTATAACTATAATTACATTTATACAAAGTTCAATATATACGTTTTCAAATCTGGGTTTTATGGAGTAATTGTTGTGGATTATTTTATTTTATTCTTAGAACATATTTTGTATTTGTTTATATTTTGATTATGTTTAATATTTATATTTATTTATTTTAAAATATCATTTAATTTCGATCTTCATCGTGCATCGCACGAATGGAGGTACTAGTTCTTATAAGCAACACTTATTTTACAAAAATAACTCAACTATGACTTTTTATTTTCATCATAATATCTTCTAATTTTATTTTCTCTCTCTAACAAATATTTTTTCTCTCTAATTAAAAATTCTCTTTTTAACTTATAAGCTAATTATATATCCAAACACTTTGATAATTTATAAGCTTTTTGATATGAACTTAACCAAACACCCTCCAATAAATTGGTTTGAGAGTTTTCTAATTCAAGTAAATTAAAGATATTCCGGTTGTGGGTCTCAATTCCACCCATAAATAAACAAATAGGTTGGAAATTGGAATGGTAAAATTCTATGATCAAATTGAATTTTTTCTCTTTTCTCCCTTATTTTCTAAAAGAGAATTTCACTATTTCTCATCCATCTTTTTATATTATCAGACAAAAAATAGAGAGATAATATTATTCCTTTTTGAAGTAAAAAGAAAAAAAATGAGAAATAGTAGATTTCTATTTTATAAACAATGGAGAAAAAGAAAAAGATATTTAAAATGATAAATTTTTATGATCTCTCATTTTTCCATCATAACTTTTTCAACAAAAAATAAAAATAAAAATACATTCTAATATATAATTGATGTAGAGTTTTAAAAGCCAAAAGTGAGTTATTCAACTGTGAGATAGTACTATTAATTTAGCTGACATATGAGTAATTAAAAGGGGATGAGAATATTGTATTAGAAACGTGAAAAATATTTGTTAGGGACGTCAGCAGAGTCTTCCAATTTGTAGACGTACTTATTATAGCATTAATTTGAAGTTTTGGACTTTATTTCTCTTAAATAATATTAGGGGCATACAATAGTTTGCAATTCAATCCAACCGAACAGAATAGTTGTGTTGTCATAATTTCTTTATCGAATACTTTGAGGTTCATGAGCTTAATCGAGTCTATACGAATTTTTTAAATTTATATTTATATTTATATTTAAAATATTAATCAATTTATTTTAAAAATAAATTATTTCATTCAAAATAATAGATATATTATTTATTGTCAATTTTAGTAGATAAATATAAATTGTAACTATTAATAATTTATACTATTTTTTCAAGCCAAATCACTTTTAATGAGCCGAATACTACCAAGATCAAATTTGATTTATTTATTCATCGAACTTCCATAAACGATTTTTTTTTAATTAAAAGATGTATCTATTATATAATCAAATAAGCAACTCGCATGCAAGCAGAACCCCTACATCACACAAAGGTGGAAAAACTATTCGCACGTAGGCGGGACCATTACCCACACAAAAGTGGAAAAATTACTCGCACGCACGCATGCGAGATTGGATCTCAAGACCTCTCACAAACAAGAGTCTTTGGTGCCTCAGTTTTACCACTTGAACTATGTCTTATTGGCTTCTCTAAACGAAATTGAGCGAGCTTTTTTCGAACCGAGCTCCAAATAATTTGCGAACGGGCTTGATTTATTTGCAACCCTTTCTAAGATTCACTTAATTACAACAATTATACGGGTTTGGAGTTTTTACGTGAAGACATACTTTAGAATCTATCTATATAAATCACCAAAAATGTGTAGGACGTTTTTGTACCTCATCATATTTGAAAATTAGTTTACTAGCGTGTATAGTTTGTCCTATTTTTCTTGTAGATTCGTACTTGTAAACTTATGCGTAATATCTAAAAAAAGTAAGTTTGGTAAAGCTTGTCCGAGTTCATACCAACTTCGTTTTTGGACAATTATTATAAACTTTATTCTAAAATTTAAGCTTCTTTGATTTAACATTTATGTCTAATAATACGACATGCAAACTAAGTACTATATTTTAAAAGTAACTCTAACAAATTGAGATTTTTTTTTAGTTTACAAATAGAGATTTCAGACGCTAAGAAATAAAGTAGCAATGTACAAATTTCGAATAGGTCATGTCGAAAATACAACGAAACTAGAATTGAAGGCACTCAAATATGAGAACAATGAAATTTATTTAACTACACACACCACTTAATCATATCACAATTGTACACCATAATTATTTATTTTTATATAAAAAAAGAAATAATTATCAAACCTAGTACCGCCCTAGTGATTCAATTTATTCGGTTTAAAAGGAGAGAGAAATAGGCGCGTGCAGTGCACAGACAATACCGAGCCTAGTGGCTCTCGTGGAGGGGCCCACTTCCGAACCTGGTATGTTGGCTCGCCATTACTGATATTCTTATATACCCTCTAAATCGAGCTCATCAAGAATTTGTTCAGAATGCAGTTATATAGTAAATATTTTAAATATTTGTTGTAAATAAACATGATATTTGCTACTAGTCAATAGTCAATAGTCATTGGTTTTAATTTAATAATGTATATAAACTTATGTAGTAATCATATCTCCATGCATATGCATCTCATTCATCCTTAAGTTTTGATAATAAAACAAATAAAGAATGCACTTGTTAACGTTAGATATGAATTCAACTTGAGCTTCATCACTCAAAGCAAGGTCTGCAATTCATCCTATTTCCAATCGGATAAATTCAAAAGGATCCAAATTTTAACATGTTTTATTTTCTATAAACGTGATATAGAAACAATAACACTAAATTTACTTGTTCATCATAACAAACAATTGTATTAATTGCTTGTTTTATCTCATCTCATAACTAGAAAAAACAGTAGTTTGTGTATTCTTGAGTGATACGATCCATTTGACAAAACATATGTTCGAATATTTGAAAAATAAGATAATCAGTTAAAATAAATGGTAGATTGATCATCAAAGTAAACATCATCGTAATAGTATATTTCCTCTATCTCAACTAACTTGATCAATATTTTTTTTGGGCCGTCCCAACTGATTTTATCAATTTTCTTATATGAAATAAAAACAATCAAGGAAAAATCTAATCATTTATTCACTTTAATACCAAACACACTTAAAACAATAGTTTCTTAAAACTCGTGTCGAAAAAATGTGGATAAACTTAGGTGGAACGGAGAGAGTTAAATTGTGAGGGAGTGTATTTTAGAAATAAATTTAATCTTATATGTACTTTTTTTTTGTTGTTGTGAAATTTAGAATCAAGATTGTGAAGCTATTTTGTGCTCGGCACAATGAATTTTGTTCTTCCCTCTCAAATTTTATGTGAAGAATCTCATTTCTTACCCAAAGATTAATCGGAAAATAAGTATAAAAATCCACATGAGTTATTATTTCACACTCGCAGTTTAGGAGAGTCTCTTCTCGGCGCAATAATATAAGAGCACGTCACTCAAAACTAACCAATGATAAGGCGAGTAGCGTTCAAGCTCCGACCTCCGCGTGGCATCGAAAACCTTCTAAAAGAAGAAATTTATAATGCCAAACTGTTATTCCCTCTGCCAGATCCAAATACAATATCTTCAGCGCAACGTACAACAACCATCAGTTGTATCCCGTGCATCAAAGATTGTACCTCTCCACGAAATTACACAAAAAACATTTTTACTTTTCAAACAGACAGAAATCGAAAAGAGAGAGAGAAAGAGAGAGGGCGAAGAGAGAGAAAGGGAGCATCGAAGAAGAGAGCGATCAGAGAGGAAAACAAAGAAAGGGGGTCTTCTCAATTTTCTGATTCAGAATCATTCTGCAAGGAATTTGAAGAGAGTGAATTGGGGAATGCGAAGCAAGAATTTGAAGCAATGGTGGGAGAAGCTACATGGGTTTCAGAGTTAGTAGTTAACAGAAAAAAAGATTGAAGGAAATTAAGGCTGGAGGTGTTATGTGATTAATATCCTGTGTTGAATCTGAATTTGGGGAGCTTCAATAAGGTCAGCCCATTTGTTTTCTTGTTGGCTTGAACTCAAATTTTTGTCAAAGTTTGAATCTTTATGCTTAGTTGATTCAATTTTTTGGGTTCAAGTTTGAATTTTGAGCGTAAAAATCTGAGCTTGAAGTTCGGAATTGAAGCTCGAATCTTTCATTGAGGGAGTGGCATTTTGGTTATTGTTGAATTTGTATAATACAGGTGGAAATTGTGGGCGGTTTACTTGGAGTTGCATGGAGGTATCTGATTTTTAGGGTCGAGTTCAATAAAGGGTTTGTTTGTATGGTAATTGTGAATTTCGTCGTTGGTGTTGAAGAATTTGAGAAATATCTTGAATTTGGGGTTTTGGAGGGAGACTCATTTTTATTGCAAGTTTAAGATCTCAGGGCTTGGACTCGGCCCTCAAATTAGTGTGGTGTGTAAATTGAGGCGTTGGAGATGAGCCACAGCTTTGACAGTTTTAGGGTTGTTTTTAGAGGGATTAGATGCTTGAAACTGGGTTTTTGGAGATGTAGCAGCAAAAAACCCTAACTGATTGAAGTTGCTGTAGGGTTGTGTGCAAGTGTGTGTTTCTGTTATATGGATTTTTAGTGTGGAGAGAGAGAGAGAGAGAGAGAGAGAGAGAGAGAGAGAGAGAGAGAGAGAGAGAGAGAGAAATAAAGAGAGAGATGCAACCACCACATCACCATTCGCGGATCAATCTTGCTGAATTGAAAGCTCAGTTAGTGAAGAAACTTGGGCCAGAGGGGTCAAAGCAATATTTCTATTTCCTCCATAGGTTCTTGAGTTTGAAAGTGAGTAAGGTTGAGTTCAATAAGCTTTGTCTTAGAATTATTGGTCGGGAGAATATTCCACTTCACAATCACTTCATTCGTTCGATACTGAGAAATGCTTGTAGTGCAAAGACACCACCGCCTGCCAATCACAAGGATGATGTTTTGAGACACCTTGGTGGCAAGGATATATCCGCCGATGGTTTCCTGCAAAACGGGTCCCACGCCAACGTAGCTCAGGCTTCTGCTTCACCCGGTTTATCAAATGGAGGTGGTGGCATGCTGCTACCTCTCTCACCTCGAAAGGTCAGGACAGGCATTCGTCGTCGTAGTGCACTTGGACCTAATGGGAAGGCTAGTGTTGTGTTGGAGAATGGGGATTCAAATCCACCTGATATGGGAAGGCCACTGCAGCAATCAGGGAACGAAAATGAGATCTTGGTTCCAAATGCTGCTAAAATGTCCATCGTTAGGAGATCTCCGGATGTCTCGGCTCCTTCATGTAGCAAAGACCAAACTGAGTTGGTTGTCAGAGATGACGGGAAAGAGGCTTCTGCTAGGAGTCCACTTCGAGCCCCCCTTGGGGTTCCGTTATGTCCTGACAGAGCTCTGCCTCTATCGAGTAGCCGTAGATGCATTGGCTCGTATAATAATGGTGCTTTGTTGGACAGTCTAACATTAAGGGAACGAATGGAGCAGATTGCTCTGATACAGGGTCTTGAAGGGGTATCGGTGGATTCTGCCAACATATTGAACCATGGTTTAGACGCTTACATGAAAGGATTGATTAGGTCATGCATCGAGCTTGTAGGGTCAAGATCGGGGCATGAGTCAACAACGAGTAAAACCAACAAGCCCCCCGGTTATATGAAGCTCATAAACGGTGTAAAACCGGGTCATCAATTTCATAGTGGAAAGACTATGGATGTGCAAGAACAAAGAAGTCACTGCCCCATTTCGTTACAGGACTTCAGAGTTGCCATGGAGCTGAATCCTCGGAAACTTGGCGAAGACTGGCCGTTGTTGCTGGAGAAGATATGTACACATGCATTCGAAGAATAGCACATTGTTTTGGCTCATAATTGAGTGAATGGTCCCACTGGATCTCAAGGCATGCTTTGCACTGCCGATCTTCTGGCCCTTGCGATTCATGGCCTCTTGGCTGCGCCCAGGATAAGAAGAGGGCCGAAGCAGGGAATCTCGATTCCACTCTGCTCAGGGCTTCTCTTGAATCCGAAGAAGCCATCATCAGCAACCACCGTGATGAGGTGAATGCACGAATATGGTTGCGCTGTTGTATGATTAGCTTTATCCCAGTTCATTTTTTGTCTTTCTTTCTTTCTTTGTCCTGTAATTTACAGTGAGAAATTTCTAGAACAGTTTTGCAGGAATAATTTGTGTAGTTCAGTGGAAACAGTGGTGGGGCTTGCATGATGCAATAGTCATGTGTATGTACCATCAAGATTGGTTGGGATCTTAATATTAACAATACAGTTTAACCACTTGCTTCCATTCTGTGATAAGCATATTACCATAATTCATTGCACTATTTGCATTTACTGCTTTTTCTTATGGTGGAATAATTTAGGTTTACTTCAAATGGTAAGGTCTTACCTTTTTCGTCGATCCAGTTTCTCTGTGTATCATGTATTTTGCAGGTTGTGCAACAACAGAGATGCTGCTCACTGCCTAAAAACTTCGGAATATATGGTAATTCTTTTTTCTCGCTTCTCTCGTTGCTACTTCATGTAACCCTTCTGCAGGTCCGGGGAGCGTTGTGTTATGATAATATTCATGCGAGTCGAGCTGTTCAACAGGTGTGGAGGTATTTTTGCAGCTTAATTTCTTTAAAGAAATGAAGGGAAAGAAGAACTGAGGTTTGGCCATCTAGAAAACTTACTTTCAAATCCTTAGTTATTTTCAGATGCTAATTTTTGCTTTAGAAAAGTTTGTTAATCACCATTTTTACTTGGCATTATCTGGGAAATGCACGTTTGTTCATAGTGTTTCTGGTTTATAGATTCTGATGATTTCCAAATGTGTATTGGTTCAAATACAAAAACGTGATGTTAGTTTCTGTTTTAGTTTTGCACGTGGCTTCGTTGTTGTTGCATTGTGTCTTGATGATTTCACTATTCTTCTTCTTTGAATTTCGAAGGAAGCTTCATTGTGAATATTATCTTTCTTCTTTATTGCAGGAGAGAGATAGAGAGAGAAGATGAGTGAAATAAGTGAATAACAGATTCTGCATTCCTAAATTTTGAGGTACATCTTCTGCTTCTTAGCTTCTCTTTTCAAGCAAAATGGTGTTTTATTTGGGGTGATGGCCAAAACAATACACCAACCTTGAAAAAATTGCAATTTTTACCTGAACTTTCAATTAAGCCAAAAAAAATATGTGAATTTATATTTGTGTTGCAATTTTTATTTGACTTTGACTTTCTGCGAAATTAGAGCTTAGTTGACTGTTGAAATTAAGTTAAATATATTAATTTTTGTATTCTTATACATCCGAGCTTCTAAATACTTCTCGTCATCAGAAGTTAGATCAATATCATGCGAACTTTCGATTGCCAATTAAGCTCTAATTTCGCCGAAAATCAAACTCGGGTGAATATTACAATAAAAATAAAATTTATGTATTTTTTTAGCTTAATTGAAAGTTAAGATGAAAATTACAACTTTTTCCAAAATTCGTGTATTTTTTAGCCAATAACCCTGTTTTATTTCTACATTCTTTGATATGGAAATAAAATAATGCAATACAAGTTCCGAAAAATCTATTTGCTACATTTATTTAGGATGAAGAAAACTCAATACCGATTTCTGTAAGAGACGACTGTGATACTTTCTTTTTAGAATTATTGAATCACTCTTTGAATTCAGTATTAATATGGATTATTTGACTCCCATTTATGGTCAACTTTTTGGAAGCCTTGCTCGGTCTTTCCACCAGTTAGATCGGGCCGGGCCGCCCAACATTTGAAATAATCCAACCCGGCCCATCATATGAATCCATAAAATAAGCTGGCCCAATTTGTTTGGAGCCCAGTCCAACCCCACCATCTTATCGTTTTTATATGTTTATTAGTGGATCATGTATTTTATGAGAGAGAAAGAGAGATAGAGAGAGAGAGAGTGAAGAGAATGTTTCTTTTTTTCACTGTAATTGATGATGATGGCAAAGCCATATTTACAAGTGACTTTCACTGCAATAATGAAGTCGTTACAAGCTGAAAGTGAATGTGAAGTAGATGCACATTTTCTGTAAAACATCAAAAGGGATGATGATACCATTATTTGCAACAGCTGCTGCACCCATATCTATTGCTGCCTTCTCTCTCTTTATTGGCTTTGATTTATCGACAGCGTCCGAGCGGCTCCGCCGTGCCCGCTCCACGAAAAGTTCCTCACGAACCACCGCTTTCGCTTGCTGTGGTTTGCCATCACCTCCGTCTCCGTCTTCTTCAACATCTCCCACATGATCTGCACATCCTCGTACCCGCAAGTCTGGATGTCATCGTGAAGCTTCAGAAGCCCCGCACCTAAACCAAAACAACGCGAAAACCATCAAAACCACCACAAGATCTTCGAGTTTATCAACTGAAGCAACACGAACATTAGCGCGCGTGCATGATACAACCAACCAAAGAATCCGATTCTTCGGGTTACATTAGTATCCCCATAACCTTATCCTACTCAAATTTCAAACCCCACTTCAACTCGGTCGATGTCAAACATCAACGAGTTGATAGACAACTTACATCACACTCGGATGATCCTCGTGCCACGAAGTCCTGAAGAAAAGAACAGACAACGAAAGCGAAGTAGAGAAAGAAAAGAAAAGTAAAGTGGGACATTGCTTTAGCTCTTGTCATATTAAGGGGGCCAATATCTCATAATTTAATGTTTTCTTATAAGTGGAATCTTTAGGTATAATGAGCATATAACATATAATAACCAAAGGGAACTATATTCCAAAAACCTATGATTAGTGCGCAAAAATGCCGTTTTAAATGGCTAAGAGTGCACTAATCCACGAGTGGATGACAAGAACAAGGCAAAGCACTTCACCCACATTGTGTCCAAATCAAGAACCTATCCTTTTCATATATTCTAGACACTTCATTTTGATCAAATAGCTATAAACAGTATCACTAGTTTATATCATATACTCGCATAACCTGCTAATGTTGGTTGCATAAAACAAGTTTCGGGGTCGGGGACCTCTACTTAGTGCTAGTTTCATCATCTTCCACCGAGCAACAACAACAGCCACAACTAGTAAAAGCTTAAACAAAACGCGCCCCATCTATGTCAACGAGACCTTTACACCCAATTAGCAAGAGTCGGTTAGTGTGACATCAACCAATCCTTCTAAACACCAAAGTCTACGCCTCTTAATTCTTTCCAACGCGACCTATATCTGCATTCTAGATTCGCAAAACGGACTTCTTTGCCGAGGCATCCAATGATAGCTAAAGAAACAAGCAAAAGAGAAAAAGTGGCCCTTTTACTAGTAAATGCAGCAAGGAATCTTCCTAGAGTGAGTGAAGCAGAGTTAATCGGATGGTCTTCAATAAAGCCTCGTATGGATTCCATTTCGGATGCGACATTGTTCAAATGAACGATAAATACTACGCCCGAAGGAATCTATCGAGAGAGATGAACTATATCCTTGAAGAACAAGGAGGTCCCCAATCAAAGTCTTTTGCTTTATTCTATAGTACTAGTAAATTCCATAGAGATAATAAATTCCATAAACAAGGAAAGAAGGAATGTCACCCAAATTTCCAATCTAATCCAGTAAAAACCTAAATTACACATAATTTCTTCATATAAACACAGAAAGGAAAACAGGGGGTAAAACTATCAATCGGTAAACGAAATTGCAAAAATTAAATAAAATCAGAAAACAAAAACAATCATAAAACTAGAAACTCTGCAGCTGCAACTCCTACCAACTACGCGTAAAAAGAAGAAGAAAGAGATAAATCAAAATTGTCAAATTCGTAATAAATACTCGTAAATCGGTGAAAACAGAAAAAAGCTAATTCTGCTTTTTAATCTCCCGCTTACGCCAGTACACCAAATCATTCACACACACACACACAGTGGATAATGATGTTGCAACTCTAAATTGCAGAAAACCTCAATAAACAAATAGAATCGAAGCAACTAAAAGGGGGAGAGAGGAGTTTCACCATCTTTTCGGGCTTTGACGCGGGCGGAGACGGCAAACCAAGCGCGTCTAACAGGGAAGACGATTTTGTGCCACCACTCCATGACCTTAATCTTGACCCTCCGCCGCCGGTTTCCGCCGCCGAGTCGAGTGAAAACCCTTAACCCGGCCAGAACTATTCCCTTTTCTAGCTAGACGCAGCCACAGGAGTATATCAACATGCAGGGAAACACACAGTGTGTGAGTGAGAGAGAGAGAGAGTAGAGAGAGAAAACTAAAATTTGTTGGGTTTGAGTTAAAGCGATGCCTTTAGCCGTTATGGCAGTCGCGACTTATTTTAATACGACTCACCTCACCGACACGTGACAGATTAGCGTGGCTTTTTCCCGAATTATTTATTATAAAGTTAAATCATGCCCCGACACGTGGATCATGTTTTCCCTTTCCTTTTTCACAATTCACGAAATTATTCGGCCCCATTCCCTTTTTTTTTTTTTAATTATTAAGTATTTTTTAATTCTCTTCAAATGCATAGGTCGTATGCAGCGAATAATGTATACACTAATACAGTATTGCATGACGTTTATTCAGATAATACTCATATGATTAGGATGTTTTGATTGAAACCTGTTAGCTTGAATATTTAAATGTCGATTTTGAATTTTGCAGTAATTTAGGTTAGAGCTGTGGTCGCTTAAAAATCTAAACTTAGAAGGAAATCCAAGAAAATTTCTATGTTGTTTTTTTTTTTTCTTTTCTTTTTTGAAATGAGCTATTTTCAAGAATTGTCTACCTTATATTATACTCCACCCGTCTATAAAAAATAATCCTAAAAATGAACGATATATATTTTAATAAAAATAATTTAGTGTATTGTGAGTGGAGGTAAAAAGTAGTGCCAATAATGATAATTAATTGTATTGTAAGTAGAGAAAGGGACTCACCATGTAATAAAAAAAATAAAAAATAAAAATGGATTAATTTTTTAGACGTCCCAAAATGATAAAAATAGAATATTTTTTGTGAATGGATAGAATATTTATATGTGATTGACATATTAACAAAGTTTATTTAAAATACACTATCATCTTATTGTATCGTTAAATCTTATATATATATATATATATATATATATATATATATATAGTATTAATAAAAAAGTTTAAAGATCGCATCATAGACCTTCAGCCTTAAATATTAATCACTTTGTCGCTTGGTCAACACACATAATATATGGATAGTGAGGTTATGTATCATGGTCCTCATGGATATGGATATCATAAGACTCCTCATTCATATAATTATATTGAACTTTTTCATGAAAAAAACTTCTTAACTAGTTCTAAATTGTAATTTATGAGTGTGCTCTAAGTAAATTTACTTCAATAAAAAGGAAAAAGACTCTTTCTTGCATGGGTTTGTTGAAACGGACTGTAAGAATGCTTATGATGTGGTTGTTTCGGCTGATGGTAATATTTTGGAGTTGGGGATTATTGCTAACTTCTGCCGTCACGAGCTCTCGGTGCTTCCGGGAATACGACTACGTCATGTGAAGAGGGAACGGAATACTATTGCTCATGGTTTAGCAAAGGCCGCGAGAGATATTAATTCACTTCATGTTTGGAATGAACATACGTCGTTTGTGGTGGGTCATTTCCATATCCCATGTTCTTGTGATTAATAAATTATCCTGGCTTCTCAAAAAAAAAAAGGAAAAAGACTAAACTTACATGAGTAAAGCCGGAGAGTAGTAGAAGAATAAATTATTTTTATTTATGGGACACTATACTATTGATTGGTGGTTAGGATCTCATTTCACATAAATTTGACTTGGATTGGCTTGCGTTCAGACGTGTCGCCAGATAAGTGGCCAAAATTTCTGCAGACAATTGTTTCTGATTTCTGGGGCGGTTTGATTGAAAACCCTTTTACCTCAAAATTTGCCATATCGATTTTTAATTTCTTTGAACAAGCTACTCCTATTTATTATGGAAAAAGTCCTTTTTATGTATTTTTATTCTTATTTTCTTATAACAAAAATTCAAACCTTTAAAAAATAGGTTAACAAAAATTACCCACATCCTTTAAATTATAATAAAAATTAGATTTTACTCCCTCCTATTTCTCCTTTTTTTTTCCACGAAAAAAGAGTCAAGTTTCACTTTATTGACAATTTTACCCTTATTTTACTTTAATATTTACTTTAATTGCTATTGATGGACTCACCACAGTCAATTTTATGTTGGAAATATGGTTTTGGAAATATGGTTTTATGCCATATCTGAAAATTATTATTTAATTAAATATTTATTATTTAATTAAAATAATTATTGGATGTTAATCTACATCTCGAGTAGATCAACGTGATATACTTGAAGTCTCAAAACCGATTTCCGATGAGTGAGATATTGTATGTCAAAGTTTGGATGTTGAAGAGGGAAAAATATATGTTATCCCACATTGGAAAACATAGAGATGTTTTTCATGTATAAGAATAGCAAAGCACATGGAGTTGATAAATTGACTTGTGGGCTTGCTAGTGGGCTTGATCTAAGTACTAGCCTCGCGCGCACACACACACACGCGCGCCGCCGCCGACGACGACGATCGATCGATCGGACGGACGCCGCCGCCGCCGCCGGGTGGGCGGGCCGCGGCCAAGGACTTGGATCTTGGCAATTGGTGCTTTGGGGCCCAAACTATTTTTTGGACCAACTCCACTGGGCCCAACAAAATTTATTATTGGCCCAACTGTTTGTTTAATTCCCAAGCCCAGCACCAGCCCACATCAGCAGCAGCAGAAGCACGCCAGCTACGACTTCTGCATGGCAACTTCAATTTTGCAGCTGAGTTTCTTCAATGACTGCGCCCACCGGCCATCATCTTCAACATTTACGGCTTCCAGCCGTCGGAGTAGAATTCAAGGTCTTGAATTCATACTTACCACATGCCTATAAATAGGCCTCTGGAGAGCTTGCAAAAAGACACTAACATATATTCTGCATTCTGCCATATACACTCACACTCTCTGCATAACACTTGTGCTCAGTTCTTGATCCTATTCAGTTCGTCGGAGCTCGCCGGATTGTGGTGCTACATCCGACGAGACGAATTCGTTTTACCTTTGGGGAAGATACGCCTAAACCGAAGAGCACTACCGGGGCGATAATCTTCTTGCGGGAAGAGATTTATCTCGACTCGACTTAGTCTATACGTATAATTTATTTATACAGTATATTTCACTTGTATAAAATTATTTGAGTTGTAATTTCTCAAATTATTTTCTTTGTAATATTTTCAATTATTTTGAGTTGTAATATCTCAAAATATTTATTTTGTAAAATCTCGATCGTGTACCCGGTTCTAACAATCGCAAGAAGATTATTTCTCTGCCGTTGATACACGTTCGAGAAATGGCTCACACCGACGTCAATATGGACGGCTCCACCACCTCTGCAACCATCGGTTCAACCACGTCGTCAATATTTTCCTCGTTTGCATCAACGGGGGCTTCATCGTCAACATCTAGAACTATTGGTCTTGCCGAGAAACCATCAACGTTCTCAGGCAAGAACTTTAAATATTGGCAAGAGAAGATGCTATTCTACCTCACAACCGTGGGGTTTGCCGGATTCTTAATAGAGGATAAACCTCCAACCCCGAGTGAAGGGGAAGGGGAGACAAGCCAAGAAATTCGTGCCGGATATTTGAACTGGTGTCGCGGTGACTACTTGTGCCGTAACACCGTTCTCATGTCTCTGGACGAACGGCTCTACCGTGTTTTCAAGGTTCATGAAACCGCGAAACAATTGTGGGAGGCCCTTGATCTAAAGTATCAAGTGGACAAGGCGAATACTACCAAGTATGTCGTTGCCAAATGGTTGGAATATAAAATGGTCGACTCCCGACCATTGATGGACCAAGTGGAAGAGTTCCAAAATCTTTCACATGAGGTTCAAGCCGAAGGGATGCCCTTGGCGGATGCATTGCTCGTTGCAATCATCATAGAGAAATTACCTCCTAGTTGGAGGAAATTTCAAAACCTTTTGAAGCATGAGCGCTCGGAGATGTCCGTGCCGATATTAATATCCAAGCTTCAAATGGAGGATCACGTGAGAAGTCGTGATCAAAAGGGAAAAGCTCCAATGGAGGCAAAGGCCAATCTCACCGAGAAAGGCGGTCCCTCCAACAAACGTGGTCGCCCTAACCCTAATAATAAGGGTAAAGGGAAGCAAGGCGGACATCAACCATCAAAGTTTGATGGTGTGTGTTTTAATTGTGACAAACAAGGTCACATGGCTAAGGATTGCCGCAAGCCAAAGCGGAAGAAGGCAAAGAGCAACGTGAACAACATCGAGAAGGACTTCGACGATTGGAACCACGATGACTTTGCTGCCATGATCTCCGAGGTGAATCATGTGGACAACCCGAACGCTTGGTTCGTGGATACCGGCGCTACCGTCCATATATGCATAAATCGTGAGTTGTTCCACAACTACAAGGAAGTGAAAAACAAAACGATAATGGAGGCTAGCGAGCGGACATCCCAAGTCCTTGGCATGGGAGATGTGATTCTTCAACTCACGTCGGGCGTGGAGATCACATTGAAAGACGTATTACACGTTCCAACTGTCCGAAAGAATTTAATTTCGGGCTTTAGGCTTACGAATAAGGATTTTGAATTGTTTTTCAAATCTGACTATGTTGTAATACGCAAGTGGGGAAAGTTCCTAGGGAAAGGCTATGCCTCCGAAGGACTTTTCAAACTTGGTGTAAGAGCTTGTAAGCCTGCCAAGGCTAAAATCAATAAAGATGCATCAACCTCTTCTGCTTACTTGATTGAGTGTTCAGATTTATGGCATTGTAGACTTGGACATGTTAATCTAAATGCTATAAAGAGATTAGTAAAAATGAATTTACTAAAAGTTGATGAATACAACTCACAAGTAAAATGTGAAGTTTGTGTTGAAGCCAAAATGGCTAAGTTACCGTTTAAATCGGTAGAAAGGAGCACTCAACCATTGGAACTTATTCACACCGATGTTTGTGATTTAAAGTTCGTGCAAACTAGAGGTGGCAAGAAGTACTTTATCACCTTTATAGACGATTGCACAAAGTATTGTTACCTTTACTTATTGAAAAGTAAAGATGAGGCTATTGAAGCTTTTAGAAACTTCAAAAATGAAGCCGAGAATCAACTTGGATGTCGAATTAAGATGGTTCGAAGTGATAGAAGTGGAGAATATGTAGCTCCGTTTGCTGAATTATGCAACGAAAGTGGTATAATCCATCAAACGACGGCTCCTTATTCACCACAATCTAACGGCGTTGCTGAACGCAAGAATCGAACTCTTAAGGAGATGATGAATGCCTTGTTGATTAGTTCAGGATTAGCCCAGAACATGTGGGGGGAAGCTGTCTTAACGGCCAACTATATCTTGAACAAGATTCCACTCAAAGGGAAAGATGTAACTCCCTATGAGCTATGGAAAGGAAGGAAACCTTCGTATAAATACCTCAAAGTGTGGGGGTGTTTAGCCAAGGTAGAAGTGCCTTTACCAAAGCAAGTTACAATAGGACCTAAAACGGTGGATTGTATCTTCATTGGTCATGCACTTAATAGCAGTGCCTATCGTTTTATAGTGCACAGATCGGAGATACCTGATATACATGTTGGGACAACGATAGAATCAAGGAATGCTATATTCTTTGAAAATATCTATCCTAACAAGGATAAAGGTACATCGAACTCTAATGATGGAGTTGATGGTGATGCTACAGGTTCTAAACCTATGGAAGTAGCTAGTAATTCTACTCAAGTAGATGATGCCACGGGTTCTAATCATGTACCACCTAATAGGAAAAGACCAAGGTCTAAACCTATGGATGTAGAACCGAGACGTGGGGAACGAGTTAGAAAAGCTAATGTCTATGGACCGGATTATGTTGTCTTGATGCTAGATGGCGAACCGGTGACGATTAAAGAAGCTATGTCTGGCTCAGATGCAGCTCTTTGGAAAGAAGCCATCGATATTGAGATTGATTCCATTATGCAGAATCATACTTGGGTGTTAGTGGATCTACCACCTGGAAGTAAAGCTTTAGGATGCAAATGGATCCTAAAGAAGAAGTACAAATCTGATGGTACTTGGTGGACGTCGTATTCCACCAAATAATTCCTGCAATCTTACCAAGAATTACATTAGTATAGCAACAAGCAGGGTCGAACCACAGAGAACGGGTAATTGCAATCAAATTCCTAAAGATCTAATTTTTGGTGTAGCCACCACGCCTTAAAGTGATAGAAAAAATTAATTAACTAAGAAAGCAAATTAAATCAAATAAAATAACTCTTGTAATAAATCAATAAAAAGGTAACTCGGCTCAAATAAATCCATATCAATTTAATACTCTGTTCATCGACGCAAAGATTAATTAATCCCTATCAACCAACCAGTTATAGGATACCGTGATACGCACTGACATACCCCAATTCCTACTTACTGTGTCGATAGACAGCTAGATACGCTAGTCTTGTCTATTTCCCTTATTAAAATATAACCTAGCTGGATACGCCAGTCTTAGATTTAATATTCTAATAGCATTAAGATGAAGGAACCCAGTTTAGACCAATTATCCTAGATACGCTAGTAATAATTAATCCACCAATTTATTCCTACTACGAACATGGTAGCTTTATCACTAATCAGCCCTATTCCAACAATTACGGATTGGAGGTGCTAATTGACTGTAATCCAATTAAACCTAAGTTGGCCAGACTTAAATAAAATCAGAATTATCTTTAAACACTAGGAACAAATCGAAATCAACAGAAATCAATTATAGGCTCAATTAGGTCTCACAGATTATTAAATCAATACTTCATTATTCTCGCCGAATTAAAAATTTAGCTACACATAATTAAACTAAAAATAAGCAAAGGAATTGAAGCAATCATAAACACAAAAAATAAATAAACGGAAATCGAAAATAAATAAAATTACTACTAATTGAATTAACCGAAAACACGTCTGCTCCAAGTCTTGATCAAGCCGCCAAGTTCCAAAAGCAAAAGGCAAAGTCAAACTTGCACAACTCTAATGCTAATTAACGTGTATGCTTTCAAGAATTAAAACCAATCCTAACTTATATCTACTTAACTAGCGGCTGACCTAATCAACATAAAACTAATTCCTAATCTAATGATCCTAATGTGGCGGCTCCTTCTCTAAACAAGCATATATATAGGGATTAAACCCCTAAAGTCGCCGCCTTCTTAATCAACATGGGCTTCGGCCCCTAAAATATAAGTTCCAAACTAAAATAAGAGTTTTGGGCTCAATTAAATGTAAAATAAATAACTTCAAGCCCAATCTCTAATTCTCTTCCAAAAGCATTCAACTTGATCCAAAATTCCCGATTTTCATCATCTCCCGACATCTGCCATCTTCATTCTCCATCCACGCAATTCCTGCCCCAAAATACCAACAACTTGGGTAATATCAAATAAAATCACACGATAAATAACTCGAATCTAGACAACTAAATCACACACATCAAATCTCCTCACACTTGAATCATACTTGCCCTCAAGTATGAAGTGAAGAAAAGACTCAATAGTGGAAAAACTATCTAGACACGACCTCCCCTCGACTCAACACAAAAACACACGAAAAGGAAAAAGAAATATGGAAGATAAGAAGTGAGACACGAAAACACAACAGCCAAGTAAATGCCAACTGCTAGCTTGTAACTTATACTGCCAAGATGAACTAAATAATTCATAAATAACTCTCAACCTTCAAAATGAAAAATTTAGAATCTCAAGAACGCATCTCTATCATCAAATTAGTCAAAATAAGGCAATAGCAAGTACAGCTCACGGTTTCACTCATTCGCTCAATTTTCTCCATAAGATATGAGGTAATTCACACACACACAAGAAAAGATCCACTCGATCAAGATATATCGCGGTCAAATAGTGACTCAAAAAGGACTTTGTTCATTTGGCGTAATGGGGCTAGGGACCATTCATAAGATTGGAAGGATCTAAAGGGGTTCCTAGGCTCAAGCAATGAAGATCAAAGTGTGCACATCTAATCCAAATCATCATCCACAATTTCAAGTTCATAGAGAAAGAAAGCAACCAACTAATCTTGGGGAAAACTCCAACAATAATAATGATACTACATGCTCAACTCAAATTGGTGCAACATTTTTTTTTTCTCTTTTTTTTCGATTTTGTTTTCCTTTTTTTTTCTTTTTTTTTTCTTTTTTTCTTTTTTTTTTTATTTCTTTTTTTTTTTCATTTTTTTTTAAACAGCAGCACCCTTCTTTTTTCTATATCCCCAATCAACATGCAATCATCATCTACAAAAATATCCCCACAAATCATCTCCCAAACCCATCTGAATTCACTGCCACTGTTTGGCCAAACGGATCACAGACCCTTATCATCTAGCACAAGACAGCAGTTTGGGCAAACAGCATATGTAACCACAGCTTAACTTTCTCTAGAGTAGAGCACTCTCTACTATATTCCCTTTTGAGTGATTTGATGTTCATGAGGTCGTGATATTAAGTGTGTCATATGTGACAAATGATAGAAGGCACTAGCTAGGAAAGCCCATTTGGCCTGCGTTTCATTGCCTACCCATACATTAACCCCTAGTGAGCCATTTTTGAAGCCTTGACCATTTTTGTTCTTACTAGTCACTAAATAATTAGCCAAGGCCTGTTTTGGACTCTCTCTTTGGCCCAGTGATGCATGTCTAATTATTTAGTGACTAGTAAGAACAAAAATGGTCAAGGCTTCAAAAATGGCTCACTAGGGGTTAATGTATGGGTAGGCAATGAAACGCAGGCCAAATGGGCTTTCCTAGCTAGTGCCTTCTATCATTTGTCACATATGACACACTTAATATCACGACCTCATGAACATCAAATCACTCAAAAGGGAATATAGTAGAGAATGCTCTACTCTATTAAGCTCAAATCTCACTTATGTGTGGTTTTTTACTCACTTATTGCCTTTATTTGTCATCCCAATTTTCATCTAATAAAGATTCATCCAAAAAAATCACAATTCTTCAATTCCAAAAGTATCAAGTCATCTACTTCATTACAAAGTGCAACTTGGCAGCATGCGTACACAAAACTAACAAACTAACACTCACTTGGCTAACATGCAAGAAAACAACAACTCAACATAGACACACAAAAACAAAGATGCATCCCCCAAAAGTATCAAGTCATCTACTTCATTACAAAGTGCAACTTGGCAGCATGCGTACACAAAACTAACAAACTAACACTCACTTGGCTAACATGCAAGAAAACAACAACTCAACATAGACACACAAAAACAAAGATGCATCCCCCTCCTCACACTTAGACATTGCTTGCCCTCAAGCAAACAAGAAAAAACATAAAAAAGGGAAGCACACAAAAAACTAACAAAAACACAAGACAATAAACAAGACAAAGATAAACAAAAAGAAAAATCAAACACAAGAGAAGGATATCACCGTGCACGCTTCCTTGTGGAGATGCCGACAGAGGGCGGAGGGCGGCGGTTCTGGAGGTGGTCGTGGCGGCGGCGGTGTTTCAGGAGGAGAGATGCTAGTGGAGATAGAGGGCGGCAATGGAGACTGGCGGTGGTGATTTCCAGATGCAAATGAAAAGATATGACAGCGGGAACAGGGAGGTGTTGGATTGTGGAATTGGAGAGCAGCGGTGGGTGCAGGTTGGAGATGGAGGTTGGAGGTATGTGGCTGCGGCGGCGGTTCTGGAGTAGGTCGCGGCAGTGGTGGTGTTTCAGGCGGAGATATGCGAGTGGAGATGGCTGGAGTGGGTTTTGAAGGAGGTGGAATTGAGAGGGAAACGATGGGGGAAATTGTGACTAGGTCAAATCCTCCATCAAATCCCAGAATTGTTGTTGACTCCACCACACTTAGCATAGTGTCCAATTTGACCCCAAATTCTCCAGAATCTTCAAAATGACACTCAAACCCTACCTCTTTCAAGTCTACCTTCGATGGCTTCACAACAGCTGGCATAATCGGTTCTGTGCTGGTCGATTTGGGCATCCTGCTCGATAGGTGCCGAATTGGAATTTCGTCCGTGGAGTACAGCTGCATGATAATCTCTCGAATAGCATCATTCTCCTCTGTTTTGGCATCCTCATCATTCAGCACACTGAAAATAACTTGATCGAGCTCCTCTTCCCTGAAATTCTCAACAGCATCATCAATCAAAGGATCAATCACAGTCATGAAAATAGATTCAGGATCCTCTTTGATTTCTGTTTCTGCCTCAGAGTCAGGATCCGTTTGGGCAAACAGATCATCTTCAACAGCGAATGCACTTAGATTAGCCATGAAAAACGGTTATGTCCGGGCAGCTTCCTCTCCTTTACTTCTTTCCACAACCTGGAGTGTTTTTTTTTTTTTTTTTTTTTTTTTTTTTTTTTTTTTTTAACTTGCTCAAAAACAACAGGAAAAAAAATAGAATCAATAGGAAAAAGAAATTAATTAACACCGTTCCCCGGCAACGGCGCCAATTTGGTGGACGTCGTATTCCACCAAATAATTCCTGCAATCTTACCAAGAATTACATTAGTATAGCAACAAGCAGGGTCGAACCACAGA
The DNA here is from genome assembly GCF_028751815.1 of Salvia miltiorrhiza. NCBI lineage: Eukaryota > Viridiplantae > Streptophyta > Magnoliopsida > Lamiales > Lamiaceae > Salvia > Salvia miltiorrhiza. The sequence goes on along the minus strand of NC_080392.1, from coordinate 3,779,473 downwards.
GAACGGGTAATTGCAATCAAATTCCTAAAGATCTAATTTTTGGTGTAGCCACCACGCCTTAAAGTGATAGAAAAAATTAATTAACTAAGAAAGCAAATTAAATCAAATAAAATAACTCTTGTAATAAATCAATAAAAAGGTAACTCGGCTCAAATAAATCCATATCAATTTAATACTCTGTTCATCGACGCAAAGATTAATTAATCCCTATCAACCAACCAGTTATAGGATACCGTGATACGCACTGACATACCCCAATTCCTACTTACTGTGTCGATAGACAGCTAGATACGCTAGTCTTGTCTATTTCCCTTATTAAAATATAACCTAGCTGGATACGCCAGTCTTAGATTTAATATTCTAATAGCATTAAGATGAAGGAACCCAGTTTAGACCAATTATCCTAGATACGCTAGTAATAATTAATCCACCAATTTATTCCTACTACGAACATGGTAGCTTTATCACTAATCAGCCCTATTCCAACAATTACGGATTGGAGGTGCTAATTGACTGTAATCCAATTAAACCTAAGTTGGCCAGACTTAAATAAAATCAGAATTATCTTTAAACACTAGGAACAAATCGAAATCAACAGAAATCAATTATAGGCTCAATTAGGTCTCACAGATTATTAAATCAATACTTCATTATTCTCGCCGAATTAAAAATTTAGCTACACATAATTAAACTAAAAATAAGCAAAGGAATTGAAGCAATCATAAACACAAAAAATAAATAAACGGAAATCGAAAATAAATAAAATTACTACTAATTGAATTAACCGAAAACACGTCTGCTCCAAGTCTTGATCAAGCCGCCAAGTTCCAAAAGCAAAAGGCAAAGTCAAACTTGCACAACTCTAATGCTAATTAACGTGTATGCTTTCAAGAATTAAAACCAATCCTAACTTATATCTACTTAACTAGCGGCTGACCTAATCAACATAAAACTAATTCCTAATCTAATGATCCTAATGTGGCGGCTCCTTCTCTAAACAAGCATATATATAGGGATTAAACCCCTAAAGTCGCCGCCTTCTTAATCAACATGGGCTTCGGCCCCTAAAATATAAGTTCCAAACTAAAATAAGAGTTTTGGGCTCAATTAAATGTAAAATAAATAACTTCAAGCCCAATCTCTAATTCTCTTCCAAAAGCATTCAACTTGATCCAAAATTCCCGATTTTCATCATCTCCCGACATCTGCCATCTTCATTCTCCATCCACGCAATTCCTGCCCCAAAATACCAACAACTTGGGTAATATCAAATAAAATCACACGATAAATAACTCGAATCTAGACAACTAAATCACACACATCAGTACTATAGATAAGTACAAAGCCCGACTTGTCGTTCAAGGTTTCAGGCAGAAAGAAGGGTACGATTTCTTCGATACCTATTCACCTGTGACCAGACTAACATCTATTCGGATGCTTCTCGCTATTGCTGCCTTGCACAATCTCGAGATTCACCAAATGGATGTGAAAACTGCGTTCTTGTATGGCGAGTTGGAAGATGAAATATATATGAAGCAACCTGAAGGGTTTGTAGTACCTGGGCAAGAGCACAAAGTATGCAAACTTCAAAGGTCTTTATATGGGTTGAAGCAAGCACCGCTTCAATGGCATTTAAAATTTGACAGTGTAATGTTGTCAAATGGATTCAGAATCAACGAGTGCGATAAATGTATCTACATTAAGAATTCTAATAACGGATATGTTATTGTTTGTCTTTATGTAGATGACATGCTCATCATGGGAAGTAATTCCCGAGTGATTCAAGAAACCAAAGGCATGCTAAGTAAAAATTTTAGCATGAAAGATATGGGCTTAGCTGATGTTATCCTTGGAATTAAAATTCTAAGAAGACCTGATGGTATTACTATAACACAATCTCACTACGTTGAGAAAGTGTTAAAGAAATTCAACGCTTTTGACAAGCCAATAGCTAAGACACCATGGGAACCTAGTGTGCATTTGAGTGTACACAAGGGAGAACCTGTTGACGCGATAGAATATGCGAAGATTATTGGGAGCTTGTTGTATCTAACAAATTGCACTCGTCCCGATATAGCATGCTCGGTCAACAAGTTGGGCAGCTTTACAGCTAACCCTAGTAATGAACATTGGAAAGCTCTTGAAAGGGTTTTGAGATATTTGAAATATACTCAAAACTATGCGATTCATTATACTAGGGAACCCTCTGTACTTGAAGGGTACTGTGATGCAAATTGGATATCTGATGCCAAAGACTCGTTTTCAACGAGCGGTTATGTATTCACTGTGGGGGGTGGTGCTGTGTCTTGGAAATCCAAGAAGCAAACATGTATTGCTAGATCGACCATGGAATCAGAATTCATAGCTTTGGATAAAGCTGGTGAAGAAGCCGAGTGGCTTAAAAATTTCCTCGAGGATATTCCATGTTGGTCGAAACCTGTGTCGTCCGTAATAATTCATTGTGATAGTCAAGCTGCTATCGGACGAGCACAAAACCATTTGTATAACGGTAAGTCGAGACATATTCGTCGACGTCATAATACCGTGAGACATTTGATCACTAGTGGAGTTATCTCAATTGATTATATAAGATCAATTGATAACATAGCGGATCCTTTGACAAAAAGTATCCATCGAGATCAGATGTATAAACTGTTAGGGGGAATGGGTTTGAAGTCCACAAATTAAGGATAATCATAGTGGCAACCCAACCATGATGACTGGAGGATCCCAAGAACTTGGTTCAATGGGACAACTAAGCTATGAAAATCCGTGTGTTGAACACTCGAATTGCCTATTCCTTGTAGAACAGTGAGTGTTCGGAAACCTGCACGTGGTGAGGTTAAGTCTTTGACTTTTAATGACTCTAGAACTCCTCGAAGAGGACAAGTATAGCAGGATACTTGAGTTAAGAGTCACCTATGTAAGTGTGAAGTGGGGCCGCTTCGATTGAAACACTTATGAATCCAAAGAGGTGTTCCAAGGCCTGTAATGGACACAAACGTGAGAACGAATAAGGATTGAAGCAATATTGTGTCAATATTGTTGACTAAGTATACACCGAGGAGGACTAGTTCAAGGAACACAATCCACTAGGCCGCCGGTATACTCGATAATATTGACTATGGCAGGTTCAAAGCCACAAGCTACCTTTCCAAATGCAATGTTGTATCTTAAGAGGACTGAGCTAAGTGTTTGCATACTTTCGCATACTGATTTCTCACTCATGTGGGGGATTGTTGGAAATATGGTTTTGGAAATATGGTTTTATGCCATATCTGAAAATTATTATTTAATTAAATATTTATTATTTAATTAAAATAATTATTGGATGTTAATCTACATCTCGAGTAGATCAACGTGATATACTTGAAGTCTCAAAACCGATTTCCGATGAGTGAGATATTGTATGTCAAAGTTTGGATGTTGAAGAGGAAAAAATATATGTTATCCCACATTGGAAAACATAGAGATGTTTTTCATGTATAAGAATAGCAAAGCACATGGAGTTAATAAATTGACTTGTGGGCTTGATCTAAGTACTAGCCTCGCGCGCACACACACACGCGCGCCGCCGCCGACGACGATCGATCGGACGGACGACGTCGCCGCCGGACGGGCGGGCCGCGGCCAAGGACTTGGATCTTGGCAATTGGTGCTTTGGGGTGGTGTTTGGGGCCCAAACTATTTTTTGGACCAACTCCACTGGGCTTTTTATTTATTGGCCCAACAAAATTTATTATTGGCCCAACTGTTTGTTTAATTCCCAAGCCCAGCACCAGCCCACATCAGCAGCAGAAGAAGCAGCAGCAGAAGCACGCCAGCTACGACTTCTGCATGGCAACTTCAATTTTGCAGCTGAGTTTCTTCAATGACTGCGCCCACCGGCCATCATCTTCAACATTTACGGCTTCCAGCCGTCGGAGTAGAATTCAAGGTCTTGAATTCATACTTACCACATGCCTATAAATAGGCCTCTGGAGAGCTTGCAAAAAAACACTAACATATATTCTGCATTCTGCCATATACACTCACACTCTCTGCATAACACTTGTGCTCAGTTCTTGATCCTATTCAGTTCGCCGGAGCTCGCCGGATTGTGGTGCTACATCCGACGAGACGAAGTCGTTTTACCTTTGGGGAAGATACGCCTAAACCGAAGAGCACTACCGGGGCGATAATCTTCTTGCGGGAAGAGATTTATCTCGACTCGACTTAGTCTATACGTATAATTTATTTATACAGTATATTTCACTTGTATAAAATTATTTGAGTTGTAATTTCTCAAATTATTTTCTTTGTAATATTTTCAATTATTTTGAGTTGTAATATCTCAAAATATTTATTTTGTAATATCTCGATCGTGTACCCGGTTCTAACATTTTAAACACCCTAATTATTCCTTAATTAAATCCATTCGTTTGATTAATTAAAACCCCCCTTACATTTTTTTGAAACAGAAAAGCCTCCTACATATTTGGTCAAAACTAATGTATTCCATTTTCCAGTGGGACGAAGGGAGTATTAGTTGCTATCTAAGTTGATAAATTGATTTTTTTTATTATTATTAATTTAATTGAAGGCTTTCAACAACTAGCTCACAATTTTACTTATTATTTCAATTTTAATAAAATATTGTGTTTGTGGCCAATGTAACGAATTATTTTCCACATTTCAATCATAAATGTACTTATAAGACATTTGTTCCAGCAGACGACGAGAACAACGATATTAAAGAGAGTGCGAGAAAGATGGCTTGTTATTCACATATTTGATATATACTCCCTTTGTCCCATTAGATTTATTCCATTTCTTTTGGGTACGATTATTAATGAGAGTATAATTAGTGTAGTAAAAGTGTGTAACAGTGTGGAACCATATTGTTTGTAGTGTAAAATCATTACCAAATATAGAAAAAGAACAAGATCAATTAGACAACCAAAAAAAGAAAATAAGACAAGATAAACGGGACAGAGAAAGTAAATCCTTATATGTTAGAACATGCTTTAGTGTTCATATCTCAAAATTGAGCTCCAATTGAAAATTTCTATTACTATTACTCTTTTCTTTTCTTTTCTCTCTTTCGGGGAATTTCTTTGTTTTCAATTTATTTTTTTCGTAATTTTTTCCATTCTTTTTTCTTCTTATGTCAAAATGATGCTTTGTGAGAGATTTTTTTTACTGTTGAATTCTCAATGGATTTTTTTATAAATAATAAAAATAATATAAAATTTAAATAAAACTTTTATAAATATAGAGAGAGAGTTGAAAATTGGTGAAAAATGAGGTTCATAATAATGTCAGTAAAAATTAAATTTGAAAAGGATTAAAAGTGAAAGTATGAGAAGAAAAATACAATAAGATGTTGTAATTATAATATAGTAGTAAAAATCTAGAGAGAGGCTGAGCTGAGAGTTACCTGACAAACATGGTTTTCGTACCTCAATATCGCATGAATTGTTGTCATTTTCCCCCATGAATTGATTGCTAATATGTGTTTGTATCCCAATTTTGAGTTTTGTTGAATTTTGATTCCTTGGTGTAGTTTTGGAGTGATTTCAGGGAAAATCAAAGATTAATTGGAGGATTTTGAAGACATGAGATCGAAGTACGTATCGATAGGAATTCGTGAGCGCAAACGGTGACCAAATCCGAGTCCGGACGAGGGAGAACGGAGCCGAACAAGCGGACTGCGCATAAAGCCCAGGAACCCGCGGTCCGGGCCGCGGCCACGGGCCCGACCGCGGGCCTCTGCTCCAAAATTGCCCAGTAACCCGCGGTCCGGGCCGCGGCCACGGGCCCGACCGCGGGCCTCTGCTCCAGAGCAGTCCAGAATGTTTTTTACAGTCACCCGCGGTCCGAGCCGCGGCCGCGGCCCATGACCGCGGCCTCCCCTGCTTCCAGCCGCGTTTTCAACCGCGGTTCATGCCGTGACCGCGGGGAAGAGGCGGGGATCCGCCTTTTGGTGGGCCCAGACGTGATTTTTAGCCCAAAACTCCATTTTTCCCCTCTTTTCTCATATCATTCACCACACACACCCACTTCATCTTCCCCAACACTCCAATTCCAAACCCTAGCCTTCATCTCTACCATTTTTCTCTCTTTCACACACAAAAACAACACCAAAATCAAATAAAGAAGGGGAAGACTTGGAAAGGAGCTCATCAAGACTACATGATTGAAGATCAAGATTATAGGATTTGTCTATGAATCTCTATCTCTCTATATCTTTATTTATGTTTTCTTATGACTTGAGATTTGCTTTTATTATGAATATGCTTGGCTAAAATCTCTTATCTTAGGGATTAGATTAGATGGATTTGTAATGGATTGATTTCTTTGTTCAATATATATCTTGATTGTGCTTATTGTTGTCTTTTCAAGTCCTAGATTTATCTCTTGTATGATTGGTTGGCCACCTTTTGTGCATTTCTAATTTGTGATTTGAATCGGGAGAGGATAATTACAATAGATTAGGAGTTTGATACATATCATCTCAATAAACCGGGAGGTTGAGAGTTGGGTGAGGGCTTGTTGATCCTTTGTGCTCTTGGGAGTTATAGGTTAGAAATTGACCGGGGACGGCAATTATGACCCGTAATATACTGTTTTAGTCGTCCGGGAGGGGGCTATAACTAGTGGGGAGATCGCCCTAGATAAGTAGGCCATATCAAGATTTAAATTGATTTAGATTGAAGTTCATTACGATCTATCGAAATCTAGTCCCTAGGATAACTTTCATTCAAGTCATTCCCCAATTTATTCACTAAGTTTATGTTATTGTTATTTACTTTTCTTGCTTTATTTAGTTTTGTTTTAGTTATCAACACCTCTTGAACTTTGGTTGTCTAAATAGATTAAAAACAACTTATTAATAGTGTAAAGAAGTTTAAATTCACCAATCCTTGTGGAATACGACCTTGCTTCCCTTATATTGCAACTACACCGTATACTTGCGGCGTGGTGAAAATATTAGCGAACAAGTTTTTGGCGCCGTTGCCGGGGATTGGTTGAGTTTTTACTTTTGATATTGTGAAAAGTTGTTTTTATCTAATTTAGATATTGTTTTTATGTTTGTTTATTTATATGTTTATTTATTTTTGTTAGAGAAAATTGCTCCACAACTGTAAAAGCGGCACCAAAAATGGATGATGGAAGGAATGAGTTGGTTGAGCAACTCCAACTACAATTGGCGTTGATGCAACTTAAGTTGCGTGTTTTGGAAGCCAAAAGAAATTGTAGGCAACCAATGATCCAAAAAGCGTTCCAACCAACACCTTCCTATGGTGAGTACTATGACATGGGGTGCAATGCCATGGAGTGGCAATCACCATTGGAGTATGAGGACCATTTCAATAGTTGGAATTATGAAAATTCTTATTCCACTCAAGAAGGCTTCCAAGGGGGAAATCGATACTATCAAGTGGAGAAATCGAATTCGAAAGACGATCTCCTACAATGCTTCTTAACTACACAAGCTTGGATAGAAAAAAGTCTAGCAAAATCGGAGGTTATGCTAGATGAGCAAAGGAGGTCTTTGGCTACCACTATGGAAAATCAAAAGCGAATTGATGATTTGTGCATGGCCATTAGCCTACGGAATGGAACCTTGTATGAGGAACCAATGCCGATGCTAAGTGAAGAGCCTCAAGAAGTTGAAGAAGAGTATAAAGAAGATGAGGATCAATTCTCCAAACCCCTTGAAGTTGAGAGCCCAACTTTTCCAACACAACCTCTACAATTCCAAAAAGATGAAGATTTCACAAGCTTTAAAGAATGCAAAGTCAAAAATTTTGTCGATCCTTACCTCGGCATGGGCGATTCTATGAATGCTTGCTTCTTTCACTTTTATTTATCTTCATCTTTTGATTTTCACTTTGATTTGTCTAATAAGGAATTGTTTGAGTGTGGTGGTACTCTAGATGGTGAACGAGATTACCATGACGCCCAAGATGTCTCAAGAATTGCAAAGCCACCATATTTTTGGGTGGCAACAGATGGAGCATTCAAATTTGATGAGAAGTGGCCACCGCCTAAGCCTCCACCTCGCTTGTGAGTACGAGACAAGTAACCATTTTATCCTTCATCCAAACTTATTTCTCCTTTGTGTGAAATAAGTTTGGGGGGAGGGTGAAGATGGGTTACTTATCTCGTTTATCCGTTGTTTATTTATTTAGTTAGTTTAGTTTTCGAATAATGAGATTGTGTCTCGTTTTTTTTTTTTTTTTTTTTTTTTTAAGCTTTTCCTTGTCTTTTGTGTTTGAGCTTGATTGTTGAAAAAAACATGAGTTGGATGAAGTGTGTGATGGGCTTATGATATGAATGTTGCTTTTGAAAATAAATTGTTGTGTTTCACTTGTTGATTTTGCATGTAGAGTTTGAATTTGTGACAAATGAGCTAAATATTTTACCTCCAAGAACTTGCAAATAAAATGAGCTTGTGAGAATTGAGCCCTTGATTGTCATCCAATTACAATCTCATTTTGTTCTTGAGTGTAAATCAATTGAGCATGTATGTTGGTCTCTAGAACTTGCCATGAGTCCTCTCTTGAAAATAAAAGTAGATGTGTTGTTAATATTGAAGTGATTTAAGGCCATCCTTGTTAGCCACTTGACTTAAATTGTGTCCAAATTCTCATATGATCCTAGTTTACCCTCTTTGTGCCTTGTAGCATTTCTTTGAATTAACCAATGATGGGTAGAACTTAGATTGTTAGTGGTTACTTTGATAAAAATGTTTGGGAAATGATTGAAATTGCTTATCAAGCTTTGATTGAGTGAAAATCACTAGTTCCCTATGAGCTTAAAAAGAAAAAGAAAAAAAAAGAAAAAAAAATAAAAATGAATGTGAATAAAAGAGCATAAAGGGGAGTGATTTGCCTTTTGAATCATATCATGATAAGTATCACTAAGGGTGAAAAGAAGAAATGTGGGGATATTGGTTTTTGATTGATTAGAAAAGAGAAATGGTGAATTTGAATTGTTCATTGTGATTGTTAGATTGTGGGATATGAGTCATTTGCCTAAAAACACCTCACCTCACCAAAGAGCCCTCATTACAACCTTATGAAAGCCCTTGTTGATCATTATTTATAACACATTGAAGTATAGAGAGTTAGGATAAATGGCAAGCCTATGGTAGATTGCATACATGATTCAATTTGAGTGCAAACACGTCCAATCTAAACACTTGAGAGTTGAGTGCATCATTGAAACATCCACATTTGTGAGGATTCAAGTTTGGAGGCTATAATGTTGAACTCATTATCACTTGTGACTTCTTGGAATGCATTTCTACTTGTGATACACTTTTTAAAGATTTTTGAAAAATTTGAAGCCCTTGAAATGACACCAATCCATTCTCACATGTTTGTTATCTTTTATTTCTCTTCTCTTTGTTGTTTGGGGACAAACAACGCTTTAAGTTTGGGGGGTTGACAAACATGGTTTTCGTACCTCAATATCGCATGAATTGTTGTCATTTTCCCCCATGAATTGATTGCTAATATGTGTTTGTATCCCAATTTTGAGTTTTGTTGAATTTTGATTCCTTGGTGTAGTTTTGGAGTGATTTCAGGGAAAATCAAAGATTAATTGGAGGATTTTGAAGACATGAGATCGAAGTACGTATCGATAGGAATTCGTGAGCGCAAACGGTGACCAAATCCGAGTCCGGACGAGGGAGAACGGAGCCGAACAAGCGGACTGCGCATAAAGCCCAGGAACCCGCGGTCCGGGCCGCGGCCACGGGCCCGACCGCGGGCCTCTGCTCCAAAATTGCCCAGTAACCCGCGGTCCGGGCCGCGGCCACGGGCCCGACCGCGGGCCTCTGCTCCAGAGCAGTCCAGAATGTTTTTTACAGTCACCCGCGGTCCGAGCCGCGGCCGCGGCCCATGACCGCGGCCTCCCCTGCTTCCAGCCGCGTTTTCAACCGCGGTTCATGCCGTGACCGCGGGGAAGAGGCGGGGATCCGCCTTTTGGTGGGCCCAGACGTGATTTTTAGCCCAAAACTCCATTTTTCCCCTCTTTTCTCATATCATTCACCACACACACCCACTTCATCTTCCCCAACACTCCAATTCCAAACCCTAGCCTTCATCTCTACCATTTTTCTCTCTTTCACACACAAAAACAACACCAAAATCAAATAAAGAAGGGGAAGACTTGGAAAGGAGCTCATCAAGACTACATGATTGAAGATCAAGATTATAGGATTTGTCTATGAATCTCTATCTCTCTATATCTTTATTTATGTTTTCTTATGACTTGAGATTTGCTTTTATTATGAATATGCTTGGCTAAAATCTCTTATCTTAGGGATTAGATTAGATGGATTTGTAATGGATTGATTTCTTTGTTCAATATATATCTTGATTGTGCTTATTGTTGTCTTTTCAAGTCCTAGATTTATCTCTTGTATGATTGGTTGGCCACCTTTTGTGCATTTCTAATTTGTGATTTGAATCGGGAGAGGATAATTACAATAGATTAGGAGTTTGATACATATCATCTCAATAAACCGGGAGGTTGAGAGTTGGGTGAGGGCTTGTTGATCCTTTGTGCTCTTGGGAGTTATAGGTTAGAAATTGACCGGGGACGGCAATTATGACCCGTAATCTACTGTTTTAGTCGTCCGGGAGGGGGCTATAACTAGTGGGGAGATCGCCCTAGATAAGTAGGCCATATCAAGATTTAAATTGATTTAGATTGAAGTTCATTACGATCTATCGAAATCTAGTCCCTAGGATAACTTTCATTCAAGTCATTCCCCAATTTATTCACTAAGTTTATGTTATTGTTATTTACTTTTCTTGCTTTATTTAGTTTTGTTTTAGTTATCAAAACCTCTTGAACTTTGGTTGTCTAAATAGATTAAAAACAACTTATTAATAGTGTAAAGAAGCACGCCAGCTACGACTTCTGCATGGCAACTTCAATTTTGCAGCTGAGTTTCTTCAATGACTGCGCCCACCGGCCATCATCTTCAACATTTACGGCTTCCAGCCGTCGGAGTAGAATTCAAGGTCTTGAATTCATACTTACCACATGCCTATAAATAGGCCTCTGGAGAGCTTGCAAAAAAACACTAACATATATTCTGCATTCTGCCATATACACTCACACTCTCTGCATAACACTTGTGCTCAGTTCTTGATCCTATTCAGTTCGCCGGAGCTCGCCGGATTGTGGTGCTACATCCGACGAGACGAAGTCGTTTTACCTTTGGGGAAGATACGCCTAAACCGAAGAGCACTACCGGGGCGATAATCTTCTTGCGGGAAGAGATTTATCTCGACTCGACTTAGTCTATACGTATAATTTATTTATACAGTATATTTCACTTGTATAAAATTATTTGAGTTGTAATTTCTCAAATTATTTTCTTTGTAATATTTTCAATTATTTTGAGTTGTAATATCTCAAAATATTTATTTTGTAATATCTCGATCGTGTACCCGGTTCTAACATTTTAAACACCCTAATTATTCCTTAATTAAATCCATTCGTTTGATTAATTAAAACCCCCTTTACATTTTTTTGAAACAGAAAAGCCTCCTACATATTTGGTCAAAACTAATGTATTCCATTTTCCAGTGGGACGAAGGGAGTATTAGTTGCTATCTAAGTTGATAAATTGATTTTTTTTATTATTATTAATTTAATTGAAGGCTTTCAACAACTAGCTCACAATTTTACTTATTATTTCAATTTTAATAAAATATTGTGTTTGTGGCCAATGTAACGAATTATTTTCCACATTTCAATCATAAATGTACTTATAAGACATTTGTTCCAGCAGACGACGAGAACAACGATATTAAAGAGAGTGCGAGAAAGATGGCTTGTTATTCACATATTTGATATATACTCCCTTTGTCCCATTAGATTTATTCCATTTCTTTTGGGTACGATTATTAATGAGAGTATAATTAGTGTAGTAAAAGTGTGTAACAGTGTGGAACCATATTGTTTGTAGTGTAAAATCATTACCAAATATAGAAAAAGAACAAGATCAATTAGACAACCAAAAAAAGAAAATAAGACAAGATAAACGGGACAGAGAAAGTAAATCCTTATATGTTAGAACATGCTTTAGTGTTCATATCTCAAAATTGAGCTCCAATTGAAAATTTCTATTACTATTACTCTTTTCTTTTCTTTTCTCTCTTTCGGGGAATTTCTTTGTTTTCAATTTATTTTTTTCGTAATTTTTTCCATTCTTTTTTCTTCTTATGTCAAAATGATGCTTTGTGAGAGATTTTTTTTACTGTTGAATTCTCAATGGATTTTTTTATAAATAATAAAAATAATATAAAATTTAAATAAAACTTTTATAAATATAGAGAGAGAGTTGAAAATTGGTGAAAAATGAGGTTCATAATAATGTCAGTAAAAATTAAATTTGAAAAGGATTAAAAGTGAAAGTATGAGAAGAAAAATACAATAAGATGTTGTAATTATAATATAGTAGTAAAAATCTAGAGAGAGGCTGAGCTGAGAGTTACCTGACAAACATGGTTTTCGTACCTCAATATCGCATGAATTGTTGTCATTTTCCCCCATGAATTGATTGCTAATATGTGTTTGTATCCCAATTTTGAGTTTTGTTGAATTTTGATTCCTTGGTGTAGTTTTGGAGTGATTTCAGGGAAAATCAAAGATTAATTGGAGGATTTTGAAGACATGAGATCGAAGTACGTATCGATAGGAATTCGTGAGCGCAAACGGTGACCAAATCCGAGTCCGGACGAGGGAGAACGGAGCCGAACAAGCGGACTGCGCATAAAGCCCAGGAACCCGCGGTCCGGGCCGCGGCCACGGGCCCGACCGCGGGCCTCTGCTCCAAAATTGCCCAGTAACCCGCGGTCCGGGCCGCGGCCACGGGCCCGACCGCGGGCCTCTGCTCCAGAGCAGTCCAGAATGTTTTTTACAGTCACCCGCGGTCCGAGCCGCGGCCGCGGCCCATGACCGCGGCCTCCCCTGCTTCCAGCCGCGTTTTCAACCGCGGTTCATGCCGTGACCGCGGGGAAGAGGCGGGGATCCGCCTTTTGGTGGGCCCAGACGTGATTTTTAGCCCAAAACTCCATTTTTCCCCTCTTTTCTCATATCATTCACCACACACACCCACTTCATCTTCCCCAACACTCCAATTCCAAACCCTAGCCTTCATCTCTACCATTTTTCTCTCTTTCACACACAAAAACAACACCAAAATCAAATAAAGAAGGGGAAGACTTGGAAAGGAGCTCATCAAGACTACATGATTGAAGATCAAGATTATAGGATTTGTCTATGAATCTCTATCTCTCTATATCTTTATTTATGTTTTCTTATGACTTGAGATTTGCTTTTATTATGAATATGCTTGGCTAAAATCTCTTATCTTAGGGATTAGATTAGATGGATTTGTAATGGATTGATTTCTTTGTTCAATATATATCTTGATTGTGCTTATTGTTGTCTTTTCAAGTCCTAGATTTATCTCTTGTATGATTGGTTGGCCACCTTTTGTGCATTTCTAATTTGTGATTTGAATCGGGAGAGGATAATTACAATAGATTAGGAGTTTGATACATATCATCTCAATAAACCGGGAGGTTGAGAGTTGGGTGAGGGCTTGTTGATCCTTTGTGCTCTTGGGAGTTATAGGTTAGAAATTGACCGGGGACGGCAATTATGACCCGTAATATACTGTTTTAGTCGTCCGGGAGGGGGCTATAACTAGTGGGGAGATCGCCCTAGATAAGTAGGCCATATCAAGATTTAAATTGATTTAGATTGAAGTTCATTACGATCTATCGAAATCTAGTCCCTAGGATAACTTTCATTCAAGTCATTCCCCAATTTATTCACTAAGTTTATGTTATTGTTATTTACTTTTCTTGCTTTATTTAGTTTTGTTTTAGTTATCAACACCTCTTGAACTTTGGTTGTCTAAATAGATTAAAAACAACTTATTAATAGTGTAAAGAAGTTTAAATTCACCAATCCTTGTGGAATACGACCTTGCTTCCCTTATATTGCAACTACACCGTATACTTGCGGCGTGGTGAAAATATTAGCGAACAAGTTTTTGGCGCCGTTGCCGGGGATTGGTTGAGTTTTTACTTTTGATATTGTGAAAAGTTGTTTTTATCTAATTTAGATATTGTTTTTATGTTTGTTTATTTATATGTTTATTTATTTTTGTTAGAGAAAATTGCTCCACAACTGTAAAAGCGGCACCAAAAATGGATGATGGAAGGAATGAGTTGGTTGAGCAACTCCAACTACAATTGGCGTTGATGCAACTTAAGTTGCGTGTTTTGGAAGCCAAAAGAAATTGTAGGCAACCAATGATCCAAAAAGCGTTCCAACCAACACCTTCCTATGGTGAGTACTATGACATGGGGTGCAATGCCATGGAGTGGCAATCACCATTGGAGTATGAGGACCATTTCAATAGTTGGAATTATGAAAATTCTTATTCCACTCAAGAAGGCTTCCAAGGGGGAAATCGATACTATCAAGTGGAGAAATCGAATTCGAAAGACGATCTCCTACAATGCTTCTTAACTACACAAGCTTGGATAGAAAAAAGTCTAGCAAAATCGGAGGTTATGCTAGATGAGCAAAGGAGGTCTTTGGCTACCACTATGGAAAATCAAAAGCGAATTGATGATTTGTGCATGGCCATTAGCCTACGGAATGGAACCTTGTATGAGGAACCAATGCCGATGCTAAGTGAAGAGCCTCAAGAAGTTGAAGAAGAGTATAAAGAAGATGAGGATCAATTCTCCAAACCCCTTGAAGTTGAGAGCCCAACTTTTCCAACACAACCTCTACAATTCCAAAAAGATGAAGATTTCACAAGCTTTAAAGAATGCAAAGTCAAAAATTTTGTCGATCCTTACCTCGGCATGGGCGATTCTATGAATGCTTGCTTCTTTCACTTTTATTTATCTTCATCTTTTGATTTTCACTTTGATTTGTCTAATAAGGAATTGTTTGAGTGTGGTGGTACTCTAGATGGTGAACGAGATTACCATGACGCCCAAGATGTCTCAAGAATTGCAAAGCCACCATATTTTTGGGTGGCAACAGATGGAGCATTCAAATTTGATGAGAAGTGGCCACCGCCTAAGCCTCCACCTCGCTTGTGAGTACGAGACAAGTAACCATTTTATCCTTCATCCAAACTTATTTCTCCTTTGTGTGAAATAAGTTTGGGGGGAGGGTGAAGATGGGTTACTTATCTCGTTTATCCGTTGTTTATTTATTTAGTTAGTTTAGTTTTCGAATAATGAGATTGTGTCTCGTTTTTTTTTTTTTTTTTTTTTTTTTAAGCTTTTCCTTGTCTTTTGTGTTTGAGCTTGATTGTTGAAAAAAACATGAGTTGGATGAAGTGTGTGATGGGCTTATGATATGAATGTTGCTTTTGAAAATAAATTGTTGTGTTTCACTTGTTGATTTTGCATGTAGAGTTTGAATTTGTGACAAATGAGCTAAATATTTTACCTCCAAGAACTTGCAAATAAAATGAGCTTGTGAGAATTGAGCCCTTGATTGTCATCCAATTACAATCTCATTTTGTTCTTGAGTGTAAATCAATTGAGCATGTATGTTGGTCTCTAGAACTTGCCATGAGTCCTCTCTTGAAAATAAAAGTAGATGTGTTGTTAATATTGAAGTGATTTAAGGCCATCCTTGTTAGCCACTTGACTTAAATTGTGTCCAAATTCTCATATGATCCTAGTTTACCCTCTTTGTGCCTTGTAGCATTTCTTTGAATTAACCAATGATGGGTAGAACTTAGATTGTTAGTGGTTACTTTGATAAAAATGTTTGGGAAATGATTGAAATTGCTTATCAAGCTTTGATTGAGTGAAAATCACTAGTTCCCTATGAGCTTAAAAAGAAAAAGAAAAAAAAAGAAAAAAAAATAAAAATGAATGTGAATAAAAGAGCATAAAGGGGAGTGATTTGCCTTTTGAATCATATCATGATAAGTATCACTAAGGGTGAAAAGAAGAAATGTGGGGATATTGGTTTTTGATTGATTAGAAAAGAGAAATGGTGAATTTGAATTGTTCATTGTGATTGTTAGATTGTGGGATATGAGTCATTTGCCTAAAAAACACCTCACCTCACCAAAGAGCCCTCATTACAACCTTATGAAAGCCCTTGTTGATCATTATTTATAACACATTGAAGTATAGAGAGTTAGGATAAATGGCAAGCCTATGGTAGATTGCATACATGATTCAATTTGAGTGCAAACACGTCCAATCTAAACACTTGAGAGTTGAGTGCATCATTGAAACATCCACATTTGTGAGGATTCAAGTTTGGAGGCTATAATGTTGAACTCATTATCACTTGTGACTTCTTGGAATGCATTTCTACTTGTGATACACTTTTTAAAGATTTTTGAAAAATTTGAAGCCCTTGAAATGACACCAATCCATTCTCACATGTTTGTTATCTTTTATTTCTCTTCTCTTTGTTGTTTGGGGACAAACAACGCTTTAAGTTTGGGGGGTTGACAAACATGGTTTTCGTACCTCAATATCGCATGAATTGTTGTCATTTTCCCCCATGAATTGATTGCTAATATGTGTTTGTATCCCAATTTTGAGTTTTGTTGAATTTTGATTCCTTGGTGTAGTTTTGGAGTGATTTCAGGGAAAATCAAAGATTAATTGGAGGATTTTGAAGACATGAGATCGAAGTACGTATCGATAGGAATTCGTGAGCGCAAACGGTGACCAAATCCGAGTCCGGACGAGGGAGAACGGAGCCGAACAAGCGGACTGCGCATAAAGCCCAGGAACCCGCGGTCCGGGCCGCGGCCACGGGCCCGACCGCGGGCCTCTGCTCCAAAATTGCCCAGTAACCCGCGGTCCGGGCCGCGGCCACGGGCCCGACCGCGGGCCTCTGCTCCAGAGCAGTCCAGAATGTTTTTTACAGTCACCCGCGGTCCGAGCCGCGGCCGCGGCCCATGACCGCGGCCTCCCCTGCTTCCAGCCGCGTTTTCAACCGCGGTTCATGCCGTGACCGCGGGGAAGAGGCGGGGATCCGCCTTTTGGTGGGCCCAGACGTGATTTTTAGCCCAAAACTCCATTTTTCCCCTCTTTTCTCATATCATTCACCACACACACCCACTTCATCTTCCCCAACACTCCAATTCCAAACCCTAGCCTTCATCTCTACCATTTTTCTCTCTTTCACACACAAAAACAACACCAAAATCAAATAAAGAAGGGGAAGACTTGGAAAGGAGCTCATCAAGACTACATGATTGAAGATCAAGATTATAGGATTTGTCTATGAATCTCTATCTCTCTATATCTTTATTTATGTTTTCTTATGACTTGAGATTTGCTTTTATTATGAATATGCTTGGCTAAAATCTCTTATCTTAGGGATTAGATTAGATGGATTTGTAATGGATTGATTTCTTTGTTCAATATATATCTTGATTGTGCTTATTGTTGTCTTTTCAAGTCCTAGATTTATCTCTTGTATGATTGGTTGGCCACCTTTTGTGCATTTCTAATTTGTGATTTGAATCGGGAGAGGATAATTACAATAGATTAGGAGTTTGATACATATCATCTCAATAAACCGGGAGGTTGAGAGTTGGGTGAGGGCTTGTTGATCCTTTGTGCTCTTGGGAGTTATAGGTTAGAAATTGACCGGGGACGGCAATTATGACCCGTAATCTACTGTTTTAGTCGTCCGGGAGGGGGCTATAACTAGTGGGGAGATCGCCCTAGATAAGTAGGCCATATCAAGATTTAAATTGATTTAGATTGAAGTTCATTACGATCTATCGAAATCTAGTCCCTAGGATAACTTTCATTCAAGTCATTCCCCAATTTATTCACTAAGTTTATGTTATTGTTATTTACTTTTCTTGCTTTATTTAGTTTTGTTTTAGTTATCAAAACCTCTTGAACTTTGGTTGTCTAAATAGATTAAAAACAACTTATTAATAGTGTAAAGAAGCACGCCAGCTACGACTTCTGCATGGCAACTTCAATTTTGCAGCTGAGTTTCTTCAATGACTGCGCCCACCGGCCATCATCTTCAACATTTACGGCTTCCAGCCGTCGGAGTAGAATTCAAGGTCTTGAATTCATACTTACCACATGCCTATAAATAGGCCTCTGGAGAGCTTGCAAAAAAACACTAACATATATTCTGCATTCTGCCATATACACTCACACTCTCTGCATAACACTTGTGCTCAGTTCTTGATCCTATTCAGTTCGCCGGAGCTCGCCGGATTGTGGTGCTACATCCGACGAGACGAAGTCGTTTTACCTTTGGGGAAGATACGCCTAAACCGAAGAGCACTACCGGGGCGATAATCTTCTTGCGGGAAGAGATTTATCTCGACTCGACTTAGTCTATACGTATAATTTATTTATACAGTATATTTCACTTGTATAAAATTATTTGAGTTGTAATTTCTCAAATTATTTTCTTTGTAATATTTTCAATTATTTTGAGTTGTAATATCTCAAAATATTTATTTTGTAATATCTCGATCGTGTACCCGGTTCTAACATTTTAAACACCCTAATTATTCCTTAATTAAATCCATTCGTTTGATTAATTAAAACCCCCTTTACATTTTTTTGAAACAGAAAAGCCTCCTACATATTTGGTCAAAACTAATGTATTCCATTTTCCAGTGGGACGAAGGGAGTATTAGTTGCTATCTAAGTTGATAAATTGATTTTTTTTATTATTATTAATTTAATTGAAGGCTTTCAACAACTAGCTCACAATTTTACTTATTATTTCAATTTTAATAAAATATTGTGTTTGTGGCCAATGTAACGAATTATTTTCCACATTTCAATCATAAATGTACTTATAAGACATTTGTTCCAGCAGACGACGAGAACAACGATATTAAAGAGAGTGCGAGAAAGATGGCTTGTTATTCACATATTTGATATATACTCCCTTTGTCCCATTAGATTTATTCCATTTCTTTTGGGTACGATTATTAATGAGAGTATAATTAGTGTAGTAAAAGTGTGTAACAGTGTGGAACCATATTGTTTGTAGTGTAAAATCATTACCAAATATAGAAAAAGAACAAGATCAATTAGACAACCAAAAAAAGAAAATAAGACAAGATAAACGGGACAGAGAAAGTAAATCCTTATATGTTAGAACATGCTTTAGTGTTCATATCTCAAAATTGAGCTCCAATTGAAAATTTCTATTACTATTACTCTTTTCTTTTCTTTTCTCTCTTTCGGGGAATTTCTTTGTTTTCAATTTATTTTTTTCGTAATTTTTTCCATTCTTTTTTCTTCTTATGTCAAAATGATGCTTTGTGAGAGATTTTTTTTACTGTTGAATTCTCAATGGATTTTTTTATAAATAATAAAAATAATATAAAATTTAAATAAAACTTTTATAAATATAGAGAGAGAGTTGAAAATTGGTGAAAAATGAGGTTCATAATAATGTCAGTAAAAATTAAATTTGAAAAGGATTAAAAGTGAAAGTATGAGAAGAAAAATACAATAAGATGTTGTAATTATAATATAGTAGTAAAAATCTAGAGAGAGGCTGAGCTGAGAGTTACCCCATCCAAAAAAAATATACTCCCTCCGTCCCGCTATTCAAGTCCCATTTTCCTTTTTGGGTTGTCCCACCGATAATGTCCCGTTTCCTAAAAAGGAAATAATAAGGGGATGCTTAACATTAAATGAGATCACTAATTATTCAACTAATAAACCCTTAATTAATTGATTTCCCCTCTATTCTCTATCTCTCTCTTTCTCTCTCGTCTCTCTCTTTCTCTCGTCTCTCTCTCTGCGCCTGAGTCTCCACCGCCGTCGTCTGCTCGTCGCCGGAGGAAGCCTTCTCCTCCACCTTCACCGCCCTAGCCGTCTTCTCCTCCACTTGCCTTTCCCCTGCTCGTCGTCGGAGGAAGCCGCCCTTCGCCGGTCGCCCTCACCTGCCGCCCCCGCCGGATCTGTCCTTCGCCCTTCGTCGGATCTATCCTTCGCCCCCGCCTGATCTGTCAAGGGAGGAAGCCGCCCTTCGCCCTTCGCCCTCACCTGCCGCCCCCGCCGGATCTGTCCTTCGCCCTTCACCGGATCTGTCAAGGGAGGAAGCCGCCCTTCGCCCTTCGCCCTCACCTACCGCCCCCGCCGGATCTGTCCTTCGCCCCCGCCTCTCACCTCTGATCTCCCCTAACCCTCTGCAAAACCATAACCCCTAATTTGGGTTGCAGATTTGGTTGGGGGAAATCGTTTGATTTCTAAGTTAGATTTGGGTGGGTTGCAGATTTATGAGCTCGATTTGGGTGGGGTTGTGGTGATTTACCGGCGGTGGTGCGGTGGTACAGGCGGTGGTGCGGTGGTGATTTACCGGCGGTGGTGCGGTGGTGGTGCAGGCGGTTCCACTTACCTTAATTAAACTAACATTAAGTTTTTTGAAAACACAATTTAAATCTTAATTTTAGTCTCCTTAATCTCCGTGCCGAAAAGAAACGAGATTTAAATAGTGGGACGGAGGAAATACATGGCATATACTAAAGCCACGTTGGGTTTTCAATTATTCGGTGATTAATTGAGTGAAATGTTAATTTGTTTGGAGGTGACGGTGGCGGTTAAAATATAATGAAATTAATGCGCTTCACTATTTAACATTTAAAATAAAACAAATAAGTAGTCACTTTTGGGTAGCTTTGAAACGACAGGGCAATTTGATTGATTTATTGGAGATTTTTATGTTTTATAACTCTATTTCAAACTTAGTCGTCGCATTTTGTTTTTCTGTCGGGGTTTTTCTTCTTTCATACGAAGATAAAATATAATTTTGGGTTTCAAAAAAAAAAGATAAAATATAATTTTGCTCAAAAAAGAGATAAAATATAATTGTTCAAAATTTTTATAACAACTAGCACTATTGCACAAAAATTTTAGCCGTTAAACACAATAATTACAAAAAGAAGAGTCCGTCAAAAAAAAGGTAGATAAATTTTTGGCTAAGCTTATGAGCTTTAATAATTATCTTATAATTTTAAAAATAATGCATCGTATGATAAATCTTATTTTATAAAAAAATAATAATATGAAATGGTTTTATTCAAAAAACAAGTCGTGGATTGTTAACTAGTAATGTTTAACTAGATGATCGTTTCTTTGTCAATAGCTTGTAATTCTCATTGTTTCTTTTGACACTCAAAGTGATTTAATTTTTTATACTCATATTGGTGGACTTAAAAAAATATGAGAGAGATCCACTGTTTTTATATGTTTACAAGAAAAACTATGGTAAAAGAGTTTCAAACTAAATGTAAAATAATTAGAAATATATATATATATAGGGGCGCGCTTCAGTGAGACCCCCTATTTTTCGTGTAACATGAATACAATGAATAAGACATATAATACTAATGAACAAAACGTATATCTAATGAACAAGATGTATATACTGATGAAAAATAAAATTTTAAAAATTCATAATGAATAAGACATATATACTGATGAACAGGGCCGTATATATTGATGAACAATGCAGTATATACTGATGAATAACAAATTTAAAATATTCTGCTCCCTCCAGGATTCGAACCTTGCGAAAAAAAAATCACCCTTCAGATACAATATCAGCCATAGGATTGATAAAATAAACGCACCAGATCGTGCCTTAGATCTCACTAAAATTAGGGGGTCTCATTGGAGCGGCCCCTATGTATATATATATATATGAAAAACACTAAATATTCAAAGAACAGAGAACAAATCTCAGCCGTTGATCTTATCTAATCTAACGGTTAACATTCATTCACGCCATGTTCAACGGATTTTTATGTTGAACATATATGGGATCGAATCCCATAACCCCCAAAAATTCAGCATTTATTCACGCCATGTTCAACGAAATGACTGTTATGAACATTTAACGTTCAAAGGAAATTACAGACATGTTCAATGTTCTCTGTTATTTGAATATTTGTTGTTCTCCATAGAATCTAACCCTATATATATATCCATGATTATGGTCATAAAATAAAGTGCATGTCATTGTAATATATTAAAACATTATATTCAAAGAAAGAATTACTGCATAGTGCATGCATATGTATCCATATGTGAAAACTGTGTTAAAACTAATCTCAATAATTAATTTAATAATCAAAATCTGTGAATCAGATTAGTCTCAAACTAATTAATTAAATAAGAATAATTTACACCGAATCTCATCTTATGTATTAACCTGAGTGAGGTATAGTATTAGGAAAAGAATTCCATCATTAATTGAGATATAAATTAAACAAATACACCATTTTCAAAAGATAAATATATCGCAACTTCTTTGTTCTCGAAATGCATGTTCATTTTTATTTTTGGTAAATATATTCCACACAACTCATTAATTTATATTTTTTAATATTATATGTTTTATTATTGTAGGTTCCGCTTTAATTTCACTCACAACATATTCAATTATAATTTTATTACTAAAAATAAAAATAAGACCCTTATTTCATTCACAATACATTAAATCAATTTCTTAAAATTCATGTAATTCTCAAATAGACATGTGTTTCAGAAATGATGGAAATATCATTAGGGTTAATAGTGTTTTAATTATGTCCCAAATTTTCAATGTTTTCTATAAAATATCTCGAACTTTCATTTTGTCCTAAAAATCTCAAGCATTCAACGTGTTCCATAAAATGTCATGCTATACAAAATTCGGTGATGGAATGATGACAAAAACCCTCGAACTTTCAGCGTTTTCCAACAATGGTGATTCTTAATATGGTTTTCCAGCAATGACGGTCTCCAAAATGTTTCATCCGGTGAAATAAATCATCTTTCCATCACCAAAATTTGTATAACAGGGCATTTTATGGAGAGATTTTTTTTTTTGAAAATTCAGTGTTTTAAAAAAATCAAAATATTTTATGAAAAATACTGTAAGTTTAAAACATAAAACACTGTTTAACTAATATCATTATTATAGAGTATTTTGGCCATGTAAAGAGAAAATAGCAATATGCATGCTTATATGTAAATTCCCAATTATGGGGGAGAGACTCAACATTAATATTATGATAATATAAGCAGCCGTACTCCCAATTTTGATATGTGAAAGTTCATCCTAAATATATCAAAATAGTTGATGCAAGTTCATAAAAGACTAGATTTTATCATTGTTTAAAGTTTTTAAAAAATGGTTATCATACAAAGCGGCCTCTAAAAAATTGCTCTACAAAATTGAACATTGCACGCAATGTTTTTAAGGGAATATTTAAGCGGCTGCGGTGCTAATTTTTATTTATAAATCATAAGGTTTAGAGTTCAAGCTTCATCGTAATTTTTTTAAAAATAAAAAATAAAATAAAATAAAATAAAATAAAATTGCACATAGTATAATACTATAATTGGCAATGATTTGTGGAAGAAATGGTTTAATTGGTGGCGTATATAATAATAGTAGGGAGTGTAGCAAAGTCAACGAATCAAAGATATTTAGAAAATTTGTGTGTCTGAATTCAAATAAGTATTGGCGGTTGATGGGTTGGGTGTCGGTAATTTTATGGACCACGTGACTTTAATCACCTAATGAAAGGGACTACTATTCTATCGTATATATATCTGTACATGAAAAATTACAATAAAGATTTTCGGACACTGCGGTGTCCGGACACTTCATGAAAAACCGGTTTTTTTAAAGGTTTTTTGATTCAGCCGGTTTTTTGCTAATTTATGGTTTTACTAAAATATCCTTTCCTTATATTTTTCAACTACTTTTAAGCTTATTCTATTTTATTAAATTTTTTATTTTATGTAAATTTCGTTTTTTTTTTTTTCGAAAAATATATTTTATTTTTAAATTGTTTTTTTTTGTTTTTTTTTTAAATATTCTTTCCTTAAATTTCTCAACTACTTTTAATCTTTTCCTACATATATTTTATTTACATTTTTATTTTACCTAAACTTCGTTTTTTTTTTTGCCAATTTTTTTTCCGAAAATTATATTTTATTTTTAAATTGTTTATTATTTTTTTTTTCATTTTTTTATTTTTATTTTAAAATATTCTTTCCTTAAATTTATCAACTACTTTTAATCTTATGCTAAATATATTTTCTTTACATTTTTATTTTACCTAAATTTCATTTTTTTTTGCCAATTTTTTTTTCCGAAAATTATATTTTATTTTAAAATTGTTTCTTATTCTTTTTCGATTTATTTTTTTTATTTTAAAATATTATTTCCTTAAATTGATCAACTACTTTTAATGAAGTCGAAATAAGTGTATTCAATGAAATAAAGTTGAATTATTTAGTGAATTTGAAAAAAAAAATGAAATAAATTGAATTGTATAAGATATATATGTAATGAAGGAAATTTTATTAAAAATGAAAGAATATATATGTTGGCCAATTAAAGGAAGACATATATAATATTAAATATATTATAAATGAAGGAATATGTATGTGGGCAATATAAATGATGAAAATTATAAAATTAAATATTATATAAATGAAGGAATATTTATATTGTATAAACAATTGAAGTTGTTTTACCAAAAATAAAATTGCCTATAATATATTATATTTTAAGTAATGTATATTTTGTCAAAACAATTGAATATGTTTTAGCCTAAAAAACATAAAATTGCATAAAATATATTATAAATGAATAAATATATTACTCAATGGAATTATGTTGTGTAATTAAAAATCTTACTTAAACAAAATGAATCATACGATGAGACATCGCTCGGGAAACTATATAACATATACTTGAAGAAAATGTATCATAATATAGTATTGATGTCAATTTGATAATAAGAAAATGAACTACTATAGTTTAAATAATGATGTCGAAATAATTATACTCAATGAAATAAAGTAGAACTAATTGATTAAACTAAATTAGTTACATTATGAATCATATGATGGGAAATAGATCGAAAAAATAAATAACATATACTTTATTAAAGGTGATGTAATAATAAGAAAATGAACTACTACTGTGTGAGTGACGATAAGAAAATTAAAATAAATGAATCAAACGAATGGATTTTGTTTGGAAAACTATGTACCATATACTTTGTGAAGTCGAAAAAATTATATTCAATGAAATAAAGTTAATAAATTATTTGAAATTAATTAGTGAATTTGCAAATAAAATTAACATATAAAACTATTTAACATATACTTGTGGGAAATACAATGCTTTATTGAAAACAATTAAACGTGATATGCCAATAAGACAATGAACTGCTATACTATAGTTTAACGAAGTCGATATAACTATTTGTTATAAAATTATGAGTCATTAATTAATTTAAGTTAAATTTGTGAATATAATATATAAATAAATGAAATAAAGTGAAATGATTCATACAATTGGATTTCGGCCGCGACACTATTTAATATATTTTTGGATGAGAAAGAATGCATTATACGATGGCATTTTGCAATGTATTGAAATTAATTATTGAATTTGAAAAAAATAAAAAAATTTATACGATTGGATTTCTCTTGCAAGACCATTTAACATATACTCTCTCCGTCTCACGAATCTTGACACGTTTTTCTTTTTGGGCTGTCTCACGAATCTTGACACGTTTCCTTTTTGGGTAATAACTATTACATTCTCTCTCCTACTTTATCACTTTTATTACATTCTCTATCTTATTTTATCAATTTTATACTTTATTAATTACAGATTTAAAACACTAATCAACAATATAGTTAAATTGAGTAATATTTTTATAATCAACATAAGAATTAAATTGAATGTATGAAAAAGCTAAAATGAGCTAAAATAAACATAAGTACACGACATTAGGGCAATGTGGTAAAGTATCATATACATTAGAAGAAGGTCAGAGGTTCGAATCCCCCTTGTTCCTTAGAGGGGGCGATTTTTTTCATGGCAACAAATCGCTAGTAAAGCCGCTTACGAAGAAATAAATAATAATAAAAAAAAATCTGGAAACAAATTAATAAAACATAATTTTGAAAAAAAAATAAAAATTTACTCTTAAAACAACTAAAATATTAATTTCGAAAAAAATATAAAATTTAAAAGTAGTTGATAAATTTAAGGAAAAAATATTATAAAATAAAAATAAAAAAAATTGAAAAAAAATAATAAACAATTTAAAAATAAAATATAATTTTCGGAAAAAAAATTGGCAAAAAAAAATGAAATTTAGGTAAAATAAAAATGTAAAGAAAATATATTTAGCATAAGATTAAAAGTAGTTGATAAATTTAAGGAAAGAATATTTTAAAAGAAAAAAAAATGAAAAAAAAACAATTTAAAAATAAAATATAATTTTAGGGGAAAAAATTGGCAAAAAAAAATGAAATTTAGGTAAAATAAAAATGTAAATAAAATATATTTATGATAAGATTAAAAGTAGTTGAGAAATTTAAGGAAAGAATATTTTAAAAGAAAAAAAACAAAAAAAAACAATTAAAAAATAAAATATATTTTTCGGAAAAAAAATGGCAAAAAAAAATGAAATTTACATAAAATAAAAATTTTAATAAAATATATTTTGAATAAGATTAAAAGTAGTTGAAAAATATAAGGAAAGGATATTTTAGTAAAACCATAAATTAGCAAAAAACCGACTGAATCAAAAAACCTTAAAAAAAAACCGGTTTTTCATGTAGTGTCCGGACACTGCAGTGTCCGAAAATCACTACTCGAAAAATTATACGCTAATAGATATTCACGCACATTTCACTTCACATTATTATTATTATTATTATTTTTTTTTTCACTTCACATTATTACTTACGAACTTATTTAATTGATAGTATGATATAAATTCAACCAGGGGGCTTAGCCCACTGGCCACCGGGTCCTCACTTAAGTGAAGTGACCCGGGTTCGATCCCTCTTGGGAGCGAATTGGAGATTGGTGATATAAGGTGGATTTTGGTGAATGGAGAGATAAGGTGGTTCTTGGAGTGGATGGAGAACTAACTAATAACATCTAACATGACTTTGCCCGATCAAAAAAAAAAAAAAAGTATGATATAAATTCCTCCCTCCTTTTAGTTTTTCTCTTCTTTATTTTCCAATAAATCGCATTTTAGTTATAATGATACTATAAAATTTGATGTATTTAATTAATATAATTTATATTGTATCAATTAACTTTTTATTGTATAAGTTATTAGTATTATGTTTAGTTAGATGTATTAAATTATGTGTTACTTATATAAAATATGATAGTAGAATGAAATTTTGATGGTTTAATATATTAATTTATGGTACGAATATAAAATTATGATAGTTTAATCAATTATAAATTTAATGTATAATATAATGAGGATGTGTACTATGTATCTTTCCTAGGAGGCAGTACACATTCTTAAAGATCTGCAAAACACATAATGAGCCCTTACTTCACAGAGAGCTCTGTATTTTGAATCCAAACAAAATATTAGAGCGTCAGTAATTATATTATACACTTTAATTATTATTTATAAGTGAGCCTTATAATAAATAATGAATAATTATTATTTTATAGAGTCTATATATGAAAATGGCCACTCTTTTTAATAAAAATAAAAATTATCCACTTATATAAAAAAAGTTAGCTATTTTTTATACAAAAATATAAATTTACCCATAATATAAAAAACTGAAAAATGGCCACTACACTCTCTCGAATTCACAACTAAAAATCAATGGATAGTTTTTAAATTTTTTATGTAAAGAGTAAAATCGTAATTGTAACAAAATTTTTAATTATTTTTGTCCCCTAGCGGACAATTTTTATTTTTATTATTCAAAAGTGACCATTTTCAAATTCCACTCTATTATATAAATATATACACTACTAAAGCTTGCACGTCAATCACAATGTAAAGTAACTTAACTTGATAACAGTAGAGATAAAATCATATTTTTCTATTTTTTTTTTATAATATACTTATAAAAATGTCCCTACTCTTTTTAAAAACCCTAGAGGGTCTAGTGACCCCCTAACTCCATCCCTGATTCATACCATTCATCCAAACATTTGGTACGACAACACTTGAAATGAATGGTACGAATAGGTAATTTCGTATCATATGTTCCAACAGTTGACAAAAACATACATTGGGACGAATGTTACGAAATGAAATATTCGTACCATTTGCTTGCGTGACAAAAAATTGAAATAACACAAAATAATTATAAATTGAAAT
This sequence comes from Salvia miltiorrhiza, assembly GCF_028751815.1. NCBI lineage: Eukaryota > Viridiplantae > Streptophyta > Magnoliopsida > Lamiales > Lamiaceae > Salvia > Salvia miltiorrhiza. Next base: position 3,751,275 of record NC_080392.1, on the reverse strand, counting down.
AACACAATTTCAAAGTAATGTTTTATTCATTTTCTTCATTTTACAACAAATCCAACTATAAATACAAGTACAAATCTTATAAAATAAAACGAAACTGCAAAAACTAAATCTGTAATGATTTTAAACGGATACCACCGACTGTACATGTGAATACATGTTCTTGACACACATTATGGGGGGTCCTGAAGATTGGTTCCACTACAAAAAAAGAGTTAGTTTTTAGTGGCAACAATACGAGTGAGGATCGTATTTATGTCACTAGAAATAGCTTTTCAGCGACAAACAAAATCGTTGTCACAAAATAATGTATTAGTGACAAATTTTATTATTGTCGATAATTATTGTCACTATGTATCAGTGACGAACTGAGTGTTGTCACTGTAAATATGCATGTAGTGACAATACGATATACCGTTGCAAAATAGTGTAGCAGTGGTAGTGACGATTGTATCATGTGACTAAATTGAGACGTTTTAGTGACGGTAACCACATGCGACTATATACAAATTGTTTTAGCGATAAATGTAGAATGTGACTAATTGATAAGGTTCTAGTGACGATAAAAACATGCGACTACATACCAAATTATATAGTGACAGTAAAAAGACGTGACTAATTGATGGAGTTGTAGTGACTATAAAGAAATGTGACTATATATCGAGTAATTTAGTGTCAATTAAAATGTGTGACTACATAAGTGATTTCTTATGACAAATTATTCATGTCACTGAAACAATGAACCACAGTGACGATCATTGAACGTGGCTATAAAATTGAAATATAGCGATGACTAATTATTGTCACAACATCATCATCTTCAGTGACAAGATCAACTGTCACTATATACTTCAATATGTAGTGACGTTATTTTGTCGTTGTCACTAATACTTTTAGTGTCGGTGCATATAGTCTCAACTCAACGACGAACGCAAAAGTCGTCACTAAGCACTTATAGTGACAAATTTGGTACATATAGTGACAAGAAGTGTCGTCACTAAAGACTATTTTTAGTGTTGTAGTGTTCGACAGAACCCCAAAAAAGTATCTGCTGGTACACTTGGTACAATTAGTGTGAAATGACAAATTTTGTACCATTTGTGCTGCATATATGCTCAATGGATCTCTAATGTTTCAAGAATGGATGGTACCAATAGGTAGATGTGGACCATATATTCCTCCGACTGACACAACAATTTTTCACATGGATGGTACGAATTTGTTCCATTCATTCTATATCTTCTTACAACTGGATTGCATCTCATAACTCTTGTAGATCTTGAACTCCTAGAACTCACAAAATTCATATTTCACTGGATTATGTTCAAAATACTTAAAATTGACTATAATTTATTGAAAATATGTTGAATAGACAATTATTAATTTTTCACTATATCCAATATATTTTTCACACCAATAATAATAATAATAATAATAATAATAATAATAATAATAATAATAATAAGGGATTATGGCAAAAAAGTACACGAACTTTGAAAAAATGGTACTTTTCACCGAAACTTTCAATTAAGCAAAAAAAATACTCACTCCGTCCCCAAAATAAGTTCTTCTTTGGGGACGGCACGGGTTTTAAGGAAAATTGGTCAAGTGTATTGATAGTGGATAAAAATATGTTATAATTAGTATTGGGAGTGGTGAAAAGATGAAAAAGTGTTATAATTAGTATTGTGAGTAGTTAAAAAGTGAAAAGTAAGAATAAATAAAGTATTATTAGTGGTGGGGTAGTTGTCCAAAAATGGAAAGAAAGAAAGATGAACTTATTTGGGGGACGTCCCAAAAAGGAAAAATAGGAACTTATTTCAAGGACGGAGGGAGTATATGAATTTATATTTTTGTTGCAATTTTTATCTAAGTTTGACTTTCAACGAAATTAGAGTTTAGTTGACAGTTGAAATTAAGTCAAATATATTAATTTTTGCCTTCTTAGACTTCCAACCTCTAAATACCCCTCATCATCAGAAGTTAGACCAACATCAGGTGAACTTTCGACTGTCAACTATGCTCTAATTTAATTTGCTGAAAGTCACACTCGGGTGAAAATTGCAACAAAAATATAAATTTATGTATTTTTTGGCTTAATTGAAAAGTTCATGTGAAAATTACAATTTTTTTCAAAATTTCGTGTATTTTTTTTGGCAATAATAATAATAATAATAATAATAATAATAATAATAATAATAAGTCGAAGCTATATAATGTTTAGCCATTTTGACTTTTAAACCGACTTCGTAAACAAAAAAAGTCCTTATCAAAGCATCCGAACGAACACTATAAGTTCGATTACATGTCAACTAATTTATTACATTTTGTGGTATATATATGTTGGAATAAATAGCTTATTTAATGTCATAATTACTTTGTAATTAATGGAATTAAAAAGTATTTTTAGAATCTACACGTTGAGTAGATTAATTTAGTATATTTACTTGTTCAAATCTATAAAGAATTGAATGAGTAATTAATGCCCAAAAATAGCCACTGTTCGGACCACCTGTTTGCCCAAACAGTACAACCCTTCGGACTGAAGAGACACATCTCTTCGAACCAGAAGGGTGCACCTCTTCGAACCAGAAGGGTGCACCTCTTCGAACTGAAGAGTCACGTTTGTTCAATGAACCCTTGGAACACTATAAATAGGGCCCTCCAGAATGAGGTTAAATACACTAACGAATTCAGATAATCAACTTGTCATATTAGTTTAGTTTACATAATCAGTCCCGAGTATCAAGCCGTTCGATCAGATAACTCTTCTAGTGCTAAGGACTCGTCTATCATTCTCTAAACCGTTGTATCTTGGGGGCAATTACTGTAGATCCGCGAGCATAGAGCAGAAGTACTTTTGCCTTACGGAAAGGGACTAAATCTCACCTCGATTCTACATCTTTTTCCATTTATCGTCATTTATTTTCTACACTCTCAAATAACAATCTATTTAGGATTGAGATAATAGATTCATAATTATATAATTATCAAATTAAATAAAAATTTATATCAGAAATAAAAGGAGTGATTTGCAAAACAAAAATCCGTAATGGGGTCACCGAATTCTGTTGGAAATGAGGAGAATATTTTAGAATGAGAGCTTTAAAAAAAATTTAGCTAAAAATGAGAGCTTTAAATTAGTTTCTGCTTTCGTTATTCATTCGTCAGGATCAACTAGCATCAGTTTAGTGCCACAAAAAAGTAGTAATAGTATTATTTTATTTATTTATTCTCTGTATTTTATAGTCTCGAAGCCTCTTCCCACCTAACTTACTCTTTATTAATCCTTCGAACTCATCATTGGATTAGGATAATTAATCCTGCGCTGCACGCATCACCACTCACTAGCTAGTGTCATGCATCTATACATATACATATATAGAATGTGGTGATCGTGATAAATACATTTTTCGTGAGAATATGAGAATAATGCATAATTGTATAAAATTAATAAATTTAATATTGATTTAATGCTTTTGGAAAAAAAAAGGTTAATTGCTGAAAAAATCATATACCAAAAAAATCATGTACTTTTTCGATTTTTGATTTTTTTCCCATGACAAAAAAAAAATCTGAACAGAAATCCATGAATTGAAAAATTAATTGCAATTTTCCCCCGCGTCCATTTTTTTCCCAAATTGAATCTGAGGTGGCAATCGGATTTCCAACGTGTCATCGTCGGGAATTGAACGAGACGACGCCGTTTTAATTTTAATTAAACGACGTCGTTTTATGGTTTTTTGACAATTGAATTACAAAATCTGAAGCTTAGGGTTCGTCGATTTAGGGTTCGTCTAAGCATAGGGTTCGTCGAGCAAAATGTCCCAAAACCTAACTGGAAGCTCGAATTCGTCGAGCAAAATGTGCCAAAATATTGGTTTGTAGATTTTAATGGCTCAAAATCTGGAAATGGAATGCCCTCAAAAATCTGCTCGAAATGTAGTTCTTAATGCAGAGCAAAAATGTAACACCCCGATTTTTTCATAGAAAAATATTAAATTATTTTCTAGAATATTTGGTAGAATTTATTTAGGATTTATATGGGCCTAGAATAAATTAAATCTTAGCATAATGTGTCGATTACTAATTTCTTATAAAAAATCTGAAAATAGAATGCTCAAAAAATGGTAGCCAGAGCTGACCAAAGCAGTGCTCTGGCTGCTTTGGTAAGCTCTGGCTACCTTGGGCAGCCAGAGCTGACCAAGGCCACCAGAGATGACAGAGCTGACAACTCGCCAGAGTAGATGTCCATCGCCAGAGCGGACAAGGAAGCCAGAGCTGACCAGTACGCCAGAGCTGACCAAGGCAGCTCTGGCTGCTTTGGTCAGCTCTGGCTACCTTGGGTTTAGGTGAGGTGGAAAATTAAGGTTATGTGGCAGCCACGTTGGATCGGAGCTCCATCGGAGATCGCCGGAAAATGGACGTGGGGGAAAATTGCAATTAATTTTCCAATTCATGGATTTCTGTTCAATTTTTTTTTCATGGGAAAAAAACAAAAATCGAAAAAGTATATGGTTTTTTCGGCAATTAACCCAAAAAAAAAACTCTCTCCCTCTTGAACTTTTAGATGTTGTATCTATCATGAATTTTCATGATCGAAAAACTAAGAATAATTCTCTGTTATCATTTTATTTAATAGTTTTCATTTGAACTCCTTTCTATATATATATAATGGGGAATTATATATAATTTATATCTTAAATGATTGGTCATTTCCCCTATAAAAAGAGAAGAAAGAAATTATTGGTTGTTTAATAAAAATATTCTTAACCATTGGTAATTACAATAAAAAACATGAGCTATTTGGAACACTAACAAAAATACCGAAAACTATTGGTAATTACAATAAAAACTACAAATCATCTGAAAATTAACAAAATATACCACAATGTTCGATTTTCAGCTATGAATTTCTTATGTGTCCGTCAACCTTTACCGTAAAAATTTAATTCTATTTTCTTAAATAACATTACATATTTATTTAAAAATAAATGAGGCGTCAGTCTTTTGGCAGTTCGGAATAATTTGCTGAAACCAACGGAGTATCTATATTAATTTTAAAATAATTATTATATTTTTTATAATTATCATTAATTTAAGGTACTAAATAGGTTTACAGATATTTCTCATTTTATTTTATTTTTATTTATTACTTGGGTGCGTTATAGATAAGAAAAGATGAGAAATATTATCCGTTTCTCCTTATTTTATATATTTATTAGAGATGAAAAGATGAGAAAATATTGGAAAATATTTTTGCACCCCTAACTTAGGATAATACCATCCAACATTGAAAAGAAAATGAGTAAAAAGGGGCTGCCCGAAAAAATATTCCACCCTACCAAAAGAAAGTTTTCCATCATAATAAATATATGAACATAATGGAAAATTGGTGAAAATATATTTTTTCTCTCATTTTTCATAAAAGTAAACGCACCCCTAATAGTTATGATATTTTTCTTAAATTGCAAACAATTTAGGTTATAAACTGTTGGTTTCCCAGTATAATGTTATGTTTGTATCTAACTTTTACATTCCGATCCAAGTGGCAAAGTTTCGTGTTTATAAGAATTTATAAGTTTAAGTCACATCGACTTATGAGTTGTAAATCTATTTTATTTGTATAATTTGATCTAGTTATACTCCAGATACTAGCTCGATTATTATTTTTTTTGAATTATAAAATGTATCTGAATATAATTAATTAGGCGGGACCTCACCACCACTCAAACGGTGAAAAACATCACTGTATGCAGGCGAGAAACGCCCTGCGTGTGAGACCTCAACACCAAATAATTCAACACCGCACGCAGACGGAAATACAACACCACCTAAATTGAAAAAACATCATTGCAGGCAGACGAGATTGAACCCAAGACCTCTCACAAAAAAAGAGTCTTTCATTTAGATATGTTCTAATTTGTACTAACTGAATTAATTTTTTATGATATATATATTTAAATTTATGATATAGTATGAATATTAATTAATTATGTCTAAAAAGCTTTTACATTTTTGAGGAAGACATAATTTGAAGAACTAATTATGTGTGTGATTCTCATGGTTTGTTATTACATCATGAAATTAATTAGTGCTCACACGGCTGACGTGTTGGCTCATTTCTCACCATATATAACGAAACAAAATTATTAGGATTAGTAGTGAACAAATTCAAGATTAATCATGATCCAAATCATATAAATTTCAAAAATTTGATTTAAATAAAGATTTTTAGACAAGTCTTAGTCCACGAGAGGTGGCATGTCATTCTTGATGAGCATGATGGGTTGTAATTCAACAATCTATAGAGTGATTGGAAGACATTAATTGGACCCATGCCTTAGACTTGAGAGTTTTATTGCCCCTTTTGTATATTACCCTACAATTAATTAATGGTTGAAAATCTCTTACATTTTCTAAGGTGTGCCACTCAATTTTGTCTTCAAAGTGATATTATATATACTAATAATGTTTGGAAATTAAACGAATGACATTCTATACCTACCTTTCTTTCATCCTAACTTCTTCAACATAGATCCCAACATGTTCTTGAATATTTTTCTGCAAAATCGAGTCACCGACCACCTTAGTTGGATTTTCAAGCCTTGTCAAATTAACCTAAGTAGTTATGAGCGTTATCGTCGATTAATTAACAACGTCATTAAAATTTAATTTGGAGATAGCTAGGCTTCCTTGTGGTCGAACTACCCATACCCAAGGCCACGTACGTAAACAGCTTCAATCAAATTGTGTGTCGGTGTTGGCCCAGTGATAATATGATTAATGTCGAAGGTCAGAAATTCTGAATTCGAGTACATCGTGAATTTATATAAATAATAACAATAAGTGCAAGAAAACTTTGATAAAATTGTAACTTAAGATTCTGAAGTCGGAGGAAGAATTTTGAGACCTAGATTTGACCCGTTAATCGAGTTATATATATATATATATATATATATAATATGGGGTGGGCTACCGTGAGAGCACATCTTAAAATAAGAAATAAGAGCAATTTTTAATGTATGAATTTTATGTAGAACACGTATGAATTCGCTGTATAAAACTATGAATTGTGAAAAATAAATTTTTGCTACCTTTGAGATTCGAACTCAGGACCATAAATCCATCCAACATGATTACAAATCAACCGTAGATCTTGATGATCTAAGGGCTGAAAATGATTCTTATTTTATATCTTAAGAAATGCTCTTATTTTAGCTCTTCCCTATAATATATAATACTCTTATTTGTGTTTGTTTTTTATCCCTCTAAATGGAGAGATAGCAAAAATTTATGCCTTTAAATGTCTTTTTTCTTATCCCAGATTTTACACAAAAGAGAAGTTTACCATTTTTCCTTCCTTATTATTTTTTTCACTTCAAGGAGAAATAATATTATCACACCAAAAAGGAGAGATAATATTATTCCTTCTTGAAATGAAAATAAGGAAGAAAAAAAATGGTGAACTTCTCTTTTGTGTAAAATGTGGGATAAGAAATGAGACATTTAAAGGCATAAATTTTTGTTATCCTTCCTTTTCTCATCCATCAAAATGAACGCACCCGAAAGATCTATGGCTAATCTATACATTCATTTTCGTAAATATAATTTTATTAAAGGTAATACTTTACTTTTATCTTAATTTAAAATTTATTTATATTATTATTATTATTATTATTAGTATTCGTAATATTATTTTTTTCAAGGTAAAATAGAAAGCACTATTTTTTAATTTGTTCTAATGTTACTGAATATTATGATGAAGATAGAGATAAAATTGATTTTTATGATGTAGTAATTAATTTCATCCATTTTATACATATACAACTGAAATAAATGTGTATTTATCATTATATTTTCTTCTTAATTTCTTTAAAAAATTGTTGAAGTACTAATTTACTACTAATATGCTATTTATGGTGTAATTATTTGTTTCTGAATGATTGTTGAAACTCTAAACAATAATTATGATTTTTATTTTATTTATTTGTCAACTTAGAATTTATTTTAAAAGAGAGAAAAAATATAGATCCGAATCTGAAGCCGATGGATCTTATGAATCTCGACTTAAATCTTATTTTTTCTTTTGGATCTAATAAAATTTGAATAAAATCCAAAATAAGTAAGAAAATCTCGATTAGGATGTGGACCAAACAGAAATCGGTCCACCTGCGCCCATTGGCATCCCCAATTAAGTGGGATGCAAAACCATTATTTTATTTTGTATACATTATTACTCTATGTCATATTGTAATTGTACTGGATTTTATATAAATAAATGTTTACAATTCTAGAGTCATTGAATACTACTTAAGTAAATTCTTTTTCTATATCTGGAAAATGCATCGATTATTGAATTTTCTATCAATAAAGGAAAATGAAAAGTAGTAAAAGGAAAGGAAAAAGATTGACGGCCATGGCCATAGATGGTACCAGTCACACGTAAGGAATCTATATTTATTACTTACTCTCTTCGTCCATGAAATAAGTACTTATATTTTCTTTTTCGTCTGTCCACGAAATGAGTACTCATTTCTCTTTTTGGCAAGTGTACCCCACACATCTCTTTAATTAATACACTAAAAAAGTGAGACTCTTAAACTATTCACACTACACTTCATATATTTCTTAAAACTCGTGCCAAAGTGAGACCCTTAAACTATTCACACTACACTTCATATATTTCTTAAAACTCGTGCCGTCCACAAATGGGTACTCATTTCGTGGACGGAGGGAGTATGAATTATGATGACATTGAATTTAGGTACAAAATTACAAATACATCTTTAATGTTTACCTCGACGATTAAGTAATTAAGCCCCTCAAGTATTTCTAGATACAAGTCGTTGATGTTATAATTATTTACATACATGCCAAATTTTCACATGCAAGAAAAAAAAAAGTTTGGGGGAGCTTTCTTAATCTCTTGGAGAAATATTAAGGATAAAATAAGTCATTCGCACGCAGGCGGGACCTCTACACCACACAAATGTGAAAAAACTACACCGCACGCAGACGATATTACTATCACATAAAGATGAGAAAACTACGTCGCACGCAAGCGAGATTGAACCCATATCTCTCACAAAATAGAGTCTTTGGGTGCCTCTCACCCATTTAAACAGGTGTAGATTAAAGAACAATATAAATAATTGCGTCAAAGTTTTTAGACAAAATTTCACTGCTTATATGTAGTTAATACAGTAGAGAAGTTTAAGGCAAATAAAAGTCCAAATTAGTGCAGCTAAAAAGATAAATAGGTAATCCACATTAATAAAATTAATGACAAAGGAAGTTACGTGTCGTTTATGTAATCAACGTTTAATCCACATATATAAGAAAAAGAAAGTGACTGATAGTTAATTGTACTTTATTTTCTTTTCATTAAATGTAAAGGTTATTGTCATCACTCCAACATTTAAATATGGATAAGATAATATTCCACCCGTTTATAAATAAATGTCCCTCACTATTAATAAACGTACATCAGCAAATTCATATTTGGAAGCTTATTCATTGTTTTATTCAAATATTAAAAAAGTATTGAATATTAATACAATAGAAAGAAAAATATGAATAGGTTACTCTAAAATTTTGAAATAAAACGCTTATGGTGAAACACGAAAAAAAGTTAAATGAGACACTTATTCATGTACGAAGAGATTATGTTCTAATAGATGTAATTTTCCACATGGTTCAAATAAAAATTAATTTTCTATTCTATTAATTAGAAATTAATATGCATAATTAATTTTGTATGGTATACGATTATTAAGGAAAAATATTAAATTTAATAATACATAAAAGTATTATCATAAAAATATATTTTTGTAAACATATATATAAAAGAAGCATTATCATGAAAAAAAATTATTTATCCATGAAATAGCATTATAACATTATTCCATGAGAAAACCAATCACAACTATCCATTTTAGTCAAGATCTATGGACATGACTAATTTACAGTTAATAGAATAAAAATGATTTTCACGAAAGCTCATTTCTTTATACTTGCAAAACTATAGTTTATGTAAGTAAGTCAACTCAATGGAACTATCCAAAAAGTCAACTTAATTGTTATTGGCTTATAATTTGTATTTATATATGTATGTGTACTCTCCCCTTGTGAAGTTGAATTAAATTTGAGATTCACTCTTGTGCCTTTTTTTCTAATCAAAATTAGTTGTTGATTAAAAATGTTATAATCAGCCGCTGAGGCCTTGCTCAAGTAGCAAAGTTGAGGCACCCAATGACTCTCATTTGTGAGAGGTTTTGGGTTCAATTCCTGCCTGCGTGCGGGTAGTGTTCCCACCTTTGTGTGAGTAGTATTGTTTTTCCACCTTTGTGTGGCGTAGAGGTCCCGCCTGCGTGCGAGTTGCTTATTAGATTATTTATCCGATACTCTCTTGTAATTCTCAAATAAAAAAATGTTATAATCAAAATTAGTTGTTGATTTCACAATTAATGAGAATTGAACACACAAAGAGAACGTGCGTATGTAAATTAACATATCACATGATCGAAAAAGTTGATGTAAAATTCATGTCAAATTTAATACATCATACACATCTATATCAAATTCGATTTAACACAGTCACCTGACATTATTGTGAAACCAACATATTTTGTATGGTTCACACGCTATTACATATTATGAATTTAATCAAGGTACATCTTTTTTTTTAACAGATTAATAATAAAATAAGTAGATTTACTCAAGGTACATCTTAGATAACGCTACATGTAATTAGGATTGGGGAAATATATCAAAAATTCGGTATATCGTTCATACCGTATCAAAAATACTGAACTTAAGATATATCGTATAAAAAAATTTCGGTAAGATAAGATATAATTAGTTTTTCAGATATCAGAATATATTGGTGTATGTCGATACCATAGTATGTATCGAAAAAGTTAACAAATACCGTAACAAAGATATGCGATGTAACGTCGTTATTAAAAAAAAAAAAGAAAAAAAAAAAAAACACTGATGAATAGACCCATATGAAAACATGGTCTTGAGGTTTTAGGCCCACTTATTTCATGTTTCCCTACTGGGCCTTATCAGATTTGTGCTCCAAATCAATATTGTACAATTGCATTTCGACAAAGGAAAAAAAAAAAAAAAAAAGGAAGAAATAAAGAAAAAGGAACCTTATCAGTTATCACCATCTTGCCTCTCTCACTAAAATAATGTATAATAATTTTACAAAAAATTGATAAAAAAATACTCACTTTTCTGGAAATTGAAAATAGTAAAGGAAGTGGCAAGGCAACTAATTGGGCGAATCAGGGTGGATTGGGTCAAATATGTCTCATGATTGACATATTTTAATAAAAATGGTTGAATATATTATGGAGTATTGTTTATAAATAGAATGAGACTATTTTATGTGAACGTCACAAAATAAAAATTATTACTAATATTATTTTTATGGAATAGAGGGAGTAATATTATGACTTATAAAATTACACTCTCACCGTCACAATTATATAGGGGGGCTTGTTTTCCTTTTCTATATGTCTTAAATATATATGTTGATTTTTATAAAAAAAACTGATGCATTTTGAACTCATTTAGAACACATCATTATTTAACTTCTTGATTAACTCTAACATTAGTAAATTTTCAAAAAAATAAACATGAACATGTTAAAAAGTCACTGGTATAATTTTCTTTGTCAATGTCTTTCTTAGTTCTTGTCTAAAATTTAATAAGCCTATATATAATTGAGCCAAATGGAGTATATATTTATTATAAATATATACTCCCTCAATACCATCAAGAGAGTTCACTTATATTTTCTAACACATATCAAGAAAATACATTTAATGTTATTTGAAAAATGAATTTACACGTATTGTTCAATTCTATCCTTAATTATTAATCCACATATTATCTTACAAATATTAAATAAAGTTATTTTAGTACAACTTTTTTTAGATAAGCCAAATTGAAAAAATCGACTATATGAAACGTCACGAAAAGGAATAGAAGATTAATTTCGCGGGACGAAGGAAGGAGGAAGTACAAGATTACAAATATCGATATGATAGTAGAAGCATATTTCTTTTTTACTTTTCTCTTTTTGAGTTTATGAGAATCTGCGGTCGCTATTTTCGATATACGCTGAATAACTTACTTTCTATGTAAGAACTAAACAAAACTAAGATCTATCAAAATATTAATAAAATTCAATATATATTTTATCACTAGATCATCCCGACGTGACATGGGTTAGGGATTCGGAGATGTTTTTATTTAATTTATGTTATTATTATTTTATATTAGAAAGTCTTTGCAGTCTTCTACATTAATTTGAAGAATTAATTGGTAGAAGAAAAATAGATATGCGAAGGGTCAACGAGAAACAAATCTGATCTTCACTTTGAGTTTAGAAAATCCCAAAAACCGTTGATGAAACCACGATTGATGTTAATTAAAGTCCTAAATAACTTAAACATAAAACCAAACGATTCATTATATATGTATATATTGTGCTAATTAATTATTCAAGATTAATTTTAGGACCCAATTGAAATTTATTACTAATTTTCAATTAAAATTGAATTATATGACGTAAATTCCTTTGTTTTGAAAACCGTTTATAAGCTTTACAATTATGGGACAAATTTTGCAATTTTTCCAAACTATTCTACTTATCATTGAAGTCTCACTTATGCAAACTACAACATGTACAACTTGTCTTCCTTCTTCTTCTTCTTCTTCTTTTTTTCTCCTATTCTTTTTGTTTTTTTTTTGTTTGTGTTTTTTTTTTTTGTTGGATCTATTCACCATAGATCTAGCTATAGACTACTCATCTACTTTTGTTATCCTATTTCATCTAATATTCTATATCATTCTATCAAATATACAACCAACGTTTATTAATTTACACTATTCTTGGCACGTAGTCCAGTGGGATTCATTCCAATTCTCTCCACATGCATAGCAGAACTCAAGTTTACACCTGCAACGACGTCGTTACCCATTCACTTCAAACTTCGTAAAAAAAAATTCAAATAATTTTTTTTTTCTCTTTATTTCATTATTTCTGTGTGAATTTATAAAAACACAATATACTCCCTCCGTCCACCAAAAATAGTCCAAGATAAGAACGACATAAGTTTTAATTAAATTGGTTGAATCTATTATGACTTATGAGTGGAGAAAGGGTAATAACTAAAAAGTATTATTAATAATGATAATAATGTATTGTAAATGAAGAAAGAGGCCCAACATATGATGGGGTATTGTCCATAAATAGAAACAAATTTTTTTTTTATGGACGGAGGGAGTATAAGTAATATAAATGGTTAATTATAGTATATAGCCTCAATTTTGATGCATTGTTTATATAGCCCAAACTTTGAGAATTCATTCAACTATAATCACAATCATACCAAAATTATGACAATAACTCTTCTTTACCGAAATTACACCTGAAACGATGACCAATTTCCATGAAACCAGAACCTAATGTACTCTACACTAAAGTGTATTTTCAACGATACGTAGCCCATCGTGATCGGACCGCTGGCGAAGTCATAATCACGTTTGAAAGTTGGCATCATTGCCAATTTACAAACGCGATTTCGATTTCACCTGTGATTCGACCACGATGTGCTACCTTATCGTTGAAAATCTCTTTTCGTGTAGAATACATTAAGCTCTCATTCTGTGACAATCAGGGACGGAGCCAGGAATTAATTTCGGGGGGGGCTGAAACTGTACGGGGGTTCGGGGGCGGTAGCCCCCGAGATTTTTTTTTTTGGGCATTCTGTATATTTAAGATATTTTTTTATTAAAATACGAGCATAATACTAATAATAACGAACAATATTTTCATAGATTATATAGTTTCAATATATCACAAAACTTTTTTTTGACATTTCGTATATTTAAGACATTTTTTATTAAAAGGAAAGCATAATAATAATAATAGCAAACAACATGTTCATAGATTATATATTTTCTATATATTACAAATTAGTTTCAATACATTATAATTTTTTTTAGCATTTCATACATATTAGGTATTTTTTATTAAAAGATAAGTATAATAGTAATAATAACAAACAATATTTCATAGATTATATAGTTTTAAATAACGGAATTATCCTTAAATTAAGTATATATATGAGAGAATATAATAACCAAATACTCTTTTATTAAACAAAATTATTTTATAATAGGTATAAACATATATCTATATATATTTAAAAAAAAAAAAAAAAAAAAAAAAAAAAACTCAAAATTTGGGAGGGGGCTCTAGCCCCCCCTGGCTCCGTCTATGGTGACAATTGACCATCCTAATTTTAGTGTAATCACGATAAAGAATATGCTGCTCACATAATTTTATTGTAATTGTTATTATAATCGAATAATTTCTCAAAGTTTCGGCTATACAAAAAATAAATTAAAGTTGCTCATATAAACCGAAAGTTCAGGCTATAAACTATAACGGGAGTTACCTGCAAGTGATGTGAATACAGCCCTCCGTCTTGTCGACAAACACCTTACAATTAGGGCACTTCTTCCACTTCTTCTCCTCCGCCAACCTCCTCAGCCCCTCCTTCTCTCTCTTCCCGCCTCTCTCTCTCCTAAACTCCCTACAGCCGCGACCCTGATGCCACGGCACCCCGCACCTCGCGCAGAACAACCTATGGCACCAGGGGCACTCGCACTCCGCCACCGCGTCTCCGCCCTCGTTCACCAGAACCTCCGAGCACCCGCCGTAGGGGCACCGCACTCTCTGCGACGCCTCGATGGACGACTCCGCCACCGCCTCCTCCCACCGGTCCAGGACCTCCGCCGCCACGTGGGGCCTCAGCGCGGCGGGCTGGATGGCGCTGCGGCAGCCCTGCGCGGGGCAGGAGACGGCGGTGACGTTGTCGCGGAGCTTGTACTGCACGTGCTTCGATATGCAGGCGGCGCAGAAGGAGTGGCGGCAGCCGTCGAGGTCGAGCATGTCGGAAGCCTGCTTGTCTTCGGTGCAGATCTCGCATGAGAGCGTCTGAGAAGAGGAGGAGAGAGAGGCGTGCAGAGCTTGCTGGATTTGGATGGCCTCGTCTGCGTGGGCGTAGTCGTGTGTTAGAGAGAGAGCTTCGTCGAATGCCGCCATGATCGACGACATTATCATCTCCATTTCTTGATTTTCCAAAGACTTTGGTGGTGGTTGTTGAATGTTGAGGATGTTAGCTATGGGGTTGTGAATTTGTGATGTAGTATTAATTTATAGGAGAACTATTATTTTAAATGTTGAATTATTTCTATGTTGTTAAAAATGTTTTTGTTTTTTTGTCCCCGAGGGGACACCAAGTAGTGCGACCTCCTGTGTGTGAACAGTGAGGTATCAGGTTCAAACCCCACTGCTTCCCCTCCCCAACTCTTCAAATCAACAAAAAAAAATGTTTTTGTTTTGACCTTGCAAAAGGTACGTTACGTATGAGTTTAAATTTTAAATTGCACTGGTATTTGTATCCCGTGGAATGCATAAAAACTTATATTTCTATATTAATTAATATAAAATTATTACCAAATCAGTTATCATATTTTTAAATACAATAAAATAATTTTAACCGAATATTTTAAAATCGATATTATGAAGGCAAAAAAAAGTAAAAAAATAAAAATAAAATTTAATAAATATACTTTTTATATTTTAAATTAAATATTTACATAAAATATATCAAATTAAAGCTCTTATCATGATCTTTAATTTGATATGCCTATTAAATATTTTATAAGCAGTCTAATTTCACATTTTATTAAAAATGTTCTAAACTATCAAACATATTTAAATTCATAAATTATCGGTAATTGATTAGTTAGGATTATTATCGGATTCGAGTGTCATATAATGTCCTAATTATAAGTTACTTTATTGGAGAGTTGTAATAGAGTTGCTTTCAAAGAGAGCAAGTACGAAATCAGGGTGGAAATTTCATAAGCAATTTTACAAAAGGAAGACTTCGAAAGTCTTAATTTACTCAACGATATGTGCCATAACCAAATGGCCCATCTACGTTTTTGAATTAATTTGTCGACATCTAATAAGCTTCGACACTCCACCCCTCTCTTGATCTTAGCTAGACTTTTCTTTAGTTTTGAATAATTTAATTACTCCCTCTATTTCGTGAAGCTTGAGCAATTTCTTTTCGGTATAAATTTTAAGGAATTACTATTTTGTGTAGTAAGTGTGGTAAAAAAAGAAAATAAAAATAAAAAGATGAATAAAGTGAAAAACTTTTGGCATATAAAAAAAGTGCTTAAGCTTCGCGGGACAACCCGAAAATGAATACTGCTCAGGCCTTGTGGGATGAAAGGAGTATTTTAAATCTTATATAATACCTCAATTTGTGGTTGTTGTATACTCCATCCTTCTACGAATCTTGCCACGTTTAGTTTCAGCACGGGAATTAAGGAATTGTAGATTAGTGTTTTAAGTGTGTAGTTAATAAAGTATAAAAGTGATAAAGTATGGGAGAGAATGTAATAAAAGTGATAAAGTAGGAGATAGAATGTAATAAAAGTGATAAAGTATGAGAGATAAGATAATAATTATTACCTTATTTCGAAATGTGTCACGATTCGTGGCACAGCCTAAAAAAGAAAACGTGTCAAGATTCGTGGGACGGAGGGAATATTATTAAGATTTGGTGAGAGGTATTTTGTTTGTGAGTTCTTCTATTCACATGATTACCCACATATATATTAGAGCCATTCACATTGGTTGTCGTTGAGTCAAACTTTGACTCATTCATGCTCCGGGATGACTAATGAATCAAGTGATGCATTGATTTGACCTATCCTGTTAATTCATATGAATTAGTTTTAATTTTTAGCTTGTTGATTTAATTTAAATGATAGTACAAATTAAAACAACACAATTACTTGAATTAAAATTGCACTAATTTAAATTACTAAAATTTAAAACACATAAAATTATACATAAATTAAAATAAATATATAAATAACTATTTTGGCCCTAGAGGTCCAAAACGTGTCCAAAATATGTGAAGAAAGTGATGGAAAATTTGACATTAAATAGAAAAGAAAAAAGGGGGAAAAAAATTAGTGCAATTTCATCGAGTCTAAACAATTAGTGCAATTTCAATTTTTTTGTTTTTTGTTTTTTGCAGTGCGTGTAAACATGCACCTGAATTAAAGATGGATGAGCTTAACTCATCTCATCGAGTCTAGGCAACCTGCATCTGTTGACTCATCACATCGGCTGACTCAAATCACCACTTCGAGTCAGCGATGTGAGAGTCGTTTTAAATTTTCATATTCATATAAATGGAAAGAGGAATATAATATGCTCCATTCGTCAGCGATATCATTTCCATTTTGTGGACGGCACGAATTTTAAGAAAGTGATTGATAGTAGTTTATAATAGTGATATTATTGTGTGTGAAGTTTGAGTCCCACTATTATTGTGAGTGAAAATTTGTGGATTCTACTGCTATAAATGAAGTGAAAACGATATCATGAACGGACCAAAATAGCAAAAGTGGAAACGATATCGTGGACGGAGTATATATTATAATAACTGAAAGCGTATAAAGAAAAAACAGTGTTTGTTTTCACGGACTTTTAAAAGTCTCCACGATCTAAAACGTTCATGAACGATAAACCTTCAAAATATAAATTAACACTTTATATTATACTGCTTCGTGCCTAAGTAGCTACCTAATCTGGAAGGCTTGCATTAATTATTATTCAATTAGGACTAATTCGTTATAGTAAATCGTTGAGGGTCTACTAGACTGTGACATATAGTGAAAGATTTCCCAAAAAACAAATTTAATCTTGTTGGGAGAAATGGTCTTCATTGTGCTGATGTTGGCCTAATGTTGTCATTACTCATGGACTTGGACAAAGTCGGTCTTTTTCTTTATCATTAAGTTTAGTTTTAAGGGTAATTGAGTTCAATTTAATTATCTACTTTTATTAATTTCTAATTACAATGCAGTCGCTAATTAAAAAACTTATTTTAGTTATGGCTGCTTTTATACTAAAAGCGTGTTTTGTAGCCGTGCTTAAAAATAAAGTGATTAATAAAGATGAGATTAGTTATTTATCTGTTTTAAATAAATAATATGAGGGCGAAGGGAGTAATAGAATAAGATCGGACTCTTTAATTATCAAGGTCTGACCCTTTAGATACTTATCAAACATATTGTGTCACGACTATCATTATTTATAGGATTTAAAATAACTGTTGCATAACTGCTTCGATATCAGCAAATTTTATCAATCAACATCTGTTTTTTTTTTTTTTTTCTCATTTATGTTTCAGTATTAGTAGCTTCTTCAACTATGTTGATTTACATCCTACGTCAGCTGAACTAATAGAAATTCATTTTTCTTCAATTTGTTGTCACATCCTAATCAGGCTATGGCCAATTTCGAATTTTACTAGAAGGTAAAAGGAAAAAAAAAAAAACATTTGTCTCGGGTTTAAATAAGAAATGTTGTCATGATTTATAAGCCCTTGACTCCTAGATATCATGGATGTATTGGTTCTTTTTAAATTGTTTATGACACCATCACAAGGACTTTTCCACCGGTCAATACCTTGAAAAGCTAATCCTTCTACCATCAATCAGATTTAGCTCAAATATACAATAATATTCATCAACAAATTAATTTCGTTTTTTGTTTCAAAAAAATATGCACCAACGTAAAGATCGTTTAATCATCACGAAAAATCTCTTGAGCAATGCCAATAAGTACGATTTTATCCTCTCTCATTCTCACATGAATTAAAGAAAATGAATTGATGAAGGCATATTGTCTCTTTTTCGATTATCTGCATAACTTATGGCACGATCACATTAATTAAAGTGACAGGAAAAATACTTGAATGTCTTCCCTTGTGAATTATGGTCATTGGCAGCCACCATGTGTAGAACTCCAAGTTTTTCCGCATGCATAGCAGAACTCATATCCACACCTGTTGAGGCCTTATCAATTATTTTTACCCATTATCAAACACAAAAAATAAAAATATTTACTATAAATAAGAATTATAAAAATTATAAATTTTGAGTTTGAAAGACAAATCGCAATCTTTAATTTTCTCAGACATGCTTGATCAATGCAAATTAGGCATTAGTGGTAATGCTCGATCATTGCGAGTCGAGTATTCTTAAAAAATGCACTAATGCATGACATACTCGACCATTGCGAGTTGAACAGTCTAACATCAGTGCAAAACACACTAATGCTCGTAAGGGTAAATTAAAAATGTCCTAAATGAGTATATTTATTCCTTTTCTTATTCGGTCGTACCATTTTAATAAACTACACTAATTCTTAAAATGAAAAATCAATACATAACAAATATCCCCAAATAAGTCATTATTTACCTCATATGTTAATGGGCTATTAAATTGAAACCGAGTGAGTATATATTTTGTAAAAAATAAGTATTTTAAAAATTTTATTTTTCAATAATTTTGCCCTATTCTATAATTGCATGAACTAATTTGTGTTACACACAAAATATGCATATATCATCTAATTTGTGAAGCATAAAAACAATATTTAAAAAAAAAAAAAAAGGTTAGAGAGAGAGCAACCTGCATGTAATGTGCAAGCATCCGCTACGCTTCTCGACGAAGAACCTGCAACGCTTACATCTCTTCCACTTCTTCTTCTCGGCGAGATCATGCACCATCAAATCCTCCCTCTCTCTCTCATCCTTCCCCAGCTTCGAGAACCCCTCGCAGTCCACCCCCGCGTGCCACGGCACGCCGCACCTCGCGCAGAACAGCCTCCGGCACACCGGGCACTCCGCCTCCCGGATCTCCCCGCCGCCGCCGTCGTCCACCAGCAGCGCCGAGCAGTTCCGGTAGGGGCAGTACACCCGCTCCGCCGCCGCGATCGCCGCCTCGCACAGCAACTCGTCCCACGCCGCCGCCGCCTTGGGCGCCAGCGCCGCCCTGCACGCGGCGGCGTCGAGGGAGCCTCCGCATCCCGCCCCGGGGCAGGCCAGCGCCGCCGCCGCGTCGGCGATGGCGCGCTTCTTCACCTTGATCGTGACGTGGCGGGAGATGCAGTCCTTGCAGAAGCTGTGGCTGCAGCCGAGCAGCGGGAACATGCTGCCGGCGTCTTTCTTCTCCGCGCAGATCTCGCAGAGGGACTGCGATTGCGAAGACGACTCTCCGCCGCCTTCCTCCGCCGCCGTTTTCGACGATTCGCCGATTTCGGCGGAGGATTTCGCTGGGCGGGGGTTGATTAGCGAAGAGATAATGACTTCCTGCAGCTGCAGTTCTTGTGCGAAATCGTCGTCGGACATTAGGGTTCCGTTGATTTGGGGATTTTCGGAGCTGCTGACGATGATTGAAGCGATGTATTCGTCGTTGCAGGATAGGGCCATTTGTTGGGATTCCATTTCTGATGGAATTCCAAAATGAAGGTGTTTTTTTCTTTTTCTTTTTCCGATATATATACTCACTATTTTTATTTTTAAAAAATATATATTATTTTGTTGTGTTTATGGAAAACTGAGATGCTTCATTCCATTCCAAAGAACTTTGCACTTATTTTTTGGTAAGTTTGAGAATTTAGAGCGATTTGTGTCTTCTTGAATTCTTGCTTTTTTGGCTAGTTAAAGACTTAAAGTTGAAAGCCAAAACGAATCTTCAATTCCTATTTAATTATGATTTTCTTATTTATCACTGTAATGTCATGTGAGATTCTCGATAACATCAATATTTTCACTCTCTTAAAAAACGATCAATTTTTTCACAATCAAAATTATGGGAATTATGTAATCAATCACGATTGCAGTTGTTCCGGAAGCACGTTGCTAATTTTCACACACCCACGTTTCAAAAGTGGCATTTGTCATTTGGTTATGGTTATGTTCCAAATTAATGCCTATGTTTTCACACAATACCTAATTAAGGGTGAATTTTCTATAAATAAAATATAAAAAAATAGAATTTTCTATGTGAAGTCCCTTAATTATTTGAAAAATGGAAACGGGCCGATGAGCAACCCGGCCCATGTCACCATGAGAAAGCATTCGTTTGGATTGAGTGTAATTACTAATTCTGCTATACTAAATATTGAATGTTTAAACAGGCTAACAACTTTGGTGTTATATTTTGTGAGGACATACGTATTTCATTTTATAGGCAAATGCATGCAATTATATTAGTATTTGAACATTACAAGTGTAGACATGCCTAAAAATGGTCTCTGCCTGTGTGTAGATATTCTAATTTTTTATTCGACCAACACCTCTAGTACCAAACATTATGGGTGCTTAAATGCATTTGTCAATGAAATTATTTTTTCTTTAATGATATATTCTCATTGATTTTTTTGTCATAGATTTTTTAACAAGGATCGACCCTTAGTTAATCTCTATGTATTTTTAAAGGATTTTTAGATTTTTTCTTTTGTCTCAGCAGTCAATAAAATTAATAATATTAGAAGCTCTAGTAACACACGTAGCAGGGACTGAGTTCATTTATATTATATATGGGAGGAGGAACGGTGAGATTTGAATCTTGAACGATTTCACTATTAACACAAAAAATCTTCATCATTTAAGTTCTCGTAGCAACTTACTTTTTTTCTAATTGGAGGCAGACTCATGTATATATGTCGTTGTAACTTAAATTTTAATTATAATTAATAAATTTCAATTAAATTTAATAAACTTTAATTTGTAATTAATAAAAAATTATTATAACGATTATGATACTATCTTGCAATTTAGAGACATGTTTGTCTTCTTTTTTCCATTTTCTTTTTCTTTCAATTCGGCATTACGTAAGAAGAGTTATGCGTTAAAAAATAAATAAAAAATAACATGATTAAGATATAATCAACAAATAATTGATTTTATATCGCAGCATAGGATCGAGAATTAAAAAATTAATTGCCTTTGTCCTAATACTGCAGAACAAACACACCAACATTTGTGTGTCTTGAAAAACCCATTAAAAAAATACAATAAAATATTACAAGCACTTTTTTTTTTCTTAATTAGGCTTCAAATACTTGCAGCTTAATCAATTTGGGGAAGGTGTAGTTGCTGCTAATATTGCCTTCAAATCCTTTCTCAATATTTTTCCAGATGGATTTTTGGGGATGGCGTCAATGAAAAATACTTTGTTAATTCTCTTGTAGAAAATAACCTACAAAAACCCAATAATTTTCAGTATATTATAATTCCATTTATTTATGATTTCAAAAGAATTAGTAATAAATAATAAGGCATAACTTTTTTCTTTTTTTAATAAATTAGCTGACCTGTTTGGATATGAATTGTTTGATTTCATCCTCAGTAATTGTGGATCCATTTGATTTCACAACAAAGGCAACTGGTACTTCTCCTGCTTGTTCATCTTTCATTCTGCAATACATAGTTAATATTAGTCTTCAAAATAAAATATTAATTAAGATTAAAATACACTAATCAATTTATATTTTTTAAAGAAATTATATTTGTATATCTAATAAAATGTATATAAAGTTGTTAATGAAGTAATGGTCCCACTTCAAATATCAGTGGAGTTGTGTGAACTAAACTATATATAGATATACAAATGGAAGTGGCAAATTTTTTGTAAACAGATCGCGAAATAAAAAATTATGACAATTAATTTTTTTCGTGGACGAAGGGAGCAGTACTAGAGTAAATATATATGAAAATTGAAGAAGAGTAGCATACGGGACGACGGCGGCGTCGGAGATGTTGGGATGGTTGAGGAGGAGGGCTTCGATCTCGGCGGGGGCAACTTGGTAGCCTTTGTACTTGATAATTTCCTTTAATCGATCAATGATAAAAAGTTCATCATCTTCATCAATGAACCCTATGTCTCCTGTGTGTAGCCATCCTTGTTTGTCTATTGTTCTTTCAGTTGCTTCTGGATCATTCAAATAACCTGCACCATTTTTGTTTCCAAATTATAATTTTTTCTATTAATTACAATATACTTTAGTTCCAATTAGAATCTACTAAGCTCCTATTAAAATTTAATAATTACTTGAATTAAAAATTATTTAAACTAATTCAATCAAATAAAGGAGAGCAAAGATCCGCACAGAGTGCAGCCGGATGTAATACAATGATACGAGTTTTAATAAAATAACTTAGTGTGTTAGAAGTAAAATAAGGGTCTCATCTTTATGAGAGTGTTAAAGCGATTAAGGTGTAGTAAGGGTCTCACATTTTATGAAGTCGTGTAAAGTAATTTTACTAAAATAGAAATAAGCATATAAAACTGAAGGGCATGAAATTGGGGGATGAAAGAAGTATATAATATCTATACGTTAGTTATGTTTCCTTAATTTTCAATTTTGTACTTTTGGTATCGTGTTATATACTCCCCCTATCCCCCATAAATATGCATATGTGTTTTCGGCATGAATTTTAATGAAAGATTGTTTAGAATATTGATATTGGAGAAAGTATTCCACAATAAGGATATTGTTAAGTAGATTGTGGTTAATAATATTATAAGGATAAATATGTGCGTGCATACGTATGTATATTATGACATAAAATTAATAAATGAGATTGAAATATAATTTTGAGAAAAAAATAAAAGGTATAAAGAGTAGGACAATGATTTCGATTGGTTTGGTAAAGATGGAGCGTGAGTGATGCACGTAGTGAAATAAGTCGATAATAACAAATACTCGCCACCAACTTTTGTGTGTTATCATGATGACGTAGTAATGATGTGTTGGTGTCTTGGTGATGATAAGTTAAGTTAATTTATAATTTAATTATGAATTTTCGAAGAGCTTATCACGAGTTTACCTAAACACTAAACACCCCTACAATTTGTGATCCCCTTTTAAATTAAATATTAAATTTAACAATATAAATTTTATTATAATTAAAATTTAACTAATTAAAAAATTGTACTCCCTCCATCTCACTTCAAATGTACTTTTTCTTTTCGACGCGATTATTTAGAAAAAAATTAATTAGATTATTAAGTGGTGTGATATAGAGTTGAAAATGTGATGTGGGTCCCAAAGATTCTCACTTTTTGAGAATAATTTTTTCCATAAAGGGAAACTAGACATTTGGAGTGGGACAACCCAAAAAAAAAAAAAAAATATTTGAAGTGGGACGGAGGGAGTAATAATTAAAAAAACATTACACTAATTTTCATTTCTATTTTATCCTTGTTTCATATACAGTTGTAGATTAAAATAAATATTGAATTTTAACAATTAATAAATGATAATAAAAAATAATAGTTAAAAGATAAAATAGAAAACTAGAATTAAAACTATTTGAGAGAAAGCCACATCTCACATCGAAAAGTGTATGCTTCTCTACAATGTGTAGTGCACTATAAAAAGATAAGCTACATTAAGTTTATTTTGTATTGAATCTCAAATCAAGAAGTGTATGCTTATCTAAAATGTGTAGTGCACTATAAAATAAAATGAAAAGCTACATTAAGTTGATTTTATATTGAATCTCACACTGCAAAGTGTAGGTTTCTCTACAATGTGCAGTACACTATTAATAGTAAAGCTACATTTAGCTAAAATTAAAATTAAAATCTTAAGTGAGCCGGGCGTCTGCCCGCTCCGCGAGGCCTGCTCGCATACCCTAAACTATTAAAAATATGAAAAGTAAATTTAAGTGAAAAATAAAATAATGCACGCTTCGCTCTACAAAATTATGTTTATTTTCTTTTTTCGCTTGTCTCATAAAAGTACGCACAACCCCTATTTGAACGTGACTACACTACTGTGGGCCCATCATTATTTCTCTACCCCACTTACAAAAATGGACTAGTATATGTATCTTTTTTAGAATTCAATTTTCTTAAATTTTTTTAAATTATGTGTGTTTCTTTGGTTGATAAATTTATTATGAAAAAATGGAGAATAACAAAAATTTCACCCTTTAAGTGTCTCTTTTCTTTTTCATCATTTTCTACAAAAAAGAATTTCATCACTTCTAATTCCTTTTATTTACTCAAAGAAGTGATAATATTATTCCTCCTTAAAGTGAAAATATAGAAATAGTAAAAATAAAGTTCTTTTTTTTTCAAGAAAAAAAGAGTAAAAAGGAGAGAATTATTATTATTATTATTATTATTATTATTATATATATATATATATATATATATTTTTTTTTCATGATAAATTTATCGATCAAAGAAATACATCCCAAAAAGAAATATGCTCTAAATTGGTCAATACATTACAATTCGTTTAATTTAGTAAGGTACATATCTATATGGACAGATAGCAACCATTCAACACATGACAATTTGTTTGATTTAGTAAGGTATATATCTATATGGACAGATAGGAAGCATCCAAAAAAAGTGACATTTCACATTGAATCTGGAAATAGAACAGAACCTCACTTATTGTGTTTTTGAGTTTGGTGGTTATAGAAAATTTATTAGGAGTTGTACTTGTGTAAAAACAAAGTCCAATTTGGTGAAAAGAAATAAAAATAGTGGATGGAGGAATAATGTACCTTTCATGATTTGATCACCCCGGATGCAAATCTCGCCTGGCTGGTTGCGCCCCAGCGAAGCACCGCTCTCTGTGTCAACGATTTTCATCTCAGCGTTCCTTACCACGGTCCCGCACGCACCAGATTTTATCTCATACGCCTCTTTTGCGAATGCCAAACACATCGCTAGCACCGGTCCGGCTTCGGTCATTCCATAACCCTGCATCCCCATCACATAAATTTAAAATAAAACATAGGATTTGATGATTGATTTTACCAATTCTAAAATATATAAAAATATTTTGAACTCGGGAGGATGAAAATTATAAAAAATACTCATTTTGAACTTGGAAGGACGAAATTGCCTTAATTTAAATCGCAAACTTTGTTCGACAATTCGAACATTAGCGGTAAATGCAATAATGCTCGACCATTGTGAGTCGGGCATTTTTAGAAAATGCATTGATTTTCGACATGCTCAATCATTGCGAATCGAGTAATCGAGAATCAGTGATAGAGCATCAGTCTAAAATTAATATATAATTTTTATATATACTAGTACTCGAGCAT
The DNA here is from genome assembly GCF_028751815.1 of Salvia miltiorrhiza. NCBI lineage: Eukaryota > Viridiplantae > Streptophyta > Magnoliopsida > Lamiales > Lamiaceae > Salvia > Salvia miltiorrhiza. The sequence continues at coordinate 3,725,230 of NC_080392.1, read as the reverse complement.
CAGTGATCGAGCATGATTGCAAATTGAGTAATCGAGAATCAGCGATCGAACATCAATATAAAATACACTAGTACTCAACATAAGTATAAAAGAGTCTTAAATTTATATAATTTATATATTTTATAGAATGTGAATAATTTTAAAATTTTATCTTTCGAAACGGGTGTATCTCGTTTCGCCTCTAAAAAATATTTCTTACTATATTATTTGACTAGTTTTAATCACTAAGATAGTGTCACACAATTTTCTTTTGCCATCTATACTTCATCAAAATTAAATTTTGTTGGACAAACTTTTGGCCACGTGTCAACAAAGGATTAAAGTTTTGGCCATATTTAGGTTTGACAGGTAAGAACTATAATTAAGAGATAAGATACGAAAAAGAAAATAAAAGAACTCCAAAATGTCAAAGTTTAGATAAGATTGGCCACAATTGCAATGATGGAGTGAGATTTTGGATTCTGAGTTTTCTTTGAGTGTATAGTAAGAAATCGTGTTTGCGAAACAATATACTTCGTTCATGAAAGGATTTTTTAAGGAGTGACATAAATTTTAAAAATATGTGTTATTTATTTAATAAGTAGAAAAAGGTTCCATAAATTAAAAAAAAAATGAAAAAAATTAATTAAATCAGTGAGTGAGTGGAGAAAAGAATCCACAAATTATTATTAAAGATAGATTAAGACATTTTATTATGAACGAACTAAAATAACAAATTATGACATTTTTTCGTGGACGGATAGAGTATATTTTATGACAAGTTATGAAATCATCTCATTGACCCCCTCCCCCCCCCCCCTAAAAAAATACTAATTAAGTATGTTTAATTTTTACATCAACATATATATATCGCATTAAATTAATAATGTTGTATGATTTGATTCGGTTTTAATGTGTCCATTCTAAATTGGGTTAGTCACATCGCATTTTTAAACCGTCACTATATCAAGAAAAAGCAATAGTTATCATACACTATATATGTATATCGCTCATTTATTCACACAATGAATAAAAGGTGCAAAAGCAATTATGTTCAATTTATTGATCCGCTTGCATTTTATTGCAAATGATGATGTCCACAAATAGAATCAAATTAATCCTCTTTCATATTTCTTGTCACTTACATGTATATATATATATATATATATATATATACATATATGCTAGTTATTACCATTATTTTGCATGCTCAAACGTTTTTATATTTATTTTTATTTATCCTAAAAAGGAAGAATTAATTTTAGTTTTTATGCATTCAATGAATATTAGTTGTGAATATTAGTTGTGCATGCAACTATGCAGACAAAATGCCCATAAAAGCCATAAATACACCAACCACATATTATACCACTTAATTATGCCATGTCTACAGTACATACATGATACATGACCAAAAATTCCCACAAACTCCAAAATTTGTTTCATGAAAAATGAATACTATCCCACTCATATACGATACCACAGATCCATGCAGTCATATTTCGATTGCCCACAAATTAATCAAATAAAAAAATAATTTTTTTTTCAAATAAAAAAGATTTAGTTATTTTAATATAATGTTCATATTGTAGTTGATTTTTTGTATTTTTATTTTTTTCTGAAAAAGAAATTAAATAAATTATTTTTTTCTTCCTATTTTACTAATTTATGGTAATCACATTATGACTGTTTAACATCAATCTATACGTAGACATATATCGAACTCTCTTTTAAAAGTACAAAATAGTAGCATGTATTTGTAGAAATGCAATACATACAAATTCTTATTTGTGGAGATAAGCACAAAATACTTTATTTTTATCAAAACATATTACTCCCTCCATTTATGAGTAATTTCCTAGGAGAGAGATGCATGTTTTAAAAAAAGATTGTTGAGTGTATTAAGAGTGAAAAAAAAATTAAGTGTATTGAAAATGTATTGTAATTTGTAATTAATATTGAGAGTGATGAAAAGATAAAAATTAAGAGTAAATGAAGTATTATGAATGCTGGAGTATAGCAAAAAAATATGTAGAATTTTTTTTTGTTAACCTCCCAAAAAAAAATAGAAAGTTCTTTATTGGCAAGTAAAAATACTAAATGAATTTAAAAAACACAAAAATAAAAGGGAATATATAAAAATATACTTATTAGTAGTAATTACCTGTCCGAGCTTGGCATTAGGAAACTTAATCCTGACCGCCTCCTCGAGCTCCTTCCCCAGCGGCGCCGCCCCCGACATCACCGTCCGCACGGAGGAGAGGTCGTATTTATCCACCACCGGACTCTTCACGATCGCCAGAACAATCGGCGGCACGAACGGCCCGATCGTCACTTTATACTTCTGAATCAGCTCCAGAAACGGAACAATCTCGAATTTCTGCATCACCAAAATGGCGGCGCCGGCGCGCAGCCCGCACAGCAGGATCGAATTCAGCGAGTAAATGTGGAAGAACGGCAACACGCAGATCATCACGTCGTCGCTGTGAATGTACAGATTCGGATTCTCGCCGTCGACCTGCTGCGCGACGCTCGTCACCAGCCCCTTGTGCGTCAGCATCACCCCCTTCGGCATCCCCGTCGTGCCGGAGGAGTACGGCAGCGCCACCACATCGTCGGGGCAGATCTCCACCGCCGGCAATTCCTTCTCGTCGGCGGAAATCAGATCTGAGAACTGCAAATAATCCGCCGCCGCCGCGTCCGGCGGCGGAGAGTCCACCAGCATGACCCTAACGCCGTGATCCGACGCGTAGCCGTTAACTTTCCCGACGTGGCACGCCTGCGTCACGATGAGCTTGGCGTTGGAGGCCTTGGCTTGCTTCACCACTTCGGCGGAGGTAAAATAGGGATTCGCCATGGTGGAGACGGCGCCGATGTAGGAGGCGCCGAGGAAGGCGAATACGAACTCCGGCGAGTTCGGGAGGAGGATCATGACGGTGTCGCCGTGGCGGAGGCCGAGGCGGCTCAGCCCCGCCCCCGCTCTCCTCGAGATCGCCTCCACCTCCTCGTAGGTGTAGACGTCGCCGGTGCCGCCGTTGATCAAGCACGGCTTCGTTCGATACTTGGAGATGTTCTCGAAGCAGTAGGAATGCAGCGGCAGGTGCTTGGGAATGTAGATGTCGGGGAGTTTTGATCGGAAAATGACGTCATCTTTTCTGGTTGCGGTCTCCATTTTTTCTTTTTTGTTGGAAAAAATTGAGGGAAAAAATTGGTGTCAACTTTGAATTTTGTGTGTGAGTTGAACCTGAAAATGAGCGTTGGGATTTAGGGGATATATATACGGTGAAAGTTGGTGGGATGGGGAGTTGATGGGGAATTAGGGTTGCTCGGGGGGTAAATTTGGGAATTCGAGTTTGTATTGTGGATCCATGGTGTGGTTGGTGAGACGAGTGAAGGAGGTTGGGTGAGGTGGGCCAAGCTTAACTGCGAGTCACTATTTCTATGGTTTGAGATACTAGTCTTGTGGTCGAGTAGGCCAAGCCTAAATTAATAAAGATGTGACATTAAATATTCTTTCTTTTATGATATCATAACTTAATTCAAGTGTAATATGCATGTATTTTTTTCAAAAGAAGATGCTAGTATGGTGTTCCAGAATGCTTAATTTCAAGCGATAAAAGTTGAAACATCAAAGACTCTCTCTTACACAAGAATTAAAAGGTTTACTATGTCTGATTAGCTAAAACTATTGATGCAATAGCCATCAAACGAGACCAACTTCTATTATTCTGACTCCAAACACTTCTCAATCTTGCAAACTAGTGGTATTTTATCATGGGATTTTGACAAATAAAATTACGAAATATTTTGAAATTGTATTTTTAATGTGAATTTTGAAGTGTGACAGTTAAATTACCATCTATTTAATTTTTGTAATTTCGTCTCCTCCATTTTTTTCAAGTGAAGGTCGAACCAGGTATTATGAATAGATCCAAAAATGACATGTTAAAATTGTCAAGGAGAAGTCCACAACAAAAAATATGTAAAATTACATATTTTGGATAACACTCCGGCGATCGAAAAAAATTGAAAGATATAATTGCAAAAATTGATGATATGATAATTTAATTCACCATATTTCGAAACTCACGTTAAAATGAGAATTTCAAATTATTTACTAAGACGGTTTTTAATTTTCACATGACTATTAATGCACAATAATAACATTTTGTATTGCACAATTAATTTTCTTATTATAAAATACTATTAACATTTTATCTTATTTTTTTTTAGATCCATGTATAGTTGGATCATAGTCCTTATTAGTTTCTTTTTGAGTTGACATAACCAAATGGATGGAGTCAATGTAGGTCAGGTAATATAAATAATTAAAAATGTTTTTTCCACGTTGACATTTTCCACGTAGGATTGACCTACCGTGAGAATTGACGGAGGATGGGGTCTCGTTGAACGGCCCACCGACGGCGCGACGTTGTTACCTACTACCACGACGTCGTATGGTGCAGTTTTGTGCGTTTTGTCTATGACGTGGCAAGGGAAGGGTGACGCAATTGGGCATTCCATGTAGCATTGTTTAATCAGTGGGAAACAGCAAATAATCTATAATATATTAAAAAAATAACACCCAATTTGAAATTAATTTCAAACAATTTTAGAATTGAGTGGTATTTTTAAGATTATAATAAAGTTAAAGATTTATTTATAAAATACATTATTCATTTTTATTTTCTTTTATTTATCAACTAATTTTTCGTTTTATTTCATTTCTAAAATTGTATTACTAATTTTAAATTTTATTTCATTTTTAAAATTGTAAAATTCAACTAATTATAAAATATTTGATATGCACATCAAATTGAAGATCACGACGAGAGCTTTAATTTGATACTTCCTCTGTCCACAATATCGTTTTCATTTTGTGGACGATACAAATTTTAAGAAAATGGTGAAATAGTAGTTAATTGATACTCCCTCTGTCCCGCAAAGCTTGAATAATATTCCTTTTCGGATTATCCCACGAAACTTGAGCACTTTCCATTTAGTTAGTATAGTTTAGATTCCACTATTGTCGTGAGTGAAGTTTTTGGACCCTAGTGCTATATATAAATGAAAGTGGAAATGATATTATTGACACGGGCCAATATTTGATACAAACCCGATAGTTTAGGTTCCAGCGTGGATTTTAATTTTTTAAATGACATGGTACAAAACGTCTTTTTATGCCAATATCATTTTAAAAAATAAAATATAAATTGCATTGTGGCATCCGGCGAGCCACGTCACATTTTTTGTGATTGAAAAATAAACGCGTGATATAGTAGATAGAAACCTGATAGTTTAAGGATTTAGAGAACATTTATTATCGTTTAAGGATTTTTTTGATAAAATTGATATAATTCAGGATTTAATAGTACGATATTTACCCTAATAAATTCAATTGTAAATAAGGAATGATCTCTTCTGCCACCTCATATCCACATTAATGTATTCAATTGACAGAAATTGCTAACATAAATAGTCACATATTAATATAGTACATTTCACGTTTATAAAACTAATCAGATGCCTAAACAAGTGGTCATTTTTGAAATCTCAACAAAACAAATTGCTATTGGTAATTAATTATTGATGGAATAAGACACAAGTCAGACTAAAGGATCTGGTCAAATTTGATGCTGTTTAAGTTTAGCTTTAGCTATTTGGTTTGCATGTTTAATGTGAAAAATAGAACAATTTTCCAAGTGTGAGGTAGATGTGCAACAATCATATGTTCTATTTCATCATAGAAAGATTTTTGTTTGATAAAAGAAGAAAAAACAAAGAGAAGTTTTGGCAAATAAAATTACTAATTATTTCAAAATCATAATTTTTAATGTGATTTTTGAAGTATGGTGAATTAAATTACTGTTTTTTTATTTTTGCAATTTTATTCCTCCAATTTTTTTTTTTTTTTCGGTCGTCAAAGTCTTGAGCTTGAGCTTACATGAATTAGTTCACGAGGTAATATTCATGTTATGACCTCGTTTGCAATAAAATTGTTGAATATTGAAAATTAGGGTATAAATACAGGATACGATCCTTCTATAATTTTTTAAAAAATTAATTAAATTTATACGAAATGACGTTATTTAGGCTTCACCGAAACGATGACATCTTTACTTAGAGCATTCGCATTGGGCTACTCAATGCCCTTACTCGAGTAGCCCAAATTCATCGAGTGGCCCAATGCAAGCTCTTCCTACTCGAGGGCTACTCGTTCCATCGAGTATACCCGATCTCCCCAAATTTCAGGCGCGTGGTTACACGCGCCACTAATAAATCAAGTAATCAAAACTATAAAAATCAAGTAAGCTATCAAGTAATCCCAATATGGCCTCCTTACTCATTGTGGTCCCCTCTTATCAAATAAGCTATCAAGTAAGGCCAATGTGGATGCTCTTATCCATATTAGCTCTAATTTAACACTCTGACTATCGAAAAAATTGAAGAGACAAAATTGTAAAATTTTAAAATATGATAATTTACTTTATCACACTTCAAACCTCACATTAAATTTATAATTTAGAATTAGTTCATGATTTTATTTACCCAAGAAAGAAAACAAAAGATCGAAGAAGAAAAGAAAGATTGAAAGAAAAGGAAGGATGGGAAGAGAATAATAAGGGCTTCAGTGTTTGGGCCGAATTTCGTGAAGCCCAACTTGTGAAGGTCCATTAGGCGTGAATGTATCCGCGAGGCCCTTGCAAGTTTAAATTGAGTGGATATTTTGAGTTTCATTTTGATCGTTTGCCATCTCTTATGTAGCCCACACAAATTACAGTAAATATTCGATTTTGTTACTCTTTCGCGTTAAATAGAATAGTGAAAAAGTAAATGAAAATAAAGTAAACGAGGAGAAAGATAAAGAAGGTAGATAAAATAATTTATTTTCTTTTTTGAATTGAGACATTACAAATGGGACGTCACAAAAAATAAAATAAAATTGAAACGTTATAAGCGAAACAGAGAAAGTATTTCTATTATTTTATTTTGGTATAGAAAGAACTCTAGCGCATTTTCCCCCCAAATCAATCTAGGTGATTTGCCTCAAACATGAGGTGAAATTCCCCCCCAAAACAATTTACCCATTCGACGCTCCATTTGAAAGCGCGCCACAAATTTTCGAGCAATATTTGGAGAGGGAATTCAGAGGCTGATCGATAATTTCTTACATGACGATGTTGACTTGTGCAATTAAGAGAATGTTTGCCTAAGCTTATTTTAAAGAGCCTAAAAGTGTAATAGCTTATGAGATGTAATTTTCTCAATAGTTCGTGATTGTTTAGGGCATAAGTGGTGGTATATATCACACTTGTTTAATGAGAGGGAAAACTAAATACGGAGTATATTTTAATCAAAAGTGGGAGTCCACCTTTTATATTTAATACAATTAGAGATCCAATATATTATTTTTATGAATTGAGACATTATAAATGAGACATTCAGTAGAATAAAAAAAAATTGAGATATTATTAATAGGGAGGAAGAAAATATTTTTCTAATTATTCATTCATACACTAGTTTGTGAAATTTTGATTAAACATGATTATTGCGAAAATATTATAAGCAAAGTCAAAATAATTACCCACCAATTCTGTAATATTGATTGCAGTGGCTAAACTTTATTACATAACAAAAGAACTTAATTAAAGTCACCAGTTTGATTAAAACTGCAAAATAAGATTACAATTTTTGTTTTTTTCCCACCAAATCAATATTCAAACTTCTACATTAAAATGTCAAAAGTTTTCTTTGTGGAATACGAATTTGGTGGAGGTCTTGTGAGAAAAATCATGAGCTAGCTTTCTTAGATCTCTCACCGGTGCTGGTGCTCCACAATAAAACACTCCTGCAAGAATTGTCAACAATAATTCTTAATTCATCAAGTAAATGAAGATTTTATTCTCAATATAATCACTACCTGCTTTATATATACGACGTCGTCCAAACTTTCTCTGAAGTTCAAGATTTACCAAAAATAAATAAAATAACCGGTCATTTCTAAAAAAATTAAAGACTCCAAAATTTAGGCCATAAACTTAACCAAATTCAATAACAATTTTAGGAATGGGTACTTATCTTTCGGCTAGCATATTGTATTCTCAGACAATGATAGAGACTCACCAATATGCATGTTAACATAATAAAAATTTAACGAAATAATATATAGAGTTAGTTTATAATGAGAATAACTATTTTTTGTGAGAAATGAGAATAACGAATAAGTTAATATATAATGTTAAATAATCGCAATTCAGTTAATTGGTGAAATTTTCGCCGCCTCTAAGATTTGAACCCAAATTTGAATGATTATTCATGCATTACCACTTACCAGCAGCTATATACTGACTTATTCATATCAATTTTCATTCTCATTAGAACTATTTCCTATATAGATAGATAGATAGATAGATAGATATGAAGTTACCAACTCTCGATTCTGGATGATTGAGAGCGATTCTCTTGTAGACTGTCCTCCAATTGGGCCTAGCAAAATGTGACTTAACCCTAGTCCCCGCGACAACGTCGACTCCATTTTTAGCATGGTTGATCGATTGAAGCATAGAAATTAGGGCAGATCGAGCATCCCCTTCTTCATACACACTCGTGCAATAATTGTGCATTTCTATGACTCCATTATGATCCATTTCAACAACCTCATTCATCACACCCTTGAACCAATCGAACGTACCTTGCTCTTTAGTCATCCAATAGAAGTAAGCCCTTCTTGTCTTAAATTCATGTTTATCGCTACCCGATCCCACTTTTCTTTTGGGCATCGGGGAGGGCGGCGAAGGTCCGGTTCTGCTCCCGCCTCCCTCCTCCATCGCATTCTCTTCGTCCTCCATGGCTTTTATATTGTTGACAATGTCCTTCACCACGCTGATCATTGGGGTCGCTCCGATCCCAAGCCCTATTAGTAGGACAACTTCGTAGTCCTTGTAGTCTTGCGTTGGTGCTCCGTAAGGACCGTCAATCAATACTTTAGGGATCCTGTGGAATTCAGATATTTAAGTGGTGTTTATTTTGGAGGATTAAACTTAATAGATAAAAATGGTAAAATTAATTCATTGTTTATTTCGATTAATTGAAATTTTGGAATATCTCAATTCTCAAATCTTTTGATTATCTTTATAGTTTGAACTAATTTTGTTTAATTCGTATCTCATTAAATCTGTGAGATTGGAGAAAAATCCTACGATTGAGAATGAAAATACTCTATCGTGGAAACAACTTACTTGGGATTATTTTCTACTTCCAAAAAATCGGGTCTGAGATGTCCACTCTTTCCTGTAGGTGGCGGCTGACATACCTTGCAAAGAATAAAACATAATTTACACGCATTTAAATTCTAAACAAACAAGAAAACAATCGTACGCAAAATTCAACACTATTAAAAATAATTTGTAAATTTTTGATAGAGGACAAAAATTACATTTTTACGAAAGTTTTGAGAGATTTAAAAATGAATTAAAATTCGAGTATTTTTTTTAAAATGCTCCAATATTTGGGTCATAAACTATATTTAATCGATATCAAATACGACAGTCGACAAATTTAAGTGGTTTTGACCTCTGTCCCAATATTTACGTGTCCCACTCATGTTCTTCTAATTATAATAAATTTATTATTTTTATATCATTGTCATAATTTTTTTTATTAATAGTAATCCTAATTAAAATCATTACCAATATTGTAGCTAAAAAAAGTTGTATACCCTAATCATGATTCATGAAATAGTTGATCGCCTAACATTAATCAATTACTATTAACTACATAGATTCAAATTAATTAAACTCTAAAATAAAATAAAGAAATTAAAAACAAAAAACAAAAAATATGGAATAGAAAATCTCAGTTGAAATTTGAGAGAGTAACCATATGCATGTATTAATTTACCTTTGAGAATACATGTTTGATTTGTTTGGTCCAGTCACCGAGGCCCCGAATGTGAACACTCAGATAATTTTCTCCAGGAGATGAAGTTATTGAAAATGGGTGCCTGCAATTAAGTAATATCTAATTTTAAAAAAAAAGTAATATCTTATCATATCCTAATTAATTAAAACAACGTTAACTATCTACTATTATATGCAGTTTGTCAAACTGTTTGTTACGCATATACAATTACCTGTTGCTTCATGATAATGTAGAATATACTTCCCTATTAATTATTGGTACAAAAGCTGGTGAATTTGATCTTTAACATTAACTATTTATATTGTTAAACTGATTATTTAGGAACACATACCATTCAAATGGAGAGACAGCACTACAGTTGACAAAAATATATTGTCCACTTTTATATTTGAATCCTTGAGGCTTAGACATGTGCAGTGCTAGCACATTTCCAGGGTAGAATGCCACCTTCATCCACAAAAGTAATTAATTCAAGCACATAAATACTATACAAAACAATTTTAGATAGAAAATATATATCTCCACCAATTTAAGAAAAAAGATCATGATCATGTGTAACATACATGATTTGATTTAATTTAATTTAATTTGATGCTATATTTACCTTAAGGATCTTGACAGGTTTGATGCTGGATCTGAAGGCTCTAATTAATCTTTCACCAGCATAAATTGTGATTGGAATGGCCACGTACATCCACGTCTAGTGCCAGTTCATATATGCACAACATATTAATGGAAAAATATCACTTCAAAATTTAAATTACTATTTGTCGATGATTTTTCAGAAGTGTATCCGGATTCATTTTCCAGCTCCAGATAAAACAGTACAAATTCATGAATAAACTACTTGTAATGCACAAATAACCGTAATTCAGTTAATTGTTGAAATTTCTGGCCCCCCAAGGATTTAATTTAAACCCAAGTTTGAATGGTTTCTTTGCATTACAAGAAGGTTATTCGTAGATTTTATTGACTTATTCATATCAATTTTCATTCAGACAAAAGATATCATTCTCGCTGGATCATCCCTGGATTGTTTTCAATCGCTAATTAGTTACATAATTAATACATATGAATGCAAATGTTACATAATTAGCATGCATTTTGAAAATAAAATAAATAAAGTAGGAGAGTGTGAGAACTCACTGTTTTGTTGTACCAGTCATGTGTCAAATATAGGTTGATTCCATGAAGAATGAGAAGGGAATAGACAATGATGAATAGGTGGTGTGAATACCAAAAGGCATTGAAGCCTGCGAGTTTGTCCAAAGGTTTTGGTAGATGCACTTTGTTATTTCTAAGCATAGGCGATGCAAGTGTGAATCCTATGCCCATCAAAACCACCATCACAATCCCTGTCACACCTTCAAATCCTTTCACATAATGCCAATAACTCTTTGGTTGATCGTTTCCAAAGTATGGTGCCATCTTCTCGTACTCCTCCGGGCTCGCGCGGAGGAGTCGAGGAAAATCGCACGCCAGATGGCTTATCCCGTGTATTCCAACTCCTATCCCAATCGCCGTCGCAACGATCTACACAGTATGTTAATAAGATTTAATTATTTTATATAAAAACAATCCATGTTAAGCTTGAAAGGATAAAAATGCCCTTGGCGAAACTGCGAACCTTGCTCGATATGATGGGCCAATGCAAGTCGAACATTAGTGGTAAATGCACTAATGCTCGATCATTGCGAGTCGAGCACTAGTGAAAGATACATCAATGCTCGGCATGCTTAATCATTTCGAGTCGAGCAATCGGGCATTGGTAATCGAGCATTTTTATAAAATACACTGATACTCAACATACTCGATCTAGTCTAACATCAGTGACACCAAGATAAGGGTATAAAAAGTTTTAAATAGATATAATTTGTATATTTATTTTTTTATTTAGAAAATGATTTTTAGATTTTGGCACCGAAAACATGATTTTTACTTTTTACAACATCGATCTAAATTATTTTATGTAAAATAAAAGTTGACGTGGGTATATGCAATTAATATTGTTATTAATAAAAAGTTACCATATGGAAATTGATATTGTCGTCGAAGGGAATCGCCGCTCCTAATCTAGTCCTGTTCCTGAGCCAAGTAATGGTGTTGCGGCACATCGGCAACAGAATCAACGCCATGTTGAGCTTCAACGTCTCCGCCGCGCCCTTGGCGGCGCACACGCAGTGGCCCATCACCTCAAACGCCGCCTTGTTTCTGTACTGCACGTATTTGTAGGCGAAGAGCGCCGCCATTGCTCCAATCCACAGCGCCAACACCCACACCCTCTGCCAGTTGTCCTCCACAAAATACGCGGCGTCGCTGAACCACCGCCCCTCTGTGGGCCTCAGCTTCTCGCTCATCATCTTGCTCAGATTCCGGCTCTCGTCGCCGTCCGCCTGCTCCGGCCCCCGCAGTAGGAGCATCTCCAACTTTTCTATCTGTGGGATATGCATGAATTAATTAATACTTCCTCCGTCCATAAAAAATTTACTTCTTCCATCCTGTATATATGAGTTTTTTTTTTTTTTTGGATGTCCCATTTATATAGACTTATTTTTATAAGGGTGCGTTTACTATGATGGAAAATGAGAGAAAATGTATATTTTCACCTATTTTTCACCATTTTCACATGTTTACTATGATGAAAAAATTTTCACGTACAAGGTGGAATATTTTATTGGGCAACCCATTTTCACTCATTTTCTCTCCAATGTTGGGTAATATTATCCTAAGGTAGGAGTGTGAAAATATTTTACAACATTTTCTCATCTTTTTAACTTTAGTAAACATACGATAAAAAAGGAGAAAAATATAATATTTTCTCATTTTTTCTTATCCATAATTTTTTAATGAAAATTTTACAATCAAAGGAAACGCACCCTAACAAGTAATATTTTTTTACTCATTTATCATTATATATATCCTTATTTAATTCATCTTTAATTTACTTCAACTTTAATTCATCATTAAATAATAAATATTAACATATTAGGAAGGTTACTTATATATTTTCATTTTCAATAATTTTTTTTCTTAACACTTGTGTAAATTTCAATCAGCCTATATATACGGGACGAAGAGAGTACCACATTGTGGACGACACGAGTTTCAATAAAATTAGTGGGATAAAAGTCTCATTTTAAATATAAGTGAAGCTGTGTGGACCCTACTATATATTATCAATGAAAGTAGCAAATTTTTTGTAGACGGAAGGAGCAGCAGATTTAATTACCATGATGAAGCCCAGATTGTCGGGGTCTAATTCTTCCATGATCACTCTTGCATATGCATCTGCCTGCTTTTCAATGTCCGACAGCTTGTTTGCCGAAGCACTCACGCTTATAATCTGCATAAAACTAAGTTGTTAAAATCGTACATATTTAATACGAAAATATAAGAATGCAAATACTGTTGTTAATTATAAAATGTAACAAAAATTATGTTATTATGCATTTACAAAATTTAGTTCTCATTTTTCACAATAACTTTAGGTTTTTATTATTCTTCCTCCCTATATATAGAGAGAGAGCATACCTCCCTGATTTCATCTTCAGAGATTCTGCCATCTGCATTTTTATCAACCCTGCATTCAAGAAATTAATTCAAATTGCATTAATATATATAGGGTTGGAAATGAGAATCTCTAAGATTAGTGTTTACATGTCAAAAAATGTTTGAAGGCGACGATCGAAACTAGGATCAGCTATCTGATCCCAGAAGTGTTTCAGCTGTTCTTTTGTGATGGAGTCGCCGGAGATATTACTCCTCCGGGCAAGCACGTCGAAGAGCTCGCCATCGAACTGCGTCGACTCCTTCATGCCTACATGTACACACATTATTTTACTGTTAAAGTCACCCCCTTTCTGTTCCACATCGACTTGGTAATGATTATGTCTCCAATGTATAAGTATTTATTTAGGGACGACACGAGTTTTAAGAAATTAATTCTGTGCATGAGTGGAATAAGGGTCCTACCAAAAAAGTTGGTGGGCGGAGGGAGTATTTACCAATGCATTCGCCAAAGAGCGCACGTGGCAGCAGTCTATTGGTGGTGAAAGTGAGCTTGTCGAACCGCTTCTCCACCTCGGCCCAGGTGGCGGTGCCGCCGGTCTTGCTGATAAACTTGAGTCCCGTGAGAGCCTGCACGGCGGCGGACTTGGTCCGGTCGAGCCTCTTGGCCGGCGGAGGGCGGCGCGTCGCAGATTGGTGGTGGTTGAGACCTTCTTCGTTTTGCATCTTGGATTCTATATGCTATACTAGTAATGATAATTGATTTAAGAGCAAATGATCAAAGAGAATAATGAGTGAGATTTTGGATAAATTTATAAAGCTCTTCTTTCTTTAAATAGAATGAAGTTGAAGAAGAATAATTGTTGGTGGCTTAATTTCTTGAGGCACTGAGTTTATAAGCATAGATTTTGTGTGTGAACGAACCCACGCTGCTCTCACCATTCGTTTTAGTTAAGATGTCCATTTTTATTATTCATATATATATGTTGAATTATTATTTGGTACGCATTGTTTTACTTCGGAATTATTAGCAAATCGAAAAAAAATCCACTAAAATAATCGTGATCAACCATAACCGAGATTGCTACCTACCTGGAAAGATTAATAAATTGTGGAATCAGTATAACGTGGAGGGAGTATTTGAGCTCATGTATGACTTAATTATTAGAATATATACGCATAGTCAACATATTATAAAAGATGAAAGTTTATGTCTTTTATTCACTCTAATTTTATAGAGTATGGGAAAAGACAGATTTTGACTATAGTGTTAATTGATTTTGATCTTAAAACACTCACTTCCTCTGTCATATGTATAGAACTTTCTGTTCGCCAAAAGTATAACGTTTTTCTTTTTAGGATATCATGACCTCATCATTTATATATATATATATATATATATATATATATATATATATATATTATTCTTACAAATATCCCTATTTTTTTTAAAAAAATATTAACTCTGATCTACACTTAATTCAACATCATGGGGTCCTTCATCTATTATATAACTACTATCATACACACACTTTTGTGTAATTTTTAAAAATCACAAATTTTCTTTCACTCTAGTTAGCTAGGGCACTTATAGGTGTCATATTAAAACATGTAAATAGTTCGTATCGCGCAAATATTCACACAAAAGATCTCATTTTATCAAATATTAGCATCTACAAGTTCAAAATCATACATTCATACTCCAAGAGCTACATGCATGTTGTGAACTTGTGGGAATATAGCGCGTCGAGGATTTGACAATTCGTTTCAATCTAAGTGCTCGTTTGATTCAAATAGACATTATCGGGTGCATATGGAGATGGATTAAGGCTGCCAACCCTTATGCTTTTTGTTTCTCATATCATGACTGAGCTTTTGATCCTATAAGTTGCTTTCCTCCTCTCTGTTTTCTTAGCTGTTTTGACGCTTCTCTCTGCGTCGCTGTGATTGTATTGCTCGAACTTGAGTACTCCTTGTACTCTTTTGGTTATTTTTAATAATATTTTCTCATGATCTTTCAAAAATAATAATAATAATAATAACTATTACTTTTATTGAGTGTTTGATTTAACAATATAAAAGAATCACTAGTAAATGATTTTCTTTCTTTTGTTTTTCCTCTATTTTGAATGGTAATAAATTGGATGATTGAATTACCCTCATGTAAACATAATAGTTAACTCATTGCTCAAACCAAACAACAAATAATGGATTTAATTAATTGAATCCTTTTCGACCCCAAAAACACCCAACTACATGTGCGCTAAAATTCTCTCATTGTTTGAATTATCAATTATTAATTGTTGGTCTAAATTTATTTCAACATTTCGTGCAATTTAATAGAAGGATTGATTGTCTGGGACATTAAACAATGATTGTGTATTACTCCCTTCCTCTTTATTAAATGTTCTATTTTAAAATTTAAGAATATAATTATAACATTTTTTTATTTAATTCTTATTAGTATTTTTTAGGATATAGTAATTAGTTGGTGGAATCACTTTCTTCGCGAAATAGTTTATTTATGTTTGGTGTAGCTATCGTTGAGAAACTGGTTGCTATTTATTATTGGAGGAGGAATATATATTTCGGTACCTCTTTTTTTTTTTTTTTTTTTTTTTGAGAACCTCGGTATCTTCTAGTTGTAAATGGAGTAACATTTAAAGTCAATATTTGGTTTAAGTAAGTGTTCTTTTTCTGTTTAATTAATTGTTGTCTTATAATGTGATCTGTATATATGTTGTTTAAACAATGTGATGTATATATACACGTACTTACATACATACCTATATAAATATATTTTTCTTTATATCTTGCTAAAAGTGATTCATTCTTTTTTTTTACAAATTAATGAAAATGTGTAAATTGGGTAAAAATGGTAGGACTCATATTTTTTTTAAGAATTAATTATTATCTTTATAGATTAAACTACTTTTAACAAGATATATAAAATAAAAAATAAGTCATTTTTAATGGGACAGAGGAAATATTAATTTTAGTTAGTACATTTCCATGTTTATACGTGTTTGTGGTAATCTAAATACCAACGATATTCATATATAGAAGGTAAATATTAGCTGAACTTTATTCATCAATCTAAAAGGTAAATTATGATTGGGTTTACATCAATCTTGTGCTTAAATATGTTTTTCGTTGGAGACGATGAACTCACGTCAACTTGAAATGCTGCGTTTAGACTTTCATGATTAATAATCATAACACAAACATGCTTCTGAATATTTTATTTAAGTACTAAAACTCAATATTGTACATTTGAATTCCTTTCTCTTTGCGTCTAGAAGCTTGAAATTAACGTGGTTACTTAATTCGTAACAATATTTAATTTCAAACACAAACAAATTCTACCAATTTATCCGTAATTAAATATTCAATATACTCAAGAGTCAAGATGCTCCTGCAACATCCAAACTCCGCGGGTCGGATCCGGATAGGATCTGGCCGCGGGTCAGCTTTGGGCTTGGGCTTGAGCTGATGCTTTCGCTAAGGCTGCTCCTTTTTAGAATGTTTTGCTGTTTATTTAAAACAGCCCATTGTAGGATGTTACTGTCTTTTAAAAAAATAATAAAAAAAATCTTAATTTGGTTTTTGATGTTTTAATCGTAATTTCAGAATTAATTAAGTTTATTAATTCGATTAATAAATTATTATTATTGAAGTAATAATAGTAAATGTATATTCGTAAGAATCTAACTAGAAATCAACCAGTATTAATTAATTATTTTGTCATTTCTTCTCAAAGCTGATCAAAACGCGTCAGAGTTATCACTTTCGAGATCACGCGTTCTTTATGTTGGTCATTATGGCTGATAGAATCTGTTGATATAACTGGTACCACTGCTATCACGTGGTAATATCTCAAAGTTGACTCATTATATCGTTGCTGTCAGCGCTGATCGGCACACACTCTTGACTTGTAATGACCCAGATGACTCTCTAAGACTAGGCATGTCAATCACATAATAAAGACTTAAAAGAGACATACATTGTACAAAAGGATAATAGGAGATTGATTTAGAGACTCGCCTCTCACATAGGAAAAACATCATCAGTCCCGGCGATTCAGTGGTAAATTAATCTACTAATGCATGACATATTCCACATCAAGTGTACAATTATGAAAGAATTCAAATATTGGGATATAAAATGCTATGATCCCTTATAAATATAAATCATTACTTATATTTATACATTAAAAAAAATTACTCATACATGCAGCACTATTGCAACTTAGGGGGGTGTATTCGTTGTGGATTTCCACATACTTTAAAAAGTCCATGGAATTTAAATTCCATGGAATTCACATAGATTCCAAACGACTTTCAAAGAATTCGTGGTTGGATTTCACCCCGATTTTCACTGATTTTCGAAGACTTTACGGGATAATTTTGGAATTGAATTCCATGAAACCAGCGCCCGCTAGAAGAGACTCAGCGCCCGCGGAGTCTCAGCACCCGCTGGAAACCCAACGACCGCTGACTGGAAACCCAGGGCGTTAGTGCTGATAAAGGTGTTGAGTGGGAAAACAAATACTGGGAAGCTGCTGACGAACTTGCTTACAAGGAACTATGAATTTTCAATTTTCTGTGTGATTACATGATTATCTGTGAAGCATCATATCTTTAGTTTGAAACTATCTACTTTACGAATCATAACAAAATCATTGAAACGTACATCTTAGTTATATGAACACGTATCTGTCGTGCTTCCTGATACAGAAGCTATGTAGCACACATGATCAGTGAAATGTCTTATTTCCTGATGAGTTATACAGAAGCTATGTAACGGAGCAAGGGCTGGACACTCTCAACGATTGCTGAGTTCCAGCGCTCGCTGGCTTCTTGGCCGCGGGCGCTGGAACTCAGCGCTCGCTTAAAATTTCATGGATTTCAATTCTCGTGGTTCTTGGCCGGATTTCGTCGTGTGTATTTTTTGGATGAAATCCATAAAAGTCATTCCAGATTTTAAGTCAATGGAATAACGAATATACCTAGATTTGTATGGATTTTAAAAAGTCTTGAACGAATACACCCAGATTTATATGGACTTTTAAAAGTCTTGAACGAATACACCCAGATTTCTGCAGACTTTTAAAAGTCTTGAACGAATACACCCAGACTTTTAAAATCCATAGAAATCCATCAAATTCCACAACGAATACACCCCCTTAGTATCATTATATGACTATATCTAGAATCTAGTTTATTTCTCCCTTTGTCCTTCTTTAAGCTTAGTTTGTTTTTATTTCTTTTAATAGAATTATTTACGCTAATAAAATTATAGCATAAAAATCGAACTTAATTAGGATATATAATTAAAAAAAGAAAACAAGTCAAAATTAAAGGGACGAAGGGGGTGTGTTACGTCTCATTGTCTCATCCCTTCAAGTTTATTTTCATTGTCAATTTGTCATTAATTAAACTTTTATCCTTTAATTTTTTTTTTTGAAAAACTCGTACGTATTCAGTATTTGTGTCTTTCTTTTTTTAAATAATGAAATAAAGATTAAAAGAATTTGAACAAATTAACAGAACCCCATGTGCACGTGAACAAGAAATAAAGAAGAAACCAAAATCTGCTTTGTTTCTTTCCAACATTCTTGCCGGCTGCAACAATCTCTGCATTCTCGCCGGCTGCAACAATCTCTGCATGCAAAATTTGTGTTCTTATTTTTGGTACGACGCCGTATTGTGAACAGGCTCTCATCCCTTTTTATTTAATTTAATAGTGATTTTATCTCACTAACACAATACTATACTGCACTATATAAAAGATTCCTACATCTATAAGGAAACAAAATGATTAGCTGACACAAACTAAAACACTAACTTGATTTCTAAAACATAGTTTAATTATTTTGCCAAATCTTAAAAATATAATACTACTATATAGGACAAAGTCGTATTATATAGAGTATTAAAAAGTACTCATATACTATAAATTATATACTCCCTTTTGCCCGCGAATCTTGAGACAATTCTTTTTGGCAAGGAAATTAAGAAAACAGTATTTAGTGTGTTAAGTGTGATAGGTGAAAAAATGAATAAAGAGAATTTTTTTTGCCATATAAGAAAATGATTCAAGATTCGTGAGACGGCAAAAAAGGAAAGTGACTCAAGATTCGTGGAACGGGAGGAGTATATATTTAGGATTTTTTTACCGTTATGTCAAGCATTAGTTGAATTTACGTACACTGATGTTCGACCAGTAATGCTGGAGTCGCAATTGACAAATATCGAGTATTGGTGCATTTTCTGAGGATATGTTTGACTACGTACTAATGCTCAATTGCTCGATTCGCAGTGGTTGAGCATGTGGAGTTAGTATTGATGTTTTTACTACTATTGCTCGACTTGCAGAGGTCGAGCATTAATGTATTTACTACAAATACACTAATATTCAATATATTTGACTCGCAATGGTCGAACATGTTGAGCATTAGTGCATTATTTACCACTAATGTTCGACATGCATGCTCGACTTGCATTAGTCGAATATGTGGAGAAAAGTTTGCGATTAAAATAACGACAACTTTATTCTTTCAAGCTCAGACAGTTTATAATTCCTTTTTATTAATAAGTATATTTTTTAGTTGATATAAAAACAGCCATTAACCCCTTTATTCCTCCACATGATAATGGATGATCAAACACTTAACAATCAATTCCTGCCAAATAGATCGCAATCTCGATTATGGGTTGATTGATTAGTGGAAATTGTGTCGCTTAGTTACTTAACGGAAATATTATTAATGCGTCTCAAACAGTAATTCAACATATATATGCAACAAAAGAGACATCAAAACTTTATTATGTGTATAAATTCAGTGCCTAGCTCATACTCACAAATTATAACTACAAAATCCCACATGAAAAACAAGGAAGGAATCCACCACCGCCACTACTCCGACGACGCCGGCGGCGGCGGCGGAGGCAAGAAGAGCGCGCGTTTCACCCTCCCCGACGTCGACAGCCCCGCCTCCGCGGCGGAGGACTACGTCGAGATCACCCTCGACCTGCACGAGGACTCGGTGGCGGTGCACAGCGTCACGGCGGCGGGCGGCGGCGCGGTGGAGGACCCCGAGCTGAAAATCCTGGCGAAGGGGCTGGAAAAGAAGTCCTCATTCGGCTCAACGGCGGCGCGGAGCGCTTCAACGAGAATCCGGCAAGAGTTGAAGCGCCTGGCGTCGCTGACGCGCCACCCGCAGCCGGTGAAGAGGCTCGACCGGACCAAGTCCGCCGCCGCGCAGGCTCTCAAGGGGCTCAAGTTCATCAGCAAGGCCGACGGCGGCGCCGCCTGGAGCGCGGTGGAGAAGCGCTTCCACGAGCTCACTTCCACCGCGGCTAATGGGATGCTGCCGCGCTCGCTCTTCGGCGAATGCATTGGTAATTAAAAATTAAAATCCTTAATCAAATTCCGAACTACCAATACCTACATTACTTGTGATTCACTCTTCCACTCGATTTATTTATGCAATGCAATGTGATGTTGTGTGTATATTAGGGATGAAGGGGTCGAAGGAGTTCGCCGGCGAGCTCTTCGACGCGCTTTCGCGGCGGAGGAATATCTCCGGCGACTCCATCACGAGAGAGCAGCTGAAGGATTTCTGGGATCAGATCGCCGATCAGAGCTTCGATTCTCGCCTCAAAACTTTTTTTGACATGTAATTTATTTAACCTTGGATTAATCATTGATCATCATCATTATTTCCAATCACAAGCACATATATATATTATATACATTTTGAATTCCTGAATGCAGGGTTGATAAAGATGCAGATGGCCGAATCACTGAAGATGAAGTGAGAGAGGTATTTGATAGTTGATACCACACACACACTTAATTTCTCTCTCTAGATCTCTGAGTGCCTCTCTCTCTCTTATATATATGCAGATTATAACACTGAGTGCATCAGCAAACAGGCTATCCAACATCCAGAAGCAGGCAGATGAATATGCAAGATTAATCATGGAAGAATTAGACCCCGCCAATCTCGGTTACATCATGGTACAACCCATTTAATCTCAGGTGTTATGGTCGGAAAATACCTAAAATTTTTCCTATTTTCTTATTTATGTAATAATCTTATTTTTGTGCAACAAAATACATAGATTTAAGATAGGTTATGAATCGTCGTATGGCGGCCAATTTCGCTCAAATCCAATTTTCATGTCGCAGTGAAAAATTGCAAATCATGGGATTGTTCAGATTGAATTTGGACGAAATCAATCTTAAATTCATGTATTTACAAAAAAAGAAGAGAAAAAAGATCATGATATAAATTTGAGAATTTGCAAATATTAAGTATTTTTCGACAATAACTCCTTTAATCGTATCCAATTCAATAAATCGAAATAATTAAAGAATGATGATGATGATGAATATTCAGATAGAAAACTTGGAGACGCTGCTGCTGCAAGGGCCGGTGCAGACGGGGGGCGGGGAGAGCCGGAACCTGAGCAAAATGCTGAGCGAGAAGCTGAGGCCGACGGAGGAGCACGCGCTGCGGCGCTTGTACAGCGACGCCGGGTATTTTGTGGCGGACAATTGGCGGAGGGTGTGGGTGATGGCGCTGTGGATTGGAGCAATGGCGGCGCTCTTCGCCTACAAATACGCGCAGTACAGAAACAAGGCGGCGTTTGAGGTGATGGGCCACTGCGTGTGCGCCGCCAAGGGCGCGGCGGAGACGCTGAAGCTCAACATGGCGTTGATTCTGCTGCCGATGTGCCGCAACACCATTACTTGGCTGAGGAACAGGACTAGATTAGGAATAGTGGTTCCCTTTGATGACAATATCAATTTCCATAAGGTCAGATTTTTTTTTTATTCTTCTTTTAGTTTGGTTAATTTGGTAAAATGTGTCGAGTAATTTTCTCGCTGGGTTGGAGATGATTGATAGAAGGGGTATAATTGGTTATAAATATATGAACTTAAATTTTGGTTTTTAATTAAAAAATACTTTTTTTTTTCATTTTTTGAAATTTATTTCAATTTCAAAAATTGGTTTAGCTAATAACTTGATTGTCTGAAATTCGATGGACAATTTAAAGGTACGGTTGGAAAGTTCTTGACGTTATCTTCAAATTGTCTGTCAAAATTCAGACAATCAAGTTTATTGGCCGACGAACTTTTGAAGCTAGGTCAAATTCCAAAAAATTAAAAGTTTATGCATTTTTTGAGACAAAAAATAAATTTGTTTAAAAATCAAAATTTAGGTATAGTTTGTGTATTTATAAACAATTAATCCTTGATATAATAATAGTCCTATGAAGGGTTAATTTTTAGAAATGACGCATTTTTTACTCGAATTTGTAATTTTCACAATATATATATATATATATATACACACACGCATTTGCAATCATAAACTTTTAAATTTTTTTATAATTACAATATCTCCAAATTTGTAGAGTACAAATTTTGTTGCTCAATTGAAAAAAAAGAAATTAAAAAATAATGCAGTATTGTCACTACAAAAAAAAGTTTCCACTAGTGACATGAGGCTTGATAACTAATATTCATGTCACAAAAATTAGTGGTGTTTGAAAATTTAACTATTAGTGATTATAGCTACATCATCACATGTCACTAATTTTTATGACACACATAATAGTTACCAAACCTCATATCACTAGTGGAATATTGCAGTGTGTTTAATTATTCTTCATATTATTAAAATGTTCATGAAAGGACCAACTAAGACCATAGTACAATTATTCCTATTTTATATTTGGACAATCATGCATGTTGAATAAAGTCTTGGGTGACATAGGCCCTTATCATTTTTCCCATTGTGCTAATCAACTTTGGGAAAGGCTAAATTATTTAGAACTTAATTCCAATGTAGTAGGTAGGCGTGGTCCTACTAACCAAATTATACTATACTAGTACATTTTAATACATACACATGTTCTTTTCTCTAGCTAGATTATGTCAAACTTATCTTGATGTTAAATAAAAAATTGAAGAAGCAAGAGTACTGTTTAATTATATTAGAGAATAGTTTGAATGAGACTTCGTATGAATAAGTCAGTATATATACTTGAATAATCATTTAAATTTGGGTTCAAATTCTAGTTTGGGTAAAAATTTCACCAATTAGCTGAATTGTTGCTATTAATGCATTACAAGTAGTTTATTCAACACTATATGCTGACTTATTCGTTATTTTTATTTCTCACGAGAATATATAGTCGTTCTCACTGTAACCTAACTCAAATGTATAGGTGATTGCCGTAGCGATTGGAATAGGTGTCGGAATACACGGGATAAGCCATCTGAGCTGCGATTTTCCCCGACTCCTCCATGCGAGCTCGGGGGAGTACAAGAAGATGGAGCAATACTTTGGAAATGATCAGCCAAAGAGTTATTGGCATTATGTGAAAGGATTTGAAGGTGTGACAGGGATTGTGATGGTGGTTTTAATGGGCATAGCATTCACACTTGCATCACCTATGTTTAGAAGGAACAAAGTGCATCTACCAAGGCCTTTAGACAAACTCGCAGGCTTCAATGCATTTTGGTATTCACACCACTTATTCATAGTTGTGTATACCCTCCTCATTCTTCATGGAATCCACCTATATCTCACCCACAAATGGTACAACAAAACTGTGAGTTCTTCTTCACCCTTTCTCTCCTACTTTCATTTCATTTATGAGTTAGAGGGTTTTCTAAGATTGATCTAGAAATTAGAACGAAAATTTTCGAACTTGCAAACGTAGCACTAGCTAATTAATAATCGTAATGGATACGCAAGATAATTTCTCGGCCCCATTTTAAGCGTTTCGAGTTTACTCGAAATTAAAATAGGCAGAAAATTAAATTTTCGGGCTTACAGAAATAAGACACTAATTAAAATAAGTCGAGAATAATCATGCTGATGCATTACTCATTAATTAGTGTCCTATTTTTATAAGTCTAAAATTTATTATCCTAATTTTCAAATCATTCTAAGTTACTATTGTCCTAAAAAATCCTCCAACTCTATATGTACACTGTAGATATGATCATTTGCATTATAAAAGGGAGAGGAGACATATATATATATATATATATATATATATATATATATATATATATATATTGGTTTTTATAGAAAATCGACCTAAATATATATGAACAAATTATATATTGAAATGGCAGACATGGATGTATCTGGCCATTCCAATCTCAATTTATGCTGCAGAGAGATTGATCAGAGCCTTCAGATCCAGCATCAAGCCTGTCAAGATCCTTAAGGTATTTATAGCATCAAATTTCATAATTTTTTTGTTAAAGTTTCGGATATATAATATACTCCCTCCATCCACACACACACACAAATCTTAGAAAGGGCGACACTGGTTTTAATAAAAAAATGGTTGAGCGTATTATAGATAGAGAAAATGTCCCACTTGAAATGTAGTGTTAATAATAATAATAATAATAATTAATCGTATTGTGAATGGAGAAAAGGGATCAGACCACCATGCGGTAGAAAATATAAAAAAATAGAAATTTTTGTGGAACAAAACTAAATTATTTTTTGTGAAGGGATGGAATATATTTTTTATATGTGAATTTTGTTTTGTATAGTATTTATGGGCATGCATGAATTATTTAATTTGTGGATGAAGGTGGCTGTGTATCCTGGGAATGTGCTATCATTACACATGTCTAAGCCTCAAGGATTCAAATATAAAAGTGGACAATACATTTTTGTCAACTGCGCAGCTGTTTCTCCATTCGAATGGTATGTCTTAATTACTAAAAAACCAGTTTAAATTCCGAAATTTTAATCATTTAACTTGTTATTATTATGTGGGATATGATGTGTACCTTTATGCAACGAAAATGAGATAAAAATGTCATTTCATATGGGATCTCATCTAGATGTTGTAATAGTATATAAATAAATTATTGTTAAAGATCAAACTCACCAAACTTTTGTATATATCCATAGTAGTATTAAATTTAGAGGATTATATTCTAGATTATCATGAACTAACAGGTAATTGCACATGTGTAATGAAGTATTGTTTGACAACCTGTAAATAATTAGTTGATTAATTAATGTTGTCTTAATTAGGATAATTAAATTACTTAATTATTTGCAGGCACCCTTTTTCGATAACCTCAGCTCCTAGAGAAGATTATCTGAGTGTTCACATTCGGACACTTGGTGACTGGACCAGACAACTCAAGACTGTATTCTCAGAGGTAATTAATTCACTCTTTAAATTTATCGTATTTTATATGTATAAAATAGTTAATATATTTATGTTGATAATATTATATTTATAACAAATAAATACATACATAAATAAGTAATATCGATTTACATAAATAAGTGATATCAACTTTACTAAACTATACGCTTGAATAGAATCAGAGGGTTTTTTAGGACAATAATTTAGGTTGATTTGAAAATTAGGACAATAACTTACAGACTTGTAAAAATAGGATACTAATTAATAAGTGTTGCACCCGTAGAACATTTCTCGGCCAATTATCGAATTTTCGGACTTTCCTGCATGGACCAAGCACATGACATCCTATCTTGAGCTATAAAATTGATGTGTTTGCCACATAATCAACCCCTCAGTGCAGATTGTCATGTGCTTGGTCTGCGCAAAAAAGTCCCAAAATTCAATAATTGGCCCATAAATGTGTTGCGGATACAACGCTTATTAATTAGTATCCTATTTTTACAAGTCCGAAAGTTATGGTCCTAATTTCCAAATCAACCTAATTTATTGTCCTAAAAAATCATCTGACTCCACTTGAATATATATACTCCCTCCATCTTCAAATAAGTGTCATAATATAGAATTTTTTTTTGTCCCTTTTTAAGTGTCATATTGTGGAATTTTAGAGTGAAATTGAGCTAAACTTCCAATTCTACTCATGTCTTAATGTTATAATTAAATGAAACCTTGAAGTTAGGAAATATAACTAAGGGTATGCATGTAAAATTATACTCTTTCTTGGTATGTGTAATTTTGTGTCATATGACACTTATTTAAAGATGGAGGGAGTACGTAAATAACGACGTATTTTATGATATCCGCGCAAAATATGAAAATAAATACCACGTGTAATGGTTATATACAAAATTATTTGAAATTATTCAAAAATTCTGCAATAATGAGAGACATTTAATCTGCTTGGTTTTTTTTTTTTTTTTGTCTTGTTTCGGTGAGGAATCCAGCAAATTCTTAGATTATTATTGTGAGATATTCCAAGATTGGTGTACCAATTATTTTATTTATTCAATTTGTGTACAATTGTTTGTTTGGAATTTAAACGTGTATATTATGTTTATTCTTTTGTTAGGTATGTCAGCCTCCACCCACAGGAAAAAGTGGGCTTCTCAGAGCTGACTTCTTGCAAGGAGAAAATAATCCCAAGTAAGGCCGTTTCCTTAATCATTTGTATAATTATTAAAAAAAATAGAATAAAATATAATTTACTATTTTTTATGACACATGGGCTCTAGATGTATCTTACCCCCTCCGTCCATCAAACATCTTACTAAAGAAGGGTGGCATGGGTTTTAATAGAAGTTAGTTGTGTGTTTGATGAGTGGATCCCACAAAAAATAAAGATTGTAAATGTAATAGTTAGTTGAATTGTTTTCAAAAATAGGTTAGGAAGATGTTCTAGGGACGGACCAAAATGAAAGAGAGGAAGTATTTAAGGAACGGAAGAAGTAATACAAATATATATTATTATCCTATAAGTTTAGAATAAAATAATTGCACCAAAATACACGAATATAAATGTGACTACTCTGCAGTTTCCCTAGAGTACTAATCGACGGTCCTTATGGAGCTCCAACACAAGATTACAAAGACTACGATGTGGTCTTACTAGTAGGGCTCGGGATCGGGGCGACCCCGATGATCAGCGTGGTGAAAGACATCGTCAACAACATAAAAGCAATAGATGAGGAAGAGAATGCGATGGAGGAGGGAAGTGGGGGCGGACCCGAGCCCGCCCCCACGTTCTCCTCCCCGATGCATAGAAGAAAAACGGGATCGGGGAGTGAGAAACACGACTTTAAGACAAGAAGGGCTTACTTCTATTGGGTGACTAGAGAGCAAGGTTCATTCGATTGGTTCAAGGGTGTGATGAATGAGGTTGCTGAAATGGATCATAAAGGAGTGATTGAAATGCACAATTATTGCACAAGTGTGTATGAAGAAGGGGATGCTCGATCTGCCCTAATTGCTATGCTTCAATCAATCAATCATGCTAAAAATGGAGTCGACATTGTATCGGGGACTAGGGTTAAGTCGCATTTTGCTAAGCCCAATTGGAGGACGGTCTACAAGAGAATTGCTCTCAATCATCCAAATTCAAGAGTTGGTAAGTTTCTATATACATATATTATTTCATTATATATGTTGTCATTTACAAGTAAATGAAATTGTTAGCTCAAACATGCATACTAATTAATAGGGCATTCGGCTAAGCTTATGTTAAAGAGCTCATAAGATATTTCAAAAATTTATACGATGTAATTTTTTACAAGCTTATAAGTTAGAGAGAGAAAAACGAAAATAGATGAGCTTGGGATAATATGATGAAAATAACAAATTGTAATTGAATAATATTTATAAAATACATAGTACTATAAAACTATGAAAAAATAAGTTCTGGTAGATAAACTTATATTTTGAGGAACTTATAAGTTTTTAGAGCTTATTTTTAGAGCTTAAGCTATTTAGGTAATTTAAATACTTTGAAGAAGCTTATAAGCTCTTAAACAACTTATAAGCTATTTTAAAGAGCTTATAAGTTCAGTCAAACACCCTCTAATTAGTCTCTATATATCTTGGCGTATGTCATATCATCGTTTAAGAATATGAATGTGTTGTTATTACCAAAACTACTTCATTTTATTTGTCAAAAATTATAGTTTATAAATCCATAATAGTAGTTTTTTTTTTCTTCTTATAAAGTAATTTTGATAATAGTTTATTATCATATTTCCTAAGATTTGTTTGTGATAATAATCACTTTCATTATATATCACTTCCCATAATTAAAAGTAAAGTTGGTAGAGACATGTGGTGGTGGTAGTGCTTTTTCTCTCTCATGGTGATTGCAATTATTTCACCAAATGAAGTGAAGTATCAACACATGCAATACACGATAGATATGCATTTATTCATTCAAACACGCAATTATTTTGCATCGTACGTCGATTATAACATGCACGTCGTTGTGTAAACCAGCTAATGGTCATTGAAAGGTAAAATCATACTATCATTTATTCCCTCCGTCCCACGAAGCATGACACAGTTACTTTTCTGGTCTGTCCCACGAAGCATGACACGTTTTTAAAAATAGCAAAAAATTTATTCTTTATTCACTTTTTCACTTTTTCACCTACCACACTTAACACACAAAATACCAATTTTTTAATTTTCGTGCCGAAAAGAACTGTATCATGCTTCATGGAACAGAGGGAGTAATTATCACTTAATTAATTAAGAAAAATAATTTGTCGACCATTTTTTTGCAGGAGTGTTTTATTGTGGGGCACCACCACCTGTGGCAGAACTAAGAAACCTAGCTTGTGATTTCTCTCACAAGACCTCAACCAAATTCGAGTTCCACAAAGAAAACTTTTGACATTTTAGTGGACAAGTTTCGTTGTGAAGATGTCCCAATTTGGTGGACCAAACCAACCCACAATAAGAGGAGATTATTTTTCGAGAAATTTTAATTTTATTTTTGGAATTTTTTAATTTTGTTCTTCTTTAGTAAGTAAATATAGTAGGAGGTTATTTTGCTTGAATCGAATGAGCAAAAGATAGTTCGTGGGGTCTAATTTGATTACTATTATATTTGTCTTTGTTGATATTTGGAAGATAATGATTGATAGTGGTGTTAAGTAATGGGGTTAGTGGTTCCCCACCCACCTCAATTATAAATGTATATTTGTGTAATTTTAGTTGCATGTTGTTTAAAAATAAAATCTTTTCTTTTTGGTTTTGGCCTTTTGACATTTTTAATGCCGTAGGGTTTGTTGAGATTTCATTGGATTCCTAAAAATCAGCATTTAGGAATGTTACCATGTTGCTGATATATTTATGTACTTTTTAAGATCTTGTGTTGGGAATTACGAAATGGTGAACGATTTCACACGTTACTAGCAACAAATTGCCTTCTTGTAAACCAATTGGTATAAAACAATTTGCTTTAGCTTAAAATATAACGTCAAACGATTATACAAAATCTTTCTATTGGGAAATTGAGCTTCTCTTTTGAATTCGCTCTTCAGGCTTGACTTTTGTAACGTACTTCTCAAATTTGACGAGCCTTGATCTCAATGTTGTTATAAGTCACAGACCAACATTCGCATTTGTGTATAATATAAATCAAAATTTGTGGCACTGACTGCTATTGTTAAAATAATAAAAGTAGTCACTCACAAACAATAATTACTTTTAGTGTAGTGGGAAGCGCTTGAGGTCTTAACAATTGGTTTCAGCTCTAAGTCTCTTATTTAACCTGTAACCATATTTAATATCATTAATAAATATTTTAATTATTAGATTGAGCCCAAATATAAAATGCATAAAATTATCCACATCAATGATTAATATTAAAATTATGCAATCATATAATACTGTTAAAATTATGCAATCATATAATAAGATTAAGATCATCCTATGATATATCTAGTATCTAGTTGAAAATTTTGTTTCTTTTATTTGAATTAGAATTATGAGAGATATCTAAATATAATCAAATAAGTAATCTGCACGCAGGCGAGACCTCTACACCACACACAGGTGGAAAATAATCGCATGTAGGTCTTTAAATTTCTTTATTTAATACTGTTAATTTATCAAAATAAATAAATAATCGCAGGTAGATTGAACCCAAGACTTCTCGCAAAGGAGAGTCTTTTAAGTATCTCAGCTTTGCCACTTGAGCTAGGCGTTATTGGCTCAAAATTTCATTTCTTAAGAGATCATTTTTCATTTTCAAAATATGATAGATTGTTCAAAATATGTGATAATGTCAAACTTTTGGCTAACAAACGGGGCAGTTTTCAACTAATTAACTTCACACGCAAAAAAACAATGCGCTTTCCAAATTAAACAAGCGCGTTAGTGCAATACAGAGTGACAAGAAAATTGTGGGTGTGAGTTTCATGTATATAATATGAGTGCAGTACAGCGTGATAAGAAAGGACAAATTAAAAGGCAAAGACCACAAAAGAAATTGCAAGAATTAGGAAACTACCACGTGGTGATAATGCTCCAACCCCGGTACGATGATAGGAGTGAGCAAAATATTCGAAATCCGAACATCTAACCCGAATCAAATTAAAATTTAAAATTTGGTTCAGATTTTTTGAATTTTCGGATTGAATTTTAAGTAAATTTCAGATCAGATAGGATTGACACTTTTAAAATCCGAAAAATTCCAAATTATATTTATAATATTATATATTATATATTATATATAACTATATATAATTATTAGTTTTTAAATAGTTAAATATTTCTAAATTATAACCCTATACTCTCATCTTGGATTATTATAATTAATAATTTGATTAATTATTGATTATAATCACATACAAAATAGATAGTTCCCGATTTAAAAAAAAAAATCAATAATATAAGATGTACTCCCTCTGTCTCACTCTAATAAGCTCACTTCTTTTGGTCACCAAGATTAAGAAACTTACTTTTTATGAAGAAAATGGTGTGATCCACACTAATTAAGTACATTTTTTTAATATTCAAAATGGCAAACGAACCTATTTCAGTGGGATGTCTCAAAAAGAAAAACGAACCTATTAGAATAGAACGGATGGAGTAATTGATAATACGAAAATAATTTGAAATTCAAAATGACATTTATCCATAAATACTCATAACATCGAAGAAATTAAAGAATAGTATTTTCTTCTCTTTTTTTTTGTATGTTTAGCGATTAGAAATTTTCTTCTCTTACATTTACTTTGTATGTGCAGACAGTTTCATTTTGGTATTTTCAAAATTCACTTCAGGAAACAAAAGAAATTTTTGAAACAAACATGGGATCCAATTGATCATCGTATATTTAGCAACCTTTATCAATTTATGAAACAACAAATGAAACTTGTCCATTTTTTACTATTTTTTTGAGACAGTAAACTTGTCTATTTTTACTCGGACATTTGTAGTAAATGGATGAGAAGATTACCTTATAATAAGAGCTGGTAACATGTTCGGCTATGCATCAGGCATCTCTTGCTACTTCTTCCTTTTTAATCTCTGGAAATTGGGCTTTATTGGTTGGGTGAATACCGAGCCTTGATCTTCGCTGTCAGTGGTCCTATACGGTATCAGGGGCTTCTTTACCGGCCCACAAACATCAGCAGAAAAACTGCATGAGATTGTAGGCGAAGCTGCTTTCCTTTTTAGCTGCTTGGGGACTTCCAGTCGCTCGAGGATTCTTGAAGTTTTCTCATCCAGTTGCCTGCTACTTTGTGATGGCGATGCAACGACCGGTTGATCTAGCTTTGTGTTTGCAATGCATGTTGGAGAATGCATGCTGCCAAGCTCAGTGACAATAAGTTGCTCCCATTCTTCTGCTAGAGATGGACGGCTTCTGTTTTCTCCTAGTTTAGTATCGGATTCTGGTGGTTCGTCTCCTGTAACAACGTTGCCTGCTGCCGGCTTTGATGGTTGAAGCTCAGAGCTCTGCACGTTGAAGTCTGAAGTTGAGATTTGTTCCTTGCGTTGTGGAAGTATTGCCCTGCATGTGTAAGTAGGTAATGCTTTAGATGCTGTAAAAGCCAGACAATACATCAAAAGAGCCAGCCATGGTAGATTGAGCTAATCATCATTAATGTGGAATAAACCAAAATGAGAGGATCAAAGTTGAAAGGATCCAAGATTTCTATCATATATCAAGAAGTAAAATCAATGATTGATGATTGTGTCCCTAAATTATGACAAGCTGGTCCGAAATGAGCCTAGAATCAAACATTAGGCAAAATGGTAGAGAAAGAAGCATTACTAAGAGAAAATCAAACAAGATTAGAATATATGTACCCAAATTGTAGGCTCTCTTTAACAAGCATGTTTAACTTTTTATGGAAACCTCTCTCGTGTTGGACTGGATTGTAGTCGCTCACTTCCACCTGGGAACAAAATTGAATATCAGTATAATTGCAAAACGGAAAAAATGATAATTTTTTTTATGAAATATGGTAAGATCACCCAAAAGAATCAGCTGAGTTATGAGAGATCAGACAATTACTAGTGAGGATGGATAGGTTTAGTGCTTAGATACTCTAATGCTTGCATTGTGAATTTTTTACCATACTGGTGTAGCCTATGCATCTTACAGTCTTCTACGAACTAAAATAGAAATAAGAAACCAAAAAGTGCAATTGCATGTGGATGAAATAGTGATCAAAGAGTATAGATACCGAAGTCAACCTTTAGCAAAGAGGCTCGGACTGCGCTTTCCATCTCTTCAAGTACAGAAGAGCTAGTGAGGTGATTATAAGCAAGCATGGGCAACAACTCTTCTGATGCTGAAAGCCTCTACAGATTTACAAAATTGACAAGAATATTGATTAGAAGCAGAGAAAAGAAGAGAAGGTTAGGTCAGCTTTCTAGGATATGGAATGTTAAAGTCTAGCAACAGATATAGAAGGGGCTTCAAAACCAAATTTACAGTCAAGACTTTCTATAGAAACAATAACAGTTTATCAAGACTTTCTATAGAAACAATCTCTGCCGCTTTAATGGGGAGCTTACAAACAGGTAGCTTAGAAAAAATTGAAGCAAATAGATGAAAAAGGTAATATGGATATCCACACTTTACCCTCAGAAGCATCAGCCCTTTGTCCGAAGGTAGAAGAATATAAAAGAACCGGAATGAAGTATCTGTTGCAGTTTCAATGTTACAAGTAGAAGAGCAAACCAGACCCTGATCAAGGGATTTTAGAACTCTACACACGACTTGAAAGACTGCAATCAATAATATAAGTGAGAGATGAATCAGTCCTAGCATATAAAAATAGTCGCAACAACACTGACAGGCATAATATCTAAACAAGATCAAGAGATCCTTTGCACACACGTTGGCAATTTAGCTCTGAGTTGTTACTCTCATCTGAATTGAGAGAAGTTGGAGTAACATAATACGCAGCACCCATTATTAACCCTGTCAAGAGAAAATGCACCAATTTAGAACTGGAAGGTGTGAATCGAAGTTTTTCAGCAGCTGGTTTCCTGGATATTGAGTATTGAAGCTAGGGAGTAGGGTTTATAGATGAGACAAAAAAGGGACTCAAATGCCGGTGATCTGCTGCAGTTATTAACATTTTAGTAGCACAGAAACCTACAAAAAGAAGAGTTCTTCAAATTTATCTCATGCAAAACAAACTTCACAATGCAGAACAAATGCCACAAACAAAAACAATAGAGATTGCATGGGAACATAAAACCATTGGGACTAGTCCACATGAAAAGAAACATTAGAATAAATGCAAGTACAAGATGCAAATCAAGGTTGCATTTATGGCAATGTCCATGAGGCTTATGGAATTGGAGCTTCATATACAGCTAAATACGATAAACCTAATACTTGATAGCATAAAATAATCACGGAAAACAAATATGCACCTTTTCCTAGATAAATATATACCTTCATCTAGTGATCCTAAGTTGGTCCTCTGAATGACATCAAAATCAATAGATGTAACTTTCTTCAGCTTTGGTCTGTCATAAAAAGAGGGCATGTATAGTATTGTTTGTTCACCAACCCTGACAGAGTTCTCATTTATATCTAAAGATCCAAGATTATCATGGGTTACGGGGCAATAATAAAACTTCTTGCTCTGATGCACACTTGAGTGATCCAACGGAATGCCATGACATCTGCATGTCTGCAGAAATAGAATACACTAAGAAAAGTAATATTCATTTCATATTCAAGTGAAAGCACTGCTGGTGGAAGCAAGCATGTACCGAATATGACGTAAAATTAACTCTGTCTAAGACAATGATGTATAGAATGCATATCTGAAAAATGAGGTTTGTTTTACAAGTTCTTACACATTGTCAATCCAAATTATCACAAATAAGGATAACTATTCTTCTTTTTTAGGGTGTGGATTAGCTCGATAAGAAAGATTAAAAGAATACCAAACTACACAATTGAGTCCAAGCTACTTAAACTGAAGATTTGGAACCTCCTTAAGAAGATGGCTCTCTTTAGATATTACTTGATAGAAAGGGCTTTTCAACACCCTCAATAATCTAATAACAGGCATGTGTTAGAATTTAACGCCAGATTTTTGTGTTGTTGAGGTGTAAAAAAGCAGGAGCCATCGCAGGGATATTATTGCGATCAGATATGCACAAATATATTTATCCCTGCTTTTAACTGTATGCAAATTGCTGATAATATGCACACTATGTCAAAACTGAGCATGTAAGAATGCTCAGACAAAATGTCTAAAGAACCAGAATCACTTGAAGTTTGCATGCATGTATTTTATTCAATTAATGTATTAAATATCTGGCAACGATTGAACTTATCAAGTAGGGTTCCATAAATCACTTGAAGTTTGCATTTATTCAATTAATGTAGTGGATACCTGACAATAATTGAACTCATCAACTGTGGGGTTGAAAGACACACACAAGTTGCAGGATATCTGATTGCAGCTGCTCATTAAACTACTCTTGAAGATAAAATGGGCTTGTAGTGGTACATCTTTGTCATCCTTTAATTCCTGAAACCATCTTTTTCCTAGACCATACAATACCTGTAGACCTGAAAATATAATTTTGATAAACATATAAATTGAAAATAATGATATCTGAAGAGATCAATACTGAAAATAGAACTTTTTCAGTAAGTACTATCATACTCTAAATATTAACCTTCCTTTCCCTTTGAATACAAGATGTTCGCTGCCTAAAGTAATTGTGGATAAAATAAAGATCATTCTTTTAAATCTGCTCCAGCTAAACAAACTCCATAGATCTAGGGATATTAACCGAGATATGAGGAAATCAAGCAACACGTAGTGCATGATGAGCTGGTATAGTCATAGGTTTTAGAGTTACAGCTATAAAATCAAGATAGAAATTGCATCTTAATCAATGATCCGGTGAAACAGCAAATTGATATTTGTGTAAAATTCTGATTCATAATATTGAGAAGAGTGAGGAATTGTAATCTTCATTGCTAATCTTGTTTAAATCTGTAGTAATATTAAAACAGAACGTGTCATCTCTAAGCAGTGTAGAATTATGATTTAGAATCTGTATATTTTAGCCGTGCTTAACCTGGTACGCAGGTCTGAAATGAGCAGTTTGTTAGAGAACCAATCTGCTTAACAAATTGGTTGACATTCTCACTGTTGTTACTTAGTTGACTTGATGTTTGCTCCAACAAAATGAATTCTACCAAAACACACTTGTCAGCTGCATCCTGACAAGAAACTCACCAAAAAATCTTTAATTTACAATTATAAAACATGATCACTATCATCAGTGTATTGATCGGACAGCTGGAAATTCTCACTGTCAGAGCCTTCATTGTTACAGGATCCAAGGCACCAACAAGAGAAGAACTAATCAAAATCACTTTTCTTTTAACAGTTTTATCTTGGCCTCCCCAAGTGTATACAGTTTTTTCACTCAGAACATCTGCCAGCTTCAGGTCTGCGGCACATAATAAGAAAATACAAATAATCGCCGATATATCAGAATAGCTTACCCATAAAATATAGTCATGCGTGCTTATAACATGAGGATTCAGTGCAAGGGATGGGAATAAACTAATTACCCTTACATATGCCTTCAGAATCATTAGATTCAGGACAAAAAGTATCAAGAGGCAAATTATTCAGTGCACGATGAAGGTCGCGTAAGCTGAACTTTCCTTGGGGATTATATGCAATCTTCAGCTGTTTAAAGTAGAAGTTTTCACTACTTATCATCAGTCAATTTACTCTATGAATCCAAAATGAAGAAGTGACAATATTGATGTCCAGAGAAAAAGAAGAAAAAAAGGTAGACGAAGTTTAAGAACATAACGTTTCGGCATGCAGAAGTGCATAAATTATACAGCACATTTCAACTAATGCAAACAATTCCGTGTTCCTGAAATGGTGCCGGACTCAAATAAGATTGATGTTGCATAAAAACAAACATGTGTGGAGTTCCACATATTCCAATATTGATAGTATATAATTATCAAAATTGAATATTAAAGAAATGCTTGGCAAACGCCATCAAGTATTTGCCTTTTTAAGATTTTCATTTAACATTAGGACTGTATGATACTTGCGTTAAACAATGAAACACCATAAGGTGAATGTCATTGAATGCAGGTAACTGAAGTGAGCTTTATGCCATTATAGTAGCCATAGCAAAATGCAAATAACGCGACCACACGATTTGCATTTTTTGAGCTAAAATACCTCATCGGAACAAGTAATTCGGTTCCGCACGATATAGCACAGTCCAATCCGGTCAGGCAGAGGCTTCGAATTCGATTGAGTTCCGTCAACACAATAATCAACCTTCGGACTCGAAACTGCGTAGTAATTTGCAAGCTGCAACAATGACTGGCACGGTAGGGGGGAAAACAGTTAATTCCAAATCGAATTTAGTCAAAATCAAACGTTCCGAGCAATTTCTGAGTTATCTGATCTCTGGATTTAAGAAATATAAGATTCGGATGAAGAGAACATTTCTTTACAAAACAATCCTTCAAATTGACTTGTTCGAGCATAATGAACGTGCGTATTTGCATGTATTATCTCCATACCTGCTTCAGATCTCGAAGAACTGGAGGCGATAAGCTCCGCAAATCCAATACGAAGCAGAGCAGCACCATTTTGTCACTCAGTTTATTTTCCTTTTTGGCTAATAAATTTTGAGAGTGAGATTTCTCCGGATTTATTTATAAGAGTCGGAACTCGCAAGTTTTGGCGCGGAATACCGTGTACTAATTTTAATACTCCCTCCGTACACAAAAAATAATCCTAAATGTGTCGTTTCTAAAAGTGAACAACACGAATTTTAATAAAAATAATAATTGTATTGTGAATGGAGAAAAATGACCCACCATGTAATAAAGAGTTTTTAAAAATGGAAATGGACTAGTTTTTATAGACATCTCAAAATGACAAAAAAATATGAGTATTTTTTTTGGACGGATGAAGTATTATTTTAATTTTATTTTTTTTATGGAATAAATGACGTCTGGAAAATATCTATTTTCATAGAAGTATGTAGAAAATAAATCTAGATTGATTAAAATATCTCTCATGTAACACTCTTCATAAAATAAAGAGTTAATTAATAGTGTTTTATGTTTCGAATTTTCAATATTTTTCGTAAAATGTTTCGAACTTTCATTTTCTCTTAAAAGATCTCGAACTTTCAACTTTTTTCATAAAATGTCCCGCTATATAAAATTTGGTGACAGAAGATAACTTATCTCGTGCGAATGAAATATTTTGAAAATCTTCAATGTTAAAAAACTATATTAGGAACCACTGTTGGTGGAAAATGTTGAAAGTTCGAGATTTTTTGTCATCTTTCCATCACCGAATTTTGTATAGTGGGACATTTTATGGAAAAAATTGAAAATTTGAAATTTTTTAGAAGAAAATGAAAGTTCGAAATATTTTATAGAAAATACTGAAAGTTCGAAACATAAAACACTATTAACCCTAAAATAAATAGGACTTTTCAACACAATTTGCTGAAGAAAGAGTTGTATTGATCGAAATAATTAGCATTCTTTAATTTTTGAAATTAATGTTGGTAAGTGATAATTACAAGTACCAAAACACATTGTTATCAGTCGGTCAAGCCAGCTAGCATTATACTCATGACTGCATTGAAACTGATCTACAATTAATGCTTCAATCCGTCTTATAGTATGAACTTTTGAATAATAAATGCTAAAAAAAAAAAACTCTACGATGACGGAATTATGAATATAATAGGCACATTAAAAAATAAGGGAAATTATATGGAGCCATAATTATGGCTGCCATAATACCCTTGAAATTTTATGGAAACTATTTATGACTAAAATGTCCCTTTAAATATTTTTGGCATATATTTTATAATGGCTAAGTGTATTCAATACCTCCAATTTCCAAACATATCAAATCCACCGAAAATGAAAAGAACAAAACAACAAATAAATGGCTCCTTAAATTAACTTCTTGATCAAGTTTTCACATATATTAACTCTTCAAATTTTTGGATGTAGGTCTGAGCAGCATAAATGGCTTCATATAATTTCATCATCAATTATCATCATGTCAGTGATCCGATATATATATATATATATATATATTTCAAATTAAAATGAAATAAATATTTGAAATTATGTGTAGATTGTTATTTGTGTTAATTTTAGTGTTAAGATGATTAAAAAAATTATATTAATATTGATTATGAGCGTAGAGTGTTATTGTTAGTGTTAGTGTACATATTGTTAGTGAAGTGACCCGGGTTCGATCCCTCTTGGGAGCGAATTGGAGATCGGAGATATAAGGTGAATTTTGGTGAATGGAGAGATAAGGTGGTTCTTGGAGTGGGATGAGAAACTAATTACTAACATCTAACATGACTTTGCCCGATCAAAAAAAAAAAAAAAATTGGATAGTAGACAAATTTATATTTCAAATTAGATATTTGTACTTAAATACAAATAAAAACATAGCCTCGGTTTATTTCACACCAACTCGATGAGTCTAGTCATATTTATAAAATGAGACATTTTTAACATATAAATTAAGATGATTCAACATTTTTACCTATTAACACATCATATTATATATATATCTAACTCCTATAAAGAAAAATATAAAATATGATTGAAATTTTTTAAGAAATTATCTTGTTCTAGACTTGAAAGATCGTTGAATAAAACTTAGGAAATGGAAGATATATAAATAAAAAAAGTTTATGAAAAAAGAAGCATAAATGTGTTTAGTTTGGTGTGATTTCACAAATATAAAATATAACTAATTTTTTTTAAAAAAATTACCTTAGTTGAGAGATCACTGAAGAAACCTTAGAAAAAAAAAGATGAATTAAGAAAGGTTTTTTTTTTTTAAAGAATAAATTCACTGTGGTTTGTTGTGGTTTAAAAAATAGTATTATAATTCAATTTTTATTTGACAAAAAAAAAGAGAAGATGAAAAAAAAAATAGAAGAAAAGAAGCATAAATACATCAAAGAGGGATATCATTCGTTGAGAGAAATTATGAGAAAGCCTTTACCACTATGATGAGAAATAATTCACATTAATTACTCAATAAAATCCTGAATTTAAAAACGTAATTTCCAACTATGTGTAAAGTTTAATGGTTATTTTAGTTATTAAATAATTTTATAATGTAAATTAACTTTATATATTATTACGAGTGTTACACGTCATAATAAATAAATAAATATTTTCATACACAAACATAAATAAAAAGTTGTAAAATTTTAACGAAGAGAGAGAAAATAAAATATTTTAAATCTTTTTATAACTTATTAATTTTAAAACTATTTTTTGATAATTTTTATACTATATAAAGATATTATCACAGACATATATATTTAAAATGCATACTGAATATTTCTTTACAAATTAAATTTGACGATATTTAGAAAAGAAATAAAATTATCAGAGGGGGGGGGTATGGAGGGGAAAAACTCATTTTTTATAGTATATTATATAGATTTTCTAGTTCATAATTTTTATATTAATTATTCGCAATTTTTAATCAAATATCTGAAATTATGTGTAGATCAATGTTATTTGTGTTAAAAGTGTTAATATGACTAAAAAGAGTATTAATATTGATTATGTGTGTAGACCGTAGAGTGTTAGTGTTTATGTTAGAAGTTACATGCATGCATGATACAATATTTTTAAAACTAATTAATAGGTTAGTAGCTAGGCAAATTCATATTACAAATAAGAATTTTGTACTTAAATACAAATAAAATTTTAAGCTCGGTTCGTTTCATATCGACTCGATCCTCAAATTTTAGGTACCCATTTACTTACTTACTAATAATATGAAGAGTCTAGTCATATTTATAAAATAAGACATTTTTAACATATAATGTAAAATGAATGAACATATTTGCTTATTAACACGCGCGTGCACACGCTGATTAAAATTTAATTATATCATAAATTATATAGTGCTATGATTATTTTCTAATTAATTTGATGGATTATAATTGATACACAATATAGTGGTGTGATTAATCTTAAATATTTAAACTATTTAAAATGTAAAAGTTATTTTTATTTAAAGATTAAAGTTTGAAAAAAACTCTCTCTCACCTCTCATCTCTCCCCTCTAATCTTTTTTTGAATAAATTTATTTTTCAACTATTTTCTATGTTTAAATAAATAATTATAAATATTAAACAAAATCAAAATATAAAAAAAGTACAAAATATATTTTAATAAATAAATAAATATTTAATACACAAACATAAATAAATAAATGTGAAAAAATAATGGAGAGAGAGAGAAAATAAAGTATTTTAAATTTTAAATTTTTCATAAATTATTTATTTAAAATTCATTTTTGATTGGTTTTTTGCATGAATATAGATAAAAATAGTGGAAAAATTGGTGGGAGAAGAGAGAAAAAAATAGAGAGAATAATAGAAGAAGAAAAAAAACTCGCTTTTTATAGTATTATATAGTCATAGAGTCATAGACGAATTAAAATTGCAAGAAATTATTAAAATGATTAGGTAATGAAATCGTGACGATATTGTAGGCCAATAAAGGTAAAGCTTTCAAGTTAAAATGTAAAAGTACATAAACTTAAAATTTGTGTCTTAACTTTATATATATATATATATATATATATATATATATATATATATATAGGGAGAGGTTCAAATAAGAACCACTAAATAAAATTAGAACAGATAACCATTTTAAATCATTCGATCATTCAAATAATATAAAATTCTTGCTTAGTATCCCTTTGAAAAAATCGTCCGGGCTTAATACCCTTAAGTATCCGTCCCCTTATTGGCTTAATATCCCTTTAACATGTCTAAAAATAACTCAATTTATATTAGGAATAATTAATTAGTCAAACATAACATAATTAGTTTAATGTATATAAGGAAATAATCTTTAATTATTAATTAAGGAAAGGAAATATCTGTAGGGATGATATTGTAAAATAATAAATGAATAATTAAATATATAACTATAATAAAATTACCAATTTAACCCATTATGGCAGCCATAATTATGGCTATTTAGCACTACCCAAAAAATAAATACACATGTTTTCAAAAAAATAAATGCACAATGCAGCATCTTATGCCATACTGTGTCATAAATAAACGATACATATCAACTGAATTATGTTTGTTAAATACTCCCTCTGTCCCAACAGTAATATCTCACTTTCTTTAATGAGATGTTCTAATATAAATGTCTCATTCCCTTTTTGGCAATATAATTTAAATAATTTTCACTAACTCACTTTATCTACTTCTTACACATTTTTTAATCTTCATGTCCAAAAATTATGAGACATTATTATTGGGACGGAGGGAGTACTTAAATATAATTTTGCACTCAGAACCAATAAAAAATATCCATTCCAACGTCATCAACTTAGGTGATGGCTGGTGGATGAAGGTTGTATTTACTTTGACTCATTTTCTCTTCAATGTTGAATAATACATTATTTTATGAATGTGATTTTTTTTTTAAAATATTTTTTATCTCTTCATCTTTTCATTTCTAGTAAACATATGATAAAGAATGAAAAAAGATAATATTTTCTTTTTTTATCCATCATTTTCCAATGAAAAATTTACCATCAAAATAAACACACTCGAAATAAAATTGAATGA
Source organism: Salvia miltiorrhiza (assembly GCF_028751815.1). Lineage (NCBI taxonomy): Eukaryota > Viridiplantae > Streptophyta > Magnoliopsida > Lamiales > Lamiaceae > Salvia > Salvia miltiorrhiza. Next base: position 3,682,913 of record NC_080392.1, on the reverse strand, counting down.
ATTTAAGAGTGGAATAGAATAAAATAGTAGTACTCCTACATTCTTACAACTGGTATCTACATGAAGTGGGAATAAAATGATATTATTATTATTATTATTATTATTATTATTATTATTATTATTATTATTATTATTATTATTATTATTATTATTATTATTATTCCTGCATATCATCCTGCACTTTATTAGGATTGCATCTAAAACAACAAATTAAAACACAAAAAAGTTAAAGGAAGAAAGGAGATTCTTAGCGTTTTATGTTTCGAATTTTCAACTTTTTCCCTAAATTGTTCCAAATTTTCATTTTCTCCAAAAAAAATATTAAACTTTCAACGTTTTCTACAAAATATTTCGAACTTTCAATGTGTCTTCATAAAATGCCCCAAACTTTCATTTACTTCTACAAAACCTCGAATTTTCAGTATTTTCTATAAAATGTCAAGCTACACAAAATTCGGTGGTCGAAAAATATGATTCTTCTCAAATTGATTGCAGTTAAATTCTAAATCTTATACCACTTAGTTGATAATTTAATACTTCTCCAGCGAAACGAGTCATATTTTTTCGGTCACCAAATTTTATATGACAGTACATTTTATAGAAACGATGAAAGTTTGGACTTTTTATGAGAAAACAAAAATTCAAAATATTTTATAAAAAACGTTGAAATTTCAAAATATAAAATACTAGCCACCAACCCTAAAAAAAAAAATGAAAGATTGAAATATATACACGTCTTTACATTACAAGATTAGCAGAAAAACAAATCAACAAAATCACAAATTAGGCTCTACTCAAACCCAAAACACTCTTGCTTCAAAAAAAAAAGAAAAAAAAAGAAAGCCTACTCCCCAAACAACTCCATGCTACTAACCCCATTCAAATCCTCCATAGACACAGACCTGAGCTTCTCCATGGCTTTCTCCGCAAACATGGCGCCGGAGACGCTTGCGAGCCCCGGATTCTGGCTGTTGAGCACCGAGAAAACCGTGGCCTGCTCGAAGCCGGCGTTGAAGCAGAAATGCAGCAGCCCTTTAGGAAACACGAACACCTCCCCCTGCCCCAGCCGTTTCTGAAACACCCGGTTCGCGGAGTCCACGAACCCGGCCGCCACCACCCCGGCCCTCACGAACATCACCTCGGAGGCGCGGGGGTGGGCGTGCGGCATCACCATGCCGTCCACGTCCATGTCCGTCCGGGCCGCGGAGAGCCCCAGGGTGTTCAGCCCGGGGAACTCCGCGGCCGTGGCCAGGGTCGTGGACGACCGGTAGAAGTTGTCGGTGTCCCCGGGCGAGCCCAGCACCGACGACTTGAAGTCCGACGCCGTCACCTCCGACGGCGCCTTGCACGGGTAGCCGTTGAAGAAGATTTTCTGGTTCGCGGGGTCGCCCGGGCAGACGTCGTAGAGGTTGTCGCCGTCGCCGCCGATGCAGGGGCGGATGGAGGCCAAGAGGGAGGCCAGGAGGAGGTGCAGTAGTTTGTGGTGTTTCATCGCTTTTTGTGTGTGTGTGTGTGTTTATTTTTGGAAATGTGGTTTATATATATGAATATTGGGAGGTGGAAAATTGAGTTTGCAGCATGTGGAAGTAATTAAAATGGTTTTAGGCTTGGAGTTCACTTCACTTAATTATTGCTTAAGGAGTAAAAAGCACATTTGCTTTAGAAAAAGACAAAAAGTTGAGCTAGATGCATTCACGTGTGAGGTTGGATGCAATGGCGAATTTTTAGTGGGAGCTGAATTTGTACGGGATTCGGGGTAATAGTAATTTTGTTATTTTTGGTTATTTTGTAAAGCTCATTTTTTTATTACTTAAACAGACATAATAATAATTACGAACAATATTTTTTCAGTCTATTTTCTATAAAAATACAGTCCACTTCTAAGTTTTTCTTACTTAATGCATTACATGCAATCCACCTCTATGTTTTAAAAAAAATCTGTTTCGTTTCCTATAAAATAAACAAATTTTTAGTAGTAATAATTATAAAAATTGAAATTATTCCATTCACAAACTACATTTTTCCAAATTAACTACATCAAACCCTTTCAAATTGAGGAGATGCATAAATTGAGGGCAAATTGTGCCTCGCAATCGACTACAAAATTAACAATTACATTCTAACACCTAACAAATTACATTCCATCCAATAATGAAATTCGAATCGCAAAGTAATAATATATACTTTCTTCGTCCATGAAAATAAGTCATAATTTGTTATTCTCCTCAGTCTAAAAAAATCTGTCATAACCTATTTTTAGTAATGATTTGATTAATGTGAGCATCTTTAATTCACTAACTTAATTACTTTTTTCTACTTTTCTTAACTTGTGGACCATTTTCTCCGGATCACTAAAGTGACAACTTCACAAATTGCAAATAAAAAGAAAAGTCCCACGTTAAATATTCGCTATGTGAAGGGGTCGAATTCGGAAAATCCTAATAGCTATACGAGCACCTCCAACGGCGGTGTCTTAGAGGGGTGTCTTAGGAGTGGGCCACTACAAGAAAAAAAGCCTATTACTACACCCTTTTTATGACACCATTAGAGATGTGTTGTAATATATATTTTATTGCGACATTTGATTCGATACATTAATTTAATGTATAAATAATTTATACTATTGCAACATGAAAAATTAATGTCGTAGTATACGGTCAATAGTGGCATCGTTATGTGTCTCTAAAACATGAAATAAATTTCCCCTAAAAAGAATATAAAATAGATTTCTTAGCCTTTATCTTCAAAAATTAATTAGCCATGAAAAAAATTGAGGCCCCGCCACAATAAACTTTGCGCCAACTATTTTCACCATAATTATTGAATTTTCACATTAAAATATTTTAATTGAAAGATAACTTCTCCCACCCTACCCACCCCCACACGAAGAGATGGAGAAAGCTCACATCCAATCTCCTCTGCCACCGGCCCACTCTGCTCCATTACCTCTTCAATTTCTTACTTCTCACACACAGACTCTACTGCCACCATCTAGTCCTCTTCGATTCATCTGCTAACTTTGCTAACTTGTTATTTCTCTTCAGCCTCCACCCACATGTGGCGCGGCTATTTACGCTGCCTCGTTCTGGAGATTTTCAATAGTTTTCAAATGGTATGAACCCTAACTTGTCTAATTGACCCTGTAGGAGACATATTTGCTTGATGAATTTGATTTCAAATATTCGTTTGATTTCAAATATTGGCTTGTGACTATGGAGAGGTAGGAGGGGCATGCGATAAAGGTGAAATAATGGACAGCTATATGAAGCTCACTATGGTGGTCAGAGGTTAGGAATTTTTGACTTATTTATGTTTGGGAATTATATTTTGTTAAATTTGTTTGTATTTGCGGTGGTTTTCACTGAAATTGAATTTTATATAGATGTTTGGTAAATGGATGATAGATTTGAAGAATAGGGGGTACTGAGTGATCAAGAAACCCTACATATGGATAAGCATTGCGCCGAGAGGGGAGATGGTTAACTACCTGGATCCAGAAGGGAGGGCGGAGCTAACCGCAGAAGATTTGATGGCGGAATCGGGGGTTGTGGAGAGTGAGTTGATTCAGGTGAATGTGAATTTCATTGGGGATTGCCATGTGGTGGTGGAGGAGATAGAAAACTCTCCAGGAACAACTCTTTCTATGTTAGTTTTTCTAGGTGTAGTTCTTTAACTTTTTTGCTTCTTTTCTTTTTCTATTTCGACCCACGTCTCTTTTAATCATATTGTGTGGAAAAATTGTTGATTTTGCACTCTTCAGTTTATTAGTTTTCTTCTGATTTTATTTGTCTTGGTTATGTTTGAATCAATGCCAGGTATATTCCTAAAGGGATACTTTTTTATCTTCTTTGCTTGGAACCAGAGAGACCTTGGAACTTGACTGTATGATCTATCTTTACATTACTCTGATCAATTTTCTTACTGTTATTCCTTTAGCCACTATTTGATATATACCTATTTCATATTAGTGCTTATTATGGTATGGAATCAATTTGTTGGTCAATTTTTTGATGATGTTAGTTTCTACATTTGCTAGTTTGTATAACATAACTTAGTAGCTTCTTTTAAATGGATATTAGTGAACCTGAAAAAAGAATATAAATTTTGTTTGGAGCTTCGAACTAATTCTCATATTCGCTTGATTTGTCTGAAGTTTATTGAACTAATTTTGTTTATTTAAATTGTGCTTGGATAATCTAGTTGTGTCTACTACAGCCTGGGGTCTCATTCCTAAGCTGAATGTACAAATAAAATTTTGATCTCATTGAGCCTGAGTCAACTTTTATAAACCTTTTGTTGGATTTAGAACTTTCAAGATACCTGCTGTATTTCCGATATATTTTGTGGTAGAGAACAAGTGCTTTGGAGAAATCTCTGAGGGAAAATGTTGGTTGGCAGAAATTGATAAAGAGAGGCATGCACGCTTTGAAGAAGCCACAATACGAGGTTTGTCATGTTTTTACGCTCAACTCAGTTAGTCTCTATGATTTTAAAAGTAAAGTTGGTTTCTTTTCCAGTAATGCTATATTGATCCTGGAATTGCAAGTGAGAAAGAGTTGGAGGAGCTCAAGGACATACAAGGTACTTATCATAGAAAAATTATGGTATTTTTTTTTTTTTTAATTGTGCCATCAAAGAATTGGAATTATCAATTTCATGTATTCTAAAGTTTCCACTTCATATTAATTTAAGTCATTTATTTAGATATGCTCTATTTTATTATTTGTGTTTTTGTTTGTGAAAGTGATAATCTAGACAATACTTGTATTACCAGATAACTGGAATTTGAAAGCATATTTAATGAATAAAGTGGGAGAACTATTTTTGTTACTTATTATATCATCTGCAAACATAAGAACTATTTTGCCTTTAGCAAGCATTAATATGTGCAGTGATGTGAGTAACTTCTTTTGATTGATGCTTCAGTAGGATAAATTGAAATATCTTGTATCCTAGTTGGTTCTCCTCATTTAGAAATTTTATGTCAGATGATACTCATTTTTCTATTGTGTTGAGTTCATATGTTGGGGATATTAAACACAACTTAGAGATCTAAAGATATTCGTTATAAATTCTTTGAGTTCAGTTTTGTGCGCTACATATGGATTTGTTTATTACTTTCCACTAAAAGAGATTTGCATTTTGCAGAAGACATCAGAGAAGAGAAGCAGCAGATGCTCCACACAACTCATTTTTCTACTAAGTGTTGAGATCATGTGTTGGGTATATTCAACAAAACTTAGAGTTCTAAATATGTTTGCTATAAGTTTCTGAGTTCATATTTGTGCCTATATATATATATTTGATTCTTTTTAATAATGGAGATTTTCATTTTGCAGATACTTTTTGATAAGAGAGATTTACATCTTGCAGAAGACAGTAGAGAGTTGGAAGAATAACACGGTAGCATGAGAATTATGTATTGGTTTTAGTTTTAGCCATCTCATTAGATAGTTGTTATGTTAGTGCTACTTCATCAAGAGCTGATAAGATTCTCTAGATTTTTTAGTTATTTTTCTCAATTACTTTTTTATTGATACAACTTTGTAATTGTTTCAAATTTGAAATAAATAGAAAATATTTTATTTCAATTTAATGTATTTTAGTTATTTGTTCTCTTTGTTCTAATTTACTAAAATAGAAATTGTAAATAAAAATTGTAGAATATAAAGCTTAATGTGAATTTAAAATATTCAAAAGTAAATTTTCAATGAATTAACGTGTCTATTTTAATTATTGAATCGTGTATCCTAGAAAATTTAAATAAATTACGAATAAAGTATAGAGACATTTAAAGATGTCACAATAACTCAAAGTTATAAAAGTCAAACGACACCTAAAATGACACTTTTGACTGTCTTTATACCTAAAAAGGGCTTTTGCTACACTCTAACAGGCGACACCTAAAATTACTGTGGAGATAGATCAGATGTTGTTATAAGTACTTATTTAAGAAAAATATTTATTTTCAACTTTTTCCCTAAATTGTTCCAAATTTTCATTTTCTCCAAAAAAAATATTAAACTTTCAACGTTTTCTACAAAATATTTCGAACTTTCAATGTGTCTTCATAAAATGCCCCAAACTTTCATTTACTTCTACAAAACCTCGAATTTTCAGTATTTTCTATAAAATGTCAAGCTACACAAAATTCGGTGGTCGAAAAATATGATTCTTCTCAAATTGATTGCAGTTAAATTCTAAATCTTATACCACTTAGTTGATAATTTAATACTTCTCCAGCGAAACGAGTCATATTTTTTCGGTCACCAAATTTTATATGACAGTACATTTTATAGAAACGATGAAAGTTTGGACTTTTTATGAGAAAACAAAAATTCAAAATATTTTATAAAAAACGTTGAAATTTCAAAATATAAAATACTAGCCACCAACCCTAAAAAAAAAAATGAAAGATTGAAATATATACACGTCTTTACATTACAAGATTAGCAGAAAAACAAATCAACAAAATCACAAATTAGGCTCTACTCAAACCCAAAACACTCTTGCTTCAAAAAAAAAAGAAAAAAAAAGAAAGCCTACTCCCCAAACAACTCCATGCTACTAACCCCATTCAAATCCTCCATAGACACAGACCTGAGCTTCTCCATGGCTTTCTCCGCAAACATGGCGCCGGAGACGCTTGCGAGCCCCGGATTCTGGCTGTTGAGCACCGAGAAAACCGTGGCCTGCTCGAAGCCGGCGTTGAAGCAGAAATGCAGCAGCCCTTTAGGAAACACGAACACCTCCCCCTGCCCCAGCCGTTTCTGAAACACCCGGTTCGCGGAGTCCACGAACCCGGCCGCCACCACCCCGGCCCTCACGAACATCACCTCGGAGGCGCGGGGGTGGGCGTGCGGCATCACCATGCCGTCCACGTCCATGTCCGTCCGGGCCGCGGAGAGCCCCAGGGTGTTCAGCCCGGGGAACTCCGCGGCCGTGGCCAGGGTCGTGGACGACCGGTAGAAGTTGTCGGTGTCCCCGGGCGAGCCCAGCACCGACGACTTGAAGTCCGACGCCGTCACCTCCGACGGCGCCTTGCACGGGTAGCCGTTGAAGAAGATTTTCTGGTTCGCGGGGTCGCCCGGGCAGACGTCGTAGAGGTTGTCGCCGTCGCCGCCGATGCAGGGGCGGATGGAGGCCAAGAGGGAGGCCAGGAGGAGGTGCAGTAGTTTGTGGTGTTTCATCGCTTTTTGTGTGTGTGTGTGTGTTTATTTTTGGAAATGTGGTTTATATATATGAATATTGGGAGGTGGAAAATTGAGTTTGCAGCATGTGGAAGTAATTAAAATGGTTTTAGGCTTGGAGTTCACTTCACTTAATTATTGCTTAAGGAGTAAAAAGCACATTTGCTTTAGAAAAAGACAAAAAGTTGAGCTAGATGCATTCACGTGTGAGGTTGGATGCAATGGCGAATTTTTAGTGGGAGCTGAATTTGTACGGGATTCGGGGTAATAGTAATTTTGTTATTTTTGGTTATTTTGTAAAGCTCATTTTTTTATTACTTAAACAGACATAATAATAATTACGAACAATATTTTTTCAGTCTATTTTCTATAAAAATACAGTCCACTTCTAAGTTTTTCTTACTTAATGCATTACATGCAATCCACCTCTATGTTTTAAAAAAAATCTGTTTCGTTTCCTATAAAATAAACAAATTTTTAGTAGTAATAATTATAAAAATTGAAATTATTCCATTCACAAACTACATTTTTCCAAATTAACTACATCAAACCCTTTCAAATTGAGGAGATGCATAAATTGAGGGCAAATTGTGCCTCGCAATCGACTACAAAATTAACAATTACATTCTAACACCTAACAAATTACATTCCATCCAATAATGAAATTCGAATCGCAAAGTAATAATATATACTTTCTTCGTCCATGAAAATAAGTCATAATTTGTTATTCTCCTCAGTCTAAAAAAATCTGTCATAACCTATTTTTAGTAATGATTTGATTAATGTGAGCATCTTTAATTCACTAACTTAATTACTTTTTTCTACTTTTCTTAACTTGTGGACCATTTTCTCCGGATCACTAAAGTGACAACTTCACAAATTGCAAATAAAAAGAAAAGTCCCACGTTAAATATTCGCTATGTGAAGGGGTCGAATTCGGAAAATCCTAATAGCTATACGAGCACCTCCAACGGCGGTGTCTTAGAGGGGTGTCTTAGGAGTGGGCCCCATCTAAGACACACCTTTCTTCAATGCATTGTGTCTTAGGTCGGTGCTTAAATCCACATTTCCACAAAATTCATATTTCTACACTTTTATTTTAAAATTTCTAATTTCATTAAAAATAAAATTAAACATTACAATAATTAAAATAAAATTAAAAATATAATTAAAATACGATAATAAAATAAAAAATAACATAATTTCCTAATTTAAATAAGCCCTCGACGCTTGAGCACTTCTTGGACTAGGTGGTTGTGCAAGGCCAATTGTGCCTCTGTCATACCCGTCATGTCCTTGTTCAAGAGCTTCATATTCATCTCCTCTCGTTTCATCTCGGCTTGCATTTTTTTGACCTCGGCGATTTTCCCCGTTTTGAGAGCATGCTCCCTCATGCTTTCGGCCACCTTCTCGAGGGCGTCGGAGAACGTCGAACCTCCTCCCGAAGACCCTTCTCCCTTCTTCGCCTTGCCCTTGTCTCGCTTTGCCGCTTTTTGGCCTTGGGGTCTCGTCATGACACTCGGATCCGAAGAAGTAGTGGTTGCTCCACCATCGGAGCCCTTCGACTTTTTTGCGGAGTGGACATCCCCGGCTTGCGACGTGAATCTTTGGCATTCACGAAGCACTTTCCAAGCTTTGACGTAGGAGAATTGCTTCTTGAAATTCGCCTCGAACATCGTATGGGCTTGTTGGAAGATTTGATCGTCGCTCATACCACTCCCCCAATTGTCCTTGCAAGTATTGTAGAAGCCCTCGAAGAATTTCGTCTCCTTTTGGATACGGGCGAAGTGGGATTTGAGATGATCCGGCTTTCGCGGCGGCGCTCCCGACGTATTGAGCACGTTGAATTTCTCCGCGATTGCTCCCCAATATTGGAGCAACTTTTGAGAGGTCCCCAAAATAGGATTGTGGGTTGCCTCGGCCCACAAGATTGCCACGAGCTCGGACTCCTCGCTAGAATATGCAGCGCGGGTGCCCTTGGCTTTCGGCTTCACCTCCTCCGGCTCTTCTTGGACGTTGGCGTTTGCCGCCGGCGTGGGAACATTTCCCGTAGCCAAGACATTGGAGGCTTGTGAAAATGGAGCAAACCCCATCATTGGAAGCCTCGATCCGCCTTGTTGCTCGAGGTATTCATCGAATTCACGATCCATTTAAAATTGTAGAAGAGCGAATTGTTGTTGGGAGAGAATTGTAGTTGAGAATGTGGTGAATTTGAAAGAGTGGAAGAGTGGTATTTATAGAAGGGGAAAAATAAAATAAAAAATAAAAAAATAAAAAAGAAAATCAAAATAGCCGTTCCATTGTCAACGGTCGAATTTAAAAAAAAAATAAAACCAACGGTCAGTTTTTAAATAAAAAAATGATTTTCGATTTATTTTTTTTTTTTAACCATACTCCTTCGCCGCTCGCCCCGGGTCTTGCCTTCAACGCCGCCTCGCATCACGCCGCGTCTCCAGTGCGGCTGCTCCCTCTTCGCCCCGCGTCGACCCAGCTCTCAACACGAGCGCTAGAGATGCTACATAGTATAGATTGAGAATACACAAACTTTTACTATTCATTAATTATTAGAATAATGTTTTTGGAACGTGGGTTAAATGTGGAATCGTAAAATTTAATTAATTTAATATTATGTTTATAAAGTACAAGCATGCTTTCTCCAAAATAATTAAATTTTAGTGAAGTGGGAACTCATTTTAGAATCCAAGAACTTCAATCGACTGTTGTTGCTCGATCTTCATGTTCGTGTCGGTGGATCTGTCCACGTATGGCACCTCCAATGAGGTTGTGTAAGAATTTTCCAAATTCGAAAAAGGAGAAAATGAAGCAAGAAAAAGGACATTGTTCACACCACGTCATTTGTGACATCACATTTGTGTCTCAAACAAAAAAACATAAAATTCCGATTCGGACATCGAAAAAGTGGTCGCACTTTGTGAAATACAGTACTTCATATCATATTAATTTAAGCGGAAATCTATACATATATTAAAGCATAGAAACTTGGGGGAATGTGATTCCCGCCAAGAGCACACCTCTTTTATCCAATGTGTATTTATGCCTTTATTTTGTGTATGTTGGGCATTAACCAATTCTGCAGTCTTGGCTCCAAAATATGGAGCCCAAATTCAAATTCAAAAATTTTTGGAGCCCAAATTTATTGTTGATAAATGTGAGCTTTTTTCTATAAATAGGGGACTCTGATTATTTCAGATGACATTTTCAGCTTGCAATCTTTCTCTCTCTACTCTTGGTATCAGCTTGCAATCTTTCTCCATTATTTACTCTTGGTTTCTTTATTGCTTCTTTATGCTATTTTAATTTTACTGGTGCTATTTTTCTTTTTATTCTGTTTAGTTTTTTTGCTGTTTATTATTAGTTTCAATTACAACTAAGATACAAATTTATACACTTTTTTCTACTTTACACACAAAGTCTAAAAATGTAGCTAATATATCTGAATTTTTGCAGCAGATCAAGACCGCAGAAGATTAAGACTGAATCTTTCAGTGGAAGTATTACCACTGAGATCTGAAGTATTACCACTGAGATCTGCAAAAGGCACAAGTAAAAGTTAGCATATAAAGATCATTTCATATACTAATATACAATGATAATTACAATATGAAATACAATGATAATCTATACATATATTAAAGCATAGAAACTTGGGGGAATGTGATTCCCGCCAAGAGCACACCTCTTTTATCCAATGTGTATTTATGCCTTTATTTTGTGTATGTTGGGCATTAACCAATTCTGCAGTCTTGGCTCCAAAATATGGAGCCCAAATTCAAATTCAAAAATTTTTGGAGCCCAAATTTATTGTTGATAAATGTGAGCTTTTTTCTATAAATAGGGGACTCTGATTATTTCAGATGACATTTTCAGCTTGCAATCTTTCTCTCTCTACTCTTGGTATCAGCTTGCAATCTTTCTCCATTATTTACTCTTGGTTTCTTTATTGCTTCTTTATGCTATTTTAATTTTACTGGTGCTATTTTTCTTTTTATTCTGTTTAGTTTTTTTGCTGTTTATTATTAGTTTCAATTACAACTAAGATACAAATTTATACACTTTTTTCTACTTTACACACAAAGTCTAAAAATGTAGCTAATATATCTGAATTTTTGCAGCAGATCAAGACCGCAGAAGATTAAGACTGAATCTTTCAGTGGAAGTATTACCACTGAGATCTGAAGTATTACCACTGAGATCTGCAAAAGGCACAAGTAAAAGTTAGCATAGAAAATTTATATCATTTTTATAAGAGAAAGTATATCAGTAGCAAAAAAACTGTCGAAAGATAATGAATTTGTGTGGATGTTCATAGATCTACATGCGAAAGAAAATAAAGATGTTCATAGATCTACAAAAATCAAATGCGAAAAACAGACTGCAAACAAGAGCAAAGATGTTCATAGATCTACTGAATCAGATGCCAAAAAATAGTACTGAAATCAGATCTGCGAGAAATATTTTTTGTTTATAGATTTTTCAAAAAATCAGATGCCCAAAACAGATGGACAAAAATCAGGCAACTGAAGAAATATTCTTTGTTGGAAATATATCCATTAATTTCTGCATAACTTGAAAGACAAAAAGGAAGACAAAATATAGAAAATCAAAGATACGGGAGCTCAACATTCTCTAGCTTAAGTGCAAAAGGGGTGGGGAACAAAATCAGGAGATAAAGAAAATTATGCATATCAGTCGTCCTCCATATGTTACATGCATACAAGCAAAACAGACAAATTATTGGAACGAAGGATGCACATAAAATCGGTCAAATAACAGTTAATTTCAACTTAACTTTACACCACAAGCTTCTTGGGATACTTCAGATCTGCGAAAAATATTTTTTTTTGTTTATAGATTTTTCAAAAAATCAGATGCCCAAAACAGATAGACAAAAATCAGATGACGAAAATATCTTACTGTATTAAACAAGTTGTTGTTTCAAAATTTGTGGCTAAATGAAAAAAAAATAATCCATTCAGCAAGAAAAAATATACATGGAGATCGCAAGAATTAAAGATGCAGTCGAGGGAGGAGGCCGAGATCTGGAAGCTAGGGCTGGGCGACGCCGTAGTTTGAAACTCGGACGGCGGCGGCTGGTTAAGGGCTGAGCAGAGGGAGGCAACGGCTCATTTATCGTCGTCGAGGAGATAGGCGACACCGCGTGGAGCGTCGTCTAGATGTGAGGCCGGAGTTGGTAGTTTAGGGATCTAAGGGTTTTCGAACCGCGGCTTTGCCGTGATACGGTTGCAAGTTTTTCTCCGGCAGAGGGAGAGAGAAGACGATAGAGAGAACGTTTGAGCTTCTCGCCGGCAGGTGGAAGAAAGTCGGCAGAGGGAGAGAGAAGACAAGGGAGAGCACGGATGTGAGAAGAAATGAGAGAGAAGAAGCGGCGCTGAACCCTAATTTTAGAGGAGATGAGTATTTAACTTGTATTTTAGGGTTGAAAAGTGTGGATGGGCTGAATTAAATTTATTGGGCTGTATTTATTTAATTGGGCTGAATTTATTGTACTGTATTTAATTGGGCTGTATTTATTTAATTGTTCTATTACTAATTCTTCTTTAAGAAAATAAACCATTAATTTATGAGTAACAATTAACAAATACGTTATTCAACAAATCATTATTTTTATTTGTGTACATTTTCAAAAATATTATAATACAATTGTTATTCGTATGTTGGATGCTAAAAATTAAAATGGTAATATATTGTACTTAATTGTACAAAGATAGAAAATTAATATGAAATTTATTATGTAAAAATTTATTATTGAGAATATATACAAATTGATTATGTAAAAATAATTAATTGAAATTTATTCCGTAAAATAATAAAGAGAAGATGTACAAATTAATTCTGTGAAATCTGTACAGATTAATTAAGATTTCAATGGAGAAATAGTTTAATGAAAATAAGATTATATACGTAAATATGAATATGAAACATATCTTTCAAAAATAAAAATATTAAAATATTTCAGTTAATAGTTTATGAAGAACATAATAATAATAATAAAAGATCGTAAAGAAAAAGAATTAGATGACCTGATACGGTGATTGAAAGAAGAAAATTATAAAGATAATTATATATCTTCAATAAATAAAGTGATTAGTTGAAGCTAAGATTTAGGAAATATCGGTTACATAAAATAACCAATTGACTTAATTAACCTTTAAGTAATATGCGGTTATATCAAATCTGATTCAATTTCAACCGTAAGATGTATAAAATCAATGACATATATTAATTCTTCATGGATCCATTCTCTCTCTCTATATGTATATATATATATATATACCAATTAAATATTTGATTTACTATTTGTTTTGTATCACTATTTTTTTTAGGTGGCCTTTTATTTTTATTGTTTTTTTATACTGATGGGCTTTGATTTTTTTAAAAAATAAATACACATTGCTACGTATTAATCATGGGCTTTGTTTATACTGAGCTTTAAAATACATAATTGATAAAATTAGTAAATTACTCTTCAGGTTTTTTATTATACAGTGGTCGAATTCAAAATTACATATACTACTTAAAAAAATTCATCGTGCAGCAAAAATGGAATAATTTGGTTAATTGTCTAATTCAAATCAATTCACATTGATTTTTTAAGAGTTTATTGTCAAATTTGATTAATGAAAATATATTCAATATACATCTTAAGTTAAATATTACGAAAATAAATTATTTCGATAATTAAAAATAAATTTAAAATGAATAAAGAATAATTATTTAAAATTTCAAATTATTTTTCTACTCTCTTTTTAATGTTGAACGCTATGTCATCGGCAAAAGTTACAAATTAAAGGTTTTTTCAAATTAATCTTATTTTTAATATTAATATTTAATAAAATATAAACATCTCAATCACAGATATCATACATTATTTCATACCTAAAAAATTAGGCCTAAACATACATACAATTCGGTTAAAAGAAAAAAAAAACAATTTTCCAAGAAAACATATTATAGCACCTTCATATCACACAAGATTATTACCACATCTCTTTTTCTTTTTGTTTAACTAACATGTAACAAAAATGTTAGAAAGAGAGAAAATGGGTACTTCTTAATTTCTCTATATTTCAGTTTCCGGACAAAGTAAAACATTATATTGGGCATAAGAAGAAATTAATACCCGAGCCACATCCTGGGTGGAGCCAAACTTTCAATCTAGGGGGGTCCAATTTTTTTTAAATAAAAAAAATTATTAAATTTTAAAAATAATAAATAAAAATTAAAATAACTTAGAAATAAATAATAATCATTAACACAATTATAAATAACTTTTAAATTATAAAAATAGATTTCGTTCATACAAAACAACTTTAAAAGGGGTTTTCATAATATTTACCCTACTGTTTTTATACGAAATAGTATAAATAATTTTTAAGAGTGAGTTTATTTAATTATTTATTGAATTTATAGAACAAAGTAATTGTAAATTGTTGTGTTTTAGAAAATTTTGTTAATTGTGTAATTAGTATAGAACTTTTTTACAATTATGAAGGTTATTCATTTTCTTTTTTGCAGTAGCCCATTAACGAATATTCATTGAGTCCAATTAAATGTTTTATTTGGGCTTCGTGTTTGTTGTGGCCCGATTTTTTTTATAGTATTTTAGGTAATTGTGTTTTAGGTATAATATTTTTGTTTTGGGCCTGTATTTAATGTAATATACTTGTGAATATAATTTAGATATTTTTGTAATGTTGATAATTTACAATTTACAATTTACATATTACAATAGTATATTGAATTTTTTTTGGGGGAAAAAGTTTTAGTTTGTTAAAGATGAAATTAGTTCTGTTATTGATCATGTTAATTAAAGATTATAAATACATATTGTTCGAGAAGGGGAGAGGGTGGAAAGTGATAGTATACGAAATGATTGAATTTGACAATTGAAAATCCTAATGTATATTTTTTATTTATTTAGGTGTCAATTATATTTCAATGGTTAATCTAATAGTTAATTATTTTTTTAATCTATTTTTAGATAATTGTAAAGTTCATAGTTGGTATATTTTATTTCTTTAAGATTAAATTATCTCATTTAATCTTTTGTCTCTCTCTCTCTCTCTCTCTCTCTCTCTCTATATATATATATATATATATATATATGTCCATGTACAGTATGTACATGAAATTAAATATTTTCACTTAATATTTGTGTTTAATTTTTTGTCATAATATAATATATTAGATTTTTTCCTTTATATTATATATTTTATTAAATTTTCAATTTGATTTGATTACTCTATATTTTTTTTGTATCACTTAAATACATTTATAAATTTTTATAATACGTATGAATAATTGGGCCGTGCGAAGCACGGGTATAATACTAGTGTGATTTGAACACCGAGTGTCCAATACACTCGGTCAAAACCGGGCTTTTTTGAATTAGCCAAAATGAGCCGGTTTTAATTGATTTGTGTATTTACTTATTTATCCCTCATTAAGTTTCCTATTGTTATTGTATTGTATTTTCTGTTTTTTAATTCTCGAAATTTATAGATAGTTCCTTATTTTTTGGTTTTTTTGTTTCCAGTTTTTTTTTCGAAATTAATATTATTTAGTTTTATTGATTATTAAATTATTTATTTTTATTCGAAAATTATGTTTTATTTATTTGTTTCCACTAATTTTATGATTCTCTTAAAAATAATCATATTTTTGTTTCCACATATTATTTTTTTTATTGATTCGATTTTTTTTTGAAATTTTGTATTTTTTCGAAAATTATGTTTTTTTATTATTTGTTTCCACTAATTTGGATATTCTTCTAAAAATAGTCCTAGATTTGTTTCCATTAATTTAGATATTCTCCTAAAATAATCATGGATTTGTTTCCACTAATTTAGAGATTTTCATTCTCCAATAAATAATCTTTTATTTGATTCCACTAATTTAGAGATTCTCCTAAAATAATCCTAGATTTATTTCCACATTTATTTTATCAGTATTCTGAGCTCAGCCGACGCTTCCGACTGACTAATTCAAATATCAATAATGACATTTGAACACCAGGTAAAAATCGATTTTTTTAGTGGATAGAGAGTGGGCCGGTTTTAGGGGTTTATTATTTTTACTGTTTTATCCCTTGATTTTTTCTATGTATATATATCCGAAATTAGTCTCTCTCTTCCTTGATTTTTTCGTCCATTTTCTTTCCTTTTTTTTTCGGCTAATTTGTTTCCAATTTTCACAAAATCTTCCGTTTTGTTTCCTTATTTTTCGAAGACTTTGTTTCCTTATTTTTATGTTTTTATTTTAGAAAATTTTATAAATTATATAATTCGAATATATATATTTTTTTTCGGTTTTGTTTTTGATTTATTTGTTTTTAAATTTTATTATTGATTTGTTACCAATAATTTAGTGTTTCTTGTTATAATAATTCTAGATTTGTTTCCAGTTATTTTTTTTTTCTAAATTAATATTATTTATTTTTTTCCTGAAAATTATTACTCCTAAATTTTGTGTTTATTTGTTTTTTATTAATTTGTTTCAACTAATTTTGTGTTTCTCCTTAAAATAAGTACTAGATTTATTTTCGGATATTATTTTTAAATTTTTTCAAAAATTAGATCTTTTTATAAGATAAAAATAAATAATATTAAATTATGTTATTATTTCGGATATTTATATTGCTAATTTTGTTTTATTTGTTTCCACTAATTTGTGTATTCCGCTAAAACTAATCTTAAATTTGTTTCTACTAATTTAGAGATTCTAATTCTGTTAATCATAGATTTGTTTCCACTAATTTAGATATTCTAATTCTACTATAATTAATCGTAGATTTGTTTCCACTAATTTAGAGATTCTAATTCTCTCAAAACTAATCCTAGATTTGATTACCTAATTTAGAGATTCTCCTAAAAATAATCCTTTCAACATATATTTTATTTTTCGATAATTATTTTGTATTTTTTGAATTGTATGTACAAATATACATTTGTTCAGTTTGGAAACAATATAATGGAGCATCGGTCGAAAAAATAAATAACATATACTTGGATTAAATGTATTATAATAATGCAGTAAACGCGATATAATAATAGGAAATAAATTTTAATTAATTAATAGAAATAAATTAGTGAAGGTTGGAAAAAAAATGTGAATACGATGTGATTTTGGTTGGAAAACTATATACATTTTAGACAATGTATTATAATATAGTATTAAACGCGATATAATAATAACAAATAATTATACTCAATGAAATAGAGTTTAATTAATTAATTGAAACAAATTAGTGAATTTGAAAAAAAAATTTAAACTATATTACATATACTTTATATTATAATAAAGTACTGTAATCGATATGATGATAACAAATTGAACCATGATCGTGTGAGTAACGAAGTCGAAATAGTTATACTCACTGAAAAAAAATTAATTAGTTAGTTAAAATTATATAACAATATACTTGAAGACCATAAATTATAATATAATATTAAAGTCGAAATAGTTAAACTCAACATTCATCAAATTTAATTATATAATTGAAATATTATTAAAGTTGGAATAAAAAATAAAGTATAGTCAATCGTATGCAAAGATTTTTATTGGAATCTATACAACATATAGTTGAATACAATGAATTATAATATAGTATTAAACGAGATAAAATAATTATAGTAAATGAAATTTAGTTGTATTAATTAATTGAAATAAATTAGTGAATTTGAAAAAATAAAAATAAAAATAAAAATGAATCATACGGTGGTATTTTGGTCGGAGAACTATATAACAAATATTTGAAGACAATGTATTATAATATAGTATTAAGCACGATATAATAATAATTTTTTGCAATGTAACAACTATATACAATGTAATAAAGTTGAATAATATAATTGAAATAAAGTTTTGAATTTTTTAAAAATAAAGTATACGCAATGAAATAAAGTTTAAAGAATTAGTGATTTTGAAAGAAAAGAAAAAATAGGGAGGTTGCGCGGTAAACTTTATAACATACACTTGAAGACAAAGTAGTATGTTATAGTATTGTAATTGATACAATAACAAGAAAATTGACTACCATAGTGATAGTGTGAATAGAAAAGTCCAAATAGTTAATCTCAAAGAATCATATACTTGAATTATAATTTAGTATGAAACGCGATATAATAATAATGAATAATTATACTCAATGTAATAAAGTTGAATTAATTAATTGAAATAAATTAGTTAATTTGAAAATTAAAAATTAAATAAAATCAACCATGAATCATAAAAAAATAAGCTTATATGTCTTGCTTAATCGTAAAAAAAAAAAGAATAACAATATACTTAAAGACCATATATTATAATATAATATTATAGTCGAAATAATTAAACTCAACATTCATCAAGTTTAATTATATAATTGAAATAATAAAAAAATTATATTATTAATTAAACCCGATATAATAATAAGAAATAATTAAAACTCAATGAAACAAAGTTGAATTAATTAAATGAAATAATGTAGTGACTTTGAAATAAAAATTAATATTCATGAATCATACGATGAAATTTTACTCGGAGAACTACTATAGTGTGTCTAATGAACTCGTATAACTATACTCAATGTGATCAAGTTGCATAATATAATTGAAATAAATTAGTGTGAATAGCAAAGTAGAAATACAATTACTCAGTGATTCATACGTAGGGAAATCGTGTGAAAAAACTGTATAACATATATATTTTTTGAATGTGTTGCATTTTTTTGTGGAGAATGAGAATATCTAAATTAGTGAAAACAAATCTATGATTATTTTTGGAAGAATCGCCAAATATATTGGAAACAATATATTGAGTATATTTATCAACGGATAATTAGTGGAAACAAATAAAAATAACAAAATTTTAGCAATATAAATATCGAAATAATAACATAATTTAATATTAGATAAAAATTTATTTTTATCTTATAAAAAATCTAATTTTCAAAAAATTAAAAAATAATATCCGAAAACAAATCTAGTACTTATTTTTTTAAGGAGAAACGCAAAATCAGTTGAAACAAATTAATAAAAAACAATAAACACAAAATTTAGGAGTAATAATTTTTGAAAAATAAATAAATAATATTAATTTAGAAAAAATAATATTCGGAAATAAATCTAGAATTATTATAACAAGAAACACTAAATTATTGGTAACAAATCAATAATAAAATTTAAAAACAAATAAATCAATAACAAAATAGAAAAAAAAATATATTCGAATTATAAAATTTATAAAATTTTCTGAAATAAAAACATAAAAATAAGGAAACAAAGTCTTCAAAAATTAAGGAAACAAAATGGAAGATTTTGTGAAAATTAGAAACAAATTAGCCGAAAAAAAAAGGAAAGAAAATGGACGAAAAATAAGGAAAGAGAATGGACGAAAAAATTAAGGGAGAGAGACTAATTTCAAATATATATACATGAAAAAAATCAAGGGATAAAACAGTAAAACCAATAAACCCCTAAAACCGGCCCACTCTCTACCCGCCAAAAAACCCGGTTTTTTACCAGGTGTTCAGTACACCTGGTGTCCGTTTATCACTACTCTAATTTAAGATGCACCACTCTACTCTATCAAAATCATATCACATACTAAAAGAAAATTTGGGCCGTATATATAAATTGTGAAAATAATACTAATATATATATATATATATATATATTGCTGAAATTTATAGTGTGTAACAAGGTAAAATACATTATTAGACACTTTTTAGTCGCGAAACATGTATAGCTCAGAAGACAGGTGAACATTTCATTTCCGGATACAGAATGTGTGCTCTGCAAGGAACAGACCGAGACGATGGAGCATCTCTTCTTCAAGTGCCAGAAAGCTGACGAAATTTGGTGGAACCTTCTGCAGTGGCTTGGTTTTGAATCAGCTATGCCCGTTAAGGCCAAAGAGAATTTTCTCGCCTTTTCAAATCTTGGAAAAAAAAACTGACTCCGCTCTTCTCATCGCTGTTTGGTTGTGTACTATTTGGTCAATTTGGAACGGGAGGAACAATTGCAAATTTAACCAAGGAACTTGGAATAAGGATAAGCTGACGGCAGAGATTAAATCACGAGTGTGGGGGTGGATCTTGGCTTATAAAATGCCGAATTTCTGCATCGACTTTAGGACGTGGGTTACTGAGATTAGAATCTTGGCTTGAACTATTAGCTTTGCTGGCCTGCTTCACCTGTTGTTGTCTGCTTGGTTAGTTTTTTTTTTGTCTTGGTTGTGTTTGAGTCTTCCTTTTCCTTTGTATTTTGCCCTTTTGCCCCTCTGGTACTTCTGGTACCTATTGGGTGCTTTTTAATGAATTCCATTTCCTGATAAAAAAAAAAAACATAAGTAAAAGTGTGTAGCAGTATAAAATTCACTTTAACGATTTTCATGAAATTATGAAAATCGTGTAACAGTGTTTTTTACATTATTGCACACTTTTTCCCACAAATGTATAAAAATCAGTCGGAGGAGGTGATGATGAAGATGCGGCGGTGGCATTGATTCTCGACGGAAAGCCGAGGATTGAAAGAAAATGAAACCTTAGAGTTGGAAATTTAAGATTGGGAGGGAGATAAATTAGCTATCTTGTTCACGAATGATGGGGGTGACCGCGGGGTCTCTGTAGCTCTGCACAATGTTCTTTTTTTTATTCGCTCATATGTCCTATATTTAAAGGCTTATTTTAATCAATTTTTCACCTATAAACTTGCATCAAGTCAATCTTCAATTCTCACTATCAATTTCTTCCTAATTCTGACTCATTTTTCATGAAATTACATAAAACAATCCAACATTAAGCTTCAAGCTTGTCTTAAACATTATTTCCTTACACAATTAACATCAAATGTGTGGAGTGAGAAAATTTAGACTTCATTGGTATTGTGAGATTATCCGTTGTGAATTGTGGAAAGATGTCACGTCAAATATTAAAATTTTGGTGTCAAATCAGATTTGATTTTGCCAAAATTTAAATTTGGGAGAATTTATGGAAATGATGAAAGTTTATGTATTTTGGCATCAATTTTATAGTGTATATGAAAAACAGAATTTGATTATCGTATTTGGATTTACAACTAATTAACCCTTACAATTTTGACAATATATGTACATGCAGAAAATATCTAGCACAATTATAATAAGGAATAATTGTAGTTTATGCCGTGAAGTTTAGAGTGATTTGCAAAAATAGTCGGAATTTCAAAAGTAATAAAAAAAATTCAAATTTTTCATGAAAGGTGTAAATGGCCCGACCTTTAAATAATACCAAAACTATCATGAACTTTTATGAAAGCTTTAAAAATGTTTTGATCTTTAAAGATGCAAAGAATGCCATGACCTTTTAGAAAATGCAAAAAGAACCACGATCTTTTACGAAAGTTGCAAAAATAGCATGAACTTACACTTTCAAGCCCAAACTATGACGTGGAACGGTGGAAGGCATGAAATTACCGTGTTATTATGTGAAAAATCTTTGTTTCACTTGAAGTTGAACGGTATCATTCTAAACTTAAGAATTGAAAGCAGTGTTTAACGTTGTTCTACAAAAGATGATTTAAGGGAGAGTTCAAAAATGTAAGTTGAAAGCTAATTTTGCAACTTTTATGTTTTTTTTTTCATTTTTAAAAATATCGTGTCATTTTATAACTTTCATGAAATCTCGGGGGGTTTTTTGCACTTTTAAATATTGTGTCATTTTACAACTTCCATAAAAGTTGAGATTTTTTTTTTGTTTGTATTTTTCAAAATTCAAGTTATTTTTTTTTAATTTTTATGAAAATTCTATATGTAGATATATTTATTGTATTTTTTTAAAAAAAGATTAGACTACTTTTACAAATCATTTTAAAATTTAGGCCATAAAATACAATTATTCTTTAGCCCATATTTGATTGGGTGTTATTGGAGGTTGAAAAAGGATTCAGTTAATTGAATCCATTACTTGTTGTTTCATTTGGATAATAAGTTAATCATTACTCTTAATTGAGGGCAATCCAATCACTCAATTTGTTACCCCTCAAAATAGAGGAGAAACAGAAGAAAGAGAATCCATTTATTAATGACTAATTTTCATTGTTAAATCAAACACCTAATAAAAATAATAATTATTGTTATCATTTCACCTCTTTATTTTATTTCCATTTTATTTCACGCCCCTGACCCGCGCCCCAAATTATTACATTTGTAGATAGTAATTGTTACTTTTAATAATAAGCATAAGATATACATTTGTTCGCACAAATGTATACTTATGTAAATATAAGTATTTACCTTCATTCAATATAAAGTTTTATATTTTCTAAACCCTATAAACTAAACCCTAAACCCTACAACCTGAACACTAAACCCTAATAGGAGTATTTACTTTTAATAAGCATAAGATACATTTGGTCGCACAAATGTATGCTTATGTTAATATAAATATTTACCTTCATTCAGTATAAAGCATTATACATATCAATAATTACTTTTTCTTACGATAATAATTATTTGATCAAATGATAATATAATTATTTATGTTTATTAAAAGTAATCATTGTTATCATAAAAAGTATTAATTGATATGGAGAAATGTAATATTTCAAAAATATTATATTTATTGTAATTATTGTTATAATCAAAAGTAACCAATGTTAATTATTATTATAAAGAAAGGTAATATTTTTGAAACATTACATTTCTTCACAATATTGATGTTAACTACTTATATTAACATAAGTATACATTTGTGCGAACAAATGTATATCTTATGCTCATTAAAAGTAACAATTATTATAAACAAATGTAATTGATATGAAGAAATGTAATGTTTAAAAAATATTATATTTATTGTAATTATGCTTATTATAAAGAAAGGTAATATTTTTAGAACATTACATTTTTTCACAATATTGATGTTAACTACTTATATTAACATAAGTATACATTTGTGCAAACAAATGTATATTTTATGTTATTAAAAGTAATAATTATTATAAACAAATGTAATAAATTGGGGCACGTGTTTAAAGCACAGGCGATCCGACAACATGCTATGCGGTCGGCCGCACTTATTAGTGCTTACAATAATGTGATTCTTATCAAATATGCCCATTAAGTCGAAGAGTTCTAAATCAACCCATTATATCCCCTAAAATCTTTTAACACACCCAATAAAATACTACTCGGATTAAGATACATATTTTGTGTCCAAAATTTGGGAGAAAACGAACTTTTCCCAAAACAGCATCTAGCACACAGGAAAGCCCAGTTCCGACGTGGCGTAAATAGCAACCACCTCCACATGTCGTGCTCCCATTGGCCACAACCTCCACGTGGCGGTCCATGCTCGTCACTGCAACTCAAAATTTCCCTGTCGTTATCGGTTAGCTATTGAATACTCGTCACACAGTATCCGGAATAGAATTCGAAATAAATAAAAATAAGAAAAATATGAATTCGGAAATAAAACGATTGTTGAGCAGATTTTGGCGAGGAACAAAAATACAAAATCCCACGCCTCCGTGGCACATTCAGTAATTCTGGCAAAAAGTGAGGTGATTCAGTTGAGCCCCGCTGCCCCTTGCTATAAAAGGCCAATCTTTACATCGACATTGATATATATGCTTTCCTCACTCCGCCGTCGTCTCTCTCTTGAACACTTTTTTCTCAAATTTCGCTCCAAATTGAGTAAAAAAACTGAAAGGAGACCTCCGTTTCAGTTTTTTTGAAATTAACTGGTTCGATTTGATGAGTTCATCGTAATCGAATCGGATATCGGATCGGTTTCGTCTACTGTCGCTGTTTAACCTCCTCCTCCCACCTAGGATTTATCGGAGATTTCTTTGGTGGTTTTGTAGGTACTATTTTGTCAGATCTCGGTGATCTGGAGCTGTTTTGATTAATGCACGCGGTCGTGTTCGGTGAATTGACTGTTTCTGGATTTGTTTTGAGTGTTTCTGTGTGAGATCGTGCTGATCGCTGGCGTTGAGTTGTAGATCTCTATCGTATGTGTCATTGCATGTGTTTCTTAAGCTTTTTGCAATGGAATTTGCTCTTGTGGTTATGCGATGTGCGTGATTCTGCATCGGGCGGCATGTTGAAGCTGCTAGACAGTAATCGATCACTTGCATTTATTCGTTTGTTAAATCTTGGAGTTAATGCCTTCAAAAAGAGTCTTTTGTGTGTCTTCGTAGACTATTGTATTTGTGAATTAGATTGATATAAGGTTCGAATGGGGTTATAGAATGTTATGATTTTGCAGAAGCATGGATCTGTTGTTTTCAGCTTTTTAATTTGCGTTTGATGCTAAAATATTTCTGCTTTTATGAAAAATTGATCATTTTTTGGCACTTTAATCAGGATTTAAACTGATATAAATTTCTCCTCCTTGTGATTTATCAAAGATAAGTCTTTCTCCAACCTTTTATTTGAATTAGTTTTGAAAATAAAGTTTTGATCTTTTATCTTTATTTTTATGGTTTTCAGTAGTACAATTTAATGGTTTTGCAGTATGTGAGTTTGATTGCTTAGTTTTTCCAGGTCGTACTGCTATATTAAAGTAATTAATGCTTCAGATGCTTAGTTTGATTGCCCGATCAGGGAACCATACATAAAAACTGATAGAGAAAGAGCATTGGAGCTGAATTCTTTTGTTCTTGTTGCTGGTGTTCTTACCTTTTCATTTGTGGGTTTCTATTATATTGTATTTGTGTATATGTTCTTCAGTAGTTG
This sequence comes from Salvia miltiorrhiza, assembly GCF_028751815.1. Lineage (NCBI taxonomy): Eukaryota > Viridiplantae > Streptophyta > Magnoliopsida > Lamiales > Lamiaceae > Salvia > Salvia miltiorrhiza. The sequence continues at coordinate 3,657,987 of NC_080392.1, read as the reverse complement.
CAGGATACCATGTATTGCTGTGCTTTCTAAAGTCACCGCCTTGAACCTCTTGTTATGCAGATTTTGCTGTTGAAATGGCATCAACAGCTGGAGCCACAGGATGGTTGAGGGGAATAGTAAAAGCTGTTCCATCTGGTGACTGCTTGGTGATAATGGGGAACACAAAGGCTGAGATTCCCCCAGAGAAGTCAATCACTTTGTCTTCATTGATGGCTCCTAAGTTGGTAAGTTTTGTTTGTATATGTAATTACTTTTGGTTGATCACAGCATGCCTCTGCATTGCATCATGCAGGTTTCTATTAGTTTTCTTAAATTTGTTGAATGTCTATGAGATTTTGCGTCTTCGCTAGGTTTTATGTGGTTTGAGACATTAAATATTTACTGTTGTGCTAGAGTTGTAGCTGAGATGTAATTTAGTAAGCATCTCATATTTATGAGCATGCCTTTAGACAATTCTTCTTGAGAACATGTTTAATTTGTCCAAACTTTAGACAAGTCTTTTGTGTTAAATTATTATCCCCTTACATTTATTGATGAATGTACTCCATTGGTGTGTTGACGTTTTCTTATTTCCTGAATGTAAATTTGGGATGGTTCTTACATATTGAATTTGGTTGATGACTACCTCCTTCAAATAGTGTCTGGATATCAGATTGAGAATTTTCTTACTTTTGTCAATTGTGTTACTTTGTTTTCTATTATAGGCTCCCCGAAGAGGCGGGCTTGATGAACCATTTGCATGGCAGAGCAGAGAATTCTTGAGGAAGCTTTGTATTGGAAAGGTGGATTTTATTATGGCTTTGTCACCCTAAGATATCCACTCCTTCACATATAAATTCTTGCATGTTTGAAATTTAGGCTTAATAGTTCATGTCTTTTGCATTACAGGAGGTCACTTTTAGAGTGGACTACACTGTACCATCCATTAACCGGGAATTCGGCTCTGTTTTTCTTGGGGATAAGAATGTGGCTTTGCTCGTGGTTGCTGGAGGCTGGGCAAAGGTTTTCCATTTTTATTTAGATTTTAGACCCATTGACAGTGTTACTGTTTGTGTTGATTCATGCAGTATCTCACATGATATTTTCCATTACACAGGTCAGGGAACAAAGTCAACAGAAAGGAGAAGCTAGTCCTTACTTAACAGATTTGCTGCGCCTTGAAGAGCAGGCCAAGCAGCAAGGTCTTGGTCGTTGGAACAGGGTCTGTGTATATATTTCTTGTCTTTGTGTTTTAGTGTTCGTAGTGTTTTTTATTATCTTTTTAGAGATTATATGGTTCAGAATATTATGATGCTTACTTCTGTCTTTATTTGCTTCATTCAGACCCCAGGTGCTGCTGAGGCTGCCATTAGGGACCTGCCCCCTTCAGCGGTTAGCGATCCCAGTAATTTTGATGCTATGGCTCTATTGGCTGCTAAGAAGGGCAGTCCTTTGGAGGCTATTGTCGACCAGTGTCGTGATGGAAGCACAATCCGTGTTTATTTGCTTCCAGACTTTCAATATGTCCAAGTGTTTGTTGCTGGGATTCAGGTACACACATATATTGATTATTGATGATTTTTTAAACGTTTTCCCTTCCTCTTTCAATAATCTTGATGCCATCAATATCAAATTTTCTACTAGGCTCCATCTCCTGGTAGAAGGGCTGCAGCAGAATCTGCCATTGCTACTGAGGTGGTGTCTACTGAACAAAATGGAGATTCAACAGTTGAAGGTCGGGCTCCTTTAACATCTGCACAGAGGCTTGCTGCATCTTCTGCATCAGTAAATGAAGTTCCCGCAGATCCCTTTGGGAAAGAAGCCAAGCATTTCACAGAAATCCGTGTGTTACACAGAGATGTGAGCACTTCTTAAAACATAAAGACTTATTTTTTTCTTTCTTTGCTTTTCTTTCTTTCAAAGAAAATACTTCGAATTGTATAGGTCTGTTAATGTATCTGTCATTTTATGGGATACAGGTCAGGATTGTATTGGAGGGTGTTGACAAATTTAGCAATCTTACTGGTTCAGTATACTATCCTGATGGTGAATCAGCGAAGGATTTGGCATTGGAGCTTATTGAAAATGTAAGTCATTTCAAAATGTTAATACAGAGTCATTCTCTCCTTTTCCAGTTAGGTCCTGATTATGTGATAGCTTATGCCTTGCACAAGCTTCTACTCTATGAATTGACAACATTCCCACATAAATGTTCCATTGTCATCCATTGTTAGTTTAAGTTTTTCTGGACATTTTGAATTTGTTATCTAAGATTATTTGATGAAGTCAAAACAAATGTTTGATTTCTGAGTTACTTTGCTTTTTTGTATCCAGACTGTTGAAGATGATTGACAAGCTACTTCGTTATGTTTTTTTGTTCAAATTGTTTTTTCATTATTTCCTTATAGACTTGCTTCTATTTTCTCCCCCCCCCCCCTCTCTCTCTCGCGCGCGCACACACACTCGATTCTTTTATATGCACATGCAATCTCTTAGGGTCTTTGGCTTATACCATAAGATTGTATAACTGTGTTATTGTCCCAGGGTTTAGCCAAATATGTGGACTGGAGTGCAAGCTTGCTGGAAGATGATGCCAGACGGAGGTTGAAGAATGCAGAACTTCAAGCAAAGAAGTCAAGGTTAAGAATCTGGACAAATTATGTCCCCCCAGCGACAAACTCAAAGGCCATTCATGACCAGAACTTTACAGGAAAAGTAAGTCATGCCCTGGTTTTAACATTGAGTGATTTTCAATTTTTTCTAGATTAATTGGTTATTTTCTCATGCTGACAACTTATTTTATGCAGGTGATTGAAGTTGCAAGTGCAGACTGTATTGTTGTTGCTGATGATTCCTTGCCATTTGGAGACCCTGCTGCAGAGCGACGAGTCAATCTCTCAAGTATACGAGGCCCTAAAATGGGAAATCCTCGTAGAGATCAAAAACCCGATCCCTATGCTCGTGATGCTAAGGAATTCCTGAGGACGCGCTTAATTGGTCGTCAGGTATGGTTCTTGATCATTCTTTGTACTTCCTGTAATGTAATGCTCTAATCTTGGCATTGCCTTTACTTGCTCAGGTGAATGTTTCTATGGAGTATTCCAGGAAGGTCGGCCTAACAGATGGAGCTGCTGCTCCAGCTGGGTCTGGTGATACAAGGGTGATGGATTTTGGAACAGTCTTTCTTGTTAATCAGGCTAAGGAAGGGGATGAAGCTGCTCCTGCTGCTGGAGCAGGCAGCCAACCGAATGGGGTTAATATTGCTGAGCTGTTAGTTGCTCGTGGTTTTGCCACTACTGTTAGGCATCGAGATTTTGAGGAGAGGTCAAATTATTATGATGCACTCTTATCTGCTGAATCACGTGCTATTTCTGGGAAGAAAGGTATGCATTCTGCTAAGGATCCTCCAGTCAGGCATATGACAGATCTGCTAACGGTTAGTTCTACACCATATTGAATAAATCTAGTGTTCTGTGTTTAGATATAACTCTGTATAACAAATATGTGTGATTTACTGTTTGTGAAATTGAACATTTGTAGGCTAATGCAAAGAAAGCGAAAGACTTCCTACCATTTTTGCAACGTAATAGAAGGATGTCTGCAATTGTCGAATATGTACTCAGTGGACATCGGTACAAAATAGATATTCCTAAGGCGACGTGCAGTATTGCCTTGTCCTTGTCTGGTGTCAGATGTCCTGGCCGTGGTGAGCCTTATTCTGAAGAAGCCATTGCATTTATGAGGCGGAAAATAATGCAGAGGGATGTTGAGGTAGTGATTTTCTTTTAGGCTTCACATTCTCTGTTATCCGTGTATTCTTTCTCACTGTTATGTTGGTCTACCTGCATGAAGATTGAAGTGGAAACTGTTGATAGAACTGGAACTTTCCTGGGTACCGTGTGGGAGTCAAGAATCAATGTGGCAATACCACTTTTGGAGGCTGGTTTGGCTAAACTTCAAACTTCCTTTGGCCTCGATAGGATCCCAGATGCTCATCTCCTGGTTCAAGCTGAGCAATCAGCAAAACAGAAGAAGTTGAAGGTGAATATAAAGTTCCTTAATGGTTCCTAGTTTTGGGTGCGCTTTTGCTAATAGTTTCTATTGCAGATATGGGAGAATTATGTTGAGGGTGAGGAAGTTACCAACGGTACATCTGGTGTTGAAAGAAGACAAAAGGAGGAGTTTAAGGTATGAGTTTCATACATGTGCTCTCACTGGCAGTCATCTCAGAGGCAATCATGGATAAACATATGCTCTTTTTCAGGTTATGGTTACGGAAGTCTTGGAAGGTGGTAAATTTTATATTCAGTCAGTTGCTGATCAGAAAGTGGCTGCTATACAGAAACAGCTTTCCTCATTAAGCCTTCAAGAAGCTCCTTTAATCGGTGCCTTTAATCCTAAAAAGGGGGACATAGTTCTGGCTCAGTTTAGTGCTGATAAGTCTTGGAACCGTGCAATGGTGAGGGGCATTGCATTAATTTTCTCTTAGCTTTTCTTGAATATAGTACTGCAATGTCGTAATATGCTCCTATCAGATTTATGTGGACCCTTATAGTTAGTCAATTGATTCTGCAGTTGAGTATTATAAAGCTATCTGCTAGGTGATGTATCTTGATTTGTATTCTCTATGACCTTCATGAAGATACTCTCGGCTCTTTCTTTGTTGTGATGGCTGATTATCACGATAGTCTGCTGCTGAAATATGGAAGTGAAACTATATGAAACTTATCGAATTAGATTATCTGTTCTTTTTCAAGATTATTCTATTATATGAAACTGTTCTAATTAGATTGGATGTGTCATGAGGGTGAACTTTCTAAGTGATAGTTTTAGTGCTTGTACATGTTAACCAAGTTTTGGGCCAAATATATGGTCTTTTTATTCCTTGGAGGTATGGGATTGGTGGCCGAGTTTTTGCTGTTGCTTTTTGATGTGTTTGTTTCCGTAACAGCTTGCTGTTTGTGGGTCTTAGATGAAAGATGCTCGACTTCTCAGGGTTCTGTTTTGGTTTTAGCGATGATGTCTGATTCATCTTTTGTGTGTAATTAGTTAATGTATCAGAATTTGCACATGAAGAAAGTACTTTATTTTTGTTTTAGTTATTGTCAATGTTTCTTAATTTGTAGTAATTGGTTCCTCTATGTTTCTAACCCAATCTGATTTGATTTTGAAGATTGTTAATGGTCCGCGTGGTGCTGTGGAATCTGCAAATGACAAGTTTGAGGTGTTTTACGTTGATTACGGGAATCAAGAAAGCGTCCCCTACAGCCAATTGCGTCCTCTTGATGCTTCGGTTTCTGCTGCTCCGGGCCTTGCTCAGCTATGCAGCCTGGCATTCGTCAAGGTTCCAGGCTTGGCAGACGACTATGGTCAGGAAGCAGCTATTCGTTTGAGCGAACACCTATTGAGCACTCCAAAAGAATTCAGAGCTATCATAGAAGAGAAGGACATGTCCGGTGGAAAAGTGAAAGGACAGGGCACAGGCACCGTCTTTTTGGTAACTTTGGTCGACACCGAGGCTGAGACGAGCATAAACGCAGTTATGCTACAGGTATGATAATAGCTTAGCGCTTATTTTACATCTATTATTCGGAAAACAGAATGTTACATTGATATTATGTCACATTCGTGTAATGGCCTAACATGTGAGGCGTAAATCTGGTTTCAGGAGGGACTGGCTCGATTGGAGAAAAGGCGTAGATGGGAGCCCAAGGATAAGCAGCTGGCGATGGACGAACTGGAAAAATTCCAGACTGAAGCTCGCGAGAAGAGACTAGGGATGTGGGAGTATGGAGACATCGCCTCGGATGAGGATGAAGCGCCTCCACTAAGGAAAGCTGCCGGAAAGAAGTGAGAAGATGCAATGTCACGGAACTGCGCGGAGCGGTCTGAAAATCGAGACGACGGGCTCATAGAGGAACATACGATCGTGAAGGACGGTATTGTTCCAAATTTTACTTGTAACTTATCCAACTCCCACCACAGGACTGTTTTTTGGTAGCTCAGCGAACAATTTTGTTTTCTTTATTTATTTATTATTCGAGTTATAGACACCCTTAATAAAGCAGGCTAAGACTTTTTTTTTTTTTTTTCTTGAGATTTAGTTTTTGTTTATTTTCAGATCTCAACCATCAAATATTTTTAGTTGGGAGCAAGAACAAAAGAAGAGTAGAGTGGTGTGTTTTAATAGGTTTTGAGTAAAGAGTGAGCGAGGGAGGTTGAATAGAGTTTTGAGTAAATATATGATAATTTGGGTAGTCCCACTGGAAATGTGAGAAAAATGAAAATTACTTTGATATTATACACTGAATAGTTTGAGAAATAAAAAAAAGTTTCGTCTTTGGTGCATAGTAATTTGATACTACCATTTCATTTATTGGTTGTCAATTTATAACCATCCAAAATTCCAAACTACTACTACTATTTGTTATTGAATTGAATTAAATTTATTTTGTTTAGATTTATGCTTTAATTAATTGTTTATCGTATGAATTATTAAATTTATTTAATTTAATTATTCGAGATGTGAATTTCAAGGCGTTGCAGAAAAGCAAATTGAGCAATGAATAAAGTGGATTTTGAAATAGCGGCTTTGGAATAATAAAAATAAAACTATGTATTTATTAAGATAAAAATTTTAAAAATGATCATACTTACTATATTTTACCTTTCACATAAAAAATTTAAAAATTATTCACGAATTCACAAATGATACTAATATTAATTGTGAATTCAAGCTTTAAAATTCGATTTTATAGCTGAATAGCTAGAATTGGTTGTGAATTCGAGTTTTAAAGTTTGAATTGACACTCCCTCTCTGAACTCGTCACAACCTATGTTCTTTGTGCCATTATCGTCACCTCAATCACTTCCCAAACTCTCGATTCGAAGAGCTATTTCTCTCAAACACGCACGAAATGTTGCGTCCTAGTACACAATCTGTATGACCATTTCTTACACTTTTTGCTAAATCTTTTCTTTTCCTTATTTGTATTTTTGTAGTCAGCAGCAAGTTGTAGATTTCAAGCAAGTTGATGCCCATGTTCATGTTCATCTGTTCAAAGCAGCAGTTCAAGATAATAATGATCAAGAATTCGAAATAAACTAGACTTCACTCGTTTCATCAATATGAACTCTTGAAGTTGAGATTCTATAATTTGAAGTTGAGAGAGATAGAGAGATGTTGTTAGGGAGAAAAGAGAATGGTCAATTTTTTATGTTTTATGTTAGGTGTAATTTTGTATTCTTGCACAAAAACTGATCCATTTTTAAAATTTTTATTTGATAAGCTAATTTTTAAATTTACTATAGAAAAGTAGTAGCCAATTGCATATATTACCTATAATGAATAATAGTTGATTATAGAATATGATTAATTATTGATTGTAGTCCTAGCTCTCTAACTTTACTAGCTTAAATTACATGCACCTTGTTTATTATTTGATCTTGTTTCATTTTCCTTCAATTTCATCAAATGATCATTTTTGTTGTTGCAAAGTAATTAGAAAAGATTACGATCGCATAAAAATTATGATTAACTTCTAGCATCATTTCAAAGCTCTATTAATAACTTTTTAGCATTATTAATTGGTCCCAAGTATTTCTCGCTGTCACTGACACAATGGCGAAGCTCAGCTACTTGTTCAGCTAATTGTGGATTAAGGATTGTCTATTCATTGGCTAACTTGCCATTATTGGACGTACAGCTTTGAATACCAATTTACAAAATCGGTTCAAATTTTAAAAGGGTTTAAGTAGATTTTTCTGTTTTCTCCATATGGTAGTTTTTTTTGTAAATTTTATACTCAAAAAATAAATAATAATAAGAATTATTTAAAAATTATAATGGGAAGAAAATAATAAAACGAACTAGATCCTTTTTTATTTTAAATAAATTAAAAAATTTTAAATATTTAATCATTTTTTGTCAAGACATTTTATTCAAATAACCATATTGCATAAGTATAGACTGTATAGTATAATAAATTGGATATAGGAGAGAAACATTTAATAAAAAAATAGACATTTTTAATTATCACTCTTAACTCAGATGCCCTTTTAAAACCATTCCTTGCTTTTTTTTTCTTTTTTTTTTTTTTTGCGCATTGAAATCAGAGTAGAGATAATTGGTATCAAAAGAGAGAAATGATTAAATAACAATACTGAGCAAACTAAGAACTACAAAATTTCTTATGTTAGCTCTACGGTTAGGTGATTAATGCCTAAGATTAAAAATCTTAGATTTAAGTAATACAATCTTTAAATTTCTTTATTTACCTATTAATTTATCAAAAAAAAAAATCCTCATTTGAAAGCCAGGACTATTAAATGTATGGAGAGGATAATACCATATCTCAATCAATGGTCCAGTAATACAAAACCTAAATCAAGAGTAAAAACTGCGAATGAAAATTTTGAACATTGTAAAACAAGTTCCAAAAAACCTACTACTAAATGCCCCAGCATTGCTGCAGGAGCATCTTCTTCCCTCGTTCCCTAGGCCTCCTCTGCTCGACACGACGGTTGCGATTCTCGTTCCACCTTCCTCAGTCATCACGCCTTTGGGTCCTGCGGCGAGGAGGAGCAGCAGCTCCATCTTCATTCTGCTCGTCTTTCGCTTCCGAGCTTCCCTGATCGTCTGAAGTCTCAGCGACATCTGTTTTCTTCGTCTCTGCGACCACGTTAGCCTGAATTTTCCAAACATCAAGGATGAGTATGAGCCACTCAAGGATGAGTATGAGCCACTCAAACATGCAGTGAAGCAGAAATTGCAGTTTTCCAACAGACTATTTATGAGAACTCACAGTCTTCTTCCCACCAAAGATGAGCTTCAACAAAATCGAGAAGAAAACAACCACAACAGAGACAAGGATACCAATTGTGAGATTTGCTTGTTTCTCAGCCTTCTCAAGCAAGTCCTGCACGTAAAATTCGAACGTATAAGGTAAATTCAAAAGAAGAAACTTATCTAATTTCCACTGCCAAATCACTCACCAAGACTTTAACTTTGTGCTCGCCCAAGAATGGAAGGTCCGCAATCTTGTAAAGGTATTCAAATACCACTTTCTGATCACACAGAGCAGCAGATGTCAGATTATAGAACAAGAGAATTGTGAGAGATGATACAAACATATATATATATATATATATATGTATGTATGTATGTATGAATATTAGTTACCTGGAAGCCCTTAAGCCCATCAGAGTCCGTAGATTCCTCTTCCTTTTGCTTCTCTTTCTCTACTGTGAATTTTGGCTTCCATGTTGTCTCACGGTAGGTTTCTGCCTCTTTCTCACTGGAAGAGATCAAAATGTTGTCGAACAGAATACCATCTTGCATTGTCCAGATCTCAATACCAATAGCAGCAATGGGTTCAAAGTTAGGCTTGTCAAGCTCAAAGTACTCAGGGTTATCGATCTCCTGGGGTTTCCAGATACCCTTGTAGTTGGGGTTGTCAATGAGTGGGGCGTGCCATTTTCCTTTGTAAGCAGGGTTTCTCTTCATTGGTCTCTTCCACTCACCGCATCCAGGAGCTTCAGCACACTTTGGGTTATCAACTTTGGGTGCCTCCCATTCACCATCTTCTTCATCGTCCCAATCCTCTGGTTTGGCTGCCTCAGGATCATCAACCTCCTCAGGCTCGTCATCCAACCAACCTTCGGGCTTCTCAGCCTCTTCATCTTCAATTTCCAATGGAGCATCCTCATCCCAATCATCTGGTTTGGTGGCTGCTGGGTCGGGGATCTTTGCTCTCTCATCCCAATCCTCAGGCTTCTTGTCATCCGGATCAGGGATAGTCTTGGAAGGGATCAGAGGAGGATCAAAGTCATCTCCTGAGAGGAAATTGCCCTTCTTCTTCTCTTCGCCATCAACCAAGATCCTCACCTCATTATCAGGGGTCAAGATGGCGGTGTAAACATGGGTCAACTTGTCAGAAGGTACTGATGGTGGGAACTTGAGATGATGCTCGACAAAGTTGCCGCTCTTGGGGTTCTTGTGCTTCAGGATGAAGTGGACCTTGTTTGTGGCTCCACATCTATCGGGCCCAAACATTATTGTGTAAGGAGACTCGTTATCAAATCCCTTTGGAACCCATCCAGCATCCTGTGGACGGAGGTACTTGATATAAGCACCACCGCATTCAAGGCCATTCTGGAGGCGAACTTCAAATTGAAGAACAATCGTCTTATCCTTGAGGACCACAGGGTCATCAAGTGGCTTCACAATGGCATGCTTCCTGGCTTTCTCCCCAACAAGAAGTCCATGATCATCATGTCCCTCACTCTTCACATGTTTCCACACACCTGAAATAAAAAATGAGAAAAAAACAGTAAGCTACTTGATATAAATGGATATATATACTGTGCTATAGTGGAAATCGTTCACCAACCTCATGTCTACCTGACTCCAACTAACCAACCCACCCAACAAAATTGCGATAAGTGTAACAAAACGCTATATTTTTACTGGAACTAGTCATACTGTTCAGAAAAATTCAGGCCAAAACTGGTCGCAACATCATATCTAACAAAATTTTAGTACAGCCAACTACGTGTAGCTTTAGAATTTAAAAAGATCGGGTTGGTCAACATTTAGGTTTAAATCAATTTACAAATTCAGCACAAAGACGTGGGATACGCTCACTGACTCGATTCAGCTGTGTAGTTTAACAACCAATTCAGAATCTCAGTAAAGAAGCTGGCAAGTATCGAATATACACAGTTATAATCTTGACTGAAAGAATAGATACAAAAACCAATCCGTATTTTAGATCAAGAAAATCAAATAATGAACCAATATAGTATCAGCAATTAAAATATATCAAAAGCAAAAAAGCACAAGTAAGCTCATCACGAATTAAATTAAATTCTAACCTGTGTAGTCCGGATTCTCAGACGCGATCCATCTCCCCTCAAAATCCTCATCAAACGACTCATAGAAAATCTACAAACACCAAAACCGCACAGCATAGGCATTAACTCAAGAATCCACGACAGATCTAGAATAAATAAATTCAAGCTAGCGCAAAAGAACATCGTTAGCAATAAACGACTCCATACCACATCATCGGAAGCGTGGAGCTGAGAAATGAAGCAGGCGGCGGAAAATAGTAACAAACACTGCACTATCCAAATCTTCCGATTCGGATACTCCATTTGGAACTCTCGACTCCGGTAAGAATCAACCGAAATTAACCGCAAAGAACAGAACAAAATGAAGTTTAGCTGCAATCAGAGAGATATAGATCTGAGTGGGAGATAGAACTCTCTAGAGAGAGAGAGAGAGAGAGCAGACTAGTAGTATTTGATAGTTATTCAGTATTTGGAGAGCGTGTCAAAGGGGGTTGTATATATAGATCGGGCAGGAGCAAATGGAGTCGGGTGGCTTCGACCAATGATATCAAACGCCACGAGAAATGAACCAATCAGAGCACGCCGCGTGGCGGGGAGTGACGAGCTCCAAGCAAAAGATCCGTATTGGCAGTGATGGCTGATGCGTGCCGATGGGCCGGCTTGCGGGTTGACCCGTTTCCGTTGACTGTGTAATTGTTGTAATTTTCCTTCTTCTTTTTTTTCTTTTTTTTCTCAATTTCTGTTATGTGTAACAAACAGATTCATGAATTTTTTTCCCCAGTAAAAAACGTATTTAGATTTACATGCATGCAAAAAATTAACATTAAAGTTCTAAATTCCCAATATAGTTATAATATGGAGTACATTTTATGTAAACGTATTATTCTTGGCTTTATTTATTTATTTATTATTTCGTCGTACCAAAATGTGAGTGGTAATTAATTTCTTTTCCTGATTTTTATGCTTTTGTTGTCGAGTTTGGCGTAAATATTGATTATGACGTTACATGTGGTTTAAATCAACATTAATAAAAGGGAAAAACAGTCATAGTATGGTGCAAAATTATGGAGTAATATTCATGTATTTAATCTTTTTGTTTTGTTCTAAAAAGGACATCAAGCGGTGCGAATTTTTATTTACAAATAGTGAGACCAGGATTCAAACTTCATCGCTCCCCCTCTCCCAAAGTTAAAAAAAAAAAGAATCTTTTTATTTTAAAATAAAAATAATATTGTTTAATTAGTTTTATTGTTTTACACATTGTAGCTATTTTTATGGAAGTATTTTTTTTATACTCCCTCCATCCACGAAATAGAGTTTCGTTCGAGGGTATGCACGAATTTTAATAAAATTGTTGCAGCTAGAATAAAAGTACAATTTGTAGGAGTACAAAAAAGTAGAATAAAAGTACATTATTAGTTAAAAAGTGAAACTAAAGTACTCCCTCCGTCCCAATAATAAAGACACACTTTCTTTTTCGGGCTGTCCCAATAATAAAGACACATTTTTATATATGGAAATAATTAGGGCTCAATTATAACTAATTAATTGAACCTTAATTATGGTACAAATTAATACAAAATCCTAATTTACTCAGTTCAGTTCACCCGCCTCCCTCATTTCTCTTCACTCCTTAACCCGCCGCTCATCTTCTCCCCCTTCTCGGCGGAGTCGCCGCCGGCGAGCCACGACCACCGCCGAACACCCCCTCACCCCTCTATCTAGAGTCACCGCCGTCCTCATCTCCTCGTCCCTCTGCCGCGTTCTTCCTCTGAATCGTCGCCGCCTTCCTCTCGTCGTCCCTCTGCCGCCATCTTCATCCCCAGATCTCATCGAGCCCTAGCCCCTCCCTCTTTCTCTCCGCTTCTCCCTCAAATGGCGCCCCTTCCCACGCCCTTCCTCTGCCAGATCCGCCACCACCGCCCTTCCTCTCATTCTCCAAAAAACCCAGATCCGCCAAACCACCACCCTCAATTTATAGGTTCGATTTGAGAGAGGAAGATAGTGGTGGTTCTGGTTCTGGAGAGGCGGAGGCATCGCTCGAGATACGTCGGGTCTGAAACCGCCGCACATCTCCCTCTCTTCTCCTTCTCCGGCCGCCGCAGCGGTGAGGCCACCACCGTCCTTCTGAAACCCTTCATCTCCGCCGCCATTCTCATGGTTCAAATTTGGGAATCAGAGAGAACAAAATTGGCAGATTTTGATTTTGCTTCGATTTCTAGATTTGATTTCTGGTTGTGTTGTTTCGATTTTCATAATTCGATTTTTTGTGTTGTTCTGATTTCTGGATTTGATTTTCATGGTTTTAATTTTCTGCATTTCTGGATTCGATTCGGTTTTTATGGTTCAAATTTGGGAATAGGAATGTGAGAAATGTGAATGGCAGATTTTGATTTTGCTCTTGCTGTTTTGGTGGTGTTGTCGGAGGTGGTCGGCGGTGGTGGTGGTCGACGGTGTAGTGGTGGCCGGCGGCAGTAGATATTTAAATAAAATCAAATACACTAATAAAGTTGGGCACTCTACTTTATTCCCTAATCTACCCCACCTTAACCTTCGTGCCCAAATGAAGTGTGTCTTCATTATTGGGACGGAGGGAGTACAATTTATAGTTAAATATAAGAGAAAATGTATGATATGATGGTTAAAAAAGTTAAATGAGTCTCTTTTTGGTGGACAAAAAAGGGTAAATAGAACTCTTTTTCGTGGATGGAGGAAGTAAACTTTTTATTTAAAAAAAAAATTAAAACTAAAAAATTGTGAGAAAAATTTAAAAAAAATTACAATGTGTATTTAATAATAAAACTAGAAATATTGTATTTTTTTATTTTAAACAAATATATATAAATATATTGAGTTTAAAGTTATTATGGCCACTCATGTTATGGCAAATAGCATCACTCTTAATAAAAGACCTTCTAATATGATATGAGTAGTTCCGTAGAAAATAGGGTAGCTTTTAATATTAGCTTTTTGCTTATCTTAATTAAACTTGGCCATTGAACTTGTTCGTGAATAATAATTTTTCCTTTCGATTTTGTATTTTTCAAAAAATTAATAAAATTGTACGAATTAATTTGAGCACAATTATTTCGAGTACGAATTAAATAAAATGTTGTGGTTTTCCTTTCACAAAATTGTATGGTGTATTTATTTGTTGTTTACATATTACCCAACCTTCGGAATTGTTAATTAAGTTGGAGACGTAACATACATAGTATAACCTTTTTCCTCTCAAAAGAAAATTTCTTTAATTTACATTAAACCTTTTGTTATAGTGTCACAATTTATAGTGTTGATGCTATATATTGCATGTTAATTTGATGTCCAATAATATAATATAGCACCACTTATAATATAAAAATTTAAAGCAGAAAAGTCTGGCCCCGAGTTTGGTAGAATAAAGAGGAAAGATTAACCATTATTCTAAGTGGAGCATTTAAATATTCAAATGAATTAACCATATCTATTAATTAATCTTACGTGGAGCGCATGCATGAGCTCTATAATGTGGCTCTATAAATTTTTTATCCTATTTTAAAAAATAAATTTTAAAATTTAAAAATTTTATTAAATTTAAATTTGATAATTACAATAACTAAAATAAAGAATGAATTTGGTATGCAAAATGAATGGAATGAGTTTATATTTATAAAGAGATTTGAGGTAAATAAATAAATAAAAACATTAAAAAAAAAGTTATTGTTCAATAGGCATTGAAATATGAAAAAAAAAAATTAACGATAAAATTTCAGAAAGAAAAAAAATGAAGATTGTTAAAAAGCCGTGTAATATATACAAGCTTACGAGCTGCGCTCGAAATCGCGAGCCCCTATTTAGCCGAGGGCTCGGCAATGGGTGGGGCTCGCGGTGGCGCGGGGCTCGTGCCGCTGCAGATGCTCTTATATGTGCACATCGTACATTATAATTAAACGACAAGTATATTAACAATATCAATGTAAAAAATGCTGAAATTAATGATTAAATAAAAAACAATGGACAAGAAATTATGGCGTTAGCAATCTAACGATCGATAATAATACTGTTTTTAACCTTTTTAATAATTCACGATTGAATATTGTGTTGTTGAAACAACAATATCTTTAAAAAGCAGAGTATGTTCTCGTAAGTCAAAGTATGTTAGATTGATTGTAGAAACAAAGAAAATGCAATTAAAAGTAAATTGTGGACACATGAGTATAAAATTTTATAATGCATGTTAGTCAATAGATTAAAATTCCCTTTAAAATTTTAATCTAATGATCTAAGATGACTAATAAGTGTTCACTCAACAGTTCTATAAACTTAACAATATATAGGATTCACGAGTCTCTCACTTAAAGTGAATCAGCTCACGAGTATCAAACTCAAGATGAACTAACTGAAAATCAAGTAGAATATCAGAACAAGCTTAACAACACTGCAATTTTCTCTAAAAGAATTGGAGTTGAATAGAACTGACTCCTCTATTTAAGGTCTTGAAGCTTGAAGAAGAAGGCTAAGAAGGCTGAGAACGTTGCTTGTGTTTGAACTTGAGCCCATAATAACTTACCAAATCCAAACTAATTCTTCTATCCTCAAGCATTTGACTTAGTTTTCTTGCTTATTTCTTCTTCTTTTAATATGTGACATATACTATAAAAACTAACAATTATATACCAAGAAAAATAAACCTTGATAATTAAGACAAAATAATTAAAATCATTTAGAGTTATAAAAATAACACTAACAAAATCTTTAAAAAAATATTTTGATAGGAAGCAAACAATGTTCCTCAATCATTTTGATGAGAATCAAATTATTTATGCATGGAGTTGATAAATGAAAGTAAGCCATTCCTGCGGCCCACAACTTCATTATCTTGTGCATATATATATAAATAATAGTAGATCATAATTATAATGCAAAAATAGATATAAATAATTCAAATAATCTCTAAAACCTTAGGTAGCTCTATAAACATACAGCAATGCAAGATCTCTTCAATCGAAAAATTTGGTGGCAAAACTGGCATTTTCAAAGCTCTCAACCCCAACGTCTCCTTATCTCGAAGTTCGAGCCGACTAAGCTCGAGCGCAAGTTGAGCCGTTGAGGGAGAGAGCTTAGAGAAAGACAATCTTCCTAAATCGATTTCAATCATATATACTTTGAATGTAATAACACTGTTACAACAAAAATAATTTTGATGTTAGGTTGGGAAAGGAAGAAGTTGATGTTGTGTGTGTGTGTGTGGTTGTGAGCGTGGGCATACGTATATTATATATAGTAGTAAGTTAGGGGGATTTTTTAATAAAATCCCACAAAATTTTGGTTAAAAGCTAGGAAATGAACGATGCAACCAATAGAAAGCTGGGGGGATTTTTTCAGGCAAATCAATGAAAATTGAGAGGAAATTACAAAGGAATTTAGCTTAGGTTTTTCTTTTCTTAGCTTCCAAGCAGTACTAAGCAAAAAACGACTTTGTGACGTGGTGCACAGTTATATTTTCAATAGAATATAATTCATTTTCATTTTATATCAGAATTTGTTCCTTTTTTTTTTTTTCATTTTATATCAGAATTTGTTCCTGTATTTTTTTTAGCAGATTATGTATATCATATATATACATTGTGTTGCTGTGTGCCCTCGTACAAAAACTGAAATATGATAGTGGATGTATTCACTGTGACGACGTAGCCAGGATTTCACCCCAGTGGGAGCCAATTTATAATAATTTTAATATACTATCTTCATTTTTTTAATAAATATTATATTACAGAGTTTTTCTTGTCTCTTTTTAAATATCATATTGTGAAATTTTAGAATAAAATTACGCTAAATTTCCAATTGTACCCATGTCTTTTCTTCTATATATACTTTATCTTAAAGTAAAAAATATAATTAACGGTATACATGTAAAATTATACTATTTCTTGGTAAGTATTTATATATGACTATCACACTTCCTAATGACTTACATGTTTAAAATTATAAATATCTAGTAATAACTTAATCCATTCACTCTACACGTATTAATATCCACATAAAAAATATCTAACAAAAATAAGTGAAATATAATTCTCTTGCATGTATATGTACATGGTCTGGGCTAACAATTAACATAAGTTAGAAATATCTAGTTAAATTATATTAATAACTAATATTTTAATAATTCACATAATAATTAAAATTGAGTGTGTGAAAAAGCTAAAAGAAACAAGCTATGACCTAAAAAAATCATAGAGAATTCAACATAAAAAATAAATTACAAGTATGTTTGTAAAAAATTCTACTTTTAAATTCAAATTTTATTTTTTTATGAGTATGTTAAGAAAATTAAAATAAATTTTCATTTAAATAATAAATATAAAAATACATTACATATATATATGCTATTTTTTTCAAAAATTCCAGTGGGGCCCAGTGCCCCCACTGGACCCCCCCTAGCTACGTCACTCATGTATTTTGCTCCTATTGCCTCAAAAAAAAAAAGTTGTTATGTATTTTCTGTTGGATTATTTTTGTGATGCATACGAGAGAAAATAATGTGAGAAAAGGCTAGTATCTATATAAGATTTAATCATTAAAGAATTACGAATTTTGGTCGATTTTTAATAGCAAAATGAAAATTTAGTACTTTTAACATTTTTGCTTTACTAATTTATTCATAAAACTAACACAAATTCTAGGACAAATAGCGCTAAAATCCCTATAGTTTCCTTGAATTCGCATTTTTCCCCTTGACCTTTAAAATTCTTGTTAAAATCCTTAACCGTTGATCCGATGCTTAATTTTCCCTTAATTACGTTTTTCGGCAACTAATTACACTGACGTGTCACCTATGTGGCAAGCTTATGATGAGTCATTAAATTAGGACGAAAACGCCGTCGTTTTATACACCAATTAAATAACCCTATTGCAATGAAATTGTAAAAGTAAAAACTTTGAAAGGTAAAAAACCGAAGAGTCCCAAGTTGCTCCTTCTCTGTCATCGTCGTCTGAGGAAGAAGAAAGGTGCCTTCTCGCTGTTTTGAAGTGTTCTAGGTGACTTCATCTTCACCAGCAATGTTTAATTCGTAAGTGCTTACTGAAAGATGGTATTTTTGGTTTCATTTTTTGTTGTAGTTGATGGTGCCTTCTATTATACAAATGAGTTTATTTAAGATATTGTTATGCATGTAGGGCAAGCCTAGAAGGTCAAGAACTAGAAGTGTGGCCAATGAAGCAGGTGCCCGAACAAGAGAAGAAAGTTCTAATGCAAGAGGAGAGGGAAGTACTCAAACAAGAGGAAGATGGAGGGGAAGGGGAAGGGGCCGTGGCAAGGGGAGCAACACTGAAGCTGGGATAGTGGCTAGGGAGAGAAATGTGGCCAAAAAAAGTGTTGGTTGCTATGTTGCAGGCTCTGGAAATATCTATTACAGCGTAAGAAACTTTAAATTTTGTAATTGCACTATGTAATGATACTCAATATTCACTGGATCTTCGTTTATTCATCAATGAACCAGTCACCACAACAAAGTGGAGTGACTCATGTCAAGAGGGCTGGAACTACAACAAGCAAAGGGAATTCATCTACTGCAGAATTTCCCTAAACTCAAGAGAGTACAGCTGGACCAAGCTAGAAGGCTGGAATATGTTGTGTTTTGTACATGGCTAGAATGTTTTGGTTTTGGCAATGGACTGTTTTCGTAAAGACAAATTTGTGTTTTGGTTTTGAACTATGTTTTGCTGGAGCAAAAACAGTTTGTTGGGTTTTGTAAAGACAGTTTTTTAGACAAATGCAGATTAATGGAGTTCGTTTGGCATAATTGCAATTATTTTGTGACTTCTTGATATCATAGGTCTAGTTCTGGAAATAATTAAATGACATAATGATAAGATTTCAATAGAAGTGCAAAGTTACATTTCATTCCAATCATAATAAGGATCCACATTTGCCCAAAACAGATAACTAAGTCCATACAATGGTGATACAATTCACCTTCATTTGAGTGCAATGAAAACAACAAAGCAACTATAAACACAACAACCAATCTATACATGTGCTTCATCTTCAATGCTATTTGATTGAGCTCTGCTTGAAGTTCTTTCATCATGGCCTTCAACTCAGATTCATTCGAAGCTTCAAGGTATTGAAGGCTTGCTTATAGTATGGAGACAGCTCAGGATCAATCCAAGTCCACAATTCACAATCATTCGACTACATCAACATTTCAAGACAATCATTCCAACATTTCCAGAACACTAAAACGATAATTCAAAATCGAAAACTTACCGAAGCTTGAGGGCATGTATAAAATCGCAGCTCCAGATTCTTATCAGTGTGTGATACATACATTGAAGCTGGGAGTCCATGGCCCAATTTCACTCGACCCTCGTGGCTGAAGTTCCGGCGGGATGATGAAGACAAAGACATGGATTGAGTGTTTTTTTTTTCTCAAGAACCCTAATTTGAGAATGAATTCAATTTTGCCCTCAATTTTTCGATTGGATTTCATTTAATTCCCTAAATAGACATAATACTACGTCGTTTCACGTTATAACTTAAACTATGTCGTTTGCTTCGCCGGAAACTTAACCCTAAATTCTAACATTTTTTTTAGAATAACATAAATTCTTACATTTGGCGTCCATATTATACGTATAAAGTTCCAAAACAGAGTCGGACCGCTGACCATGAACAGAAAATCTAACCAAAAGTCTACAGATTTAATTAATGTCAGTTTAATCTATTTGTTTTATCAATAATAAATATAAACATATTCAACGGATCGGAATAAGTTTCATCACTGTGTGTGACCAATACTCAAAATAGATGTGTCGGGATTTGAGAAAACCAAATAAAAAATTATTTTTGACTAGATTTAGCCATTTAGGCCCATCTATACAATAATGTCATGAGCAGTTAGAAATTTGCATAGAGTAAAATTATTTTAGTTAGATCTTGATCTTATTCTTATGCACCTATATATGTTAGAGTTAATAATTTTTTTTTATGTTCCAAACTTTTGTATTCTCCTAATTAAAAACCTCGAACTTTTAATGTTTTCATAACATATTCCGCTGTACAAAATTCAGTCACAAAAATACGGAGAAAAAAGATCTCGAACTTTCAACATTTTCCACCAATGATAATTCCCAACATAGTTTTTTAACAATGACGATCCCCAAGATATTACATCCGACGAGATAATTCATCCTTCCATCATCAAATTTTGTACAACGGGATATTGAAAACACTGAAAGTTCGAAAAAAAATTTGGAGAAATTCGGAACATTTTATGAAACGTTAAAAATTAGGTACATAAAACATTATTAACCCTATATGTTATAAAGCCTTTTATCGTTCAATTCCAATTATTTTAGCACTCGCCACAGATCCTTGATATAGGAATTATTAAGAAAGATTTTCTTTTTGTGGAAACAAAAATTGATTTACGTACACTGATATTTAATATACATTATATTAACACTATAATTTATTGTTTCCATAATATTAACATTGGATATACAACATATTCCGTTATACAAAGTGATTTCATATACTTACAACATTAAAAAAAAACAAAAAAAACAAAAAAAAAATTATGGGTACTACTATGGTTTAGTTTCAACCCCAACGTCTTTTAATGTTTCAACTCGTAAAGGCCTGCAGTCAAATTATTCATTATCAATATAAGGAGAATCATATTCATAAATTTTAAAGATAATTGGTAATGTTCACACTAGCTAGTGCTTAATAAATAATAATTAGTAGATAAATATATATGAAACATTCGAACTATACATTTAAATATTAAAAGATTGTATTACCTTGAGCAAATGTCACCTGCAATGGGATTAGGCACAACTTGTTGGCGATTTAACTCCTTCAAATGAGCCACCTTCCTAAAGAAAGATTTCTTAACAAACTCCTCCGCCTCCGCCGCCACGTGCTCCGGCTCCGCCACCTCCGGCATAGTTTCCCTTCTCGATTTCTTGACGTGCACATTTGGGGCCGAATGCAGCTGATGCAAGGCCGTATATATGCCTAACGATGTTGATACCGCAATCATCCCGATCACGATGCTCACCGGTGCAAAATCACCCTTCAACCTAGAATTAACGGGGAGCTTCGAGTTTCAATCTCGTATTTTATTTTATATTTTATCAATGCTCCATTTATTAATAAAGAAATAGTTCTAAAAACTCTTGGCACGAGTTTTATTACTCCCTCCGTCCCGCGAGTCTTGACACGTTTTGGTTCGGCACGGAAATTAAGGAGTTGCAGATTAGTGTTTTAAGTGTGTAATTAATAAAGTATAAAATTGATAAAGTAGGAGAGAAGAAGTAATAAAAGTGATAAAGTAGGAAAGAGAATATAATAAAGGTGATAAAGTAGGAGAGAGAATATAATAATTATTACCCAAAAAGGAAACGTGTCAAGACTTGTGGGACGGCCCAAAAAGGAAAACGTGTCAAGATTCGTGGGACGGTGTGAGTATATGTTTTGTGAGCAAAGAAAAGAACTCACGTTAATTAATGTAATTATGGTGGGCCATGTGAGTCTATAAATAGATAGACATATTTTTTTTTAGTATTCTAGAAAAAATTATGACTATTTTTTATGGACAGAAAGAATGCATGACAACATAGATCCATATACCCAACTTTGAGGTGATAAAAATTTCGAAAAAGAGTAAAATATTAGAAAGATAAAAAATTAATGTTTCTAGATTAGGAATTTGTTGTCATGATCTAGATCTCCAAATTCATGTTCTTGTTCTATTATATTGTAGTGAAAATATTAAAGGGATAAAATCCAACAAAGAGAATCTGAAAAGTGAAACAAACAAACGATTTAATTTCAAATTTTGGAGATAACAACTTACCAAATAAAATTTGGGACTGAATTGGCGTATAAAAAAAAGAAAGAGCACTCTTTTCTGTTTATGATTATATTATACATAAATGAGTACAATGGATGAAAATATATGAACAAAAGAAACGAATATAAACAAAAGTAAGAAACACTTAATTATAATATGATTTTTCTTTTTCTGAATTTAATTAGTAAGAGATTAAGAAATAAATACCTGGCCTTAAAGTCCGGTAAAGAAGTAGAAGTCGTGAAAGTCGATCTTCCTCCTAAGCTGCTTTTCACCATTGATTTCAATTGAGACTGCAAGAAATCAAACACATGAATTAGATCATACTATTAATTTGTAAAAAATTAATTAATTTCTTAAAAAGAAAGAGAAAAAAATAAGAGATGAATCCAGACGTACCGCAGCCCTGAAAGCCATTTTGATGTTCAGCAATGAAGTTGTTAGCAATCACAAATTTAAAGTGATCTAAAATTCGGAATATTCGAATTTATTTATAGAGTGAAAATGGAGAATTCTAGTAGAAGAATCGTTCATCATTTGTGTGGAAGCCTCTTGAATCTTGTAATGAACAGTTAGTTAACTGCCTTTATCATTATTTATTTATTTGAGCATTTATACGTAGTTGAAAAAAATCGTCAGAGTTTGTTGGCCATAAACTATCATTAACTTTTTTTAGTTACACCTATTGAAAATTAATGTGAATATCATTGTTTGGATGATCCTCGATCAAATTATATTGAAAATAACTCTATTTTAGCGATTTATTGTTTTTTACTAACTTTACTTCCCCACTGGTGCTCTCATGAGAGGTTGTTGGAGCTGCTTTTTTCAATTGCATAATTTTACCATCTACGACTATATCATCATATTTTAATTAATTTATACACTTTTTTTTTTTTTTTTGCATTTACAACATTTCCATTTTTTTAGCAAAATTTGTCTAGTGTGTATCCGGAAACGACGTAGTAACAAATCGCATAGTTTTATTACTAAATTGGAAATAGTGTAATTGCAAAAGGTTAGAAGGTAGTGTTGTAACTTGTAAATGCAATTCGAGTTCACATTGCATTATTTCCAACAATAAATTGTACCATCAATATTAGTGCCCATCAATACAAAAAACGTAATTAATCAACATGAATCTAGGCTTTCCTTTTAGTTTTATTATTAAAAGACATACAAACAAGGGTAAATATTCAATTTTGTCCCATCGTATAAGCGTTTTAACAAAAATGTTCCAACTTAAGGATAAGTACATACAAATACCATCGTTTCAGAGTTTAGTTATTTATGTCCCGAAAAAAAATTCCGACATCTGAAAACTGACATGGAATGCCGGAATTCCACATTCGCAACTTACGTGACATATTTTATTAGTGTTGTGAATGCGTCATGTAAGTTGCGAATGTGGAATTCCAACATTCCACGTCAGTTTTCAGATGTCGAAATCTTTTCTCGGGATATAAATAACTAAACTCTGAAACGATGGATACTTGTATGTACTTATCCTTAAGTTAGGACATTTTTGTTAAAATGCTAATACGATTGGACAAAATCGAATATTTACCCCACAAAGAAACTAGTTAAATGAATATTTACCCTAAAGATGCAGAAAATAACGTGGATAATCTACTTTAAATTGAAATTGGTATATACAAATAGGAAATGAGTAAAAACAAAAAATGCCACATGATACTCCAGAAGCAGCACCTGCTCTTCGTTTGTATAATTATATTTTGATATATATGATTATTCGCTTCCTAATAGAATCGACATTAAACAAAAAGAGCAATAAAATGGCAGCAACTACTGCAATTATCCAAATAACGCTTGTAAACCAAGACAATAATAAATCTGTTCAAACTCAAAGGGCTAAAAATGTAAGGAATATAATCTAGGTAGGAAATCAAGAAAGCATGTAAGAAAGATTTATGGTTATTATTAATGATGTAGCAAAAATGACTAGTTCCGCAAATGGGCAATTTCTGTGCACGTAATTGTGTGGCAAAAGCCTACAACAATTATCTAGTATTACTCAAGACACATACACATATTAATACGTATCCGTACGTCTCAAGGCTGGCAGTTAGTCAGTCAAATCCCCCCAAAATAGCTCAGCTCCCACTCCTATGCTATCCAAAGGGGCAATCAAAATCGTTGTATAACTCAAGAATTATCACAAACAATCTTATTCACCTGTAGTAGTAGTTGTTGTCGTCGTCGTCGTCATCAGTTTCTCTCCATTCCAGCAAGAATCAAGCTGCTAATCGAGATCCAGACTCTTCTTCATGGCCTCATAAACTAGGTATGTAATGCTCGCTGCTGGCACAACTTTAAGTAGATTCGGGAAAAGGCCTTTATAGAAACCTCGAATTCCCTCGTGCCGATATGTTTTCCAGAATACATCTGACATCCTATTGTGTGTATTGGAGGGTTGAGCTTGCATTCTGAAATGCAACTCTTATTAGAGTAACACTTGTGATATTTCTAGGCTAGTAGATATTTCACCTGGATAAATATCAACGAGAAAAGCCCGACGATGCGTACCTTGTTCTTACTACCTGCAACGGATAGACGCAAGTCGCTCCAAGAGCTCCCGAAACAGTCCCACAACTTAGTTGTATAAGAGGACCAGGTTCTGCATAATATCAACATACATGTTCCAATAATAGTAAATGATAAGAAAAAGAAATGAACAATAAAACGCAAACAAAATACACCATACCACCATCATGAAGAATGTGCTTCCTGGACATATCTTTCAACGCCTCATAGGCTGCTAGGTCGATGCCAGCATAAGGTATAATTCCAAGAAGAGACGGTACCAATCCTCGGTAAAAGGCTCGGGGTCCCTCCTGAACCCATATGTCTCTTGATAGTTTACCCAGACTTGGAACAGTCCCTCTGTCACAAACATAAGTTTGTAACCGAGTTTTGACAAGGTCCATTGGATAAATTGATGTTTGGGCCACTGCACCAGCCAAACCACCAGCCAGAAGTCGTCCCGGAGTCCCAATATCACCATCATCGCCTCCAATGACGTTTTTCAACATTTCATAACTGTAAAACTTTATGGCGCTTTCAGGTGCAACCTTCAACACATTTATTCCATTACCTCGGAAAAAACCTAAAAAGCGACCTTCGTTCCATATCCTTCTAACTGCTGGACCAATGGAAGCATGTGTAGTCTGAACTTGTAAAGTCACCTTTAGACGGTCAAGAGGTGCAGTTGCAGTACGAGAAGCTGCTCCAGCAACTCCACCTGCAATTAAATATTTTGTTGCATGAACATGCCTGCTGATGCCCTGAGGAATCACGGCCTGCTCACCAATATCTACAAGATATACCCTTTCCCAATAACGATAGATGTTTTCTATGGTGGCCTCATGCGGATAGAGCAGCAGAAAATCTCTCCATTCCTCAAACGTTATGATTCCATTATTGTCTTTATCGACATGCTCGACAAAACTAGCAAGTTCATCATCATCCAGTTCTATCCCTGCAAAAACAAACTGTCATGACTTATAAGATGAAGATTGTATTCCAGAAACTTGAGCAAGGAGATAATTTCACTCAAAAGCTGCATATAAGATTAATGCATGGGCATATTGGATAGCATGAGTAGAAATTTTTTGTAATATAACCGGTGCTCTCTATACAAGAAATTAAAGACAAGTAGCCGGAGGAGTTCACAATTTTGTAAAACCAACTGAGCTGTTGGCAGCAAGTAGGGTACATAATTCTTGTTTTGGCTCAGTACTGGTTTTGATTTTCCATTTTTGGTTATTCAATATGGTAAGATTAATTATCTATCATACAAAATCGAATACCAAGTTGATCATCTATGTTAAATAAATATATAGCACATAAAATGATAAAAATGATATTGAAGGTTTAAAAAAGTAGCATATCTTTGTGTGGTTGAGTATGTTCTACTGCTATTACATGTAGATATTACCATCATTTCTGCATAGTTTTTTGTACTTTGTACGGATTAAGTATTGTTTGCCTTTTGATGAATGTTTTAGTAAATGTAAAAAATACATAAGTATGTAGATACCATTTAAATTAGTATGGTAAGGTATGCAGAAGAAAAATAATATATTGAAATACCAAGTCTCAGTGCAGTTTGATTGGTATTACAGAATGAGCGGCCAAACAACTAGAAGCCATAGTAGATGCTTGAAGCAAAAAACTTAAATAAGCATTCAAAAGAAACTACAAAGGAAATAGCACAAACAATTTACCGATAAGATTATAAGACAGAGACATGAAAATTAGAAGAAGGATAGTGTATAATTTGCATGTAACAGGAAAGGCACCCAGTACAACATTACAGTGCTGTAGGAGGTCAAGGAGATCCAAAATAGCAGACCCAATTTCATCAAAGACACTGGTAACACACCACGGAGGATATTAAATAAGCATCACATACAACAAGAAGTAGACCGATCAATATGGAAATGCACATGATTGAGACACAACAATCTGTGAAACTTTTAGCTCTTAATGAAGTAGCATGAAAAAGAAGTAGGAAAACTGAACCCAAGAAGAATGAAAATCTAACAACTTTAAGTACCTAGCTTTTGGAGAAGTTTGGATGGAAACTCAACGAAAAGTATACCTTACCAATATATTGCAAGAAAATTGTAATTCAATGTGTTGTTCAGGTAAGGCTGACCATGTCAAACAGGAATAAGGAACACCACTGAATTTCTATTATTCTTATTTTGACCAAAACCCATTCACTCATTTGACCATATAATCTGGCAGAAGCTTATCCATCTGGAAGTGAGAAAAGAACAAGGTTCTCATTGAAACTTATAATAATCAGCTTATGCCAGTTCAGTATGAATCTCTTTATGGACCATGAAGTCCAATTTGTACCACTGATCTCAAATAACTCACAAGGGATATACAGTCTTTAAGACTAGATTATTTTAGGGGAACAAAGAATACAACCACTCCAATAGAAGATTAAATGTTTTTCTTCATTTAAAAAATAATACTCCCTCCGTCCGCCAAAAGTAGACTACTTTGGTTGGGCACGGGATTTAATAAAATTGGTGATGGTTTTGATGTAGTGGAGAAAGGGTCCCACCACTTTATTAGATGTGTGGTTGAGATTGAATTTGTGGTGGTTTTTTTGTAAATAAAGAGTGTTTGTAAGGATAAAAGATTAAAGTGGGTGGTGGGACCATTTCCATAAAAGGAAAGTGGTATACTCTTTGCGGACGCCCAATATAGTAAAAATGGTCTACTTTTGGCGGACGGAGGGAGTAATTGACAAATCTCAAATAATGCAGAAGTCTCATGTGAGTGGTACAAGTTTCCAAATTCTGGTCTCCATGGTACCTAAAATATCATAAGTAACATTCTTCCATGCCCGAAATGCCCACAGCCACAAGATAAAAAGGTGAATTCAACATGCATGCAAGTGTGATGAATCCTCACAGCTTTACAAATTGGAGATCTTTTTGGTGTTTTGAAAAGTTGAACATGTAATCATAGAACTGAAATGGAAAGAAAGAAAGAAAGAAAGTGGATAAGAAACATGACCATAAATCAGATGGAAATATTAGACATGGGTCAGGTTCATTTGAAGTCAATGCAACCACCAAAATACTTAACAATCTACAATGTTCATAAACAAATTTGCAAATTCTAAAATAGAATTTGATCAAACTAGATAGATATCAAGAGAAGAACGGACATAAGTTCTTATAATAACTGTGGTGTTTTAAAACTTTTACTTCCAATATTTTGAAACACAAGTATCATCCCATTCCAGCTAAGCCTGAAAACAGTGATGATTCCATGCTAGCATTATCAGCATCATCAGATCTATGTGACCCTCTTAAACTGTGGGCCCCATCCTTTCTATTGCCCTTGTTAATGATAATTTAATGGCTCTTTATAAGAACCCTTCAAACTAAAAAATGTATCCACCACACAAAAAATGCAATAGTATAATTTTTTACTTAAGGAATAAACTGCCAATATTGACCATCTGTCTCTTCTTTTATCTATCTGGACTAAGTTCACAAACTCAGATTGATGCAAGATTCTTTTTAGTGCTTGGATATGCTTGAGCTTTTTCCCACAATTCTGGTACAATCTGAAAATAAATGCAAGCTTCAACCAGAGCTCAAGAAAATACAAATCTGGATTTGTTGCATTCACCTTAATTCGGAGTACTGTTCATGATACTGATTGAGAATCTGAGATTACCAGGGAGACCACATAACAATGTCAAAACAATCCAAAATTACCAAACTCAAAATTTAATCATACAAAATGAAATCATTAAATTATTTTGGAATGTCGAAAGGCATAATTATGATAGATGAAACTGCAAGCAATTAGTAGGAATTACTAATTTACAATCCCCTGATAGGTTCACTCTAGCATTAACTCTTCCGACATTCTTCGTGTTGTTCCTACTTATATTTACATACTGAAATTCTACATGCATCTACAATGCATATTACACACAGTGAATCCAACAAAAGGCATCATGCAGAGCCTGCTTCCATTCAAGTTTGTCTCGACTTCGAATTCAAGCTCTTGCTATTTACCTTATGATCATATTGATTTAAACCTTATGAAGCTCCGGTGATAAACAAACAAGAAAATTTTGCAAGCTTGGAGACAGCTACAGTTCATCAACAGTCCTCTGTTGTAGCACAGGTTTCCACCAACAATAAATTAACTATGCTATGAACTATCCAGTGGAAAATTCTTTAGTTAACTTTCAAAATAAAACAATCTTCATCCCAACGTGTTAACAGAAGCAATGATCACAACATCGCAATTTGATAAAAAAAACACAACATAAAAAAACACCCACCAGCATCATAGTATAGTTGCTATATCATAAATTAATTTATACATCACATAAATGAACTCTATGTGTTTTTATCACGCAGAGTAAAGCCTCTAGAAACAAATAACCTCGTAAAATTGAGGCACATTAATCAATGCAAGCGAGCACCGAGAAGGTTGCGATGACATACCAGCTTTCACAAGAGCATCCCAGAGCTCCTCCGGCAGAATGCAGCCGTTGTGCTCGACATCAATAGCCTGAAAAATCCTATACAATTCGAGCTCCTTATCATCCATATACTTCCTAAACTCCTGGTAATCAACCCTGCCATCCTGATTGGCGTCGCAGACTAACAACAGCTCCTTGGCGAACTTGTAATCCGCGGGGATTTGCATTGCGGAGAGCCCCTTCTCAATCAGCGCGGAATCCAAATACCCTAGATTGTTCGAGTCGAAGAAACTGAACAGACTCCGAATTCTGGAGTCCCGCTCCTCCTTGGTCTCGCGCAGGGCGGAGAGCACGTGGTCGAGCGTCACGGGGCCCGGCTTCTTAACCGGGTCGCAGCATCCGGATCGGTTCGTCGGGTCCTTCGCTTCGGGCGCCATTGTCGGAGCTGCTGGTGCTGGGAAATTGGCATGCCTCTCGACTCCCGTAGTCATAAATAATCGGGATGGGCGAAAATTGGGGATTTTCAGAATTTCCGAATTGTGGAAATTTGATCTTCACGGCATGATGAGGAAAGCAGTGGAATTATGAGTTTTTTCGAGATCTGCTAGAGAGAGAAAGTGAGAAACTGTAGGTGTTAATGGAGGAAGGAAAAGACGGGGAATAATGGAATTTTGGGGAAGGATCTTCTGGCTAAAGAAATTACCCGAATCGCTAACCGGAGCTCCGATTCGTTTTGTTTTTTTTTATCGGGTCAAAACTGAAGGAGTCCACTTTCAAACTTTCAACAGGCAGTTGACACACTCTCTCCCTCTCTAATTAAGTAAAGAAAATACTAATTAAAATACTATTTTAATAAACAAAGCGTAGCTTCTACGGGGACCAGTTACGCGAATAAATTTATTTTATTTTTATTTTTGCTTTCATAAATAGAGACGCTTTTATTTCACTTTATATTTGGAACATGTGATGGTTAGGCCTGTGGACTTTTGTTTTAGAGTCGAGCAATTTTTTCCGAAAATCAACTGGAAAAATTAAATTCAACTTGGTTGATTCCATTTTTCAATTTTCGGTTGATTTGACACTTTCCAGCTCAAATCGGATTTAAATAACCAAATTTATAGGAGTATTTATTATTTTCAAGTATTATTTATTTTAAATTGAATTATATCGTTTTCTAAATATTGATATTATTGTTGATTTGGAGTTGTTGAGTATCAATTATTTTATTTCATTTTCTGATCAATTATTTTTATTACATATTGATATTTGTATATTATTGAAAATGATTGAAATCAAGTTCTTCTTAAATGATGACTCCTGCCCATTTTTTTCTTTAAAAAAAAAGTTCTTCAGAAAAAATCTATATATTCCATTCATTCTGAAAAAAGTAGTCCTAAAATGAGACGGCATAGATTTTAATAAAAGTAATTGAATGTATTGTAAGTGAAGAAATGATCCAATTCATATATATACGTTTCTATTATATAATTTTTTTTGAATGAAATATTTAATGACATATTTTTGTTTAAACTGATCATATATCATATATGTTCAAATAAGTGTAAATAAAACGTTCAATATATAAATATTGATATTGATAGGATTTACTATAATCTATAATTATACATAAATTTTTAATATATTTATTTATTATTTTTGAACATTTAATTAATGTATACAATTTTTTTTTACTTTTATTTACTATAAAAAGGGTAGGATGCAGTGCGGATCTTCATTCGGGCTGCACCCCAAAATTTTGTCATATTATGTATTGAATATATTTAGACTAATATCTATATAGTTAAGCTCGTAGCCTAGTCCAGTTTTCAGAAAAAGATAAAAAAAAAAAAAAAAAAAAAAAAAAAAAACTTTTCAAAATAATAATAGAAATTATTTATTTTTGTAGAAGATAAATTAATTTTTTTAAAACCCACAGAGAAATAATTTTTTATATACTTTCAATATATTTGTCATTGAATCAATAAAAAGAGAACAATTATTTATTATAATCAGTGATCGAATTATAATTCTAAGTCCATCAAAATTCTACTTAAACATAAAAATAAATTATACTACGAACTATCAGAAAAATTTGGCTCGAGGGCTGTCACCCCTGAACGAACCTCCGTACATGCCTTCAAGTTCAGCCCCTTTATCGTTAAATCTTGGATCCGTCCCTGAGAGGATGTATATGTAACTGTGTCGAGCCTTACAAGTTGTGAGATAAGGGTCCATACTGCTAGGGGTGTAAATGAGCCGAGTCGAGTCGAGTATTGACATACTCGAGCTCGAGCTCGGTCTATATGTATCAAGCTCGAGCTCGAGCTCGACTCGCTCGAGTTTGAGATTTTTGAGCTCGAGCTCGACTCGATTGCATATTCGATGAGCTCGAGCTCGACTCGGTCCGGCTCGATTATTGAATCTTAATCGAACTCGAGCTCGTTTAGGCTCGGTGAGCTCGAGCTCGTTTAAGCTCGTCTCATACATGCTTCAACAAATTGTATATATTATGAGCTATATTAGTAATTAAGCTATAATATAGGGATAAAATCGTAATTTGTTTGAAAGCTCGATTAGGCTCGCGAGCCTAACGAGTCGAGTATGATGAAACTCGAACTCGGGCTCGATACCTAGTCGAGTAGCTCGAGCTCGACTCGACTTATACCGAGTCGATTTCGAGTAATTTTTGAGTCGATCCCGAGTAGCTCGCGAGCTAGCTCGACTCACTTACATCCCTACATACTGCATTTGGTGAAGCCGTCCATGCATTGGGATAGGTATATATGCTTTCGCGTCAGTCTTAAAAATCTTCATTTTATGCCAAATTGCAACCATAAATTATGGACACCATTTTTTCTTTTTCTTTTTCTTTTTTTGGGGCGAGAAACTCAGTTAATGAATAAACAATATCCGAGAGCAATAATAGAGGCTTGCCAGCAAAAAAGATAGACCTATTATTTTATTCGATCAATTTCCCATTTAGTAAATCATCGCCAACTATAAAAAGTATTGAAATTAAAAAAATTAACGCCGTTGCCGGGGATCGAACCCGGGTCACCCGCGTGACAGGCGGGAATACTTACCACTATACTACAACGACTTCGTGTGATGATATTTGATTTTCAAGTTCACCAAGATAATAAGAAAAAGTTAAAATAAATGTTATAGTAATGGCAAGGATTTTCTTTGAGGTGATTGGCGATGGCAGGGTTGAGATATAAGATAATTTGAGTAATGTAACAAAACAAACTCCAAGGTTTGTTTACTCTTACGAAGAATGAGAAAATACATATATTTTCAACATTTTTTTTTATAATTTTCATATGTTTATTACGATAGAATTTTTTTTTCCAAATAGAATAAAATATTTTATTGAACAACTCATTTTTTCTCCAATGTTAAATAATATAATGGAGTATATAATAAAAAGAGAGGGAAAAAAATTATTTTCTCATCTCGTTTTATCCATCATTTTCTAATAAAAATTAAAAAAAGAAGAAGAAGAAGAAGAAGTACCCCAATGAATAATATGAGAGTTCATGAAAATTAAAGAGCTAATAACATTTGTCAATCATTAATATTACTCGTTTGTTATGCATGATAAGGGTAAGATAGATACATAAAACATCATAATATATTGTTTGCTTCAAAAATCATTTTTTTTTTTATAATTTATTGGTCCGTTATCTATTATTCATATCTTTTTAATTTTGTATCACACCGATTCACACCTCTGGAAGATGTGACAGCGTACTATTTTCTTTATATATCTTACCAAATATAATACTAATATAGTATAATAAATTAATAGACATCTCAATCAAAAATATTATACATTATTCCACCTCATGCATCAAACAAATCCTAGAAGTAACTCGTACGATATAATTCTTTTTATAGAAGATCAACTACACTGTTTACACAAACAATTCTATCTTATTTTTTAAACAAGATAACATGTATGTATAGACAAACTATAGAGCATCTTTTGAATATGTTACATGAGGAGCTAACTCATAGATGATATATATCAATTGATGAACTATACCTTAGGTCCACAAATTAATGAGCCTAACATAGACACATATATATATATATTCCAAGCTCATATCATAGCTTCGTAACCTTCTGATTTTCCATTTTTACCCTTCAATGCAACCACAGCAACAATAACAAGTACAACTCCCAAGAGACTAATTGGCCAAACGAATTTGGGCACCGTCGTAAATTTAGATACCTATAACCCGAAAATAAATTATCAAATAGGAATAAATAGATGCACGATGCTATTGAAAAATTAAAGTTCATTAGAAAAATTAACTTTGAATTATATATAGTATATTTTTTAAATGGGACTTATATTTTTATTTTCGTGAAGGCCAATCTAATAAAGAAGTGGACTTTTGTGGAAAATGTTGCACAAACATTATCATATTTTTGTTGTGATATATAATTGTCACTTTCCAATTAGAGTGCAAGAATAAATGCCATTTAATACAATCCATTTGACGAACTTACAT
Source organism: Salvia miltiorrhiza (assembly GCF_028751815.1). Classification (NCBI taxonomy): domain Eukaryota; kingdom Viridiplantae; phylum Streptophyta; class Magnoliopsida; order Lamiales; family Lamiaceae; genus Salvia; species Salvia miltiorrhiza. The sequence continues at coordinate 3,624,796 of NC_080392.1, read as the reverse complement.
GCATCTTCATCATTTTTCCAGATACAAGTGAAATTGAATACTCCCTTCGCCTCCAAAAAAATATGCAGCGATTTAAATGACATGAGTTTTAAGCAATTTTATATGAGTATATTAAGAGCGAAGAAGGGATCCTAGTTTATATAGTGTAATGGGTTAATTAATTAACAAAAAGTAATGGTGGGTCATGATGAATATTTTGTGAATAAGTAATAAAAAAGTGAAAAAATGCATATTTTTGAAAACGATCCAAAATAACAAAATATGTATATTTTTCGGAGACAGGGGAAGTAGGGTGAAAAACTAACCAGAGTTGGAAGAGGTTTGGGTGATGATTCAGCAAGTAACAGGTAAAACAAGGCCATGACTCCAGTATGCCTTTCAACGCTGCTGTAGTTCGACACAAGCGTGAGTGTCTCTCCGGCCGAAATCCTGACCGGTCGAGCCGGTGACGGGTAACATGTGGACATCCCCACAATGAAACCAGCCTCATTTCCAGCTTCACTTCCTTCCCCATATGTTGGCTTCGATGAGCATATTGTTCTTCCTCCCTATTTCAGATACATGAGTCAAATGGGCCGAGCTCGTTGGGCCATTTATGAGAAATCGGACCGGATCAAAAGAATTCGAGATAGATTTTTTCGAATTTTTTCACGGGTCTATGTTATAAATTTCCAGGTCGGGGACCCATCGGACATATGCATAAAATTCGGCCGGCCCGAGTTTTGTCGAACCATAAAAGTGTATTCTCTTTGGTTGATAAATTTATCATGAAAAAAATAAGGGACAAGCAAAAAAAATCTCCATTTAACTTTACTTTTTCTTTTCCTTCATTTTCTACATTAGAATTTCACCATTTTTCATTCATTCTTTTCACTTTAAGGAGCAATAATATTATCACACCAGAAATAGAGGATAATATATATTATTCATTCTCGAAGTGAAAAGAATGAATGAAAAATGGTGGAGAAAAAAAAAAACCTATCGTTGTTAACTAGAAAAGTGCAAGAAAAACATTTTATTTATCCAGCAAGAACATAACTATATATGAGTATCACCTATTATATTTCAAATTTTGTATATCGTCTCATAAATGTACATCATCACATGTATGAAAATATTCTCAATGTGTAAGAGTGAATGTAACATGACACTCAAATTTTTCTAAGAAAAGCATATGACTTGTCTACACCAAGAACAGAACTATAAATATTTCCAGGAGTCCTAACAGAAACAAAACTTATATATTTGTGAAAATTTTAAATGATTTTCTAAAGAATGAAAGTGGGATTTTATAGAATTGAAAGCTTGTGATCTTTTCTCTTTTCTTTTTTGTATTTCTAGCCAATAAAGGGGTATAAACTAAACGTGTTTCAATTGTCGAAAACCATGAAATACTTCGTAAAAGTTAATATTTTAAACTGCATCATGACGATGAACTCGAACCTGAGATATTTGATCTTAAACGCACGTCTTATGTGACATCTCTTATTACATTTACGGCCGGATCACTATATATTACTCCCTCCGTTCCACTTTAATAGGCTCATTTTTTTTGGCTTCGGAGATTAAGAAACTTACTTTTTAGGAGGAAAGCGGTATGGTCCACAAGTACATTTTTTTTACTTAAATGAAAAATGAGCCTATTCCAGTGAGACGTCCCAAAAAGGAAACAAGCCTCTATTAGAATGGGACGGAGAGAGTACGTGCCAGGATATGTTCTATCTATAGAGAAAATAATTAAGAATTTGTATAAGCAAAATTTGGTAGGAAATTACCTGTCCATATAGAGTAGTGCCCAAACCCCCTGCATGCTGGTGTCCAACCCCATAGATCACATCTCCACCACTCGGAAAACTAAAACTCACACTCTTGCTATCAACGCACCCATCTTTTTCACCGCAACGTTCAACTCCATATTCAATCTATATATATAAAATAAATCCACAATCACACTCAATCAATAAGAATAATGCTAATTAATTAGATTAATTAATCGAATTGGAAGTTGAAGCATATATATATTACCGCACAATGGTGAGTGGCTGTGGAAGTGGAAACATGATCAGTGACGTCAAGAATGTAAATGCTGAGGGGTAGGATGGAAGATGAATCCCACTCCACATATTTCACACTATACCTCAAATAAATGCTTCTCTTGCCACCATGAAACCCTTGTTGGAGTCTGCATCTGCTCCCGTCGGGACAGCAATGCAATCCACCTCCGTCTCCACCGCCGCCGCCGTAGAGATCACACCTGCACTCTGTGCATCCCATCTTATCCTCTGCTCCGCGCGTGTCGATCGCGTGCACGTTAAGCGCCCATCCTTCCACGTATCCTGTACATTTATCAAAGTTTTGGCTAAGCTTATTTTAAAGAGCTTATAAGCTTCAACAATTTATAAGTATGTAGTTTCTCAAGAGCTTATGACTTATTAAAGTGTTTGGATATATAATTGCTAGAGAGAGAAAATTGAATAGATATGAATTTGAAATAATATATAATGAAAATAATAAATTACAGTTGAATAATATTTGTAAAATAATTATTGCATATAAAATTATGAAAAATAAATTGGGATAGAGGAACTTATTTTTGACCGGGGGAGCTTATAAGCTCTTTGAAGCTTAATTTTCGAACTTATAAATTGTTTAAGAGTTTATTTTGCCAAACACTTTAAAAGAATTTATAAGCTCCTAAACAGCTTTAAGTTATTTTGATTTTTAAAGAGCTTATAAATTCAGCCAAACACCCTCGTTGTACTCTTGAGTAGAACAGAAAGACATTAACTTAGTTCTTACCTCCCAAAATTAGTGGTGTACTCTCATCTTCTGTTTCAACTATTAGAGTAAGTAGCTACATAAATAATTTCCAAATTAAATAGAAATTGTAAGAGCAACTACAATAGAGAACTCTTTTGGGGACTCTATACAGAGGTGGGCTCCATCTTACAGCCACCTTCCTCCATAACAGGGCTCTATAAATTCTCATTTTTCTTTTTGTAAAAATAATTCGTTCTAAGATTAAAATAAATATAAAAAATTACACTAAATAATAAAAATTATAAAATGAATTCTCGACGTTTTACGATCTCCAGACGTTGCCTTATGAATGACTAATTGAGTCGGAAGGAAAAGTTGAGAGGAAAAAAAAAGTTTAGATCGTTGACGAATTTGGTTGGTTGGTGAATCTATTATCGAAGTCATGTTCTATTTTTTTTTCAAGAAGGAAACTTAAATTTGAAAAAAAAAAAAAAGAAGAAGAAAGAAAGAAATATAGAATTAGTTGTGGTGTGAAAAATGAATATAAGCAGGAGATATTTATGGAATAAAATAGATAAAAAAAAAATTAAAATTAAAAAAGCAGATAACAGTCTAAAAAATTAGATATTTTTTTAATATTATTATTACTGGTACGTGCTATACATGCGCCTTAAATAAATGTAGCGAGCCGGACTACAACCAGCCATCGAGCCTGGGGGCTCGGCAATGGGGCAGGGTTCGCCAAGGGGCCAGCTCAAGCCTCTCGATCGATCCCCACTGTAGTTGCTCTAAAAGATGAAATATCATTTCGGAGTTGATGATCAAATATGATATCCACTTTACAAAAACATTTAAATCTTATCTCACTAATTATTTAAAAAAACAGGTACAAAAATAAATTATCTCACTAATCATTTGAATCATAAAATGATCAATTTCTCTAGACAAAGAGAAGACAAAAAAAAAAAAAAAACCTGCAGGGATAGTGGCCGGATCTCCGACTTGGATTCCGTAGGGATGAGGAATATCGGTTGCCGTTCGTCGCGTCTCTGCTCCCACTCCAAAATACTGCGGCAATCCATTCCCACAAATCCCACTGTTTCTCACAATACTCAGATCGCCGCCGTCGCCGCCGCGAGCATAGTATCTGTCGATAACCCAGTGATGGAGGTAAATCTCGTGGAGCGCCACCGGATTTTCTCTCTCGTCGACTAATTCTGCGTTCAAACCCTTGATCCCGATGTGCCCACGTGGGAATTCGATGTTGTAGTAGTTCTTGTTGGACACTAGTCCCGGCTCCATCACTATCTCCGGCGACCGGAAAACCTCCGTTTTCACGACGTTGGCCGCTGCCGAAGTCTCATGAAGATGATGTGCTAGGATTGTTACCAGGATTATTGCAAGCTTTGCAATTGCAGGTGCAGCCATTTTTCGTGGTGAGAGAATCAAGAAACGTGCAGTGTTTGGGTTTGTAGAAGGAAGAATATATTAGAGTATCGACGTATATTAGTAAGACTTTCTGCTTGGGAGTATGGATGCAAACGAAGCAGATGACGGCTGAAAGAGAAACAAAATTAAATAAATAATACGATTAAACTAATAAAAGAAGAAGACGAAGGAGGAGGAGGAAATTTCTAAGCGATTTATAATTATAGATGTTGCATATATAAAAACATGAGTACTCATGGTAAATATATTGATAGAAAAAAGGGCTGGATGTAAAAATAGATGTTCTAGCTATGTGCATTAATTATTTTGTATGCATGAAAGTTTTATATGTAAATAGCGTTAGTATACTACTCAGTCTACTCTAGCTTATTGCATACAGTAAAAAGATATTTATCTATGAAAATAAAAAATTAAAAATAATAACTGTTTTACGTAAATGTATCCATCTCCCCCCCCCCCCCCCCAAATCTCCCAGCGTCGAACGCTGATTCTAAATTTCTTGACTGTTTTTTGTAGTAGTATAAAGTATGTGTGATAAGGTATTTTACACTTTTACACACTATAAGGATATTTTGGTCAGAAAAATTACTATTTTCACAATTTTATTCATATTAACATATGTATAGAATTTCTTTTTACTATATAATTTTGACTAGAGTATGTTGTTGCCTCTCTTATGAATCTACCTAAAAAAGTAAACTATGTATAATCTATCATTATCATAAATAGAAGTGTTATAGTGTGCGTGTATTGGTCTAACGGTAGTCATAGGTGGTTAATATGTGGCTTGAGAATCTGAGTCCAATCGAGCCCATCATTGTGTGGTCTTTAAATTTATTTATTTAATTACTTGTGTAATTTATAATAAAAAAAAATAGAAGTGTTATATATACACACACACACATATATACACAGGGGTGGGCTAAAATAAAAACATATTTTAGAATATATATATAATAAGAACTATTTTCAACCCTTACATCTTCAAGATCTACGGTTGATTCATACCTTATTAGATGAATTCATGGTCACGAGTTCGAATTCTATAGGTAAAAAAATATATATATATTTTTCGCAATTCATACATTTATATAGCGAATTCATACATTTTAACTAGTTCTTATTCTTATTTTATATGTTAAACTCCTTATACACATATACTACTTTTTTATGATATATAGTCTTTTATATGTTTGTATCTACCCACATACAAGCAATGCTATAATTGTGATAGTAACTGATAGCAAATAGGCAATTAGTAAAAATCAATAATTGAATAATTCATAGTAAAGTATTTGTCCACTACGGCTAATAGATATGCAATTGGAGTTATTATACATACTGAAGGAGGCTTGGTCATGATTCATGTGTATCAGTATATGCCACATCTTAGTGATCTATTTAAATTTGTGGTTGAGAATTTAAAATATTCACTTTATCAAAGTATATATGAAATATACTTATTTTTTTTAAAATAATGGAATTTATTTAAATGGACTACACTACTTCTAATATCTCGATTATGTGTGTACTTTAATTTTTCAATATATTTTTTACATTTCTTACACGTTTAAGTCAAATAGTTTACTTTGTGTTATTTTCATGGCACGACTTATGAAAATTCTATCATTTTGTAAATTTAATTTCTTAAAACAAACAAATTCTATCACACTTCGCTAATTTTTTTATTCCCACTTAGCCGATAACGAGAGAAGAAAGAGAAGGTATAACAGCTAGTGGATAGTGGGGGAAGATAATTACTCCCTCCGTCCACAAAAAATGGGGCACTATTATTATATTTGACATCCACAAAAAATAAGGCACTTTTCCTTTTAATACATAAGCCCACCACTTTTCTTTATATTTATTCTTACAAACACCCTTTAATTCAATTTCAACTACTCATTTCATGTAATGATGAGACTCTTTCTCCACTAACCATTCAGGGAGCGTTTATTTTGCATGATTGATAAAATGGACGATTGAGTATTTTTATCTTCAAGAGTGAGATTACTCCAATCCCACCTTTTTGACGGGATAAGAATTACGCAAAACTAGCTTGGAGGATAAAAATAATCAAAAGCCTTGAGATATCCCAAAATTGCAATCCATCAAAGTAAACAAGGGATTAACCTTACGATTTTTATCAATTAATGCTTATCCACCAAAATAAACACTCCCTCATTTTATTAAAACTCGTGCTCAAAGAATGTATCACATTTTTTATGGACTGAGGGAGTACGTTAGATTAAAACGAAGAGAAGAGGGGGACGGCGACTACTACCATATTTCATTCAAAGTAAAATTCGACGTCGGCTGTAGAAAGAATGGTGAAATTTGACGACTATAGAGAGAATTACTTGAGAAATTTGGACGGCTATAGAAAGAAGGGTGGACCATGGCTACTCACAAATTTAGAGAGAGAGTTCGACAATGGCTACTATACGACAGCTCTGGCTTATTCTTTAAATTTAGCAAAAATTCAAACTTAATTTCACATCTTGAATTTATAGCATGATGTTATGAATTTTTATGTTCGTTGTATTTGAGCATATTAAGTATGTTTTTTCCAAATAAATAGTGTATTGTAACATAAAAATTTAGGGGGTGCATATATATAGCTAAAAAATAGAAAGAAATCGGAATATGTGACTAGCGGTGGAAATATGCGCTGTTTAAGCCACTAATCAGCGGAATTCATCACCTCCGGCTGGTGAAGTAAACATAATCCAATTCTACATCTAGTTACATATTTGAGTTTCTCCCTATATTTAAATGCTATTTTAATTGATATGTTATTTAATAGTTGAATATTTCATATATTTTATTCGCATTTTAAAAATTTATCAAAATTGATTAATTATATTTTATAGTTTATTGATGTGTTAAAATTTATGAGTGTATATATTTGTCTAGAAAATAGAGTGTTGTGCCCAAAAATAACACATTTATGATAGAAAGTAACAAGAACACAAAAAATGCGTTGAAACGTTGAACTTTGTATTGCTTTAATGAAAGGTTTTGAAAGTAAATAAACAATGATAGTTGATGATTTTGCGCTAGGGTTTACACATATTTATAGGCGAGTAATTATGAATCATAGTAGGAAAATGACTCGTATTCGAGTTTTAATTGAACTATGACTCTTTGTCTTTATCTTCACGTCTTCGTGTTGTTCTTGACTTCGAATTGGGGTTGACCGGACTTTTCAGGATAAGATCACATTCGTGAATTTAGGCTTGTTCTGTTGAGAGCAACGTAAATCATTGCTTGGCAGGGCTGATTTGGGCCGAGCAGCACTGTTTTAAGCTCAACAGCGTTGTTCGCTAGAAATCTTCGTATTTCTTGCTTATTTTCCTCCGAAATTATTGGAATGCATATTTTTATCCTCATCATAGAGATTGTAGCTGAAATTTATGGGTGTTAAATTGAATACTTATGGCTCGTTTGCTACATGGTATGAGATAAGACGTAATATCTTTGACTATAATATTTATTAATTTATTAGATATCAATATCATGTTTGACGAGATATATAAAAAAGATTTTATGCCATCACACGTCTCATGTATGATACATAATTCAATAGATATGTATAATAGATAACAAGTCATTGATTTATAAATGACCTTGAGTTTTGAAGCAAACAACATATTAATGTTTTATAGTGTATAATGTATTCGAGCACTTTAAAAGTAGTATTACTTTTATTCTTATCTTTTAATTTTCGTATAAAGTTTCCATTAATGTCTTTTACTTTCTTATTAATAAATAATAACTGTAGCAGATATACGACCAAAAAAAAAACTATAGCAGAGGAATCTAAAAAAACAATGAAAAACGACGCCGTTGCCGGGGATCGAACCCGGGTCACCCGCGTGACAGGCGGGAATACTTACCACTATACTACAACGACTTAATGTTTCATTAAGCCAACATAATACATATTTATAAATTGTGATTCCATTTAAGCCAACATAAATGCGACTTAAATGAGAGCGAGGGAGTAAACGGAAACGGAAAAAAAAACGCCGTTGCCGGGGATCGAACCCGGGTCACCCGCGTGACAGGCGGGAATACTTACCACTATACTACAACGACTTCATATTATGATAATTGTGTATTAACTATTCTTCTTATACTAGTTTCGCTTATGGGTGAATGATTTGAAATTCATAATATGATTAAAATAAAACTTATGTATATTTTATCTATTTTTTAATATCAATATGCATACATTTAATAATGATTAACATAATACTATTAACTTATAATAATCACATTTAGGAATTGAATTAGAAATTGTGTCACCTTTAAAAAGAAAAAGGAAATTAGAAATAGGCCCCACGCTGTCATCGTCCCATACTCCAGCAGCTGCAGTTTGAGCTCACTGTTACTGATCAATTCTTACTTTCATGGGCAACAAAGACAAGGCTAGAGAGAGGAGAGAGAAAAGGCATCAAGAAATCTCTCTCCTCCGAGCAATTCCCTATTCCGATCACCAGCGGTAAATAATCAACAACTTCTATTCTACTAGTGTAATCTTATTCTGTTTTCAGAAATTTCATGATTTCAGTTTTTTAAGCTGCAAAATCTCAATCAAGACCGTGTAATCAGGCCTACCACAAGCTTGTTTATTTCTTCTCTATTTTATCGGAGTGGTTTTTTAATCATGTTTTAAGGTGTTCGACATTTCAAGGGTTAGGAATTTTAGGGCACGAGTCCCAGAGGGGGGAATAGATTTCATATTTTGCTAGGTTGTTTGAATTCTGGCGTTTGATTGGTCCTGTAGTTGTGTCTGTATACACAATTGATATTGCATACAATGTCTTTCACCTATATTGATAATTCGTATACTGAATTACTGAAAATTTATTATATCCTATCTTCAATTCACTAAACTATCTATACACCAAATGATAAATCCTTGCTTAAAATAATCTCTTCAATGGCGTCCATGGTCTTCACTGGAGTGATTCTTCTGATCATTCTCTTTTTGCTGAGATTGCATTAATATGTTCATGGTGTGCTAAATATTTCTTTCAGAAGTATAATTGGTTATTGTGGAAATATTAGATTATATTTTATGAATGTTTTTACAGATGGTGGACCTCCAATACCATTGCAGTGGTGACTGGTGCAAATAGGGGAATTGGATATGAGATAGCACACCAACTTGCCATGCATGGATTGACAGTTATTTTCACCTCAAGAGACACTAGTGTTGGAGAAGTAGCAGCAAAGGTCTTACAAGAACAAGGTCTAAGTGTCGTGTACTGTCAACTAGATATTCTGGATCCGTCATCAATCGAAGCATTTTCTGCATGGATAAAGGAAGTTTATGGTGGTATAGATATATTGGTACAGTGGCCTCTCCCATATACTTTAACTAGTAAATTCATTTTAGGATCAAATAAATTTATTCCTTTTGCTGGTGATTGCATATTTCCAGAGGCAAAGAAATTGAAATAGGCAAATATCTATAGTTAAACATGTCTATCTTAACTAGATGTCATAATTCTGATGAGATTTGTATTTATCCGTTAGATAAGAATCAGCCGTTGAGTGCAAATGTTTATTGTTTTCTATTCATAGATGATGTAACTGTGTAGTATTGCATTTGATCATTCTCCTAGTAAGATTTCAGGCAGCCCACTGAATATAAACCATAAACTTTCTTAGGTAAATAATGCAGGAGTAAACTTCAATTTTGGGTCAGACAATTCTGTGGAATATGCTGAAAAAGTTATTGCTACCAACTACTACGGAACCAAAAACATGATCAAAGCCATGATTCCTCTGATGAGACGTTCAAGTTCAGGTGCTCGCATTGTTAATGTTAGTTCAAGACTGGGAAGATTGAATGGAAGACGGAATGTAAGATGTTTCCTTTTTCATTTGCATTTCCGTTCACCCTGTCTTTGGTGTTTTTCCTTGTTATGAGGGTGATTATTCTCGTTTAAAGAGTTCTTCATGGGTATTTTGTATCCCTTATCTGGGCATCTTTTATTGATTTCTTTCAAAATATGATAACTTTCTCTGCATATACTGAATGAAGATCTCTATCCTCTTATATGATATATTCCACCCAATACTAATATTGATGAAATCTTGTTTGATTGTGTAGAGAATCGGAAATATTGACTTGAGAAGAAAACTGGAAGATGATGAATTGCTTTCTGAGGAACTGATCGACCAGACAATGAATATGTTCTTGGAGCAAGTAAAAGATGGCAGTTGGAAAGAGGGTGGGTGGCCTCAAGTTTACACAGACTACTCTTTGTCAAAATTAGCTGTCAACACTTATACGAGGTTAATGGCTCGGATATACTCGGACCAGCCAGAAGGTGAGAAGATATATATCAACTGCTGTTGTCCAGGTTGGGTGAAGACTGCTATGACTGATTGGGCAGGGCACACTAGCCCCGAAGAAGGGGCTGATACTGCAGTATGGCTTGCCCTGCTTCAAGATCAATCTGTGTGTGGCAGATTTTTCGCTGAGAGGCGTGAGATTAATTTCTAAAATACGGGATGTCACGTTTTCATTGGTGCTGTGTTTCAATAGTAAGGAACACAGAACAACAAGCTATGACAGAACGTGCTGCTTCAACGAGTTTTTAGCACTGCTTACTCTCGAGGCTTCCCGTCAGGTTTGCTTGCTTCAGGAACACAGAACAACAAGCTATGACAGAAGGGTATAAAAACTTTGCTACATTTTGGCTGTTGTGATTCTGAATTTGATGAAGATTTGTTTGTGTTGAAATTTTTAACTATTTGAGCAGCTCTCCTCTATTTAATGAGATGGTGTTTGTAGTTTGTGTACAGCTCTCGTCTGCTTTAACAAATGTAATCAGCTATTCAGTTTTTATTTGCCCCAAATTATTTACTCCTTCCTTTCTCCAAATTGTTAATTTAAATATTTATGTACGCCGCATTTGTCCGTACCATGCAAACGAATGGCAATACGATTATCATTTGCATAAATTATATAAATATAGCATATAATTATAATAAATATAAACATTACTTTTTATATTAAAATTAAGGATTAATTGTCTATAAATACACGAACTATATCCAAATTTTGGTTTATAACCAAATACTATATTTTTTTGATAAAAAAATACATAAATTTTTATTTATTTAGAATGACCCGAGCCCAAAGTTTGTTGGCTAATAACTTGATTGTCTAGAGTCGGATGGGCAATCCGAAGGCACCGTGAAAAAGCTCTTGACGTTATCTTTCTAATGATGCTTATATTGTTTGGTTTTAATAATCGAAAGTGGTCGAAAAATGACATGATAATTGATGTCATGAAACTTTATACTACTATTTTTTTCTTTTTTCGAATGGTAACCAAAACCAAAAAAAATGGGTATCATTAGAGAGTTATTCAAGAGGTTTCCAACGGTATTTTCGAGCTGCTCATCGGATTCCAAATAATCATGTTATTGGCCAATAAACTTTTGAATTAAGGTCAAATTTTTAAAAATTTGAAAATTACTCCCTCCGTCCATGAAAGAACTTCCTAGGAGGGAGTAACACGAGCTTTAAGAAAAAATATTGTTGAGTGTATTGAGAGTGGATAAAAGTTAGTTGAGTGTATTGGGAGTAGTGAAAATGTGTTATAATTAATATTGAGACTTGTGAAAAGTAAAAAGTAAGAGGATTATAAGTGATGAGATATAGTCCAAAAATAGGTAGGAAGTTCTTTTATGGACGTCCCGAAAAGGAAAGATATGAAGTTTTTTCGTGGACGGAGGGAGTATTATTTTTTGATAAAAAGTAAATTTAGTTTTTTTTAGGTGAAAAAAGTAAATTTACTTAAAAATTAAATTTTCGGTATAATTCGTGTGTTTGTAAACAATTAACCTTAAAATTTTCAGGATACACGGTTGACATTTTACTTGTTGAATATTCTAGTCGGATATCGCGTAAATATAAATGTAATGATGTTTTAATCTATGTCACTTAACGAACCAAACGGTAACGAAAAATTTGAGGCACCGAACTCCAGCGACGTCTCTCCGCTGCCGTCGGCGGCGACTTTAGCTAGCTGGTAATCGCTTCACCGGAAAAATTATCTCTTTCCCCGCAATAAAATGGAAAATTTAAGAAGAGTCCTAATCTCCACTGTTCCCCGCCTTCTCAGCACCAATCGAACATCCGCCGCCACCGCCTCCGGTCTTCACAGGTTAATCTTCAGCTCCTTCCGCCGCGCCTTTGTAAGCTTTCTCGTTATCGTCTTTCACGATCATTCTAAATGGTTTTGTGATTTTATTTGGGGTTTATGCAGACCCGTATCAGGTTCCTTCACGCGTTTCTGTTCTTCGAATGAGGGAAACCGATCATTGGAGATTGATCTCTGCGATGAAGAAAGTAAAAGGCGCTTGTTCAATAGGTTGGTCGATTTTGAAGCGTGTTTGAGAACTTTTGTTTTTGTGAAATTGATTTTTGTTTGTTGATGAAGAGTGATTGATTTTGGTGCTGGAATTTAGGCTTTTGTATAGAAGTAAGCAAAGGGGTTTCTTGGAGCTGGATTTGATTCTGGGTAAATGGGTGGAGGATCACATTCATTCTATGGATGAAAGTGGGATTAAATCCCTTGTTCATGTACTTGATCTGGTAAATTTGCAATTCTTATTGCTTTAAATTACTCGTTTTAGCTGCATTTCTTCCAATATTCGGGGAAGTTCTTTAATGCTGCTTTAAAATTTGCCTTAACATTATTGAAATTTGCTCCGGTATCCTTTTTTCATGCTTATATAGTGGGAGAATTGTTAGACAAAAATGTATGTTCATAATTTTTCTGGCGTCTTTGAGTCGAGGAACATTGCTGGTTTAGTTACATTGTGAAGCCACAGCGTGGAACTCACAGTTCTGAGACACAATTCTATCAAGTTGCTATCACTGACAGCTCAAGCTTAGTTCCCGGTTGCTAGTTTTAAAGTGTTTACAAACCTGAGCAATTCTTTCCTGAGAAATACTCAATAGCGCTGAATTTCTGTCCCTAACCCTATATAGAGAAGTTGCTACATACTAATATCGTTTGATGAAAATGCTCTGATGACACAATTGACATCTTTAGTTATGCTGAAGACAGGAAAAGAAATGTATGTATGTCCTCACAAAAGATCAATAATCCCCATGTAGTATGTACGTATGTCCTCGTTTTATGCTTGCTTCTGTCTGATAGTATGATCATTGATCCATCAATATTATAAAATAGTCTTGGAACGTAGTGGATGATTTCTGGACTCTAGGAATTGAAGTAAAGATGGGAGAAGAATCAAGAATATAAGCTGACTGTTTGATCTCATATGAACATTGTCTGTCTGTAGTTGCTGCTTTTGTTCATTACCTTTTACAACATTCAATTTCGATGATATCTTTTAGGACTACAACCAGCAATTTTGATATGTTTGGTTAAATATCTTCTTGTTGATAAGGTTTTTTTATAGAACAGAGCCATCATACCCGAGATTGAAGTTAGAGGTTGAGCCAAAAGAACTTATTGTGGAACATACAAGCTAGAAACGTAACCATAAATAAACTTTAGATTAGTCATATATGCAACGGTAGATTCTATTTCCGTTTAAGGTTCTTTCACGGTATATAAAAGCTTGTCGCGTTGGACATTTCCATCATGATGTGATGGAAGATTCAAACTAGTGTATATGTATATTTGATAATAAAGATCATCATGGGATTAATTTCACCTAATGCAAGGAAAACTTTTCTATTTTATCTTTTTTTTTTCTTTTTTTTGCATGGCCTTGTTAATGAGTCCAAGAAGTTGATTGTGCTATTATCTTTTCAACTCCGTGCTCTCGTATCCCTACAGGAAAATCCAGATCTATGGAGATGGCTGACTTGCCAGGAGCAACCCCCAGAGGCAGTGAACCAAAATCCTGTAAGATAAGAATATGTGAAGCATCTCTACGCTCATCATTTTGCTCTTCAATTTGTGGTTGCTTTCTGATACTCAATATGTTTTGTTAGGTTTTCGTGTCCCTGCGAGAGAAGGTTGTTAACAACCTTGACAATCATGCTGCTCCTGAAACAAGAGCAACAACGGGACAGCCATGGGTGAGAGGTTGGGATGACTTCAAGAAGGGTAGAGACAGTCCTATTACTGGTAACCAGTAGTTACTTTCAACTCGATGAGTAATAAGATTTTCCTTTGTCTCGTGAACAAATGAAAATGCTTGTATGATATGATGTGATAATTCCATGTAGAAGGGAATGCTTGTATGTTTTTGAAGTTTCATGTCATTGATCCCCTACCCGATTTCTTTCCTTCTTGGTTATCGTGAAAACTGAGAATACTGCGCTGTTGTGTAAAGTGACTGTATTCGCCATAAGATTAATTGCACTTGGAAAAAATGAAAACCAAAAAAATGAAAATTTCGCTCCTTTTAGGATTTGAACTCAAATACTCGTCGTAGATCTTCATGATCGAAGGATTGAGAATGGTTTTCCGTTCTCATTAATTTTAAATAGAAATTCTTATTTGAATCTCTCCCTATATACATAGAGAGTGAGATAGAAATTATCCCGTGAGAATGCTATCTTTTTTGAGAAATTAAAATAAATCTGGAACATTAGATATTCAAATCATACAGTTGATATCTATTCAAATTAACCGTGAGAAATGAGATTAACGATCAAGTCAAAAAATTTACGAATAAATCAATGTAACACATAAACAACATTTTTACCTGGGTTTGAATCCTAAAGAAGACGAAATTTCACCATATTAAATTGAATTTAGTTGATTTGTTTATAGACTTTTATTGACTTGTTAGCTACATGAATAAATAGATCTAGTAGCTGTTGGATCTAGACCGTAGATATCAATTATCCTATAATTTATAATTTATCTTAGGATCTTATATCTTAGAATAAGATGGTTTCTCTCTCTCTCTCTCTCTCTCTATATATATATATATATATATATGTGTGTGTGTGTGTGTTTGTGATCTCTAGACAGTGCTTCATATACAATGACTTAAAATTATATTTCTTGACACCATGGATGCAGCAAGAATAGTGGATCTTGCAGATATTTATTTGATAAAAAAAAACTCATTTAACTGCAGGAAGTGAATAGATGAGAGGCTGTTACACTGCTCATCAAATTGCACACAACAAATCAATTCAAATTTGTAATTTTATAGATATATATAATTCTCATAGTTAATAAGTACAAATATTTGGTGCTATCATACGGTTAGGTTAAGCAATGACTTCATTCACCATGCATTCCCTCAACTTAAGCTCCACATATTCCCCCACTCCAACAACATCGCAGCATTCACACCGATCCATCTAACAAGAAAAGATAAATAACAATTAATATATGGAAAAAAGAAAGCGGGAAAGAAAAAAATTTGAAAGGGAAATTAAGGTCACCTCTTTCCGCTTGGTTGCTGGGGAAAGGACACGGATCTCGGAGACAAGATCCGCCGTTAAAAAGCAAGGTGGTATCCCACGAGGCGCCACTCGAGAGTAGGTGGTTAGGATTCCCTTCGAAACCTTGTCTACTTTCTTAAAGTAGAAGATATGGGGGACAAGGCAGGAATCATTGGATGGTAACCTCGTATCGAACATGTAGAGAGGCGGCGACAATGGCATGCCTGACCACGGCTGGAATGTCTCGAGGGGCTTTTGCAGGTGGCTTCGAGGCATGATTTGCTCGTATATGTGGGCGGAGTAGCCCCACGAAACGGACAAGGACCATTTGCTCTGCCTGTGGTGGCAGATGGTTTGTTGTAGCATACGGGATTGGTCGGCCGCTGCCGCCTTCATGAGGTGCCGTGTCGACTGGAAACGATCCATGCCGGGGAATATTGGTTCCACCGTATGTAAATGGTGGAGGGAGAGCAGCGGGGATTTTGGATGTGAAGATAAGAATCCGGAGAGATCGCCGTGTAAATCAATCTGCAAAAATGGACTACTTTTTTCGGGCCGAGAGAGTATAATAATATAGAAAAAATGATAAAGTTTCATGTTTCAGATCGAGTCAGGGGATTTTTTAGGACAATAACTTATGTTGATTTGAAAATTAAGACAAAAATTTTCGAATTTGTAAAAATAGGACACTAATTTTTTTTAGAGTAAAAATAGGACACTAATTAATAAGCGTCGTAAAAGTAGGACATTTCTCGACCGATAATTGGTCGAAAAATGTCCTGCGGATGCAACACTTATTAATTAGTGTCCTGTTTTACTCTTAAAAAAAATTAGTGTCCTATTTTTACAAGTCCGAAAGTTATTGTCCTAATTTCCAAATCAATCTAAGTTACTGTCCTAAAAAACCCTCGAACTCGTTTCGGATCCACCCTTATTATAAATCAATCACGTGAGTCGAGCATTAGTGATAAATACACCAATGCTCGACATGTTTCAATAGTCGAGCATTTTTAGAAAATGCACTAATGCTCGATATATACTCGACGAATCGAGAATCAGTACAAAATACACTAATGCTCGACATAAGAATAAAAAAGTCCTAAATAAGTATAGTTTACATATTTTGTAAAAGGGTGTATTTTTTAAATTTCATGTGTATTATGTACCAAGAAGTATGAGAGAGAGAGAGATCACCTGGTGAATTCCCTTGTGAGGAGAGAGATTGACACCAATATCAGCAATACAAGTCATAGTAATCGTATCAGCTGAATTCAATTGAGCATAACGCCTTAGACAACTCTCCATATCATTTGCAAGAGCTTTTGCAAGAGGGTAACTCAACATGAACCCAGCTCCTCCAAATCCTTGGTTAAACGAGAACCAATAATTCGACATCACAAATTCGGACTGCCCCCCAACATAGTAATACTTCCTATGATCCAACTCACCAAGGGCGTCGATCATGTTATCCACGAAGAAAACCGAATCGTCGTCCCCCATCACGACCCATCTAACGTTCGCGTCGCCCATCTCCCTCACCACTTCCATGATCCCGTGAACCATGCGGATCATAATCGGGTACCCTGCCCCGGTCTCCTGCAAGAGTTTCGTTAGGTCGTCTGAAACCCTATACGGAGGCGAGGCAGGGGACCATGGCACGAGGTCCCCCGTCGGGGCCTTGTCCAAGTACAAGACCCCACGTGTCACGTTTGGCCTCCACCACGATTGTGTGTAGTGTTGCCTATCATGCCACGCGTTTTCGGACCCTAAGAGCCCGAAAATGACGTGGTTGAGATTCGTTGGGGGCTCCGGGACCGGAGCCCTCAGGGAAAAGAATTTGGAGTTGGGATAATGATTGGGAAGGGCAACGAAGATGAAATATGTAGAAAGGCCTAAAAAGAGCAGGAGTTTGAACGCATTTCTTGCATTTTCAGACGAAAATGGAAGAGCCATTGATTTCAAGAAGGTAAGAATGGAGTGTTGCTTTTAGACAACCATTTTTTATGGGACCTCCAATGTTAATTGATTTGCAGAGATTAATTAATATTTATCTAGCCATTGTTGAATATAATAGTAATAGTAATACTATTAACAGTATACTACTATACATAACATGTTTTATCCCAATATGATATATATATAGGGTTGACTAAGAATCATACTTTTTTTTTTGAGAAGCAAGAATCATGCTTTCTTACTTAGAGCATCAACAACGGCGGGTGCAATGGCGGGATCGAGCCCGGCCTATCGCACCCGCCAGCGTTGCCGAACCCGGGAGCGATGGAGAGGGAGCAAGCGGGCGCACCGAGTGCGATGGAGAGGGTGGCAACACGCGCCCCTTTTCAAGCAACAAAAAAAAAATTAAATCCATTGCACCCAAGTGGGTGCAATACCATTGCTGGAATTGGTGCGACCACTTCTATTGCACCCAACAAAGCTCACGGTTGTTGATGCTCTTATAGAGTAATTGCACTTAACGTATAAGAGCATCCACATTGAGCTCGCAGAACGGGCGCACCCCGGCTCGATGCGCATCCAGCGCGTAGGCACGAGGAAAGAGAAGATGCATGGGAAACACACTAAGAACAAATTGAGAAATAAGATTATGATATATTTTGTCACACTACACTCATATGGGCTCTCCAGTGTGAGAGAGAGGGGCGCGAGCTGGGCACCACTTTTTAGGAGCCCATATGGGCTTTCCAGTATGGTTGCTCTAAAGGAATTGCACTTTCGTGATAATAAATTGTACTGAATTATACCCTCTTTGCGATTCAAACTCAGAACCACGAAAGTGCAAATACTTTACACATTAATTGTAAGAGGTTTGTAGTTTGTACGTTAAGAGATACTTTTATTTGATCTAATTCATATCATAATATAATAGGGGTTGGTTATTTTGAAAACTACATTTTTCGTGAGAACATGATAATTGCATTCACTGTTAAAACTAAAAATTGCCATAATGAAATTCGAACTCAGGTGATGCATCCAACAAGATGATGCATTACCGTAAATCTTCACAATCAAATCGAAAAAATTGAAAGTGATTAAATTGTCGGACTTGGACACATTTCCTAGTACTAGCAGAGTTTACGTGCGTTGCACGTATTACCTCTTTATTAAAAATAATAATATATTTAAAGATAAAAATATTATAATACTATTAATTATTGATTATTAACTTTAATAAATACTTGCAAGAAGGTAGAAAGAAATAAATAAAAAATAAAATAAAATCATATACGTGTGTAGAATTTTGACCATCAAAATTGTATTGTAGTTATAATGATAATATATTATAATATAAATGAGTAAGATTAGACGAAGAAAATGCACATATTATATTTTTCTAATTACAAGACAAAAAAAGTTGTTTTGCTATCATCTTATATAGTCCCACTAATCCAATTAAATATTTCTAAATCATAAAACTAATTGTTATTATGGCTAGCTATAATTACTATAGTTACATGGCATACAAAAAGAGAGTTCACTATATGATACTCATACTTGAAATTTGAAGATCAGTAATAAGGAATGTCCCATTTTTCTTTTGTGTCAATACCTTTAAATAATCATTTTGCTTAACACTTTAGACAAAATTGTCCATAGAGTAAATGTGAACAAATTAAGTTGTAGCCATACTATCCAAATTTTGTACGTTTCACACCATTAACACTTGATTAAACATGATGGAAGGTTTTTGATTTGTTTTTACAAATATAACTTTGTAAAAACTAATTTTATAAAATCTATCAAATTTTCAAAATTTGTCTTGTAAAAGTTCAAAAAATATATACTCGTGGTTAGCATTATTATATTTTTATTTTTATTATTAGAATCAATATTTGCTTAAGTAAAATGGTTATTTTAATATTTGTAGATAATTTAAGATGCATTTACTTTTCATGATTTAAAATATATATAATTGAGAATTTTTATCCTTATTAATGGGATTTCTCCAATCCCCTTTCAATTGGATAAGACTCAAGCCGGTTATCTTAAACTATAGAAATTATCAAGGGTATTGAGATATCTTAAAATTTGAATTCATCTTAATAAATAATGAGTTAACATATACTCCATTTGTCCCGCCCAAGATGCTACATATTCCTTTTCGGGCCTTCCCAACGAAGATGATACATTTCTATATTTGGCAAAAATAAGAAATTTTAAACACTTAATTAACACTAATTAAGTATTCTCTTATTACCTTCTCTCTCCTACTTTATCACTTTATTACATTCTCTTTTTTATTTTATCACTTTATTACATTATCTCTCCTACTTTATCACTTTATTATTACACACTTAAAACACTAATCTACAACTCCTTAAATTTCGTGCCGAAAAATAAATGTATCGTCTTGGCTGGAACGGAGGGTGTATATGCTATCTTTCCCTATTAAGTTAACCCTCAATAGTAAACGCCCCCTTACACTATCAAAATTATATGTCTTCTTCCCAAAGTCTCATTCCTAACTTATGTCATGCATATTTTTATAATTTGATGGATCTATAAGGTAGCAAGGGCCTCCTAAGAGTAAGATTTATAGAAGCTCTTAATTATTTTGAAAGAATTAGGTATGTAGGCTATAAATGAATACATAACTCCACATAAAAGATTGTCAAACTAATGAATTAATTTAATTTGAAAATTGAAAGTTGAAAGTTGAACAAAAAATTAGTACGATTACTTGATGAATTATTGAACAAATTAATGTTGCTTAAAGTAATTTTTGAATATATCATAATAGTCGTGCATTATTTTATGTCAAACTAATGCATTATTTTCCATATCTTCTTCCCATTAAATTGAGGTTTTTTATAAAAGAAAAAGTAAAAAGAATCCCTTGAGAGCACAAAACGCAGACTAAGGGCACGAAACTCGAAAAGAGATCGTTAAACAAAGAAACCTGAAGACACTAGCGATCCCATAAATCAGGATAGTCGTCCATCTCATCTGACCAATGTCTATGAACTATATTATTCATTGCATTCATGCTATCACTATTGCTATAATCAACCACAAAGTTCCTCGGCTTGTAGCCCATTTCCCCCGCATTCCTGAGGCGACCTTTTATGCTACCTTCCGGAACTGCTTGCATCGGCTCACTTCCCATGCTCTTTCCCGTGCCCTTTGGGCGGCCACGTCCCCGCTTGGTCGTCTTGTCCGAGAGTAATTGCATCCCCTGACTAACCTGCTCCTCTAACCGACTAATGCGACTAGTAATATTGTCCGGGCCAAGAGCGGACAAATCCTTGTTACCTTCATGCGAAACACCCCCGCTTTTGTCCACAGTACGTTCGAGAGCAACAGCTGTGTCGTCAATAATCGGTGTGTTCAAACCCGCGCCATCCGGAGCCTCCATCTCCAAAGTTTCCTCCACATCCGAGTCCTCCTCGTTAATGACCAAGTCACTATCTTTAATCACATCTTTATCCCCCTGAATCGGAACCAGTATTTTGTCCAACAAATCCGGCTCAGATAAATGAACCCCGAAAGATGGTCCAGAAATAGGATCCACGACCGTATCCAAACAATTCTCCGCATTATTCTCCAAGTCCAGAGCCTGAAATGCATTTCGCGTTTCGACAGCCTCTTTCTGAAAAACCGGAACAACAATCTGTTTTTTTACCGCCTGTTCGGCGATCTTTGACCAAGCCGCAGCCGGTTTAGCATGAGTCTTCCCAAAAGTAGAATTCGTTGGAGCAACCTGCTGCTGCTTCTTCAAAGGGGCAGCCTCCTGCTGCCCAAACTCTGGCTGCGCCGGGTTTGCAGCCTGTTCATTCGAGGTAATCCCCGCCTGCCAATGCGGCCCATTGTGAACTTGCGTAAGCTTAGCCTTGTCATTCACAGTGTCATTCTGCTCACCCATCCCCCCAAACTTCGACTTGCGGCATCTATCGGGGGAGTGTCCCGTAATCTTGCAACGACCACAATAAAGAGGGAGATTTTCGAAAACAAACTCAATATGAAAAGAAAAATCCTCCATATCAATAAGAAGAGTATTAGGTAGAGGGTGAGACATATCTATTTCAACAAGAATACGGGCGAAATGTCCAAAATCTCTACCTGCCGAAGCACCATCGATCTTTAGAGGATGGCCCAAGTAACGTCCAATTCCAGAGAGAACTTGTGGATTCCAATACTCGATAGGAAGATAATGAATTCGAACCCAAACATTCGCCAATGGAGAGTTTTCTTTGAACGGATCAAAGTTTTGAGTCCACTCTCGGAGCCGAAGAAGACCCTTTGACAGTTCCCAGATCACCTTCGCCTTTGCCGTAGCTTTATCAGTCGCTGTAGTAAAACGGAGCGTGTAAAATCCCTTTCCCAGCGGAATCAGTTGCCAGTCAGAATTTATAACCCAAATCTGTTGAAGCTCTGACTTCAACTCCATAGTTGAACGTGGCTTATCGCCTTTCTCCAACAGAAGTCGTCCTGTTAGTGCATGCTCAAAAGCTTGGACCTCCTTTAAATATAAAGCCTTAGGAATTTTGAGAGAGAATTGATCACCTTCCTTCGTTGGACGCAAATCATGAAAAACATGAGCAGCTAAATCTTGCCGTTTAACAGGTCGCTTAACAGTAGCACTAGCATAAGAAATCCTAGCGTTATCTGCCACGCTAGGATTTACAGAATTCCTATCAACTGCCGTGCAATCGGCACCACAAGGATTTGTGGCCGATGTATTCCCAGCGGCATCCTGGGCCTCAGTAGTCTTCACCTCGCTGTTACCATCCGTGACAGATATAGTCCGAGCGGAAGAAGATCGAGCTTGAGGGTGTTCAAAATTCGCAGAAACCGAGGGGAGATTTAGGAATCCCTTATCTTGATTTCCGGCCGACGAGGTGGCCCGAGCAGACGAATGAGTCATCGAGTTAAAGCTTGAGGGAGGAGTTCTTGAAGCTCCCTTATCATGAGCTCCGGCCGGCAAGGTAGTCATTGGACTGCCGGAGCAGCAGCACGAGGTTCCAGTCCGGTGGCGGCTAGGGAGGTCCGAGACAGGTGGACGGCCGGACCAAGTGCGTCAACGCCGGGTTCCGCGCTGCTGCTGTCTGCACCTGTCGCCGCGCTGTTGCTGCTGCTGGACTCGACCGGTCGCCGCGCTGCTGCTGCTTGGCTGCTGCTGGAGTTGCCGGACGACGCTGCGGCAAGCTGGAAACGGACGCGCCGCTGTCACCGCTCAAAAAGACGTTGCCGGTGAAGGGGCGATGCCTCTGCTGTGCTGCTGCTGGGAGGCGGAGAAAGGTACCTGAGCAGCGGTGCCTTTGCTGTGCTGCACCGGTTGAGGGGCAGCGTCGCCGGCGCCGGTGGGAGACGGTCAAATATATCGGCCCCTCCAAGAAAAGTCGCCAGCTTTTTCACCTAGAGAGCATCGCTGCTAAAGTCACGCGTCATTAAAGTCCCATATCTTCTTCCCATGGTAATTACTAATTAGCATCTATGTCAAAAATTAGAGAAATATCGCATAAAGTTGTGTGTTATATTATTTATCCATGATAATTTTTTAAGTGCACATTCTGAAGATATGTTATCCTATATATTAATAATCATATCCTTAAGTATTTACATTTTTTTAAATCTTTATTTTGAGGGTTTAAATTATTTTTTCTTTTAATATATAGTAATGTAATCATTTTCAAAACTTTTAATATATACTAATGTATTAAATTAAAATAATATCTATAGTAATAATAATAGAATATTTGTAGGAATAAAAATAGAACTTAAATTAACACCCTAGAAGTCAGTATAAAAACTTCAAATCCAAATTGCGAATTAATTAGATGAATAGAATTAAATGAAATATCCTTTATATTGATGTGTAACTTTTCTATATGAGTTGGTCTTACATGAGATTGGTTCTCACCAGGAGCGAATAAATAAAAAGTATCTGCTACTCTACAAATAACATTTGTTAGCTCAGTGGTACGCTCCTTCATCTATCATCTCTCGTTGGTTCAATTTTTAGTTGCAACAATATTTTTTTGCTTTTTTTATATATATTACTCCCTCCGTCCACAATTTAATGCCCTACTTGCCTTTAAAAATCTGTCCACAATTTAATGCCCTATTCTGCTTTTTGTACCCTTTTACTCTTCTTCTTTTCCTATATTGACTACCCTTTGCCACTAATGGACCCACCTTAAAACATCTTTATCATTTTTATATTCTATATTTACTACACTTTATCACTAGTGGACCCACTCACAACACCTTTATCACTTTAGTCAATTACTCTTATATTTCATCCACATCACCTTTTTCAGCTTTCTTAGTCTACGTGCCCACACCCAAATAGGGCATTAAATCATGGACGGAGGGAGTATGATATTTATTGAAACATTACATTTCTTCATATCAATGGTTATCTTATCTTACGATAATAATTATTTGACCAAATAAATGAAAAGTACAAGTTCTCGTGGGTAAAAATGACAATCATCGCGGAAAAAAAAATATTTTTTCATCACAACAATAATTACTTTGAATTATCCGTAATTTTCAACTGGCCTGAGACTCGCGACCTGCGCCCAGACCCCGCTGACCCGCGCCCCAACCCTTCCCCGACCCTCTCATCCATACACTCGATCAGTCTCACCCATGTTTTTGCCTTTTTATCCAATCAAATTATTTATGTAATTTAACTTTGCTAATTTTATTTTCGTAGAAGGATAACAATACTATTATTTATCTAACTAAAAAATATTTCCTCAATGTGTTTATGCATTTTTCGAATCTTTTTGTGTATATAGATTTAGATTCTTCGTTGAGTTTTTCTTTATAAATTTATTGAATTTATATAGTAAATTTGTTTAAAAAAATTAATAAGTCTTGGATTTAAATAATAGATTTATATGTGATAAATATAGATAAAATCGAACTTGTTTAGAATTGTGATTGTAGTTGAATTCTTTTATGTTCATTATTATGACAATAATCAATTAAATAAAAAAGATTAGAATAATAATAATAATATGATATTACACTTCGAACTTGTTTAGAATTGTGATTGTAGTTGAATTCTTTTATGTTCATTATTATGACAATAATCAACTAAATAAAAAAAAGATTAGAATAATAATAATAATATGATATTACACTATTGTCCTTAAAATAGATTAAGAAATAGGGACATATTAGGCAAATCAAATTTTGTAAAACAAGACTCTTTTATAATAGGTATAGATAGATAGATATATAATATACACATACACATGGGGTCCTGTTAAATTGTCAGACTTGGACAAAATTAAACACGATTAAAACCTCGTTTTAAAGGGCAAACAGATTGAAAAAAAATAAAATAAAACAACCACAGATTAAATTTCCTGCACGATTAATACAATACTGCATACACCCTGGCAATTATTAGGTTAAAACTTGCAAGACTTATATTTGTATAATTAATAGTAATTAATTAGTTGAGCGTTGAGCATCACAGAATTGCTTTGCAATATATGACAAAAAAATTCAACTCGAACATTGATTTTCAATGGCTTCCCTTTCACGTAAATTTGATTGTTGTATGTTTATTATCGATAATATTTGCCTGTTTCGACTTATTTGCTCAGCATTGTGAATTTTAGTACTGGAGTGAGCAAATATTTTCGAAAAATCGAAATTATAATCAAACTAAGCTGAAAAACTAAATTCAGTTCAGTTAATTTGATTTTTCTGAAAAGAAAAATTGCATTCTCGTTGGTTTAGTGATTTTTATTGTGCTTTTTAATTATTGATTTTGGATTGTTAATAATATACTATCATGCACTTATTTGGTTTGTTATTTGTAGATTTTGACAATTGTAACATAATTTTCCTATTGCTGTAACTTTACGAAGCTGGTATTAACCTTTTTGCTAATATGCTCACAGAGTTGATATCGAGAAGATACTGTAATGTTTTCTAACTAACCAAATATCTCTTTTAAAATTAGTTGTCATTTATTGGAACTATTCGTTCCATGAGACATGAGTCATATTCTTTTTTAGGTCGTCCCACGAAACTTGTTACATTTTCTTATATGACAAAAGTTTTTTTTTTTATTCAAATTTTCATTTTTTCACCTACCACACTTAACACACTAAGGAGGTGATTGGTATGGTGGAATGGAGGTGGGAATGGAATGGTGATTCCTACCTCCATTCCATTCCTATGCTTGGTATAGTTTTATTTTAGGAATCACCATTCTTAAGGGAATCATCATTCCTTTACATATAGGAATCATCATTCCTTCCCTCCAACATGGTATTACACATTCCATTCCATTTCTAATTCCACTAGGTTTTGACAAAATTACTCTTATATATTTTGCACCCTCATCCCCAACTCCACCCCAGCCCCCTCTCCCCCCCTCCAAAAAATTTTTTTTTTTATTTTTTTTTATTTTTCTCGCCACCCCACCCCCCACCCCCAATTTTTTTTTTTTTCTCGCCACCACCACACCCCACCCACCCGTCTCTCCCCTCCAATTTTTTTTCTCCCTACCCCACCTGCCACCCCCCCACCCCCAACATTTCATTTTTTTTTCTCGCCACCCCTCCCAACCCACCCAAAAAAAAAATTAACCTTTTTTTTAGTTTTTCTCGCCACACCCCACCCCCAAAAATTTTATTTTATTTTTTTTAAATTTTTCTCCCCCCACCCCCACCCCCAACCCCAATTTTTATTTATTTATTTTACTCGCCACCCCCACCCCACCCCACCCATCCTTCATGATGCAGAAATGCGACAAAGATACATGCCCCATTGGCAATACAATGTAATTACATGAAAATTATGTGACATGACAATCGAATTGCCCCCTGCGTTTTAACGGTGATTGATCCCATTAGAGAAGCGCTTGGGGCGGCCTTTAAAACGTGGAGGCATTTTGCTTTAGTTTTGAAACGTTGAGGTAGGTAAACAACGTCAACCCTGGCGTTAGGGTGTTAAAGGTGACAGGGGTGTCAACGTTGAGGGGGAAAGTGGTACTTAACCCTTAAATATGCCACATCATTCAAGTTCGGCGCCACGTCATTTAAAAAATTCGCCGAAAAATCACACTATGGAAAGTTTCAAAAAAAGTGATTTATTATGTATTTTGAAACAAGAATGAAAGTTTGTGGGAAAAACCAAAATTTGAAAATTTATTAATGTTCTAAACCAAATTTACCCTAAAAAAATTGGGAGGTACGGGGGGAGGGGGAGGGGGAGGGGGGTTAGTGGGAGGTGGGTGGGGGTGGCGAGATTTTTTTTAGAAAATAAAAAAATAAATTGAGGGGGGGGAGGGGAGGGGAGGTGTGGGGGTGGTGAGTAAAATAA
This sequence comes from Salvia miltiorrhiza, assembly GCF_028751815.1. Classification (NCBI taxonomy): domain Eukaryota; kingdom Viridiplantae; phylum Streptophyta; class Magnoliopsida; order Lamiales; family Lamiaceae; genus Salvia; species Salvia miltiorrhiza. The sequence goes on along the minus strand of NC_080392.1, from coordinate 3,597,858 downwards.
ACAAAAATTTGGGGGACGGGGGTTGGGGGTGGGTGGGGGTGACGAGAAAAATAATAAAAAAAAGATAGGGGGTGGGGTTGTGGGTGGCAAGAAAAATTTAATTTTTTTTTCGGGTGCATGTTTCTGTGTAGTAGTAATATGCATGGAAAATAAGTCAGTTTGTTTTAAAAAAAAATTGATTAATATTCTTTTTTTTTCTTTTCGATTTTACCCCAGTGCATATTTTGGATTGTCCCTACAAATATAACACAAAATAGAGGTGGAAGAGAGATGCAAAATAATGCCAATTTGATAAATTATGATGTAAATGTTAATTTAGCAAAACAAAATAATTCCATTCCATTCCTAAAATTTATTTTTAGATACCAATCGTAGGAATGGAATCAAACAAGGAATTACAATTCCATTCCTTTTGTATTCCTTGTGCATACCAAGCAAAGGAATCACCAAGGTTTGTCATTCCTTTCCTCCCTTCATTCCATTCCTACCTCCATTCCATTCCACCCTCATTCCATTCCATCATACCAATCACCTCCTAAGGGGGTGTATTCGTTCAGGACTTTAATAGATTTCCGCAGACTTTTAAAATCTGGGTGTATTTGTTCAAGATTTTTAAAAATCTATGAAAATTTGGGTGTATTCCTTCAAGACTTTTAAAAGTCTAAAAAAATCTGGGTATATTCTTTCAAGACTTTTAAAAGTCTATGAAAATCTAGAGGTATTTAAAAATCTGCAGACTTTAAAGTTGGAATGACTTTCATTGATTTCGTTGAAAAAATACACGCAAACAAATCCGACCTCAGACCACAAGAATTCAAATCTTGAGAGTTTTCAGCGCTCGCTGGGTGCCAGCGGACGCGGCTGAAGATGCCAGCGCCGGCTGGCACCTAGCGGCCGCTGATCGACAGCTCAATCCACAAATCAATCTACAGCTCAATCCACAAAGAAACCAACATTATAGACAAAGCTACATAAACAATTAAAATAAATCGACATGTATATATACTGATCGATGAATTTAAAAGTCAAAATATGAAGAAAGGAAGTAAAAGATTGAAATGGGATTTACTGGTGACGAATTTGAAGGGCGTTGAAGATGAGGCCAAGAACATGTCCAATGCGAAGGCAACAAATATGCAAACCACTCTCCATACAGTAAATTCAGTGCCCAAAACAAGCTCAGAAACACAGTTAGTTTCATCCTCTTTGTTCGACGAGGTCAATTTCTTCCTAATCTCAGAGTTCGTTATATCCTCAACTCATGTTGTTGTGGGAAAGTGTAGATTAATTTCAGCTTACCTTAATCACTTCACCTCTTTTCTAGTCTCCTCTAGCCCAAATTTTTCATTTTCTTGGAATTTGCACATATTTTATCACAATAAATAATGATCTCTTTATTTGGAATTATAAAAGAAGAGACTATCTGAATTTCCACCGAGTAAACGTCAATACCATTTTTTGGGAAACAATGTAATTACCAATATAGGACTTCAGCGCCTGCGGGCTTTATATAGCTCGCTCGGCCAGCGGTCGCTGGCTGGGTGCCCAACGGTCGTTGGCACCCAGCTATCGCTGTGCGCTAGATCCAGCGCTCGCTTGCGCCAACGAATGCTGGGATTTTGGGTTTAAAATCTGTAAAAATCCTGTCAAATTCATGATAAAATCCATCCAAAATCTGTGTAGATTCCTAGTAGAATTCCAAAATACACAAAAAAATCTGTGTGAAATCCGTAGACTTTTAAAATCATTGAATTTTAAAAATCTACAGAATTCCTGAACGAATACACACCCCCTAAATACTACTTTCTTAAATTATGTGCCCAAAAGAAATGACTCGTGGATATTATTAGTATTATGCTTGCTACCACGGTTTGAGGTCGGCGACGGGGCCGGCGTCCCAGTTCAAGAATGCCTGGCCTGGCTTCAAGAAGGCGGCGTTGGGGTGGGGCAGCTTTCGAGCAAGGCCGTTCAAGATCTGATGGAAGGCGTCGCCCGGCTGAGCAGGCTGCGGGAACAGCATGGCCTGTTTCATGGAGGGGTTGGCCAACAGCCTCTGCTTCCTCAGCACATCATCAATCGGGATGGAGGTGAGGATGCTGTCCAGCTTCGGCACGTCTCCCTCGTCCACGAACACGCCTATCTCCTCCCACGGGATCGCGTCCGCAAACGGCAACACGATGTCGTCCGCTATGATCACCGGGATGCACCCGAACATCACCGCCTCCACGAGGCGGGGGGCTCCACGGAGCCCACCCCAGCGGGCACAGGCAGAACACGGCTCTCTGCATATCTTCGTAGTAAGTCGCCGTGTGCTCCGTCGAGATGTCGAACAACGGGTTGTTCTTGAAGTTCTCCCACACCGATGCACGCGCCCCTCTGCTCGAACAAAGACATGATCCAATGAGAATAACGAATAAGTCAGTATAAATTCCTGAATAAATTACTTGTAATGCACGAATAACCGTGAATATAATTAAGTTCATTGGTGAAATTTTTGCCCCCTTTGAGGATTCGAACCCAGATTTCAATAGTAATTCGTAGATTTTATTGACTTATTCATATCAATTCTCATATTCACGAAAAGATAGCATTCTCTCTGGATTCGTACATACGTACCTTGCATAGTAGCCCCCTTCGGGGTCATTCCCGACATCATAAAACAAACCGCGGAAGTAAACGAAGATGGCGCGAGGAGTGCTCGGAGGAATTATATGTATCTGCATTTCTTGTGGAGGAGCATAGGGTGGGATGGTGATGGAGCCCTCTCTTTGGCACACGTGATTCCGCTGGCCAAATGTTTGAACCAAGGTAGCACGCTCCAGCAATGGATGAATCCCTCTCTCAATAGCTTTTTCTTCCTACACTCATTTCTCACCATTTTAGTAAACATTAATTGTTCAAGAGATGAGAAAAAGAACAATACATATCCTTTTTGAAAGACAAAATCTAAAAACTACAAAATATATAAGTTAAACTCCCTCCGTCCCACGAATCTTGACACGTTTGGATTCGGCACGGGAATTAAGGAGTTGTAGATTAATGTTTTAAGTGTGTAGTTAATAAAATATAAAAGTGATAAAATAGGAGAGAGAGAGTAATAAAAGTGATAAAGTAGGAGAGAGAAGATAATAATTACTATCCAAAATGGAAACGTGTCAAATTCGTGGGACGGCCCAAAAAAAAAAAGGTGTCAAGATTCGTGGGACGGAGGGAGTACTAATTTAGGAATTTCTTATCCTTAATGTTGAGTATTAGTGTATTTTGCACTATGCTCGACTGATCGACTTGCAATGGTTGAGTATGTCGAACATTAGTGCATTTTCTAAGAATGCTCGACTCGCAAATGGTCAAGCATTAGTGCGTTTAGCACTAGTGCTTGACATGCTCAACTATCATTGGTCGAGCATGCTGACTGCCGAGCAAACTTTGCGATTTAAGTATGGGCAACTTTGTCATTTTAAGTTTAAAATGAGTAGTTTTTATAATTTTCTTTTATAATTAATATTTTTCGTCTTTGAGAATAGGTAAAAACAACTCTTAAATTAAAGAACAAACCAAAACCAACTTGTTAGCTAGTACTCCCTCTGTCTCCCCTCTCCAATTTCATGCCACTTTTGTTATTTTAGTCCGTCCCCCTAATTTCACACCCCATTCTATCTTTAGTAAAATTATTCCAGACAACCTTGTACAAGATGGAACGCTTATTCCACTCACAACACATTCAATCATTTTATTAAAATCTGTGCTATTCTTAAAGGGGCATGAAATTGAGGGACAGAAAAAGTACCTGATAGTGAAAGCACGCACCAAAGTCGTGCGGAACGATGAAGAAGTGATCGGCCCCTTGAGTTCTATTCCAGTAAGGCCAGTAGGAGGAGATGAGCTGAACGGCGCTCCTCATCATACGCGGCGACTTGAACGGCAACGGGAGGCCGTCTCGGGTGAGGTCGCAGGTGGTGTAGACGGGCGTGTAGAACCAGTCGGCTTCATCGGGATTGAGAGTGCGAACAGCGCTTGACAAAAGGAAACGATGCATGTAAATCTCTGCTGCAAACATATGCTTGAGGCATCTAGGGTCCTTGTGCACAATCTTCTTGTTGTATTTGCTTGGAAGCTCATAAACGAACACTTTTAACCTTCCCACAGGATCATCTTCTAGGACATCACCAGCACTACCTATAAATAGTAAGTTAGTAACATAAATAGTACTTCCTCCGTTCCTAAAAATTGTGACATAATGAAAATAACACGAGTTTTAAAAAATATATGATAATTATGTTTGAGTGGAGATTGAGTTACACACTTTCTTGTAAATAGTGAGAGAGAAAGTTTGTTGGGTCATTTCCAAATACGGAAATGTCACAATTTTGAATGACGTCCCGATATGTTAATAAAGTCACCATTTTTAGGAACGTAGGAAGTAACGTGAATCTGTTCTTTTAATGGTTAGTGTAAAACCGAATATCGATTTTTAATTAAAGTAGCAACGGGAGATAAAGTCATATAGATTTTTAATGAATTTATATATTGTTAAAGTAGTATTTTTGAGATCTAATTATTCTTTTAGTAGAAAAGTGAAGTGAAACTGTAAATGTATTTTTAATGTACCGATGGAAGATGAAATAAGGTATTATATTTAGGTAAATCTAATATATATAGTGATATATTCATGTATATTTTTTTAAAAAAATTTATAAATTAATATATTCCTTTAAATATGTAGAAATATAGAAGATGAAATTAGATCTATATCAAATGAATTAATATATATATATATATATTCTTCTAAATATATTTTATTGGATAGAGATATTTATTTATAAGTATTATTATATAATAGCTATAGATATATATCAAATAGAATTAATAGTGTAATATCTAATGAATTAGAATATTCTTATAATTAAATACATATGTATATATATATTAGTTACAAAATTACCCTTATAATAAAAAATGTACTAGGGATATACTAATAGACAATCTACATTTTATGTCAAAACAGTTTCTTACCGGAGATTCTCTCAGTCTTTTGAGTTTTCTGGAACTTGAAAGCTTCAACCCTCCAAGAAAATGCAAGAAACAAACACATTATCAAAACCCATCTCAGATTCATCATTTTCTGAATCAACAGAATAAAAAAACAAAAAAACAAAATGAAGAACAGCTGAAATGTTTTCAACTAGGAATCTGCTGAACCAAGAAACGGAAATTAACTATGGATTTATATGTACTTAATCAGCAATTTATAATGCCAATGAGTGATAAAAGGAGGGAACTTTTGTTATAGTTAGGATGTCAATGCAAGAGTAGTTGAGTATAGTTAGAACAACATCATATTATTTCTCATAAAATGTTTTCTAACAGTTATGATTAATGTAGTAAGAGATACGCCCTTCGTCCACGAAAAATTTGCCATAATTTTCTTTTCTATTTTTGAACGCTCAATTAAAATTTGTGTAATCGAAAGTGATGCACATTTTTAAGATACAGAGGGAATATTATTCTTGATCAAGAAATTAAAGGGTAAAAATACAAATCAAGAGGGTTGCCTCATTAAAATCTTATGAGGATAATTAAGCTAATCTTTAGTGAGTCTTTCAACGAATAAGTATTGCAGTTGGCATGTCCCAAAACCTTATGTTCCATTTAATAGTTTGATAATTTGATTGTTGATTTATTGATAATTAAGATATTAATTAATTAACTTTTTTAATGAATAAGGTTGCAGTTGGCATGTCTCACAGACTTGAAATCAACATGGTTGTTTTATTATTATGGTGACAACATTAACCTTATTTAATCACAACAAAAAATATTCAATTTATAAATATATTCAATGTAAATTCCAATATTTATGAGTGGGAACACTGGGAAGTATCTAACAAAGCTGGACAGGCCCAATATTGATATTTTTTCGAGAATTTATTTATGGGCCTCCATTTGAAACCTTTATCGTTGGGTTAGCTGTTGTTTATCAATCGAGCTTATAAATCGTAAAATTAAGCTCTCAAAAAATAAGTTCTTCTATTCTAACTTATTTTCTCATTTTTTTATAAGCAACACTCATTTTATAAAAATAACTCAATTATGATTTTTTATTTTCATCATATATCATTCTAATTTTATTTCTTTTCGATTTTCTATCTCTAACACAAAATTTCTCTCTCCAAAAAAACAAAAATACTATTTCTAGCTTATAAGCTCAATTATCCAAACACTTTAACAACTTATAAAATTTTAAGAAACTATAACTTATTTTTTCACAATTCATACGTGTTCTACATAAAATTCATACATTAAAAATTGTTCTTATTTCTTATTTTAAGATGCGCTCTCACGGTAGCCCACCCCGTTTGGTCAATTCATCTCATTTGATTGCATTTGTAGGATTCCTTCAAGGATATGGCTAAGCTAACAACAATGTCAATGGATTCATTGAATCCCTTTCTATTTTGCAGGTTCAAACAACGTGAATTCGAGTGCCACGCAACTGCATGGCTGAAATGAATTAGATTAAATGGTTAATTGTTTGTAAAATACTGAATTTTCATTAAATTCTAGTTTTGCATGCAAAATTTAAAAGGTAACGTGTTAATTATGAATTGTTGAACTTTCATCAAATTCTGAATTTGTTTATAACTTTAAATTGATTATGAATCATCCCACGAACATCAATTTCGTCCAAATCTCATCTAAATAATCCACTAATTGTGGGGTTTAAGAAAAGCTGCAGACCAATATAATAGGACAATAAGGTAATTTCTTCCCAAATCTAATCTGAATAATCTCACGATTTGCAATTTTTCAATGTGACATCAGATTGGATTTGGGCGAAATTGTCAGTCATGAGATTGGATTCAGAATCGATCTTAAACTCATATATTTTCTGGCAAAAACAAAAAGATTTATTATATAAACCAGAAAATTAACATATTTGGATATTTTTCGACAACAATCCCAAAAGAATATATCAATGTAAATGTTGTGTCAAATTAATTGGATAATTAACCCTTTTTCGAAAATATCCACCTTATATGATTAATCTGTCACAGAATTACTATCGAGAAAGGCTCGGGAAACTGTTTTTTTTGTCCACGCACCTTACATATTCATGGCAACATGGAACATATTTTTTTTTTTTGAGGTTGGCAACATGGAACATTATCTTGTGGACAAAAATTTGAGAAAAAGGGTCATATTTTCGACTTGGTCTCGATTTTCGAAACATAAAAACTTGAATACAATCGGAAGTACCATACAACCAGGTTGACCCGCACCCAAAATAATGTTATTTATAAGGTTCAGGTTAAGATACGGGTTTGGATCAGGATGCGGGTCAAAGTCTAAATGTTAAGATACGTGATTGGATCAGAATGCGGGTTAGAGTCTAAACGAGGATGCAATCCAATTGTACTCAAAATCACCTCTTTTCGAATTGTTAAATTGAAGGATCATATCTCGTGATGTTTTTGATGAACAATGTGCAGATCATATTTGTTGAAAACAAGAAATTAAAGAGCACTCTGCTGGAGGAAATAGACGAAAACCAGATTCCAGATATTTATGGAGGCAAATTGAAGCTAATTCCAGTTCAAGATGCATACGTATCTCAAAATATTAATTAATCAAACAATAATTTAGATTAATTGAATAATTTGTTGGTCCTTTTTCAATTCTGGAAAAGAGTGGAAACAAGTTTGGTGTAATGTGAATAATCCAAGATGCAGATTGCATTCAATAAATGAATAGGATGAGATCATCTGTATCTTACAATTAATTTTACTATTTTAATTATATTTAAATACTTTTATTCAATTGGGGTCTTCATAGATAAAAATATAAGGTTAATCTCATGTTTACTTAGATGGATTGAAACTTTGGAATAACTCATAAAATGCTAGAGTTATTCAAGGAACTATGATAGGGGTATGTTTGTAAATTAGCTAAAAATGCATCATCTTTTATGAAAAACGAGTCTATAAATTTAAGATGTTTGAAGAAGAAATAAGCCTATATAATTGGAACAGAATGAGGAAGTATTATACTTTGCGCTCGTTTGATACGCAATATGTGATAAGGTGTGATATGTTTGATTGAGATATCATATTAATATCATGTTTAGTAGAATGCATTAAAATATCTGTAAAATTTAATATGTTGTTTGGTACAATGTATTAAAATTATATAGAGTTAATAATTAAGATTTGTATTACGTATACCACTTCCGTAGATAATATACAAAATCACTCAAATTATTAGTATAATATTTTTAGAATTTTAATTTATAAAGGGCTATTTATTTCGTATTACTTCTTATCAAACAAGATATTAGGATGTCATAGGTATATTATATACCCTAATCACTCGTACCGAACGAGCCTTTTGATTATAAATCATAGGAGCAATGGAAGGTGTAATTAGCTAGTCAAATCTTGCCATCGTGTTCACTTAATTACTCTAATTAAGGCCGCCGATATATATTTTTATATACAGATTACATTAAGTTTCTTTTGTTTATATACTATATTTATTAACGTTAGGCGAGCATTGAATATCTCGACCTAGATAATATTAATGAAATTCTAAATCATTATCTTTTATTACGAGAGTGTTTTAACTAGGAGGATTATTAAGTAAATTTCTAAAGTTCTGTTGTCCTTGTATATTTTAAGTAGTGTTGTATACCAACAGAGCCGAGCCGAATACCTCTAGGCTCGAGCTCAGCTCGTGAAAATTTTGCTAGAGTATAGTTAAGCTCGAGCTCAAATTTGAGCTCAAGTTCGGTTCGACTATATAATATTAAGCTCGAGTTTGGTTCGAATTCGATTCGTTAATTATTCGTTTATCTCGAGCTCGAGCCCGACACGAATTTGAGCTCGGTTCGTGAATTAACAATAAATAAAACGTATTATGTAGTTCATTCCACAAGTTTCAATCCACAAAACAAATAAGTACTAAACTATAAGTTATAAATTATCTTTATCACATCGTTACTTAGTTATGAAAGTGAAGTATATCTTCATTAATTTCGGTCATTATACGTGTGTATTTAAGATATAAGTTTATATATATATATATATATATATATATATATGTAAAATTTATGATATAAATCTAGATCTTTATTAATTTTGGTTAATATTATAACGAGCACATTATTAAGATTATGTAACTAACAAATACATTGTTTGATGATATTATTCAATTAAAGTTATTTAATTCATTTATTTATGACATAAATAATTATTTATATATTAAGGTTTCATTAAAATAAGAAAATACACTTGTTCATATATTTCTAAACTATTTATGAGTTATAACTTATTCTTAACAAATAGATAATTTGTCAAGTTAGTTGTAAATTATTTTTTTAATTATGAGAATTATTTTTATTATTCAGAAAATATTTAACTAATGAAATATATAAAATTATTATTTAATGGACATATTCGCGAACATATTCATGATCCTATTCGTGAACCTATTCGCGAATATGTTTGCGAATAGGCTAGCAAATATATTCGCGAACATATTCGCGAATAGGCTCGTTAAGGTACGAGTCGAACATGTTCGCGAGCTCACGAGCCGAACATGTGCAGGCTTGAGTTCGGCTCGGATTCGAACTCAAATTCGGCTCGTTTAGAAAACGAACGAATTTCACACGATTTTTTTTAGCCGAGCTCTGAATATTTCGTGAGCAGCTTGGTTCATTTACCGCCCTAATTTTAAGCAAGTTATATCAAATAGTATAAAAGTTTACGTCCTGAAACTCTACATTTTTTTTCCTATTAATTCTGGTGACCAAAACCCAACAATATAAGCATCATTAGAAAGATATCGTCAAGAGCATTTCAACATTATTTTCTGATTGTCCATCGGACTCTATAAATCAAATTATTGGCTAACAAACTTTTGGGCTCAAGTCAAATTTCAAATATTTAAAAATTTATTTATTTTAATCAAAATTTAAATTTGGTTAAAAACCAAAATTTGAGCCCACGTTTGGTTAGATGCTTTTAAAGGTTGGAAAGTGATTCAATTAATTGAATCTATTACTTGTTGTTTAGTTTGGGTAATGACTTAACCATTACCCTTACTTGAGGGTAACTCAATCATCCAATTTGTTACCCCTCAAAATAGAGGGGAAACAAAATAAAGGAAATCCCTTACTAATAATTCCTTGTTAAACTAAACACTCAATAAAAGTAATTATTGTTACTATTCCACTCATTTATTTGATTCTATTTCTTTTCCTTTCCTCTATTTGAACCAAACGAGCACTAAGTATAATTCGTGTATTTATAGATCAACCTATGGTTCAACCTCAGACAATTTTGTTGCTAGGTATGGATCGACATTGGCCTTCAAAATCTTGCTCATTCTTTTTTGGTACATTTGGTTTTGAATATCAAAATTTGATGATTGCAGATATAAAAACCTTCTATACAAGAATCTATTAATTAACTCTTTTTACATCCGCCTACTTTGTAAGTTATTGAAAATACAAAACTGTTATGTATAGTTACAATACATAACGGAAAAAATATATTATTTTATAGCAGATTTTACCGTTATGTATTATATTCATACAGAACGGTAATCAATGTGTTATGTATATCTCATTTACCGTTATATATACATAGTATAGGTAACGGTATATTACCGTTATGTATGACGCCTTTATAAATAACATCACTATATAGGACACTTTTTTTGGTACATAGATAACAAAAAATTACCGTTATGTATGAGCGTTTTTTTTTAATAATGAGACAACCAAACCTATATAAATATATATATAAAATACTAAAGTACTAGATGAAACATTATTTAGAACATAGAATTCCATAAATGTAAAAATAAAAATCAACACAAAATTCCAAAACAACAAGTCAATAAATGTAAAATTTCCAAATTTGATGGCCAAGTCCCATGACTTTTCTGCCTCCTTTGAGCCCTCTCTTAATTGCTTATTAACTGAACTGCCTAATTAAGCTCTTCCATTATTAATCTGTGACAGAAATTCATCACAGTTTCCAAATTCAATAAACACAACTGCATATATAGAAAATCTCCTACATTTCGTCACAATCTTGCTTCAGAATCAAATCCCAGATGGAGAGAACTTTGAAGCAAAAAGAAGAAGACGACGTAGAAGAAGAAATATTCTACTCTCCTAATTGTATTGATGAAGAAAATGAAGAGATTCAAAGCAATGATGATGAGGAAAAGAAGAAGATTCATCATTTGAGAGAGATAGTTGCAAAGCAAGATCCTGCAGCTTGCGAGGTATGTGCTATATATGCTCCAAATAGGAATGTAAACGAGTCGAGTTGAATTGAATACTAGCAAGCTCAAGCTCGGTTAATTTAAATATTTGAGTGTTCGAGCTCGGCTCGAGCATGACTCGAGCTTCTATCTGATTGATTGAGCTCGGCTTGTCACCCACTTATCAAGCTCGAGCTTGATTTGATCTCAGCTCATGTGATCATACTCGATAATGTCGAATTCTAGTTTGAGCTCGAGCTCGGCTCGTCAAATATTCATATAAATGATGTTCGAGTTCGAACTCGTCAAAAACTCATGAAAAGTTTGAAAAATATTCGAAATGTGCTCTTGATCTTAATAAACATGTTACTCAAACTCGAGCTCGACTCGTTTAAGGCTTGTGCACTAGCTCGGTTGAAAGTTCATAAACATGCTCGCGTACAAACTAATCCGAACATATTTGCGAGCTCAATGAATCGAGCACTATGTATGAGGCTCGAGTTCGGCTCGATCAAAAATTATTGAGTTCGAACTTGGCTTGTTTACTAGAACGAGCTTTTCCCGAGATGAGTCTCGATAAGCTTGCGAGTAGCTCTGTTCATTTATAACCCTAGCTGCAAACACACACACCTTGCAATTCTTGGCTTGTCGGATCGAGAAAATATATATGGGGCCTGAGCCAAAATATTAAAGAAACTTATTAATACTTTCGACACACACACTATAAGTGAGATGATGAAAATGGAGTTTTTGCAGGAAGTAGATGAGGGCACATTGAGAAGATTTCTTCGTGATCGTGATCTCGACATCGAGAAGGCTTCGACGATGCTGATGAAGTACTTGACATGGAGGCGAAGCTTCGTCCCAACGGGCTCGATTTCAGCATCGGAGGCCCCGAATCACGTAGCACATAAGAAGGTGTTCGTGCAAGGCACAGACAAGAGAGGTTGTCCAGTTGCAGTCGTCTTTGGTGCTAAGCATTTTCCCAGCAAAGGAAACAATGAGGAATTCAAACGTTAGTATATTTATTGTGTGCTTTTGCAACAACATTTTACTTATGAATTATGTTTCAAGTTTTTTTTTTTTGCTTCAGGTTTTGCAGTGTTTGTTTTGGATAAAATATGCTCGAGGTAATGATAATCAATCTAGCTAGCCCTACTACATATTTTGAGATATATGATCATAATTTAAGTTTGGATTTTGTTGATGCATATTTGAAGAATTCCTAATGGAGAGGAGAAGTTCACATCTATTGTAGATCTTGAAGGATTTGGGTACTCCAACAGTGATGTTCGAGGGTATATTGCAGTTCTTTCGATTTTACAGGTACGACGATTACATCCCTAGACGGAGATTCATCCCAAACATACGTAGTAGGATATTTATGGGTCTACAAATATTAGGTGGAGAAAATCTTAGTATAAAGTTTATGTTTTAGGGGTCGTACTCGTTTACTTTCATGGAAAATGACAGAATACATATATATTCACCCATTTTCCACTATTGTCACATGTTTATTATGGAAAAAAAGAAAAAAAAATCTCCGGGCATGATGGAATATTTTTCAACATTTTAATTTTCCACTTTTATCCTTAAAAACATTTGAGAGATGGTTTCAGCAATTTATATAATGAGGGCAATATAGTACATTTAATAATTTATCCACCCATTTCCAACAAAGTAAACAAGTGTATAGAATAAATATAGAATATGATAAGTTTTTCACAAAAACTTATATACGCGCCGTTCAAACCGTGCGCTCACAGAATGCGCGCGGGTCTGGGTCGGGTTGAACAAAGTGAACCGGGTATCTTTCCGTCTCCTCTGAAGATTTTGATTCTACTGAGCCCAAAATAATCTCCAATTTCTAAAATGAAATCCCTAAATCCTCCCCCCAATTCCTGTAAGTCGTCATCGCTACTCACCACCACCACACCTGCCGCTGAGTCCTGACAAGTTGTCATCCTTTTCCCCAGCTCTCTCTCTCGATTGCACACATGCACACTATTTTTTTTAGTAAAAGAAACTATCTACACTAATAAATGATACTATATATTTATATTACAAATGACACTACTTTTTTTAGTAAAAGAAACTATCTACACTAATAAATGATACTATATATTTATATTACAAATGACACTACTTTTTTTAGTAAAAGAAACTATTTGGGTGGTTGTTTCAGGTGCTGAGTATATCACTAGCTGCATTAGGCTCTCTAATGTGGCTCAGGAAAAACAAGCCCAAGACGTTGATTCCTATAATATATGCTTGCGCAGGAATAGTGGCGACAATGCCATCAATTACAAGGTGTGTTACTGCACTTCAAGATATGTTTTTCGTGTTTTCTATTCCAGAAAACGCATCATTTAATGTGTGATCCAGTGTTGACGTTTTTTGAGTAATTCAAATGGTTTGTTGCAGTTATCTGAAACTTGGCTTGGGGTGGCACTTCCCAAAGGTGGTAGGTTTCGAGCTGTTCACTTCAGTGGTGATGGCTTTCATTAGCTGGCAGTTGTTTGCTGCATGCCAGAGACCATCAAACTGAGGATCTTGATATGAGTCTTGTAGGAAATTATTTGACTTGATCAATTTGAGGCTACTGCTGTAGAATTTGTTGTAAAACTCAACTTTTTTTGAGCCTGTTTGAGAAATTCTATACATAGACACTACTTTTCTTAGTAAATGACATTTTTAATATATTTAAATGACACAATTTTTCTTAGTAAAAGATACTATCTATTTCATAAATGACATTGTTTGGATAAATGGATAACACTACTTATGAATTACACTATTAATACATCGAATTAACATTATGTGCTTTTTAAATGACACTACTTGTAAGAATGACACAATCATTTATTCAAAATGAAACTATGTTACTTGTTAAGTGACACTATTAATATATCGAATCAACACTATAACTTTGCAAATGACAATTCCTATAATTTATACTATTCGAAAATATAAATGACACTATTTGTAATAATTGACATTATAACCTTGTAAATGATACATTTAATAATTGAAACTATTCGGATATACAAATGAAACTACTTATAATAGTTGACATTATAATATTGTAAATGACACTTTATATAATTGACACTATTCGTAAATATAAATGACACTACTTGTCAAGTCACACTATTAATACATTGAATTGACACTATGTGATTTTGAAATTGACACTATAACATTTTAAATGATATTTGAAATGACACTTTAAGATTTAGAATGACACATAGTGTCGTTTTGAAATCTTGTAATCTCATTTTGAATTGTTATAGTGTCATTTGAAGTCTTGTAGTGTCATTTCAATTGTTGAAGTTTCATTTGAAATGTCATAGTGTCATTTGAAATCTTGTAGTGTCATTTGAAATATCATAGTGTCATTTGAAATATCGTAGTGTCATTTGAAAGTTTGTAATGTCATTCGGAATGTCATAGTGTCATTTGAAATCTCGTAGTGTCTTTTGAAATGTCATTTGAAATCTCGTAGTGTCATTTGAAATCTCGTAGTGTCATTTGAAATCTCGTAGTGTCATTTGAATTGTCATAATGTCATTTAAAATGTCATAGTGTCATTTGAAATATCATAGTGTCATTTGAAATCTTGTAGTATCATTTAAAAGGTCATAGTGTCATTTGAAATATCGTAGTGTCATTTGAAAGTTTGTAATGTCATTCAGAATGTCATAGTGTCATTTGAAATCTCGTAGTGTCTTTTGAAATGTCATTTGAAATCTCGTAGTGTCATTTGAAATCTCGTAGTGTCATTTGAATTGTCATAATGTCATTTAAAATGTCATAGTGTCATTTAAAATCTTGTAGTGTCATTTGAAATATCATAGTGTCATTTGAAATCTTGTAGTATCATTTAAAAGGTCATAGTGTCATTTGAAATATCGTAGTGTCATTTGAAAGTTTGTAATGTCATTCGGAATGTCATAGTGTCATTTGAAATCTCGTAGTGTCTTTTGAAATGTCATTTTGAAATCTTGTAGTGTCATTTAAAAGGTCATAGTGTCATTTGAAATATCGTAGTGTCATTTAAATGTCATAGTGCCATTTGAAATGTTATAGTGTCATTTGAAATGTCATAGTGTCATTTGAAATGTCATAGTATCATTTGAAATATCATAGTGTCATTTGAAATCTTGTAGTGTCATTTAAAAGGTCTTAGTGTCATTTGAAATGTCGTAGTGTCATTTGAAATCTTGTAGTGTCATTTATATACTACATACTTAAAAGAAAGAAACTACAAGTATTAAAAGAAAAAAAAACTACATACTTAAAAGAAAGAAACTATAGAAACTTATAGAAGAAAGAAACTATAAGTAAAAAGAAAGAAACTATATATTTAAAAGAAAGAAACTATAGAAATGAAATGATAAAATAAAGAAATTATAGAAATAAAATGAAAAACTGAGAAAAAAGTTAAAAACTATATATATATATATATATATATATATATATATATATATATATATATATAATTTAAAATTGAAAAAACAAAAAGAAAGAGAAAAAATACGTATATATATGTCAAAAAAGTGAGAAAAATGTTAAATGAAGAAAGAAACTACATACTTAAAAGAAAGAAACTATAGAAACTTATAAAAGAAAGAAACTACGGGCGTGTTTTGTAGTATTGTAGAGCCTATATTGCTTGCCAACATGGAGCATTATTCATTGTTTTGTAGCCAACTTAAGAATCGGCTTGGCCCGCTTAAAAAGGACGGCCCGTCAAAAAAAACACTATTCCTACATGAATCTGAAACAGGAGCAGACCCTCAGCTCTATTTACTACCCTTCTACAGTGTAAGCCCTTATTTTACAAGTTTACAATTATACCCCCAAAATGAAGGTTCAAAATAAGCAAATCTCACTTTCCCTCTTCCTTCTCTTTTATGCACTTCACCCAGACGGAAGAGAGACAGGAGAGAGCCGCCATTTTCTTTCCCAACCAAAAGTAATTTGCAAGGTATTGGTGTTGCTTCGATTATGGTTCCTACGCGATTGGTTCGTATTAGACTATGGCAACTCAGATTTCTCGATATATGTCATGAATGTCGAGCTAGGGTTTTTTTTTTTTTCAACGTTTGGAATCGCGGCATAGTGATGTTGGGTTACTTGTGGCTGGATAATTTAGATGTTTTCCTTCGACTTATAAATGTTTTTTAGGGATACTATAGCGTCGAACGGCAAGACTGATTATTATTTGCTCACCATGAACAGGGCAACTGTTGGAACCCTGTTCCCTACAGCTCGAAGAGGAAGATAGCAGCGCAGTTGTCGAATTCGTGCCTCAAGCATACAACTTTTTGTGAGTAGAACAAACCACTGTTATATAATTAATTTTTGTGGGTTACATAACTTCTCACTGGTGTGATTTTGCTATACTTGGCATTGATTGAGGTACTGATAGTTGATGTAAAGCCATTTCTGTTTTTAAAATTTGCAGTATTTGAATGCTATCAGGCCATGAATTCTGCGTGTTTTGTAGGATTACATAATTTATCATTTTTTGAAATTTGCTGTATTTTCTAATTGCGGTATTTCATCGAACTCTTGCCCCAAATTAGGAATTTTGAACGTAACTATGCCCTCTCGACGCCAAATAAATGCTTACGTGTTTTCAATGGCGGAGGAAATTATGCACCAACAACTATTGCAAATCATTGCAGTTTTTGATCAAATAGATAGAAGTAAGGCGCGAAAAAGGAATCGATGTTTAGGACCCGGGCCTTATACTATACTGACACGTATTCCCGACCAAGTAAAACACATGGGTAGGCTCGTTAACGTTAGTGATGTTGATTGTATTTTAAATTTGCGGATGGATCGCAACACGTTTGGGCGCCTCTGTCAACTGTTGCGACAATTGGGAGGTTTAAACAACGGCCGGTATGTGACTGTTGAGGAGCAGGTTGCTATGTTCTTATCTGTACTCGCGCATCACAAAAAAAATAGGGTCGTCCGCTTCGATTTTTGGAGATCGGGATATACCATCTCAAAGTATATTCACGTGGTGCTTAAAGCCGTGCTCTCACTTCACATATTACTATTCGTTAAGCCGTCTCCTGTCACGGAAGAATGCGTTGATAGTCGGTGGAAATGGTTCAAGGTATGCTTAATATTATTTCATGGATGTTATGAGGTAATCTATTAGATTTTTGCTAGTGGCAACTGCTGATGATGGTTTTATTTTTGTGTGATTGCTTGATAGGGTTGTTTGGGAGCTTTGGATGGTACGTACATCGACGTGATGGTACCCACTGAAGACAAGCCACGGTACAGGACACGCAAGGGTCATATATCTACTAATACGCTGGCTGTCTGCGACCGCAACCTCAAGTTTGCATATGTGCTTCCAGGCTGGGAGGGATCCGCGGCGGATTCCCGTATTCTGCGCGATGCATTGACTAGGCCGTATGGTCTGCGGGTCCCAAAAGGTGGTTTCTTTGCTTATTATTACCTAATATGAAATCTCATATTATGGTCTGCTTCCTATTACTAAGATGTCTATACTGTGGTTATCTTTGATTTTTTCTTATAGGAAACTACTATTTGTGCGATAATGGGTACGCCAATTGCGATGGATTTCTCGCACCGTACAAAGGGGTTCGATACCACTTGAAAGAGTGGGGGGCAATGGCAGCGAGACCACAAAACGCACAAGAACTATTCAACCTAAGGCATTCTAAGGCACGCAATGCAATCGAGCGTGTTTTCGGCATCATGAAAATGAGATGGGGAATACTCCGTAGTGCTTCTTACTACCCTATTAAGATTCAGACCAGATTAATCATGGCGTGCTTTGTGTTGAATAATTTCATTCGCGGAGAGATGGGTAATGACCCCATCGAACAACATTTTGATGAATTGTTCCCGGAGGCTGCTGAACTTGAGCCGGACCACGGGGAATTTGTTGATAGCGTAGATCCTTCTCCTATGTGGAATGCAGCTCGTGATGAGCTTGCAAATTCAATGTGGCAGCAATACTTGGCAAATTAAAACTATTATTTGGTTGTTGTAAGATGGAACTCGTTTTAGATTCTTTGTTGATTGACATCTAGGCTGTGTAATTTTATGTGTGTATTGCTTATTATCAAAGTTTATGTTGGTATTTGCATAATGGGAAAGTATGTTTGTATGATGTTTATGGCAGTTTGATTTATTATGGATTGATTGATTGTGTTGTTTTGATTGGTTGTGTTGTTTTTTATGACCGATGATTGGGAATGCTTGTCCTACTTATATCGAGTTTATATGGAAAGTTGTAATTAAATCCACGTGTGTTGTTTTTTCTGCAGCTGATGGATAACAACTACGGCAATGAGCAAGGTTGTCCCGAGTGTGCTTGTGGTGGAGGTAAAATGGTTCTCCGCCGTGCCGGTCCAACAGCAGTGAATGCAGGTAGATACTTCTACAAATGCCCCTCTGGTCTGAATCATAAGAGATCGTTTTTGTGGCGCGACGAAGTGGAAGTCGAGGATGGCTCGTCTGTGCATAGTTTGCCTCCACCAAATACAGGTGGTGCAGTGCACTCTCTAGGGGGGCGGAAATCTAACCGTCGTGATGTTGAGATCCACATTATCATTATATTTGTGGCTATGGCGTTGTTTTTCTTAGGTGTAATTGTCGGCAAGCTTTTCTAAGGTTATATATGTGTGTCTAAGATGATATGTGTTTGTCTTGTAATATGTAAATGTTAAGCAGGCTTTTGTGGGATGCTATATATGCATATTATTTTGTAAACCGTCTTCATTCGATTAGAATGACTTATTAATATACTATAAAATTTTGTGGGATGCTATATACTTTTTTTTTTTTTTGATCAATAAAAAATTCATTAAAAAACTGGGGTGGTACTAGGAGTACCAAAAACATCAAACAAGTGGTGCAAACACGTTGGAGCACCACAAAGTAAAAGAAACATTGAACTCGAGTACATGGAATATTTTGTTCCAGCTCCAAAGCCTCCCTTTGACCTCATTAACAAGATTGGACATCTCCCAATTCTTGTTCTCAAACTGTGGGATGCTATATACTATGCTCATATTCATTTATATACTACAAAATTTTGTTAATATTTTGATTTATAGTAAATAGCATAAATTATAAAAGATTAAAAATTAATATAATGATGCCTATAGAAAATTAATATAAGAGAACACATATTAGATATCACACAAGATATGAAAATTGATTAAAATTTTAAAAAATCGTATAAGCATGTGTAGATATGAAAATCGTATAAGAGATTATATATTAGATATGTGTAGATATGAAAATCGTATAAGTGTAGATATGAAAGAAGATTAAAATTTTAAAAAATAAATAAGTATGAATGAGGATTGAGGAAAATTAGATACTATACATTATACGATTAATATAATTATTTATAGATGTGATAATTGATTAATAATTTTATGATATGGTCTTTAATTAAAAGTTTAGAAAAAAATAATAATGAATGAGAATCGAGGAAAAATAGAATGGAGAGATTATACGACGCCACTTAGGGAATGAATGAGAATTGAGGGGAAAAAAAGTTTGGGTTATGTATTAATATATATAAATATGGTTTGATTTTTTTTTTTTAAAAGAAATTAATATTTTTGCAATGAATAACCTGGTGGTTACATGTCAATCACATAATCAATTTTAATACAGGGGATCTAGCCACCGTCAATGCAAGAAGCTGAAAATCTGTCATCAACAAATAAGAAATATGACTACAAGCCATCATTACATATTGCTTAATGACACCATCAACCACCACAATTGAATGCTACTTACTCATCTTCCTCAGTTATCTATAACTCAAATTTTTCTATATAAACTTAACACTCTTCCTCATAATATAACACACAAACATCGCAAGCTTTGCAATATATAATCATGCCGTGGGAACACATTCCGCAGCAAGATCAGTATTTGTACACGGTGAAGTGGACTCAGCCGTTCGATCAGCACCTCCTTCGTCGTCTACTTGCAAAGAGAGATGAGGTCGCTCCGACGTTACCGCATAAGTCACCGCACATACTTATAGACGTGCTAGATGCATTCAACGACGATCTCCAGACAAGCTTCCGACTGCTCGATCTCCACCAGCGCCTGGAGTTCCTTGAACGGCGTTTCTACGTGTTCAAAGAATTGACGAATATGCCAGCAACACAATGGGATATGGCGACAAATCAAATCCACGCCGTTGACGAGGTTTGGGAGAAAATATTTGAGGTACGTGAGGATCAAAGTTATTTTGGTTGTTTGTGTTTAGATCCTTAGAAATAATTTGTGAGTATAACCCTTTTATAGGAGAATTGGCTAGCTCAAGCATATCTACGTGCCGGAGAACCCGAGTACAATGAGATGTGCATGTTATTTGCGCCAAACGAGATCAAAAGAGAGATATCACATACTCTCGTTCTTATTAGCGACTCCCCTTCGCGCAAGAAGCCTTCTCCGATCAATTTGATTTCAACATCTCCACAAGAGGATGAGGTGAATTCCCCGGCTCCACCGCCTCCAAAACCCGTCGTCAGGAAACTCAACTTTAACGAAGCTGATGATGCAATGTCCAGTGTGGGATATGTTCAGACTATAACGCCACACTACTATGTCCCATGGCCGAAGTTGGAAAGTAGGCTTCGTTATCCAACAAGTGAGAATGCATCTGGCACTCGTAAGAAACCAGCGGCGGCGAAGGATGTTGTTAGTCCGCGTGTTGGTTATGACAGCTCTTGCGCATCGTCGTCACCGTTTAAGTAAATTTTAAGGTCTTGTTCTTGTTTGCGTGGAAGTATTGCTGCTCTAGTAACTTAGGTATATTTTGTATTAACAAGTAATTATCCCATGTCTAGTGTTACGTGGAAGATGGGCGTTCATCCCATGGCCATAGATATAAGGCCTTATTTTGAAAATTATGATGAATGGGCAGCCACGGTTTATATCTTGTAGTAATAACTTTCTTGAATCAACTTCTATGTTAAAAATAGCATGCATGGATAATATAAATAACCTCCTTCGTTTGCCAAAATACTCATTGACAACACAAAATAAATAGACCAGAACTAGATTACTACCGCTCCGCCGCACTACGGCATCACAACCAACTAGCAGAGTCAATATATACAGAAGTTTTGGATTCAACTAGATCACACAAAATATATACACATAAACCAAACATAAACAAGCCAAAATAGATCTTGGATCCTATATAGAAGTTTTGGATTCAACTAGATCACACAAAATACTAACATCAAGCGCTGCCAGTTCAGGGGAAACGAGACTCATTACGATGAGCTTGAAGAAGACGTGCCACGTACTGAATCTTCGCTTCGGCAGGCAACCCAATGAAGATCTCCAGGCGCTGAACTTTGTCCGCTAAAATTTCACAAATATCAAACTTGTCATTCATGTCCAGCCCGGGAATCAAACCCAATTGCTCGTATACTGTCTGCCTCGCCATGCCGAGATCAAACTCGTATCCCACGCGAGTGGCAAGGTTGTCAAGGCGCTCTTTGGTGTCACGACTAATCTCCCCGAGCCACTTGTAGACGCCATTCATCTCTTCCCCTTCCCCTGTTTTACGTTTTTTACTCACCTTTCTTGCAGTTGAAACCTTTTTCTCACCCTGGCAGACACTATCTTCTGCATCTTCGGTCGCTTCTCCATCTTCATTGACATGATGCTGTAAACCATCACCAGTCTGCTGTCCAAGATTGCCACCTACTTCACCAAGACTATCAGCCGCATACATCTTGTGCATTGCCTCCATAACATCCTCTGCGTTTGAGCCATTTGCACGGTCCTTACCAAATACTTCTTTCCAATCTTCAAACATTGGCCAGCTTTTGAAACGCATCTTGGTTGCGTTTGAATCCTTCTGCGTTGATTCAAAAAATGACAATTATTAAAAGAACTTGAGTTTTGTAAATAGAAACACCAAAATTTTATACTTCCTATTATACCTTCACAATCGTCTCCCACTGATCGTTGTCACAATCTAACATGAACGTCCCCTTCGCATTAAACCCAACTCCACTAACATTGAGGGCCATAAGTAGCGAGTTATAGCTTTTTTTCCACGCGCTAAGCTTGGAATTGATATGCGGCATCCCTTTTATGTCAGTCCCGACAAATTCTTTGCGCATAGATTCTTCGAGTTTCAAAAGATAGCCAGCTCGAAACCCATTGTCGGCCTTCCAACCTTGAGCAACGAGTTCCTTGAGCGAGGCCAACAACATTTCTTCCTCCCGGGGCGTCCAGCTTCGGCGTGTCTTGTCGGGCTTCGATGCCCTCACACGACCGATGTCGCTGCTGCCTACTTAACCATCATATAGCCGCACACAATAATAGAAAATTTTACATCAGAATCCACTATATTTGGGGTGAGAAGCACATTATAAGCAGTTGTAAAACCAGAATCAAACGACGAAACAAGACAACAACCAACAACCAACAACCAAAGTGGCCAATGAAATATTTTACAATGGGCAATATAAACCATGTAGCGAGCACTCATTGTCAAACATCTATACATTTCAGACATGGAAACTATGACAACAATTTACCAATGACACCAATTAAAGCTTCACTAGCTTTCTCCTAAATCGATTTTATAAATTGAGCAAAAAAAATAAAAAAATAGAAAGGCATCATCCACATTACCTTGTTGCGTTTCACTCATGGTCGTTGCGGATCTGCTTTGAAATTGAACGTAGCACGAAGTGATTTTCCTTTCCCGTCGAAGTTGCGCCGGCAGATTTCAAGAGAAGGAAAAAAAATTGCTTTGCTATCTACTGATTATTGCTGAAAATCCCTCCAATTTGGGATGCCATAGGTATATTCCCGCCACTATATCTGCGAAAAAAATAGAAGGGTACGCTAGTATTTTGCCAAGTTAAACCAGGGACAAGATGGTAAATTTGAATGGGTATAATAAGTAAACAGTATGCTACAAAACGCTGAACCCAATTAATCCTTCCTATTTTCGGCTCCTACAAAACGCATGGCCCATGTTAATTATCATGAGTGGGCCAGTGAAGTGTGGCCCATCACTAACTATATTGTACAAAATTTCCGTTCCTACAAAACACGCCCTAATTGTATTGTTTTCATTCACGTTGTATATAATGTAATCCGCGCTCACAGAATGCGCGCCCAAGAATGCGCTCACGTAAGTCCACCTCTAAGTTTTTTTTCATCTCTAATAATATGTTAAAAAGGAAGGAAAATTTAATATTTTCTCATCTTTCCTTATCCATCTTTTTCCAATGAAAATTTTACAATCAAAGTAAGGAGAACTTTTAATTTGTATTCCTCGTGTTCTAACAAGACGATTATCCATAATTCCTTGAATTCCATGTGTAGTACCTGCTATTAACAAATACTTATAAATTTAGAACCAAAAGAGTAATATGTTTAATAAAAAATTTATACATATATATATATATATATGTATATATATAAAATAATTTTTTGCTACCTTTGGGATTCGAACCTAGGACCACAAATTCATCCAAAGGGTTACGAATCAACTGTAGATCTTGATGATCTAAGGGCTGAAAATCATTTATATTTTATACACTTAAGAGTGTTTTTATTCTAGCCCTCCCCTATATATATATATATATATATATATATATATATATATATATATATATATATTAGAGTATTACCATTTTTTTTTACAAAAGACCTCCGTCCACGAAATGTTGTCCTAAGGGAGGGAGGCAGCAGTTTTAAAAAAAAATGTGTTGTTTAGGTAATGAGTGGAGAATGAGGCCCACATATTAATGAGTGGAAAAAAGAATACACAAATTATTACTCCTAAAAATAGATTATGACAACTTTTTATGGACGGACAAAAATAATAAATTATGACAACATTTCATGGAAGGATAGAGTACAATATAACAAACATTAGATGTATAAACTATTTTATTTTATTTTTTAAATAAAAATTGTGATCGGGGGCAACACATATCCCACCCCGACGGGGGTTCAATTCAAGGGTGGTTGCCATCCGAATTTGGATTGTATTGGCATCCCTATTCATTAGACAGTATCCCGCCTTGCACTCGAATCGGGAGGAAAATCCTTGCCGAATTTAGGGCAAGGGTAGTTCCCGTCTGAATTCGGATTGTATTGACATCCCTACTGACTGCATGACTATGATTCATGTGCGACAGAATTATTACCCGGAAAGACTTCAGAAAGTGTTCTTAATTCACGCATCTTACGTATTCATGGCGGCATGGAAGGTTGTGTATCCATTTGTGGACAAAAATACTAGAAAAAAGGTCACATTTAATTTCGATTTCACATCGTATATATGCTTCTTTTTTTCAGAAATTTATCTGAGAATTTAGTATAATATATTAATATGCAGATCACATTTGTGGAAAACAAGAAAATACAAAGTGCTCTGCTGGAGGAGATAGATGTGGATCAGCTTCCATATATTTATGGAGGCAAATTGCAATTAGTTCCAATTCAAGATGTCTAAATCAAAGAAATGAATATTTTTATGAGTGTTCTATAATCGAAAGTTAGAGGATTTTTAGGACAGTAATTTAAACTGATTTAGAAACTAAGACAAATTTTCTAATTTATAAAAATAGGACACTAATTAATAAGTAATATACCAACAGGACAATTCTCAGCCCATTTTAAGAGTTTCGGGCTTGCTTGCACAGACCGAGCATGTGATTATACTTACAAGTTACAACAATCAAAATAAAGCCCGAAACTCTTAAAATGAGCCGGGAATTGTCGTGCGAGTGCATTACTTGTTAATTAGTGCCTTACTTTTGTAAGCGCGGAAGTTTTTGTACTTCTAATTTTCAAATCAGTCCAAGTTATTGTCCTAAAAAATTCTCTAACTCCTATACTTGATAAGTAGCGACTAAATCTTCGGATGGAAGTCTAAGATTGATATTGGGACAAATCACCATATGTTCGACAATTTTTTTTTCTTGCAGTAAGTATTTCTTCAAAGATAATGTTGATAAAGATAAGAGAGACCATCTAGAATTCTCATTATAATACTTCAGATCAATGATATTTACCAACATTAAGTTATCCTTATATGCTTATTAATGATAAATAAAATTTACATTATTTTTTCTATTATTCACGTTAGCTCCCAAACGTCTAATTTTAAATCAGATTATATTTTGAACTATTGAGTAAAACAATGATATTTGCGAGTAAAATTTTGACCCGGGCTGTAAACTGTAAACCGAACAATATAGATAAGTTCAGGTTATATTTGTAATTTTTATAAATTCGTTCACTGTAATCAAAGTTCAAGCTATTTTTAACAATATTTACTTTATAGGTTGCAATTAAACGAGCTCGAGCTTGAATATCTAATTACTTGTTCATGAGCTATAAGTTCAAGTAACATATTATCGGGTTTTTTACAAGCAAAAATAGAGCCAAGTTTGAGCTTGATCGATGAGACGAGCTCGGTGCTATCCGTCAAACCGAGCTCCCCCTGAAAGAGAGAGGCTCGAATCGGGCAACCTCCAACTTCCTTAAAAGCCAAGCTCGAACCAACTAATTACCAGTACTTACACAATCGACTGCAATCCTTTAGCTGTCGCTTGTGCCAAGCAATTACATGATAAGTTTTCCTTTGAACTTACCTTGGGTTCTTCTTCTTGAGCTCAAGTTACTCTGCAACTTGCCTTGCCTAATAGATTAGTCTTTTCTTGGACAAACCAAATCAATTCATGACACAATAAGCTTGGTTAATTTAATTGAAGTTGTCATCTAATTTAATTTCAGGCAAATGAGAGAGCCCAAGGGGCTGCGTTACCCCATAATTTCAATTGTTGTATTACCGCCCTTTTTTTTTAATTTAAGGATTGCTTCTTTTTTGTTTTGGTTTTTTTTAGGATTACGAAATCCAATCGTTGTAAGTTGGATTTATGTGAAAATACTAGCCCCTTATTCAATTCAAGGATTGTAATTTTTCTGTGTTAGGCATATTTTCACTTTGTTATGATATTGTGTGTAATTAGTTGATATGTTTTTTTAAGGGGAAATAGCACCAAAATCTTCGCGGTTTCGCGAAATTCGCATATTTCCTTTGACCTTCAAAAGGTAGTGATTAAATCCTTGAACTTAATCTCGATTCTTTTTTTTCTCCATAAAATTGATCGGCCCCTAAACTTATGCTGACATGACTGTCGGAAATCCACGTAGGATTAAATTTTCGGCGAATCGATGATTGTGTTTAAGTGAGAACATTAAACGTCGTCATTTTAACTGAAATTAGGGTTCTTCAGAGATGATCTGCCCTCTCCTCTCTTCTCCTCCGGCCGCCGCGACCAAGCCGCCGATCGCCTCTTTCCCGCTAACCCCTCTCTCATCTCTTTACACATCCCCTCTCCTCTCTTCTCCTCCGGCCGCCACGACCAATCCGCCTCTCTCCCGATAACCCCCATCTCCTATCTTTACAGATCCCCTCTCCTCTCTTCTCCTCCGGCCGCTGCGATCAGGCCGCTTCTCTCCCGCTAACCCCTATCTCCTCTCTTTACAGATCCCCTCTCCTCTCTTCTTCTCCGGTTGCCACGGACACACAAGCACGAGACGGCCACCGCTATAACTCCGGCGAGGAGCGTCGGCCTCGTCCTTCGTCTATACTCCATCAAACTGAAACACCCTCTGAATCTCCCTCTTTGTCCTCTCCCATCCACCCTTGGCTGGGCAGCGCAGCGACACCTCTGCCACCGACCCCAGCATCCCTCATCTCTCTCAACTTTGCGCCTAAGTTAGACGACGACACACTATCGCCGACCACCTTGTTCCCTCAACCAAACCAAACACCCTCAACAAGAAGCTCAGCAAAATGGCGAGAAAACATCATTTTAAGGTCAAGGGAAAAACGATATACGCGCCAAACTTCAGGGATTTTGACGCTATTATGTTAGACGCAAAACGACGTCGTTTAGCTTCTAATTAATCTACTCAGCATAAGTGTGCCACGTTGGTGACACATCATCTAATTAATGACCGGAAAACATCACTTAAGGAAAAAACGAGAATCGGAGCAACGGTTAAGAATTTAATCACTACCTTTTGAAGGTCAAGAGAAATATGCGAATTTCGCGAAACCACAAGGATTTTGGTGCTATTTCCTCTTTTTTTAATAGCTTAAAATTTTCATATTCTTACAATATGCAAATTAATGATAGAGTTATTCAAAGAACTAAATAGGGGTATGTTTGTAAATTAGCTAAAAAAATGCATCACCTTTAATAGAAACGAGCCTATATATTTAGGATATCCGAAAAGGAAAACAAGCATATATAATTCGAACGAAAGTAGTATTATTGGCCAACGAACTTTCAGGCACTGGTCAGATTTCAAATATCCAAAAATTTATGTATTTTTTAACCAAAAAATAAATCTAATTAAAAATTAAAATTTTAGTATAATTTGTGTATTTATAAGCAATTAACCCTAATATAAATATATATTTAAAAATGCTAAAATACAAGATGAAACATTATTTAGAACATAGAACATAAAATCCAACCGCGAAGACAAACTTCCAGGAAGTTACATTCCAAACAGAAAATTAAAATCAACACAAAATGCCAAAACAAGTCAATAAATGTAAAATTTCCAAATTTGATGGCCAAATGACATGACTTTTCTGCCTCCTTTGAGCCTTCTTAGTTGCTTATTAACTAAACTGCCTAATAAGTTCTTCCATTATTAACCTGTGACAGAAATTCATCACAGTTTCCAAATTCAATAAACACAACTGCATATAGAAAATCTCCTACATTTCGTCACAATCTTGCTTCAGAATCAAATCCCAGATGGAGAGAACTTTGAAGCAAAAAGAAGAAGACGACATCGAAGAAGAAATATTCTACTCTCCTAATTGTATGGATGAACAAAATGAAGAGATTCAAAGCAATGATGATGAGGAAAAGAAGAAGATTCATCATTTGAGAGAGATAGTTGCAAAGCAAGACCCAGCTTGCGAGGTATGTGGTATGGTGCAATAGGGATGTAAACGAGTCGAATCGAGCCGAATATTAGCAAGTTCGAGCTCAGTTAGTTTAAATATTTGTGTGTTTAAGCTCCACTCGAGCTTCTATCTTATTGATCCAGCTCGATTCATGTCACCCACTTACCAAGCTCGAGTTTAGCTCGTGTGATGCTCGATAATGTCGAATTCGAGTTTGAGCTCGAGCTCGGCTCATCAAATATTCGTATAAGAACTCGAACTCGTCAAAAAATTATAAAAAGCTTGAAAAATGTTCAAAATGTGTTCTTGATCTTAATTAATATGTTACTCAAACTCGAGCTCGAGCTCGTTTTTAAGGCTTGTGTACTAGTTCGATAGAAAGTTCGTGAACATGTTCGCGTACAAACAAATCCCGAACATGTTTGCGAGCTCAATGAGTCGAGCACTATATATCAAGCTTGAGCTCGGCTCGATAAAATTATTGAGTTCGAACTCGACTCGTTTACTATCGAATTGAGCTCCGAACGAGCTTTTTTAGAGTCGAGTCTCGAGTACCTCTATTCATTTACAACCCTAGCTGCAAACACACACACCTTGCAATTCTTGGCTTGTCGGATCAAGAAAACATGGGGCTTGAGCCAAAATATTAAAGAAACTTATTATTAACTTTTCACACACTATATATGAGATGATGAAAATGGATTTTTTGCAGGAAGTAGATGAGGCGACATTGAGAAGATTTCTTCGTGCTCGTGATCTCGACATCGAGAAGGCTTCAACGATGCTGATGAAGTACTTGACATGGAGGCGAAACTTCGTCCCAACGGGCTCGATTTCAGCATCGGAGGCCCCGAATCACGTGGCACATAAGAAGGTGTTTATGCAAGGCAGAGACAAGAGAGGCTGTCCAGTTGCAGTCGTCTTTGGTGCTAAGCATTTTCCCTGCAAAGGAAACAATGAGGAATTCAAACGTTAGTATATTTATTGTGTGCTTTTGCAACAACATTTTACTTACAAATTATGTTTCAAGTTTTTTTTTTTTTTTTTCCTTCAGGTTTTGCAGTGTTTGTTTTGGATAAAATATGCTCGAGGTAGTAATCAATCTAATCATGCTACATATTTCTGGCATTTGATCATTTTTTGAAGTAGCAATTAAGTTTGGATTTTGTTGATGCATATTTGAAGAATTCCTAATGGAGAGGAGAAGTTCACAATTATTGTAGATCTTGAAGGATTTGGGTACTCCAACAGCGATGTTCGAGGGAATATTGCAGCCCTTTCGATTTTACAGGTAACATATTACAACCATGGGTTGGGATCTATGGAGAATTAAATATATTTCGTTTTGAATAAGCCAATAACTTTACCGAATAAATCACATGACTGCATGAATAGACATTTACTAAATAAACACACACATTTATCCGTTCAGTAAAATTGTTGGCGTATTCAGTAAATTTATTGACTTATTCAGACCGCTTTTCTCATTCTCTCTTTCTCTCAATATTTAGCATTCTCCATTGATTCCTTCTCTTTATGATTTTAATTCTGGGGTAGAATGACATATACCCGTTCTGAAAGATAAAACCTAAAAAATATCCATCTTTTACAAAATATATAAATTATACTTTAGGATTTTTTTACTCTTATGACGAGCATTAGTGTATATATTTTGTATTGATGCTCAAACACTAATTCTCGACTCGCAATGGTCGAGTATGTCGAGCATTAGTGCATTAGTGCAAAAAGTACTCACCTCATCCATAAAAAACAGTCCTAGAAGGGGACGACACGTATTTTAATAAAAATGGTTGAATGTATTGTATTGTAAGTAGAGAAATAGTCTCACCTAAAAGATATTGTTAACACTCATAATTAATTGTATGATGAGTGAAGAAAAGAGCCCACAATGTAATGTAATGAAAAGAGATCAATTTTTATGGGCATCCCAAAATGACAAAAAGAAATTATTTTTTGTGGACAGAGAGGATAGATACTTCTAGATATATCGAATATTACCATTTCTTTTTACAAAACATAAAAATCATGAACGGGGCAAGGATAATTCCCCGTCCAAATTCGAATTGTATTGACATCCCTACTGACTGGCTGATTCATGTTCAACAGAATTATTACCCGGAAAGGCTCAAGAAACTGTTCTTCATTCATGTATCTTACATATTCATGGCGGCATGGAAGATTGTGTATCCATTTGTCGACAAAAATACCAGAAAAAAGGTCACATTTTCGACTCCACATCGTATATATGTTACTTTTTTAAGAAATATATCTGAGAATTTAGTGCAATATGCAGATCACATTTGTGGAAAACAAGAAACTACAAAGTGCTCTGCTGGAGGAGATAGATGTAGATCAGCTTCCACATATTTATGGAGGCAAATTGCAATTAGTTCCAATTCAAGATGCCTAAATCAAAGAAATGCATATTTTTATGAGTGTTCTATAATTGAGAGTTAGAGGGGTTTTTTAGTAGAGTAGACTGATTTGAAAACTATGACAAAAGATTTCGAACTTGTAAAACTAAGACACTAATTAGTAAGTAATGCGCAAGCATTACTTACAACAATCATTCGAATTACTTATTAATTAGTGTCCTACTTTAGCAACAATCAGAGTAAAACTCTTAAAATGGCTGAGAATTATCTTGCGAGTGCATTACTTATTAATTAGTGTCCTAAATGTCTAATAGACTCTTTCACGAGCTAGGCTCGAGTAACATGTTATCAAATTCTCAATGAACCGAAATAGAGCCAAGTTCGAGCTTGAAAATGATGTTGCCGAGTAATTGACGAGTCAAGCTTAGTTATATATCGAGCCGAGCTTCACCCCCTCCCCCCATAATACATTTACTTTAGGGTTATCATTATAAAATAGCCTAAAGTTTGATTTCCTGGTGATTTTGTATCCCGAACTTACAAAATTGACAAATATAGCTTAAAACGTTGTTCAGTTTATAGTTCGAATCAAAATTTCGGTCAACTGATGGGTTACATGGCTCGTCGAAAGTTGACTTAGCAATTAAAAAAGTTACATTAATTTTTTATTATCCACATCAGCTCTCAAATATCTAATTTTAAATCATATTAAATCTTGAACTATTAAGTGAAACAGTGATTTTTTAGAGTAAAATTTTGACTCGAGCTATAAACAGAACACCATAGATAAATCCATGCTATATTTGTAATTTTTGTAAATTCGGACTAAAATATCACCATAAAGTCAAAGTTCGGGCTATTTTTTAATAATAACCCTTTACTTTATAGGTTGCAATTAAAAAAGCTCGAGCTTGAATATCTAAATTACTCGTTCACGAGATAAGTTCGAGTAACGCGTTATCGATTTTTTTACAAGCCAAAATAGAGCCAAGTTCAAGCTAAAAAATAATGTTACCGAGTAATTGACGAGACGAGCTCGGTTGCTACCTGTTAAACCGAGCTCCCCCCGAAAGAGAGAGGCTCGAATCGAGCAACCTCCAACTTCCTTAGAAGCCAAGCTCTAATTTGCCAATATTTGGCTCGTTTACAACCCTACCAACACTTACACAGCCGACTAAATCAAAGTCCTAAATTAACATAATTTGTTTCCAAGGATGTAAATTTAGGACAATAACATACCACATCAAAGTAGCTCAACCACTTTGGCTGAAAAGATTGTGTGGTTGGATAACGAATGTGATTATTATTGCGTAAACGAGGTTAAAGAATGGTAATGCTCAATGAGGAGTGTATGATAGGCCTACCTGAAAAACCCACTCATCGTTGGTTACGGCGAATGGGCAGGATATCTCAGCAACACACCAGCCCACGTGCTCGTGCCATCCGTCAGCTGCTTGACCACGGATGCCACCTCATCCACATCGACACGAATCTGCTGCTTGCTATCTCTTTCTCGAACGGTAACAGAGGACGTGGTATCAACTGTAACGGCGAAAGGAACTCCGAGTTCATCGGTCCTAGCATATCTCTTTCCTATAGAGGTACCTGCATATGTACAAACTGTAACAGCACGGCTCCAAACTTGACGTATAATAAAATTTTCAATGACTTCATCATTTAACTGCTTCACAAGAACTAAATTTTGAAATAATTTAAAATAAATATATTGAATAAATAATTTGGTTTCGGATTGTCACGCAAACAACTAATTATAGCTAGATCAAAATATCTCAACTATGGACCCCCAAATTGCATACCTGTTACATCAATCTTGTACGAGATGCCAAAAGCCGTCAGTGACTTGGCGATCTGCTTAGCAACATCCTCGTATTGTCGGTTCTGAACCAGGGGAAATACCGTGCATTTGATGGGAGCTACCAATGGGGTGAAACGGAAGACGTTCACTTGCTCGTCACCGCCTTTACTAGGCCTCGTGTAAAAGGAGTGTTCATAGAGACAGTATATGATCCTTCCGATTCCAAATGATGGCTCGATGACCGAAGGTGTGAAAACCCTTTGTTGTTCCTTTTTCTTCTCTATGGAGATAGACACCATACTATTCTTTATAGTGACAACTTTGTTAAGAGCACAAACACGGAACTCGCACTCCCCCTTGCCTTCCAAGCTCGCTTTCATCTCCATCGCTTCTTTATCGCCCATCGCCTGATTTCAAGTTAAAATCAATTCTTGTGCACCTAATCTAAAATAACATAAATATCACATACATCAACGAACCCATTGAGCTAAGAGGGAGAATCAATCATTTATACACTGGTAAAAAAGATAAAGCAAACATAAAAGTGATGCGATGTTGAGCAAATAAATGATGTCGAGACACAAGACACTATCGCATCATATAACACAATACCTCTAATGCTTCCACCAC
Organism: Salvia miltiorrhiza; assembly: GCF_028751815.1. Taxonomy (NCBI): domain Eukaryota; kingdom Viridiplantae; phylum Streptophyta; class Magnoliopsida; order Lamiales; family Lamiaceae; genus Salvia; species Salvia miltiorrhiza. Next base: position 3,564,734 of record NC_080392.1, on the reverse strand, counting down.
CATCCTATGGTTACCTTTGAAGGCAAGACCGAGCTCCTTTTTAACGGGAACGACCACAAGTTTCTGAAGAAGATAAAAAAAAATATTAGAAAGAAAGCCTGACAAATGAAAATATCATAACAACTATCAAATGAATATGTTTCTTTAGAAGAGCTGAGGAAGAATGAGGGGTCAAAATGGAGTGCTGCTCCCAGTTATGATAGTCGAATATGAAATGCCTGACACCCTTCGATTATACAAAAAGATGGGCCTTTAGATACATTAACCATTATCTCAATAAGAGTGAGAAGTGTGAATAGTGCAGTGTAGAGTAAACTTAGAGGGAGGACAGACCTCGACTTCTCGAGGTTGTTGATACTTTTCGTATGCCACCAAGGGTACACCGCTTCGATCCTGCAAATATAGAAGTATAAACATCATACTCTTTTGGTAGCTTAAGGAGAAAATATTTATGTCTCTTCACCAAAATACCGACTTCAGAAAAACATTGACCTTTATCACTCGACAATATACAAAAGCTTTTTTCCAGGAATTTACTGAGAAACACTCAACCGCACGGAACTTCCCCGTCCCAATAAATAGCACGGGCACGATAAAGGTTAGTAAATGAGGCAAAATCTTACCGCATGAGCGTTCAAATCATATGCTGATCTATCAGCAATTCCAACACACTCAATCCAACCATAAGAGCTTTCTATTTCAGCGTCCCAACAGTCTACAGAATAGTGTGCCATCTCATTTTCCAGATGTTGACGGAAACGCAGACGATCTTTAGCAATTCCAAGTTGAGTTAGAAACAAGTATACCCTCCCTATATAATAACCAAGTGTTTCATTATCGATGATCCCCTGAGACACAGAAAGAACACTAGTGTTATTAAAGGAGGGAGAGAGAGAGAGAGAGAAGGAGATAACGGAAGCTAGCTGACTGACATCTATGGACCAACCTGAGAAACTGCTTCTCCAATAGTTATCCTTCTTGTTGGTTGTCCAGACATCTGGTCTTCTCTTGGGAACATATATAATTCCAAGTCTGAAACGTCGGAAAATTTAGGGAAGGACTTGTCCTCAGGATCCACAAAATGTTCAATCTCAGCAAGCGTAAATTCGCGGACCCTTAAAAGGCCTTGCCTTGGAGAGATCTGCAAAGTTCAATGTGTTGGTATATGCTGAATCTTTAAGAGGGCCACAGCTTTCTCAAAACTAAAGATTCTTTAGCAGAACAAAGTAAAAGAGAAATTAAGATGGAAAAGGAGAGCAAATAGCACCCATGTGATTAGATAGAGATAGTCATAAGACTTCATGTATTTTTGGACATAAATTGTATTCTGGATTTTGTGGCGTGTGTGCTGTGCACATTAATCGTAAGATTGCAGACTAGACCTCGTTTCTGAAAGCTTGACCGATCTGTGCAGCTGCAAAAGGAAGCTTGTTGCCATTATAGTAGTATAAGTCCTTAAAGTTCACAAAAATACCTTGAGCAGTCTCCGGACGCATGTACCTGAAGCATATTAGACTAACTAAGTTAATCGAAGAACGTACGTATCTATTTAGTACGTTTACAGTATTAGCGGCAAACAGGAATCAGACATGTAGATTCTCACCCAGGGCTGGATCCAGATGGCCCAATTGATGTCTGAAACATTAGATTGAAAGGATACGGGTTTGAGAGAGCGTTCTTAGTATCTGGAGCAGTAATGCCGTACTCCTTAATCTTCGCACAAAGCTCCTCCGCGGAGAAATCATCTAAAACGGCAAGAATGTGTCTCAATTCTGCTGCCCTCTCTGCACTAAGTTTGTGGTCTTTCTCAAGTTTGTCTTTGCAGAAATCCTTGAGCAAATGATCTGCTCGGTAACAAGCTCCCGTCTTTTCATCTTTGACCATAAGGTCAGTGAACTTATCGACATGACCTGATGCCTCCAGTACAATGCCTGGCGTAACACACGGGCAGTCAACTTCCAACATGTTCTCTTCAAGTACAAAATGCTGTAACATTCAAATAATTTTGAGCAGAATCAAAAAATGCATCAGCAGACATTTGTAAAACAAAAAATTTAAATAACACAGCAAAGAATTGCAGTTTGCAAGTAAGAGTTTTACTATGTCAGGGAAGAACAAACATCTCAGTAAGTCAGCATATCCATAAAATGAATTTTGCTTCAAGTACAAAAACCGAAAGGGATGAATTAAAAAACCTGAATATTCAAATACAACCAGTAACCTAACAACATTTAAAGAAATTCAAACAAAAGGATCTAATAATATCTCTATTATTAACTGTCAGTATCTGCAATCATCATATGTATAGCCACTCAAAAAACTGCCATAGAAAGTAATTTATCTCAATTGAAGTGATTTAAATCAAAAGCCAAATTAACATTGCAAAAGAATTGGTTGTAACATCTACATACTAAACCAACATAAAATGGCAATCACGCGATCATTGAAGGAAAACAGAAACAATCAGCTAAAATATTACAATCAGCAAGAATAAAAAAATACAAACTCCCAATTCTTATATGACTATGACAGAAACTCGAGGATATGGAAAATGGAAAGTGCCCTGACCTGACGCCAAAGGGCAAGGACGTTGGCCTTGACAGCGCAACCAGGTGGACCATAATCATAAAGTCCAGCAACACCACCATAGATTTTGAAGGAAGGGATGTAAAACAGCCGGCGCTCTAGTGTGTTAACAACAGCTTGCCGGAACGCCTCCCGGTTCTGGGATTCTTGCACAGCATTTTAGATTTTCAGCATACAATAATAATAAGATCTCGATTCACCAGTTTCCATCAAGATAATTCTTCACAAGAACATGATTAAATGGAACTATGCAATCATTCAAATTCTAACCAAATTAAAACAGACATATCAACCTCAAAATATAAAAGCTGAAGTCGCAGTGGAATACTACTAACTACGCATATAAATCATGAACCATCATCCAATGTGCATTCACCAGCTGTAAAAATTGAGTCTTGATCACAGAAACAGTCTCTTTCCCCCCCCCCCCCCCCCCCCCCCACTCCACTAGAAAATGTAAATAAAGCAAGAAATGACTAGCAAATTCCCAAAGCTACAATTAACCCATAACAAAAGGAACTTATAACAAAAGATTTCTTAAATCCCACCAAACATAAAAACTTATACGCACGATAACAGTAAACAGATTATGCAAAATGAGAGGCAAATAACCTGTTGTTGAACAGAGAGGGTTTGCGTTGAAGGCACAGTTGAATATGCTTTAGTTGTGAAAAAAGCAGCGCCACTCCGATGAAATGGCGGCCACAGAGAAAATACTCTCTTCTTCAAGACTTCCATCAACGACGGATTTTACTGCACAACACTTTGCACTAACATACTACTACTATTCGAAGCTGACTTCTTTCTGATGAAACTTTTATTTGTTTCAAATTTTATTTTTATTGTTTTGGAGGAATTTGATTTGTTCCTTTGAAACTGAATCAATATTAGGGGAGGAAAAAATTTAGTTTTGGGCCCAAAATAATAAGGTTCCACCAATATATTATTGTTTCGTAAATGTTTGTCAATGGATTAACACTTAAAGAGCCAAAATTTGAGATAGGCATTATAGATAATGGGAAAAAAAAAAATTGAAGAAGATTATAGATAATGGAAATTAAAATATAGTCATCAATTTAACAATTTTCATGTGTCTTTTGATTTATTTCAACTACAACAAAGTTTTTTAATTTATTCATTTTATACCAAATAAGACATCCCCAATCATCAAATTTTGCCCGATGCGTGTTTATACCAAAACCATCAATTAACATAGGGTACAGCATAATTTTGTCATGAAAAATTAGAGATGCTGCAATCACAAAATAAATTAAAAGTGAAGTTATAATTGTAACATCATAAAAAGTCCTGCAAAAATGATAAACTCAAATAACTAAGAACACAATACAATAATTCTAAACAAATCCTTGCGGAAGTGTAGTACACAATAAGGAACCAGCTGAGCCAACAAAGAATTTAGCAGACAAGCCAACAACAATGTCTTGAAAAGTTGAGTTGAACAACAATGTTCGTATAAATTCTCGATAGGAACATACAAAAGAAAATCGACAAGGAAAACGTCATCAAGTTGTTCTTAACGACTAGTCGGGGTAGGCTGCTAGATGTATACAAATTTTACCAACTCCGTGTTGTGAGACAATCAATCGAGGCTCGACTCAGGATGAATGAGTAGGGTATTTCCACAATACATCCGGCCATGTGCTCACACCATCAGTCACCTCTTTCATCAAAGATGCCACCTTATCCACGTCTACACGAATTTGCTGCTTGCTATCTCTTTCACGCACTGTCACGGAGGTTGTAGAATCAACTGTGATGGCGAAAGGAACTCCAAGTTCATCAGTTCTTGCGTATCTCTTTCCTATCGAGGTACCTGTACAGTAAAAGCTTACATGAAAAGCTGGAAACTACATGCCAAATTAAGCTCCCAAAACTTACAAAACAAGTATTATTATGAGGAGTTGTAGATCACAAAAGTAACCAAGTTTATCTTCAAATAAAAGACTAAGCAATTGAGCTCGCTTGAACATGATTTGGTTCAAATTGATACGACCAACATAAGCCCAAGGTAGCTAACATAACAGAGAAAATCGACAGTCCAGGAAAAAAGGCAAATACAGGCCAGATGCCCAAGCACATGGGATTATATCACAAAGTAAGCCAAATGATCGAGCTGATTCATTCTACACCTCCTATAGACAGGTGGGAAATAAAAGGAAATAATAGACAGAAACGGGCGTACATACAGATTAGCATATCAATACTTAAATATGTCAACTGTTATAACAAATAAACGTATAAACAGATATACGGCAAATGTCATGTACCAAGGTGCTTACCTGTTATATCAATCTTATAAGAAATCCCAACGGCAGTCAATGACCTGGCAATGCTTTTGGCAACTTCCTCGTATTGTTGGTTTTGGACAAGGGGAAATACTGTACATTTGATTGGAGCTACCAATGGAGGGAAGCGGAAGACATTCAACTGTTCATCCCCGTCTTTATTAGCCCTCGTATAAAAAGAATGTTCATAGAGACAGTATATGATTCTCCCAATGCCAAAAGAAGGTTCAATCACAGATGGCGTGAAAGTCCTCTGGTGTTCTTTTTTAACTTCTTTGGAGATAGACACCATGTTTTTCTTTATAGTCACAACTTTGTCAAGAGTACAAACACGGAACTCAGCCTCTAATTTTTCTTCCAAAGTTTCTTTTAACTCCATAGCTTCCTTTTCTTCCATAGCCTAATCAGAAGAAGAAAATCAGCAAATATGTACAAACCTCATGAACAAAAGTTATACACACCATGCAGACTTCTAATGGAATATAGCCATGTACCCCGCTGAAACATAGACCCAAAAGAATTCTAGGATCTTCAGGCTATTCCATGAAGCTTATCCCATATTCTACCATTTACAGGAGGGGAGAATGCACCATTTTACAACTCCAAGAGAGAGTGTGCTACCAATATAAAATAAACAGTATGCCTTATCCTCTAGAAACTCCAAACTGAATACCAGTTACCCTTCCCCATACATCCCAACAAGGATAAACAAGATCAAGAGATTATTAATGAAAAAAACTTCAAAAGGGAATTTAAACAGGATAACAAAAAGAATCAACCAGTATGTACCAGTAATGCTTCAACCACCATCTTTTGGTTGCCCTTGAAAGCAAGACCCAAGTCTTTCTTAACAGGAGTTATGACAAGTTTCTGAAGAAAAAGCAAAGGCGTTAAAGAGCAGGATAAAAAAACATTTAAAAAAACATAGTCAGATGGTTAAAGACACAGAGCTAAGGACAAAGGTTGGCAATACTGTCATGCCAGGAGTATAACTCCCAAAGGATTAAAATCATAACAGGAAATGTATGAACTCCTCGGACTATATAACATCTGAAAGAGCATTTACATAAATTCCCTGCCATCGATACACTATTGTCCTGATTTCAGTAATTTGGGGTCTGCTTAGAGTGATGGAATAAACTAGGGGAGGAGCTATGGGAAGATTGAGAAGAGACCTCCACTTCTCTAGGTTCAGCATATTTCTCATGAGCCACTAGTTCTACACCGCTTTTATCCTGCAAAAACAAGTGTTGAGCAATTAAATGTAGTGTATAAGATTTAAAATTTAAAAATCCAATCTACATGAATTTGATGAAATTGTACCGTGTGAGCATGTAAATCATATGCTGATCTATCAGCAATACCAACGCACTCAATCCATCCATAAGAGCATTCAATTTCAGCATCCCAACAATCAGCAGCGTAATGTGCCATCTCATTTGCAAGATGCTGGCGGAACCGTAGGCGGTCTTTATCAATTCCAAGTAAGGTGAGGAACAAGTATACTCTCCCTATAAAATATCCGAGCGTTTCATTATTGACAACACCCTGGGCATACAGGATGACAAGTTGATGTCAGCAAATAGAAAATTATCCAATACAGTAAAGACTAAAAAGCAAAATGAGTGACACCGACCTGAGAAACTGCTTCACCAATTGCTATTCTCCTTGCTTGTCGTCCAGACACCTGGTCTTCTCTTGGGAACATAAGAAATTCCAACTTGGAAACTTCAGCAAACTTAGGATGGGACTTGTCATCAGGATCCACGAAGTGTTCAATCTCAGCCAGCGTAAATTCGCGAACCCTTAAGAGACCTTGCCGTGGAGATATCTGCAGACCCATGAGTAAATGTCAAGCCTTAATGTCATGATGTGATACAGATACGAAACATGTGCAGACTGTAAACCACAAGAGGTTTGCAGATTTGCTGAGACAAATACGGCATCACATGATAGTGTAGCAAATAAGCATTTCAAAATGTGCATGCTCAAATAGAGCTCCATATTAAAAAAATCCCCAGAGCTAAAAAAGCCCAAAAGTAGATGTGTAAAAGTAGATCCACTGAAGTTAAAAGGCAGGTTAAAGAATGCTTCAGAAACTTGTACCAATTCTCCTCAAAGGTGATACACACGTGCTGCTCCACAGACCCACCCCATAAGACAAATATGTGCTAGGATTGGATCGAACATATTAAATATTAAGAGTCATCTCTGAGTTGTGTTGCAGTGGCTGCACTCTTCAATTACCCGATACATATACGATCACCTTAGATCCATTTTATCATATTACGTGAAACTACCAGGCATGTAGAGCAAATAAAAAATTTAGAAAATGTACAAACCTCATTCCGAAAAGCTTGACCAATTTGTGCAGCTGCAAAAGGAAGCTTATTTCCATTGTAGTAATACAAGTCCTTAAAGTTCACAAAAATACCTTGAGCTGTTTCAGGACGCATGTATCTGCATCAAATTGAACATTAAAACACCAAAGTAAAAAGGAAACAACCAGGAGATCCTGTTCCCAGCCTAAAGGGCATTTATACTTGAAAAAGGAAATATATTGGTTTCTCACCCAGTGCTCGACCCAGATGGCCCTATTGATGTCTGAAACATTAGATTAAACGGATAGGGATCAGAGAGACTGTTTTTCGTATCTGGAGCAGTGATGCCATATTCTTTGATCTTTGCACCAAGTTCTTCAGCAGAGAATTCATCCAGCACGGCAAGTACATGCCTCAGTTCCGCCGCCTTCTCTTCACTCAGCTTAGGATCTTTCTCAAGCTTCTCTTTGCAATAATCCTTGAGCAAATGATCTGCTCGGTAACAAGTTCCTGTCTTTTCATCCTTGACCATAAGGTCAGTGAACTTGTCAACATGGCCAGACGCCTTCAGCACAATCTCCGGGGTAACACACGGGCAATCAACTTCCAACATGTTCTCTTCTAGAACAAAGTGCTGAAACATTGAAATGAGTTTTAATAAGCAAAATCATGGGCGGGCAAGAAAACAGGGAGTTTGTAATAAATTAACTGGGAAGCACATAGTACTATAATATATAATACAGCAAAACGAAAATTAATATATTTAGTTCAATAAAAACATATGTACAGTATAAAACAAATTTCTAACAAATACCAATCCAGTGCAGCATGCACATCCTAGGGCGAGTGCAGCACATCTTACTGCATACGTGTAAGACTATATACCTTACCTAAAATTGATAATAAAGAAGCACCAAAGTATTGAATACTAAACTCAGCTGCCCATAAACACACAAAAGGTGTGTTATCTTGCATAAACCATCATATTCACCCGTCACCAAAATTAATTACCATAAACATAATCCACGAGATCAAAACCAGCTTCTCAAACCAGCAACAAAATTCAAGCAACTACCTAAGAATACAAAAAATTAAACTAAAAAAATCGGGCACAAAAAACAAAACAGTCCAAATTCGGTGCCCTAGGTGCCTCAACAATAGGAGAAGAATAATCCGCCCACCTGGCGCCAGAACGCGAGGACATTGGCCTTGACGGCGCAACCAGGGGGGCCATAATCGTAAAGTCCGGCGACGCCGCGGTAGATCTTGAAGGAAGGGATGTAGAACAGCCGCCGTTCGAGCGCGTTGACAACGGCGTGCCGGAAAGCCTCCCGCCTCTGAGCTTCTTGCGCGGCGTCCATTTTCTCAGTGAGTGAAGAAGGTTTTGGGTTCAGAGCTAAAAGCCCTCAATTTGGAGAATATATACTCCTTCGCTGGGAGTGTAGCGAGTATCGCTAAATTGCGTTGTAGCCCCTAAAGTATTATATCAATTTCAATTAGTCCTATATTTTTATTAGAGGTGTAATCGAATCGAGCCATGGCGAATAGTAATTTATTTAGTAAGGAGTCGAATCCCGGATTTTTTTTATCGAATATTTTGAAGGCTCGCGAAATTAATCGAACCTATACGAACTTTCTAAATTTATATAATTATATTCAAAATATTAATTATTTTCATTTGAAAATAAATTATTTCATTCAAGAAAATAGATATATTAATTATTTTCTTACAACAGACAAAAATTTAAAACAATTGTTATTAATTTTAACAGATAAATATAAGTTGTGCCCACTAATAATAGTTTATATTATTCAACCTGAATCATTTAACGAACGTGTTCACGAGCTAACGAGCCGAATACTATCAAACTGAAGTTTGGTTTGTTTATTTATCAAACTTCTTTAAACGAGCTTTTTTCGAGCTAAACTCTGAATAGTTCGCGAACGGCTTGATTTGTTTACCGCCCTAATTTTTATCCTGTCTATTAATCGAGACAACTCTAATTCGGTCCAAACTATTTTTGATTTGAACTAATTGGTTTGATAGAAATTCTCGATAATTACTTTTTTTTTCCAACAAAAAGAATAAGTTGCATTTTTTCAATCAAGACACTTGAGCTTGTATTAAATGCAAATAAGTATTATATTAACCTCGACTTATATAATGATAAGCTCTGAAACAATACTTATAAAAATTGGAACCAAAGTAATGGAGAAATATTTCAAATAATTGACCACCCCATTTAGCTTTGCAGTCAATCTTATCAGGTTTGGACAATATTCGAATTGGATCAATCAATAATTATTTTATTCAAGCTATAATTTTTACCCCTAAATCCTAATCCTCCATTTTTCGGTCAATTTCGAGTCAATCTATTGATTTGATGCAAAATTGCCATCCCTATCTATAAGAAAAAAAGGAATTAAATACTCCATAAAAATAAATTAAATAAAAAACGGTAATTAGACACACGTCAAAAATATTTAATGCTCCAACACTCGGTTTCCTTTCTTGATTCTCCTAACTTAACTCGACTTATCTTTTAGGTGTTAGGTTGATTTCTGATTACGAATTCAAGCTCATCAATTAGAATAAAATTAGTTAAGAGTTTTGACTAATTACCTAAAAATACAATTTTATTGAGGTAAAAGTAATTGGGGTCACAAAGTAAGAAAATGCAAAATAGAAGGAGCGAAAACAAAGCATTGAGTGGGGAGGGGCTAAAAATAAAATCATCTCAGAAATTAGTGGGAATCTATAAATTTATACATTATCTACTCAAAAATTATTTTGCTATGTGTAGGGTAGGGTATAAAGGAAAATATCAGTTAGATATTTTATACTTGTGAGATAGACATGTGTGATCTCTTTTGCTCATCGTATGCAAGTTATTACTGAAAATTTATTGATAAAGAAAAATGAAAGTGTATTGATAAAGAAATTAGATTTAAAGTAATTTTAAGCTCCAACTTTTGACTTTAAAAATGATAAATCATTTGTCCCCTAAAAATATACACTATTTTTTGGTGGTATGAACTTTAAAGAATATTAAGTGAATACACATGAACAAAGAATGAGTTCCACTTTGTTTTAAATGGAATAATATTTAAAAATAAAAAGTAAATTTTTTTAGACGACGTACTAAATGAATTTCTTGACATATTATTAATTATTAAAGGTCAAAAGGTGTATTAATTATTCAGCTAATAACTAACGCATTGGCCTACCAAAGCTTCAATATTAATTTCTTCATTTATTATAGATGTGACTCAAAAAAATATTTATATGATATGTCAATGTGTAACTTAAAGTGCACGTATTGACTTTATAATTTTAAATTGTAAATAAAATTTTATAAAGATGGAAGACGATTGTTTTTGTTTGACGTGTTTCTATTTTTCAGTGGAAGATTCTAAGAAAATAATTGATTAAACCAAATTGCAAATAGTGCCGAATTCACATTACAAAATGAAAGAGAAAATGACAAATGAATAATGAAAGAAAATAAATAGAAAATAAAACAAACCTGCAATTTTCTGTACTGAATTTATACTAGTATTTATTAAAAACTCAAAATTCAAAACTATTGGTTAATTGAGTAAAGCGACACTACGTCGTTTCACCAAACGAAATGTTTTTTTTTTATATAGATAAATTGGCAAAGTATAAACATTTATACCGTTAGATAATTTCATCAGTTCTCTTTCGAGATTCACTCACTCTTCGTTTCCCGCCAAATAGAATGCCGATGAATCGCCGCAGCTCCGCTAGCTCCACCGCCGCTCCGCCGCCGTCGCTCAAATCCGTGCAATCGAAGCTCATGCGCATCGTCTGCCGCCACGAGCGGCTCAAAATCTCGTTCGACGAGCTCCGATCTCAGGTTGGAGCTGGTTTGCTCGAGGTACAGTTGCAATCGTCCATTTAAATTATGGTGTTTAATCGGTCAAATTTTCTCTTTTGTTTTCTCAAATTCATTTTATGGATCTCGGAAGGTGGAAGACGTGTTCGTGTCGCTGGCTGTACAGCTGATGAAGCTGGTAGGACTGAAGACGGCTGAAATGGCTGAAGAGAGTAGATTCAGCACGATCGTCACTTCTTTTGACCATTCAGAGGTAATTGCCAAAAAAATACTCGAATTTATCTATCGATTAGGATTTAGTATCATAATTTGCTCGAATTTGCGGACACACTTGTTGGAGATCGTTGTGTAAATTGTGCTCTTTTGGACATGGCTTGAAAATCTTTTGTTGGTTTTAGTCTTATGAGAGTTATCATTTAAATGCTATCTGTGGTCCTTAATTTAGTGTTTGTGTGTATTGGTAAAGTTTTGGAGATAGTTTGATTAAGTTGGGTCTGATTCTCTGAATCTATGCTGAGGTGCAATATAATGAGTTCAGTTCTTTCATATTACTTCATTCCTTATAGTTTTGAATGTGTTTGTGTATCAACTAATCACTACAGTAGTAATGTTTTGGAATGGCAGCCAGAAGATTATATGAAAAAGGCCATGGAAGCTGGCAATGAGCTGATGGAGAGGCAGAGGCTACAGTTAACTCAGCTCATCGGCCTTCTTCAAAACATCGAAGCTCAAGTCAATTCAAGCCAAGAAAGCATCTTTCAGGAGCTCGCCAACCATCAAGCGTCCATAAAACGCCTCTTCCAGCAAGCTTCGTCATTTGTTTCTTCGGCTCATCAGTCCGGCCGAAGCAACGACGTGATGCAAAGGGTTCTGAAGTTATTATTTGCTCAAGTAGGAGCTGCACTTGGATCAGTGGAGACCGGGGTGGAAGACATGGTCAGCGGACTGGCTGACAAGATGTGCAGTCCCATGGTTCAGTACGTGCACGGACTTAAGGTTGAAATGAAAACAGGAACGTGCTCAAGTTTGTTGGATGTTGTTAAGGAGATGAGTGAAGCAATGCATGTCAGGAGGCTTGAGTTGGAAGAAGCAAGACATCAGACGAAGGCAGCAGAAGCAAGCAAGATCGAGGCATTTAGCAAGTTAACACAGTCACAAGAAACAAGCAAGAAGCTGATGATGTCATTAGCATTGTTACAGGAAGAAGAGGTACACATTTTCTATGTATAATCCATTTACTTAGCTACCAATTTAGAAAAATAAGTTGCAAGATATGCTGCTGCTCATATGGTTCCTTTTTCCCTTTGTCATGATCCAAACTCCAAAGTGTGCAAAAGGGATGAGAGAAGATGAAGGGAAAGATGAGAGCTTGTTGTGGGAGCTACTGAGGCAGAAAAAGCAATCACTCTCAGACAGTCCTCTTGGACCAAACGAGCTTCTAGGCATAGGAAGAAGCAACAAAAGACTCCCTTCAAAAAGGGTGATTCCCTTGCTCGCTCAGAGGCCTCCTAAACGTCCTCACCGTGATTCGCAGTCTTCTTCCATCAATGCCAAGATGCTCTTAGGTTCATCCCCTTCAACAACAACAACAGCCAGACGTGTAACTCGCGCATCACTAAAAGCCCAGCAGGCGAACGGGTAACTCGCTCATCACTAAAAGCCTAGAAGCACCAGTTTTTGCAGACCAAAGTGTTGTCAGTTCTTACATTACACTTATCACCACATACCATTGCTAGTGTTCAGGAAAGTAGGTGTATTTTTCTGCTATTCATGTGAATTATTGTGTAAATCAGCTTTTATTTGGCTGCTGTTAAATGTTGATAGATATGAAATATAGCTAATCATTACCACAGTATTCTTTCTCTTGAACCTCATAGTAAATGGATTTCTTTATTGGGATGAGCATATTTTTATCTCCAAACTCACACACTACATGCATGTATTGGTATCATCTGCTACAATTGTTAAAGTCTTGTTTCTTACAAAAAGTTTTGTATGTATATCTTACTCTTACACTTGTTACTACTTACCATTGCCAGTGTTCTGGAAAATTGTCTGAAGATGTAACTTTTTTTGCAATCCATGTGAATCATTGTGTAAACCAGCTTTTATTTAGCTGCTGTTAAATGTTGATAGATATGAAATGTAGCTAATCATCACCACACCAAGCTAGTATTCTTTCTCTTGAACCTCATAGTAAATAGCTTTGTATATAAGGTGTTACTCCCTCCGTTCCACAAAATTAATCATTTATTCTTTTTTGAAACGACTCAAAAATGTAATTTACTTTTTTTTTAAACTGGAATTGTATTAAAACAAGTATTTGTGAAAATGATGTATAGAACTGTAAATAAAGATAAAATAGAATAAAAGTAAAAAAAAAGAAGATAAAATAGAATAATATTGGCATAAAGATGTTTCTTACATAAAATTAAATACATTTTCTTTAAGGAGAGTTAATTTCGTGGGATAGAGGTACTATTATTAAAATAAGAGATCTAAGTAGTTATTATTATTATTATTTTTAATTCCAATAATAGAGTTATACAGTCAACACACTTATTCCATCTAACTCAGAAACACACACACGCACTCTCTTTTTTCATACTTTACTTTCTAGAAAATATTGTACCTATTTTAAATTTGAGTTTCAAAAAAATATTTTACCTAAATAAATTAAATACCGGTATAAGTTAATAATATATAAATAAATATTATTAAGTCAAAGTATAAAAATAACGGTGAGTTTTAGTTTCTTTTTTGAGATTAACGGTGAGTTTATTTCACACAAGGCTTTTTTTTTTAACAAAAATTGAAAACGAAAAAGGATAAAATGGTAGAACTTTCAAGAACTCCAAGTCATCACTCTTTTTTATTTATATTTATTTTACCTGAAAAAATATTTATTTATTGAAGGCCTAAACATATTCTGCTTTCTTTCACAGCTCTCACACGACATTAACTCTTTCCCAAGAAAAGAAACAACCTCTTATTTTTTTTCGGACCCTTTTGCTAATCTTAATCGCGAGACGTTTTCCTCTTCTTGAGCTTCAATTTCTCTGAGTTATTTGGTATATTCAAGGTTCGTTTTTCGTTCTAAGTTCTCTTGGATTTATTTACTGGTCTTTTCTTTTTATTTTTTCTAATATTTGGAGGTGTTGATTGCAAATTTGATTTTTTGATGTATTTTTCCTCTGATTGTTTTATAAGAAGCTCTAAAAACAATTATTGTCGATGAATTAAGTTTTATTGATATATGCGTCTAGGTCATGGTTTGATTATGTTTCGCTTTGCTTTGTAAGAAAAAAGGTGGTTTTTGGTTTCTTGATCGGTAATGTTAGATTTTTTGTGCAAAGTGCCATTCCCTTTTCGCCTTCACGATTATGTTGAACAGCGGCCTTAGGTTATCTGATGGTAGCTATGATCTCTGTGAAAAAGGTTGATTCTTGGGGAGCTCGGAAGATAAATTATGTTTATGGTGATGGCATGCTGAAAATTTGAATTAAGAAAAGAGATTTAGATTTATTTAATGGGTTATGTACTTGGAATGAAATTGTATCATACTTGTACTTCAGTACTTGTAGGGGTGTTTATTTTGAGGATTAGTGTAGATAGATAAATGTATAGGTTAATCCATCGTTTACTAAGATGGATTGGAACTTTGGGAATATCCCAAGACCCTTGATAATTTCTATCGTTTGAGCTAATTTTGCTTGTGGAATTGGAAAAAAATCCAATAATGAGGTTAAAAATACTCAATCATGAAAAGTAAATGCCCCTTAATTTATGTTTTAGTTGCGCCCATCAAATTTTATTTGTTGGATCTTATTGTTTGTTGTTTTGGTGTAGGTTATTTGGAGTTCATAAATTGATTGGTGATCGTGTTTTTCTCCTCTAGCCATGGTATGTTCCTGGTCCTAACCTGGATTTTATCTCAAGCAAAGCATAAATTTGCTGCATGCATAGGTTCTATATAATGTATTGTAGTGACTTTTTCTTGTTTGTATATTAGTATAAGTGGAGAAGATGTGTGTTAAACTCACCAGGATTAGGGAATGGGATGATTGATTAATTGTATTTATGTTTAACAGTTTAAGTTATATTCTTCTGCTTCATGTCTGACTGAGAAGTTAAGTTTTCGGAACATAAATGTCACATATAATTTCTTGAATATTGTTGAGATTTTTTTTTCTTACTGATAATTGTCTTGCACTTCTGGTTTGTAACTGTTATTGTGTTTTTTGTTTCTATTTTCTAGAGCCACGCACTGTATAAGTTATCCAGAAATTTGATTTACAACATTCTATCCCGTCAGACATTGTGACATGTAATATCATAGCTGGTTCACATACTCAAACCTATTAACAAATTCCATCATCTGCCATATGATATGATATTGAAAAATATTTGGGAGTATTATTTTTATTGCAAATTCATGCTCGTTGTGGGGTTGCAGGCTGCTAGGATTCTTGCTAACTTGATTGTCATGGGCTCTGGAATAATGATAAGAGCTTTTGCTCAAGCATATCGTCAGGCACTTGCAAGTAAGTCTTTCTTTGGGTTGTTATTCGATTTTTGACTTTTGGGAGAATGGCACAGACTATTTTGCTGAGTAGCTGATCCTGATTATGTTGTCGAGCAATGGCTCCTGATTTATTCTTCCTGTTAGTGCCCAGTTCGACTATTTTTTTTTGTTTTGGAAAGACGTGAGACTTAGTACATCGTTCTCAAAATATTAGAAACTTTTGAAATGTGTGCCAGACACCCTTTAGTGCTTGTGCACTTAGTTACAATTTTCTTGTGGATCAGATAAAATGCGTTAAAATTTAGGAAGTATATTGAATTCCTTCAACCTCCGACTCTATTTTTGTGATGTATCGCAGACGCCTCAAAGACTGGTGCTGCACAAGAAGCTGTGGAAACTATCAAACGAGGTAGTAAAATGATGACTGAGGCGGAGGCTAGGCAAATACTTGGTGTCACTGAGAATACACCATGGGAAGAGATTGTGAAGGTTTCTCCTTTCTCTGGTTCCCTTTTCAGATAAAAAGTTGGGTTTTCAATTTTCATGTGCTAATAGTATTCTAATGTATTTGATTTTATCAGAGGTATGACAAACTGTTTGAGAGGAATACTCAAAGTGGCAGTTTCTATCTCCAATCGAAGGTGGTTAGAGCGAAAGAATGTCTGGAAAGTGTTGAGAAACCGAAACAGCAGAACCCGAGTTGAACACTTTTTCGTGGTTCGTTAGGAATTGCTCTTTGCTATGTCCCTAAATATGGCTAGTCGTCTCGTCTCACTCTCGGTCTCGTTGTTTGTTTTCGTCTTTTTGGCCTTTGAGGTGTGGAATATGGGTTTGTGGGTACAAATATTTCATGTGGCTGATTGTCATGTATTAGTTGAAGATCAGTATGTGTGCTGCTTGTAACGCAACTCGTATCCTAGCTATATACATATGAGGTTAAGGAATAACCCTATCATATATAGAAGGTTGCACAACTTTTAACTATTACTATTTCTTTCTGTTCATGAAAACTCTTCTTTTTTTTCTTTTTTCAGTAAAGACTCTTGCCTATTTATTTTTTAAAAATGATCTCCCTAAATATTTCACATATTGTCACTAAGATCATCAACAATGCTAGAGCCTCTTATGGCCTCTTTAAAATCAAATTTTCATTAAATTTATATTTGAAAATTATAATTATCATTAAAATAATTATATTAATTTAAAATTGAATTGCATTAAATTTAAAATTCAATGTTTTTCATCAAATTCACCAAATTTCCCCATTCACCAAGTAGCTACAATGTGGAAAACCCATCTACCAAATTTTATCCTCACTCCTTTCTCCGCCGTCTGAAACAGCAATTTTGCCCCGCCACTTCGCCTATAGTAGCGCGGAGCCATCGTCGTCCTCCCCATTTCCCTGGTCCGGCGACAACAACACAGCCGTCACCACCGACCCTCTCTCTCCTTTTATTTTTTTTAATTAGCATGTGCCCTCCATTTCAACCTTCGAGCCTCTGATCGAACCATGGGGCTCGGCAACATAGTGGGGCCCGAGCCCCTTGATAGAGCTCCATTGTGGATGCTCTAATGGACTCATATAAATTTATTAACTATCATCACTTTTTTAATTTCTGAGGCAATTACTAAGTATATTTTTTCCAAAAAAAAAAAAAAATCATGTCCACTTCATTGAGGAAAAGTTTTTATGAACGGAAGGAAAAACATCATATACGCAATTACTAGTCTCACCAATTATACAGAAAATGCCGCTTAGGGAAAAGATCATTGCAACCTAAGTGTGTTTATTTAATCAGCCCACAGACTACCAACTTTCATGCCAACATACATCCATGCCTACTCACGTTCCGATGCCCGTTGGTAACGACAAACCACACTAAGCCTTTGAGAGATGGGAGCAATGCCTTATAACTTAATCAACTGCAAAAATGGTTTTGAGGATTCACCGCATTCCAGCACTCTTGTCAACGCGTTCTTGTTCCCGTTCTGGTTCTGGCTCTGGCTCCTCTACTTCTTGGTCTGCTTTTGCATCTTTCGAATTTGCAAGGGCTTGTGCTTGCGCTTGTGCTTTTGCGTCTGCTTCGGCTTCAGCTTTCTCGAGTAGAGCCTGTCTTTGCATGGTTGCCACCATCATTTTCATTGTCTTCTCCTCTCCTTCCAGCTGAGCCTTCATAATCATTTCTGCTTCCTTATCAATCGGCTTGAAGTAATCCTCTATGGCCGCCTCCTGCAAAAAAAAATCACCTTATATTTAGCCAAGTTGACTAGATCACAACTCACCGAGTCACGACACACAGTGGATAGTACTTTATTCTGAATAAATCTCTTATTCTTCTATAGGAGTTGCAGAGTACTTCACGCCAGCATCTACCAACCATGAATTTCATCGCCAGTAACAAGAACCAGTAAAGAGCAATTATTCCGATGAATAGACAAAGAATGAATTTTGAATATTTATTTTGGCCTGCTGGAGTAACACTCGTAGAACGAGGTAGAGTAAGGGTTTAAGCTCCAAAGATGACACCTATGCCTGAATGCAACCCTCTCTACCAACAATGAAGCAAAGCAACACTTTACAGACAAACATGCATCTTAATGTCTTATCCCATCTGTCCCGCTTGTATAGAATTCAATTGTATCATGATATGACAATCATGGAAAATGGACCATAACTAAGCTGATATAAAATTAGTCTCAAAGATAGTAATTTTAGTATGAAAACCTAAATCCCAAGTTCAAGTCCTCTTTCGACCAAACTACGAGATTCCCATAATTTAAGAACGGCATAAGCTCAAGATAACATCCGCATACATGGAGCAGGAGGAGTATCATTGGTCTAGAGGAAAATGTTGTCTTAAAATTACCCTATCGACATTATAGAATGTTAGCCTATAGCTGTAAAATTCATGCAACAAAACAGAAGAGTTGAGAAACTTACTGTGTCCTCCAACTTCTTATTCAAAGATTGCATTTCCTGAACCATCTTCCGCACCTCTGACAAAATAATTTGTTCAGGAACCTTATTAAGTGCTGCTTTCTTTAATTGTGCCTGCCAAATGACATGAATAACAAAGTAAGAAAGGAGAAGAATTGAAGGAATACATTAATTAGTTGAAACATATACCCCCTCCGTCTCCCATAAATATGCATAGATGCTTTCGCCACGGGTTTTGATGAAAAGTTGTTTAGAGTATTGATAGTGGAGAAAGGGTCCTACATTAAGGGTATTATTAAATAAATTATGGATAAATAGTGTAAGTTACAATTGTGAAAATTATGTGTAGGGTAGTATCCAAAAATAGAGTATGCATAAATTTAGGGGACGTACCAAAAAGGAAATGTATGCATAAATATGGGGCGCGGAGGGAGTATATACTACATAGGCATGTAAATGTAATACATATGAACATCTAGCCGTTCCAACCGTTTCATTTGTATCTAGATGAGCATAAACATTATTTAGAAGCACATGATCCATGATAAATATTGACCCAGCTAATGACAACTATATTCACAATAAACAATTCGTTAAAAGCTAATCTCTCCATCCCAGTCGACTTGGCCTATTTCTTATTTTCTTTTCGGCACGATTATTTAAGAAAATAAGACTGCAGATATTTAATGTAGTGTAAAATGATTACTCAAAAAGAAAATAGGTCAAGTCAACTGAGACATCCCAAAAAGAAATACAAGTCAAATAGGCAAGTCGAGTATATCACTAGCAAATAGTCA
This sequence comes from Salvia miltiorrhiza, assembly GCF_028751815.1. NCBI lineage: Eukaryota > Viridiplantae > Streptophyta > Magnoliopsida > Lamiales > Lamiaceae > Salvia > Salvia miltiorrhiza. Next base: position 3,545,401 of record NC_080392.1, on the reverse strand, counting down.
CTTCACAAGATAAATCATATTATGATTAATTTCCAATCCCAACTCAACTGGCTATGGCATTACACACCGGAGGAACAGATTCAGCCCCAAAATTCAACAATTATCAAACTTTGATCCATATTTTGGATCAATGGCAGAGAAGGTCTCAATCAGCCAACACTATAGGGCTAGGGCAACCCTGCAGCTAAGGCGGTTACTGATCTAAATAGTTTGCCCACAGGTCATGAACTCCTTTTCCCGGAGAAGAAGTAAAAGTCCGACTTTTTACTATGGCAGTGGTATCTCAACAGAACAGACATTTGCAGCTTATATTAATAACACCTCCATTGTTGTATATCAAAGAGTAGCTCCTACAACAAGCTCAATCAAAGCAAATTACCACCAGTTACATGAGTTGAATACCCTACTCTTGAATCATTCAGAACTACAAATTCTTCATTTTCACAATCTAGCTAGGCACTCACTTTGCTCAATTCAATTTTTTGTAAAAAAAAAATCGAATGAAAATAGTATCAATCTTAAATAGGCCACATTTACTCGCTCCAAATGAAAACAACGCTACTAGATCGCCTTCAACAATTCCACTCTCGCATTTTATTTCAATTTCAATAATGACAATAAAACAATACTACTAAAAGCCCATTTGATTTCATCAAAGAATGTAGATATTTACCAATAGCTGACTGCATATATAACAAAATAAAAAAGAAAATCGATTCAAATCAGAGCAAATTGGAACCTGCTGGAGACGCTGCTGAAGCTTCAATCTGTAAGATCGGATTCTGCGTTCTTCGTAACCCGAAAGAACCCTAGCGTAGAACATAGTTTTCTTGAAGAATTCCCTTACTTTATCCATTTATTCCAATCACCCTAAGCCACCCTCTTCGTTTTCTCTTTTTTGATGTATCGAAATCAGAAATACACAGCTTCAAAAAATAGTTTGAAAATGAGATGGGATTTTGGGTTTGTCAGAGACCGGATTGCTGAATTTTGTTATTTTAATGGAGAAGACAATTTCGAATTAAGAAGTCTTTCAGCTCATTCATGTTGATGAAAAACCTAAATGCTTTTTCATTTTTTTTAAGAACTTGAAAAATGCAATAGTGATTAGTGAATTGGTAACGGGCTACTCGATGCCCTTACTCGAGTAGCCCCATTGCAGAGCTTGCCTACTCGAGGGTTAGTTTATTCGAGTATACCCGAGAATCACCCTTTTTTTTTTTTTTTCTTTTCTTTGAAATTAGATATTTTAATGTTAGTTTTAAATATATTTTTTAGGATTTAAGTAATTTTTAATGTATGTCTTTAGGTGTTTTTTGATGTAATATTTAGGATCTTTATTTAATGCAATTTTAATTATTAGTAAATTATTATATTTAAATTTGAGCAATTAAAATTAAATGAAAAGCATAAAAATCAAAACTAAAAAAATCAAATAGGCTATCAAGTAATCACAATGCAACCTCCTTACTCAATGTGGTCCCCTCCTATCAAGTAAGCTATCAAGTAGGCTATCAAGTAGGCACCATTGCGGATGCTCCTATGGAACTAGCAAATAAATTTTCTCTTTTCAATGATAGGCGTCGTATATCTTTAAAATAATTATCACTTTTATATGTCCGTCCACATCGGGTAAACATTCTCACATGAATCTTGATATTTTTCTAAAGAATTTTGACAAATAAAATTAGGAATTGTTTTAAAATTATAATTTTAATGTAATTTTTTAAATAGAACGAATTAAATCATCATATTTTCAATTTAAGTAATTTCGTCCTCTCAAAATTTTCCGATTGGTGAATTATTGAATTTGAATTTACGTGAATTAGTTCGTCACGTAATCTTCATGTTACGACGTCGTTTGCAATAAAATTGATGAATATTGTAAATCCAAGTGTAGAAACAATCCCTATAAAATTTGATTTTTTTTTTAATTAAAATTATATGAAACTGCAACGTTTAGGCTTTATAAAAACGACATCGTCTTTACTAATCCACATAAGCTCCAATTTAGCACTGCGGCGTTGGCGACCGATAAAAATTTGGAAGGACTGTAAAAATTAAAAAAAGTGGTGATTTAGTTCGTCGAACTTTAAAAATCACGTTAAAATTGTAATTTCGAAATAATTCATTATTTTATGTGCTAAACTCTTTTTTCTAATAAATAGTACTTTCTTCGTTCACGATATCGTTTCCACTTTTTGGACGATACGATTTTTAAGAAAGTTGTGGATGATTGTTAATATAGTATTATTGTGAGTGAAATTTGGATCTCACAATGTATTCAACAATATCAAAAAGAGTAATACAATTATTAGATTTTAAATATTTCAAAAATTTGAAAACAATACATCTCATAATCAACAGGGTTTTTTCACTCAAAAAAAACAAAAAATAAACTATTTGTACCAATTATAACATTTAAACGATGCCCTCCGAGAAAATCCTAGTGGCTTCCACCATCTTTAGATCGAGATATCATGTCCACTAGATTACCCATAGCAGTTATCAATATACAGGGAAATTTATTTTATGATGTATGTGACTCCATTCAAATTCTAGATCTACAATATTGTTAACTAATGATGCAATACTAGATGAAACATAAGAATGTGAAAGTATCTTGTCAAAAGTCATAATGATCATCCAATACTATCATAAGAAATTGCAAGCTACGACCTACATTTATTGCTTACAACATACAATGAGATTATCAAGATTCAAGATATACCAATACCTGTGTTAGTGGGCGTTCTCCTTTTTGGGCACCTGTTTAGTGTCACTAAACTGGAACATAATACGCAACATAAAAAATTCGAGTTGCAAAATTGAAGAATAGAAATAGTAGTTGGGCAAAACTTCATCAATTACAGCATATTACAGTATCACCTAAAACAAAATCAAATCCATGAAAATGTAGATCAAACCTCAACTTGTATTCAGAATTTACACACACTTCTTGAGCAAAACACAGCTCTCTTTTACAAACATACATCAATATCTGCATCTACTTCTGAAAGAAGTATGATTTCTACTCCAATTGTAGGCAAAACGGCAATGGTGGGTCGAAAAGAAACAACATCCTTTCTTAAAGGAAGTTGAAGATTTCCGATTTCAAGAAACCAGATACAAGAATGGACGCAGAAAGTTGAGATTGTATCAAAATTCTAAAAAAAAATCATGTCCACGAGAGAACCATTCTTGGAAAAAATGAAACTTCAAGCTACATAATGAACAAGAATGGTTTCTTTTGGACATTTCCAGTTTTATGAACCCTGACAAAGTTGGGCGTGGTTCCGTGGTGAGATAAAAAAACCTAACCAGGAACTCGACATACATCATTCGTGTGCAACTGTCATAGGCTCTGGAAGCAAACTAGGCACAAAATAACAGAGAGTAATTTTGTATTTACAGTTTTAGATTTCATTATGCAGTTGGGCCAATACCTCTAGCTCGCACATAAGTCAAAAACTGCGTGGGTAATTCAGCAAGAAGTGATTGAACGACAGAGTCTTCTCCATCTGCAGTTCAATGATACCACACCACTTAAGATTATTGAAGACGCTCTTCTGAAAAACTATTTGTGGAATTCTAGAAATTTGTTACTTACTTTGTACTTCACGGAAAGGGACAAACTGGACAATGTCACGTGATGCAACCCGCCCAGATGAACTTTCGAGTCTCTCCCCTTTGTCTGCATCCAATATCTGATAAAGGAATGGAAAATTATTATTGGATAAGTGTGGGAAATGGATAGAAGATATTGGTAACATCGGTTAAGGGAATATTCCAATCAAATAAAAATTCATACAAAGAGAAAGGCATATTACCTCCATTTCTTTAAAGTCAGCTCCCCCGACCCCAACAATAAGTATTGACAATGGCAGATCAGATGCCATAACGAAGGCATCCTTTGTTTCCTGTAGGTCTGTTATCACTCCATCCTAAATTTATTTAGTATCACAAAGGATTTAGTGAAATATGAGAGGATATAATAAGATTTAATTATGCAATCAGGAAGAAAATAACACATTTGATTCTCAAAATTGCAAACTTCAATCAGGTTCTCTATGATATAGCATATTATCAAGTATACTAGAAGTCCAGACTATAGAGAATATACCGTGATAATCAACAAAACGAAATACTTTCTTTCATTTCTTGCAACAGATCCACTAGCTATCTGTGCAGCCTGTGTAACTACATGGCCGAACAATGTTGGTCCTGCTAATGAAACATTAGAAAGAGCACTTGAATATGCCATCATAATTCCATGGATTCCTTCAACCTGGAAGGAAACAGAAATGCTTAACAATGACCATGAGTTAAGAATAAAATGGAACTATACTTAACCAGTAAGTCAATAAGTCCCAGGTTCACCTCACAATAGTTACTGCTGCCATTTAAGTTAAAGCAATGGGATACAGGACCATCAATTGGCCGGGCCCCAAACCCCCAAGCAGGAAACTTTTTATCATAATCGTAGAACTGCAGAACTCCTCCAACTTCCAAAATCGCCTAAACTAAGAGAGAGTATATTAGCTTTTTTATCCCTTGAATTCAGGAATGAAATAGAAATATGGAATACATCTCACTCTCTGATATGCGTTTGGCCTCCCTGACGGATCAATATAGTGCAATGAATCAGGTAGGCGTGGATTACCATTTGAAGCTGATAAAAGATATTGAGAATTAGTCACCTCTTCAAACACTAGGATAAAAGAAATTCTAGTATTAAATGTATAACATCCAGTCATTGCACGCAAACTTAGGGCAGCTACATGTGTGCAAGCAAGAAAAAGAAAACTCTTCACATATTAACATTAAATCGCCTGAAAAAACATACTTGTTCACTTATGACACCAGAGTCTCTTCTATTATACTTCTTGTCACATGCTATAAGAAATCTTGCAGCAGCAGGAACCGTGTGACCTAGTACTTAGTAAGGAGGCCATTTTCTGTTCACTGTATAAAGATCCTATGACCCAACAAAAAGTGGCCTGCGCGCAGCACCAAGGGAAACTACACAAATATAGTAGCATATTTGATATTTTAATGATCTGACCACTCAGTCAAAGAAAATAACCTTATTACAATTGAGTCCAAATCAGTTCGTAAAAGTCACTCCTTTCAGGCTTTAACGAACCTTAGATTGACTCAACCAAACAGAAGAAAAAAATAGTTGAAATCTGAATATTTAACTGAATCAAGAGGCACTGAACAATCAAATCCAAAGGAAAGCATGTTTAGCATAGACTTGAAAAGGGTATACCAGTGAAATCAATAGCAACCATAAAATTCAGCTCATAGCCTCCAGCCAAGTAATCAAGGAATGTGTGCTGGACGTTCTCTGAATATTTATCCACAATCAACCGACTCTTTAAGACCTATAGGGAAAAAAATACACAAATAATAAATTTGGATTCATATTTTGACAAAACTCATATCAAACAGTATGTTTCTTACCTTGCGTTGGTGACTTTGGCCAGCTGACATTGGGATAAACAAATTTTCTACGGAGCCAGTAGAGTGCAGCCTTTCCAACTCTGCCAGTGACTTCTGAACTTTCCTGTAATTATAGTTGTGAATCAGAATAAGCTAGAAAAACAGTCACAGAGCTGGTAAAATAAAGTCAGTTGCTTACCCCAATAAATCATGTTTTCCATTGCTATTGAAGTTAAAACACTCAATAAGTAGTGGGCTGTCCTGCATTAGTTAAACCTCGTTAGGTAGATTCCCCATGTAATTACTGAAAAATAATAAAGAACAGCTATATGCCAAACTCAAGATATGACTATCCAATATGATCTACACAGAATTTTACACCTGAAAGCAAATCTAGAATCTAAAGCAGTCTTTTCCATAAGAAGATTCGCTAGCAACTCCATCTACTAAATATTTACTCAAGTGACATAGTGAAATTTTTAGCACCAGTGTTTGTACCTTGCTTCCTACTTGTTGAATACTCAGGAAAATTTGCTTCCATTTTGGTTCGTGGTCATTTTTCAGCACTTCAGTTTTACAAATTGGAACCAATATTCCATGCTCTGTAGCTTTTGATATTACAAGAAACGGATCCTGGAAAAAGAAGCACAAAGATTCGAATGAGCTTTTCTGACTTCATACAGAACATGATTACGAGATAAATCAGACGAAAGAACTCTTACACTTTTCGAGAACAAATCCTTGGATTCCAAGTCTGAACATCGCAATACCAACTCTACTGTAGTCTTTGACGCAACACATTCTTCAGCATAAACTATAAGCTGGCCACATTTTCGAGTATGGGCTGGGGCAGAAGCTTCTTCACGTGCTAGATCTACAGTTACGGTTCTGTATAGTTTCGTGGCAAGCTACAAAAAAGAAATGAGGGAAAATAAGCTGGAGAAAATAGTGATACCTCACCCCCCAACCCCCAAGCCAAAAACAAAAACTACTCTTAAGAATGCTGGGTTTATCCATTGGAAAAGTTAAAAGATCATAAGCCTAAAACAGATAAAGGGGATGCAGAAACAGAGTCGAGCATTGCCCAGTATTGAGCCTCAAAGTTAAAGGACTCCACGAAATGCACAAGTACCAATAAGGCTTCAGTCATGGGGAAGATATAATCAATCTACCATAAAATAAAATAAAATAAAATAAAATAAAAGATATATCCTAGAACAATCACAATAGGGATGAGAAGAGGAGTCCATACGGTGTAACAAAGTTGTAAATTTTATTTTGTCTACACATGTACTGATGTACGTATTATTAAATACCGAAAACAGAGATGAAGAATAAGCATACCTCAGATAACGTGCAACTAGCCTCACCAAGAAGCTGCTGCTCCTCCAGTTTAAGTGCCTAAGTAGGAAAATAATTTATTTTTTAATCAAATCAATCAGGTGTATCTTGTTCGTGTGAAACAAGCAATAAATATAACATAGTGAGGGACGTAAAAGTATGATATGACATTAATAAAAAAAACAAAGTAGAGGACATTCAGTGAAGTTTCTACTCTTTGTAATGAGAAGACATTAATTAAGGCATTCAATATACCTTCACCTCTACGCCATGAAAGGGAGTGTCGACATCATAGACACGTAACCTGCAGCAGCGGTAGTTCTTGAGACACACAAGTTCAAAATATAAAAAATCTTGGGTATAAAAATTACAGTCACAACAAAACTCACACCAAATTCTGCACCATTTCGAATTGGTAGGTAACAGTAAATTTTTTAATCCATTTGGGGCTCAACGAATTCAAAACTACTTCTGTCCGATCAAGCTCCCGTAGCAAACCATCACTTCCTTTGATATACAGAACCGCCATAGGGTCACTCTAAAATTATATGACGACAGTCAGTGGAGGGTGTCAAGATGAATCTATCAAATTTATCAAAGCAGCATACCCACCAACTTTAAGTAACAAAATTTTAAGAATAACAGGTGTAATAAAAAAGAGGTACATCATTAGCAAAAAAACTGGATACAACAAACAAAGAAATCAAGAAAAAGTTTGTGAATTTATTTAACAAGATCTGTAGAATATTCCATGTACATATCCACAGTGTCATCTATGAAATAAATTTGCATATGCATTATTAGTGCATATCTGTGTGAGTGTAATATAAAATATAAACAAGTAATGAAGTAATTGCAGTCACCAATCACATTAGTTAAGGTTTGATCTTGAACAAAAACGTTCACCAACATGTTAAAATAAAATAGGAGATATTAGTTGCTAGACTCACAAAAACTAGGCACATCTAAATCAACACATTTAAGCTTATAAAGTTAAACAAACATGCATAACAGATAACTGTGAACAAGAAAAGAAAAAGCAAACAAAAAACGATATGATTTTCTAGGTCAATAAATGTATTGAGCTAATAGTTCTTTTCTCTGATAAATTAAAAACAAACCTTAGAGAGCACATCCCGATTACGCAAGTCTGTTGCAGAGAGAGATAGCTGCAAATAATGTAATTTTGATCACAAGCTTGATGAATCATCAATGAACAAGTAGACATTTTGTAGCAATACAAGTGTATAAAAACATATGGAGCATCAACAGCAGAATAAGGGAAACAATTAAAAAATCACTAAAATAAAAAGGCAAGAAGTCATGAAAGCTGATTTAGGCTCCAGATTACATAAGAGGAGGCAATCATAATTGTCTACAATTAATTTGTTCTAGTCCAACTTTGCACCAATAACATTAGAGAGGCAGTTAACCACACACCATCCTATTCTAGCACATGGATATGAGAGACCTAATGGACTGTATGCTCAAGAAAGTAGACGTCCAAAGTAGTAGGTAAATTGTACTCAGACCACAAGATGATTGTCTGTAGAGAAAAAATATGTTTACATGTGTCAAAGATATGAGATAGTTTTATGATGGAAAAGAAAATTATGGAGTAGTTGTTAAGTAAATTTCTACCAACTTTTGTGCCTAACATACATTAATGGATATATAAAAGAATTACACAAATGAGCATCGGATGCACATATAAATACTATCTTATTCTTCTCAATATTTCAACATATGAATTTGCCAGTTGTGACCCTAATAAAACACATTTTCACATTAAAGCAACAAATCACCATTATTCACTAGCCTCACCAATTTCCTGCACTAGTACCTTGTATTAGTTTGTAGCATTACTTATCCTAGGCACTCCTGCAGAAATACGTCCAACATTACTTAAACATTACTCCAAGGCCAATAGGGATTAAATCAAGGTACAAACAGCACCTAAAATCCACCTCCGGGCACTAACTGCTTTGCCAGAGTTTCTGATACACCCGATCCTGGAATCTAACTCAGCGCCAAATCCATATTAAGACTCATTCATTTTGGCTATTTTTACAAATTCAAACTTCCTCACATTAGTGTAGAGCTACCACGAGAACCTAATCACATTCAATTACTCAATCTCACCAATAATTTTCCCCAATCCGCGAATACCAAACTAAATGACTGCGTACTAAATCGCAACGCGAAAAGCAAGTTAGCAAACACTTCCAATTTCAATAATCCAGTTCCAATTACATATGCACCATCAAAACCTAAACAAACAGACACATGTGCTAAACAGCAAACTCCACAAAAACTCAAAATATACTTCACCAAGAAAATGCCGAGGACACAATCCATGGAATACACATATCCAGTGGTACATATAATTGGCACGAACCTCGATCTGAGAGAAGAGACCATTGTAGCCGCGAGACTTGAAGAAGGCATCAACTGCTTCGTTGGAAGCGTTAGCTGGTAGGCTGGAGTTGGTGCCTCCGACCGCCGACTGCCCGCCGGCCACGTCGGAGCAGCAATTCCCCATCGCAGGCGTCGCCTAATTATTGGGAGGGGAAAAAAGAAGAAAGGTAGAAGCTAAAATTACGTAAAGATATTTTACTGAGTTGAACGCAAATATAAATAGAGTTTGCGCAGTGAATTCCAAAGGATGAGAGAGAGAGAGAGAGAGAGATGAAGAGACGAAAGAGAGAGAAGAGAGTCAGAGGCAGTGGTCGTAGCAGCTGTGAGGGGGCCCACCTGTCTATGTTTGTTTTTTGATTTTAAAGAAGAAAATAATAATAGTAATAATTCCAAAAATAGGTAGATATGAATTCCGAAATCCGAATCACGTACCCGTCTTGAAAAAAAATATACTCCCTCCGTCCATGAAAGAACTTCCTATTTTTCTATTTCGGGACGTCCACGAAAGAATTTCCTACTTTTTCCTATTTTGGGACAATACCCCACCACTTAAAAAATACTCTCCTTTTAAGACAATTCCCACCACTCAAATAACATTAATTAAAACAACACAATAAATTATTAATACTTTTTCACAATTCCCAATACACTTTACAACTTTTTCTCCACTCTCAATACACTATACAACATTTTATTAAAACCCGTGCCACTCCCTCCTAGGAAGTTCTTTCATGGACGGAGGGAGTATCTAATAGAGACCTATACGAGTTTTAATAATAAAACTAGTTGAATATACTTGTAAGTTAAAAAAATAATTTCATTTTAAAAATAATATTATTGATAATATTTTTTATTTTATTTAACATAATCTTTTTATTATTTTGGACTGATCCATTACAAATGGCTCATTTATAAAAGAAAATTTCTTTATCTCAAAAAAAGGTTGAGAGCTTCATCCCTTTTCATCATTTTTATCATTTAATTACTTTTTTTTAATAAGCGTGTCCAAAAGTAAGTAGTCATACTTAGTGAGTCGGATGAAATAATAATTAATTATATAAGTTTTGGCAAATAAAATCACAAATTATTTCAAAATCAAGATTTTAACGTGTTTTTAAAGTGTGATGAATTAAATCACCATCTTTTTAATTTTTGTAATTTTGTACCCCAAATTCTTTTGATTGCCGAAATGTTGAACCAAAGCTTGCATGAATTAGTAAAGACGACGTCGTTTTTGTGGGGCTTAAACGATATCGTTTCATACAATTTTAATGAAATATTTGTCGAAATTATAAAGGGATTGTATCTTGTATTTACATCTAAAATTTCAGTATTCTGCAATTTTATTATAAACTACGTCATAACATAATATTACATGCGAACTAATCCACGTATGCTCTAATTCAACAATCCGACAACCAAAAATAATTGGGGCAATGCAATAATAAAAATTGAAAATATGGTGATTTAATTTGTCACACTTCAAAAATCATGTTAAAATTATAATTTTAAAATAATTCATGATTTTATTTGTTAAAACCATTTTAATTATATTGTGAATGAAAAAGGAGTTCATCACATAATAAATAAATAAATCGATATACAAAAATAATTATTATGGAATAATGTATAGATGGAATGCAATTATTTTATGTGGCTGTCTTAAAATGGAAAATTGAAAAATTGAGACTATTCTTAAAAAACAGAAGAGAGTATTACATTTGTGGGTTACTTTAGTCGAAGAGTTATTTCGTTGATTCTATCATATATTACGATTTACATTCGATTTTAAAGTACAATTAATAATATTAGAATAATCCATCGCAATTAAAAAAATCGATAAACGTTAAATGGAATTAACGTGTCCCGAAAATTTATTCTACAAAAAAATGGATCGATCTTTTTATTGCAAAACTCAATATTTTTTCGATTTACAAATTCGGTGTGTCCCATTTTGTTTTCCGCTACGTTAAATAGAGAGGCATACGTATAAAGGAAAATAGTGATTTTGATTAATAAAAGTAATTTAAAAACAGGCCGGGCGCACATAAGGAAAAAGGCCTCAAATTTTAAAAATACTTCTATTAGTTATAACTTGATAATTTTAAATTTATTAATTTAAAATTATATTATAGAAATAATATTGAAGCTGAAAATTTATTTTTAAAATAATAAATGTGTTTAGTATTGGTGAAGTTCTTGAGTTCATGAAAATTTCGTATTATTTTTCTAATATTTGCATTGCATATATATATATATAATTTTGTTAATTATACCGATCACTCTAGCTTAAATAGATAAAAAGTTTTTCAAAATTAAATTTGATAAAATCATCAGTCAAAAAAGAAATGATAAAATCATATTTGTATTCTGCTATATTTCAAGAAATAGTAAATGAGCTAGCAAATTTATGCATTAAAAATGAGGTATTGGTTAAACACTTGATCTTGAAGATGTAATTGATTATTTTTCTTCTAAAAAATTATAGACGATTCAAATTATTTCAAAAATTATTTGATCATTTTTTTCTTATTTATTATATTACATTTTATAGCTAACATTAAAGTTATGCAGCTATATAACTATGATTTTTAGATGGCAACAAAGTTTTAATGTTTCATTTTTGGCTCCCTTTTTCATTTTCGCCTAGAACACTTGAAATGTTGGGGCCAAGTTGCCAACCCAAAAAACAGCCATAGACTTCACACGTAAAATCAAATTATTTTTTAAGGTGAAGTTAAGTGAATTTTTATCATTGAAATATTCTTTTTTTTTTGTAAATATACCTCGAAAATGTGTAAATGAAATTGCTTGCGCGTCGCACAACTGTGCGATAGTGCGAATACATGAACAATTTGCATTCTGTACACCAGAAAACGATCACCTACCCACCGTGGGCAAGTACAATGTGTCAACCACTGATATGACAATCTTAATTAGAGTAAGATATGTTAATTCTCTTTCCAAATTAAAATTGTCACATCAGTGGTGGACACATTATACTTGCCCACGGTGAGTTGGTGATCGATTCTGTTTTGTACACATGATGATAACTTAGATTTTGCAAAATTGAAAAATTCAAACCCTAAACACAAATTTCTTAGAGTTGATCACAAATTGAAAATTTAAACTATATATGGAGTTTATAACCGAAATTGAAATTATGGGATCAATCTATACTTCCTCCATCCTCTATGGTCGACGGCTTTTATGGTTGCAATGACAACAACAACGATAATTTCATAGAAATGATATGAATGTCAAGTTGTGATCGTGCACACTGCACAATCTTTATCTAGTTCTTTGTAATCGATGATTTTTCAAATTTTAAATTTGTAAACTATTAGGGTGATTATGGTAATGATGACTAAGTTTTATATATGTTACTAATTTTGTGCCTATGAACTTTAATTTTGCCTCTTTATAATTAAGGTATCCACTTATAAGAATATTTTTGATTTCTTATTAACATAAAGGACTCGTGAGAGGCTCATGCAGAAGACGTGAAGTAGTTATGAATGTATTTCTTCTCATTTAAGAAGCCAAACACCTTATCCATTGAGCCATGGACACTCGATAATGTATTAATTTCTCATTTATTACCAGGGCCGGCCCTGACATTCTGGGGGCCCTAGGCGAAAAGAAAAAAAGGGGCCCCTAAAGAAGAAGCTTCGAGAAGTTGTAGCAAATTTGAGATATCTGTAAACCTGTAACATTAGGTAGGAGATGAGAGAGCAGATGAGCAGCACGATTCAAGAATTGAGAGAAGTCGAGAAGAGAGAGACGTTAGAGGCTTAGAGCTAGTCAGCGTATGGAAAAAAAGAAAATTGAGAATGAGAGCCGTTGCTTGCTGTTTTGGAGGAATAGGTTACAGATAATTTTTTTTTTTTTTATAATTGGGCTAATAATACTAGTGGGCTATACATTTTTTGGGGCCCCCTAAATTTGGGGGCCCTAGGCCATTGCCCCTTGGGCCTAATCAAAGGGCCGGCCCTGTTTATTACATCAGTTAATTATACCTCATATTTTAGAGCATGAATGGCCTTTAATTTGACACAAAAACTTGAGTTCAATCGGATATATCGAAAAATCGAATTGATCCGCACCCTGACTCTGACCCGCATTCTTATTCGAATCCACATCCTGACCCAAACCGTATAAATGACACTATTCAATTTTACAAATGACATTGCCTATAATTGATACTATTTGATTATATAAATGATACTGTAACATTTTAAAATATTGTAGTGTAATTTTTAATCTTATAGTGTCATTTAAAATATTATAGTGTCATTTACAATCTTACATTGTCAATCAATTACAAGAAGTGTCATTTATATTTCTGAACATTGTCATTCACAATGTTATCGTGTCATTTATACGCAGTGTCATTTGTATAATATAATAATATCAATTACATGCAGTGTCATTTGTAATAATCGAATAGTGTCATTTACACGATTTAGGTCAGGATGTGAGTTAGAGTTTGGATGCGGGTCAACCCGATTGTATGGTACACCGATTGTACCCCAGACCACCTCTTAATGTGATGGCATAAATATAATATGTATTTAGCTAGTTAATTATTTACTAAATTAGTGCATTCTAATTAAAATAACAAGAGGTGTATAATCAACAACTCGTAACAAAATTTAAGCTTGAGGAGTACAACAATTATAGTTATGACAATATAATATAATGAAACACTGGAGTTTAAGTATTAAAAATTAAGCATGAAATCAATGAAACAAAATATTCGATGAATCAATTGACCCTTCAAATGAATTCTTTTTCTTAGCTTTCTTTCTTGACCAGGAATAAACTAGAGCGATTAAGACCTTATTTCATTTCATTATTATTATTGTTATTAAGACCTTTCAGTTGAACCAATTAGGTCTATGTTTTTACCTATTTCTAAAAGTAAAAGATAAAAAATACTCATTGTATTTTTTTTTTATAAATTACTACATATATTAATTTTAGCGTGAAAGGACAAAGTTGTCTTTAGTTAATAGATTTGAAGTTTCATCTCAATGTTTATATTACTCGAATAATGAACTTTGCTCGACATGCTCGATCACTGCGAAACGAACAATAATTATAAATGTGTTAATTAATGCTCGACTACTGCGAACATGACAGTTGAGCATTTCGTACAAAATACATTAATGCTCGACATAAGGATTTAAAAAAATTCAAATAATTAAAATTTATAGTATTTTATAAAAGATGATTTTTTTTTTTTAATATTTTGTCCTTTAAAATAGATAGATACCATTTTCACCCTTAATCGTAAACAATAAGAGGGTTTTACTAATAAAATAAACTTTTTCCGATATCTTTTAATATTCGATCATATAATAATATAAATGATATTGAACATGTGCACAACTGATGGATGTTCCATTTATCACATGCTATGTCATCGCGTGCATTCATGTTATAATAATAATAATAATAATAATAATAATAATAATAATAATAATAATAATAATAATAATATTATTATTATTATTATTATTATTATTATTATTATTATTATTATTATTATTATTATTATTATTATTATACCAACGGATATCAATTTAAATCCAAATTTTAGTGACATTATAAGTATACCAACGGATATCAATTTTAATTCGAAATCGTTGGACATATTTTGACTCATTCGGACCATTTAAAAATTAAAACAAATTTATCTTGATCGATCGCCCCCAAAATATGTCCATAATCTTAGAGCAATAAATATTTTGCTTTGTTTAGACGCAAAACGATGACTTTTACAAATGATTTGGAGATTTTGAATAAAAGGTAAACTAATAATTAGATTAAGGGAAAATTGCACCTAAATACACAAACTTTGCCAAAAATCCATATTTGACGTGAAGTTAGGATTTTACATTTTAATACACTAACTTTTGTTGTTGTCCAAATTTGACACGACGTAATTCTTAAAAATTTAAAAAACAACCCCTTTTTGTAAATAATTATACAAAGACCCACTTATGTTATAATTTGAGACATTTAAACCAAAACAAGATATAACCTTATGATGTTTTCTTTTAAACCATTTTAGGCGCGGATCAAATATTAAAAGAAAACATCATAAGGAAATATCTTGTTTTGGTTTAAATGTCCCAAATAATAACATAAGTGGGTCTTTGTATAATTATTTACAAAAATGGGTTGTTTTTTGAATTTTTAAGAATTAAGTCGTGTCAAATTTGAACAACAACGAAAGTTGGTGTATTAAAATGTAAAATCCTAACTTCGCGTCAAATATGAATTTTTTGCAAAGTTTGTGTATTTTCACGCAATTATCCCTTAGATTAATTAGCGACTTTGCAAATGCTTTACGAGACATATATATATGAAGCACTTTTGGTGGCGATTACTTTTGCATTTTAGTGCTGTGCTTCACGACTTTATAACTATTAACCCACAAATTAATAATCATCGAATAAGAAAATGGGATGCATAGGAATGTAATTATCAGTGTTTGTTTTATATTGGTGAATGGTGAGTCCTCATCTTAATATTTAATTTAATTATTATCAAATCGAGTACTATATTCAAAACAATACTACATTAAAATGGGTCTAAGCTCGTACACGTTGTACATAAATAAGATATTGTAAATGAGTTTAATCTAACCAAACATAATATTGTTCATGTTCTGTTTGACAAGATATATCGAGTTTCAAAAATAATATTTGGACTTGCTCGACTACTTATCAGGTCAAATTCGGATAATTAAGTTTAATTGAAACAAACATGCATGAATTGAGATCGAACACTACTCGTCATGGTTACATGGCATAAGTATACTCTCTTGATATGAATATACTTGTGTGATATAAATATGACCGTGTGAAAAAAAAATAGCAAATATGCAAAAAAAAATATATATATATATATAATAATAATTTTAATAGAAATTTTAAATTCATATGTAAAATAAAAATTTGTTGAAAGTTCAGTAATTTATATGTAATTAACCCAATTTCTTTAGATAAAGTTTCAATAAGATCCATTTTCTAACGACAAATACATATACGTAAGTAGCTAGCATATATAATGGATGGTAGTAGGTCGAATATTCTGTAATTTGGATCTTATATATGTTGCAATAATAATAGTTTGAAAGACGAGTAGTGGCTAACATGATCTAAGTTGATTGGACTGACACGATATGGTTAACCTAACCAATATTAAATGGAAATCTCATCTCATCTACTCACCATATATCAAAACCAAATAGCAACAAATTCTATGGTAACCCATATCAAATCGAAATCTCCAAAGCAATAATGTTTGCTTAACTCTACTCTCTCCCTCTCCCTCTCCCTCTCCCACACACATTCATACATATATATACACACACACACACGTATGAGTGTGTGTGAGATTGATTATCATATACTCCCTCCATCAGCGATATTGTTTTCACATTGTGAATGGTGCGGATTTTAAGAAAAATATATACACATATGAGTGTGTGTGAGATTGATTATCACATACTCCCTCCGTCAGCTATATCGTTTTCACATTGTGAACGGTGCGAGTTTTAAGAAAAACAGTAAATAATAATAGATAGTAATGGATATTATAGTGAGTGAGGTTTGAGTTCCACTATTGTTGTGAGTGAAAGTTTGTAGACCCTACTTCTATAAATGGAAGTGGAAACAATATCGCGGACGGACCGAAATGACAAATGTGGAAACGATATCGCGGACGGAGGGAGTATATAATAAAAGTGAGATAAATTCGTTGCGAGTGGAGTCATGATTTGGATTCAAAATTATATTTTGATAAAGCATATTGTGTGACTCCTCCACATTTTTAACATTAACATATTAACAATCCATATAAATGAAATATTAAAAAAATTACTATAAGGTAAAATACGAAAGTTTGAGGAGAGGGATATAGTTAAGTGAAGGTGAAGGAGCACCAAGGTCAAGGAGTCAACCACTAAAATAAGTGGGCCAATATGGCTTTGGCTGAGAAAAGAAAAAATGAATCTGGCTATTTCCTTTTTTGGGTAATCATGTCCACCCAAAAGATTTGTGGGATCATGCACTTCCAAATGTTTTTACATCTCAATTTTTAGTTTTTCATCGTTGCTCCATCCGTCTCACGAAGCATGACACAGTTTCTTTTTTGGTCTGTCCCACGAAGCATGATATATTTTTAAAAGTAGTAAAAAAATTACTCTTTATTCACATTTTCACTTTTTCACCTACTACACTTAACACACAAAATATCAATTTCTTAATTCCCGTGCCGAAAAGAAGTGTGTCATGCTTCATGGGACGAAGGCAGTATTATCGACCATTAAGTTAAGTGCATCTTAATTACGATTATGTAGACAAATATTATCTTTCGTATATGATTGGTCATTTATTTATTTGAGTAGTAGAGACAAGATATAGCTAGATATTTTCAAGATGGGGTTCTTATAGACCACTCACATGACACTTTTGTATATCTTTAATTACACATGCAATTTGGTCATATATATTATTTATAAAATAACAATTATAGAAATTTATGTGAACGATCTATCAGATTGAATATTGCTTCTTGCTTCAGAAAATATTGCGCGTGAAATAAGATGAAATATAGGGTTTTAATCGAAAATCATAAAATTTCATAGCACATGGCATTTGTCACTTGTCAATACTTTTGCTAGATAGCGTTACTTTTTCCATAAAGAATATTACTTAGTGAGATAGTTCCACAAAAGATCGACTAAAATAATATAGGTAAATTATTGGTAGCTAGAGAAAAGGTTATCCTACCCGTAAGATTTGAAAGGATGCTTGTTAATTGCAATTTTAAACATTTAAGAGAGATTGTTCATAAAAGTTTTCCAGCGTTAGAGGCATTGCTGATCAAATACAAGGACAATGATGAAGACTTGGTGTTTGTAACTTGTACAACCGATCTTAAACAAGCGGAGTCCTCAGTCGACAAATGTTGGATTACAAGCTTGCGGGCGTAGTTACAATGAAACAGAAAAGTAGGAGATAAGATTACAAAAGAAACTGTATTGAAATTACAATAGTAACGAAACCAGTAAAACAGCCGAGAAGAGCAATCATCAGCTGAGATCATCGCTGAAATCTTCTGTCTCTAATGAAAATGGCATGAAGGCCAAATATCTGTTGCCGCCTACAATAATCTTTAAATCTTTATTGGCTAATTGAGTTTGCAGAGCTGTTCCGGACCCACGTTGGCCTGATGCTTGTATTGATCTTAACAAGCTGGGAGTGGATTCATGTTCTGATGCCTTTGAGGAAATGGTGACTAGTGAGGAGGCCCGAAGACTTTTTGACAAGGTCGAGCCTCAGTTTCAGGAGGTGGTTGTTCTTGATTTATTCAACTTGGGAAATGTTCATATGTATGCAGCAAAAAAAAGTATGCCTATAGATGGACAACTTGAAGATCCGGTAAAAGAGAACTATACTAGGGCCAAGGAGAAATATGAACAGGTCTTATTGTGGAATCCAAAATTCTATGAGGGATTGTTAGCTTTGGGTCAACAAGAATTTGAAATGGCGAAATTGTATTGATCTTTTATGTTAAAAAATGAAGAAGAGCAATAATCAGCTGAGATCATCGCTGAAATCTTCTGTCTCTAATGAAAATGGCATGAAGACCAAATATCTGTTGCCGCCTACGGTAATCTTTAAATCTTTATTGGCTAATTGAGTTTGCAGAGTTGTTCCGGACCCACGTTGGCCTGATGCTTGTATTGATCTTAACAAGCTGGGAGTGGATTCATGTTCTAATGCCTTTGAGGAAACGGTGACTAGTGAGGAGGGCCGAAGACCTTTTGACAAGGTCGAGCCTCAGTTTCAGGAGGTGGTTGTTCTTGCTTTATTCAACTTGGGAAATGTTCATATGTATGCAGCAAAAAAAAGTATGCCTATAGATGGACAACTTGAAGATCCGGTAAAAGAGAACTATACTAGGGCCAAGGAGAAATATGAACAGGTCTTATTGTGGAATCCAAAATTCTATGAGGAATTGTTAGCTTTGGGTCAACAAGAATTTGAAATGGCGAAATTGTATTGATCTTTTATGTTAAAAAATGAAGAAGAGCAATCATCAGCTGAGATCATCGCTGAAATCTTCTGTCTCTAATGAAAGTGGCATGAAGACCAAATATCTGTTGCTGCCTACGGTAATCTTTAAATCTTTATTGGCTAATTGAGTTTGCAGAGTTGTTCCGGACCCACGTTGGCCTGATGCTTGAATTGATCTTAACAAGCTGGGAGTGGATTCATGTTCTAATGCCTTTGAGGAAACGGTGACTAGTGAGGAGGCCCGAAGACTATTTGACAAAGTCGAGCCTCAGTTTCAGGAGGTGGTTGTTCTTGCTTTATTCAACTTGGAAAATGTTCATATGTATGCAGCAAAAAAAAAGTATGCCTATAGATGGACAACTTGAAGATCCGGTAAAAGAGAACTATACTAGGGCCAAGGAGAAATATGAACAGGTCTTATTGTGGAATCCAAAATTCTATGAGGGATTGTTAGCTTTGGGTCAACAAGAATTTGAAATGGCGAAATTGTATTGATCTTTTATGTTAAAAAATGAAGAAGAGCAATCATCAGCTGAGATCATCGCTGAAATCTTCTGTCTCTTATGAAAATGGCATGAAGACCAAATATCTGTTGCCGTCTACGGTAATCTTTAAATCTTTATTGGCTAATTGAGTTTGCAGAGTTGTTCCGGACCCACGTTGGCCTGAGGAGTGGATTCATGTTCTGATGCCTTTGAGGAAACGGTGACTAGTGAGGAGGTCTGAAGACTTTTTGACAAGGTCGAGCCTCAGTTTCAGGAGGTGGTTGTTCTTGCTTTATTCAACTTGGAAAATGTTCATATGTATGCAGCAAAAAAAAGAATGCCTATAGATGGACAACTTGAAGATCCGGTGAAAGTGAACTATACTAGGGCCAATGAGAAATATGAATAGGTCCTATTGTGGAATCCAAAATTCTATGAAGGATTGTTAGCTCTGGGTCAACAAGAATTTGAAATGGCGAAATTGTATTGGTATTTTATGTTAAAAAAGGAAGAAGAGCAATCATCAGCTGAGATCATCGCTGAAATCTTCTGTCTCTAATGAAAATGGCATGAAGGCCAAATATATGTTGCCGCCTACAGTAATCTTTAAATCTTTATTGGCTAATTGAGTTTGCAGAGCTGTTCTGGACCCACGTTGGCCTGATGCTTGTATTGATCTTAACAAGCTGGGAGTGGATTCATGTTCTGATGCCTTTGAGGAAATGGTGACTAGTGAGGAGGCCCGAAGACTTTTTGACAAGGTCGAGCCTCAGTTTCAAGAGGTGGTTGTTCTTGCTTTATTCAACTTGGGAAATGTTCATATGTATGCAGCAAAAAAAAGTATGCATATAGATGGACAACTTGAAGATCCGGTAAAAGAGAACTAGCCAAGGAGAAATATGAACAGGTCTTATTGTGGAATCCAAAATTCTATGAGGGATTGTTAGCTTTGGGTCAACAAGAATTTGAAATGGCGAAATTGTATTGATCTTTTATGTTAAAAAATGAAGAAGAGCAATCATCAGCTGAGATCATCGCTGAAATCTTCTGTCTCTAATGAAAATGGCATGAAGACCAAATATCTGTTGCCGCCTACGGTAATCTTTAAATCTTTATTGGCTAATTGAGTTTGCAGAGTTGTTCCGGACCCACGTTGGCCTGATGCTTGTATTGATCTTAACAAGCTGGGAGTGGATTCATGTTCTAATGCCTTTGAGGAAACGGTGACTAGTGAGGAGGCCCGAAGACTTTTTGACAAGGTCGAGCCTCAGTTTCAGGAGGTGGTTGTTCTTGCTTTATTCAACTTGGGAAATGTTCATATGTATGCAGCAAAAAATAGAATGCCTATAGATGGACAACTTGAAGATCCGGTAAAAGATAACTATACTAGGGCCAAGGAGAAATATGAACAGGTCCTATTGTGGAATCCAAAATTCTATGAAGGATTGTTAGCTCTGGGTCAACACGAATTTGAAATGGCGAAATTGTATTGGTATTTTATGTTACAAAAGAAAGAAGAGCAATCATCAGCTGAGATCATCGCTGAGATCTTCTGTCTCTAATGAAAATGGCATGAAGACCAAATATCTGTTGCCGCCTATGGTAATCTTTGAATCTTTATTGGCTAATTGAGTTTGCAGAGCTGTTCCGGGCCCACGTTGGCCTGATGCTTGTATTGATCTTAGCAAGCTGGGAGTGGATTCATGTTCTAATGCCTTTGAGGAAACGGTGACTAGTGAGGAGGCCCAAAGACTTTTTGACAAGGTCGAGCCTCAGTTTCAGGAGGTGGTTGTTCTTGCTTTATTCAACTTGGGAAATGTTCATATGTATGCAGCAGAAAAAAGAATGCTTATAGATGGACAACTTGAAGATCCGGTAAAAGAGAACTATACTAGGGCCAAGGAGAAATATGAACAGGTCCGATTGTGGAATCCAAAATTCTATGAAGGATTGTTAGCTCTGGGTCAACAAGAATTTGAAATGGCTTTACAAGGATTGTATTGATCATTTATGTTTCATTGTAATTTAGTGCTTGTCACTTGATGGCTCCAAAGCCGATTCAGATTCGATATGATATTGTGATGGAAGAATGTAATTTTGCACTTCAGTTGCAGTCAAATTATTCGCGAGCCCATCTTCTGAAAGACTAGGAGTCTAACACAAATTTTGTATTTATTTCAGTAATACAAAAATATTACTCCATTTCAAGTCGAAATAAAAAGACCACCAAAATGTTTGAAAGTTTAATAACGTTCCTAATATGTTGAATTAGAAAAGAATCTATTTTAATAATGATCTGTAGACTAGGAGTCTAACACTAGCAGATTAGGGAAATATAATTAAATGATTTTTAAAAATTCTAATTGGCTAATTATTACTTATTAGAATTATTTTAATTATTATATTGGGAAAAACGCATATTTTCTATAAACTAACAGATCGGGCCAATTTGGCCCGCATGGCCCGCATGGGTCGGGCCAATTTGGCCCAATTTTTTTTGGGCCTAAAAAATCCTAGTCCAGCCTAGCCAAAACTACGGACGGACCGGGCAGGCCCATTGAGCCGATGCCTCTTTCGGTCCATTTTGATAGCTCTAGTTGTGCTACATCCCTTATGTGAGCACTACTCACATTTAACCTCGTTAGCATTATCTTTTTTGTTTTATGTATTTATTTTTGTTTTAATACTTCATAAATTGTCATTCCCTCCGTCCCAACTATCTTAAAATCTTTTTTTAGCACGGAAATTAAGAAAATTGTGTTTTGTGTGTAAAATGTACAATTTCCAATCCATATTCACTTGATCTAGAAAATAATATTATTATATTCATATATGACTAATTAGGGCTGGAAAAATATACCGAAAATTCGGTATACCGGCCATACCGTACCGTAAAATACCATAAAATATCGAATTAAAGGTATACCGGTTTTTTGGCAAGGTATGATACCGTACCGAAGATTTACGGTAAGGTAAAGGTATGAATTTTTCAGATACCGGGGTATACCGGTGTATACCGATACCGCGGTATATACCGAAAAAATCAATAAATACCGTATTAAAGGTATATACCGAAACACGGTATGATACCGTATTACTGGTATACCGAATATTACGGTATATACTGGTGATGCGGTATCATACCTTATTCTGATATACCTTAATATTCGGTATATACCGGTAATAAGGTACAATACCTTATTCTGATATACCGCAGTTGTCCGTATATATTGGTATACCGAAATTCGCGGTATATATCGTATCAAAATCTATAGTTTTAAAATATATAATATATATTTTTATGTTTATATTTTTAAAAATATTTATAAATTTTATAAAATGATGTATATAATCTATATTATGTGAATATATATACAATTATACATGAATTTATAAATATCATCAAATGATACAAAAACAAATAAAATATAGTAAATAGTAGTATAAGTCATACAATAAAATAAAATTGTTTATTTTGATATTATAGTATGGTTATAATATATAACTAAAATTATTATTTTTATATAACTTACATACTATATTTGATGATATTTATATTCTCATAATTGTATGCATTCATGTAATATATAGTAAATTATATAGATGTTATAAGTTACATATAATTTATAATTTAATATAATTGAATTATTTATATTGATATTGTAACACAATTATAATATAATACTAGTACATCCTCCCCGTGTGATGCACGGCCCACAAATAATAATAGATTTATGTTGAATATGATACCCATAAATAAATCTATAATAATAAATTAAAAATCCAACTTTCAATTTCACATCAATTAAAAATTGAGTGGCAATTTTGTGATTATAATAAAATTGAAGGTTTATTTGTAACTATATTTTTTCTTGTTTTATTCTTTATTTTCTTATTTTTATGTTTATTTCTTTTTCTAAAATTGTGAAATTTGACTAATTATAAAATATTTGATATGCATATCAAATTAAAGATTGTGATAAGAACTTTAACTTGATATGCATTATGTAAATTCTAAAAAAAAAAAAACGATATGCATTATGTAAATATTAGATTTAAAATATAAAAGTTATATTTAAATTATATGAATATCTAAATTATTACTAATTATAATTAATACCACACATTATAATTACAGAATATTAGGCATTTTATAAAAAATAAATAAATATTTTCATACACAAATACATATAAAAATAATAATTATAAACCATATTTAAATTTTTATAATTTTAATAAACCATATTTAAATTTTTATAATTTTAATCAATATCCCACACTTAATTTAATTAATAGTTTTAGATCTTTAATTAAATTAAACAAAATTAATTTTGGTAATTTAAAGATTCGATTTAACTATTGGGCTCAAAGAATCAACTAATGAAGTATTAAAAGCCTATCTTCAAATACTCCAAAATTAATTAAAAAAAATACAAATGAAAATAAAATGAAAAAATAAAATAAAATAAAATAAGGTAACCCTACTCCATCCATTCCATCATTTTCGATGCAGCGCCGCTGCGTCCTGAGTCCTCTTCTTCTTCCTTGCGCTTGTTTCTTTCTTCTTTCTACAACATCGTCCTTTTCTTTTTCTTCATCTTCTTTTTGCAGCGTAATCTTCTTCTTCTTTCTTTTTCTTTCTTCTTTTGCAAAATAATTTCATCATTTTGTTCTTAATTTTCATAAACAATAGTGGTGAAACTGCAATTTTCCGAATTATGTAAAGTTGAATGTGTCGATAGTCCCAAATCGTTGAAGTGAATGCGTTGAAATGCAATAGCATCGGAGATGTAGCACCAGTTCTGCTTCTTCTCTTTTTCTTTCACCGGAGTTATTCAAGTTCTTTTCTCTCAGTAAGAGAAAAAGAAGATGATTACAGAAAAGTTTTTTATGTAAGGCAAATTCGTTCAATTGCTTAAGCATATTCAAGTTATTTACTATTCAAAATTTTGATCTTTTCTTTAATTAAGAAGAAAAAGAAAAAAGCACATTCAAGATCTTGAATTAAGAAATTTCTTGTGTAAAACAAATTTGTTCAATTTCTTAAGAAATTATCGTCAATCATTTCCCTTTTTATGATAAAAAATTTCAATTAATTTTGTTTTTGTGGTTGTTGGATTATTACTGAAATTCTTGTTTCTGTTATCCTTGTTTTCTGAAATCTGCTTGAAATTTTGATAAAAAAAAAAAATGAATTGTTGCTGAAATCTTGGAAGAAAAATACTGATTCATGAAAAATCTACCCACGTTCGTTCAAATAATCCTAAAATTTTGGGAAGGAAACTGTCAAAAAAATTACCGGGAATTTCTAACCGTTAGAACTGCTGCTTTATATATAATATAGATTTGAATTTGCTTTTGTTGAAGTTTAATTGATGAGACTTGAGATGTAGACAATATTAATTTTGTTATTTTGTATAGTATATGAATAATTTTCTTAAACAAATTACATCTAACTTACAACATTAATACAACTTATTATATAATATATGAATATGTAAGTACGAGATTATAGATATAATCAAATAATATAAGTATCTTAGAATTATATGATAGTGTTGTTTATATATATAATAACATAGTTTTATTATCATAATCATGTGACGTGAGTTACATAGTTATATTGTATAGTATATATAATTATGATTATTTTTCTAAACTAAATTATACCCAACTTATAACATAAATATAATTTATTATATAATTTATGAATATATAAGTATGAGACTATAAATATGATAAAATTATATACTTCTATGAGTTATACAATTTGATATAACTATTACTATGTCATTAATATATTTGTTAAATATTATTCATTATCTAAACATGTTTTAAATAAATTAGTTATCAATTTTTTACCATATTGAATTTTTTCAATTTCGGTAATACCGATTATTTTGGTATACCGTTAAAGTGCGGTATACCGTGAAAATACGATATACCTAAATTCGGTAAGGTATACCGAAATAAAGGTACGGTAAAGGTTTTGTATATTCTCCATACCGTACTTAAGGTATACCGTAGTAAAGGTAAGGTAAATGTATGAATTTTCTCCATACCGGAAGTAAAGGTAAGATATAAGGTATGGTCGATTTAATAAAGTATACCGTACCGTCCCACCCCTATGACTAATATATTAGCATTACTCTAAAATACATTGATGCTATTATATTATCTCCTCTATATAAATATAAATACTCATATCATGTACATCAATAAAACTCCTAAACTGAAGTATAATACAGCTAGAAATATAGTGTTAAGCTGACAAAATGCAGAACGCCCAATTCAAAAAATTATGCAACTCAAATAATCTTCCCCACCTATTTTACTTAGGTGGGAGTCATAAAACCCAGCACTAAGAATAATATAACCAGAAATGCATAACTCAGAAACTAGTTCTACACCATAAATAAAGTAAGGTGGACAAATTAAATATCAAAGTTATCGAAACTGATACTCAGACAAAGCAACATGGAGAAATTGCAGTCGTTCCACCATTATCATAGTCAGTTGAAGATTTTCCAAACCCGAGGCGCCGCATGATTGATCTACGACTGCTTTGAGAGAGCGCCGGCAGCAAATAAAAGGTTTCTTCTGGAGAACTGTTAAAACAAGCAGTCACCAAAGCAATCAAGACTTGATTCGGTTAGATAAAGCGAAGGATTAAAGGTCCAGTGATGGAAATTACCTGCAGAGCGTAGACGGGAGTAGATTTGGTGGGCAAAGTTTTCAGTGATCTCAGTCTGCTCGTGCTCCCATTTTTGCCGCTGAGGATTCAGAGCCGATTATATATGAAACAATAATGATGAAAAAAAAAATGTCGTGTAGTTAAACTTACTTCTCATCTGATTTTGGCACTCTTGAGCTTGTAGCTACATCCCATAATTTCACAGTGCAATCAGCAGAACCGGAAGCTAGCAGCGAGCCTTCACAGCTGAAAGGAAGGTAGTGAACGGTTAAAAGACTGAGAAGCCGTCTTCTACTTGATACAAGACCTTAAAATTGAGTAGGAGATGCAGGAAAGAGCACTCTACCTGAAAGCCAGTGACCAAATGCAAGAGCCATGGCCGACGAATGGGGCAACGCAGCGACCAGATGCGAGATCCCACATCATTATCGTACCATCTTCATCGCCAGATGCCATATAGCGACCATCAGGTGACATCGCCAAACTTAAGATCATACTTCTGTGACCAATGAATATTCTAACACACTCGCCACTCTGGACATCCCATAGGCGCACTGTTTTGTCACTAGATCCGGTAGCAAGATAGTTGCAATTTGCATGCCATTGCACGCACTGAAAGATGGAAATGAAAGAAGGTAATATAACTTCTTCAATTTACTGAAGATCGTACTAGTAGAACAAGCATGCTAGCCACCAAATGAAATACTTACATCCACATCAGATAAATGACCTGCCATAATCCTGAGAGGCTGTATTCTGTCCATCGACCAGATCCTTGCCGTGCGATCATGTGAAGCACTAGCAAAATAGTGGCCAAGTGGACTAAACTGCATGAGATTACGAGATATACATTAGTCTACGCATGCATAGAACAAAATTCATATAGAAGATGGATATCTTCTTTTCTGTTTGTCCAATAAAGTGTACGGGAAAGGACTAGCAATTTACTGCAAGGCTAAATGAATATGAGAGTAGCAGGAATCGTAACAATTGAAGCATTACGCTTTTACTCCTACCTGTACATCCCATACAGGGTAATTGTGACCCTTGTAGCAGACAAGATTTGCACTCAATTTTGAACTCCACAGTCGGACTGCAATTAGATGCCATTTCTTGCTTATTTGATTCTGGGAAACGAGTAGAGAAACAAAAGAAAGTATAATTGCAAACTATAACCTACTTGTCGAATCTGATGAAGAAGACAGAATGAAATCCCCAAATGGACTAAAAGTGGCAGAATGTACAGGTCCAGCATGACCTCGAAATAATGTGTAACTTCTTCCCCCAGAACTTGAGCTAGGCTCATTGGCAGCCAGCTCATTTTCACCCTGCGAAGGAGCTGACGATCTAGAGTCAACATCAACATACATCGATAAACATATATACATCATATTTTGACCACGAAAGATAGATGTTACCAATATAATAAACCATAGGGTAAAAAAGGCATGAAAATATTATCACCTACATTACTAGCGAGATAATATAAAAAAAATCTTCACCAAAAGTTTCCCTAGAATCAGAATGACAAGACTGTATAGATCAAACTTACGTATGTTTAGATGAATGGCAAAAATCACATAAAAAATTGAAAGGGGGATAAGATCGACATGAAGCAACTAAAAGACTGAAATCTGACAGGGGCTAAGACCCGCTAATCACCATACTGCATCTTGTTTTTATGAATAGAAGTCCTCCTAACTGAAACAACTTTCTGCTAATGATAAATTCATCACTCAGAAATTCAAAGTAGAACTGATAGAGTAAAGGTGGAGAAGGAACGAGAACTGAACGGTAATATTATAAATGATAGAAATTAAAAGAAAACTCCTCACCGAGGCCTACAGCAATAGCTGTCCTAAACAATACTATGATTCCACATAAACGACTCTAACTATGATAAGCCTATTAAATAGGTAAAAAGGAAACCCTAACCCTAAAAGCCCATGCACACGTTATAGGCCTTTAGCCCAAACTATTTGACAAGAAGAACTAAGAATAAATAACTGACTCAATTAAAAAGAAAAAGAAAAAGAAAAGAAAACAGATGCCACGGTCTATCAATAGCCTCCCCGGACAAAACAGCCTTGTCCTCAAGGCTGAAGTATGGACCGGAAATAGGATGCCTCAACAGGCGCATGCTGGTGTAGTGCATCGAACTCGGGCTCCCCCAATTCATCACACACAAGGACGTTCAACGTCTTAGGCGGGCAGCGGTGAAGGGGTCCGAAAGTCAGACCGCAACGGAAGCAGGTACCAGCGGCAAGATGTTTTTGAATCTCTGATTGCGGCAGTTGGCGAAAGTTTTTGGCCTTGCTTAAAGGTAGTGAGGCGGCAGAAACCGTGGAGTCGGAAGAGTAGGTAGCTGTGGCTGTTGGTTGGCCGGCTGTGAGAGGGGTAACACGGTGGGAAAACACGGTAGGGGTACTAGGACGGGCAGCACGGCGCGCTGCGCTGACCGCAGAGGTGTAGTCAGTGAGAGCGTTGTCCTGTATCTGCTCTCGCACCGAACGCTGGAGACCACCGAGGAAATATCCTAAGCACTGGTCATCTGAAAGGGGAGGCAGCTGGGCCACGCGGCTTTCGAAAGCAGCGATGTAATCCTCCAGAGATCCTGTTTGATGTAATAGAAACAAGGCCTCGTAGGTGTTGAGCGTGGAGGCATCGCCGAAACGCGCCAATAAGGCTTGGGTGAATTGTGGCCATGCCGGGTTGGGGTTACGACGCAGGAGTAGTTGTAACCAGGAAATAGCTGCGCCAGACATGCCGATAATAGCAAGCTGCAGCTTCATGGCCGGGGGAATGCAATGGACGAGAAAATATTGGTTGGCTCGAGCAATCCAGCCCACGGGATCAGATCCATCGAACCCGGGTAAGTCAGATTTTTGAATCGGAATAGTGGTGGGGTTGGTGTTGTCGGGAACGAACGGCTGTTTCCCAGTGGAAGAGTCGCCGGGATCATCTGGAACGAAGGGTTGTTTTCCAGTGGAAGACACGGCGGCCAAGATGGCTGCAAGTTGAGTTTCCATGGCAGAACGGTTAGCGTCGACTGCTTTGGTAAGGGAGGTCAGCGATGTCTGCAACTCTAACACCACCTTCTCTAAATAATCCAGTCGAGACTCGGTGCTGCGCGTCGTAGCAACCATGGCAGGTCGGACCAATTGATAGAGTAAAGGTGGAGAAGGAACGAGAACTGAACGGTAATATTATAAATGATAGAAATTAAAAGAAAACTCCTCACCGAGGCCTACAGCAATAGCTGTCCTAAACAATACTATGATTCCACATAAACGACTCTAACTATGATAAGCCTATTAAATAGGTAAAAAGGAAACCCTAACCCTAAAAGCCCATGCACACGTTATAGGCCTTTAGCCCAAACTATTTGACAAGAAGAACTAAGAATAAATAACTGACTCAATTAAAAAGAAAAAGAAAAAGAAAAGAAAACAGATGCCACGGTCTATCAAGAACATACAGACACATACAAATAATATTAATGGGAGGATTTAACTTTTACACCCAAAGTTTGCCTAATTTAAAACTGATAAATATCAGTTATTGTCCTGGCGTTTGTGTGCATTAACAAAAATGTCCCAGAGTAAGCATAATTGCAAAAAAGTACCCAACGTTTCAAAAAATTCGTGTTTGTGTCCCAAAAATTATTTCCAGCGTCCAGCAGATGATGTGTCTCGCCAGAGCACACATGTGGTATGAGATGGATTTATAAATTTAATTTTGATTTTTTTTATTATTTCATATGCAAAACAACGTCGTGTTTAAGGGCTTGAGTTTCTGATTTCTTTTTTAATTATAAGACTTCCACATCAGTTTTCAAGACCACATCAAACATGCCACACGTGAGCTCCGCTGAGACACGTCATCTTTCGAGCTTCGAAATAATTTTTGGGTCACAAACGTTATTTTTTAAAAATGTTGGGTGCTTTTTTGCAGTTATGCTTACGTTGGGACAATAACTCATATTTACCCTTTAAAAATATAACATACTTACGACTTTAACATATTAGTTCCCGATAAATTTATTCCATTTTCAAATCCAGACTGGGTCGACTTTTCCGGTACCGGATAGTTGCATTGGCAGTCTGACATCCACATGGAATTTGAACTAGATATAAAATAATGAAGTTCAGACTGTGAACGCGAGTATCCAATAGTAGAAAAGTCGCCCAGTCTAGATTTGAAAACAGAATACATTTAATGGGTACTAATACATCAAAATCGAAAGTGTGTTTTATTTCTGAAAATTGGGACATACTTTTGGTGTAAAGGTGTAATTGACCCTTATTTAAAAAGGTGGAGAGAGCTAACAAACCAACATACAGGTTACATTCTGCTGCC
This sequence comes from Salvia miltiorrhiza, assembly GCF_028751815.1. NCBI lineage: Eukaryota > Viridiplantae > Streptophyta > Magnoliopsida > Lamiales > Lamiaceae > Salvia > Salvia miltiorrhiza. The sequence goes on along the minus strand of NC_080392.1, from coordinate 3,514,562 downwards.
CAAGCTTTGCCATGTCCCAAACCTGTCCATTGAACTTAAATTAGCACATCAATGAGCAAAGACAACTGATTATGAAAATAGAGTACATAGAACAATACGAAACCTTCAATGATGAATCTGAAAATCCACCAGCTACCATTGACCCATCATGAGATATTGAAGCGCAATTCAAGCTGTAGAAAGTAACAGTTTCCAGTGATCACTATAATTTCGATAAGTGTAGACTGCCAGTAAATTAGATAGTTATTTCATTATGAAAAGAGCACCTGTCATGAGTGTTGAGAAAAGTATATAAGCTAATGGAAGGCAATGCCATGCTACTCAACTGCACACGGTTTCTCAAATCTTCAAGGATAGACTGTTCCACCTCTACAGGTCTAAAACGTACAGAAAATAAGTAGTTAGTCAAAATTCTCTACCCAATTAGCTAGCAGATTCACTTAAAATTGTTAATATCATTCAATCACATAAATTAATTACAGGGACAGATAGGAACTATAAATTAATCACATCAATAGAAGAAGCATTTTAGTTGATTACAAAACAGTTCGAAATAACTCCAGGCAACCAAAAACCAACAAAACCAGTCAATTACCTAGCCCCTTCCTTCTTCCTTCTAAAGGAGAAAAGAAAAGAATAGAGCAAATATAAGTACCACTGTGTCAATGCACACCTAGCCTAAACCCCTGAACCACAACATTGGAAACTGATCTATCACCCACCCCATAAAGAGATTCCTCTTTCCATGAGGGGAAAAAGGAAAAATCAAAGTTATTCTAGAATACAAAACCAAAAATGCTAGTGCATCTATACCACAACATCCTCCAGATCCTATAAACTCAAAATTGGAAGTTGATCCTCTCCCCCAAACCCTTTAACTCAACAATGGAAGCTGATCCTTTGCCTCCCAACCCTTTTACTCAACATAAAAAACTGATTAATCGCCAAATTCGTAAATCAATTCAGTTTAAGCAGGGTCTTCTAAACCAAACTCTATAAGCAACATGATTATATTTACCAAATTCGCCAACAAGAAACTTCAGTTATTATGATAATATCTATAGAACCCTGTTTAAGTTGAACTTGCAACATGATTTTAGTATCCCATGCCTGTCACTGGAGCATCACATAAGCTCAGAATCTAATTGAGACAGGACAGGCCAGTACTTGCATCAACGAGTAACATGACATATATTCATAGACACAATCTCATGGAACTTAAAGAACCAAGTAATCCAGATTTGTACTATTATAAACATTGTTTAAGCAACTTGGCATAAAAAGAACATATCGAGAGGTCAGGAGTACCAATTGTCTAAAATAACATGCTTCCTAGAATGATTAAGCTAATGTCTACCATGAAACGGGAAAGACATTATAGACATAAAGCACAACTCCACAAGGTTATTTAAGATATACATTACTGGCAATGCTAGCTCAGGTTTTACACGTGGTGCTCCAGACGCAGCAATACTATCTGAACGATGAGCTTTTGCCGTAGCACCAACAACCTTATCCTTTTTCAACTTCTTAGGTGTAGTGCCTTGCTTGCCACCATCAGATCTTTTCTGGAAATAAATTGTAGAAAATATTGTTCAGCTAGACGAAAAAGGAAAAGAGAAGGTTCTTCTGTCGGTAATACAGTTTGCGAGAACTAGGAATATCTCTATACAAGCAAACAACCTTATTTTCTTCCAGTTCACCTTCTCTCGCTTCTCCATCTGCCTTTTCGGAATCCATATTAGGAGCCCCTGTCTTTTCCAACCTTTCTTCCAAAGAATCTTCAAGCAACTGTAACATTTATATAGTACAAGAATGCCACAATAAGATACTCTTCCAGCAAACATATGTTTTTTTCTACAAGCAATAAATGGGAAGGATCTATACCAAAGATACTGAAAAATACAGGCGAAAAAAACAAAAACAAAAAACAAACTAAATGTCTTAATACCAACTCAAGCATTTTTAATTAAATTATCTATCAGTTGTTTGGACCTATCACCACCATGTCTTCCAAAACTCCAGCATATAGAGAAAGAAAAGTTCTCGTTCTTACACTACTAACAGAATGGAGCAAGCTTGAACTATTGATAAGCAAGATCCTGCATGAACAAGCCCGACTTCATTTAAGAAAAGCTACAACTACAAATAGGTGCTTGAGAATAAGCCACTAGTTTGATTGCATCTTGAAATTTTATACCTACATGTATTAAAATAACTAGAAAGCATTAAGTGAAAGTAATAATAATATTAGTACCAACTGATAAAATAAACAGACTCCTTGTTCCATGACCACCAACGCATTCTAGAACCAAAAAAAAAATTAGAGATTGTCTATTCTTAATGAAGTATAAGTAGTGGAGGACATAACCATTTGCTATCACCACTTGCACAATAGATCCAAAAGAATACTGTAGCAAGTTAAATCTCTCCTCCATGGTATTTCAAGTAATGCAAACATGAAGATCTATAGCATCCACTTTGTAAATAATGCAAATTTTATACTCAAATTAAGGAGACAAAGTGCAAAATGATTAAAAAAAAGTCCTATATTACTGCTGACTCACCCCCCAGTGAATTTCTTTCTGGTTTATCAAATTAGCAGCATCCTGGTCACTTCCAAAAAATGTGACATATTCAGCATCATCAGCAATGGAGTTTGGTTGTCCAGGAGAAACTGCAAATCAGACAAACAGTTAGTTTATTATTCCCCATGAAAAAGATAGGCACAAAAGGAGAAGTCAAAGCAGAAAAAACCACCAAGAAAATAATAAAGAACCAGGAAGAAGAGGGAGCTGCACCTTGAAAGTTGATGTGTTCATTGACAACTCCAAGCATTGTAATCGATTGAGATTTGTGCAAGTATTGTAGAAGTAGGTCATAGGAGTACTGAAATGAAAAATTGAAAAGCTAAGCATGTACATATAACTCATGATTAGAGCATCAGTGAGTTTCTAGTATGTAAAAATTGTAATACTAAAAAGTTATCTAAAACATGTCTAGAAACATTTGTTATATGTTGTTAATATTAAATGCTTATAAAAAGAATAAAATTCTACCTATGCAATAACAACTTAAGTATGCCTTACATATATTTCTAGAACTAAATCCTACCACACCCATAGCTGATAACAAAAGGAGAACCCTCGTATTCTATCAAAAAAAGCACAAATCAGAATATGTTACTCCACTCATATGAACTTTGCATCAAATTTTGATATGATAATTCTCTTGCTTAGCTCCCCATAGAGCATCATGGAAAAATAGAATTAATCTTAAATAGTGATCTACAGAAAGTAGATCCTCCAAAGAAATATTTGGTAATTACAGATACTACATAGGGGTTGTTTTCTTAATTAATATTGTCATTTGTCATTCTCCAGAGGCAACCATCCGCCAGCCCTTTTAGGCATAAAACTACGGAACTGCCTTATAAATAGTTTTCAATTAGACCATACTTGACGAGATAACAGTTCACAAGGTGAGAAACTTTTCTGAGTGTGGGGGGGGGGGGGGGGAGAGAGAGAGAGAGAGATTACTTGGCATATCTTGATGCCCACTTTGCTCTGTCTTAGAGAATGTGCAAATTCCATTTCCTGCATAAAAGCAAGAGGAGATTTTAGGATCGATTGCGCCTGAATGCATCAACTTACATAATTTAAGTCATCATTTTAGGAAAGTGATGGACCTCCAGATGTGAGGGAGAAAGAACACCTTCTAACTTTTGAAGGTCACGAGTATGCATGACTTCATGGTCTCCTCGAAAGCTATTAAAAAAAGATCGAGCTGGAAAGCAAGCAATGATTTCAAGAGGTTGCACTGATGATGTTCTTTAGAAATTTAAAAGTATGTAACTCACCTTCTTGAATATGACCCTTCGCAACAAGATCCATAAATGCATGGATAAATACTGGGTACAAGACTCTAACTAACTCGTGCTGCATGGCAATAGGAAGCGTTGTTACAGAGTAAAGTTAATACATCTAGGGGTTCAGAATAACCATGCTGCAACCCTTCGGTTACTAATGGCACAAATTTAAAATTGCTGCGGAACAACAGCTTTATAACAACATAAGTCCTAATAGGAAATATAAAATATAACAGCAAAATAGGGGAGTGGCAACCTGCTGGAAGAAAAAAAAAATACAAGCTTTCTGCAATAAAAGTATCAAGACACCCCATAACGATATAAGGGGAAAGGGCAGATGATACAATTTCAAAATGAAAAAATCTTCCAAACTGGAATATCTATATTTCCTGGCCTCCATGGTAGCCTCAAGATCATTCCCAACTCTTCAACCCTAATCCAAACTATTTAAAAAAAGCACCTTTACTCCTTCTAAGTTATGATACCTTCCTTCCCATATTCACTTTCTCTCTTCAATTCCATTCAAGTCAATGCTTTTTATTTGGTATTAGTGTATTCACAAAAGGAATACTAACCACAACTCCCAAAAAGATACTAAGTCATAGTCGAACAAAATAAAACTAATAAATGGGAAGGCTATTTGTTAAATACAAAAAAGACAACTTTACAACCAATAGAGTATCAAGACAAACATAGATTACTAGATTAGAGCCTCCACTAAATGTTAGTTGCACCGAGCGCAACAAAGGTACATTAGCAGCTGCATAGTAACACCGACAATGTGTACAAGGCACCCAAAGGAATTAGCTTTCACTCGGCTGACAAACAATTACTAGCGCAGAAAGCAATAAAAACCATGCAAACAGAAGCATTAATCACCTGGTACTGATCCAGAGAACTATAAGCCCATGACCGTAGCTTGCTATAACCTTCTTGGTACTGAGCAGGACCATCCACTCTGAAAATCATGATATACACAAGATCGTCAAATACTAAACACCTGTCAACGAGGATGGACACTCTTCTTCAATTTTACTTTCATGAATTCAACAGAAACACACAAGTCACAACTTGGCGATATCAATAAGAAGAAAAGGCAACGGTCTAATCAGGATAGCTAATAATTATCAATTTGCAGCTAATAAATCCAAGTGAAACTCTCGTACGACTCGAGCTGAAGACCAACTAAAAAAACACAACCAAACAAGTTATATTCACTAAATATGGCTCAAATTCTGCGGAAATTGAAGATGCAAATATGAGTGAATCCGGTTCATACTCAGCGAAAGAGAGGATTTGTTTAGCAATATCAGGATCAATCTGTGCAGTGGAGGAGGCGTTGCTGCCTTTGCCGTGTTGCTGCTTCTCTTGCTGAAGAGCGAGGCCAGCTTGCTTGAAACCCCTCTTGTCCAAGTACGCCAGAACCACTTTATCGATCTCTTCTTGGTCCATTCTCTCTCTCCCTCTCTCACAGTGTCGTGCTAACTGTAAATCTGTTATGGGTAGAGAACCCTAAAACCCCAAATTTTTCAAGTGTAAAACATGAGAGGAGGGAATCGTTTCCTCTCTCTATTTATTTATTTATTTATTTATTTAATATTATATTCGTATTTTTGATTTAGATAGTAATAAAATAATCGGCCCTCAAATAATAATAATAATAATCACTGGGTTCGGATTAAATATTTAAAATTATAATTATGTGTTTTTTTTTTAAGTTAATTATAATTATGTGTGTTAGAGTGGATATAATATAAATATTATTCTTACTCGATAATTTTACATTAGCTTATATAAATGTGGAATATTGGATCTAGTATGGTTCGAAATTTCAAATCAGATTCCGAAATTTCAGTTGGCAAAATGGTAAAGGAAAATATCAAACGGTTGAAGGTCAACCCTTGGAGTCTTTAAATTCAACTAAGTCAAAAAGCTATGTTTCGTAGGTTAAATTATTTAATTTTATTATCCTGATTAAAATTTCTCAAAATTGAAGGCAGGCCCAACCAAAGACTACTTATCTTTTTCATCTCAAAAGTAACAGTTTTTAATTTAATTAAATATATTTCATAATAATATTCAGCTCCATCACAAATTTGTGAGCTGCCATTGCTTCAGCTCCATCACAACAAAAAGAGGAAAGTGTTCCAATGAGCAAACATCAAATTTACCAGATAATAATATTATTCAGTAATATATCATCATCATGGTTACAAATTTTTGCCCCAAATCACCCCTACCAATCCATTATATTATACCGATCAAAACTTTCTAGATCAAATTGTAAAAGATCAGGGCAAAACGTGACGAAATAAACAAAGTAATGTGAGTAAATAAAATTAAAAGTAACAAGATTAATTTCCCTGATAAGAGTAATGGATTTGCTGATGCTGTTCCACCACCACCACCATCATAAGTTTGAATGGCTGTGCATTGTCGTCGTCATCGTCCCTTCAACAATCGAACATTTAGTTTGTTTTTTCTGTGTCTCCCCCATCTGTTCCAAAGGGGACGAGGTCCGGGAAGCAAAAAAGCTTATACTTGTAAACCTAAACATGAAAATCTCCGATGTTAGGAATCAGCAATATGGAGCACTTCTTTAGCAGCTTTGTCTTCTTTTTTTGTGACCTTCTTTCTCTTGCGATCAGATTGAGGTTCTTTCGCTTTTAGATCATTGGAGAACGACCTCAACGATGCAGATAGATGATCATTGCGATGAGCTGAAAGCAATACCAACAAAATCAATGAAGCCATGATCATATATATTATAAATCATTCACAAGGAGTCCATGAAAGAATGAAGATAAACCAGATGAAGAGTAGTTGTTGTGTTATATAGTTCGTAAGACCCACATTATCAGAAGAACCTTACCAGAAAGTATGACGTCTTCCATGTTCACAGACTTGCGACCAGCATGCTGTGCAAACAACTCAAGGTCTTTTGCCAACTGTTCTGTATTTAAACAGCAGATTTGCCTTAAGCAAGAATTCAAGCCCTCTTATCATATATGTGGGAAATTTCTCACAGCATAACAGCTAAAACAAGTAGTAAGAGATTTCCTTTTTGAACTGGTAGGACTATATACCCATTAACAAAATAATGACTCTTACATATAATTAGAGACCTCTTACCAAAGAAATAATATAGGGATAAACACAATTGAAACTCAAAGGCTCATTAGTCGTAGTAAGTATTTTTATTAAATAATATCCATCAAAGAGGTCTGCTGCATCTGAGGTCTTCTTTAAAAGCAATAGTAGTTGCGAGGGATTTAATCACATTCTTCAGTTTTTTGTACTTGTCCCATTTCTTCCAGTTCTCATCATCCCTCGACACATTTCCTTTACCATCCTTTCCAAATATTGTTCGGCCAATTTATGAATGATTCAGACTTTGGGGTTACTTTTTAGTTCTACTCATAAGGCTAAGAAAATGTTAAATCATATACCTTCACCTTGAGGATACATGCAATGTTTGTTCACCACACACTTAGCTTATGTACTAGATTTGACAGCAAAGTAAAAATATAACTAAGGCCCAATATGAACAGTTTGGGCTGCACTAACAAAAGAAATAAAGGAACTAAAGAGATCTGAATAATCCTGGTAGCGTGGGTTGGGTCGATCCGTATCACTCATTACTAGGATTTCTCCAATCCCACTCTTTCAATAGGATACGAATCAAGCAAAATTAGCTCAAGTGATAAAACTTATGACTTATCAAATGCCTTGGGATATGCCAAAGTTTCAATCCATCTTAGTAAAAAAATGGATTAGCCTATACTATTTTTATCTATCTAAGCTAATTCTCAAAAGTAAATGCCCCCCAAGAGCATGGGACCTATACACTGGAAAAGATATTAATGAAATGGCTTGAGCTATCAAAGCTAAAGTACCCCCAGAATCAAGAGTCTTCTCTGCACATACTGATTCACAGTATGTGGATTCAACCCTACAAGTTTTGATGTGCTAGACCCAAAACCAAGGTAGTGGATCCTCGGAAAATATTTATCCAGATACATACAATAATACACCTTGCCTAATACACTCTTACTATAAAATACCTTAGCATTGCAAACTTATAGGATTTTAAATGAATGGATATCATCCTCCAAATCACTTAAAGACAGTCCAAATGTAGAATCAGATATTTCAAATCACTCAAAAATAGTTCAAAAAGAGAATGATGGAAATCAAATTTGTTATCGATGTGAACACAGCTAAGCATTAGATATTATGGAAAGATTAGACAAATAGTTAGTGAGTTAGTTGTGCTGATGTGGCATTAGTTAGTTAGATAAGTTAAGTTGTTAAAACAACTTTTGTAAACAGATCTTGTAACTGCTCTATAAATAGAGCTTTTAGTGGAATGGAGTTGAGTTTTTCCTCATCATTTTCATGTCTCAGTTTACATTCAATAGTAAGGAATTTACTACTGTGGATCTCAAATCCTTTCATCAAAGGTTCAAAACGCACTTCAGTTAGTTTACAAGGTGACATTATCCGGGACTCAGGACTTAACTATACATGTATGTTGCCCTTCCACCTCCCGCTTATAGGCATTAGTAGTTAGGGGTCATCCTGTCAAGCTCAACAATCGTGATATTTCCAGCTCAATCCTACTTGATCTCTACATTAGGTCTGGACCAGGATTTATACGATTTGTAAATCACACACACAGAAATTCATAATTTAAATCAATTAGCAAAATTTATAATAATGCATTGATTTCAAGGTGTTAGGAACAGAAGCACACACACACACACACACATGCAGAGAGAGAGAGAATTACTAGCATATTTGAAGGCTAAATCGGAGACACACGCCATTATTGGCTGGGAAATTTCCATGCCGTTTCGCTTCGCTGCGCACAAAATTCCAAAGCAAAATAAATAAATAAATAAATAAAATTACCCTAATCAGTGCAAACATTATATACGTATGATCGGAAGGCCTAAAACCTTCAGTTTCGGCGATGGAGATGGTACAGAGGCGGAATCGATCCCTCAACTCCTCGCTGGCCGATTCTTCCTCTTCTTCTTCCCCTCGCTCCACATCGCTCGCCATTTTCCCTCTCTGTCCTCTCAGACAAATCAACCGACAGATTTTGATTTCGAAATTCTAGGGCTCTGCCGCTCGATTCTGATGAAAATTTGCGGAGAACAAATTCTGCGCGGGAAAAATAAAGAGGAGAATTCGTGGAACGAAATGAAGTCGCTGATTAGCTATGCGACTTTTCATCACAGCTTTTCCAAGAGTTGATTGACAGTCGCATTGATCAACATCTAATCGATCTCTCAAATTCGCGCTTCAAAAATCAACATCTGCAATCTCGACATTGATATTTTATAATTGCAACATAACATTTTTACAAATTCCATATATCTATTTTTTATATTTTTCTTGCAAAAGCAATTATTCTTACACAATCGAATAGGCATGAAATTAGTAGAGTAGTGTTTAATCTTATTGTGCTCGTATCATTTTTATGAAAAACGATAATTTTGTGTCGTGTTTGTATAAAAACGTTAATATTCAATATTATTTTTGTTATTATTAAATTATTTTATAGTTTAAAATTTGAATAAACTGTGTCATTAACATGTCAAAAGTAGTATCAACTTCGTGTCAATATTGTGCTGGTGTCGCGTTCATGTTTTTGTAATCGTGTTTATCAAATAAAATATTTAACAAATCATGTTTTTGTCTGATCTTATTGCATGACGTCGTTATTGTGTGCCAACTAAGTCATTGAAGATGTAATCTAAAGATTATGAAAGGATAAGATGTAAACGTCACTCGCACATTCTCAAACTTTCACCATTTTTAACAAACGTTCTGAAATTTTCATTTTCCCTTAAAAAATTCTGAACTTTTAATAGATTCTATAAAATATTCCGCTATACAACATCTGATGAAAAAATGACTTATCTCACCAAATAAAATATATTGGGAACTGTTATTGTTGAAAAATCATATTAGGAACCACCGTTGTTGAAAAAGCACTGAAATTTTGATTTTTTTATAAAGAATGTTAAAAATTCAAGATATAAAATATACTATTAATCCAAAAATAAAACGAGGCGACCAATTAGGAAAGTGACAGAATCAATATAAATCGAGAAAGTGACGTTGAAGATAGTCAATCACTAGGACAAAAGATTAAAGAGAATGTGACATAATTGCAACAAAATATAGGACTTATCACATAAAGAAATGGCCCTTTTTAGGACACTCAGAAATTTCAAATGTGCAAGAAACTGAAAGAAGGCGATTTGGATAGCATCTGCATTCAATCCTGCAATAAAGATTGTTGCCCTTTTTAGGACACTAAATCACAGAATAAAGACACACTTAAAACCTTCAAAGGAACACCTCAAAACACACACACATCTCTTCATCTGTGTGTTCCGACTCCGAGCCTCTAGAGCGATGGCCCGAGGGGAACAGTCGCCCGTCGACAGCAACAAAACGCCGAGGCATCCTCGGTGGAGCCGGCAGGAGACGCTGGTGCTGATAGAAGGCAAGAGGCAGGCGGAGGAGAGGGGGCGAAACGGCAGAAGATCCACATCGGACCAGGTCGAAGCCAAGTGGGACTACGTCTCGTCTCACTGCAGGCGGAACGGGGTGAACAGAGGGCCGATTCAGTGCCGGAAGAGATGGAGCAATCTCCTCAGCGATTTCAAGAAGATACAGACGTGGGATTCTAGCGTGGAGGCCGAGGGCAAGGGCAAGGGCGAGGGCGAGGGCGAGGGCGAATCTTTTTTGGATGATGAGAAGTGATTTTAGGAGGGAGAGGAAGCTCCCCGGTTTCTTCGACAGACAAGTGTACGACGTGTTGGACGGGAAGGATTTCGCAGGAGCTGCGTATCAGCTCGCGCTGGTCACAGTGAGTGCCTATGAGGACGATGGTGATGGCTTAGACGACGAGGATGAGATGGTGGACAGCGAGGAGGCCGAGGAGGCGAGCCCCGGAAAGGAAAAGCTTCAACAAGATGACACAATTCCTTCCCCAGTGCCTATTTCAGGTAACTAAAACATCCTACAATCTATGCTGCACTAAATCACAGAAAGTCACATTACTTCCTATTGTTAACAGAGATGAAACATCAGCCATCAAATGCAAATCAAGCTACCGGAAAGAAGAATTTCTGGAGAGACGAAGATGGCGTGAAAAAGAGAAAGCGTGTAAACAATGAAGTCGACAGCATACTGATCAACGCTCTCGAGAGAAACAACGAGCTGCTGAGAGCTCAGCTCGAAGATCAGAAGTCGAATTTCCAGTTGGCCAGAGAAGAGCATAAAGAACAGCACGAAAGATTAGTCGCGGCACTCACCAAGATCACCGGTGCTCTAGAAAAAATTGCAGATAAGTTGTAAACTGCAAATGAATCTATCATTCTTGGAAGAAGACATTTTAGGCCAACTGTAGGTACACATTTGAAACGATGCACAAAGCAAGAACCAAAGTAGCCAACAATATGCATCGAGTTAGCAAAAATTTTCCACACATTACAAGATTGAGATGCAGAATCTATGTCTCTATACATGATTTGGATGCAAGAAAGAATAGGATAGGTCTCTAACCTCAAGCTATGCAGGGACGGCCTCGACAATTCTAGAGAAGTAGAACTGTGTAGTAGTTAACCCCCTCTTCCGTATCTTCCACCCAACCTTTTGCAGCGCTCTCTCGACATCAGCCTCAGCGTGGAGATATGCTCGTGTAGCCTTTGAAGGCCCGGGAAACAACTCCCCGATTCTCTTCAACAGATCATAATAGAATGTTTTGGGGGCAAAACTTAGAATCAACCGGTTCTCAGCCAAAGAGGCGAGGTGAGCAATCATGGCATCCGCCTTATTTTGTGGGTAGTGTATCAAGACGTCTAAGCACACGACCGTGTCATACTTTCCGTTCAAGCTCTCCAAGTCGCTCACTTCGAATCTTGGCAAGACCACTCCGGGAGGAAGCTTGTCTTCGCCTTTCAAAAGCTCGTTTCGGGCCTGCATCAAAGCAATTCAATTGCAGATTATCAAGGTGAGATGCAGCCAAAATATCAACTTCTCACCATGCTGTCAAGAAATATTGCATAGGCCTAGCAACAACCAACATTCTTGATTGATGAGATTATAGCAGATAGTATTTTGAATAAAATGAGACGATCTAACCTGAGCCTATGCATCATCTGATCTTAATACAAACACACAATCACAAAAACACACTCGTTTCACTGTAGTCTGTAGTATATCACTAATGGCTCCAAATCCTCGTAGAATCATCATGTGTCAACGACTACACGTGGACAAAACAACTCCTTATCGACTTAGGTATGCTCTAATACCATATTACAATTGAGCATATCCTTATCAATACATTCAAATACACAATCATAAAAACACACTCTTTTCAGTGCAGTATAGCACTAATGGATCCAAATCCTCGTAGAATCATCACGTGTCGATGACTACACATGGACAAAACAACTCTTTATTGACTTAGGCCTGCTCTAATACCATATTAGAATTGAGCATATCCGTATCGATACATACAAATACACAATCATTAAAACACACTCTTTTCACTATAGTATAGCACTAATGGCTCCAAATCCTCGTAGAATCATCACGTGTCAACTGTCAACGACTACACGTGGACAAAACAACTCCTTATCAACTCAGGCTCGCTCTAATACCATACTAGAATTGAGTATATCATATCATCCCTTTAAAGGCCTTAGAAGTGCAGAGGGTTTATCCAACATATATATCACCAGCAAAAACTTTACCAAATCGACGTGAAACAAACAAGGTTTCAACACTTACAAAATCCAGCAATATCAAGAATGCCATACATTCCAAAATGATCAACCAAAATGCAAAAACTCCCCTCCCACAAATCAGTTCATTCAATCAAAATTTGATTGAATTTTATAATACCTATAATGTCCTTACTTATTTCAGTTTATAAGAATGATAATTTAATTAGATAAGAATACTTTTGTATCTAAAATTCTTCAAAATTGTGATAAAAATCATTTGAATCATGTAGAAATATTTTCAAAAATCGAACTAGTATGAGTAAAATGAAGAATGCAGCGAGCCCCTAACCTGTTTCTCAGCCTCAGCCACCATTGCAGCGGAGATATCGCTGGCGGCGACGACCGCCCCTTCCCTGGCCAGCGGAATCGACAAGCAGCCGGTCCCGCAGCCGGCGTCGCACACGGTGAGGCCGGCCAAGGGCCCCTCATCCAGCAACATCTTCATCACGTTCTCCACAGTCATGGAGTGCCCTAACCTGATGTCTCTCTGCACCTTGTTCACGTCGTCGCCATCGCCGTAAATCCTCCGCCACCGCTGAAAACCGTCGTTGTTGAAGTACTCCCTCACCACCTCCTTGTCTCCGCCGCCCACCTCCTCCGCCTGCATTTGCCGCCGCTTCTCGGGGTCCGACAGGGAGAGCACCGCCGCCAGCGCCGCCACGGACCCGCCCCCGATTACGGCGATGGTCGTGCCGTCGAGGGCGTCCGCCACCGCCGCCACGTCGGAGATCGGCGGGACGGCGGCGGTTACCGAGAGGTGGCGGCGGCGGGGGAGGTGGGAGAGAGGATTGGGGACGGCGAAGTGGATTGGGGAGTATAAGAAGGAGGAAAACGCCATTTTTGAGCTTCTTTTTTTCTTTTTTTCTTTTTTTTTAAGAGCAGTAGTTGTTGCCGTTTGAGACGGCGGGAGTGTGGCAGTTTGGATAATGTAATCCCGACTATTCCGGCGTGTGGATAGAATGCGCCGACATGGCTTTCTGTGGGGCCCCTTCATGTCTCAACACAATTTCTCCTACCTTTATATAGTTATATTTATAGTTGCTTCAATTGTTTAAATCAAACCAATTTTGATCAATTTATATATTTTCTAAAAAAAATACATGAATTTGGCAACAAAAAAAAAATGAAAAATTATCAATTTTAAAAATAAAATACAAACATTTAAATAATATCAAGTGACGAGGTGGTATTATGGCGCATTCGTTTACAATGAATTGGGCTCAATACCTAAGTTACAAAGCCCATGGTTGATAGAGCTAAACATAAAAAGAAAAAGTACTTCAGATCGGTTCACGCATTCGAAAGAGGGACATACAAATTACTCAAAAATCAGATGCCTCTCTCTAGTCTAGGGATGGCAACGGACCGGATCTGGACCGGATCTCATCAATACCAGATCCAGATCCGTTTTCATCTATCAGATCCAAATCCGCGGATCTAAAAATTTTGGATCCAGATCCAGATCCACTAGATCCGCGGGTCCAGATCCATGGATCCTAGAAATTAAAATGTAGAGAAACCCAGAAATTAAAATGCAAAGAAATTAAAATGCAGAGAATTCTGGATCCAAATCTCGCCATTTGTGCTGTTACAGAAACCCATAGGGAGACCGGAGTGAGGCGGCGGGCGGCGGGCTGGAGAGGCCGAGAGGGAGATGGGAGTGGCTGAGGAGTGAGGCGGCGGGCTGGAGAGGGAGATCGGAGATGGGCAGCGCAGAGTCGCACGAACTGGAGAGGGAATGCTGCAGCTGCTGCTGTCCCCACCTTCACCGGTGGCGGGCGGACGACTGGAGAGGGAGGCTGGAGTGAGGCAGCGGGCGGCGGGCTGGAGAGGCCGAGAGGGAGATGGGAGTGGCTGAGGAGTGAGGCGGCGGGCTGGAGAGGGAGACCGGAGATGGGCAGCGCAGAGTGCACGAACTGGAGAGGGAATGTTGCAGCTGCTGCTGTTCCCACCTTCACCGGTGGCGGGCGGGCGACTGGAGAGGGAGACCGGAGTGAGGCGGCGGGCGGCGGGCGGGAGAGGCCGAGATGGATATGGGAGTGGCTGAGGAGAGAGGAGGCGGCGGGAGAGAAAGTAGGAACCGAGAGATGTTTGAGGGGAAAATTAGAATTGGAAACTAGGGTTTTCAAAGTTAATCTAATTTTTCTATTATTTTTAATTTTTAATATATCTAATAGTATTAATAATGAAATAAATATAAAAAATAAATAATATATTTTAAATAAAATCGGGTCCACGGGTCGAATCTGGGTCGGATCCGGATCTCAAATTTTCAGATCCAGATCCGTTTTAGAAATTGAGATCCAGATCCGGATCCAGATCCGTGGATCCAAAAAATTGAGATCCAGATCCGTAAAATCGGATCTGGACCGGGTCCAGGATCCATTGCCATCCCTACTCTAGTCAAAGAAGAGCAGAGTAGGCTACAAGAAGAGTTTATATTATAAAGGTGTGTTTATTTTTTATTCCTCTAAATAGAGGGATAATATAATAAGAGTGAAAATTTAAAATGCCCACTTCCTTATTTTTTTGTTTTTTTGTAAAAATGTCCTCTCTTATTATACAAAGCATTATATGTCATATTCTTTAAATACCCTTTGATTTGATGGATTTGCTTGGTTTTCTGTGAAAGTCTTACACATATCGGCCGGACACATGATCTGCCACCCAATGTGTCCGCCCGGTGAAATTATGTGTCCGCCCACCCACGGTCATATGCACTCTTGACTGATAGATGTCAAATCGTTGACTTTTATGACTGATAGCTGTCAAATCGGTCAAATGTGTAAGACTTTCACAAAAAATCAAGCACACCCATTAGGACATAGAATGCTTTGTATGATAACTTAGGGTATTTTTACAAACAAAACTTAAGGAAGTGGGCATTTTTGCCTATTAACACATTTACTAATATAATATAGTTGAGGAAAAAAACTTTAATTATTATGGAAAGATAAAACTTTGACTTTTCCTAATTTACCTAAGTTAGCGGTTAAGGTTAAAATAGGTAATATATTATATAAATTAATTAACACTAATAAAGTATTAATCATTAATTATAGAAAATTACTAGAATATCCTATTATGTATATACATAATATATATAAATAGCACTACTCTTTATGGAAATCAAATTTTATGCTCACCTTTTAGGTGGTCTACTTTAGGGGTGGCACGGTACGGTATACCTTATTAAATCGACCATACCTTATACCTTACCTTTACCTCCGGTATGGAGAAAATTCATACCTTTACCTTACCTTTACCTACGGTATACCTTAGTTCGGTATACCTTAAGTACGGTATGGAGAATATACAAAACCTTTACCGTACCTTTATTTCGGTATACCTTACCGAATTTCGGTATACCGTACTTTCACGGTATACTGCACTTTAACGGTATACCAAAATAATCGATATTATCAAAATCGAAAAAATTCAATTGGTATACCGTACTTTATATTCGCATACTTGTATGCATTCATGTAATATATAGTAAATTATATAAATGTTATAAGTTACATATAATTTATATGTTAGAAGTAATATTATTTATAATATAATACTAATAGTATAACTATGCTATTATATATGTAACTATTATAAATTAGATGTATAATTTATTGTAAAACAATAATTTTAGTTATATATTATAACTATACTATAATATCAAAATAAATAATTTTATTTTATTGTATAACTTATACCTATATTTTATTTGTTTTTGTATCATTTGATGATATTTATAAATTTATAAGTTATATAGTATATACTATATACTATATAGATGTTATAAGTTATATGAGATTTATAAGTTAGATGTAATCTAAGTTATAATATAATATCAATATTAATTATAGCTATGCTATTATATACATAGATGTTACACGTCAGATGTATAATTTATTGTAGAACAATAATGTTAGTTATATAATATAGAATATTAGTATTATAACTGTACAATAATCTTAGTTATATAATATAGAATATTATATTATAACTGTGTTATGATATCAATATAAATAATTCAGTTATATTAAATTATATAACTTACATACTATATTATATTTTATTCATTTTTATATCATTTGATGATATTTATGTTCGCATACTTGTATGCATTCATGTAATATATAGTAAATTATATAGATGTTATAAGTTACTTATAATTTATATGTTAGACGTAATATTATTTATAATATAATACTAATATTATAACTATGCTATTATATATGTAACTATTATAAGTTAGATGTATAATATATTGTAAAACAATAATTTTAGTTATATATTATAACAATACTATAATATCAAAATAAACAATTTTATTTTATTGTATGACTTATACTATATACTATATTTTATTTATTTTTGTATCATTTGATGATATTTATAAATTCATGTACAATTGTATATATTCACATAATATAGATTATATACATCATTTTATAAAATTTATAAATATTTTTAAAAATATAAACATAAAAATAAATATTATATATTTTAAAACTATAGATTTTGATACGATATATACCGCGATTTTCGATATACCAATATATACGGACAACTGCGGTATATCAGAATAAGGTATTGTACCTTATTACCGGTATATACCGAATATTAAGGTATACCGGAATAAGGTATGATACCGCATCACCGTTATATGCAGTAATATTCGGTATACCAGTAATACGGAATCATACCGTATTCCGGTATATACCTTTAATACGGTATTTATTGATTTTTTCGGTATATACCGCGGTATCGGTATACACCGGTATACCCTGGTATTTGGAAAATCCATACCTTTACCTTACCGTAAATCTTCGGTACGGTATCATACCTTACCAAAAAAACTGGTATACCTTAAATTCGGTATTTTGCGGTATTTTACGGTACGGTATGGCCGGTATACCGAGTTTTCGGTATATTTTTCCAGCCCTAGTCTACTTACTCGAGTGCCCATTAATCTTGTGTTGTGAGACTTTCGATGCAAAATTGAGTTGGTATAATCTCTCTTTCGAAATTATAATTTTACCCCTCAAATGGCAAATGGCACTTAGCATCTTCAATTCATTACGCTAGCAAAAGGGTCATTTTCTTAGAAAAACATGTACTCACCCTTTAAAATAATTTAAAATATATAATTTAAATATTAATTAATTGATTTCAGACGGGCTAAAAAGCTCCGAATTTTCGGAGTTTTTTAGCCCAAAAGCCCGATCAGCCTGACGAGCTCATTGGGCAGGCTTTTTAAGCTCGATTTTCTATGGGCCTCAATTTTTCCAGTCCAGCCCAGCCCTAAACCTGGGCAGATCAGGCCGGTCTATCGGGTCGGGTCAATTTTAACAGCTCTAATCTAGATGTGTCAAACGAAATGTGGGGATAGGGTATACCCGACCCGGTCCTGGTACCCGCGCGGGTTTTGGGTACCCGATACCCGCTATACACAGGAGTCGGGTTGGGATCGGGTATTGAAATTTCAAAAAATGCGGGTATCTGGTATACTCGAACACCCGCCTAAATTATTAATTTAATTTTAATTTTATATTTTTTTATTAATTTATAATAATGGAATTTGAATTAATGTCTAAAATCCTAAAACTCTTACGTGAAGTCGTGAACAGTGAAGAAGAAGATGAAATTTCTCTATGAACGTGAATTTCGATTTTTTTTTTAATTTATATTATGATTTTGAAACAAAGAATTACAGCATAAACATTTCAAAAACTATGTCTGTATGCAAGATAGAAAAATCAATAAATGAAGTTCCGGAGTGAAGCTTTCCAATCCAAAATTTCCAACTTGTAGACTATTCAAATGAACGCACAATCTAATATCTAACCAATCAGTGTAATCAAAACTAAAAAAAAAAGTCACAGTCTAAAAACTTGTGCATTATTGTGTAATAAACTAAATCCATTCATCAAAGCTCTTTTCCTAGCTTCTCCAGAATCATGATTATGATCAAATCAAATATGTATGAATAATTTGATTCTTGAAATGCAAGATTGTCTTGTTACGTATGATAATATAAAATCATGGTAATTGTTTGTGTGTTGAGAGATAAGGGGCCGAATGAAAGTATATATAAAATCGTGGTAATTGCTTGCGTTGGATTTATTGATTATCCAAAAAAGAAAGTAAAATTTGAAAAATTGGATAAACTGCGAGTATACGGGTACCCTAAAGTGGAGTCGGGGTTGGGACCGGGGAGGGTAATTTAGGAATTTGCGGGGTTGGATACCCACAAAAATTGGGTAGGGTATCCGACCTGTCCCATTTAGACACCCCTATCAATACCCAAATAAGCAGACCTATTAATGCCCAAGACTTAGGTTGTGGGTTCGAGTATTTATCGTGCGCTTTTTAAATTTTCTTTATTTACTTATATAATTTATCAAAAAAAAAATAAAATCAATATTTTGTGAATGTGTATTGACTTAGTTGTAGGTGGTTAATGCCCCATGGTTTGAGGTCTTAGGTTCGAGTCCACCGTCTAACCCACCGTAGTACAACCTTTAATTTTCTTTATTTGGTTGTGTAATTTATTAAAAAAAGCTAAAAGTTAATTTTAAATTAATTCTAAAATTGAATAATAATTTTATGATGATTATTAAATTAATTTATTTGTAATTACTTTTATCTTTTTAAATTGTGAAATTCGGTTGACTATAAAATATTTAATATGCATATCAAATTAAAGATCACATTAAAAGCTTTAATTTGAAATATTTTATGTAAATATTTGATCTCAAATGTGAAAAGTAAAATTTTAGAAAGTTATCTTTCATATCTCATCTTTTTTTGAATAATTTTTTTATATATTATTTTTTTCACCTTTTTATAATAATATTTTAGAGTTAATATATAAAACTATCCACTTTCGTATTGTAAAGATAAAAATTATCCACTAAGATAAAAATAATAAAAACTGTCCACTTTCTGATTGAAAAGACTGAAATACCCCTTACTTTAAAATTTAAAAAAATGGCCACTCATTTCTCTCTTTATCTCCTCTCTCTCTTCACCTACAACTCTCTCTCTCTCTCTCCCTCTTCATCTCCTTCTCGTCCTCGCCGCTGCTCCATAGTTGCCGCCCACCACCATCGCTACACTGCTGTTATGAGACGGAGGGAGCCGCGCACGGGGCAGCATTGCTCCGCCACTGCTGACTCGCTGGGGAAGAAGACGTTCTTCTGGCTCGGCACCTTTGACTCCGCCGCGCCGCCTCCCCTGGTCCGATGCTCCACCTTGCTCGGTTTAACGCGCCGCCTCCCTAGTTCGACGCTCCTTCGGAAACCTCCCTCTCTGTTCGCCTACAGCAGCGCCTCCTCTATACACGTGAATTCGAGCCCGCCTGTAGTAGCCCGCTCTTTTATTTATTTATTTATTTTTATTAAGATCAGTGATTGCAATAATTGTTATATTGCATCTTCAGTTATGGTAAATCCAGTGTTTAGTTATCAACTAATTCAGCTCAGAAATCTGAATTTGATGCCATTGCGTGATATGATCGCAATTGAATTATTGAAGCATTCAATAATTTATTATCCAGTTTAATAACTGACTTAGCGAAGTCAAGTTATTAATTTATATGCGATAGAAATATTATTTCTATTATTTACTTGGAAGTCGTGATATAATTCCGAATTTAAGAACAAGTTAAATTAGATATTTAATTCGTAGAGAGTTATAACGAAGTGTCGTTATTTAGTAGAACCCAATATTTGTTTTACAAATACTTGATTAATTAATCAAGGCAAGAGATTTTTATTAGTCACCTCAATTCTATTTACTTACAATCATCATTTTTCTTTCACACTCCCTACGCTCCTACACTATCAATAGAGTATACAAAATCAAGAAATAAAATATAGATAGTACACGCATAGCAGCCCCTTTTCTTTGACTCTGCTAAGGTCATGCTCTTTTCCCTGCAAAAGTCACAATTTAATATTTGAAGCATGCTAAGATACAACTAGGATCAGACGCACCCTATGAGTACTCCACTTTTCAAAGTCTCACATGAAATTCCACTATTAGTCAAAAAAAAATTATGGCAGCCACCAACCAATTTCATTTTTGTCAAAAGTTGCAGCAAAATTTCCACATTTGCTGTAAATAGTTTTCAAGTTTTGCGGCCTAATCTGCCTATAAATTGAGGGCTTCATAGTAGCCTGAAAATCACCAACTACGATTCCCCCTCCTTCCTTTATGCACCAAAAATCATAGAGAGTTTATTTCAGCTGCAATCTGGACCCCAAGAGGTAAGCTCAACTTAAACTTCTCTATTTTCTTCTTGAGTTCAGCCTGCAATGGTTAAGCAAAATCCACAATTATGTTTCAGTTTATTCATTCCTGAATTCATTAGCACAGCAGCCAACCAAGCACAAAAAAACACAAGTGATTGCTAATCTCATTTTACTCTAGTTCATGCTACATGATTCACACCAACAAGTATGCTTATGTTTTAGAAAGTCAGAATAAAGAATTGAGATATATATGCATAATGGACTTAGCAAAGTCACGTTTCAGTAATACAGATTTACACATGTTATGTAGAATGTCGTATGCGTTTATGATTCCCACTGGACTCTAGAAATTAAATGCTAACACAGTAGCAACCCCACAACGCCATTAATCCCGTGCACATATAGTATATAGAACCAAGACTTCACGTAAATTTGAGAAGTGAACTTGAGTAGAAGGAAAAGGAAGTGGGACTATATCGATGTACCTGTTCAGTCGAGCCGAGGGAATGACGGCGGCGATCCCTTGCTGCCTCGCTGGAATCTGACTATAACAACAACGGCGCGATGAGGCATCGAGCCCGTCTACACCGAAGAGGACAGCAGCGGTGGTAGTCCATGATGAAAGAATTAGGGTTCGATTGGGGGTATAATCTGGAGTTGAAATTTCAGAGAAGAAACACGGAAGATGAGAGTTTTGGGCAAGGTCTGATGCCGACGCCAACCTCACCGGACTCGGCCATGGCAGAGCCTGTTGAGGAGGATGCACGGCTGAGGTCATGCAATTTGAGAGGAGAGAGCACGATCAGAGATAGAGAGGAAATGATGGAAAAAGAGAGGAAGTCAGAGACGAAGGGAGCAGCGCCAGTGGCCGGTTGCGGCCTCGCCGGTACTCCAACGACTTGATGCCGGTTTCGCCGGAAAGGGAACCGCGGCGGCGGATCTGCCGCAAAGGGGAGACTCGGCGACGGCTGACTCGTCGACTTCAGGCGGAGCGGCAACAGCTTCAGAAGGGAGGCGGCTGAGCGGGGCGGCGCGGCCGAAGGCCAAGCGCCGCTGGTCGCGGCCCAGAGCAGAGCAGCAGCGGCCGGAGGAGATCGAGCGAGATAGAGAGAGATGTGAGCAGCGATTCCTTTCTTGATTGAGAGACAGAGAGTCGAGCGCTGTTGTGAGAAGGAGGGAGATGCAGCGTTCATTTTTTTTTTAGAATTAAGAGAGAGAAGAAATGTTTGGCTTTAATAAAGATAGAGGGAGAGAAGGAATGTTTTACTTTAATATAGAGGGAGAGAGAGAACCGATGATAGTGTGAGGATTAAGAGAGAGAGTTAGTTCTGCTTTAAAAAAAAAAGGTGAGTGTTGATAATTAAGAAAGAGAATGAGTGTTATACTTTAATAAAGATAAAAGAGAGAGAAAGAGTGTTCTCCTTTAATGAAAAAAATAGAGAGAGAGAAGAGAATTGTCGGTAGAGAGAACCGAGAGTGAAGACTTAAAAGAGGAGTGGGCCTTCCTCAGTTGGGCCGGGTTTGGGCCGATTCTTTTGGGCTTGTTTTTATTCTTCTTGGGCCTGGTTCAGTTTATTTGTTGGGCCGGATATTAATTCATTTGGGCCTTGCTTATTTTATTTCCATTGGGCTAATATATATTTATTATTTGGACTCCTATTATTTATTAATAATGGGTCTCGAATTTATATTATTTGGGCTCCTACAATTTAATTGATTAAGTCCAATGAAATTTATTTAGTTAAGCCCAATGAGACTTATTAATTTAGGCCCCACTATTAATCCTAATTATATTTAATTAGTGATTTTTTTATAAGTAAGTTAGACTAATTCAAGATGAGTAGATTATTAAGATTAACTATCTGATTTCATAAAACGAGCTTTAATCCTATAGTTGGATTATTATTAGAAATTTCTCGGTTTATTATCTCAGAATAATAATTAACGGAATAAGAGTCATGCATAGTTATTTTATGCATTCGCATTTATTTGAGAATTTCCCTCGAATTAAAATCTTGTTTATTTTCTCGTATTAAAGGTCAAGCACAAGAGTTTAAGGCTTAGTCGTGAGTCTCGACTACCAGGTGGGCATTTATTATGCGTAAAATAAAAATGCTATTGAAGAACTATGCAACTCTCATGCTTTAAAATGCAAAATTTGATTTTTAAATGAGTTATGCTTTATTATGCTTAAATGAGTTAAAACTTTATTTCTCTTTATTATCTACACTTGTCACGCTTTAATAATTTACGCTATGCTATTTACGCTTAAATTATGACTTAAATTTTTATAATTTATTATTTATGCTTTGTTACGCTTTTAAGTGATTTACGCTTAAGTGAGTTACGCTTTGTTACGCGCCTATGTGGTTCATGCTTTGTTACGCTTTAATGCTTTATGCTTATTATTTAACGTCTATGTAAGTTACGCTTTAATGCTTTATGCTTATTATCAAATGCTTATGTGATGATGTTAACGAATTCGATTCCTGAGCAAATAGCTATCTTGCCAAGGAAATATATATATATATATTGCAACGCGACCGTGAGTCAATGAGAGGGTTGACCGGTCAAACGTCCGTTGAGGGAGGCCTCCCTCAACGGTACGATGCTAGCGTCTGTTGGGGGAGGCCTCCCTCAACAGTACGATGCTGTGTCCGCTGAGGGAGGCCTCCCTCACGGCGCGATGCCTGTGCTCGTTGAGGAAGGCCTTCCTCACGACACGATGCTTCTTAAATAGGACTTTCGGTGATGAAGAATGCACTCACGCTATTTATAGATTTGGAAATGTTTAGAAAGCAAAAGATTTGAAAGAAGACTCACGTCTCTTATATGATGTTGTGGTTTGTTAATAAAATGTTAAGTTTATATTTTAGTTTTGGCAACTACCACTAAGTACTATTGTACTTAGCCCTGCATATGTTTATGAATGTGCAGGTTGAGCTGTGATGGATGATGAAGTGTTGCTGAGTGGAGCTTTTGTCAATTTGAAATTAGGCTCAGAAAAGATATATGTCTGCATACATGTATCTCAGTTATGTCTTCCGCTGCAAACACTGATTATGTTTTAGTCAAGTCTATAACTATGTGAATTACTCTTCAAAGAAATATCTAATGCTTACTCGGGTTCATCGAGTATCTTTTTTTAATTATATGCGTCAATCCTTCAATGTCTTAAATTTTATTTCAAGAATTAATGCTAGATATCAATGTCTATAATCAAGTTATGAATGAGTCAAATGTGCCCTTTTTAACCCCGCTTCTTAAATCCCTCCCCTAGTCACGATTTCCCGGATTAGCTATCCTTAGTTAAGGCCGGTCGTGACAGAATGGTAT
Organism: Salvia miltiorrhiza; assembly: GCF_028751815.1. Lineage (NCBI taxonomy): Eukaryota > Viridiplantae > Streptophyta > Magnoliopsida > Lamiales > Lamiaceae > Salvia > Salvia miltiorrhiza. The sequence goes on along the minus strand of NC_080392.1, from coordinate 3,490,287 downwards.
CAGAGCGTTCTTTTGCTCTGAGTCTAAGAATTTATTTTAGTCAAGCCTAGACTGGATCACTAGAGTGTCTAGAGTTCAATCGACAAAGCTCAACACTTCATCGCATCACACTCAACGAAGCAGAATGGTAAGCTCTTCCAAGTTTTGAGTTGATGTTTGAAATCTTTTATAGCATTTGGCATGATCGAAAAGTGGGAATTGACACGACATCAAAGTGTGTATCAGTCAATACTTAAGTTATATTGTTATTAAGTGAAATGACCGACGCAAGCACGATTAAGTATGACTATGGTATGAATTCCCATGAACATAGAGCTATTAAGTTAGGAGATCACCTCTACGACAGAACATAGAAGAAAACGTAGAAGAAATTCAACTATATCTTTTGGTGACTGAAGTGATGACAGTAAGACAAGTGATATGTATAGAATTTTTATAAGCTCGTGATTTATATCCACTATAAATCTCCATGACTTATGCCTAAGTATCAAATTGAGATGCTATGATATTATATGCTTAATTTTTTTATGACTCATGGATTTGGGATGCTAAGGACCCTTAAAGTTTACTACATCAATGTTGTCATTAGAGTCATGACTTGTTTACAAGTTATAACAAGTTAACCTTTACAAGAGTTCTTTTGAGGTTTGTATTATATGTTTGAGTGTATTAATTGACAAATCTTTGCTATCAGAATGCCACCTAAGAGAGGTCGCCCTGTGAGAAATAATAACAATCGCAGAAACCATAATGCCATACCAGAAGAACCCCAAAATGATCAAGAACATAACCCACACCCTCCGTCCCCAACTAGGAGAGTCGAGGAACTCTTTTTAAAACAAAACCCACCTACGTTTGGTGGGACGAGCGAGCCGGCTGAAGCCGAAATTTGGGTGCGTGCAATGGAGCGCATCTTCAGCTTCCTACGTTGTACTGATGAGGAGCGCCTCTCTTGCGTCTCATTCCAGCTGACAGGATCAGCTGATTTTTGGTGGGAGGCACGTCGAAAAACTATGACCCCTGAACAATGGGCAATTTATACGTGGGAAGATTTTAAGGCGGGATTATATGACAAATATATTCCGAAAAGCTATAGGAAGAAGAAAGAGGCTGAATTCTACGATTTGAAGCAAGGAAAGAAATCTGTGGTTGAATACGATAGGGAATTTTGCAACCTGGCTAGATTTGCTCCACAACAAGTGGACACAGATGAGAAGATGGCAGAAAAATTTTGTGCCGGTCTGAGGCATGAAATTAGGATGACTCTAGCAAGCCACGGAGGACTCTCATACACGGAGTCTTTGAACAGGGCACTTGACATTGAAGCTGCAATGCCATCGGATAAGTCAGCTCCACCACTGACCTCGACGCCAAATAACCCACCAGCACCCTCACATACTCTCAAAGGGAAGCGCAAATGGGGCAACACTGAAGACAATATCAGTCAAGCCAACAAGAGAGTATGGCAAGAAAATGAACAGGCCGAACAGTTTAATCAACAAAGGCATGAGACACAGACTAACTCCGACCCAACTAGGGGTAACCGAGGTCAGCAAGGAATTTCACCTTGCCCCAATTGCGGTAAGATGCATAGGGGTATCTGTCGGGCTGGAACTAACGGGTGTTACAATTGTGGCCAAAAAGGTCACTACTCCACACAGTGTCCCAACAGACAACAAGGTTCAACAACTAAGCCCACCCACACCCATCCCTTACAAGCAATACGCGGACACCTTCAAATTCAGCCTCAAGAACAACAGTCACCACAACAGGGGGCAACTTATGCTTTTAACCAGGGACACTTGGAAGGTATGATAAGTTTATAAGAATACTTATCACTATCATGTTTAGATGCTTTACATATCCTTGCTACCACACCATGCATGGTAATAATCAGCTTCGAGTGAGCTAAGTGCAATCTAGTGATAATCACACAACTTAGGATTACCATTGATATCCGCTTTAATCTAGTGATTGGAAACATCATATTTTATACAAAGATACTAAAAAAAAAAAAAAAAAAAAATCGATCAAGAAGTGTAGAAGATAAGGGACAAATTAGTTACCTTAAACATCTCGGAGTATGCAAATTTCGGGACGAAATTTTTGTTAAGGGAGGTAGTATGTAGTAGCCCGCTCTTTTATTTATTTATTTATTTTTATTAAGATCAGTGATTGCAATAATTGTTATATTGCATCTTCAGTTATGGTAAATCCAGTGTTTAGTTATCAACTAATTCAGCTCAGAAATCTGAATTTGATGCCATTGCGTGATATGATCGCAATTGAATTATTGAAGCATTCAATAATTTATTATCCAGTTTAATAACTGACTTAGCGAAGTCAAGTTATTAATTTATATGCGATAGAAATATTATTTCTATTATTTACTTGGAAGTCGTGATATAATTCCGAATTTAAGAACAAGTTAAATTAGATATTTAATTCGTAGAGAGTTATAACGAAGTGTCGTTATTTAGTAGAACCCAATATTTGTTTTACAAATACTTGATTAATTAATCAAGGCAAGAGATTTTTATTAGTCACCTCAATTCTATTTACTTACAATCATCATTTTTCTTTCACACTCCCTACGCTCCTACACTATCAATAGAGTATACAAAATCAAGAAATAAAATATAGATAGTACACGCATAGCAGCCCCTTTTCTTTAACTCTGCTAAGGTCATACTCTTTTCCCTGCAAAAGTCACAATTTAATATTTGAAGCATGCTAAGATACAACTAGGATCAGACGCACCCTATGAGTACTCCACTTTTCAAAGTCTCACATGAAATTCCACTATTAGTCAAAAAAAAATTATGGCAGCCACCAACCAATTTCATTTTTGTCAAAAGTTGCAGCAAAATTTCCACATTTGCTGTAAATAGTTTTCAAGTTTTGCGGCCTAATCTGCCTATAAATTGAGGGCTTCATAGTAGCCTGAAAATCACCAACTACGATTTCCCCTCCTTCCTTTATGCACCAAAAATCATAGAGAGTTTATTTCAGCTGCAATCTGGACCCCAAGAGGTAAGCTCAACTTAAACTTCTCCATTTTCTTCTTGAGTTCAGCCTGCAATGGTTAAGCAAAATCCACAATTATGTTTCAGTTTATTCATTCCTGAATTCATTAGCACAGCAGCCAACCAAGCACAAAAAAACACAAGTGATTGCTAATCTCATTTTACTCTAGTTCATGCTACATGATTCACACCAACAAGTATGCTTATGTTTTAGAAAGTCAGAATAAAGAATTGAGATATATATGCATAATGGACTTAGCAAAGTCACGTTTCAGTAATACAGATTTACACATGTTATGTAGAATGTCGTATGCGTTTATGATTCCCACTGGACTCTAGAAATTAAATGCTAACACAGTAGCAACCCCACAACGCCATTAATCCCGTGCACATATAGTATATAGAACCAAGACTTCACGTAAATTTGAGAAGTGAACTTGAGTAGAAGGAAAAGGAAGTGGGACTATATCGATGTACCTGTTCAGTCGAGCCGAGGGAATGACGGCGGCGATCCCTTGCTGCCTCGCTGGAATCTGACTATAACAACAACGGCGCGATGAGGCATCGAGCCCGTCTACACCGAAGAGGACAGCAGCGGTGGTAGTCCATGATGAAAGAATTAGGGTTCGATTGGGGGTATAATCTGGAGTTGAAATTTCAGAGAAGAAACACGGAAGATGAGAGTTTTGGGCAAGGTCTGATGCCGACGCCAACCTCATCGGACTCGGCCATGGCAGAGCCTGTTGAGGAGGATGCACGGCTGAGGTCATGCAATTTGAGAGGAGAGAGCACGATCAGAGATAGAGAGGAAATGATGGAAAAAGAGAGGAAGTCAGAGACGAAGGGAGCAGCGCCAGTGGCCGGTTGCGGCCTCGCCGGAAAGGGAACCGCGGCGGCGGATCTGCCGCAAAGGGGAGACTCGGCGACGGCTGACTCGTCGACTTCAGGCGGAGCGGCAACAGCTTCAGAAGGGAGGCGGCTGAGCGGGGCGGGGCGGCCGAAGGCCAAGCGCCGCTGGTCGCGGCCCAGAGCAGAGCAGCAGCGGCCGGAGGAGATCGAGCGAGATAGAGAAAGATGTGAGCAGCGATTCCTTTCTTGATTGAGAGACAGAGAGCCGAGCGCTGTTGTGAGAAGGAGGGAGATGCAGCGTTCGTTTTTTTTTTTAGAATTAAGAGAGAGAAGAAATGTTTGGCTTTAATAAAGATAGAGGGAGAGAAGGAATGTTTTACTTTAATATAGAGGGAGAGAGAGAACCGATGATAGTGTGAGGATTAAGAGAGAGAGTTAGTTCTGCTTTAAAAAAAAAAGGTGAGTGTTGATAATTAAGAAAGAGAATGAGTGTTATACTTTAATAAAGATAAAAGAGAGAGAAAGAGTGTTCTCCTTTAATGAAAAAAATAGAGATAGAGAAGAGAATTGTCGGTAGAGAGAACCGAGAGTGAAGACTTAAAAGAGGAGTGGGCCTTCCTCAGTTGGGCCGGGTTTGGGCCGATTCTTTTGGGCTTGTTTTTATTCTTCTTGGGCCTGGTTCAGTTTATTTGTTGGGCCGGATATTAATTCATTTGGGCCTTGCTTATTTTATTTCCATTGGGCTAATATATATTTATTATTTGGACTCCTATTATTTATTAATAATGGGTCTCGAATTTATATTATTTGGGCTCCTACAATTTAATTGATTAAGTCCAATGAAATTTATTTAGTTAAGCCCAATGAGACTTATTAATTTAGGCCCCACTATTAATCCTAATTATATTTAATTAGTGATTTTTTTATAAGTAAGTTAGACTAATTCAAGATGAGTAGATTATTAAGATTAACTATCTGATTTCATAAAACGAGCTTTAATCCTATAGTTGGATTATTATTAGAAATTTCTCGGTTTATTATCTCAGAATAATAATTAACGGAATAAGAGTCATGCATAGTTATTTTATGCATTCGCATTTATTTGAGAATTTCCCTCGAATTAAAATCTTGTTTATTTTCTCGTATTAAAGGTCAAGCACAAGAGTTTAAGGCTTAGTCGTGAGTCTCGACTACCAGGTGGGCATTTATTATGCGTAAAATAAAAATGCTATTGAAGAACTATGCAACTCTCATGCTTTAAAATGCAAAATTTGATTTTTAAATGAGTTATGCTTTATTATGCTTAAATGAGTTAAAACTTTATTTCTCTTTATTATCTACACTTGTCACGCTTTAATAATTTACGCTATGCTATTTACGCTTAAATTATGACTTAAATTTTTATAATTTATTATTTATGCTTTGTTACGCTTTTAAGTGATTTACGCTTAAGTGAGTTACGCTTTGTTACGCGCCTATGTGGTTCATGCTTTGTTACGCTTTAATGCTTTATGCTTATTATTTAACGTCTATGTAAGTTACGCTTTAATGCTTTATGCTTATTATCAAATGCTTATGTGATGATGTTAACGAATTCGATTCCTGAGCAAATAGCTATCTTGCCAAGGAAATATATATATATATATTGCAACGCGACCGTGAGTCAATGAGAGGGTTGACCGGTCAAACGTCCGTTGAGGGAGGCCTCCCTCAACGGTACGATGCTAGCGTCTGTTGGGGGAGGCCTCCCTCAACAGTACGATGCTGTGTCCGCTGAGGGAGGCCTCCCTCACGGCGCGATGCCTGTGCTCGTTGAGGAAGGCCTTCCTCACGACACGATGCTTCTTAAATAGGACTTTCGGTGATGAAGAATGCACTCACGCTATTTATAGATTTGGAAATGTTTAGAAAGCAAAAGATTTGAAAGAAGACTCACGTCTCTTATATGATGTTGTGGTTTGTTAATAAAATGTTAAGTTTATATTTTAGTTTTGGCAACTACCACTAAGTACTATTGTACTTAGCCCTGCATATGTTTATGAATGTGCAGGTTGAGCTGTGATGGATGATGAAGTGTTGCTGAGTGGAGCTTTTGTCAATTTGAAATTAGGCTCAGAAAAGATATATGTCTGCATACATGTATCTCAGTTATGTCTTCCGCTGCAAACACTGATTATGTTTTAGTCAAGTCTATAACTATGTGAATTACTCTTCAAAGAAATATCTAATGCTTACTCGGGTTCATCGAGTATCTTTTTTTAATTATATGCGTCAATCCTTCAATGTCTTAAATTTTATTTCAAGAATTAATGCTAGATATCAATGTCTATAATCAAGTTATGAATGAGTCAAATGTGCCCTTTTTAACCCCGCTTCTTAAATCCCTCCCCTAGTCACGATTTCCCGGATTAGCTATCCTTAGTTAAGGCCGGTCGTGACAGAATGGTATCAGAGCGTTCTTTTGCTCTGAGTCTAAGAATTTATTTTAGTCAAGCCTAGACTGGATCACTAGAGTGTCTAGAGTTCAATCGACAAAGCTCAACACTTCATCGCATCACACTCAACGAAGCAGAATGGTAAGCTCTTCCAAGTTTTGAGTTGATGTTTGAAATCTTTTATAGCATTTGGCATGATCGAAAAGTGGGAATTGACACGACATCAAAGTGTGTATCAGTCAATACTTAAGTTATATTGTTATTAAGTGAAATGACCGACGCAAGCACGATTAAGTATGACTATGGTATGAATTCCCATGAACATAGAGCTATTAAGTTAGGAGATCACCTCTACGACAGAACATAGAAGAAAACGTAGAAGAAATTCAACTATATCTTTTGGTGACTGAAGTGATGACAGTAAGACAAGTGATATGTATAGAATTTTTATAAGCTCGTGATTTATATCCACTATAAATCTCCATGACTTATGCCTAAGTATCAAATTGAGATGCTATGATATTATATGCTTAATTTTTTTATGACTCATGGATTTGGGATGCTAAGGACCCTTAAAGTTTACTACATCAATGTTGTCATTAGAGTCATGACTTGTTTACAAGTTATAACAAGTTAACCTTTACAAGAGTTCTTTTGAGGTTTGTATTATATGTTTGAGTGTATTAATTGACAAATCTTTGCTATCAGAATGCCACCTAAGAGAGGTCGCCCTGTGAGAAATAATAACAATCGCAGAAACCATAATGCCATACCAGAAGAACCCCAAAATGATCAAGAACATAACCCACACCCTCCGCCCCCAACTAGGAGAGTCGAGGAACTCTTTTTAAAACAAAACCCACCTACGTTTGGTGGGACGAGCGAGCCGGCTGAAGCCGAAATTTGGGTGCGTGCAATGGAGCGCATCTTCAGCTTCCTACGTTGTACTGATGAGGAGCGCCTCTCTTGCGTCTCATTCCAGCTGACAGGATCAGCTGATTTTTGGTGGGAGGCACGTCGAAAAACTATGACCCCTGAACAATGGGCAATTTATACGTGGGAAGATTTTAAGGCGGGATTATATGACAAATATATTCCGAAAAGCTATAGGAAGAAGAAAGAGGCTGAATTCTACGATTTGAAGCAAGGAAAGAAATCTGTGGTTGAATACGATAGGGAATTTTGCAACCTGGCTAGATTTGCTCCACAACAAGTGGACACAGATGAGAAGATGGCAGAAAAATTTTGTGCCGGTCTCAGGCATGAAATTAGGATGACTCTAGCAAGCCACGGAGGACTCTCATACACGGAGTCTTTGAACAGGGCACTTGACATTGAAGCTGCAATGCCATCGGATAAGTCAGCTCCACCACTGACCTCGACGCCAAATAACCCACCAGCACCCTCACATACTCTCAAAGGGAAGCGCAAATGGGGCAACACTGAAGACAATATCAGTCAAGCCAACAAGAGAGTATGGCAAGAAAATGAACAGGCCGAACAGTTTAATCAACAAAGGCATGAGACACAGACTAACTCCGACCCAACTAGGGGTAACCGAGGTCAGCAAGGAATTTCACCTTGCCCCAATTGCGGTAAGATGCATAGGGGTATCTGTCGGGCTGGAACTAACGGGTGTTACAATTGTGGCCAAAAAGGTCACTACTCCACACAGTGTCCCAACAGACAACAAGGTTCAACAACTAAGCCCACCCACACCCATCCCTTACAAGCAATACGCGGACACCTTCAAATTCAGCCTCAAGAACAACAGTCACCACAACAGGGGGCAACTTATGCTTTTAACCAGGGACACTTGGAAGGTATGATAAGTTTATAAGAATACTTATCACTATCATGTTTAGATGCTTTACATATCCTTGCTACCACACCATGCATGGTAATAATCAGCTTCGAGTGAGCTAAGTGCAATCTAGTGATAATCACACAACTTAGGATTACCATTGATATCCGCTTTAATCTAGTGATTGGAAACATCATATTTTATACAAAGATACTAAAAAAAAAAAAAAAAAAAAAATCGATCAAGAAGTGTAGAAGATAAGGGACAAATTAGTTACCTTAAACATCTCGGAGTATGCAAATTTCGGGACGAAATTTTTGTTAAGGGAGGTAGTATGTAGTAGCCCGCTCTTTTATTTATTTATTTATTTTTATTAAGATCAGTGATTGCAATAATTGTTATATTGCATCTTCAGTTATGGTAAATCCAGTGTTTAGTTATCAACTAATTCAGCTCAGAAATCTGAATTTGATGCCATTGCGTGATATGATCGCAATTGAATTATTGAAGCATTCAATAATTTATTATCCAGTTTAATAACTGACTTAGCGAAGTCAAGTTATTAATTTATATGCGATAGAAATATTATTTCTATTATTTACTTGGAAGTCGTGATATAATTCCGAATTTAAGAACAAGTTAAATTAGATATTTAATTCGTAGAGAGTTATAACGAAGTGTCGTTATTTAGTAGAACCCAATATTTGTTTTACAAATACTTGATTAATTAATCAAGGCAAGAGATTTTTATTAGTCACCTCAATTCTATTTACTTACAATCATCATTTTTCTTTCACACTCCCTACGCTCCTACACTATCAATAGAGTATACAAAATCAAGAAATAAAATATAGATAGTACACGCATAGCAGCCCCTTTTCTTTAACTCTGCTAAGGTCATACTCTTTTCCCTGCAAAAGTCACAATTTAATATTTGAAGCATGCTAAGATACAACTAGGATCAGACGCACCCTATGAGTACTCCACTTTTCAAAGTCTCACATGAAATTCCACTATTAGTCAAAAAAAAATTATGGCAGCCACCAACCAATTTCATTTTTGTCAAAAGTTGCAGCAAAATTTCCACATTTGCTGTAAATAGTTTTCAAGTTTTGCGGCCTAATCTGCCTATAAATTGAGGGCTTCATAGTAGCCTGAAAATCACCAACTACGATTTCCCCTCCTTCCTTTATGCACCAAAAATCATAGAGAGTTTATTTCAGCTGCAATCTGGACCCCAAGAGGTAAGCTCAACTTAAACTTCTCCATTTTCTTCTTGAGTTCAGCCTGCAATGGTTAAGCAAAATCCACAATTATGTTTCAGTTTATTCATTCCTGAATTCATTAGCACAGCAGCCAACCAAGCACAAAAAAACACAAGTGATTGCTAATCTCATTTTACTCTAGTTCATGCTACATGATTCACACCAACAAGTATGCTTATGTTTTAGAAAGTCAGAATAAAGAATTGAGATATATATGCATAATGGACTTAGCAAAGTCACGTTTCAGTAATACAGATTTACACATGTTATGTAGAATGTCGTATGCGTTTATGATTCCCACTGGACTCTAGAAATTAAATGCTAACACAGTAGCAACCCCACAACGCCATTAATCCCGTGCACATATAGTATATAGAACCAAGACTTCACGTAAATTTGAGAAGTGAACTTGAGTAGAAGGAAAAGGAAGTGGGACTATATCGATGTACCTGTTCAGTCGAGCCGAGGGAATGACGGCGGCGATCCCTTGCTGCCTCGCTGGAATCTGACTATAACAACAACGGCGCGATGAGGCATCGAGCCCGTCTACACCGAAGAGGACAGCAGCGGTGGTAGTCCATGATGAAAGAATTAGGGTTCGATTGGGGGTATAATCTGGAGTTGAAATTTCAGAGAAGAAACACGGAAGATGAGAGTTTTGGGCAAGGTCTGATGCCGACGCCAACCTCATCGGACTCGGCCATGGCAGAGCCTGTTGAGGAGGATGCACGGCTGAGGTCATGCAATTTGAGAGGAGAGAGCACGATCAGAGATAGAGAGGAAATGATGGAAAAAGAGAGGAAGTCAGAGACGAAGGGAGCAGCGCCAGTGGCCGGTTGCGGCCTCGCCGGAAAGGGAACCGCGGCGGCGGATCTGCCGCAAAGGGGAGACTCGGCGACGGCTGACTCGTCGACTTCAGGCGGAGCGGCAACAGCTTCAGAAGGGAGGCGGCTGAGCGGGGCGGGGCGGCCGAAGGCCAAGCGCCGCTGGTCGCGGCCCAGAGCAGAGCAGCAGCGGCCGGAGGAGATCGAGCGAGATAGAGAAAGATGTGAGCAGCGATTCCTTTCTTGATTGAGAGACAGAGAGCCGAGCGCTGTTGTGAGAAGGAGGGAGATGCAGCGTTCGTTTTTTTTTTTAGAATTAAGAGAGAGAAGAAATGTTTGGCTTTAATAAAGATAGAGGGAGAGAAGGAATGTTTTACTTTAATATAGAGGGAGAGAGAGAACCGATGATAGTGTGAGGATTAAGAGAGAGAGTTAGTTCTGCTTTAAAAAAAAAAGGTGAGTGTTGATAATTAAGAAAGAGAATGAGTGTTATACTTTAATAAAGATAAAAGAGAGAGAAAGAGTGTTCTCCTTTAATGAAAAAAATAGAGATAGAGAAGAGAATTGTCGGTAGAGAGAACCGAGAGTGAAGACTTAAAAGAGGAGTGGGCCTTCCTCAGTTGGGCCGGGTTTGGGCCGATTCTTTTGGGCTTGTTTTTATTCTTCTTGGGCCTGGTTCAGTTTATTTGTTGGGCCGGATATTAATTCATTTGGGCCTTGCTTATTTTATTTCCATTGGGCTAATATATATTTATTATTTGGACTCCTATTATTTATTAATAATGGGTCTCGAATTTATATTATTTGGGCTCCTACAATTTAATTGATTAAGTCCAATGAAATTTATTTAGTTAAGCCCAATGAGACTTATTAATTTAGGCCCCACTATTAATCCTAATTATATTTAATTAGTGATTTTTTTATAAGTAAGTTAGACTAATTCAAGATGAGTAGATTATTAAGATTAACTATCTGATTTCATAAAACGAGCTTTAATCCTATAGTTGGATTATTATTAGAAATTTCTCGGTTTATTATCTCAGAATAATAATTAACGGAATAAGAGTCATGCATAGTTATTTTATGCATTCGCATTTATTTGAGAATTTCCCTCGAATTAAAATCTTGTTTATTTTCTCGTATTAAAGGTCAAGCACAAGAGTTTAAGGCTTAGTCGTGAGTCTCGACTACCAGGTGGGCATTTATTATGCGTAAAATAAAAATGCTATTGAAGAACTATGCAACTCTCATGCTTTAAAATGCAAAATTTGATTTTTAAATGAGTTATGCTTTATTATGCTTAAATGAGTTAAAACTTTATTTCTCTTTATTATCTACACTTGTCACGCTTTAATAATTTACGCTATGCTATTTACGCTTAAATTATGACTTAAATTTTTATAATTTATTATTTATGCTTTGTTACGCTTTTAAGTGATTTACGCTTAAGTGAGTTACGCTTTGTTACGCGCCTATGTGGTTCATGCTTTGTTACGCTTTAATGCTTTATGCTTATTATTTAACGTCTATGTAAGTTACGCTTTAATGCTTTATGCTTATTATCAAATGCTTATGTGATGATGTTAACGAATTCGATTCCTGAGCAAATAGCTATCTTGCCAAGGAAATATATATATATATATTGCAACGCGACCGTGAGTCAATGAGAGGGTTGACCGGTCAAACGTCCGTTGAGGGAGGCCTCCCTCAACGGTACGATGCTAGCGTCTGTTGGGGGAGGCCTCCCTCAACAGTACGATGCTGTGTCCGCTGAGGGAGGCCTCCCTCACGGCGCGATGCCTGTGCTCGTTGAGGAAGGCCTTCCTCACGACACGATGCTTCTTAAATAGGACTTTCGGTGATGAAGAATGCACTCACGCTATTTATAGATTTGGAAATGTTTAGAAAGCAAAAGATTTGAAAGAAGACTCACGTCTCTTATATGATGTTGTGGTTTGTTAATAAAATGTTAAGTTTATATTTTAGTTTTGGCAACTACCACTAAGTACTATTGTACTTAGCCCTGCATATGTTTATGAATGTGCAGGTTGAGCTGTGATGGATGATGAAGTGTTGCTGAGTGGAGCTTTTGTCAATTTGAAATTAGGCTCAGAAAAGATATATGTCTGCATACATGTATCTCAGTTATGTCTTCCGCTGCAAACACTGATTATGTTTTAGTCAAGTCTATAACTATGTGAATTACTCTTCAAAGAAATATCTAATGCTTACTCGGGTTCATCGAGTATCTTTTTTTAATTATATGTGTCAATCCTTCAATGTCTTAAATTTTATTTCAAGAATTAATGCTAGATATCAATGTCTATAATCAAGTTATGAATGAGTCAAATGTGCCCTTTTTAACCCCGCTTCTTAAATCCCTCCCCTAGTCACGATTTCCCGGATTAGCTATCCTTAGTTAAGGCCGGTCGTGACACCGCCCCACCCCTGAATTCCAATTCGCCGCGCCGCCTCCTCCCTATCTGCCTCGCCTCCATACGTCTTCTCTCAGTCTGCCTCTGTTCACCTGCATAATCGGAGCAGGACGTCATCTTCTACGCAGATCTAGGGTTGAGCTTGAAGTGGAGGCGCGGCTTGTGGTCGTGCCACCACCGGGGTTCAAAGGTGAGGGGGAGCGACGGTCATCTTCTACGCAGATCTAGTCATATTGCTTCTATAGTTTTGTGCATGTTCCAATTAATTGAAGCTCTTGATTTATTTGTTTATTTTCAATGTTCAAATATGGTGTTTGAAAGTCGTTTGCTATTTGTATGAATTTGATTCTCGTTGATAGATTTGGATCACAGACGGCTAGGAGTGAATTTTCTGATATGATATTGTATTCATTTTTTTATACTATATAATTAGTCATTGTAAGATTAAACAAAGAGAGATTTGGATTTCATTCGAGTTAGAATATGATGAACTTAATGTTTACGAAGAGCACCAATTATTTTTTTAATGTTCTTGAATTCACAACAGATTTAAAAATTCACAACTTAATGTTCTTGAATTCACAATCAGATATATGAATTCACAACCAGCTCGATGAATTCACAACTTAATGTTCTTGAATTCACAGCTAGCTCGATGAATTCATAACTTAATATTCTTGAATTCTCAATCAAATTTATGAATTCACAACTAAAACTCGAATTCACAACCAAAATAAATTCTTGTTGTGAATTAAATTCTGGTTGTGAATTTGACTGATTGTGAATTCACAATCAAAAAATTCTGATTGTGAATTAAATTTTGGTTGTGGATTCACAATCAAAAAATTCTGGTTGTGAAATAAATTTTGATTGTGAATTTAACTGGTTGTGAATTCATAACCAAAAAATTCTGGTTGTGAATTAAATTAAAATTGTGAATTCGACTAGTTGTGAATTCAATCTAATTTACAACCAAATTTTGGTTGTGAATTCGACTGAGGGTGAAATGCGAGATTTTTTAAAGGGGTAGTGTTCAAAGATAAAATGAAGTGGACATTTTTTTTAGTTTTTAATGTGAAGGGCATTTTGATAACAGTGGACATTTTTTAAGTTTTTTTTTTTACTCCCTCCGTCCCACGAAGCATGACACAGTTTCATTTTTGGTCTGTCCCACGAAGCATGACACGTTTCTAAAAATGGCAAAAAATTTACCCTTTATTCACATTTTCACTTTTTCACCTACCACACTTAACACACAAAATATCAATTTCTTAATTCCCGTGCCGAAAAGAAGTGTGTCATGCTTCATGGGACGGAGGGAGTATTTTAGTTGACATTTTTTATCTTTACAATATGAAAGTGGATATTTTACAAATCCACTTAATATTTTATACACTATTTAACTTAATCAAGTACGAATCAATATTGTGTGTGTGTGCTGGCAAAGCGGTAAGGGGTTAATGCCTAAGGCCAAAGGTCTTGGGTTCGAGTCCCCTATGGTACGGCCATTTAATTTCTTTATATTTAATATTATAAATTTATCAAAAAAAATGAGTAGGAGGTGGATACACAGAGGATGGACAATTGTAGGGATGTCAAAAAAGCCCGAAACCGACGGGTCGATCCGAATAGACCGATAAAAAAGGTGGGTTAGGGTTGAAAATTTTTAGTCCGAAAATTTTTTAGCCCGAATGGCCCGAACCGAAAATAGCCCGAGCCCGATAGGGTTGGCCCGATTAACCGAACACATTCTTAATAATTGATTTTTAAACTTTAATACTTTACTTTTTAATTCGATAATAACATTTTGATGCTTGTAGAATATGTTTTGATTTTTCCAACGGTTAATAACAAAAATCCATGATATAAAAGTCATAGAAAGATAGTCATTTATGTTAAATCTATATACAATTTTTATCAGAAACGAAATTAAAGTTAGATATTATGTAAACTTATGTTAAAAAAAAACTAATTTTTGTATCTAAAATAAAACGAAATGTCTTGATTTAAAAAATACGACATATTTTTATTACAAGTATATGATTATCTATAAATATATATATATATATATATATATATATATATATATATATATATATATCGTAAAACTTGCGGGCCCGAACGGGCTAGCCCGAAACCGAGTGGGTTAGGGTTAGGATCGAAAAATTTTAGTTCGAAAAATAAAAAAACCGACTATCCCGAACCGAAAATAACCCGAAACCGAATGGGCTGGCCCGAAACCGAGTGGGCTGGCCCGATTGACATCCTAGACAATTGTAATCGTTTGATTTGTTCAAATGAAATCGCTTTTGGGTTAAAGGGAAAGTCGTTTCTATCGAGGGATGCCGTGGGATTTAGTTACAAAAGAAAGTTTTGTTTAATGAAATGTTTAATCGTGGCCATTAATTTTGATTTTGACAGTTGTGACTTAAAGTGATGGATTGAGTTAGTTTTATAAGTTATAACTGACTCAAAGACTTCAAAAATTAAAAATATACATATTTTAATTAATAGTATAAAAATTATAATAAAATTAGAGAAAAATAAAATAAAATTGTTTACCTTTATAGCCTCCAACAATATATAAGTATGATAAAGATAAATTATTTACCCTTAAAAAAATGATAAATTATTTACCTTTATAGCCTCCGACTATTAAGCCCATTTTAAAACTCAAGAGCCCATACACAATTTACCCACAGAAAGCGCATGGCTTCACTCCTCGCCGCCTCCGCCGCCAGGCGCCGCTTCCCGATACTCATGTCTTTCTACGCCCGTCTTAGCTCCACCACGTGCTACTTTGAGCGCAGGTATTTTAACTTGTTCATAAAAATTTAGAATTATTTAATCTGACCTATCTGTATTGGTTTAACAATTACGTATTTGTTGAAATTGTTGATTTTGTCTCAGAGAGGGAGAGGGGGAGAAAGAACGAAGGTCGGAAGATGAGAATTTGGATAAGAAAATCTTGGATGCTTACAGAACTCTTCGAATTCGAGGTATTTATTTATTTTCAAACATTCTCAGTAATAAACAACTTCATTGTTTGTCTATTAGATGTATTTATTTATGTTTCATATGTATGAAGTAAATGAAAATCAAAATACCGGTTTTGTGTGTTCAACTTCAACCCGGATCATGTTTTTTTATCGTAGTATTAATATCTCTTTGTAAAAAAAAATAAATCTATGAACATACCCCACAAAAGATATGAAAAGATTAGATTTCACAAAACTGAAAAGTAAAGTTTATGCTTTCCATATCTACTCTACATTGATTACATGTAATGTTTGTATTCCATTTTTTGTCTATTAGATTAGATGTATTTCCCTTCATTCCTTAATATGTTATCAATTTTTCATTCCTTATTATAAATGGATTGGATAGGTTATAATGAGTCGGAGATAAAATCTGTGTCTCAACCTTTGACTGTGACTGCTGAGGCCCCAGATATATCTCCTAAGCCACAAACTGCAGACATTTTTGTGCCTTCTACTGATAGAGATGGTTGTCGATATTTTAGAGCATATTCAGTTGATGAAGAGGATGGCAGCCTGTCACCTAAATATTACGTTTATCCTCCCTCTCCGCAAAAATGGAGTTACCATGGCGCTACTTGTAATGGTGTATTCCACTTGATGAATGGTGATTGGGAGCAGATTCTGTGGAACCCAACAACAGAGGAGTGTAAGACCCTCCCCATGCCCTTTGTTCGACGAAGCTATAGTCGTGAGGCTTTTGTTCGTGATGAACTGATGGTATCTGGAATGTGGTATGACCATACACGTGAAAATTACAAATTGCTGCAACTTATTAAGAGTAACGCGCTAGTTATGGCACGGCGCACCAATTACGTATGGCATTCTATTTGGTTGTATTCGCTCGAAAGTGATTCATGGAAAGAAATGCCACCCACCCACTTAATCACTGTTTGCAATGACACTTCTGCTTGCATAAATGATGTTTTTTATTGTGCAGTATCTTTAGCGGGACACAAAGAGTGTCGAGCTGACTTAACTACAGAAACTCTTGTTAAGATAGTCAGAAAGTCTGGAGGTATTATGTCATTCAACTTCTCTACTGAAACTCGTTCTATGATAGACTTACCTTTTATCGATGGCAAAAATGTACGTTATTGGATTCTGGAGTATAAAGGGTTGCTTAGCATTGTTGTACGGTCAAAAGGAGGATTGTCTGAAACTAGAGAACATGAACTTTGGGTTATGAATGATGGATTGTGGATTAGAGAATCTGTTTTCCATGTTTCATATGATGTTGGCAAGCCGTTATGGTTTTCCAAAAATGGTCGGTTTCTATATTTTGAGTACCAGTATGGAGGAGTGGTGTTTGATCGTGCCACTGAAAAATTGAAGAAGCTTGGTATCCATATTTCAACTAAAAAATATTTTCCCGTCCGCTGAGAGCTTTGTCCAACTCAATGGAGTTTCAGTTGTTGAGGTAAATTATCTTTATCCTGTCTATGAATATGATTGTTGCTAAATCAATATTCTCTTAATCTCTTGTACTGGAAATTGTCACAGTTAGTTTAGTGAGTTGATTTTATACACTATTTAACTTGATCAAGTACAAGCAGGAGCAGAAGAAGAAGAAGAAGACGATGCACAAAGGTTATAAGAAGAAGTGACGGAGTAGGAGCTGGGGAGAGAAGAAGAAGAAGAAGATTACACAGATGGATATATGATTGGTGACTTAGTTTAATATTCAAGCTTGTTATCTTTTCTATTAAACCATTTCAATGCAACAGTAGTTATCTGGGATGCAGAGTGCAAGTATCTTTTATATAATTGGGGATTTGCTTAGGTTTAGCCACGTTGAGGTAGTAAACAGCGCTTACCCTGACTATAGGGTCCTATACGCGATAGGGGCCCCAACGTTGGGGGGTGGGATTTGGTACTTAACCCTTATTTATATGCTTTAGTTTGTGTGGGTATTTTTTAATTTTTATCTTTGAGAATGAGTGTTCTCTACCATTAACCCTTTATGGGTTCTTGGGTTCTGGCTATAAGGTAAAATAGTAAATTCTTAATTATTATTTTTGAATGAATAAAGGGGTTATGATCAAAAAATATACGAACTTTGGAAAAAGTTGTAATTTTCATATGAACTTTCAATTAAGCCAAAAAATACATTAATTTATTTTTTTGTTGCAATTTTCACCTGAGTTTGACTTTCGGTGAAATTAGAGCTTAGTTGACAGTCAAAAGTCCACATGATATTGGTATAACTTTTGATGAGGAGGAGTATTTAGAAATTCGGATGTCTAAGAAGGCAAAAATTAATATATTTGACTTAATTTCGACTGTCAACTAAGCTTTAATTTCACCGAAAGTCAAACTCAAATGAAAATTGCAACAAACAATATAAATTCATGTATTTTTTTTTTCACTTAATTGAAAGTTCATGTGAAGATTACAACTTTTTCTAAAGTTCGTGTATTTTTTTGCCATAACCCCATGAATAAAATCACTTTATACCTATGACATCCTAATATTATGTTTTCTTCAAAACATGAAGCCCTTTATAAAACAAGTGCTCAATATCTACTTGCTCCGTCCCATTTGATTTGGCCTATATTCTTTTTGGAATTGTCCTAATTGGGCATATATCACCTTGGAATACATAATTTAAATCCTAATTATAGCATTTATTGGTGTACTAGAAATTCGCACTGTATAGGACGCAGTGTTATCATAATTGATCCATGAATTACAGAATCAGTGACAACAATAGTCACAATTGTAATGCAGTTAGAGCATTTAATTAGTAAATTCATAAAAACAGCCGCAATCTATAACTATTCACTGAAACAAATGGTGTGAATAGGCCCCATTTGCACAATTCGTTCCAAGATATATCGTGCCAACATTTGGAATGAATTGTGCGAAATGATCTATTCACATCATTCGTTCCAAAATTTGTCGTGTCAATACTTGGAATAAATGATACGGAAGAACTCATTCATGCCAAGATTTTTTTTCACCAACACTTGACACGAATGGTACGAAGAATCCATTCACACTATTCGTCCCAAAAAACTGGCGCAATTTGTTCCAACAAAAAAATTATAATATTGTAGTTTGTTCCAACAAATCAAAGTATAATTTATAAACAACATTTGAATCAATATATTTTTTTTCATGTTCTTTGTTTTTCAATAAATTCAATTATAAATAAAATGGGCAAATTAACATGAAATCTAACTAAATGTTTGAATTAAATCTTTATTTTCTTCACTTTCTTTGAAGGCATCGTCCGTCGAGGACGATAAATTCATATTTTAGGGATGACTGGAGATTATTTTTTTCCTCACCCCAATAAATCTTCGCTCGTGCAATTGGCAACAATATTACAAATGAGTTTCATTCTATATTTTCTTCCTTATACAAATACCTTCTACAATAAATCAAGTTAATTTATTTAATTCCAACATATATACATAAATAACACTTATAAAATATTTAAAAAATATAAAAAATTAACCAATACTCGTACTTGAATTGGGATAACAGGAAAACATGCACTTTTTTTCATTCTCATTTTTGCCTTTTTCCCCCCCCTTAAAACATGCACTTTGCTTAGTGATATAAAATTCGATATATGTCACACCTCAATTCTTGAAGGAATAAACTATAATCGAGGTGCGACTAAAATCATAGAAATAAACAAGGGAAGAACCTTGTGAAATTCAGATAATAGGATAAAAGGTTGGGCAACGCCCTTTGAATGAAGAAGGATAGAAATCAAGTGATACTAATCGATCAACAACATTCTAAACTTCAGGATCACAAGTTTGGTTTCATGCTTCTGATAATCAACATTAAATATCATAGAGCTAGAAGTTGAGAGTCTACACTCGATAAGAAACATAATTCAGAATTTAACATAAAGGTCTTAAGATAGAGAAACATAAGACAAATAAGAGCTAATGCAACAGCGGAAGACAAAATACGGAGTTGAACCCTAGCCTCAGCTCTGCCCCGTCAGCACCGACCAATCAACCTGAAAACATTTGAAAGTAATTTTGGGCTAAGTACTAATGTACTTAGTGGGCTAGCATTTTTATAAACATTTCATAATCATAAGAGCAGTTTATCCAATTATACTTGAGATGACTTAGAAGGTTTTAAATTGAAATAACTTCTAAGCATGTTAAAACATTTTATTATATTGCGCGCAATTGTCACACTCCCTTTCCGTTACTCGCTGTGATCCCGGACCTTTTAGCCACCGACGGATCCATTACTCCTGCTTACTTGAACTGAGGGCGTAACCCAGTCAAGTTCCCATTTGGGACCCAATGCTCCGGAACACATCCCGTCGAGCACCCTTATAACGCCTCATACATGATTAGTGCCCGATGGAGATCAACCCACCAGGTCAGCTAATAGGTGTACACAATTCTCAAATAACGTGTTAGGTCAAGAGAGAACCTCGATCGATTCATTGTTGCGAGCCTTAAACAGAGCAGAGTGCACAAAATATTTTATCGGATAAACAGTTTTCATTTCATTGAAACATTTAAGCTCAATAGCTAAACCATACATTTGGAAAATAAGCCCACCTGATTAGGCAATGCCTGTCGTTTAATCTTAACTCTGAATCGGTATAGCAGTGCTAATCCTCACGATCCACAAAGCCTACAAGAAATCTATAATCTTAATAGGTCTCATGAATCTAATCTTAAAGTCTTAGTGGGTGCACTTAACTACTATGATTCATCACGTCGGGTTTTCAAAATTTAATAGATAATAATTGAAAACTAAATTGCTGAGCTAAGGACACCAACAATATCCTTACTCAATTTTCTTGGGTAATTGGATTTAATGAAAATCAATTTAAATCATGAGTACTTTTATTTGCAAAAATGCATATGCAAATTTATTTCAGGCTTAATCATATAATAAGTAATCACACTTAACATATGCACATAATAATAATGTAATATTATTATGCAAATTATTCTTTAAAATAATTAATCAAACTAATGATAGTCAAATTAATTAAATTAGTATAGCTCAAATAAATTAATAGAAGGCAGCCAAAAATTTTAAATAAATAAGGGCCCAGCTAAAATTTGAAAATGGCCCAACATTCAAATTAAAATCGGCCCAAGCAAATAAAAAAATGCAGCCCAAAACTAATTAATACCCGGCCCAAACACTCGGCCCAAACACTCGGCCCAACCCAAATTAAGCAAACCCCTCTTCTTCTTAAACACAACTCACGCACACACACCTCACACACACACGCACGGCGCAGCAGCAGCTGCTGCGCTTCCCTCTTCCTCTCCGGCTTCCATAGCCGCCGCCGGCCACGCCGCTCCCTGACTCCCTTCTCCCTCGTCTCCTACCAACGCCGCACCACCCTCTCACCTTTCTCTCGTCCCTCTCCCACGTAGCACACACACATCCGGAGACGCCTACACACGACGCACCACCTCCGGCCGCCGCCTCCCTCTGAAATCCAACGGCCGCAGCGGCTAGCAAAGCCAACCACCACCGCACGCCCAAAGCCGCCAATCGCCTCCCCCTTTCTCCTAACCTTCCGGCGAACAACCGCGAGAAGCCGTTGCTGCCCTCCCCTCTACTCTCGACCCCTGCCGACTCCACACACTCACCACCCTCTCGCTCCCTCTTCCTCTCTAGCTTCGACGGTCAGCAGCTGCCAGGCCGCCGCCGCCGTCGCCGAGCTCCGACCCAGCCAACAGAACACACGCACCCTCGGCTTCACTCTCTCTCTCTCTACGCGCTCCGGCCAGACAGCAGCTCGGAGCCACCGCTGACCGCCGCCTGCCTTCTCTCCCCTTACTCGACTCTCCCCACAGCAAGCACACACTCAACATCAAGTCAACACAGCAACACACAAGTCCAGTTCATATAAATTCTTCATTTCTGTATCTTTTAATCTTTTCATCTATGTTACCAAATGTAAGAACAATATTCAGTATCTCTTTGTTTTATCTACAGTTGGTTTTATTCGTACTATGATGTTGAGCATGAATGAATAAGTAGAGGAATTGAAAGGTGAAACCTTTTTGTATGAATTCTGTTCGGTGGTTTCTGTAAAAATGGCAGATATTTGATGGTTTTCTCTGCATATGAAAGAAATCTGCTGATATTAGAAAATGAATGAGAAGATTGAGGCTTGAATAAACAAGAAGAATTCTTTACCGTAGAAGTTGTGTTGTTGTGGTAAGAAGAGAAGATGAATGAGGAGGATATTTTATAGGAGAAATGAAGCATGCGTGAAGGATTGAAAAGAGGGAGGTGAGCATTGAAAAATTTACCCAAAATCCCTGAGATTAGGGGATTTTGTATGACTTGTAGGAGTGGGCGCATGGGTGAATAGTGTAGCAATTGTAGAGGCATGGTGAAACATACTGTTTATGGCTGTGGTACAAATGAGGAGGTTGGTGTGGGCTTTTGGGCTTTGGTATTTATAGAATATCATTTCAATAATAAAAAAAAAACTAAGGCCCAAATAAATATTTGTCAAAGCCCAACACATTTAAATAATTAAAGCCTAACATAAATTAAATCATGTAGTATTAAAAATAATATTAGCATATAGAATTAATCACATATTCATATAATTCAATTTATGAAATGCACAAAATTTCAAAAGACTAAATTTTTATAAAGGCTTCTGAAAATAAATTTTGTTGGAATAAACTCATTTTCATTTCTCCGGCATAAATCATCTTAATCTAAATTCAAAATAATTCTAAATTTAATATAAATAGGCGGGGTGTTACAATATACATATCAAATTAAAAATCGTGACAAAATCTGTAATTTGATATATAATATATATATTTTAAATTTTAAATCAATAAATTATATAAGTAAAAAAATTTAAAATAAAATATCGAGTATTTATATTATTTATTATGAATTGTTACTTTATGTTATTCGAATTTTATTGACACAAATAATCAATTATTATAACAATTCATATTTAGTTATATAGATATCGTTTCATAAGAGTATCACATTTTCCATTTTCGTCCTTCTCATAAGAGTGTATCATTTCTAGGGATGGCAACGGGCCGGATCTGGACCGGGTCTGGCCAATACCAGATCCAGATCTGTTTTCATATACTAGATCTAGATCCAGATCCAGATCCGTGGATCTGAAAAATTTGGATCCAGATCCGTCAGATCCGCGGGTCCACGGGTCCAGATCCATGGATCTACTATTTTCAAATTAAATTAAAAAAATTTCACAAAATCAACAACATCTAATTTTCATCATGAAAAATATAACACAAAATACTTTTATCTAATTACTTTTAGTTTTTATTCTTTTGAATATAATTTATTTATTATTTTTAATTTAGTTAATATTATTAGTAAACTAAATATAAAATATAAAAAATATATATAAAATAAAACGGATCCACGGGTCGGATCTGGGCCGGATCCGGATCTAAAATTTCAAGATCCAGATCCAGATCCGTTTTCAAAACTGAGATCCAGATCCAGATCCAGATCCGTCGGGTCCAAAAAATTGAGATCCAGATCCGTAAAAACGGATCTGGATCCACGGATCTGGACCGGGTCCAAGATCCACTGCCATCCCTAATCATTTCCAGTTTAGGACATGACCTCACTTTCTTTTTTAAACCACAACTACTCATTTTTACATAACACACAATCAATTCAACCACACAACCACTCATTTATACTCAACACATTAACTATAAACTTTTTCTTAAAACCAGTGTCGTCTCATATGTGATACTCTTACGGAACAGAGGTAGTAAATGAGTTTTGATAATTAGCGTATATTAATATAAATTGTAATTTGGGATGAAAACAGACTATAAAATAATTTTTTAAATCGAAGTTAAGATATGTATGAGTATATAAATTATAAATTGGTCCTAACATTGATCAATATGCCTACGTAGAATTTTGACTATTTTTAATTATTTATTTTATTTAATATTAACGTTTACTTTGTAATGTCGATTTAATTATTTACCTTTATAGCCTCCGACTATTATTATACGAGTGATTCTATTCATAGTCCTCATTTTACTCTTCATAGCCCCCAAATTAATTAATAATTATAAATAATTAAAATTTTACTAATTTATCCTATACTTTATAGCCTCACATAAATTAATTTATCATCCTTTCCAATTAATGGGGGATATGAACGCAAACTAATTTAATTTATCACCACTGGATGCTTAGATCCTGCATTCAATGCTCAATTCATTTAAATCATAGCCATGCATTTTCAAAAAGGATGAGGCTGCAAGCATGGGTAAGTATATTACTGTATATACCGTATTGTGGAAGAAGAAAAAGATAGAATACACGCAACTGATGAATCGTTCAAACCGTGGGGAAATAAGGGTGTAAGCCTAGTCTAAAAGTTGCTAATTTGAGGAAAAGTTATGCAATACTACCTCATCAATATGTTTACTTTGTTAGAAATAGATGGATAAACAAATTGAAATGTTGGAAAATATTTTCACACCCTCCCAATATGATAATATTATCCAACATTTGTGAGAAAAGGAGTGAAAAGGGGCTGCCCGAATAAAATTTTCAGCCTGACCGGAGAAAATTATCCATCATAGGAAACATGTGAAAATGATGGAAAATATAATTTTTCTAACATTTTCTATCAAAGTAAACACACCCTTAAAGGTATAAGTGTCAAGTTTTTTAAAAAATGAGTATTATTTATATGCTTTAGTTTGTGTGGGTATTTTTTAATTTTTATCTTTGAGAATGAGTGTTCTCTACCATTAACCCTTTATGGGTTCTGGCTATAAGGTAAAATAGTAAATTCTTAATTATTATTTTTGAATGAATAAAGGGGTTATGACCAAAAAATATACGAACTTTGGAAAAAGTTGTAATTTCCATATTAACTTTCAATTAAGCCAAAAAATACATTAATTTATTTTTTTGTTGCAATTTTCACCTGAGTTTGACTTTCGGTGAAATTAGAGCTTAGTTGGCAGTCAAAAGTCCACATGATATTGGTATAACTTTTGATGAGGAGGAGTATTTAGAAATTCGGATGTCTAAGAAGGCAAAAATTAATATATTTAACTTAATTTCGACTGTCAACTAAGCTCTAATTTCACCGAAAGTCAAACTCAAGTGAAAATTGCAACAAACAATATAAATTCATGTATTTTTTTTTACTTAATTGAAAGTTCATGTGAAGATTACAACTTTTTCCAAAGTTTGTGTATTTTTTTGCCATAACCCCGTGAATAAAATCACTTTATACCTATGACATCCTAATATTATGTTTTCTTCAAAACATGAAGCCCTTTAAAAATGCACTTTTTTTCATTCTCATTTTTGCCTTCCCCCCCCCCTCCCTAAAACATGCACTTTGCTTAGTGATATAATATTTGATATACATATCAAATTAAAAATCGTGACAAAATCTTTAATTTGATATATAATTTATAAATTTTAAATTTTAAATCAATAAATTATATAAGTCAAAAAATTTAAAATAAAATATCGAGTATTTATATAATTTATTATGAATTGTTACTTTATGTTATTCGGATTTTATTGACACAAATAATCAATTATTATAACAATTTATATTTAGTTGTATAGATATACCCCATCCGTTTCGTAAGAGTGTATCACATTTTCCATTTTCGTCCTTCCCATAAGAGTGTATCATTTCCAGTTTAGGACATGACCTCACTTTCTCTTTTTAACCACAACTACTCATTTTTACATAACACACAATCAATTCAACCACACAACCACTAATTTATACTCAACACATTAACTATCAACTTTTTCTTAAAACCAGTGTCGTCTCATATGTGATACTCTTACGGAACAGAGGTAGTATTATAAATGAGTTTTGATAATTAGCGTATATTAATATAAATTGTAATTTGGGATGAAAACAGACTATAAAATAATTTTTTAAATCGAAGTTAAGATATGTATGAGTATATAAATTATAAATTGGTCCTAACATTTATCAATATGCCTAAGTAGAATTTTGACTATTTTTAATTATTTATTTTATTTTAATTTATTTAATATTAACGCTTAATTTGTAATGTCGATTTAATTATTTACCTTTATAGCCTCCGACTATTATTATACGGGTGATTCTATTCATAGTCCTCATTTTACTCTTTATAGCCCCCAAATTAATTAATAATTATAAATAATTAAAATTTTACTAATTTATCCTATACTTTATAGCCTCACATAAATTAATTTATCATCCTTTCCAATTAATGGGGGATATGAACGCAAACTAATTTAATTTATCACCACTGGATGCTTAGATCCTGCATTCAATGCTCATTTCATTTAAATCATAGCCATGCATTTTCAAAAAGGATGAGGCTGCAAGCATGGGTAAGTATATTACTGTATATACCGTATTGTGGAAGAAGAAAAAGATAGAATACACGCAACTGATGAATCGTTCAAACCGTGGGGAAATCTAAAAGTTGCTAATTTGAGGAAAAGTTATGCAATACTACCTCATCAAACAAATTAAAACCACATATCTAACTTAAGCAAGACACCAAGGTGAGATGTTCTTAATGGTAAATGACAGTCGAATTGAACACTAGGAAACTTGCAGGCCTATTCTAAAGATTGGAGTACAAATGATCCACAAAATCAAACACCAGAATCGAAATTTTCTGCAGAATCCTAGAATTAATTCTCTAATTGCGCGATTGAGATTAAACTTAGAATAGGGCTGAATTCTTAAGTTTATAAAATTGAAGTTTATGGGGGCTATGAACTATACACAAATGGGGGCTATAAAATTGAAGTGATGAATTAATTTAAAATTTAATAAAATTTGGAGACTATACAACATAGAGTAAAATAGTAAATTCTTAATTAATTATTATTAATATTTTTAAGAAGGGGCTATAAAGAGTAAAATGGGAGCCATGAATAGAATCACCCTTATTTATTAGAGCATCTGCAACGGTTACACGATAGCAGCCTACTCGTGTAAGACTGCTATCGTGTAACCGATGCAGCCCACACTTACACGAGCCCTCACAACCTTTGAAAAAAAAAGAAAAATTTGAATATAATGAATTTTAACTAAAACTATCATCTAAGCTATCATGTAATCCCAATGTAGCCTCTTTACACCATGTGGTCCTCCCTTATAAAGTAAGCTATCATGTAACACTAATGCAGTAATGCGGATGCTCTTATACGCTACTATATGCTAGCCCATTTAAGAGTCCATTGGGCCATAGACAATTTAACATAGTTGCATTCCATTGTAAACAAAATTCTTTTTTATTCGGATCTCAATTTGACAAAAAAAGAGAAATAGAAATAGTCATCTCTACTCTTTTTTTTGAGAGAATCTCTACTCTTGTTAGGTCACAGAAACGCATGGCTTCGCTCCTCGCCGCCTCCGCCAAGCGCCGCCTCCCGATGTTCATGTCTTGCTACGCCCGTCTTAGTTCCAGCACGCGCTACTTTGAGCGCAGGTATTTAAATTTGTACATTTTTTTTAAAAAAATTGTTTAATCCGACTTATCTGCATTGGTTTAACAATTACTTATGTGTTGAAATTGTTGATTTTGTCTCAGAGAGGGGGAGAATTTGGGTAAAACCAGGAAAATCTATGCCCCGCATAAGGATCTCGAGAGGCCGGCCGACCGGCCTCGAGGTATTTATTTATTTTCAAACATTCTCAATAATAAACAACTTCATTTTTTGTCTATTAGATGTATTTATTTATGTTTCATGCGTATGAAATAATATGAAAGTTAAAATACCGGTTTTGTGTGTTCAACTTCAATTTCAACCCAGATGACTTTCAACTTCATTTTTTATTTTTTTATAATCGTAATATTAATATCTTAAAAAAAAACTATAAGCATACCCCACAAAAGATATGAACAGATTAGATTTCACAAAACTGATAATAAAAAACAAATCAGAAAGTAAAGTTTATGCTCTCCATATCTACTCTACATTGATTATATGTAATGTTTGTATTCCATTTTTGTTGGGTGGGAGGTTTAGGTTGGATTCTTGAGCCATGCATATCGGAGACTAAATGTACGCTACCTACCTCTTTCCCTTCATTCCCTAATTTATTATCAATTTTTCATCTTTCATTCCTTAAGTATAAATTTATTTTAAATTTATGTTAATGGATTGGATAGATAATGAGCCACAGATAAAAGTTGTGTCTCAACTTTTGAATGCAAAGACGAGCCCCAGAGAGGAAAAGCTTCAACAAGATGACACAATTCCTTCCCCAATACCTATTTCAGGTAACTAAAAGTGTTAATAGGTAAAAATGATACTAGTATCTTATAAACATAAGCATTTTATGCCAAGTTTGAGCGAAGAACCTAATATATCCTTTGATTGTGATAGGCTTGCGTTGATTTTAGTGAAAAGTCTTACATATTTGATTGATTTGACAACTATTAATTAGAATGTGTAAGAAAAATGTTTGTGTTTATAAAAGATGTCATGTTTCATATACAGCTTGAGTAGTAGAGCATTTTAAATTTTCATTCTAACTAAAACATCCTTAATCTATGCTGCACTAATCAAGAAACATACTCAATTGTTCAATAAATAACAGAGATGAAACATCAGCCATCAAATGCAAATCAAGCCAGAGGAGTATCACTTTTTCATCTTTCATTCCTTATTATAAATTTATTTAAAAATGTTATGTTAATGGATTGGATAGGTAATGGGCCAGAGATAAAAGTTGTGTCTCAACTTTTGACTGCAGAGGCGAGCCCGACAAAGGAAAAGCTTCAACAAGATGACACAATTCCTTCCCCAATACCTATATCAGGTAACTAAAAGTGTTAATAGGTAAAAATGATACTAATATCTTATAAACATAAGCATTTTATGCCAAGTTTGAGCGAAGAACCTAATATATCCTTTGATTGTGATAGGCTTGCGTTGATTTTAGTGAAAAGTCTTACATATTTGATTGATTTGACAACTATTAATTAGAATGTGTAAGAAAAATGTTTGTGTTTATAAAAGATGTCATGTTTCATATACAGCTTGAGTAGTAGAGCATTTTAAATTTTCATTCTAACTAAAACATCCTTAATCTATGCTGCACTAATCAAGAAACATACTCAATTGTTCAATAAATAATAGAGATGAAACATCAGCCATCAAATGCAAATCAAGCCAGAGGAGTATCACTTTTTCATCTTTCATTCCTTATTATAAATTTATTTAAAAATGTTATGTTAATGGATTGGATAGGTAATGGGCCAGAGATAAAAGTTGTGTCTCAACTTTTGACTGCAGAGGCGAGCCCGACAAAGGAAAAGCTTCAACAAGATGACACAATTCCTTCCCCAATACCTATATCAGGTAACTAAAAGTGTTAATAGGTAAAAATGATACTAATATCTTATAAACATAAGCATTTTATGCCAAGTTTGAGCGAAGAACCTAATATATCCTTTGATTGTGATAGGCTTGCGTTGATTTTAGTGAAAAGTCTTACATATTTGATTGATTTGACAACTATTAATTAGAATGTGTAAGAAAAATGTTTGTGTTTATAAAAGATGTCATGTTTCATATACAGCTTGAGTAGTAGAGCATTTAAAATTTTCATTCTAACTAAAACATCCTTAATCTATGCTGCACTAATCAAGAAACATGCTCAATTGGTCAATAAATTACAAAGATGAAACATCAGCCATCAAATGCAAATCAAGCCAGAGGAGTATCAATTTTTCATCTTTCATTCCTTATTATAAATCTATTTAAAAATGTTATGTTAATGGATTGGATAGGTAATGGGCCAGAGATAAAAGATGTGTCTCAACTTTTGACTGCAGAGGCGAGCCCGATAAAGGAAAAGCTTCAACAAGATGACACAATTCCTTCTCCAGAGCCTATTTCAGGTAACTAAAAGTGTTAATATGCAAAAATGATAGTCCCTTCGTCTCATTACAAATGTCCCATTTTTCATAATGGGATGTCTCATTATGAATGTCTCATTTTTTTAACAATATATTATGTCTTTATACCTAATATTTAATTAATTTATACCAACTCACTTTATCTACTTTCTACACATTTCTTAATCTCCGTCCCCAAAAGTAATAATGACATTTCTTAATCTTATGCCAAGTTTGAGTGAAGAAGTTAATACATGTGATGGGCTTGCATTGATTTTAGTGAAAAGTATTATATATTTGACTGATTTAATACCTATCATTTAGAATGTGTAATAAACAATCTGAAAAAAAGAAAAAAAATGATTTAACAATCATCAGTCAAAAAAAAAGTTCATCTAGCCATGCAAGCGGCCTGAGCATTTAGCCACCCGATCAACATTAAAGGGTATTTAAGTCTTGAGCATAAAATATTTGTGTTTATAAAAGATGACATTTTTTATATACTTGAGGAGTAGATCATTTTAAATATTCACTCTAACTATATGCTGCACTAATCAAGAAATTTACTCCATTGTTCAATTAATAACAGAGATGACACATGAGCCATCAAATGCAAATCAAGCCACAGGAAAGAAGAGAAAGACTGTAAAAAAGGAAGTCGAGAGCGTACTGATCAACGCTCTCGAGAGGAACAACGAGCTGCTGAGAGCACAGCTCGAAGATCAGAAGTCAAGTTTCCAGTTGGCCAGAGAAGAGCATAAAGAGCAGCACGAAAGATTAGTCGCGACACTCACCAAGATCACCGGTGTTCTAGAAAAAATTGCAGATAAGTTGTAAACTGCAAATAACTCTATCAATCTTTTGAAACGATGCACAAAGCAAGAATCAAAGTAGGTAACACTATGCATCGAGTTAGCAAAAATGTTCCACACATTACCAAGATTGAGATGCAGAATCTATGTCTATACATGATTTGGATGCAAAAAGAATAGAATAGGTCTCTAACCTCAATCTATGCAGACACGGCCTCGACAATTAATGGTTTATTGATGACCCAACGGAGTTCAATTGGTTACAACCCTCTCACTGTCTCACATTCTTTATCCCGATAATCATTCAAATTTTATTCTTTATTATTCATGTAATTCATATTGTTTAATCTTATTGCTCAAACGATTCAAGGTAACAAGTAGTTTTATGTTCTCGTAATTCATGTAGTCTATATAATCTATATCTATATATAATATAATAATGCAGTTTTTAACGGTAATAAATTAGCGCCATTATTTAAAAAATCAGTTATCTATATAATATATAAAAGAGGAGTTTTTTCCCTCCATGTTTTCCTTCTCTTTTTCTCTCTCTTCTTCCACCAAAATTTTTACTATTTTTTCTTTTTATTTTTTTATAATTTAATTATTTTTCTAAACATCATCAAATTTGATTCATGAACAAAAAATCAATATGTATCTTAAATTTAATATAGTATAAAAATTATCAAAAATGAATTTAAAATGAACAAGTTATGAAAATTTTAAAATATTTTATTTTCTATCTCCTCATTAAAAATTTACAACTTTTTATTTATGTTTATATGCGAAAAATATTTATTATGATTAATAATACTATATAATAATATGCATAATGCAAATTTTCATTATCGAATCATTTTTAAATTTATTTAATAATTATAATATCATTACACTTTGTATAAATTGAAAATTTATATTTTTAAATTCAGAATTTTATTGAGTAATTGATGTGAATTATTATATTTTATTTTAAAACATATTTTGTATTTTTTATATTATTTTATTTATTATTTAAATTTATCATTTAATTTCGATGTCTGTCGTGCATCGCACGAATGGGATATACTAGTTGACTAATCAAATGACAATTCAACTCATTCGCATATCCAGCTCACTTCTTCAATATTTATGCTAATTTACGGTTTTCTTTTTTATTTTTTCGTTTCCTTTATCTTTTGTTTTTTTCTTTATTTTCTCTCTTCTAAAAAATTATACTACATTTTAACTAATAATAAAATATTCAATATGCATATCAATTTGAAGAGCATGATAATATCTTTAATTTGATATATAATATATTAAAAATAAATTTGAGATGATAAAGTTATTGCAAGTTAACTTTCAAACAAAACTATTTTCTCTATCCTCTCTCTTATTTTTTTCTCTTCAATTATCATTTTATTTTACTTTTTTATATCATTTGTTTATTTCGTTTTTTCTTTTAACTAAATTTACTTATTTCCTTTTGTTTTTCCATTTTCTTTTCTTTACTTGCACATAATTTTTTTGTGAATGATTATTATGGAAATATAATTGTATAATTTTAATTATTAGTGCCTGTATTATTTTTAGTATAATTTTTTGTTTATTTTTTTCATTTAATTCATGAATTTAATTTTTCATCAATATTAATAGCTTTTTTTTTATATAGTGATGGATACTTTTATCCTTATTATTATATTGTGTATATTAAGATATTGCTATATGTATGTTTAATTAGATTTTTTTTTTTATGTATGTAAAATTCTACAAATTTTGATAATGTTCATCGCACGGGTACGAAACTATAAATTTGGATTATGAAAAAAATAGGACATATATTTTTTTAAAAGCTAGGAGATTGAAGTCACAAGAATATAGAAAATATAAATACAATATCTAAATAATATCGGTTAAAAAAATAATATCTAAATAATATTTTTTTACAGTTAAATATAATTTAACTTTATATTTATCTTAATATTATATAGTATAAAATATTTATTTAATTACTATAATTATGATTATATTTTATACCAAATTGAAAATTTACGTGTTTTTGGATTTAGGTTCTTTATTGCGTTATTGACGTGGATTATTATTATTTTTAAATAATTTTATTTGTTTATATTTTAATTTTATTTAATATATTTATTTAACATATCTTTTAATTTTGACGCTCGCCGTGCATAGCACGGGTAGACATACTAGTATACTATAAAAGATGAGTTTTTTACCTCCATGTTTTCCCTCTCTTTTTTCTCTCTTTCTCCCACCAATTTTTCTACTATTTGTTTATTTTTCTTTTTTATATTTTAATTCTTTTTTAAACATCATCAAATTTGATTCATGAAAAAATATTTAATATACATTTTAAATTTAATATAGTATAAAAACCATGAAAATGAATTTAAAACGACTAAATTATAAAAAAATTAAATTTTAAAATATTTTATTTTTTCTCTCTTCATCAAAATTTTACAACCTTCTTTTAAAGATTGTGTATGAAAATATTTATTTATTTATTTATTTATTATAATGCACAATATTATATAATAATAATGCGTAATGCTAATTTTCATTATCGAATAATTTTACAAATTTATTTAATAACTGTAATTATCATTACACTTTATACAAAATAAAAAAAATTATATTTTTAAATTCAGGAATTTATTGAGTAATTGACGTGAATTATTTTATTTATAAAACATGTTTTGCAGTATTTGTTTATATTTTAATTTTATTTAATAATTATATTTATTTATTTAAATATATCGATTAATTTCGATGTTTGTCGTGCATCGCACAAATGGGCGTACTAGTTGTTAATGAAATAGTAGTTCTTGTGCATTTCACATCTTTATAATTTTGGATATTTGGAACACAATTAAAATTGCATAAATAAAAGTATATATAAAATTGTTTTTGAAGGAAGCTATAATGAGTAAAATAGGGGTTATTATGAATAAAATCACCTTATACTTATGATATCCTAATATTATATTTTCTTCAAAACATGAAATCCTTTGTAAAACAAGTGCCCAATATCTATTTTCTTCGTTCCATTTGATTTGGCATGTATTTCTTTTAGAATTGTCTTCATTGGGACTAAGGAGTAATATACAAATTCTTGAAATTATGTATATCACCTTGTAATACATAATTTTTAAATCTGAATTATAGCATTTATTGGTGTACTATAAATTCGCACTGTATAGGACACAATATTGTCATAATTGCTCCACGAATTACAGAATCAGTTACTACGCTAGTCACAATTGTAAATTTGTAATGCAGTTAATTAAGAGCATTTGATTAGTAAATTCACAGAAATAGTTGCAATTTATAACTATACACTTGACAGGAATAGTGTGAATAGGCTCTATTTGCATCATTCGTTCTGAGCTCTATCGCGCCAACGTTTGACACAAAAATAAAGCTTATTCGCACAATTTATTTCAATATATATTGCGCCAACACTTGCAACAAGTGTGCAAAATGATCTTTTCATATCATTCGTTTCAAGATTTGTCGCGCCAATACTTGGAATGAATGGTGCTAAATGACCTATTCATGCCAAGATTTCTCTCACCAACACTTGACACAAATGGTACCAAAGAACACATTCGCACCATTTATCCCCAAAAATTAGCACAATTTGTTCCAACAAAAAAATCATAATCTTGTAGTTTGATCTAACAAATCGGAGTATAATTTATATAAAAAAAAATTGATTTTTTTTTTCTTTAATTTTCAGCAAATTCAATTACAAATCAAATGAACAAATTAACATAAAATCTAACTAATCTAACTAAATGTTTGAACTAAATCTTTATTTTCTTCACTTTCTTTAAAGGCAGACAGTGAATTCATATTTTGAGGATGGCTGAAGATTATTTTCTTCCTCACCCCAATACGTCTTCGCTTGTGCAATTGGCAACAATATTACAAATGGGTTTCATTCTAGACTTTTCTTTGTTATACAAATATCTTTTACAATAAATCAAGTTAATTTATTTAATTCCATCATATATTCATATGAATAACACCTATAAAATACTCAAAAGACATCAAATTAACTAATACTCCTACTTTAATTGAGACGATAGAAAAACATGTACTTTTTTTTTTCATTCTCATGTTTGCCTTTTCTTTTTCCTAAAATCCTGTACTTTGCTTAGTGATATAATATTCGATTTACATATCAAATTAAAAATCGTGACAAAAGCTTTAGTTTGATATATAATAGTATGTAAATAATAATTTTTTTTAAAAAAATTATACAAGTCAAAAGTTTTAAAATAAAATATCGAGTATTTATATTATTTATTATGAATGGTTACTTTATAATGTTCGGATTTTATTGACACAAATAACCACTTATTATAACAATTTATATTTAGTTATGTATATATATTATAAATGAGTTTTGATAATTAGCGTATATTACTATACAAATTTGGGAAGATAACAGATTGTAAAATCATTTTTTTTAAAATCGAATTTGAGATATGTATGAGTATATAAGTTATAAATTGGTCCTAACATTTATCAATATGCCTAAGTGGAATTTTCTCTATTTTTTTAATCTTTTATTATTTTTATTTATTTAATATTAATGTTTACTTTGTAATGTCGGTTTTATTATTGTAGCAGATAATTAATTAAAACAAGATAAGTTGTGGATCTATAATTAAGTGGGTTATGTGGATGGAATAATGATTTCATTTTTACTGTAATTTTCAATTGATTAATTTGGTTGACTGTTGAGTCGAGTAATGACAATATTGATAAATAAAGAGTAATATTGAAGATTATAATTAGTGGGGTATACTTACTAAAAAATGAAATATGAATAAATAATATATTTTTATAGACGGAATTGGTATTAATATAAATATATTGTAGTTTATTGAGATACATAATTAATTATTATAAAAAAATGTTTTTATAAATTCAAACGTGTTCGAAGAGTCAACGAGATTATTAAGTGGCTTGAGATGAGAATGTGTAATTAATAATGCTTACATTGTCATGTTTACTTAATAATATTCGGTTGTTATTGCAATGAATACTTAACTATTATAATAATTATATTTATTCATTCAAACGAATTTGGGTAATTAGTGAGAGTACAAGTTTAAGACTAAAGTAACGTGTAATACCTTTTAACTATATTTGAGATTAGTGTTAGTACATAAATTATATACTGAGCGTAGATGATTGAACAATATTAAATTGATATTTTTGATTCATCGTCATGTTTCATTACGATCAATGACTTATAATAGTATAATCCTATTTAAGTATCAAGTTATTTTTACTTATAAATTATAACGTAAAGTAATATTCGGTTGATAAAATCGACGGGTCACATGCTAGTTATTGATTGATTAATAGAGCAAAATTTTTTTGGCCTCCTTTAAGAATTTGTGAT
The DNA here is from genome assembly GCF_028751815.1 of Salvia miltiorrhiza. Taxonomy (NCBI): domain Eukaryota; kingdom Viridiplantae; phylum Streptophyta; class Magnoliopsida; order Lamiales; family Lamiaceae; genus Salvia; species Salvia miltiorrhiza. Next base: position 3,454,494 of record NC_080392.1, on the reverse strand, counting down.
GTGTTTAATGTTTATAGAGAATGTCGTTAATTTTTCAACAGAAATTCAAAATTACAGTCTCCCTCGATAAATAAATTTCAGTAGATAGAGTTGACAGTGAGTCGTTCTCACGTCTCACTCCATCCCAACACTTCACCTCCAAAATCCAATTTTCAAGTCAAAAATTTTATCTTTTGCGGCAACCCTTATCTGCAATTCAACATAAACCCATGTTTTGTTCTTAGCTACCTACTACATTCCGCTAACAATGATTACATTTATGGGACAAGAGTAGCTTCCCCATTTCTTCATCTGGAGATCCATTTTCTTGTCCGGTTTCCTGGGCTTGGTCTATTTATTCTGCTGCTTCCTGGGTCGACCGCAGCTGCAGCGATCATGGCGGCGTTCCGGGCTTTAGCGGTTGTCTTGAGTGTGTGGTGTGTGTGTTTCTTGGTGGAGGGGAAGTACATGGTTTACAACACCTCGGGAGGCGTTGTGCCCGGCAAGATTAACGTGCATTTGGTTGCTCACACGCATGATGATGTTGGGTGGTTGAAGACTGTTGACCAATACTATGTTGGATCGAATAACTCCATTCAGGTAGTTCCATTCTTCACTTGATGAATTGGGTTTTTTGAGTTTCTTGGTCTTGGTTGACTTAATTTGTTCAGAGCATTGTGGGTTTTTTACTGACTGAATAGTTTGTGTGGAATTTGTTGAGTTGGGACAGATGGACTCATTGATTCTAGCTTGTGTGTGTAGGTAGCATGTGTGCAGAATGTATTGGATTCATTGATTCCAGCGTTGTTGGCTGATGAAAACCGGAAATTCATTTATGTCGAGCAGGTATCAGTTTTCTGTTGTATGAGCCGGTTTGTTTAGTTAACAAGTCGAGGGAAGGCATTGCTTATGTTAGATGCTTTTGTGTTGTAATAGGCGTTTTTCCAGCGGTGGTGGCGGCAACAGAGCGATGGGATGAAGGAGACAGTCAAGATGCTAGTTAGCTCGGGTCAACTTGAGTTCATGTACTAATATATATAAATTCTTATGAAAAATTTGGAAAAGAAAACAGCATCATATGTAGTAATTTATAGAAATTCTTGGAATCATATGAAGGTAGTAGGATGTAGTGCTGTTTGTTTGTTTGTGTTGAAATGGTTTTGTTGTTGGGTGTTAGAAATATCACATCAGCTAATAATGATTTTAGTTCATAGATTTTCTTCTCAAGTTCCCCTTGAATCTGCATTTGCAGAAATGGAGGTATGTGTATGCATGATGAGGCAGCAACGCATTACATTGATATGATAGACCAGACAACACTAGGCCACTGGTATATTAAACGGGACTTCAATGTCACTCCTAGAATTGGTTGGCAGATTGACCCGTTCGGGCATTCTGCTGTACAGGCTTACCTTTTGGGAGCAGAGGTGACATTTTCTAGGATTTGCACTTATGTTTACTGATTTCCAATATACATGTTCTTGAGCTTTTGATTCTACTTCTTTTTTCTAGCCATTACAGAATTAATGTATTCATACACGATATATTTTCTTATCTAAGCTGAATCCCTGTTTATGTCGGGCTTTTAGGTGGGATTTGACGCTCTATACTTTGCTCGTATTGATTACCAAGATAGAGCCAAGAGGAGTGCTGAGAAGAAGCTTGAGGTTATCTGGCAAGGTTCCAAAAGTCGTGGTTCTTCCTCCCAGGTTGCAATAATTTCGGCATCATCTTGATTAACCATTCGATACATTCTCAACTTATTGACTAATTACTAGGCCGTCTATTTTTCTTTAATTACTTCAGATATTTTCTGGTGCTTTCTATGCCGGAAATTATGAGCCTCCAACTGGTTTTTATTACGAAATCAATGATGATTCCCCTATAGTCCAGGTAACTCTTTAGAGGACCGTGTGTCGCCGGTTTTTTTGTGTTATGCTGATACTGATATTTTCCAAGTCTCTTGACCGAAGGATGACATCGGGCTATTTGATTACAATGTTCAAGAACGTGTTGATGCCTTCGTAGCTGCTGCCTATTTTCAGGTTTGGTTTGACTTTCATGGTGGCCAAACTCTCATTTATTGTGGCCTTTTTGTTGATGCTTGTTCCTACATTGTTTTCTGCACTGTGTCGTTTTCCTTTCTGGTTATTTTAGTTATTGTGATTTGAAACTATTCAAATAAGTGCGTTTCTTCAGACATCATCTTGGTTTACTTGTTACGTTCAATTGATTTTGTTTGCAGGCTAATGTTACTCGTTCAAATCATATAATGTGGACTATGGGAACAGATTTCAAATATCAATACGCACATACATGGTTCCGGAATATGGACAAGCTAATACACTATGTGAATCAAGTTAGTATCTACTGAACGTGTTCTATCATATGCTTCCCAATGGTGAATGATTATTGGCAGGAATCTCCGTATTTGAACTTCTTTATTGCCTTCCCTGATACTATTAATCGTTCGTGTGCATGAAGATTTTTGATTCTATTAGAAACCTAGTACACACATGTGAAAGTGCATAATTTTTGTCTTTCCAACCCAATAATGTTTTCTAGAAAGTATAATGTTGCTTATGAAGTGTTACTGCCAACAATTCACTATATGAATAAAACTGATGTGTGTTTGTTCTGTTTTCAATAATATGTATTTATATTTTCCAAGCCTGCTTGCAGGATGGCCGTGTCAATGCCTTCTATTCGACTCCATCTATATACACTGATGTGAAACATGGTCTGGATGAATCATGGCCTCTTAAATCCGATGACTTCTTCCCGTGAGCTTAAGATTAAATACCTGTGGTTTATGTATTATTCTACTTCATTTCTGTAGTAACAAAAATCAAGTTGTGTATCAGGTATGCTGACCGTATAAATGCTTACTGGACCGGTTATTTTACGAGTAGGCCTGCCATTAAAGGCTATGTCAGAGAGCTGAGTGGCTACTATTTGGTATGCCAAGAAACTCCTCTATATCTGTTGGATCTTCAAGGATTTATGTGACATCTCATACTCGTATACTTATTAGGCAGCAAGACAGTTGGAGTTCTTTCGAGGAAGAAATAAATCCGGCCCTACAACTGACTCATTAGCTGATGCTTTGGCAATAGCACAACATCATGATGCAGTTACAGGTACTGAAAAGCAGCATGTGGCTAATGACTATGCAAAACGGCTTTCAATAGGTTACGAGGAGGTAAGGTTTTCCCCTGCTATTATGAATTTGTCATCAGTAAAGTTGCTCGCCTCCACTTTCTTTCTGGCAAAATCGTTACCTTCTGGCTCTGAATCCGTACAGTCTAAGGATGTCGTAGCAGCTTCCCTTGGTTGTCTAACGCAATCACCATTGTCTTCAGAATGCAAAAGTCCTGTCACGAACTTCAACCAGGCATGAGCTCATGCACTTTCCGTTCTATCCTACCTTATCGTTTGTTGTCTATGAATACGTGGAGTCTCTGAATGTTGTCTTCATTTCGACTTCTCTTATGTTTTCCTCACCTTATTGTTTTACTTGCTCTTATTAGTTTGATATGACATTTTTCTTGTGGAATGAATTAAATGCATGCTTCTTATTATTTTTATTTTATTTTTCAGTGCCCGCTGCTGAATATAAGTTATTGTCCTGCAACAGAAGTTGATCTTTCTGTTGGAAAGAAATTAGTAAGTACTATATTGACTTCACTGTGTGTCGATTAACTGAAACAATAATTTACATGTACTTTGTTTCATCGTACGATCTAATTTAACTTGATGTCTGTTTTCCATCTGCAGGCAGTACTTGTTTACAACCCTCTGGGGTGGAAAAGAACATCAGTCATCAGGATTCCTGTGAGCCTCTCACGTTTGCTTCATTTTTTTGATTAAATTTGTTTGTATGGTTTAATAAGATCTTGTTCATTTACCATTCTTGATGAACTTCATGCAGGTCATCAACGAGAATCTTTCCGTATCAGATTCTAGTGGAAAAATACTTTTGTCACAGCTTCTTCCTATAGTTAATGCTTCAGTATCCACGAGAAAATTCTATGCTAGTGCATATACGGGTGAATCCCCTACATCCGTCGCCAAATATTGGCTCGCTTTCACAGCAGTAGTTCCACCTTTGGGTTTTAGTACTTATGTGATCTCAAGTGGTCAATGTAAGCCATATTTCTTAGCTTTGAAGCAGTTTCCTAATCCATTGAAATATAGTGCATTACTAATACTCACATGTTGCAAATCCAGCTTCTGCTTCGACAAAACTTACACCAAACACGTTTGACACGAGCCAAAATGGTGGCATTGAAGTCGGCCCAGGCAATTTGAAGCTTATATACTCTGGAAAGGATGGAAAGCTTACGCAGTATATTAATGCTAGAAACTCAGTAAGCCATTTTAGAGAAGACCTTATGTTTGTGCTTTCGTCTCATCTTCATTCAGTCAGGTTAATAAGCTCAATGCCATTCTTGTGCTTGATGTAAAACAATATGCATATTTTTTTGTTGAAGGTCAACATATCTTTGGAGCAATCCTATAGTTATTATATCGGGAGTACTGATGAACTCCAGGTAATGCTTATGTGTTCCTTTCGACTTCCCTTGCAAAGCTGTTGCGTTTGAGTTTAATCTATCGTGTTCTTTACTGATTGAAGGCTTCTGGAGCGTATGTTTTTCGGCCAAATGGCACGTACAACATACAGTCAAAAGAAAAGGTATTTATATTTCATATAGTGAATAAGTGATATACCTTTTGCTGGTGTGAATTTACATGATCAAGCAGTAATTATTCATCTCATTTTGTAGATTCCACTTACAGTATTTAAAGGACCACTCTATGATGAAGTTCATCAGCCATTTAGTTCATGGGTATATCAGGTATGTTACAGAATCAATGTATAACACTTCATAGAGAGAATGATCAACTCCCCGAATTGTGAAGAACTAGTATTGTACCCGTGCGATGCACGGTATGTATATATCAACAAACATTCATGTTGGGGATGACAATTTAGCTAGAAATCTATAAATTGACCAGAATGAATTGAAAAAATTAGAGGGTTAGGGCTTAATTTTTATAACCTGAAATAAAAAATGAGCCAGACCGATTGGACGACGGGTGGGTCGTGCTGCTAACCTGAAGGGTTTATAGACACTACCTTCTTTTCCTCATTAAAAGAGTGATGTATACAAAAAAATTAGAGCCCTTGTGATTGACAATTCTGAGAACCTATGTTGCTTTCAAAAAAATGAAGCAAAATTCAAAATTATGTTTTTGCATAACTCTGATTTTTGGCAGCAAATTGAAATATTTCTACAATGTTAAAATGTATGTATGAAAGTTTACGAAGTGAAACATTAAGCTCTTGTATTCAGGCTCCTGCTTTATTCTTCTGAGTAACTGTTTTGTCGTAGATTACAAGAGTGTACAAGGAGAAGGAACATGCTGAGGTTGAATTTACTGTAAGTTTCTATTCTTCCTTAGTAAATTGTATGTTATCAATCTATTTTTCGTCAGCCAAGAATAGAAAATGAGTCTCGAAATCTTATCTTGAGACCTTGTCGGTTTTCCTTGATTTCAGGTCGGACCCATACCCATAGATGATGGAAAGGGAAAAGAGATTGTGTCTCAACTCAAAACCATGATAGGAAACAACAAAAAGTTCTATACAGACTCAAACGGACGCGATTTTCTGGAACGGGTATGTAGCACTTTAAGAAATACTACATCCAAAGTGTATTGGTTCTTGTTGATTGCTAATATCAAAATTTGTACTCACATCGTAAGTTTTCGTGTTCTGCTCAGATTCGAGACTACAGAGCCGACTGGGACCTTCAAGTCAACCAACCAATTGCTGGAAATTACTACCCTGTATGTTTGCACTGAAGCCATCACACTCACACCTTTTTTTCTTTTTGTTTCACTTTCTAGAATTTTGATTCAGCTACTACGTTGTTCTTGTCAATGATATACTACCACTTGTCATGTTGTGTTGTGGTTCGTGTATGGAGAAAAATGCTGTGAGCTTAGTAAGAAACCTTGACAGTGTGAAATCCATGAAACTCATGAGATAAAAGCACCAATCTATGGAAAAACTCCTAGTTTTGTTGGATGTAGGTGACAACATTTGTGATTTCTTAAGGTTCATTTCACATGCTCAAACTTGCATTTAAGCTGAGCAAGATAGATCTGAACTCCCTATTTCTGCAACAGAAATTTAGACCAATCCACGGAATGCAAGTTTAAAGGTCGGTCTTGGTTAATTGTGGATCGTCTTATGTATACCAGCATTTCTCTTTCAGATCAATCTTGGAATTTACATCAAAGACGAGAGCACAGAGATGTCAGTTTTGGTGGATAGATCGGTTGGAGGATCAAGTATTATTGATGGCGAAGTCGAGATAATGCTGCACAGGTTATTATGCTCCTTTCGTCTCCTATATAGACTTATTTCTAAATTCACTCATTCCTTTAGAAATAATAATTATTTCTTTCACAGATGCACACAATTTTAAGATCTTAACACAAGGCATCATTTTGCAGGAGACTGCTCCATGATGATGGTAGAGGCGTTGACGAGTCTCTAAATGAAACATCCTGCGCTCTTGGTACATGCACAGGTTTAACTGTAAGTAAAATCTATCGCAAGAAATGCCTGCACATATTTATTATATCCGTGTTGTGAATGCAATGCAACGTGAAGATGGATGTTTGCAGCCATTTATGTAAAACTTCAAATATGGACTATAGTTTCACCCTCACATTTCTGGATCAGCATATACTGAACACTATTCTATTTTATCGTGCAACCAAACTCATCTAACTAGTGATAAAGAAAAGTCAACAATAAGAAATACAAGAGATTAGATAGTGCATTGTTTGCATGCTTAAAGATAGTGTGTACACTTTCTATATCAATAATATTTCACACAGGTCCAAGGGAAGTACTATCTCAGATTTGATCCACTTGGAGAGGGATCCAAGTGGCGTCGGTTGTTTGGACAGGAGATATACTCGCCTTTCCTTCTGGCCTTCAGTGAGCAGGTAAAAGCCATGGCTAAGCTGTTCCTAACTTCCTGTAATGGATTCTTACACTTTTTTGTGCTTGATATTGCCTTCATATACTCTCAGGATGATAAGTGGACAAATTTCCCAACACCAACTTTTTCGGCCATGGATCCTTCTTACAGCCTACCTGATAACGTCGCAATAATAACCCTACAGGTATAAAACCATTAAAATGAAGAAACTGGAAAAGATCCTTGATCTTTATACCAAGAGAGGAAAGCGAGGCTTATTACTGCTCTTTTGTTGCCTCAGGAGCTTCAAGACGGTGCTGTTCTCCTTCGTTTGGCACATCTATACGAGGTTTTGTGTTCTTAAATCAAGCACTTTCAATGCACCTAAGGATCCATTTAGTTTTTCCCTGCAAAATGTAGCATCATTTTTTGGTGTATAACTTCACACACCGTTGCTCTGTTTCTCGTGTGGTATCAGATTGGAGAGGACAAGGACTTGTCTAGCTTGGCAACTGTGGAGTTGAAGCGAATTTTTCCAAATAGGAAGGTGAAACGACATATATGTAAAATCAAACTATTGTCGTTTCATTTCATTTGAAATATCTTTTGTGATGCTATGAACTATTTTCCCATCAGATCAACAAAATCAAGGAAATGAGTCTATCTGCTAACCAAGAAAGAGCAGAAATGGAAAGGAAAAGACTGTCTTGGAAAGTAGAAGGCTCGGACTCAAAACCGCGTTCTGATTCCAGAGGCGGCCCTGTAGATGGCGTGAAGTTGGTAGTCGAGCTTGCCCCCATGGAAGTACGGACCTTCATCATCGACTTCTACCCATATCTCGTCCAGTACTGATGCACGACACAAGGTGAGAGTTGGTTTTTTCATGTTACATTCTGGGGCAATGCTGGGAAATAACGTCGATCTTATTAGTTGCACGCGTCTGGAATAGCTCGACAGAGAGCTCGAATAACAGCTCTTGCATGTCAGATGGATCGATGAGTGTGTGAGTGAAGGTTTTCAGCTGGTTTTTGTGATGTTTGTTGTCTCCATCTCTCTTGTTGTTGAAGTGAGAGCAAACATGGACCAGTTGGGACTTTTTCATTCTTGTATTGTAATAAAACCTTTTGTTGCTCTGCAAATGTAATAACATGCCTTTTTTCATGCAATATTTCAAGTTCACAATCAATCAATACGTATATAAAAAGAGAACCATTAGCAAATATATATAGTACTAACTTATATTTTTTCGTCAAAATCATCTTTTTTATTTCTAAAAAAAACTTATAAAACTTTATATTTTGTTAGTATACAAAATAATTATTACAATAAAAAATTAATTAGATATAAATAAGAGGACTGATTGTCAGACATTTTTTTTCTTACATCAAAACTTTTATTGTAAGTATTAAAATGTCCCATATAATTTATTATTGCGATTAGAAAAAAAAATATTACTAATTCATCATTCTATATGAACTGCAACCACTGCTTGATAAATTCACAGTTATCATAATCTCATTTCACTCAAATTTTCTTTTTCATTATTATTATTATTATTATTATTATTATTATTATTATTATTATTATTATTATTATTATTATTATTATTATTATTATTATTATTATTATTATTATACCTCCATTGTGGTTCTTGATCAAAAATTTAAAACCAATCAATGTTGGATTGACAATCAATATAACACGTGTGTGCAATCAAAACACTCGTTGTTTGAGTGTATTGAGAGTTGTGAAAATATGTTGTATAATTAGTATTGAGAGTGATGAATATGTGAAAAATAAAGGTAAATGAAGAATTAATTTTGATAGGGTATTGTCCAAAAATAGAAATGAATTTTTTTGGGGACAAATCGAAAAGGAAAATTAGGAGGGAGTACAATAAAAAAATTTCAATACTCATATATTATTAATAAATAATTAAATTTTAAATATAAAAAATACTTTTAAATTATTTAAAAAATAATAATGTCAACACACGAGTGTAAGACTAGTTTCACTCAGTTTTTTACCATTGAAATTTGTTACTATTAAAATTGATTCTGTATACTTGCATAAAACTGTAGGAATTAATGCGATTGTCCTTTTTTCCGTTGAATTTGGTCAGACTTTGGAATTTGGTTAATAAATGTTATGAGGAAAGCATAGATGTTCAAAATAAAATCTCATGAATTTTATTGGTTTTGAACCTTTTTTCTTCACATTTTTAGTATTGCTATTATATAGGGGCAATGTGATATCAAAGATTCAAAAATCGTTGAACCCAAACAGAATTAGGCGGCACTTTTAATAATGCATAAAAGGGTTAAATAGTCAAAAACAATATTTACAGCAAAAAATATCTATTTTTTTAACATTATATTTTATGCAACTTGATTCCTATCGTTCATAAAATAAAGTAGATGACTCCTCTAACTAACTGTTGTCAAAAGATTGTTAGAGAAATCAATTATGGAGTAGTATTTATTTATTGATTTAAGTGTTAAGTAGCAAAAACATTATACAAAAAAGGAAATAAAAATAGCTCTTCCCTCATTTTTTTAAATATTTATTTAACACTCGTGATAATTGGAGGAGTCATCTATCCATTTTGTGAACGATAGAGAACTAATTATTTTTCATTACAAACGTTTAACATGTTTTTATTACTTCTTTTTTTCAGGGGAAAACCAGACTTATCTCCGCGTAAAGTTATTATGCCACCATAACTAACAATTAAACTTGTGACATTTAATCGAACTTTGAATTATATTTTTACATAGAACTTTTTTTTTTTTTGAGAGAAACAAGAGAAGATTTATTGAGCACAGTGACATGGAGCATGGAGATGACCCTCCACAAACAACGGGGTTCATTCCAAACATGAAGTGTAGATACATAGAACTAAAATTCACAAATAAGTTGACAACATGATTTAACCTAATCCTATTTCTAAATTCGACCCATAAAAAACAAATTGGGTCAAACCCGACCCACAGGTTTGCGACCCGACCCTCTAAATTACTCGCATATCACTGTACGAGAATCAACAGTAGAGGCAGACATCAAGTCATCAACTTCGGCGTTACAAAAGTGAACCCCTTCACAAAATCCGCCGCTGCTACCGCACCCGCCGGCGCACCGTAGAATCCACCGGAATATTCCACCATTTCTCCCATCAGCCTCTAAATCGGTCTCCGGCCTTCACTGGATCTCAAATTCGATTGATGGCGAAGGGAGACGACGTCACTGGGATGGAAATCGATCAGAATTCATCCGCCTCGGATCAGATTAGTAACCCTAAATTCTCTATCAATGGTGGTTCCCTCTCCTTCCGTACGAATCATTTTGTTTATGTGTTTGTGGACGAGTTTCCTTATTTTGGCTGTGAATTTCGCAGTGCTGCAGCTATTGAAATCAGCACAAATGCAGCACGGGTTGCGCTTCAGTGATTACGCTCGTTACAGGTAGTGCAAGCTGTGTTTGTTTGAAATTCAGTTTACCTATGTAATGTACCTATTGGGTGTCTGCTGTTTTGGTTGGGAAGAAGGTCTCTGAGCATTTTGGTATTGAAATTGATGTTATCATCACTGAGATGTATTGAATTTGAGTTTTCAGGAGATACTGCACTGCACGCCTGCGGAGACTGTATAAGTCCTTGAAATTCACCCATGGCCGTGGAAAATATACCAAGAGAGCCATATCGTCAACCACCGTGACTGAAGTCCGGTATGTGTAAATGCATTTCATTTATATTTAGAAGGAGATGCTTTACTTGCATAGTTGCATGATGTAATATGCAGCCTACAAACAGATGGAATTTTGCTTACCAGTCTAGTGGAGAATTACTGACAATAGAACTGATGTTTATGAAGCATTAAGATGCATAAATCTCTGCTGATCCTCCTGCTGGCATATGAGATGATGCAATTTTCTATTATAAGTATGGAAGCAAAGGAAAAAGCTTGTACTCCTAATGTTTTCTTTTCTAGTTCATTCATTTTAAAGCGTGTAATAAAAACTAATTTCAGCCTATATCTCTCTTAGTCTCATCGGCAGAAAAATGTTACAGGATAAGGAAAGACTGTTACAATCTCCCGAACCCTATTTGTAATTTAGGTCCTGGTTCAGATAGAAATAGAATCTGGCTGATGGTTTTCTATTTTCCACCCCCTTAGAATATAGAAATTTGTTATGCACTACAGACAGACAGTGGATAACTATGGTATCAAGAAATATAATAAATTGATTGCAGCTGAAGCTGAAGTGCTTAGAGTATCCTTTTGTTTATGTTTTGCTTAAATATTCTTTTATTTAACTAATAAGAATAATATAGAATGAAATGCTTTCCCTGGTAATCGTGTATATCATATATGCTACTAAAGCTATCTTTGTTTATTTATTTTTTCTTTTTTTAGTTTGTCTTTTAACTGTATAAGTTATATCCTACTAATGCAGTAATGCTGCATCCCAGAATTATAGTTTAAAGCAAATTTTTTGAGTTATCAAACACACTGCGAATAAATTTGCACTATTAGGTCAAACTGTGTTGTATTTATCAAATCCAATAATGGACAAACAAACTATTTATTCTCAGATGTGATGATTCATATTATAATACCACTTAACATGTCAAATCTTCCTCTAATTTTCTGATGCTCTTGGAATTTGTTCTAGGTTTCTTCATTTGGTTCTATATGCTGCTGAAAGAGCATGGAGCCATGCAATGGAAAAGAAAACTTTACCAGATGGCCCAAATGCACGCCAGAGGAGCTACCTCATTGGCAGGCTAAGGAAGGCCGTAAAATGGGCTGCCCAGTTTCAAGAGTTGTGTGCCATCAAGGGAGATTCGAGAACGTCACTGGAAGCTGAGGTGTGAATTAGATCTTTAACTCAGCTGCTACTATTATTTTCACGTTAGTTTTCAGATGATTTCTTTGACAGTCTTTTGTTTTTCCTACTATAATGATTAATGAATGCTGTACAACTTCTGTAACTCTTGGCTTGCTTATTAGTGTTCAGTTAGACTGTTCTATTAAAGAAGTTTCCTTTTTTCTGTTAGTCTTGTAGGAAAATATAGGAAGAGTTATTTTTTCTTTGTGATCACACTTTGTAAACAAAAAAAGGCTTGTGGAGCTATGATTTATGATTTTGTTTCTGTGGCTCCATTAGCCGTTTCAAGAAATTGTAATATATATAGCTCAAACAGTTGCGTCAGATTGAGTTCTTGTCCAAAAAAAATTCTTTTGAGTCTCGATGTTTCAAGAAGTTGGAGGCAAGAAAAGGAGGGCAGGAGGATGCTTGATATTTCTTCAATTGTCAGTGTCCTGAGTTTTCGGAATCATTTGTTATGTTTCTTTCCCCAGCAGTGTAGACCATAGATCCTTTGACAGTATTTCTTATTGGTTGCTTGGACTCTTACAAAAACATGTCTTTGCTTATGAAGAAGCTTTCCTTTGGTATGTTATATCCAGGCTTATGCCTCTTATATGAAAGGGAGTTTGTTATTTGAGCAAGATGAACACTGGGACATTGCACTAAAGTGCTTCAAAAGTGCCAGGTACACTTTTATCTCTAAAAAGTTTCTGGATAAAGAAAATAAATTAATGGTTCTTCCTTTGACTAATGAAGTTGAACTTACAGGAATGCTTTTGCTAGTTCATCTCTTCTACTGCTTCTTTACGAAATGGCAGTGTGAACACTTATCTAGTTTTGGCTAACATTCTTCATCTTGACAGGGCCGTTTATGAGGAACTTGGAAAGTATGGAGATCTAGAGAACCAAGTTTTATGCCGGGAGCGGGTTGAGGAACTTGAGCCTAGCATAAGATATTGTTTACACAAAGTTGGGGAGTCAAATTTACAGACTTCTGAACTAGTTCAGATTGGGGAAATGGAAGGGCCTGCTCTGGACCTTTTTAAAGCTAAACTGGAGGTGAGACTATTTCATCTAGTATGTAGTGTAGGTTATATATTTAGGGGCTGTTTGAAAACTTGGTCATGTTTTGGCAGCATTGAAAGGCCCAACTTAAATTTAAGCTTTATTGGGCCGTGTGTATCTAGATTTTGTGTTTGGTATGTTTACTTAAACTTGTGGAAGGAGTATTTAATTAGACCACTGTAGCAGTTCGCAACTGGAACTAGGGGTCACCCCTGCACCCATTTCCGCATTATAACAGTGAACAAGGCCGGGCTGAGACGTCAACTGCGGGCTTATAACTGGATCTTACTTAATTATCAAACATAATGTAATGGGCTGTTAAGCACGCAATATGCCCTTAACACAAAAGTCAAACAGGCCCTTAATAACTGCTAGTGAAGCACACTCCAATCTATCTTCTCAAAGCACAGTGTTCTGTCCTTTTCAAGTTTATTATCTTTGCAGTTATTGATAATTTATCTTGATTTTCCATCACCACCAGGCTGTCATGGCCGAAGCTCGGTCTCAACAGGCGGCATCATTGACTGAATTTCATTGGCTTGGTCACAGATTTCCCATTTCGAATGCAAAGATTCGGGTCGCCATACTCAAAGGTACATGCCTTTTAGATGTATTATAAGTACCATGGCTCAGAGTGCTTTAGGTGTGATTCAATCCTTCCTAGTTGGGTGGTTCATAGCCAACTTGGTTAAGATTTGTTCATGTGTACAAATCCTAGTGGACTTGAGAAAATGCCTAACTCGGTAATGTGAGATAAACCGTACATTAGCTACTGTGGTCCAACAAATGCTCCCCTTTTGACCTTATTGTTTTCATTTTTTCCGGGGTAATTGCTGCTAGGGATGGCAGTGGATCTTGGACCCGGTCCAGATCCGTGGATCCAGATCCATTTTTACGGATTTGGATCTCAATTTTTTGGACCCGACGGATCTGGATCTCAGTTTTGAAAACGGATCTGGATCTGGATCTTGAAATTTTAGATCCGGATCCGGCCCAGATCCGACCCGTGGATCCGTTTTATTTTATATATATATATTTTATATTTTATATTTAGTTTACTAATAATATTAATTAAATTAAAAATAATAAATAAATTATATTCAAAAGAATAAAAACTAAAAGTAATTAGATAAAAGAATTTTGTGTTATATTTTTCATGATGGAAATTAGATGTTGTTGATTTTGTGATTTTTTTTTAATTTAATTTAAAAATAGTAGATCCATGGATCTGGACCCGTGGACCCGTGGACCCGCGGATATGACGGATCTGGATCTGGATCCAAAATTTTCAGATTCATGGATCTGGATCTAGTATATGAAAACGGATCTAGATCTGGTATTGGCCAGACCCGATCCAGATCCGGCCCGTTGCCATCCCTAATTGCTGCAAATAACACAACCTTTATTCTAAATTGCAATTATAACACGACTTATAAAACATTGCAATTACAACATCCTTCAAATTTTTTTTGGCAAAGTTTGTCTGGCATGTGCCATTAAAACGATGTCCGCTGAAAAAACTGATGTTGCAATTGCAAAAATTTTAAGGTGATGTTGTAATTGCAATGTTTTAGAAGTCATGTTATAATTGCAAATTTTGTGTTTTTTCCTTCCTGATGCATAAAGGCATGACAAAAAGGCTAAGTGAATTATGTTTTTATGGCTGTTATATAAACGCAGACCAAGTCATGTATCTGGGAACTCATGGTCAAGCTTTGCTTTTTGTGCCGTTATGGCTGATCATGTTTCCAGGAGTTCAATGATACTAGATGCTCCTAGTGCTCTCACAATGTTTTTTACAACAACGAGTAGCCATTTTATCAGCCTAGTATTTTTCATTGAGTTTAGGTTAATACAGATTTTAAAGGTGATTAGAACTCCTAGTGCAAGTTTTAGCCTTATATTTGTGTGTCGTGTATGTATGTATGTAGCTATGCATATATTTTCATATCTGTATGTATTTCCCTTTGCTGTATAGCTCTGATATGTATATGCAGCATGTTTTCCAGTTAGAGTTTATTGGGATCTGATACGTATACTGCTATGATCATACTCATAAATTCTTAAATTTGCACATGCCAAATTTCAAACCTTTTGCTTGACTTTATATGAACAGCCCAGGAACTGGAGAAAGATACTAATGGTCTGGGAGCAGATTCCGTACCTGCAGAGAAAAAACTAGCCATATTTGATAAAATATTTGCTGCTTATAGTGAAGCCAGGAGCTGCATAAGGAATGACTTGGTGAGTGCTGCTTTTAGTTATGAAATTTCTGTTTACCCCATGTACTTTTTGCGTGTAACAGCTTTATGCATTAGCTGAAGCAGAACATTAGCAGAAGGATTTTTTTTTCTACTCTGAAAGAGAAGGAAAAATATTTGAAAATAAAACAGGGTATCTGTGATGAGTTTGACAATATTTTTTCTTCTGTAGGCTAACACAGGTAATTCTGAAAGCATCAAGGATGACCTGAGTGGCCTTGATAAAGCTATTGGTGCTGTCCTAGGAGAGAGAACAATTGAACGCAACCAGTTGCTTGTGCACATAGCAAAGAACAAGCTCAGTAAGGTTCGTGATGACAAAAATGAAAAAGTTACAAAACCTGAAGAGCTTGTCCGGTTATATGATCTCCTGCTACAGGTGAGTACCTAGAGACTGCAATATCTTCATGTTAATATTAACTTCAATGAATTTATAAAAAAGCTAAGCAATTTCATTTTCAAACAGAATGCTGCCGATCTTTCTGATCTGGTTAGTTCGGGAAGAGACAGAAAACCAGAAGAAGTGGCCCTTAGTGAAGAATGTGAACTGAAAAGTTTAGTTTTCCGAGCGGAAAGGTTTGGCCCTTGTAATGTTCTGTGTTTCCATATTATCTTGCTTCTTTCTCCTGACAGCTTATATTTCAAGTTGCTTTAGTTCCTTTCTTATCCAGAAAATTAATTTTGGCATCTGATACTTTTCTAATTCAAAATATTTTCTACCTCTCCTCATATGTAAAAACGATACACCACTTGATTATAATATACTAATACTATGCATACCCCCAACTTGATAGCAATTCAAAAATTTGGTGTTTATGAAACCATTTCACATTTGTAGTTGGGAATTCCTTGGGGTATGAGATGATTGTCATACTTCATTTACCAAAGCTAGTTTTTCTTAGTTTACTAGTTGCTTATGTGGTACAATTACTAAATACCTAAATCTTGTGGTATGGCATCTTCAAGATCCCTGACTAACGAGCCTTCTGTTTTTTTTGCTGACCTCTCCTTTGTTTCTGAATGGCTATCTCTTGGTATTGATATATGTACCACTTTCCTGTAGGTGCTTTTACTTGGCAAAATCTTATAGTTTGGCTGGAAAGAGGGTAGAAGCATATGCTTTGTTTTGCAGAGCTCGTTCCCTAGTTGATGATGCTCTTAGGAAGCTTCAGAGTTCGACCAATGCTGATCAGGTGCTTGCATTCTCTGCTAGTTCAGTATATCATTTTTCACTGGCAACTCATTCCCTTAATTGGCCATGCTTCAGTTGTTCTGAGTCTACTGACAAGTGACAGCTCCTTTGAATTAAAAATTTTCCTCAAGCATAAGGTAGCCTGCTTGATGATATGAGTTGCTAGAAAGTAGGGAGATTTTCCATTTGCAGTACCATAATTCATTTGAACTTTTTGTTGCTATGTGGCCAGTGCAATTTGCTTGAATCTAGTAAGCTTCACACATTTTAAATCCTTACTTTGGGACTCCATTTCTTACTCTAGACCAATATTTAATTTATTACAGGTTGCTATCAAGGAACTGAAGATGCTTTACAATGATTGTCGATCCAACATTTGTATAGAACATGCAACAGGAGTTATGGAGGAGGAGAAGGCTCCAGAAAATCTTTCTAAAAAGATCTCAAGTATCTCATTAACAGGAAATGATAAGAAGGTATGTAACGTAACATTAGCTTTTCCTTGGCTTGGTTCAATCTGGAAACTCGTTTATGATTTTGAGATTGTCGTATATGCTCTTGTGCGCTACCTTATTGGTTAGGACTTATAATTTATCTTTTCTCCTATGTTTAGTCGAACAAGCTTATTAAATTAAATAGTTGAAACTTGAAAGAATGTGTAGCAACTAGAACATTTCAGTCAATTGACAAAGGGTTATAATAACATATTTTATTACTTTCCCTGACTAAACTCACCTGTTTTTTGCCTAATCTATCTCCAGCAACCCTGAAATAATGAGATTCTGTATTCAATTGTACAGTTAAATCGTGATCAGTGCTGCATCCATAAACTAAACTAAACAAAAGCAGAAAAAAATTATCTTTGCTCGCATAAGTTTTTCAAATAAATGTTTGTGACAATTCGACATGTTAAATAGAGATGGAAATAGGTCGATAGATTGAGCCACCAACAAAAAGCTAACCCACTTAGCACATGGCTTTTGGATTTGGGTTGAGGATGGTAATGAGGTCCGATTCTCAAATTCGGAAGGGCTTCAAAGTGTAATAGGTCCTATCTAACCCGTCCATGAAACTTTCCTTTTACTGATGTATATATGAATATCTATCTATTTATTAGGCATATATCTGTATTTTTTTAGTGACATCGTTGTGTTGTGAAATTCTACATTAAGAACTATCGAGCATTACATTTGACATAACTTTGCAGTAGGTGGGAACTCTTTGTTTGAGAAGCAACTATGTGAAATAAGATCACATAGTATGAATGGATGTCTTTGACCAGTCTACTGTCCAAAGGGGGCGTTTGGTTTGGTGGATGGGACATATAAAATTGATAGGATTAGAGGATGATTATTAAATAAACCCAACTTTTGGGTGATAAATAATCATCCAATTGCATGATTAGGGCGCGGGCCGAGTTATCCATCACGGGCAGAATCATACAAACCAAACACTTGATTAAGTTGGATTATTTTATCAATCTTGCCTTATCACTCAAACCACAAACGCCTCTTATTAGTAGAACTGAGGGATGGGTTTGAGTCTCGGCTGAGGTGGGTTTTCCCATATTTGAGTGGACCTGTCTTTTGCCATCCCTAACTTTGGATGATGTTTGGACCTGTCTTATCAATCCTTGAATGAATTATCACTTGCTATCTATTTTTTAGGTATACTGAATTCATTTACAGACTTGTAGTCTCTCTTATTGCTCATGAGCAGTTTGTTTTGCTGTTTCTCTATAATCTATCCATGTTTAACTCGTTTGCTTCAGCTTGAAAAGCTGCTCATGGAGAACCTGGAGAATTACGAATCAGCTGTTGGTGATCCTACCACAAGGTCAACGCCACGCATTTCAGTCTTCCCACCGGCCTTTCAAGCAGTCCCGCGCAATCCAGTTATCATGGATCTCGCCTACAATTCGATTGACTTCCCGTCACTGGATAATAGGATGAAGAAAGACAAGAAAGGATTACTTAGTAGGTTTTGGGGATGAATATCTTCTACATTGCGTCTGGATTTTCGAGGTCTACAGACGAAATCTAGATTTTGGCCCTTCTTACTTCTCTACCATTATTTCTGTTTGAAACTTTATCTGGCAAACAAGGATAGAATGCTTCGTATTTAACTTGGAAATTTTGACATCTCTGGCTGTAAAAACTACATAATCTTGTGAGAGGGGTAATTGTTAATTTGCTGAAAACACATTCAAGAAAATTGGTCTTGTTGGCGTTGAAAATTTAGCAAAATTTACAAAATGTAACACAGATAATTCTCATATGATTGTGGATGTTTGCTATCTGTGTTGAAAATTTTATGTGGTTTTAATGTGTATATGATATATAAAGTTAAATCTCGAGAAGTAACTAGCTACTAATTAAAGAAACATACAAGAAAATTTACCATATGCCACAAACAATGAGTCTTGTTTCAACCATCTTTTGTTACACTTGGTAAACTTGTAGTATTTTTTTACTTCCCAATTCAACTCAACAATTTTTCAGGCCAACTCTGCGAAATGTGGCTGCTTATATACATATAATGAAGATAAATAAAAAGGATAGGGAAAAAAGAAAAGACAAAGATAAAAATAGAAAAATATTCCTTCCTTTATTGTACGTGGAGAAGATTAGTGGACCTAAATAGAACAATTTCACGAGATAAATATTACTTTTGTATTACATGTAAGGCGTGTAATGAAGATGGATAGTTGTCTCAGTGTGTGTGTGTGTGTGTGATATGATTAACCATTATACCTTTTTAGTTCATGCAAATGATAAAGGATGAGGGCCCTTTTTCCATTTGAAAGAGTAAGGTTTTCCCACATAAATATGTAGAGTGACCACACAAGTAAGAATGCTTCATCCTTAAAAGGCAAAAATAATTAGGTGGGAGTTAGATAGAATTATCATTACCTTTTGTGGACCATCAACCAATATATAATAAATCCCATTACATGACTCAATTATTCCTTTTCATTTTTCATCAACACTATATGCAAATTGGTTGGGCGTCCTTGTTCTATATTTGAACAAACCAAAACTACATTTGGAGGTTAGTCCAACTTTGTAAATGCAGGTAGAACCGCCCCTAGGAAAAATAAAATAATAGTAATAATTAAGCAAAACCCATGTCATGAAATGGAAGAAAAATGTGCAAAATACACTAATTAGTGAAAAATGCAACTATCAAAAGTACTTGACCATTTCACAAGTAGGGCCATATTGGTAGTATAAAAGCACCTAAGTGAAAGTATTAAGTTATTGTCTATTTATAGTGGAATATATACATATATTATACTCCCTCCGTCCGCGATATCGTTTCCACATTGTGGATGGCGCGGGTTTTAAAAAAAATCTCCATATGCTAACTTAAAATCAAGTTGGATTATTGATCTTTGTATGAAGTATAATTATCATTAAAATAAGTAATAATGTGATATGTGAAGATGAGAAGATCATTAACGCATATATAAAGAACCATAATTAATCTTTTTTGTCACCGAGAGAATGACTTAGTGGTGTCGAGTGCATATTCATAAGGTCAAAGGTCTCAAGTTCGAATTTCATCTACATCTCTATAGGTCTAAGTGTTGCACATGATTTTTTAAGTATGGTTTAACCATCATATGCAGTTTGCAAGCTATTGCACAAGAGCGTGAGTTTGCCTAGTTGAAGATATGCACACCGAAGGTAGCAGATGGATTCCCATGAACACACACGCGCACACAAAAAAAATGCATGAGTTTTACTTAACACGGGGATACAAAGTTTATATTATAATTATATATATATATATATATATATATATATATGTGTGTGTGTGTGTGTGTGTGTATTTTTATTTTTATTTATAAATTAGACAAGTAATAAAGAGATTTAAAGACCGTACGACGGTGGACTCGAACATTAGATCTCGGGTCTTGGGCATTAATCACTTACCACTAGGCCAACACACGCCCACTAATATATGTATGTATTAATTTCACTTGAGGATTAGAGCACCCGCATCGCGGGTCCTCGATGGGGTACTCGAGGAGACCATCGTCCTCGAGGAGGGCGATGCGGCGAGGAGCTCCTCGAGGACTCCTCGAGTTATCGAGTATCCTCGATAGGGCGAAGGAGATGGCGCGTGCAATGCACGCGCCCAATTAAAAAAAAATGAAAAAATCGAAAATTCAAATTTATATACACTTTTTGACTGCAGCTCCTCGGTCTCCGCACCTTTGACCGACGGATTTAATTTTTTTTTTTTTTTTTAATTTTCCCTTCTTCTCTTCTTTAAAACACCCATCTTCTTCTTCTCTTCTCCACACCTCTTCTCCTTCTTCCTTCATCCTTCTTCCTTCTTCTCTTCACACCTGTTCTTCTCCTACAATTTTCTCCGTCATGGATCCACACAACCCTTTCTACGATCCAAATTGGTGCCCTGATCTCTCCTCCGATTATCATCCCGATATGGGAGGAATCAACTTGGAGGAGAGCCCGCCCGAGGAGGAACCGGTGAGTGCTCAGCAGAGTGTCTCCCCACCAAAAAAAAGGCGGCCGAAGGAAGGAAAAGGCCACCAAAATGAAGCACGACAAACCAAAAGTTTACCGTCATACTTACCTTCCACAGCATACGGATCTCATCGTCCAAATTTGGGCGGAGGAGACCAACGACTCGATCCGTGGGACGGATCAGAAGGGAGAGTCATATTGGGGCCGGATCCGCGAACGTGTGTGCCCCATCCTCGGCGTCGACCTCGGCATTAAGCAACTTCAAGGCCACTGGTCCCGGGTGAGCGCGGATGTGCGTCTCTGGGAAGCTGTTTGGGTGGAGACGAGCAACAATTGGCCGTCCGGTCATTCGGATGATATGATTCGTGAAAAGGCCCAAACCATCTTCAAGGCTAGAAGCCCAACCAATGCCTCCTTCAATTTCTGGAACGCGTGGAGAACTCTCCGGCACAATCCCAAGTTCAAGTCGATGTACCTCCTTGGAGACGTGCATGCCTCCAAGAGGACAAAGACTACGGAAGAGGGCGGCTTCACCACCTCGGCGTCGGGCGAGGAGATCTCTTCTGCTCGGCCCATTGGCAACAAGGCGGCGAAGGCGGCGGCCAAGGCGGCGGCGAAAGGGAAAGGGAAGGCTGCAGCGTCGCATACGAGCTCGGATCCTCCACCAGAAATTGTGGAGAGGTTGGATAGGAACGACGCGCAGATGAGGGCATTCACCGCCCAGTACCAGCGGAGGAACGATCTCCGGGAGAGGGAGCTCGATATGCAGCTCCTGAACACGGATACGACGAACATGACGGACGCACAACGTGCATTGCACGCGTCCATGGTCGCCGACGTGCTCAGGCGTCGTGGTCTATCCTAGGCTTTTAATTATGTGATTTTAATGATGTTTTAGGTTTTTTAAATTTTTATGTATTTTTTTTTATGTTTTAAGTAATTTTAAATTTTATGTTTAATCCAGTATTTAAATATGCAATTTAAATTATGCAATAAAATTTAAATGAAAAACATAAAATCAAAACTAATATTATCAAGGAGGCTATCAAGGAACCCCAATGCAGCACTACCTACTCAATAACACAAACACTATCAAGGAGGCTATCAAGGAGGTCCCAATGCGGATGCTCTTATAGGCTAACTTGTTGCTAAGTATTATGAATGCTATTAATGTTATATTAATGTAGTTAGATGTGTTAGATATGTGAAACATGATACACTCTTGTTTTGAATGGTACGTGGATGTGGTTGTCCTTTGGCATGCAGTCATACATGGTGATTGTACAACATTTTCTGCGCAAGGGACATGTGTTTCTCATTTCCTAACTAACTATTCAATGAAATGATCCATTGCATTTGAAGGAGGTACAATGTATCACTGCATTGTTTTTGTTTTTGTTATTGTTTGTACAACTTTGAAACTTCCACTTGTCAAAACATGGTTCGTGGATTGGCAATGTATAGTATAAGCTGCCACTTAATTAGTAGTCACTTTCTCATTTAATTTTTTATTATTTTCCCAATTTTATAGTGTATAATGTATATGTAACAACCGGGGTTGTCTAGGAGTAATGGTGCGGCCGGCGCTCCTGAGACAATTAGACGGGTACTCTTTTTTCCTCTTGTCTGAGGTTTTAATGAGGCTCGACCCTTCATCTGCGCCTGTGCTCTGAAGGGTTTTGATTTCTCTCTTTGCTCTGGTTAGTTGTTACTGTACCTAAGGATAAATACGTTGTAGCAATTAGAAAGAGAGAGTGAAGGAGCAAAAAGATAAGTGTATTCAAATATTAATTCATGGTATTGGTGATGTGTGTAATATTTTTAGATGAATGTCTTATCCATTATTGTTAATATATTGAGTTTTCAATTTGTAGAAATTAACATTAATGATGTGAATTGATTCATCATCTCCTCGTTGAATTCTTTAATGCGGGGTACAAGTCTGGGTTTTTTAAACGAAAACGTGAGTTGGTGATATTTTTTAAGAAATGTTGAAAGTAGGTAAACACAAATTATGATTTCCTCAATTAATACTAACTTCAAAAATTTATGTCAATGAGGCCTTGCTCTGGTGGCAAAGTTGGGACACCCAAAGACTCTTCTTTGCGAGAGGTTTTGGATTCAATCGTTTTTTCCACTTTAGGTGGTGTTGTGTTTCCGCCTACGTGCGATGTTGTATTGTTTGATGTTGAGGTCCCACCTACAGAACATTTTTCGTCTGCGTGAGGTGATGTTTTCCCACTATTAGACACTCATTTTTACTAAATAATTATTCTTTTCTAATATTCACGTCAAAGGCCAGGTTTTCCATTAAGGATTAGAGTAAAAGACAACCAAGTGAAATGATAAATACAACTTCTTAATATAAATCAAAATATATTTTACCAGCATTATTGATACAAAATTTTATTATCAATTTCATAAAAAATTAAGAAATTTTTTTGTTAATCAGGCCAACCTTATCTAACTTACATAAGCTATTATTTTAGTCAATATACTTCGGACTGAAAATTTTCGATCCTAATGTTTTTTTCTCCTTTTCGATCTATTCTGAATTTCTGATCAATCCATTAATTTTGTTTTGCTACTTTTTATATAGACTTTGGACTGAAATTTTTCAGCTACAATGTTTTTTTTTTTTTCCTTCCTAGTCTATTATGATGAATATTTTGTTTACCACATATTTACCCTTATACATATTCGTGTATGCATATTATTAAATGAAATAATCATAGAAGAAACAAAAAGTAGTTGCCCCATGGACCATCACACTTTTGATTGTTCGAGTAGAAAAGTGAAAACATTATTGTACTACTTTATGTTCTTTATCACCTCATGTAAATAAATATTTTTTTTTTTTGAAACATCATGTAAATAAATAATTAAGAGGTAATTGTTTTAAGTTCCATCGTTAGCGTATGGATTATATTATATTTGAATATTAAGTTGTATTTATATTTATTTGGATAATTAATATAATTTATAATACTAATATGATTATTATTTGATTAATTTGTGTAATATACACATATCTTATATTTCTCAAAAGAGAAAAAAGACTAAGATATTTGACTTCAGACATTAATCTACACACAATTTTTGGCGTCCTATTGTGTACCACTTTAATTATTTATTTAAAATCTTCCGATCTTTTCTTCAATGACATTTCTTTTCTAATTTAATTATGTACATGTTAATTAGAATCTATTACATCTAATTAGTGTATAGCATTTAATTTCAATTATTTTTAATATTAGAATTTGTAAATCCATATTATTATTTTCGAAATTCAATATTTAGCAACAAATATTAATTATGATTCGTTATATTATAATAACCTTTTATTTTTATAATAAATATTTAATATTGAGCTAGACGCGAGTGAGACACTTAAAACGTTGGAACAAATTTGTTACTTTTTAAAATTGAGATTTCTTAAGAAAAAACTTTTTAAGACTGTTTTCTAAATATGATGATATAATACTAAAAATATATTTTTTCTGAAGCGTAAAATAATGAGCTTAAGTGAAAAATACATAAGATAATGAGAAGAAATTCAAATATTCGGATTAGGATTTAAGTAAAAAATTCAACTCCACGTAGATCAAAGTTAACCTACTAGCGTTCATTGAAAATGACTTCCAACAATACTGGCATTTGATTAAGCAATCTGACCAACTTCTTATTTATGATTAATTAAAATATCGATTTTAATAAAATCATTCATGATTATCCTTAACAAAAGGTTAATTATTATCTATCCCTCATACAAATACTTTTAAGTTTTAACATTGAAAAGTGAGGCACCGACCGAAACTTAATTAATTAGTACTTTTTTTTCTTTCGAATGCTAATATTTATTCGATTATTATACCAACAGAAAGTGACATAATTTTTATTTGTTGTGTTCAATTATTTATTACAGAAACAAAAAGTTGTTCGAGTGCAGAGGTTTGAATTTTTAATGCCCCTAATTAAAAAAAAATAAAAAATTTACCTTTTACTATATACAACATTTAAAATTCTAAACAATATGTACTAAATTCTTTAAATCAATAATTGCCATGATATATATATGTCACTCATTCTTTACTACAATATATGTTAATTTGACAAATAATATAAACATTAAAGATGGCAAGCAACCCTTACTTTTTCAACTTTCATATAAAAGAAACATTTGAATAAATTTTGTAAATTAATAATATAATTTGACATGAGAAATATGTGGGTAGGCCATCCTATTATCATTACCACAAAGTGCTGGACACTTAAACACAACCATTTATATTTTAGAAATGTGGACTCAATCATGTAGGAGTTGTTAATTAAGCCCTAAATATTTAAGATTATCGTGTAATTAAAGAAGAGCTGTCTCAAGTTATGTGGTCTAATCTTGTGGAGTGCAAGAGTTAACTAAACGTGATTCCATCATCTTTGAATAGGTATAGCTCCTCAACAACTGGTTTCTCATTTGTTTGTCAAATGGGAAAATGTTGGATTCAAACCTATAACATCATTTTAAATGTGAAGTCACAAATTTAAGGAATTAAATAGAACCGACTATGATCCTTTCGAGCTTTGATATTGGACTACAATAAAAATTCATTTTCAAATATAAATTATGAATCATTTTCAGATATTCGATCATGAAAATTTACGATGAATTCATGATCTTGAACTCGAATATCATAGGGAGCGAAAAATTTAATTTTTGAATTTATACATTTTTCACAGCAATTCATACATATTCCAAAGAGAATTCATGATTTGTAGTTCCTATTTTAAAATGAATTTATAGTCAAATCCCTCCACGCGTGAGCGAGCGCGCGCGCACATATATATAAGTGATAATTATTTTGAATAAAAATGACCTTATAAATAAATTTTATTGTTTTTGTAAAAAAAAAATATTCTGAGAAAAAATTGACAGTTGTTAAAATAAAAGTGAGAGTTCCTATGAAGAAAAGGCATAATTGTTTTGAAAAAAAAAGTATCATCAATTATCTAAGAGCACTCCGAGCAGATTAGCTAAATGCATCACTAACTCTAAATTTAGGCTAAAACAATTGAAAATGAGATAAAAAAAATGCATCCAGCAGATCCTCTAAATTGGATGGGGCCCACAAAAAATTTTACACCTACCTAAATTCAATCTTAAATTTACACTCACTCTAAATTTATTTTAAGCTTATAATTAGTAGGGCCCACACATAATTATTGTTTTTATGTAGAAAATAGGATATCTGGTGTATGCATTTATAAAATCGAGATCCTAAAATTAAATAGGGAAGCTTTAGGGAGGAATATAGGAGCATAGTTTGGGATTTCTGCTGGGAGTGCTCCAATACTATGATTCTAGTAAAATTAATAATTTTCTATTATATATGTAACAACTGTTTTGAATAAAAGTGACAATTATCATTAAGAAAATTAAGTGACAACTCTTTGTCACCGTCATGTGATTTTTTAAATATTTATTATTTCTACAAAAAAGGTAATGTAACAGTCCGGCTCCAAATTTGACGGCTGTCACCACAAACCAACATGAATCTTTTCTAGCGTGCTTTATCCTTATTCACACGCTCCCTAAGGCTAAGAAACTTCCCAAGAGGTCACTCATCCTAAAATTGTTCCAAGTCAAGCCCGTTTAATCTTGGAGTTTCTTCTACGTAGTCGCTAGGGAAAAAAAAGATACATTTTATTAGTATGAGTAGTACCAATCAAATTATTTAAGTTCTCCTCGAATATATAGTCTCATACCTGCATATTCTTGGAATCCATTTTTTTCAGGTGTGTTTCGATTCGTTCATGTACCCCTCCGCTTTGAAGTACTTATAGGAGCCGCTCTTTGTCCCTGCCTTGTGCACCGATAATCACTCCTTACTTCTGCCTCGAATGTCACAAGTAACAATTACTCCCTCCGTCCCACTAGACTTGGCACACTTGCTTTTTTTGTTTGTCCCACTAGAATTGACACTTTCCTAAAATAATATGTGATCCCTACTTTCTCTACTCACATAAAATAAGTGGACCCTACCTACTTTACACTCTTAACCCTTTATTCTTAATTTCCGTGCCCAACTTAAAAGTGTCAAGTCTAGTGGGACGGAGGGAGTATTTTCTTTTTTTGTATTTTTTATCTTTGACCAAGAAGACGTAATTCCAATAAAAGTAATTGTTGTTCTAAATAATACTAATAGTGCTTATGAATAAAGGTGATTGTTTGATGAGGATGGCCTAACAATAGAGTGGTTAATATCTAAAGTTAAAAGTCTCAGATTCGAATTCACTATAACAATATTTTTAAATTCAACTACTTGATTTATCAAAGAAAAAATTCATTATAATAAATAAAGTAGATAGGTTGGATTCGAATTGAACCCAAATAAAAAATTATCTACGAGTATACTGAGATGCCGCTTGCGTGTGTGCGCCTCTAATTGATTACTCCCTTCGTCCATGAAATGAGTACTCATATTTCCTTTTTGATTTGTCCACCAAATGAGTACCTATCTTTTCTTTTTATAAGTGTACCCCACATAATTCACTCACAATAAAAATGAGTCCCTTATTCCACTCAAATAGATACTCATTTCGTGGACGGGGAGAATACATTTTATTTTCTAATACAATATGGTCGAAACATATTATAGTAGTCTAACATTAATAAAATAGAAATTAATTTCAACCTTTCAAATCGTATTGCATCTATTGGATCTAACTTATGCCGATGCATTTCGCTCAAGCTAAGATCTATATTTTGTGACACAAATTTTTTAGGTTGGTTGCTGAGTTACTAAGAAAAAGATTTTGATTTATTTTTCGTAACGAAAAGCATATATATATATATATGAGAAACATATAAAAGAACTATGTTTAATTTATTTAAATTTTCAAGCATATGGATTAGAATTATGCATTATTGTCAACTTACCTTATTAGGACAAAATGGTGATGTGGAAGACATAAGAATAGGCTTCATTCTGTTTTTGGCATGCCGTGCAGAAATTAATCTTGTAATTTTATTTTTTTGTTGTGTACGAATACAACACGTAGGAAATGAACAAATTAAAATATTTTTGTTGACTTTATATATTAATAGACGAAAATCTTGACTTGTTTTTTTTTTTTTTAAGAAAATAAAAAAAATTGTTCTCATTGAAATAATTGGAACTTTGAATGTAACCTATGAACCAATAGCTGACCGCTGGTTTATTTAAATCTTGTATTAGTGCTTGAATTATAGTTTCTACATTTCCTATTTGAGTTTTACTATTTGGATCTCTAGTAACCGATAAATAATTTGTCTAAAATAAATAACAACAATTCAATATAATATAATTAGTATGGTTACAATAAAATTTTGATTCACAATTTCAAGACAATTGACTAGGCTACAAGTGAGTCGAGCCAACCCGCAAGCCATCTGAAATTTGATTCAATTATAATTTGTTTCGTTACATATCAATTTTTGAAATGTATAAAATTTTAAGTTACTTGATTTAAGCTTGCATCTTAAATTCGTATATATGATATTTGATTTATATTTTGAAAAAACTAAAAAGGTTAATTTCAACAAAATTATTACTCCATTAAATTTATGTATATTTCATCATATATGCTCAAATTCCATTATTAAATTGCAATAAAGATATAGATAAACTAAGAAACTCTTGAAAGTACAAAAACACAGACTAAGAACCAAGTCTCATTAAAAATTTATTTAGGAAAAATCGAATAAGAAAAATTCTTAAAAAGGAAAAAAGGTACTCATCCATTACAAAATACAAAGAAAAAAGACAAAGTAATATCAAAAAAATCTCAACAAACGAAAAAAAAAAAAAAAAAGAGCCCGATTACCATGGATCCAAGCCTCGGCGCATTGAGAAAATGAAATACTCATTGTTAAACAAATAATGGTGCATTAAATTGTTACCTACATCTTATTTAAATAAATTTGTGTGTGTGTATATATATATATATATATATATATATATATATATATATATATATATATAAATGTATTCTATCAATTTAAATATTTTAAATCAAACTCCACATAATAATAACGAACTATTTTGGAATAATTTTTATTTGTACATATTTTTTTTTATTTTTAAAACAATACATAAATTTTATAAATATCAATATTTTTCCACGAGTTATCGACTCCTATGACCCTATCTTAGTTATATACCTAGACGTCTGCTATAAATTTTTATACTAGTATTTTCTCTATTACATTCTAATAGGCTCATTTTTTTTTTATTATTATAGATATTAAGAAATTTAGTTTTTAAGAGAAAAGTAGTGTGTTTATATCAATTAAATATATATTTTTTACTTAAAATAGAAAATAAATTTATTATAATGAGACATTTAAGAAAGTGAGACGATCAATTTATTATTTTATTTTCATAGAAGTGTAATTAACCAATAGAGAATGAGGAAACGTTTGGTGTTGAGAGCAGGGGAGGCAGGCTAATAGAGGCCCCACAACTACGATTATTGTCCTCTTATTTGGAAACACAAATCGATGAACGTGGCATCACACATCTTCCTCTGTTTTTCTCTCGCTAGTATTTTATTTTATTTTATTTATTGTAGTATCACTTTAATTCATTTTGCAAGTTGCACCCAAAGTTAAGACTGTCAAAATTAATTTCTAAAATCCAGAGCTCCATTTTCGTTTCTCCAAAAAAAGATTTAAGGGACAAGTTGAAAATCAAACATTTCAACGGAGAATCGAAACAATTAAATTTCATTAAAATTGGTATAATACGACGGGTGACACATCTCAAATAAGTCAAATTTTAAGATTCAAGGTCGTATTCGAATATTAATGAAAAGAAGTATCACTATACATTTATTATTAGAAAAAGATACTATTGTATGTAGAAAGAAATACATGGAGCACATAAAAAGAAGTATCACTATACTTGCGGGTTGCGGCCCACATGATACTGACGACTCACAAGTCGAATCGGGTTGATCGGGTCAGATTAGCTCGATTCGATCTGAAATTCAACCCAAATTTCGATTCATGATTTATCGTATAAAAATGATAGTTTTTGTGAAGAAAAATGGCAATTGTTATGAATGAAAATAATATTGTATTTCAAATGAAAGTAATAGTTATTGTGCTTAAAATTGAAAATTATTCTACATAAAAGTAACGATATACTAAATGAAAGTGATCATTCTTATGTTTAAAAGTGAATGTTGTAAAAGTGATGATAAGTGACAATATTAATGAATAAAAATAATAGTTCGTGTATATAAAAGTAAATGATATGATCCACATCGAATTTTGGGACGGATCAGATTCGAGTTTGGATCGAACCTGCACACTGTGCGCCTTATAAATATAAATTAGAGACGATACTTTTCTATTATATCTCAAATGTATATATAATTATCCGTTTATATATATTACAAATTTTAAGGGCATGTGTGTGTGCCGTGCATGTATTGCAGTCATAATTTAAAAACCAGGGGGCTTAGCCCACTGGCCACCGGGTCCTCACTTAAGTGAAGTGACCCGGGTTCGATCCCTCTTGGGAGCGAATTGGAGATTGAAGATATAAGGTGGATTTGGTGAATAGAAAGATAAGGTGGTTCTTGGAGTGGATGGGGGAACTAATTACTAACATCTAACATGACTTTGCCCGATCAAAAAAAAAAAAATTAAAACATACTACTAATTTATTAAAGTTTAGATATTACTATTACAATATGTCAATATTCTAAAAATTAGGTTGGAATTAAATGACTACCAATGCAGAGGAGGGTCTAGGTTTGATTAATCTTTAAAATAATAATGTACATTGTTTATACTATTAATTCTTTTAAATTAAAATTACAAATGTATCTAGATATAATCAAAGAAGTAACACGCACACATGCGAGACCTCTACACCACACAAAGATGAGAAAATAACTGCACGCGGGCGAGACAACTACCCACACAAAGGTGGGAATGCTATCCACAAAAATGAGAAAACTACACCGCACACAAGCGGGATTAAACCCAAGACAACTACACTGCACGCATACGAGATTGAACCCAAAAAATTTCACAAATAAAAGTCTTTGAGTGCCTCAACTTTACCACTTGAGTTAGGCCTCATTGGTTATGCTATTAAATATTTTAGAAGTAAATGATCTCAAAGTCATGCCGAATCAAATATATATATACATTAAACACATTACTTACTATTGTATATTCGAATTTCTAAGCAGTATGCTATCTTTAAAGAATTACCTCACATATATAGTAATTATTTGGTATCATTACCTCATCAAAATCTTCTAATTTAAACGCAATCTAAAGAGATTCTCTTGCCAAATGCACATCTTTGAATTCAAAAAACTATTTTCCCAAAATGCGATTGAATTATTCTTCTCCTCGATGTAAAGGTCTTCAATTTGATAAGAAAAGAGTAGACATGTAAAATGCTACATGAATGAGTGGAGGCACATTTATTTCCTAATTTGTGAACTCTACTTTTTCATGTTTCTCTTAAAATGGCTAACTCACATCTTTGATGATGCTGTGGTGGATTCTATTAGACAAAGTGTATTTTGACTCAATGAATTATTTTTAGTTCAATTTATTTGTGATAATGGAGGATCTTTTATGGGTTTAAAATGTGAAGATAAGTTAAAGATTAATGACTCAGCTAATGGAACAATGTACAACTACAATATAATTACCAATAAAGAACACATAACATATACTCCCTTCTAATTCAAAAAAAAAAACATATACTCCCTTTGTTTCAAAGAAGTGTGTCACTTTTTTTCATTTTCGTTTGTTCCTTAATAATATAACACGTTTATTTTGGAACATGACCTCACACAACTCCTTACATTTTTATTTATTAGAAATATTACACCTAAAAAATAGTGAATCAGCTATTTTTTTTTCACTCAATATATTATTCATCAAAAATTTCTTAAAACTCATGTCGTCCATTTAGTGATATACTTTTTTGGAATGAATGGAGTATAATCATTTATGAGAGGTCTTGGGTTCAATCTCGCCAGCGTGCGGTGTACTTTTCTCACTTTTGTGTAGGTAGTATTCTCATATTTGTGTGGGTAGTGATCTCGCCTGCGTGCAGTTATTTTTTCACTGTAGAGATTCCACCTGCGTGTGGATCGCTTATTTGATTATATTTAGATATTTTTATAATTCTAATTCAAAAAAATAAAATAAAACCTAAATAGGTGATTATTAATATAATATATAACATCAAAGTTCAGGGGCTTAAAAGAGGATATCATCAATTAGGAAATGACGTGGAACTCCACATCATTAAATAATAAAAAAAATTAAGAAATCATCTCCCCTTTTTCTCTCTTATTCGGCGCTATCTTCGATCTCAACTTATTCATATTGTATATAGATTTAAATTTGAATTACATATTTTATTCATATGATATATTTAAGATGTGACATATAACATAGTTTTTTAGTATAAAAGAATACGGAGGGATAAAATAAAAATAACAATTTTCGGCAACAAACATGTAGGTATATCATTAGACTTACGCGAATCTCATACTTACGCATATTTGTGTTTTAATTATATGTTCAAATAATTTTACGTGAGATATTTTAATTTTTTGAATGGCCATTAGTGTGGGACGCACGAGCCAGGTGTGCATGTCGCCATCGCTGCCACCGCCTCTATCACCTGCTCCTCATCTCTATTTCCCATCGAACATCTCACACCAATGATTGACTTAGCTGCAGTCGTTTGGCATTTTTACCTTACCTCTGACTCATGACTAGCAGCAACTTAGCGTCGCTATCGCCGCTCACCTTCCCAAATCCTCACTTCAGCTAACATAAGCAACACCACACCATCACCAGCCTTAGACCCTATGCATAGGATGCAACAATAGCAACACCTACAATAAATGAACAAATTGCATGAGAAAAAAAGATGACCAATAAATTAGGATAATAGATTAAGAATTATTCATACATATTTGTATTCAACGTTATGCATGTTTATATATAACATCATGCATATTTATGTTCAACATTTATGCTTATTAGAATCACGTTAAAAAAATTTAAAATGCGAAAAGCCCTAAACCATCAACCTAGCATTGTCGTCGTCCTCATCACCACCCCAAATCACCGATTCGATCGACACAACAACACCACGCCACCACCGTCACCGCCTTATACCCTTTGGGCCTCTATACTCAGACACAACAACAACATCCACAACACATGAGCATATTGCAAGAGAAAATGAGAAGATGAACAATAAATTAGAGTAATAGATTAAAAATTATTCATGCATATTGTATGCAACAATATGCATATTTGTATATTGCATCAAACATATTTATGTTCAACAAAGGCGTTAAAAAAACCTAAAAGATGAGGAAAACCTTAAACCATCATATTTTCAAGGGATAATAATACTCCTTCATGTTTTTTGTTTAATAATACGTGTGTGAGATACGAGAATATATTCTATCTGTAGATAATTCTAAGAGCACCCGCATCGCGGGTGCTCGAGTGAGTACTCGAACTCACTCGAGGAGAGGAGTGGCTTCGAGGAGTGCAATGCGGGGGGGAGGTCCTCGAGGAGTACCCGAGTTATCGGGTATCCTCGAGTGATTTTCTTTTTTTTTTTCTTTTTTTTTTAATTTTCTTCTTCTCTTTAAAAATTTCTCTCTCCTCTTTAAAAACTAAAAAAATCAAGTAGGCTATCAAGGAACCCCAATGCAGCACTACCTACTCAATAACACAACCACTATCAAATAGGCTATCAAGTAGGCTATCAAGGAACCCCCAATGCGGATGCTCTAAGCTAAGGGTCAATCTAGTTTTTCTTGATTCACATGTAGAGCATGAAACGATTATACCAACTCAATCTATTTCTTCAAGATCTTCTTAGTAACGAATTTCATTGTATTTATTGTTCAACGTTGGTCAAATCAGAAATGAGGTTTCTACCTCAAACCTGATTTAGCTCGAGCTCGCCACAGATTGACTTATATACAAATTGTGAAGATGCTATCGTGAACATCGTTTACATTCACTACATGTTAGCATTATTATTTTATTTTATACATTCACTTTAATTCTAATACATCAAAAATAATTATTAATATCATTAATTATAAAGTACATAAAAATTAAAACTCGATTTACTTATTTTTCTTTAATTTCAAATAAATAAAATCAAAAAACAAATATACACTTCACATTTTCTTATGCTAATAACAATTTATAATGTATTACAAAAAAAAAAATACTAACATAGAATAAACTTGCATGGTGCTTAGCATGCATATCATTAAATCTACAAACTACTGCAAAATAAGCATCACATGTACAAGTGCGCGTGTGTTGGCTAAGCGGTAATGGGTTAATACCTAAGACCAAACGTCTTGGGTTCAAGTCTTCTGTGGTGCGGCCATTTAATTTCTTTATCTAATATTGTAAATTTATTAAAAAAAAGCATCACATGTACAAATATGTACTCATCAATTTAAGATAATTAAATTTGGAATTTTAATGAAGTTTGTTCGACCGTCCTTATCCTCAATTACTCTCATGTGAAAAGACATTTGTGCCCTCTCTCCATCGAGTCATTAAATATTATTACCACTATAAGTTGTGATGGTGAATAAATTTGAGAAAAGAAAAAACTATCCAATCAATTCACCACACCACATCTAAAGGGAAGAATGAATATTGGGACCAATGAAGGTCAATTGTTTTAAATGCATGATTACATTAGATAAGGTTAGAATACAAAGCTTTTTCATGTGTTTGGCCGCTTGTTTTACCAAGCCTTTTTCATCTCTTTATATCTTTTTTTTGCTTTATTCATTACCCTCAAATGAAACAAAATATCTCTTGCTATAATTGCCATTGATATGTCTATGGTAACCACCATCGGATCCTCTGTTCCATAATTTATTATGTCTTATTGTATTTTAAAATAATTATATCATCATAGAATTCAAATTTTCATAGTTAAAAAATTCCATAATTTATTATATCTCATCGTATTTTAAAATAATTATATCATCATAGAATTCAAATTTTCATAGTTGAAAAATGCATAGATTGCGTGTCAATTGAGGCGGAAATAATGACATACCCTCTTATTCGTTTCCTAAAATTATGAAGAGAATCTTTTAACATACTATATTTTAATTAAAAGGAATTTTTTTTTATTAAATGGTCGCACATTGAGGATAATATTAATTTGAATATATAGATAAATAAGTATAAATTATAAGGATAAATCGTCCAATGTGCCCAAAAATACGAGGTGTGCAAAATTACTTCCTAACTACACAATATATCTATTTTGATACAATAGTTATAATTTGTATTTATAACAAGTCAAAAAAATTGTATACATAATATAACAATATAGAAAGTGGACCATATAATCACTTTTCTTAGTATAATAATTACAAACCAGCAATTTTTGTGTGATCTATGAAAAAAATGTATATAAGACATGTACATGTACTAAATCAATTATTACATGTAACACGTGACAATTTCACCCATGATTATTTTTTATAAAAAAATGAGAATAGATGATGTGTCTTAAAAGTAGCAATTGAATGTTCAATTTGATGTAATTTCATGATAAGTTATGATATATGCTTTTTGGTTAGATTAACTCGGTTGGTGACTTAATCTTCGAACAATGTCACGTAGAATTAGTCATGGCTAATGAATATTATCCTCTGACTCTCCTAATAAACATTATTGTATATTAAATAAAACATTATTATATATATTTATAACACATAAATTCTGCATTATAGAAAGAGTTTAGCCTTAAAACATATAATGACACAACATCTTTTCTTGCCCTTCATTGCGACGGTGTTAAAGCTTTGTTGGGAAAAAGTGGACCACCAAAAAGCTACTATTATATTTCTTCAATGCCAAATTCTTCCCCCTATTTTTGCTTTCAATTTATCTGCCACTTTAATTGTGTTTCTGCTTTAAGCCAAAAATTTCATTCACGAGTGCAAATCTATATATATATATATATAAAAGCAAAATAAATTCTATCCTATGTGGCGTCGTATAATCACTCTATTCTAATTTTCATCAATTCTCATTTATTCTATTTTTTTTTTCTAAATCTCTAATAATCAATCTCCACCTCTTATCAAACTCTACATTAATTAAAAAATCTATATAAATATTTTTATATATAATGATATGATAAATTTAATTATATATGATTGTTATCACTATTTATGATTAAACATAGATTCGAATTTCTTTTCATCATTATTTTAATTGCGCCATTTAGTATAAGTCTAATTAATTTAAGTAGTCTATAACCAGCCAAAAGCCTTCAAATTAACAATGAAATCAATATAGTGTTTTGTTGAGCTTATAATTAAAATGTTTTCAACAACTTATATACGTACTCTCCAATAATGAATTCATCAGTTCCAATATATATCTTTTTAATAATTTTCAGTAACTAATTAAAACTCGACATGTCTTATAAAAATAATACTAAAAGAGAATGACTTGAATTTTAATAATTGTAGTAATTAACTATATTGTGAGTGGAGAAAACGACTCACTTTAGAGATAATGTTAAAGTGGATACAATGTTTCACTTTAATTCAAATGGTGGAATCTATATATATATATAAAAGCAAAATAAATTCTATCCTACATATATATAATAAAATATGTAAATAAGTTGATATATTGTAAGTAATGTGTATTGATTTTTCATAGGATTGTGTCTATAAATATAATATGACTATTCTATGCGGACATTGCAAAATGGATTTGATTTCATTAATTTTAGAAATATTCACTCATATAATCTCAAATTGGTATTGAATAAGTGTAATATATTATATAAAAAATTTATATTCTTGGGGAGGTCAAGACAAAAAATATTAACATATATAGATTGTGTAGAAATAAAATATGGCTAAGCTAAAAAGTGTGGCATACCATTGGTTGATGCAGAATAAGTTTTTCAATTCTTCGTTGAATAATAATTTAGAATTTTTATTGTATTCTTAATTATGTTGTTAATTATACGTAACAGTGAGACAAGAGTAACTTGCGTATTGTGGGAATCATATGTCGATGAACTCATAATATTTATTGAAAACAAGTCAGGTGAAATAAAGAGTTAGTAATGATAGTTTTACAATTTGCTATGTTACAAACATTCAGAGGTTCAAATTTCATTAATCAGTTACTATATTAATATATTAATATTCAACTAAGTTAACTTTACAAAATTTAGCTCACAATTTAAATTTTATATTGGGTGTAACTAAAGTTTTCATAATGAAGATCTTTCGGAAGTTGATTATTTGTAATCCTACATATATTATAGCAAAATAAATCTTATCCTACGTGGCATCGTACAATCACTCCATTCTAATTTTTCTCAATTCTCATTCATTCTTATTTATTTATATATTTCTAATCAATTTTTACATTATAGCAAAATAAATGTTCTATTTATCACATCATATTCACAAATTAATATGTATATATATAATACGTTTATATATAGATTTATTTACTTAAATAATTAACTATATATATATATATGTATGATTGAATATGATTTCAAATTTGACGATGTGTTTAAAGTTTGAAACGAGATTATTCTAATAACTTAATTATAGTTTCACAAATTCTAGACAAAATGATACTCACAAGTGAGTTATAATCTTCAAGCTACATACAAGATGATGCTCAAAATTCAGATGTGGTATTTCAAACTCCAAAGAATATGGTTTTCAAAATTTTGACGTTCAAATGTCATATGTGGTCTTTAGAGCTTCATATGATTATCTAGTCTTCTTAGGTTCATAGATGATACTCAGATGACATATGTTTAATTAAATTATTTTTTATCCGTCAAATTTAAAGAATTTGAACAAACTTAATACTCCCTCCGTCACCCAAAACATCTTCCTAAGAGTGGATGACACAGTTTTTAATAAAAGTTAGTTATGTACTCCATCCGTCCCACGAATCTTCACACGTTTGGTTTCGGCACAGGAATTAAGGAGTTGTAGATTAATGTTTTAAGTGTGTAATTAATAAAGTATAAAAGTGATAAAGTAGGAGAGAGAATGTAATAAAAGTAATAAAGTGGGAGAGATAAGATAATAAAGGTGATAAAGTATGAGAGAGAATGTAATAATTATTATCCAAAATGGAAATGTGTCAAGATTCGTGGGACGGCCCAAAAAGGAAAACGTGTCAAGATTCGTGGGACGGAGGGAGTATTTGATAAGTGGAGAATAAGTCCCACAAAAAGTGAAATTATAAGAGTGATAGTTAGTGAAATTGTTTCCAAAAATAGGTTAGGAAGATGTTTTGGGGATGAACCAAAATAGAAAAAAAAAAGAAAAAAAAGAGAAAAATGTTTGAGGGACGGAGAGAGTAAATATTATCGATATACGATTAACAGCAGATGCGACACATTAATCGTACATCATATCATACTTTAAATTTACATATTTTTTTCTTCTAAAATCTTCAATCCCACATCAACTTAATTTATATAAACTTCATCAAATGAATATTTATATAAAAAAGTATTTCTATTAACACAACCTACATTTAATTGGCGAAAGTGATTAAGATTAATATTATTTCAAATATTGTATTACTAATTTAATTTGATCATATCAAATTAATTAAAGAAATAATTTATGTATAAACTATTTCATATGCTATAGTAATAAAAATAACATAAAATAATTATAAATGATGACATAAAATAATTCCCGTCGAATTTCGACGGGTTAGACGCTAGTTGTTAGTTAGATGAAATTAAAATGCCGCTTTATTTGTGTCGCATTTAATTAATTAATTAAAGGACCATTATAATCTCACGTACTCATACTTTGTCGGTCTTCTTATAGCAAATACTTTTTATATATATGACACATACGTAATATTTTTGGTCATTTTCCAATTTATTACTAGTTTTGTTTTTTTGTTTTTTTTTTTTTTTTTTAAAATCAGACAAAGTAACGTTAGAAGTTAGCAATTAGTACCCCAAACACTCCAAGAAATCATCAAGTCCACCTTATCTCTCTAAACACCAAATTCGCTCCCAATGGGGATCGAACCCGCCAATTTATTACTAGTAGTTATATATTTTGACAAATGATTTATAGGAATTCGGAATTAAAAGACTAAAACTAATAATCATGTAGGGTTATATATCTGTTAAAAAGAAGTCTTCAAATTGGTCATATTGATGTGTAATTTAATTACATGCAAATTTAGAAATAAAGGTGTTTAGTTTATGGTATTGTATGAATGAAGAAGCAAGAATTTTGAATGGATGCGAAAAATCTATGAAAATAATTATGTGATACATTGTAAATTACTTATATACTAATAAAATATTTTTTATAAATTTACATGTGCAAATCACTCACATACTTTAATATGGTACTTGTTCTTCGTAAATTCTTATGTGCAGTTATTCTTACGGTGTGAATCATTCATATATTTTAATAAAATATTTAATAAAGTATGTGAGTGATCTGCACTTTCACAAATTCACATGTGCAACTAGTGGTGTTCAGGACTGAATCGGCCTGAAGTCAATGATTCGGACTTGAACTGTTGACTACGGGCTGGTTCTGGAACCGGAACAGTCAAAAGCCCAAGTCGGTTACAGGCCGCTTTGTGTTGAACCGGATGCCAGCTGTTAACCACCGTGTCGGGCCGCCAGTTAGGCGCTTCA
The DNA here is from genome assembly GCF_028751815.1 of Salvia miltiorrhiza. NCBI lineage: Eukaryota > Viridiplantae > Streptophyta > Magnoliopsida > Lamiales > Lamiaceae > Salvia > Salvia miltiorrhiza. The sequence goes on along the minus strand of NC_080392.1, from coordinate 3,414,855 downwards.
GTTGAGGGTCAGGTGGCAGGGTGTAGGTGTAGGCTAGGCGCATAAGTCGAAGCGAAAAACGCTAATTTCGGGTGTAGGCTACGCGCATAAGTCGAAGCAAAAAACGCTGATTTCGGGCGGTTAACTGGTCAAAACCGCTGGTTTTTTTAATTTTTTGATTTTTTTTTTTATCAAATTCAAATTTCAAATTCAGAATTCCCCATTCCCCCCCACCCCCCCCCCCCCCCCCCCCCCAAAAAAAAAGTTTTATCTATAAATATCCTCCCATCTTCTACGTTCAAAATCATCACATTGTGTTAACAATTCTATACTCTCTTCTCTTCTACATCTACTTTTCTTCCATTCTTTATATGCTCTTGCTCTTGCTTTTACTAAATTATTCTTGTTAATTTCACTACCCTATTGCTCTTGTTACTCTCTTGTTAAATTAACATTTATATTTACTTGTTCTACTACATAACATAACTACTATTTCTATCTACTACATTTGTTATATTTATCATCATCGTGTCTTCATCTTGTGGTAACTGTGGCAAGTCTATCAACCTAGACTCTGAGGGTGAAGATGTTGTTGGTACCACTAGTCCAACATATTATCCTTATTCATCATCATCAAGGAGAAGGGCTCCATCATCATGCCGTCAGGATGCTGAAATCATAGGTGAACAATATGTTCGACGTGTTCAAGAAAAAGAGGATGAAGTCTATGCACATAGTTTGCAAATAGAGGAGGCCGATCAAGCAGGACATGATGTGGAGGAATGAACCACCACTAGTGGTAAGAGTAAGGGTAGAAAAATCACTTACTTCTAATATATTTGTTAAACATTTCAGGAAAATTAATAGACCAATAGATCCAAATAAAAGTCCCAATATTCCGAAAAAATTCACGACGTATTGTAACTATTGTTCAAGTAGTTACAAATGGACGGCATGGGGAGGTTATGACACACTATCAAGGCACATGGAGAAGAATCATCCCATCAAGTTTTGGATCCATACAACCCAAACTCAACTACATCGCCAAACATGTAATCAAGTTCGAATTCTAATGTTTTGTGGAAATATGATCATGTAAATACTTAAGATGTAATGACTCGTTTTGTTTCAATGGAACATTTACCTTTTCAATTTGCCAATAAAATGACTTTCGAACGTTCTATGAAAAATGCTTATAATCACGCTGCTAAAAAATATAAGTAGAAGTACTATGCTTAGGATAATTAGAATACAAGCCGAAGAGAAAAAAAAAACACGATTCAATGAAATACATTATGAATTTAAATCGAAACGTGTTTACATGTTTCGATATATGTACCGATGCTTTTCGAAATAATGCTTATATGAGTGTTACTTGTCATTGGATAGATGATTTAAACCCATACTTCCCAACGTAGGTATTAAGTTTAGAGTAGAAAAAACATTAAGGCTCTTATTTGATGAATATAAACGAAATTACTTTGAATCAAATCCATCTTCAAGAAATGTAGGTGGTAGTAGTAGTAGTCAATCTTATTCGAACCACTTAGATGCTTGGGATTCGAATCCCTTAGCATAAGCTGTATCTTCATCGTTCCAATCGCAATACACTAGGAGCCGATCTACTAATGAATTAGGTATGTATTTGTCCAGTGCTTCTATTTTCAAAGACTCAGGTGGTCAAGTCAACGTCTTGCAATGGTGGTCGACGCACGAGAAAGAGTTTCCCATTCTCTCCATTATGGCGAAGGAGTTATTTATGGTTCTGGCCTCCATAGTCTCGGTCGAGTAAGCATTTAGCATTGGTGAACTTTGTATTGGAGGAAAGAATAAGCAACATAGATAGTTGAAACATGGAGGCCACCATGTTGCTTGATGATTGGTCCAAAGCCGACTTAAGAGCGCAAGAGAACCAATAAGATCAAGCCGACTAGAGTCCAAACGATGAAGTCACCGACTCCGAGAGATCTAACGCCGAGGGCTTTGATTAGGTAAATTAACGTAAGAAACTACGTGGGCTTTGATTATTCGTTATTCAATGAATACACGTTGGCCACTCAATTTTAATATTTATATTAAAATTGAGCTCAAGCCCTTTATTTATTTTTCTTCCCCTTTTTATTTTATAGTGTAGTATTTTATTTTAAAATTAGTTGTAGTTAGTTTACTTATTTAATGTTGTAATTTCAATTTCAAAAATTGTAATTTTTTTTTAACATAGATGATGTCAATTGTAAATTTGTACTCCCTTCGTCCCAACTTTTAATACATTCAACTTTCATTTTTTGGCTGCCCCACATTTTAGTATCAATTTCTATTGTGGGGCCACTTTATTAAAACTCGTGACACTCTCAAATGGATACTAAACGTTGAGATGAAGGGAGTATTTTTTTTAACTTTCAATTCAATAAAAATACGAATTTTATTATATTTTGGTGGTAAATGTTATAATTTGATTTCGTTTATGCTCTAGTTTATTGAATCTTATCTTGAACTAAATAATTTCAATACATGTATTGTATTTCATAATGTAATATCATAAGAAAAATATTCACAATACATTAAAAAAATTGCGAAAATCGTCGGTTCAGACCTTGAACTACCAGTTTTCGGCTTGGCCTGCAAACGCTGGTTGAAGGCCCGAAATCAGCCCGCCTACAAGACTACACTGGCCGATTACGGTTCACCTTCCTGGTGAACCCTAACTGTCGGTTCAGGTCCGAAACCGGCGATTTTCGGCTCACGAACACCACTATTTGCAATAATTCGTTTGGTGCAGATCACTTACATACTTTAATAGGACACTTGTTCTTCACAATTTTTTATGTGCGGCCTTCCGCATATGCGAGTTACTCACATTAATATGTGAATAACTCGCATATGTGGAAGGCCGCACATAAAAATTTTTGAAGAAAAATTACACACAAAATAATACACTACAATAAACAATTGTTAATTGTATGGTTTATTATTTAGTTGCTATTGATATAATATTATGCGAACATTGATATTTTTCTTATTAAAAAAATATTTGATTTGATTTTACTACTAATTTTTTTTATTATAATTAACATCTTCATTCAATTGTGAAAAATCTTAAACATTCCGTTTACTTTTCTTTTCCTTTTAATTTCAGAGTATCCTATTTAGAAATACAATTGATTATTTCTCTACCTATAGGACCACTTCACCAATTAAAGGGGAGACTAAAAAACAGAAGGATTAGGCACAAAATAATATTTTGTATTTAGCCATTAATTAGCTAACCAAACCTATGAATTCAAAAGTTCAATTTCATTCACTTGATGATATTAATTAAATGTTAATGAGTCTTTGTTCGCACATACATTACATTAATAACTTATTAATTAGGGTTTCATATTTAATTTTATAGTTGTCTTATAGTATATATTTTTTCAAGTCAATATCTCGGACGAAATTGGCAACCAATTATCCATTATCAATTATCTTTTCTTCTTCAAAATGGTGTAAAATTGGTGACCATCGTTTCGATCGCTGTTTTTGTCAACTTTTTTTTTTTTGTAAAAACGGCAACCCCATCTCACAGATCACCGTTTTTGTATGGATGAACGCAAATTTCTTGTTTCGATCATATATTTCTCGTTTAAAATTTGATTTTCAATTCATTTGAGTCCACAAATTTGTATCGAGATGATCAACTTTCATTCATATCAATTCATCTAATCCAAGATCAATATTTCTACAAAATCACTTAAACAACGATCAAGTTTAACATTTAATAAGATAAAATAATCAAAGCATAAAACAATTATCAAAGTGAGTGTTATCAATGATAATTGTTAACGTTGATATTCCACTCTGTACATTTAATACGATTAAATTTGTTCTCATAGATGTTATCGCCCTAAATGCTTTCATCATATTTTCTCAATAAAAGAAATAATTGCACAATCCGATTTTTATCCCATTGTATACATTTAATCTTTATGCAATTCACAACCCTTTATCTTATACAAATTAGTGTGTAATCAATCGAATTTCAATGAACATCATTTTATGATAATTAAAGAAAACAATAGCATTAGAGCTTAAAATTTCAAAGTTAGTTGATCGCTGTGGATCACAATGATGAACCCATCTGATAAAGTTAGGATTCAATAACATAAATTCTTTTAGAGTGTATATACGCGTATCCATTCAAAACTCGATAACAACTAATTTTATTACTTGTTATGGTCTAAAACTCATATAGTAATATACTAATATTGGTTAATGACCTGAATCCCTCTAAATTTATAAATACAAGTTGTTACAATAATGTATGGATCCTTAAAAAACTATATACGAATATTACAAAATAAACATTAATAATAAATAATATAAATAAAAAATAATAAAAATAGAGAAATTCCACATAGGCATGTTGATTAATTTCAAACCCCTTTTAAGGTTATGTACACTTACATGTCCCATACATACCCGATTGAAAAAGGAATTTATTATTCGTTTTTGTCCCAAAGTCGTTTGGTAATGTCCGCTAATTATCCAAGTTTATTTAAATTTATTAATTATTTAAATAATTTAATTTAAATTGTTATTGTAATTGATTATCTATTTCAATAAAATCCAAACATTACAAAGTAAATATTATCAATAAATAATATAAATAAAAAGCTAAAACGACTAATAAAATGAATAGGAGAAAGTAATTATTAAGGTCGATATTCCACTGCATGTATTTAATGCGATTATATCTGTTCTCATAGATATTATCGTCTTAAACCTATTTCTCTCGCCAAATATTTTCAATAAAAGAACCAATTGCTTCATCCAACTCAATCCCGGAATATACATTTAATCTTAATGCAATTCACAATCCTTATCTATGTATATATTTATACAAATACAAGATAATAGGCACTATTATCGACCAAGCTAATTGACTATCTATATATGTATATATGAAAAAGTAAAGGTTCTCTTTGCTATGGAAAAAAATTGTTAGTCAACGTATTTTCAAGTATTCATTCCCAAATTATTAAAGAAAAAAGAAAAAAAAGATTCATTGGACAGCCAAACATGGCCCAAATAATACACCTACACCCGGTGCAGGCGTAACCAGTTTTTTACTTTTTACTGAGGGTTGAAAGTTAAAAACACTTTTATTCTTAATTTCTTTATATATAAAAAAAAGAAAAAGTTAAATACTGTGGCTGGAAACAACACCCGTTTTCATCGCTCTGGTTGTCTTGAAGCCCATGACCCATCTCTCTCTCTCTCTCTCTCTCTACTTTCTCTCTCATCAACTATTAGCTAACAGTGCATCCCACACCTTTTAAGCTCCCCATGCTTCAAGATATCCTCACTACAACCTCCACACACACACTCACAAACTCCACTGAAAATATCTTATACACAAATTCCGTTTATAATCCTGACCTCTAGCGTAGAATTGTCCGGATTTTTGCCCTTTTCCGCTTGTTTTCCGGCGGAATTTTAGTTTCTCATTCCATCAATTGTGTTGTGGGGTTGGGAGATGAGAGATCTGGCTCGAAATTAGGGCGCCTGAACAAATGGATGCTTCTGAGGTCTTGATCAAAGGGTATAACGACGTCGGCGGAGGCGATCCCGTGCCGGGGAACAGGAATTCCGAGGCCGGGAGAGGTAATTCTGGATGTAGTATTGGCGATTTTGATGGTGTGTGGCTCGTGTTTGTCGGATTTCTGAGTTTGCTGTTTTCGTTTTGGTAGTGGATGCTGAGAGAGCGTTGTACACAGAGCTGTGGAAGGCGTGCGCCGGCCCACTGGTGACGGTGCCGCGCGAGAATGAGCTTGTTTTCTACTTTCCACAGGGTCACATAGAACAGGTTTTCTACCTTTTTGTTCTGTTTCCATTTTTTTGTATTTTTGTTCTTGGGTAATTATTTTTGTTCCTAGTGCCTGATTGGCTAGGTCGAGGTGTTTTGCAGCTCCAGTTGATCTGATTTAGTTGTGGTTTTAGTTTTTGTTCTGTGATTTATGACATTCACATGTGGAATTTAGTTATTATCCGGCTGTTTTAGAACTAAAATTTTGGTCAGGTTGAAAACATGTTTGAGGGGTTGTTTGAATAAGGATTTCCTTTTATTTTCTCAAACATTTGTTTGTTTTTTGCTAATTGGTGAGTTGCTTCTTAGCTCTCTGCTCATAGTTTGTGGGTTCTTGGTTGTAGGTCGAGGCATCGACTAATCAGAGCTCTGACCAGCAGATGCCAGTGTACAATCTTCCTCCTAAGATCCTTTGCCGAGTGGTTAATGTTCAGTTGAAGGTACTCCATAATTCGGTCTAGTTATTTGTGGGAATTGTAACTTGAGCTATTGGATTTTCGGGGTTGTATATAATTTGTTTGAAGGTTCTTGTCTGTCTTACTATGATCTTGTGCTTGTTTGGTGATTAGGCTGAAGCGGATACTGATGAAGTGTTTGCTCAGATTACCTTGATGCCTGAAACTAATGTAAGCTGATCTGTGTTCCATAATGTACATGTTATGGATTTCCATATTTTAGTTTTAATGTTACTTGGATGATTTTGTAATTAGTTTTCTGTTGCAGCAAGATGAAAATGCAGAGAGGAAAGAACCACCACCTCTTCCACCACCGCACTTTCGTGTCTATTCTTTTTGTAAAACTCTTACTGCATCAGATACGAGCACTCATGGCGGGTTCTCGGTACTAAGACGGCATGCTGATGAATGTTTGCCACCACTGGTTAGGATGAATCCTCCTATAATCTCACTTCCCAACTTTTTTATGTTAATAATTTAGATATTGTCTTGTATGATAGGACATGTCACGGCAACCTCCAACCCAGGAGTTAGTAGCCAAAGATTTGCATGGAAATGAGTGGCGGTTCAGGCACATCTTTCGTGGTACATAAATTCGCAACAAAACTAAGTTCACAATTTAAAATGAGATGGAAAAATGAATGCAACAGCATGTGCTATAAGTTCACATATGTACCTTTCACTTTGGAATGTAAAATGTTCACTTGTGTGGGGCAATAACACATTTTTCGGTTCTGGAATGCCAGGTCAACCACGAAGGCATCTTCTTCAGAGTGGTTGGAGTGTCTTTGTTAGTTCAAAGAGGCTGGTTGCTGGGGATGCCTTCATATTTTTGAGGTTTGACGCTGCTCTAGATATTGCTGTATAATGTTTTTACTAATATTCATAATCTTAATAATGAGTGACTAACTCGCAGAGGAGAGAATGGAGAGCTACGTGCTGGAGTGAGGCGTGCCATGAGACAACAGGGTAATGTTCCATCATCTGTCATATCTAGCCACAGCATGCATCTTGGTGTCCTTGCAACAGCTTGGCATGCTATTCAGACCAATACCATGTTCACTGTTTATTATAAGCCCAGGTATGTGACATGATTCATGGTCGACCTCTCTCTCGTCTCTTCTTCAGTTGACGCTCGGTGGTTCTCTCAGTTAACTTTTAAAATACATTAGCCTGTTATATATTGGTGAATTACCCCATTCATGTTCCTGTGTTTCATGGTCGACCTCTCTCTTGTTTTCTGTCTTATTTTCCTTCTTGATGAGAGATTATCTGTCTTGTTCACCTTGTTGAGTGTTGATTAAACGTAGATTTATTTTGTGTGTGATCGGTATGGAAGCTAACCGACACCCTTATGATGTTTTTATCTGTTACAGGACAAGCCCAGCTGAATTTATCGTTCCTTACGATCAATACGTGGAGTCTCTTAAAAAGAATTATTCAATAGGAATGAGATTTAAAATGAGATTTGAAGGTGAAGAAGCTCCAGAACAGAGGTAGGGAGCATGTTAGCATTTTATGACATTGTAATGAATTTAATGAGCCTTGAGTGAAATTTTTATTCTGATGTTGATCTTGTAGGTTCACTGGAACTATTGTTGGTACCGAGGATGCAGATCGAAAAAGGTGGCAAGATTCTAAATGGAGATGTCTTAAGGTAATAAGGTTTGGTTTTCCCTTAAAAAACGACTAGGATCCAAGACTCCTGCTACTAGTACTAACCCATTATTAATTTTTTTAACCGATCATTCTGGTAACATTATCACATTTTTTTTTGTTAAGGTGCGGTGGGACGAAACGTCGGCAATTGTTCGGCCTGAGAGAGTTTCACCCTGGAAAATAGAACACACGCTTTCTCCTCCTGTGTTGAATCCTGTTCCAGTGCCCAGACCGAAAAGGCCTCGTTCAAGTGTCCTACCCTCATCATCTGAATCCTCCGTGCTTACTAGGGAAGGTCTGTTTTTTCCGTTTTCTCTCTGCTTGAGGAACTTCTGTTAGAGCTATATATGTTATTGTCAGCTGTTGAGTGGATCTCATACTCAATCATCTGTGGTGCTATACAGGTCCTACAAAGATGACTGCAGACCCTGCACATGCTAATAATGGGTTCCCAAGGGTCTTGCAAGGTCAAGAATCATCGACCTTGAGAGGCCCTTTCTCTGAGAGCAATGAGTTGGACTCCTCTGAAAAGTCATATTTGTGGAAGCCCTCATTAGAGGACGAGAAGATTGATGTTTCTGCTTCAAGGAGATATGGAGCAGATAACTGGTCACCTTTAGGGCGCCCCGAGTCATCATTTACAGATCTGTTATCAGGGTTTGGCACGAAAACTAATGCGCCCCGTGATTTCAGTACGCCTCTTGGCAATCAAGCAATGTCAAAGCGACAAACACAAGATTGCGATGCAAAATTTAGCTTAATGGGGAATATTTGGCCTCTGATGCCTTCTGGTCTCTCACTTAATCTGATGGATTCTAGTATGAAGAATCACGTGCAAGGTACAGACGCGTCTTATCTGGCTCGTGGAGATAGTAGACATGGATCCTTTGGAGACTTTTCTATGATTAGTGATCCTAGAGGTGACAATCAGGGAGCAAACTGGTCGATGCCCCCACCCGTGTCAACATACCTTCACATGAGGCCTTCTCAGCCAAGAGAGCTGATGCCTAAGCAACATGATGCTATGAAGCCGAAGGAAGGGAACTGCAAGCTCTTTGGTATTCCCCTCATAAGTAAATCTGCACCATTGGAGCCAGAAATCTCAAATAGAAATGTGCTAAACCCATCTGGTTATTCTCAAAATTTGGTACATTCTCATCAATTTTCTGCATTTGAATTTGATCAAAGGTCTGATCAATCAAAGGGATTGAAAGTGGGAGATCACGGTGTCTTTGCCAGCGAGCAAGAAAATCAATTCCAATCCTTCCCTACTTCAGCAACAGATAGAGAAAACAAAGGTCATTCTGGTTCAACAAGAAGTTGCACCAAGGTTTTCATCTGGAACTTAACATTTTTCCGTTTGCAGGAATGATTTTTATTCACTTATCTTTTTCTGAGACAGTATCACTATTTCAGGTTCAAAAACAGGGGTCTGCCCTTGGTAGGTCTGTGGATCTGACGAAATTCAACAACTATGATGAATTGATCTCTGAATTGGACGATCTCTTCGAATTTGGGGGTGAACTCAAGGCTAGGAACAAGAATTGGCTAGTTGTTTACACTGATGATGAGGATGACATGATGCTTGTTGGAGATGATCCTTGGGTGTAAGATTACCTGGAACATGTCATAGAATTTGAAATTTGTCTTGAGAATGCTGATTTCATTGTAGTTAATTCTAGTATTGTTGTGTGCTCATATTTTCTGGTCTCATTTAAAACAGGGAATTTTGTTGCATGGTCCGCAAGCTCTTAATCCTTACAAAAGAGGAGATGCTGCGTATGAACCCAGGGACCTTAAACTCAAAAGGAGAGGACACTTCATCAATCGCAGATGGTGTTGATGCTAATGTCCAGAGTTTTCCATCATCGAGCCCGGACGACTACTAGTTGTGCTCTATCCTGGTAGTTATCTTTGTCCTCTACAGAAATTCTTTTGCAAATTACTGCTTTTTCTATCATGTCAGTCCTGTTGTGCACATGTGTTCAGGAACATGAAAGAGGATGTGTGTATTTCTGTGATGATGTTATTTTTGGTCATGATACTATTTTTCTTCCCTTTACTTTAGCTGAATTCTTTTCCTAATGTTGTAAATGTGGGTGGGTTAGGTAAATTGGACATGATGCTTCACATGTACTTTTGTTATTTATTGATGATTAATTTCTCAATCTCCGCAAATAATATTATCTGGATTATTCTAATTTGAACTGCTATGCTATCTCACAGGTGTGTTCAGGCATGGTCTGACTGTATAATCCATCTAACCATTGAATTTTGGGAACGTTGAATGGTGAGATGCGAATGGAGTTCCTTCAGCATGACGACCAGATGCTCTTATATATAGATACACCTAAGAATTTGCAATTTTGGATCCCTTTTTACATAATGTGCTTGACATTATATAAGATTGGTATGTGTCACCGGATTATTCAACCTCTGTAAATAGGCACCAGCCGCAAAATCCCCAGCATGGATGTAATGCAGAAGAATAGGACGGGTTTGTTCCTGCAGAATTCATGGTTTAATTTGTAGGAGTATATAGTGTGTTACCGGCATTAGTATAAATGGGGTTGGTCTGCTGTCATCTGTGAGGTACATATTATATCTGCGCTCATGTACAGGTAAGTAGTTTGTGATCTGGTTCTAATCTGCAGAATGTTAAAAGTTTTTGAGGTATTGGTCAGATGTTTAATCTCTGGTTATTTTGGTTTTGTTCCATCATTGAGATTTTGAACTACGGGACATAGGCATCTTAACGAGTATGAAAACGTGCAATTGTAAATGTTTTGAATGATCCAGGTGCAGAGAAGCTACAAGCCAATGGAGGATGTCGAAATAATCTGATGCTTGGCATGGCTTCGCGTACGCAGATGCTACTTTCAGATGCCAGAAATCACTAATCTGGATATCTTGTTGTGCGTATAAGTAAATACTAATTCATGGATTAAATTGCATTATGATATAATTATAAGAATTGCATTATGATATTGATATATATAAAACTCAGTTGCTCATTCTAAGAAAGCATATTTGAGGAAACTTTTTTTAATTATACACCTGTTGGGGTTCACGGGGTATCTTATCGCCATTAGTCTAAATATATTTGTGCAAATTAATAATAGTTATATTTGAAGGGAATAATCATGGACATTTTTGGAGTATTATATTTTGCTGTTTTGGGGCTTATATTTTGGAAGCTTTCAACCATAGTTTTGTGAGCTTGCTTCGTGTGACCTTTTCCTTGTTGTAGAAGCCTTATAAAAAAGTGTCTATTAAGACGATGTGTGATATTTTTTATTGAGATGTCTATTAATTTATTACTGATATCAACATCCTGCTCGATAAGATACATAAAAAAGTGTTATATGTCATCACACCTCTAATTAAAAATTACGGATAGTAGATAAGAGACCATTAATTTATAAAGTGACTTGATTTTTAAAGCAAATAATATATTACGGTTCTTTAAGTATCTATCACACTCTCATCGTGCATTCAAACCGAGTCTTGCATCTGTTCTGTGCTGTTAGGAAAGAGTATAATGCAGCAAACCATTTTGTTATTTGATGGTTGTTGATATTTGATAAGCATTTGGTCGGTGCGACTAAAAATCAAATCGAAAATTTAAATTCGAACAAATATTGAACCGATCAAACTTTTTCTTTGAATCGGATCGATCCGAACAAAACTTCAAACTTCAGTTTTGGTTTGAGTTTCTGTTGATCAAACTTTTGTAATGTATTCTAATTTCTTTTAAATCAAGCTTATTGTAGAAAATAGCCAAAACACGAAAACAAACGAAGTTTTAATATTCCATTACCTTAGTATAATTAAAAAAAGAATCAAAGCAGTGTGTGACTGTGCGTGTGTTTGCCTAACAGTAGGAATGCTTAAGATTTGAGGTCTTGGGTTCGAGTATTCTGTCACGCTGTCTTTGAATTTTTTTATTTATTTATGTAATTTATTTTAAAAAAAAAACCATGTAACACGTGTATGGCTAGTTCAACTGAATTTTTCAGAAAACCACGTTTGCTTTAATTCCACCTAATTTCAATTGATCATACAAATTGTAAAGGTCATATTTTTAGTGTCAACTGAGAAGTCTTTATAAATTGACAAATATGTAAAGGTAGTGTTATTATAATTTATATGCAATTATCAAAATATATTAACCTTCCAATGTAGAATTGTGCAACCATTTGAAATATGAAACTTGTGTAAAATATGTAAATAGATAGTATTTCATCCGTCCCATTAGTAGTGTCCATTTTTTTTTTGGTTGTCCCATTAGTAATGTCTCATTCCCTTTATAGCAATATTCTATCTCTATACCTAATATTTAAATAATTTCCACCAACTCACTTTATCTACTTTCTATACATTCCTTAACCAACTCACTTTATCTACTTTCTATACACTCCTTAATCTCTGTGCCTAAAAGAAATGATACACTACTAATGGGACGGAACGGAGGGAGTAAGTCTTAAGAAACTTCTTTTGGAATTGGATTGTTTTAATTGAACACACTAGAATTAGCGGTAACGTTGTTGACGATGATTATAAATGATTTTATGAGAGAGTCTATTGGAGATAAATGAAGGCAACACAAAATAATGAATCTAACCAGATTTTCATAAATAAAATGAATCTACATGTATGTTATATATAGTATCGGAATCTTCTTGAACTTATTTGTTTGGTCTGATCCTCCTCCACATCCCAAAATGGACAAAATAAAGGTATAATAAATCACTAGAAAAAAATGAAAAGTTTTTTGGGTGAAATATCAGTGTCAAATATCCGATAATAATCTTCCCGTGAAATTAGTTTAAATAAAGAACGATGAAGAAAAAAAAAAGGTTGAAAAATTGTGGTGGCGTAGAAAAGTAGGGCTTTTCCTAATATGAAGAAAACAAAATAGCGTAGGCCCATTATTTATTGGTATTTAAAACACCCCAATTTCTTGTGGCGACACTCACTCCACAACTCTCGCTCTCTGGCCCTTTGCTATATTCTTATTAAGAAAACAAATTATTATATATATATATATATATATATATATATTCATTTTCTATTATATATTTACTAGAAATGAGAAGATGAGAAAATATTGAAAAATATTTTTACACCCATATCCAAGAGAGAAAATGAGTGAAAAGGAGTTGTCCGAAAAAAAAATACTCCACCCAGTCCGAAGAAAAATTTATAGTTAATTGAATATAAATTATTGAGAGTTTAGTAAATTTTTATTTTGCACACAACTTTAAATTTTTTATTAAAATTATTTAATTTTTGTTTTCATTTTGCATATTCATCCAATTTTCGTCCAAACTTTGAACCTGAAACGACATCGTTTCCATCCAACTATGCAATATGACGTGAGTTCCTTTTCTTTACATGATCATATTTATGTCACACGAGTATATTTATGTCATGTCACCGCGATGAAAAATAGAGAAATGTGCAAACTGATAAAAACAATTAATAATTGAATAATTTCAGTAAAAAATTAAAAGTTTATTTATAAAATGAGAATTAAAGTTCGATAATTTTTATACAATTAACCCTTTCTTTTATTTGATTTGATTTCACCAAAAGAAATCAATAAAAACAGAAAAATCGTCAAAATTCTTTTTCACACGCTATCTTAAATCAATAAACAGAATATATGATACGTAGGAGAGTGACAAAAAATAAAATAATACTATTATTAGTTTTTTTTTAATCGTGTTTGACAATTTTAACCAAGATAAAAGTAACCACTCACCTTTAGAGAGGGTTAACTTATCCATCAATTAGTAGATGTTCCAAATAATTGCCACACACATTAGAGATTATAATTCAAAATGAACAAAAATATAATGCAATACGAATTCACACGACATTAGAGATTATAATTCAAAATGAACAAAAATATAATGCAATACGAATTCACACGACATGTCATATTTTCTGATGAACTAATAAACATCTTGCATTTAAAAGAAATTATCTTTGTAATAAAAGTATATACCCACGTATGATTACTGTTTCATTAGACATATCGTACAATTTTGTATAGTTAGGAATGTTAATCTAGCTCTAAATCAAAAAATTGACGGTAATAATTATAAAAAATTCTTTATGACAAAATTATAGTCTCACAAAAAACTCAGCTTGATCGGTTCAAATAAAAAATAATCCGAGCTCGATAGGATTGACTATAATCTTATCATCACTTGATTTTGAAAACTTGTTGCTTTGCTTCTGATTTTGATAGCAAGATTCTATTTCAAATGCTCGTGAAAGATATTTTGATTTTTGGCTTAACGAAAAATATTTTGACGTGGAGATAAAAAGAATCATATAGAGAAAATGAATGTCTAATCCATATTTCTCACATAAATAATACTATGTAAATTGATATTGAAATAACATTCATTTTTTTTTTGCATCTAATACTAGATTGAGTGTTTTGAATTTTTTTTTATTAAGAAACACACAAATTATTTTTTGTTGTAAGAATATAATTGTCAAGGAAATTTAGATATGTTAAAATTTAGGGGTTTTGGTTAAAAAAATAAAATAAACTATTTTGAAATTGCAAATTTAGCGTGTCTTTTGAAGTTTATTAAATTACCATTTTTCCAATTTTTGCGTGTCCCCAATTATTTATTGTAGGGGGTGACTCCAACAATTACGGAAGTGGCGTCAGTAACGTCTGGATCGATAGGCACTAGCAACCTGAAACCACAAGCAACGTTAGAACCCTCCGATAAGCACTGGTGGGGGTGTCGATGGAAGGGCCTCTGACGCTCAAGTCAGTGAATAGTTATAAAAAAAAAAAACAGACGTAAGTAACATAAGGAAATAATAAACACTGGAAAAGAGATAGCAATAAGAGTGTTCTCCGGATGATCGGGGTGTCCCGGTGGACGGAGTTGGAGCTATTGAGCTATGTGGAAAAAAGGGCGATGGACGTCCGGGCTAGCAGGGCCACCCTGGTGATTGGAACCCTAGAGTATTGTGAGCGTGGAGGCAGAACAGACGAGCGGGGAAAGCGGGAGATAACGAGAATGAGAGATCGTGTGTGAGTGCTAGAGTAGATACGAGTGATTGTGGATGGCCGATTTCATTAGTGAATTAGTATATATATATATGTGTGTGTGTGTGTGTGTGTGTGACAAATCTACGGGGAGACGGCTAGGGTTAGGGTTTTGCTGGAATATCCGTTGCAACCCTAGTAGTTCCGACTTCTTAGGAAACGATCTCTCGCGACTGTCGTCTGACTTCATTGCCAAGTAACTACCGCGTTTAGGGTTTTACTTAGCGGGTACACATGTCTTTCGTATGTGGGTCAAGCTCTGGGCTTCTTTTCATGAATGGGGTATGGGCCGCTTTATCGGATAGGTCCGTTGGACTGCATGATTTTCGCTTGTTGGGCTTATACGAATTTTGCCCACTACATTTATGGTCGCCAAATTATTGAATTGGAGTTTACGTGGATTAATTCGTCACACAATATCCATGTTACAAACGCCGTTTGCAATAAAATTGTTGAATATTGGAAATTAAGGTGTATATACAAGATACAATCTCTTTATATTCTTGAGATACTTATACCAAAAATATGTTGTTTAGTTCTAAAAAAATGACATCATCTTTAGTAATACACTAAGCTTCAATGCAACACTCCAATGATTAAAAAAAATTGAAGGAGTGAAATTGCAAAAACTGAAAAAGTGATGATTTCACCACACTTAAAAAGTCACATTAAAATTACAATTGAAGGAGTAAAAAGTCACATTAGCTCGTGATTTTATTCGTCAAAATCCCTAAAATTTATTACTATTAAACTTTATGATTTGACTGACTGGTTCAAAAAAATAGAATTATGATAAAGAATTTCTATCCTAAAAAAAAATAAAAATTCAATCCAATTAACTTGAACCAAAAATAGCTCGCCCCAAATTGAAGTGATTATCATCTTCATGCAAATATCATTTCCATTTCCATGTGAATGGAATACTATTACTTATTTTTCCATACATTTTCTTTTAATTTCATAAAAGAAAAGAAGAGAAAGCTAAAATCAAAATCGTCTTCTACTTCCTGCTCAAAAATAAAATAAAATCCCCAAATTAAAAAAAAAAATCGTTTTCTTTTTTTGACTTTCATAGTACTCCATGTTTTTACTTCCGACATAGAAAAACGCAACCAATAAAATATTGGAAAAGAGGGGCAAAATCGGTAAATCAACAGACTCCAACCTACCACAATAATCTGCTTCTGCTATAACTGAAGTAGCTGAATCCACGCATTAAACGTTTGTACATCTCTACAAATTATACCCTCTGCTTCTAGTAGATGTACAAGGTACAACTGCTCTATGCACGTATCCAGAAAGTTTGCAGCGCGAGATAAATAAATCGAGGCCGTCAGATATTCTGACTTTCATATCCAACGGCTATGATTCGCGTTTTGAGATATTTTTCTGTGTGTGACGGTGCTCTGTAGAAGATGGCAGTAGCGTATAAGAAAGCAGAAGCGTAAAATCAGTAAAATAAGAAAATAGAAAAAAAATCAAAGAGGAGAGAGAGAGGGATAGAGAGAGAGGCTATTATCGATTTATCATCCACATTTATCTATATATCTCTTGCATATCTGCATTTGAGCTCGTGAAATTCCGGCCGACTAAATTTAGGGTGCCTCTTCTTTCTCTCTCTTGACAACGGAAGGGACCCTTTTCATACCGTATTTATCAAATTAATCCTCTCTTTTTTTTTTGGTTGGATTAGTGTATCTGCGTTTGCGTTTGTCGTTCATTTAGGTGAGATATTCTTCTTCTTCACCTGATTTATCGATGTGGGTTCCGGTTTAATTTTATGGGTTTTTGTGTCCAATTAATTTGAGGTCTTGTTGAAAAAACCTGGTCTTTCTCTGTGTTGCTTGCGAGGGGTGCAAGTTTGTAATTGGAAATTAGTGTTGTTTTGGTCAATTGATTCTATTCGATCAGAATTGCTTTTTGGATAAGTCTAGGATTGTTTTGAGATTTTGGTTTGCTTGCTATTAGTATGAATCTGTGATTAAATTGTGTTAATTACTGTTTGTTGCCAGGATTTGAGCTTTCTACTTGTATTTGAATTTGGATAGGATAATATCTTGATCTTATTTCAGTTGTGGGCAGAGTCCAAGTATATTCTTTCTTGTAGAAAAGTTCATTCCTCGAATATGAATTGTGGAATTTGTTGATTGTTGGATAGATATTTTATGTATATTGATTGCATAATGATCAATCAAGTGTTGGTAGACTTTTTTTTTTTTTTTCCCTAGCAATACTCTGCTTCAGATAGCTATCTAACTGCTTTTGATGCTTTATATGCAGTCCTTTGGAGGTAGACATGGCGCGTGTCTTAGTTCAATCAACCAATTTTCCATCTTCAGTTGGTTTGGTAAATAATGGGCAGTTTGAGGGTTCGAGCAAAAACAAAAAAGCATCTACAATGCTTTGCTGTACAAAGTCAGCTCCTGTGAGAGTGACCAGTTACTCGGGGCTCCGAGGAGCTAATGCCTTGGACATGTTGGTGAGGAAAAGTGGCCAGACACTCCAATCGAAGGTTGCGTCAGCCACCTTTGGCAAGCGGGGAAAAAAACAACGAATGGTGCCACGAGCAATGTTTGAGCGCTTCACGGAAAAAGCAATTAAAGTCATTATGCTTGCGCAGGAGGAGGCGAGACGGCTTGGCCATAACTTTGTTGGAACAGAACAGATCTTGCTGGGGCTTATTGGTGAGGGCACTGGTATTGCTGCAAAGGTCCTTAAGTCCATGGGGATAAATCTCAAGGATGCGCGTGTAGAGGTTGAGAAAATAATTGGACGAGGTAGTGGGTTTGTGGCCGTGGAGATACCTTTTACGCCCCGTGCAAAGCGTGTTTTAGAACTCTCTTTAGAGGAAGCCCGTCAGCTAGGTAATTTCTTTTGCATGTTTGTGTTTTCATTCTTCGTATTCATGTTCTAATGCTTTCTTATGGATTGTTAGTGCGTGCGTGTGTGCCTTTTGTTTTCCTCTCCTAATGGATATAATTATCCCAGCAACATTGACTATGTTATTTTGTTTTTAAGCTTTAGCCTGTTGATTGTTGAAATGATGCAGTCCTTGTACTGGACCTGTTCACTTGGGTCATCTAATTTTTCATGGTGCTCCCTGTTGATTCAGGTCACAATTACATTGGCTCGGAGCACTTGTTGTTGGGATTGCTCCGTGAGGGTGAAGGTGTGGCAGCTCGTGTCCTTGAGAACTTAGGTGCTGACCCAAGCAACATTAGAACTCAGGCAAGTATTTCTTCCACTTTTCTTTACTACACATATTTTTTGTAATTTGAAAACTATATAAATTGTTCTGGGTGAGTAGGTTATTAGAATGGTGGGTGAAAGTGCTGAGGCTGTTGGAGCTGGTGTTGGAGGTGGGAGCTCGGGCAACAAGATGCCTACATTGGAGGAGTATGGTACCAATTTGACCAAGCTAGCGGAGGAGGTAGTATTTTTCTCCAGTTCTATATCTTATTTTGAATCATTGTTGGAGCACCTCTGAAGCTAATCCTCTTGATTATTTTAGGGTAAGCTGGATCCAGTTGTTGGAAGGCAGGAGCAAATTGAGCGCGTAACTCAAATTTTGGGACGTCGCACAAAGAATAACCCGTGTCTCATTGGAGAACCAGGAGTTGGGAAAACAGCTATTGCTGAGGGCCTTGCTCAGAGAATTGCCACTGGGGATGTTCCAGAGACAATTGAGGGGAAAAAGGTTAGCTAGTTGACAGAATTATGCTTATTGGCCAAATCAGAACACACGATGATAATGATGACACAGTGTATTTAGTGATAATGATGGAACATGGATATCATTCTGCTTCACTCTCTCTCTCTCATTTTGTGGTTCTGATTAATGGTGCTGCTATACTGGAACTGCAATTTTGAGAAGTATCTCCTTATTTGTTTTCATTTTTTTTCTGTAATCATTGAATGTTTGTTTTGGTTTATATCAGGTTATAACTCTAGATATGGGCCTTCTTGTTGCTGGGACGAAGTATCGTGGTGAATTTGAAGAAAGATTGAAGAAGCTGATGGAGGAAATTAAGCAAAGTGATGAAATTATTCTCTTCATTGATGAGGTGCACACATTGATTGGAGCAGGAGCTGCAGAAGGGGCAATTGATGCCGCAAACATATTGAAGCCTGCTTTAGCTCGTGGTGAATTACAGGTAAGCTGGGAGTATATGATGAGAGCGTAAAAATGTAAACTATGCCCTACTTTCATCATATTCACACTCTTTTTTAGGTTCCATTTAATGCTATCTGTTAGTTATCGTACATAAACCGGAGGTTGGATACATGATATTATAACTTCTTTGTCTAGTATATATAGCTTCACTCTTGTCTTGACCTTCGGATTATTGTACTGGCAGCTACATTTTGCTTCATTCAAAATGAAAGTTTTTGGGAAAAATTGTAGTGTTGAGGTCAAATAATCCAGTGTTAATTTAACTTTCGAAATACTATTTACCAAAATTGTTTTCATGTTTCTAAGATGCACTTCTCTGAGATTTTTTTTTTTCGAGAAATAAATATTTGCTTATCAATGCCCAACTATGATGACTTGCAGTGTATAGGTGCCACTACACTTGATGAGTACCGGAAACACATTGAGAAGGATCCTGCGCTCGAAAGGAGGTTTCAACCTGTCAAGGTCCCTGAACCAACGGTGGATGAAACCATTCAGATTCTTAAAGGGCTTCGAGAGCGCTATGAGATACACCACAAGCTTCGTTACACTGATGAAGCTTTAGTTGCTGCAGCACAGTTGTCATATCAATATATCAGGTATGGAGTTTTCAATGTCTCGCGTAGGTATCTTTGCTGCTTGCTTATAGAGTGGATAGATTAGTTTATGTGCTTGATTTTGTTTGCCACTTCGTAAAGTGCTATCGTATCAGTAGTTCTTTTCAATTTAGGTATAGTTGGTGATGAGGACTCTGTTCTTACCATCACTTTGCCTGTTTCAGTGATCGCTTTTTGCCTGATAAGGCAATTGACTTGGTCGATGAAGCTGGTTCCCGAGTCCGACTTCGTCATGCGCAGGTAGGCCCCTTCCTTAGGAGTTCACTTACCATTTCTTGGTGTTATATGCAGTGGTTGTAATATATGATGGTGATTTATCATTTTATCCTATGCAGCTACCTGAGGAAGCTAGAGAACTTGAGAGAGAACTCAGGCAGATAACAAAGGAGAAGAACGAGGCTGTCCGAGGTCAAGACTTTGAGAAGGTAAGTTTTACATTTATGATTTATGGTATATAATCTCTTTGTGGTTGTATACATGCCTGGTTCCCAAACTAAATAATGTCAATCAAATTGCTAGGCTGGGGAGCTACGTGATAGAGAAATGGATCTAAAGGCACAGATATCGGCTCTCGTTGACAAAAACAAGGAGATGACGAAGGCTGAAAGTGAGGCTGGGGAAGCAGGTCCAATAGTCACAGAAGTTGACATTCAACACATTGTTTCTTCTTGGACTGGTATTCCTGTCGAGAAGGTGTCTACTGATGAATCCGATCGCCTCCTCAAGATGGAGGAGACCCTTCACACGAGGGTCATTGGGCAAGATGAAGCTGTCAAAGCCATTAGTCGTGCTATTCGCCGAGCCCGTGTTGGTCTCAAGAATCCGAACCGCCCCATCGCTAGCTTCATCTTCTCCGGTCCGACTGGTGTGGGGAAATCTGAACTAGCTAAAGCACTGGCTGCCTACTACTTTGGATCTGAAGAGGCCATGATCCGGCTCGATATGAGTGAGTTCATGGAGAGACACACTGTATCAAAGCTTATCGGTTCGCCTCCTGGTTATGTTGGTTACACTGAAGGCGGGCAGCTAACCGAGGCCGTTCGCCGCCGCCCTTACACCGTTGTGCTCTTTGATGAGATTGAGAAGGCTCATCCTGATGTCTTCAACATGATGCTTCAAATTCTTGAAGATGGAAGGTTGACGGACAGCAAAGGTAGAACCGTGGACTTCAAAAACACGCTGCTCATCATGACGTCGAACGTGGGAAGCAGTGTGATCGAGAAGGGAGGCCGTCGTATAGGTTTTGATCTAGACTACGACGAGAAGGACAGCAGCTACAACCGGATCAAGAGTTTGGTGACGGAAGAGCTGAAACAGTACTTCAGGCCGGAGTTCTTGAACAGATTGGACGAGATGATCGTATTCAGGCAGCTCACGAAGCTGGAGGTGAAGGAGATTGCCGATATAATGCTCAAGGAGGTCTTCGAGCGTCTTAAAACCAAGGAAATCGAGCTTCAGGTGACGGAGAGATTCAGAGATAGGGTGGTCGACGAAGGATACAACCCGAGCTACGGAGCTAGGCCTCTCCGAAGAGCCATCATGAGACTGTTGGAGGATAGCATGGCGGAGAAGATGCTCTCACGCGAGATCAAAGAAGGCGATTCCGTTATTGTCGACGTGGATTCCGACGGGAACGTCATCGTTCTCAACGGGAGCAGCGGCACCCCTCCCGAACCCGCAGCACCCGAGCCGGTGGTAGTTTAGACTTAGCCGTCGCATCTTCGACTGTGCTGGCGTTGTCTGTGTACTGCACAAGTTTCTCCGCGAATGGTCATCCCGTCGTGACACAGTCGACTGCGGTGGTTGTCGTCGTCTCTCGTCCGCCAACTGCCGTGCCGCCGCCGATACCAGCAGCTCTTTAGATTATATCCAACTACATACGCTCTGATGAACTTGTATGAAAATTGTAGCCTTTCACTAGGAATGAGTTGTCACTCTTGCAGGGGTTATGTTGTTTCAAAATGGTGATTCGCTTGAGACATTGGTTTTCTATATGTTTGTTTCTTGGTGGCTGTATTAAACTATTTATACAGTAGTAGCATAATACTCTTTTATTTGCTTTCTTCACTGTCAAAATTAGTAGTAATAACCAATTTACTTATTGGTAGTATGTCATCATCATTGTAAATGAAGTTTGAAAAGTCATCTATACAGAGTTTGAATTATTAAATGAAGTTTGCAGAGGCTTTTTTAATTGAAATCCACCGAAATGAAACACCCACTTAACTTTTTAATAACTAAATCCTATTTTTATTTAAAAAATAAATTAAATAAATTAAAATTATCTTTATTATATTAGTGTGTGGGTGACCACAATATGACTGCATAGATTTATTGTTTTAATAATCTACCCCAAAATAACCTTTAATGGTTAAAGTGTTATGTGATTGGCTGTCTAATATCTAATTAGTAAGTATTAATTGAATTCCATTATCTGTACATCATCAAGTCGTTGTAGTATAGTGGTGAGTATTCCCGCCTGTCACGCGGGTGACCCGGGTTCGATCCCCGGCAACGGCGTCGTTTTCTCTCTCTCTCTCTCTCTTTTTTTTTTTTTTTTTTTTAATTTTCAATTTTCAAAATTTAAATTCGAGTATTTTCTTAATTTGCTGCACAATTTAAACTGGCTTTTTTTTTAAGGTTCAGTTTATTTTAAGAAATATTAAGACTAACGAGTAAAAAAGCACTATTCAAAAAAAAGAAGTAGAAAAGCACAATATCGCGAGGGCTTAAAATAAGAAAAAAAAAATTGTCTGTTTAAGAAACACTTGGATGAGAATTAAAATTTGTTAAGTATTGAATGAACAATAAAATAATAATAAGATGTGTTAGTCTAGTGGTAATCTTCTTTGCCTACCGCCTCAATGTTGTGGGTTGAATCCTAGGAACAATAATATTTTTTTGCTTTTTTTTAGCATTGTGATATCTATTGAAGATATCTCCCAAGTTTTTGTCCAATTTTTATTATTATGTATTTTTCTTTATTTTTTTTATTTTTTAATATTCAACTCAAATATATTTAATTTAAATTATTTTTTATTATATTTATAAATATGATAATTGAATTTATATCAATCTAATATTCAAAGCAAATGAGACACGTGATTCAAATTTTGGGACGGCGTAGGAAAAATAACGCTCGTCTCATTGGAGAAGCCATGCAATTTCGAAGTCACTTAAAACCATACAAGTAAATTGAATCCACACGACAATAATTTTTTTCTAATAAAAAAATAAGCATCGTATGTTATGATAAATAACAATTTTTAATGTACGCCTAAACTTGACTCATCACCTTGTTATTGAGACAATGTATTACACATTATATATCGGTGATGAATTTGAGATCACATGAATTTGAGGAAACTCTATGTCTTTACCAACATATCTATATAGAAAAAACAATTTAGCCTTGAATGTCGGAAAATTTTAAATTGGAGTAACGCCTGCTAATGAAATGTGCATGACAATCCAATTAAAGTGGTCTATTTAATAGATATTAAAGATATATTTTGAATTAAAATAATACTATTAATGATCATGGACATAAATGTATAGATGCCATAAGGAGATATGTAATTTGTTAAGGGACTGAATTGTAAATCTAAGTTAACTTACTTATTAAGATCCACACTACTCAAAAACTTGAAGTATATAAAATGGGCTTCATCCAAACAAGAAGTCGTTGTAGTATAGTGGTAAGTATTCCCGCCTGTCACGCGGGTGACCCGGGTTCGATCCCCGGCAACGGCGAAATTCTTTTTTGCCACTAATTTTGGACTACAATATTTAGCTAAGTGTGAATGAAGCTAAAAGTAGTTAAAGATCATTTTGCAGTTATTTTATAAACAGCAAAGAATTAAACTAAAATATATAAAAAAATAAATAAACAGTAAGAATTTCAAATAATAATAAATCTATTAAATGACATCTTGTGTAATAAAATAAAGGGGTTATGGCTAAAAAATACACGAACTTTAAAAAAAATTGCAATTTTCACATAAACTTTCAATTAAGCCAAAAAAATACATGTATTTATATTTTTGTTGCAATTTTCATCTAAGTTTGACTTTCGACGATATTAGAGCTTAACTGACAGTCGAAATTAAGTCAAATATATTAAATTTTATTTTTTTAGATCTCCGAGCTTCTAAATATTCATCATCATCAAAAGCTAAACCAAGATCAGGTGAACTTCCGACTGTCAATTAAACTCTAATTTTGTTTAAAGTCAAATGAAGGCGAAAATTGCAACAAAAATATAAATTCATGTAGTATTTTTTTTAGCTTAATTGAAAGTTCATATGAAAATTGCAAATTTTTTCAAAATTCGTATAATTTTTTACTATAACTCCTGAAATAAACTATGTATAGAATGCTTGGCCAAATTAATTGGGATGTATAAAGTGTTGCATTTGAAAAATTATTCAAAACTCATATAGCCCTAATCATGATTTCATCCACTCACACCAAATAGATAAATTCGAATAGAGCTTTCATGTCCCAAACTGCAATATTATAAATACCGCAAAATCCAAACTAAAATAGTTTCTTTCTTCCCCCGCAAAATGAGCAAAAATCCAATCATAACGAAAACATAATTAAATCTCATCAGAAAAAAAAAAAAAAATCCCCATGAAATAATCATCATAATCTCATAATCCTAAGTTGAGATATATTATAAGTAAGAAGGCTTCAAGATTTCTTGGCAACAAGCTGTTCAATGAGATCAGCAGCTTCTTGGATGCAGGTTATGTTGTCTTGGTTATCCTCTTGCACTGTGATGTCAAACTCTTCTTCCAGCCCCATCACTATTTCCACCTGCAAATCAAAAACCACATACTCACATGCCGTTGCAAGCTCGTGTTTTCATAAACATCTCACACTCGATAGGAAAGTATTACTGCTCTAACAAATTTGAGTTCGTTTCCAAATCCAGGACAAATCTACATCTACAAGTAGTCAAATGACTTCTATTCGAGTGTAATTCCCGCATAAATTTACAGTTACCAGCACGACCTCTCAGCACGAGACGTTTATTAGAAAAAGGAGCATAAATGTGTGTAAAGAGAGAGAATGGGGTTGTTACAGTGTCAAGGGAGTCAGCTCCAAGATCTGTGAAAGTAGTCTGAGGGGTGATTTCCTTGTCAGCAGGCAATGCCAGCTGCTTCCTCACTATC
Organism: Salvia miltiorrhiza; assembly: GCF_028751815.1. Taxonomy (NCBI): domain Eukaryota; kingdom Viridiplantae; phylum Streptophyta; class Magnoliopsida; order Lamiales; family Lamiaceae; genus Salvia; species Salvia miltiorrhiza. The sequence goes on along the minus strand of NC_080392.1, from coordinate 3,389,859 downwards.
TCACACACTTTGTCCACTGTTTCTTTCTTTGCCTGCATATATTCATATCAACATGAGAGAGAGATATGAGAGAGAGATGAAAGAGAGAGATGTTTGTTATGTTCTTACAGCACAAGTGATTTGGAAGCGCGAAGTTGCGAGACGAGGGAAACCAGGTGTCCTCCCCCAACCAACTGTCGCCAACCGTAAACTCTTGCTCAGCATCATCTGCATTCATTGCCACTGTTTAACGTTATTACATCACATTGATTCTATACATAAACCTACATTTCAATCCTGCTTCTTAATTACTAAAACAGACTCTACTGGAAGTTTTCAAAATTCAGCAGATTATAAAAACTGAAGATTCAACAAGAACAATGCATAAACTTTATGACCTGGTTGGGAGGCACACGAACTGAAGTTCTTGCGCAAAGAAAATTGGCAGAAACGGACGCCATAGTTGAGCTGAGACGATGAAGCAGGCAGGAAGTGTGAACTGTGTAATTAAGTGAGGTGTGAAGCAGGAGTGGTGAATATTGAGCCTTATCAACTGCAAGCCCTATCCCTAAATTTGTTGTTTTCTTGCAATCACGTTTGGTTTAAAGGGGCCCCTTTTTACAACTTGGGTCATGTACAAACTGTATAAAACAAACTTTGCTTTTCAGAATCAAACAATTGGATTTATTAGCTCTACAATAGTTTGAGCATCATCTTGTATTTCAAGATAGCTCATAATATTTTTGTGGGTACAGATATAAACATGATTTAACCAAGTACCAAATTCAAACTTCTGCAAGAAAAATTAAAAGTGTAAATATTCAAACCGGTCTCCACCTACATTAATCAAGTATATCAAAGCTGCAAGGAGTCACACAATCTACAAAAAGTTTAACTTTGAAAAACTGCTTAAACATCAAAGTTAAGCAGCCTTGGAGTTGGAATAATTTACAGAATTTTTGAATTTCATCAAGAATACTCAACCAGCTAAGATGAAACTTGAAAGAAAGTATAACAAAAAGAAGGAAATGAGAGATAAAGCAAAACACCTCACATTCTACTCCACCCAATTTGCAATCATCTGATCCAGCAAATGGACAACCTTCTCTGGAACACAAGTACTCCCATCACTCCCCGGAGTATAACTTCCCAATGCAGCATTCAGCTCCAAAGCTTCCCTAACCCTAGCCTCCCTCAACAAACCCCTGTGAATACAAACCCTAATCTCATCCCCAATCACCAAATTTTCACCCGCCATCACTCTCAAAACACGAAGACTCTCCAACATCATCCCATTCCTGCAAAATCCATTAACCAAAACACCGTAGAGATCCAGGTCCGCCGCCGGACCGCCGGGGAAATCGGGCCGCGCCACCCACTGGAAAACCTTGACGGCCATCTTCGGCCGACCGTTTTGGAAGAGTGAGGAGAGGAGCATTTTCGCGACGGGGATTAGAACCGACGGATCCGATGCGTTAGGGTTGTATTTGAGGGTGTTGAGCAGGTGCATTGGGTGGGTGAGGTCGGGCTCGGAAGCGAGGCGGCTGATAAGAGAGGAGAGAGGGAGTGAAGCGAGAGGAGGCCTGGCGGTGGAAAGGGCGGCGGAGATGAGGTCGGAAGCTTCTTTCAGGTGGTTTGAGTCGCAGAGGCGGCCGATTACGGCGTTGATTTGGTTCACTTCTTCCTCGGTTAGGGCGGGGCTGGTGTTGGCGGCGGCCGCCGCGGTGGTCGTGGTGGTTGATGTAGAGGTCTTGAATTGTCTGAATGCTGATCGTGGAGATAAGAAACTGAGCGATGAACTCCGGTGGAAGAAGCGGAGCTTCTCCGCCGCAGATCTCATGGCGCCGGCGGCTGAAAGCAGAGTGCTGAAGAATTTAATTTTTTTTTTCTTTTTTTGAAAAATGAGAGAATTTAAAGTTAATTGCTAAAAATACCTTAAGCTTGTAAGCTGTAATTTAACAACTCTATTTACTAATTCCATTTTAGTATGTTAAATCTAAATCTCACTAATGCCTTATATATGTCGAATTAGTTTGCGGAATGTTACACATGCAGTTGCAAAACTTTCGAATAAATATCACATCTTATTAGCTTATAAGTTAAGCTCCTTCAAAATTAATATTTGGCAAAATAATTTCATAAACGACTTATAAATTAATTGTAAAAATAAGCTTCTCAAAAAATAATTTCCTCAATTCCAATTTATTTTTTATGAATTTATATGTAACAATTATTTTACAAATATTATTCCACCAAAGTTTATTATTTTCATCACATATTTCAAAAAAATGAAACAAAAAAAATATATGTACTCTAACTTGGAAGATATCAATTCTAATTGGATGGGATAAAACCCTAGTTAACATATAAAATTAAATTAAAGCGTATAAAATTGAAATTGAAAAAAAAAAAACAAGACACAAAATAGGATAATAAATGCGGTACACTGAATCTCAAGTGCTTTTATAAATCGAACTTCAGGGCCGGCCCTGGGCATAGGCGAGGGGTGCGACCGCCTAGGGCCCAGGGCCAAATGGGGCCCCAATTTTTTTATTTTTATTGTTATTAGTTTATATAAATAAGACTTTTTAGTCATATATTGGGCCCCAATCAATAAAAAATTTGCAGTACAAGCCCAAAGACTCTAATCTTATTCCTTTGAAAAAGATGGCCCACAAACACACAATTGTATGCAGTTAAAGGGACCTTTTTTTTTCTCATTCTGCCTAGGGCCCATGAAAAGTTCGGAACGGGGCTGTCGAACTTCCACATAAGTTTGTCCGAGTTTCAGCTTCAGCTTCCACATGCATCTCAATGCTGATCATAGTAGTGGTAATATTTTCATTGTAACAAACCATACAGCCACTAAATTTGAGTAAAATATGGCAGTTTCAGCTTCCACATGCATCTCAATACTGATCATAGTAGTGGTAATATTTTCATTGTAGCTTTGAGCTGTCGTCGGCTTCTAAGTATACGTAAAGGGTTATATAGAAACCAAATTTTACATGAATTATTGGAGTCCAAAATCTCAACATCACTACAACTACATATTTGTATTTTTTGATTTGTATCATCATGTTTTGCAGAAGACTTAAACATTTAGTTAGAAAAAGTTTCGTTGTTAGTAGTTTAATGAGTAACCACAAATTCTAGGTAGCAATTATTAATCCGAGTCAACACTAAATCAATGTTTAATGACCGGTTATATATGTTTGGTAAATTGTGATAAAGGGATTATATTAACATAACAATATTCAACAAACACAGTACTTATGTAGCAACTTATAATATCGATAGATTAAAGTGTACAAAAGGAAGAAGACAAGAACAACACATATAAGCTTGCTTTTATTATTCCAATCGATCTTTGTGAGCAGAAATTAAAGGTTGAGCAAAAGGTCGTCGTCCTCCGTTTAGATCGCGAACGACTTGAGTGGATCGTTAAGGTCCATCTCAGATATGAGCGGGAAATCTGCTGGCAGCGTCTCCAGACTTATTTGTTCTTGAGCAAGTAGATTAATCACTTCCTCAAATACAAACTTATTGCCTTGCTGAGTGGGATGCAGGCCATCACTGCATATCCAAAGGATAATTAATTTCTTTTTTTAGGGTTGGAAAATAAAAGACTCCATATATGGTGAGAGAGAAGAGAAGTGAACCACAAAAGAGCCTTTTTCCAGTCAGGAAGTTGCTGCATTTTTTGCCAGAGAGGGATAGCTGGAAGCCCACATTCAGCTGCTACGTCGAGGCAGTGTTTGGCATATCGACCAGCTACCTCATTTGTCCTGTCCGGCGGCCCCCAAGAGTTGTTGTCAAAAGGATTTCTATACAAAAATAGATTAGCAGATTACATAAAAATGACTACAAAATGCTGTAGACATAACTTAACAAGGAATGTATTACAGGTGACGTGCATCTTCATCGATTGGAGGAGGCGTGATGAGGATGATGCGCGTGGACGGCCATTGCTTCTGCAGTCATTCATCATCACCATTAATCTATGATAAGCATACATACATACTACATTCTGTATTAGACAAGCTTAAAAATTCTCAATAACAGTTAATATGGGTAAACTGTCATTATCCAACATATGTGCAAAGTAATTACTACCACTGTTTCCAGTAGCCATACACTAAATTAATACTAGTAACTTTAGAAGAGAGCAAAATCATCCATTGCCATATCAATGATGGCCGCGTGCAATAATGAAACAAAACATAAGATTGGTATAATGTTTAAATTAAATGAAGGATCTCCCATATTCCTTGCCTTCTTTACTTTTATTTGTTGGATACTAACAAAAAAAGCGTACGTTGTACACATAATTAATGTTATTTTATTTAATAAAATAAGAAATAAAAATATAATAATATTTAACTTTTTAATCTAGTCTATTTAATTCTATTATCTCTTACAACAATTTTTTTAGAAAATCTATTAGTTCATTACTTTTACTAAATATAATTTATTGAATAAATATATTTATTTATAATCCTTATCAATAGCTATAGATATATATCACATAGATTTAGTGTAATATATAACATGTAAAATAACGTTAAAATAAAAGGGATAAAATAGGCAATCCACATATTGTGTCTAAGGTTCTTTTCATATTAGTATAGATTAACATTCCCATAAACTAGCCTTATCTATTTTTCCAAATTTTCTAGGTGTACTAATCAAGCACCCCCATTAGTTAGTTAACCAGAACTAATTTTTTGACGCGAATAACTAGGGTGGTAATTGGACCGATTCAGTTTTAACCGAACCAATTTTTCGATTAATTGAAATCGAATAAGGGTAGGGCGATTTCATTAACGTTAATTGAACCGATTAGTAGTTTGGTTGGTTAATCGGTTAACCGCAAATAACTAATTTGTTTAATTTAAATAAAGAATGTGCTTCCATACTCAAGGGATACGAACTTGTGCCATAAAAAATAAAGAGTAAAGTCTTATTCACTCCATCAAGTCATCATTTATGTTTACATAGAATATAAAATCATTTTATAAAAACTTGTAATTATTTTTTATTACTTTTTTTTTAATTTTAATTTTTAAAATAAAATATACTTCATCCGTCCCACGAATCTTGAGTCATTTCCTTGTATGGCAAAAAAAAATCTCTTTATTTTTCTTTTTACTTTTTCACCTACCACACTGAACACATTAAATACTACTCCCTTCGTCCCGCTAAAAGTGGCCACATTTCCTTTTTTGGTGTCCCATTAAAAGTTGCTACTTTCTAAAAATGGCAAAAGTTTACTTTAATTAAGTCAATAATTATTCACTAATTTGGTCAACAATTGTAGGCCACTTTCTAAAAATGCCAAATTTACTCACTAATTTGGTCAACAATTGTAGGCCACCTTCTAAAAATTATTCATTAATTTTGGTGGGTCACACTCAATTAAAACATAACAATCTCATTCTTAATCTCCGTGCCGAAACAAACGTGGCCGCTTTTAGCGGGACGGAGGGAGTATTTTCTTAGTTCTCGTGCCGAAAAGAATTGTCTTAAGATTCACGGGACGAAGGGAGTAATATTTTAATTATTAATTCGGTTAATCAGTTTTCATCGACTAATTACCGGTTAAACTGATTAATTGAAAATTCGATTCGATTACTGTTAATTGATAACCGAATCACATACGAGATAGGTACTAAAATAAGAGAGAGACATCTAAAAGATATTTTTATTATCATAATTTTTTTTTTCAGTTTTTGTGATCACCTTTGGATAGAATTATTTGTAAAATGAAAATAAATTCATAACCACATTCATGTTTCCATGACCCACCCCCACAGCGCGGTGGATGGGGCACGTGCGGAGTAGTTAGTTGATTTTATTTTACCTTGAAAAAGGCAACAATGGCGAGAAGATTGTGCTTGTACTCATCAAGCGGCACGTGTAGAGAGCCGCAGTATCTGTCCGGTAGCGATAAGTCATTGGCGCCGAAGAACACCGTGACCGCGAGCGGAGCTTCGCCGGTGGCCGGAAAGATTTTGTGGATGACCTTGAGAGCCCATCTGGTGTTGTAACCGCCATACCCTCTCAACACCACATCCGCCTTCAACCCAACCATAACATCGCATCAATAAAAAGCCACATCAATAAAACACACACATATTACCTGGCGAGCGAAGTGATTTGCGAGAGAAGCACCCCATCCGCCGTCGCCGAACGACATCTCAGTGATTGAGTCGCCGAACAGATAAATTTTGGGCCTCATTTCTCCCACACTCTCTACTCACATCTTCAAAGTAAACTTAGAAACAAGAAAAAAAAGCACGTTTTCGGCAGTTTCGGAAAGTTTATTAAGGTAGAGAACAGCTCAACAGGTGGTGGTGATTTGTGTAGACAAAGGGGTAAGAATATGGATATACATAATACCCTCCAAAATTTCACTAAATAGGTTCACTTATTTTTAGACAGATTCAAGCATTAATTATCTAATTCAAAGTCTAATTTACCCCTCCTACTCTTCGACAAATATTTATGGTAGTGAACAATTTTATTTTAATATTTCCTTTGTTTACACAATTAAACTATAGATATATTCCTTAAAAATCTAACGTTAATAGATATGCAACAACTTCAACTAATCGTATATAATTTTTGGATGATGGATATTATTAATTATTTATACTATTTAATTTTTAAGTTAAAACTAATTATTAATTTGTGAAAATTTAGACTATAATATATTAGCTAGGGTGTCCAAAACTATAATATAATAATGAAATTAACACTATAAATTATGAAATTGAAAGGAATATAACTAAGATAGTAGGATTTTCAATGATCTTACAGGTTTTGACGAGATCGAGCATCTCTCTCGCCGCCGCTGGAACCGCCCTTCCCCGCCTCCTCCGCAGCGGCGCTGCTAGCCTACAGCAGTCCGACTCTCCGGCCTCTGCGGCTCCGCCCAGCCTTCGCAACAGCAGCCAGCAGAATTGCACAACCTGAAATCCCTCTCGGCTAGGGCCAGATCACCACCTGAAAATGGCCGTTCGCTGCTGCTGTGCTCAGATCCCGTCAGCCCGCCATCGCCGCGCTCGGAGCAACCTCGCCGCCTTCGGAGTGCCGTCTTCGTCGAAGATCAGCCATGGTTCTTTCGCCGACGCCGCTCTCCGGCGCCGATAACGTAAAGAAGACTGCTGCCTCTCTGTCGCCGACTGCTTCAGGAGCCCGTGGCTTTCCTGAAAAACCTGATAGCCTTCGCCTGCCACAAATCTCAAACAACTTTTATCAACAGCCGAGGGATTTGGAGCAGGGGAAATTGAAACTTGTCGAGGTTTGTTTATCGGATAATCCATCAGGATCTGGAACTACCTCTACAATTCCGTCTGAAGGAAGAGCTTCGGTGCCTAACTTCACAAAGCAGCCGCCACCAGAGGGTAGGGTTTCCTACGCCTCGATCATGCAACAACGGGTTGATCGACCTCCAGATTTACCAGCGCATAAATTCTCAGCTCTTAAGGCTGAGAAACTCGCCGATGGGTTCTCTCTTACCATTCCGAAACAGATGTATCAAAAACTGTTGGGAACCTTGTGGAATATCCTAACCCTTGTTTTGATGATACCAAAATTCATAGGACTTAAATGTAATAGACTAGAATCATTTTTGAACTCAAGTGTTAGAGTTCGTTTCTAGTTTAGTTGCGGTGTCAAAGACTGAAGACTGAAGACTGAAGACTGCAGTTACCAACTGAAGTATCAGTTGAAGAATCAGTTGAAGACTGATTATTTAATGCGCGCCATGGACTGATACTAAAGTCAAGTATCAGTTGAACATTCCTCCTAAGACTGATCTTCCAACGTTCAGAGGAAGCCACGTACGCTCAAGTACAGCCGCATTAAATGCAGAGATATCTCAATATCTTATCTCTGCAGAGGTCATTCCTATCTGGTGGTTACTTTTCAGAGATGTCACATCTCCTGTCCATCAAAGAGAGCCGTTTCCACACAGACAAGGAACCTCGAAGATTGAAGCCTCAACCCAAATTCGAATTGCTCTCCAACGGAAGAAATCTTGAGGACGATTTACGCCAACGGATCTATTCAAGAGTTCTCCTACAAATAGCGCTCGAGGATCACTTCAATCTTCACCGATTCAACGACATAAGCTGAAGCTCTGCCGAAATAGCTACTCAGCCTAAAGCTTAAACCGCCCAAAGCTTGAATCGAAGAAGAGAATTCCAAAGCCAAAATCAATCACTGCTGATTACATACATTCTCTTAGACCCTAGGCATATATTCTGTGTACCCAGAAGCCAAAGGTCAAACTTGCTTCAAAGAACTTGTTCTTTGTAAGTATAGTTGGCACTCGTTTAAACCTCTCCCCCATAAGAGTGTTTGAGTGACTCGGAGTTTCAGAAGGTGCTCTGAACTCTGATAGGGAAGTCTGAGCACGAGATGTGCTTAGCAAGGAAATCCTGCGCGAGCTGTGTAGGTGCTGAAATCCTGCGCGAGGTGTGTAGGTAGGGAAACCCTACGCGAGGTGTGTAGGTGCTGAAGAGAGAGCTATCTTCAGTTCACGGTTTGCAGTGCACCCGGGAAGCACTTGCGGAGTGGATTGTTGGTCTGATCAACCAGCCGTGGATGTAGGAAAGAGTTTTTTCGAACCACGTAAAAGTCTCTGTGTTATTTACAGCTTTCAGTTTTATATTCTTAACTGTGTTATTTCAATCGATAAAACTGAATGCTGACTAACTGAAAAGAGAAACCTTAATCCAACTATCTGCTCCACTGAGGCTATTCGAAACTAAGTTTAATTTCCGCTGCGTATGATATCAATCTGACTCACTATCCTCTGATAGTAAGGAAGAGAGATATCATCTTCATCTCTGCAAACACGACTGAAGCCCTTACGTGGATCAGTTAAGTTCCAGTGACTTAACTGATAACTCTTTACTGAAGAGCTTTCAGTATCAGTCGTCAACCCTGTTGGTCAATACTTATTTCGGTTAAACAGGTGTCTTGTTTGCGTGTAAAGTTTCGTTTCTATCTCTGACTGAGATCCCTCTGATTGAGGTTTGTAGATAGTCATAAAAATAGCCCATAGGTGTATTCCCCCCCCATACACCTATTCGAGACCCCCCGGACCCAACAATTGGTATCAGAGCAGGTTGTTCGCAAGAACTATCTGTCTCTGACTAGTTCTACTTGAACTAGATCCTTTTTAAAGGTCTCGAAAAAGTTTTACTCTTTCTTTTTGTGCTTGCTACTTGCTTTATCTGCTGTTACCTGTTCTCTCTTTTTTGATGGAGACTAACCACAGCAGATTATCTTCTCTACCTATGTTTTGTATTGAAAAATACGACATATGGAAGTTTCGGCTTGAAAGCTTCCTCGTTGCCCAACATTGTAGAATGTGGGAAGTCATCACCAGCGGTCCAATCATCATCACCGAAACTGTAAAAAGGGTTCCTACTGACATTCATCAGGAACCTTACGATGAGGACCAGCCCAAGTCAAAGGCAGACTTCACCACAGAAGAAATGAAGCAAGATGAGCTAGACAACCTCGCCAAAAGCATCATCTCCGGCACCGTTCCTGACAAGTATGTCATGAAGATCATCAAATGCAGGACAGCAAAGGAGATGTGGGATATTCTGGAAAGAATGTGCGTAGGTTCTGAGGAGATCAAGGAGAATAAGCTTTCTATAGCTTGTCAGAAATTCGACTCCTTCCTCATGCTCAAGAATGAATCTGTCGAGGAAATGGAACAAAGATTCAACCTCATATTGAATGAAGTTCAATCCATTTCCAAAGACAAATACACTCAACGAGAAATCAACTTGAAGATTCTTCGAGCACTGCCACAAGGAGAATGGCAGATCTACTCAGTCGCTCATCAGCATAAGCCAGGATTCAGTCAGCTCCCGACAAACAAGCTTTTCTCCGATCTCATGGCAAATGAGTTCGATCTTCTGAGAAATCTTGGTAACAAGAAGGCTGGAGGATCAGACGAAGATGGTCCATCAACCTCAAGAGGAGTTGCACTGAAGGCCTCAACCAGAGAAGGCAAGAAGCAGATCAAGGAGCCAACGGAACTCAACCCTGAGGACTTCTTCAGTCAATACGCCTTGTTGACTGACAGATTCAACAAGATGGAGTCCAAGTTCCGGAAGTACAGAAGGTTCCACAAGCAGCACTACAAGGGAAAAGAAAGAGAAAGGGACTCCAGACATTCCACAGATCGAAGCGGAGAAAGGAAGTCAGCCGCTAACGATATCAAAGAATTGGAATGTTATGGATGTAGAAAGAAAGGACACTTCAAGCATGAATGTCCTGATTTGACTCCAGCTGAGCGCAGAGAACTGAAAGCAAAGAAATATCGCAGATCTTTGAAGAAGAAAGCGATGGTTGCTGATGATGCTGACTCTTCTGATCCTTCTCCTCATAAGGCAGCCCTCTCCTTCTTCCAAGGCAGCCCTCTCCTTCTTCTATCTTCCGCCTTCTACGTTTTCTTGTCCTCCTCCACTTCTCCGTCTCCCTCATCTCCTCACCCCATCACTGACGTCCTCCTCTTCTGTTTATCCGGACTCACTCTGTTCTCAAATCTTCTCATGAGGTTCTGAGACTAGGAGTTGGGTACCGTCTGATCATAGCCTCCATCGTCATCTCTCTTTTTGATGTTGCCAAAAAGGAGGAAAGTTGGGAAAGTCAGAAGTCAGAGAGAAACCTTTCCTTGAGGGTTGCTCCTGTCCTCTAACTCTTGACTGATGATGGAACAGCAAAGGATCACCAGAAGTCAGAAGGATGACGTTTCAGAAGAGACCTCAATTCAACGGAAAACAAGTGAGAGTGGAACAAGCTTAGGAACATTGAAGACACGAAGACAGAAGATGAAGATCAAGAAGTTCAAGGCGCAGCCAAGCAGACTGCTGGAGCCCATGGTTTATCCATGATGTTTTTGTTTTACTTTTTACTCCAATGTAAGTCTTGCTCTGTACCTAGACTGATGGCTTATCAGTCCGATTAATGAAATGAACTTCTTATTGATCTCACCCTGAAGACAATGACTCTTTGTCCAGGCTCTGATTTATGGTTTTTTCTGTCTTCTTGCTGTTCTATGTTTAGAACTGTTTTCGTTCTTGCTCTGAGTACAAGTTATTTAGGTTCTATTGTTAAGGGGGGACAGCTTTCACCCCTTGTCTAGAACTTGTACTGTGAGCTCAGTCTTTTTGCTGTCTAGAACTGCTGTATGGTTTTGGCATCATCAAAAAGGGGGAAATTGTTGGGAACCTTGTGGAATATCCTAACCCTTGTTTTGATGATACCAAAATTCATAGGACTTAAATGTAATAGACTAGAATCATTTTTGAACTCAAGTGTTAGAGTTCGTTTCTAGTTTAGTTGCGGTGTCAAAGACTGAAGACTGAAGACTGAAGAACGAAGACTGAAGACTGAAGACTGCAGTTACCAACTGAAGTATCAGTTGAAGAATCAGTTGAAGACTGATTATTTAATGCGCGCCATGGACTGATACTAAAGTCAAGTATCAGTTGAACATTCCTCCTAAGACTGATCTTCCAACGTTCAGAGGAAGCCACGTACGCTCAAGTACAGCCGCATTAAATGCAGAGATATCTCAATATCTTATCTCTGCAGAGGTCATTCCTATCTGGTGGTTACTTTTCAGAGATGTCACATCTCCTGTCCATCAAAGAGAGCCGTTTCCATACAGACAAGGAACCTCGAAGATTGAAGCCTCAGCCCAAATTCGAATTGCTCTCCAACGGAAGAAATCTTGAGGACGATTTACGCCAACGGATCTATTCAAGAGTTCTCCTACAAATAGCGCTCGAGGATCACTTCAATCTTCACCGATTCAACGACATAAGCTGAAGCTCTGCCGAAATAGCTACTCAGCCTAAAGCTTAAACCGCCCAAAGCTTGAATCGAAGAAGAGAATTCCAAAGCCAAAATCAGTCACTGCTGATTACATACATTCTCTTAGACCCTAGGCATATATTCTGTGTACCCAGAAGCCAAAGGTCAAACTTGCTTCAAAGAACTTGTTCTTTGTAAGTATAGTTGGCACTCGTTTAAACCTCTCCCCCATAAGAGTGTTTGAGTGACTCGGAGTTTCAGAAGGTGCTCTGAACCCTGATAGGGAAGTCTGAGCACGAGGTGTGCTTAGCAAGGAAATCCTGCGCGAGCTGTGTAGGTGCTGAAATCCTGCGCGAGGTGTGTAGGTAGGGAAACCCTACGCGAGGTGTGTAGGTGCTGAAGAGAGAGCTATCTTCAGTTCACGGTTTGCAGTGCACCCGGGAAGCACTTGCGGAGTGGATTGTTGGTCTGATCAACCAGCCGTGGATGTAGGAAAGAGTTTTTCCGAACCACGTAAAAGTCTCTGTATTATTTACAGCTTTCAGTTTTATATTCTTAACTGTGTTATTTCAATTGATAAAACTGAATGCTGACTAACTGAAAAGAGAAACCTTAATCCAACTATCTGCTCCACTGAGGCTATTCGAAACTAAGTTTAATTTCCGATGCGTATGATATCAATCTGACTCACTATCCTCTGATAGTAAGGAAGAGAGATATCATCTTCATCTCTGCAAACACGACTGAAGCCCTTACGTGGATCAGTTAAGTTCCAGTGACTTAACTGATAACTCTTTACTGAAGAGCTTTCAGTATCAGTCGTCAACCCTGTTGGTCAATACTTATTTCGGTTAAACAGGTGTCTTGTTTGCGTGTAAAGTTTCGTTTCTATCTCTGACTGAGATCCCTCTGATTGAGGTTTGTAGATAGTCATAAAAATAGCCCATAGGTGTATTCCCCCCCCATACACCTATTCGAGACCCCCCGGACCCAACAAAAACGTATTGCTGAATTCGAATTCTCTGTTATTGGAAGGGTATTACTACGGAAAGGAAGCAAGCCACAGGCGACACATCAGTTGAAGCTTGAACTCAACAATTTGTGGGGTATCCAATCAGAGTGGAAGCTTCTCACTCTGGGTAAGGGTTTTTTTCACCATAAAATTCTCTACTCTTGAAGATAAAAAACTTGCGAAAGCTAAAATTGTTTGGGATCTGGCTGCGGGTTCCATTCGCCTCCGCGATTGGGTTCCATGTTTCAATCCCTACAAGGAAGTCTCTTCTATATGTCAAGTTTGGGTTCGGATTTATTACCTTCCGAATGAGTTTTGGGATCCTGAGGTAATAACAGCAATTGCTAGAATTATTGGTTTTCCAATCAAAATTGATGGTGTATCAGCTCATGGAGAGGTCGGCCATTTCATTCGTGTGCTAATTGAAGTGGATATCGCTCAGCCATTGCAGGAATCGATGCTTATAGATTGTGAACATCCTTTCTATGTCGAGTTTAGCTATGAACAATTGCCTTTCTTTTGCTCGAATTGCCGCATCACTGGACATCAGGTGGAAAAGTGTACAAAGCTTAAGCGGAAGGACAGCCAGGACAGTAAAGATGCTCTGATCGAGTCTGCTACTGATAATGAAAACAAGAGCAAGAAGGTTAAGCCTAAAGATCACATGGCTGCTAAACCTGCTGCGACTTTGTCAAAGGTTACCGAACAGGCGGTAAAAAAACAGATTGTTGTTCAGGTTCTTGAGAAAGAGGCTGTTGAGACGCGGAACACATTTCAGGCTCTTGACTTGGAGAATAATGCGGAGACTGTTTTGGATATGGGCGTTGATCCTATTTCTGGAACGTCTTTCGGGGTTCATTTATCTGGCCCGGATTTGTTGGAAAAAATCCTGGTTCCGGTTCAGGGGGTTAAAGATGTGATTATTAAAGATAGTGACTTGGTCATTAACGAGGAGGACTCGGATGTGGAGGAAACTTTGGAGATGGAGGCTCCGGATGGCACGGGTTTTAACAGCCCGATTATTGACGACACAGTTGTTGATCTCGAACGTGACCCAACTTTGGACAAAAGAGGGGGTGTTTCGCATGAAGGTAACAAGGATTTGTCCGCTCTTGGCCCGGACAATATTGCTAGTCGCATTAGTCGGTTAGAAGAGCAGGTTAATCAGGGGATGCAAATGCTCTCGGACAAGACGACCAAGCGGGGACGTGGCCGCCCAAAGGGCACGGGAAAGGGCATGGGAAGGGAGCCGATGCAAGCGGTTCCGGAAGGTAGCATAAAAGGTCGTCTCAGGAATGCGGGGGAAATGGGCTACAAGCCGAGGGACTTTGTAGTTGATTGTAGCAATAGTGATAGCATGAGGGCAATGAATAATATAGTAAATAGACGTTGGTCAGATGAGATGGACGACTATCCTGAGTTATGGGATTGTTAGTGTCTTCAGGATTCTTAGCTTAACGATCTCTTTTCGAGTTTCGTGCCCTTAGTTTGCATTCTGTGCTCTCAAGGGATTTTTTCTTTTACTTTTTTAATAAACCTCAATTTAATAATATAACTAAGATAGTAATTTATTGTAATATAATAGATTGGTTACGTTGTTTGGTTAATTTATAAAAATATAGTGTAGTGCAAAAAAACTATAAGGTATTATTAAAATTGAAAACATAGAATAAACAAAATTGAATTGGATGTATTAGTAAGAATAGTGTCACACATCCACAACATTGTTTAATTATTTTAAAAAATAAAATTATAGTGTGGTGCAATACTTTGTAGGGAAATTGAAATCATATCATCACCTACAAATGTAATTGAAATTATAATTGTAAAATTTGCCACTATAATTTTGTGAATATTGTCACACCTTCATTATATGGTCCAAATATTATACATTACATAAAATAATAAGATAATAGGGGATACACGTGGTCCCACACCGTACTCGTGGTCTGTGACCCCGTGGCTCGACGTTCATCCTTCAAGGGTATAACAATGTATCTTTAGTGTGGTCTCACGAATCATATCACATAGTATCATATGTTATTATTAATTCCTTAATTCTAAACTATATTGCATAAACTTATAAAATTATAGGAAAATTAAACAAATAGTTATAAATTGTGCAATTAAGCACTATAATTGTTTGAATATTTTCAAACTTTTATTGTACATTCTAAGTATTTCATAATTATGCACTATATTACATAAATAATAAAATAATAGGGGGCACTCAACCGCACGTGGCATCCGACACTCACCGGCCATCGCTGACGGCTCAATACCCTATCCTATCCTTTGAGTGTTATAACAATATATCCATAGTTCAAAGAAAGATAAGATTATATGAAAGTTAAAATTTTAAAAATATTATAGCTAGTAAAGAAATAGTAGTTTTGAGAATTATATCACCTTAGTACTATATTATAAATTATTTAAAAATTATAGAATATAGTGCACAAAATAATTAGATACATAGAATTATAGAAAAAATGAATATAATTATAAAATAGTACAGTTTCAATAAATATGTCATTGTAGTATATATATTAGTACTAGCATTTGCACCCCGTGCAATGCACGGAAAACTATTTTATAACTTTATATTTATATAAAATGAATTTTAACTGAATATATTTGAATGAATATTAAAGATATAAAAAAAATAAAGAAGAATTTACAATTATAAAAATTAATTTTACGAAAGGCAAAAAAAAAAATATTTAAAAATTAAAACTAAAATAAAAAGAATTAAAAATTAGATTTATTCAAAAGAAGATGAGAGAGGAGAGATTTTTTTTAAAACTTTAATCTTTAAATTAATATAACTATTATATTTTAAATCAAATATTTATATAAAATATATCAAATTAAAACTCTTATCGTGATCTTTAATTTGATATGCATATTAAATATTTTATAATTAGTTGAATTTCACAATTTTAGAAAGAAATAAAACAAAAAATAAGAAGATAAAGAAAAGAAAATAAAAAGAAAAAATATGGTTAACAAATAAACCTTCAATTTTATTAGAACTACAAAATTGCCATTGAATTTTGAAATTGATTTCAAATTGAAAATTGTCTTTTTAATATATTACTAGCATTTGCATCCCGTACAATGCACGAGAAAATATTTTAAATTTTTATATTTATATAAGATCAATACTAATTCAATTATTATACTTATAAATATAATAAAAAATTAACTTTAATTGAATATATTTGGATTGAATATTAAAAAAATAAAGAAGAATTAACAATTATAAAATTTGATATTATGTAAAACAAAAACAAAAAAATATATATAAAAAAATATATAAAATTAGTGTAATTAGTTAAATTAATTTATAGAGATAGGTCAATAACAAACAATGAATATTCTTTTACATATGGGAATTTAAATTGATAAATATCACATACTATGTAATTGGATCGATGTTTGAAAGATAGAACTAAGTTGGAATTTTTTCATTAAGTATAGAATATAAAACTAAGTTTAAATATAAAATTTAGTGGGTTAAACTGGCGTAATTTGTTAAATTAATTTAAGGGATAATTGCATATAAAATCACAACCTTTAATCAAAATCCAATTTGCCCATGACCTTTGAATTTTCCAAAATTTATCATAACCTTTCATTGTTGTTCAATTAGCCCATACCAAACTTTTTGACTTATTCAGATTTACCCCCAAATTTGCACAGGATTACACAACAACCCCCATTTTCTTTTGAACTTTGAAAAATTAGAAAAAGGACCCCCAAACATGAATCAATACCAACAAAATATCCTTAAAAGTTTTCTAAATCAAATAACGATAATAAAAAAGGCCCAACATGCTTCCGTAACAAAACACAAATAATTCTAAACATAAATCAACATTATACCTTCCGTCAAATGGTCATCTTCCAGAGTCAGTTCTTGTTGCGTTTTACGGACCGTCTGCCCTCCAGGCTCCGTCCAACCACGCACTCGCAAGAGATGGTTGCAACCTTTCTCCTTCACTATGCTTCGACGTTTAATACTTTGTTGATAAATGAAAGAAAAAACTTTTCAAAATCGGAAATTGAGCAGAAACAAAAGCGTTTAATGAGGAATTATAAAATACTTAATTTATTTCATAATATCTCCTTAAGGGAGGAGACTAACTTGTTTAGCTACTCATGGTAGCTACTCCTTGTATACATAAATTAAAAGAACAAAAAACTTAAAACGAAAAAACTTTGAAAAACTAAAAAAATACAAAGATAATTTTTCTAGAGAGAGAGTGTGGTGTGTGAAAGAGTTGTGAGATTTTTCGATAATCTCTTCTCTCCAGAGCTTGGGTTTATATAGAGGTCTGATGCCCTCTATAATTGCTCGGTAGTTGGCCTTGGATTCCTTCTTCGTGGCCAGCTCTCTTGGATGGTGATAGCCACCTTATTTTGTCGGCTATAATTGCCGACACTAGTTAGTGCCTTCACATGGAGTTGAACCTTCCTTTATCTTTTTGTGATAATGGTTGGTGAGGTCCAGCTACTTTTTTCTCCACTCGGTCTTGTCTTTTGCTGAGTGGTGCTTTTCTGGTCCCATACTCCAGTATTCAGCTGATAATGCTGTGAGGGGCCATCCTGCAACTTTTCCCCCATCCTTTGTCTTCTTTTGATGAGTGGAGCTTCTGTAGAATTACCCACTTTGGTCAGTGGGTAGTTGGCCTGCATTATTGTCCACCCACTTTCGTCGTTTCTCTTTTAGTGGGTGGTCCTCCTGTCCTGAGTCACATGACTCCCTTTTCTTTGTCGGGCCCCTTACTTTTTTGGTGCCCGCGGTGCTCGTCCACGTGGAGTTTGATGCTTCTCATATTCGTCAGACCGGAACTTCTTTTTGTTAGGCTTTGGAAAAAAGCCTTTGCCGAATTTCGATTCTTTCTGCGTGGGACACTCCGCGCAGATATGATCTACCCAATGGCCTAGATGAGCCATGTTGCAGAACTTGTGACGGGTTTCTTTGCTTCCCGCTATCTTGTTTCGCCAGAGTGTCTGCCTCTTTTCTTCGAAGGCCTTCTCCGCGAAGCTTGTAGTTTTTCCTGTCATTGAATTTAACAGGAAAGTTCCAAGTCCTGCATTATGAGAGAACTTGAATTGGTACTTTACTTTGTCCATCTCTGTGAGACAGACCCATAGTCCCCATGCACGTCTTGTGGAGATTTGATCCTCCGTAAATGTCGTGACAATGGAAACTTCATGATCAGGTGCCTTAACTCGGTTTAAGGCCTCCGTATCAGGTCTTCGAAGCTTAATGAAATGGAAAGCTTCATGATTCCCTTTGCCTGCTGGTTCTGGAGCTGCACTGAGAGAGTATAACTCCAGGACGTCTCCCCTATTTAGAGACGGATTGTTTGACCAAGCATCATAGACCGTTTCTTGGATCCACCTTGGTAGACCCCTGATCTCGCTGAATGCTGGCGATATAGTATAAACTGAGGCTAGTGCCCCAAATTCATACCACTCCTTGACCTTCTGAGGGTTGGCTCCGGTGGTCATCCATACACGAGGATATTTTCCTCTGACATCAACCCGACAATAGCTCGGATTAAGTCCCTTTCTAGTATTGAGTTTCTCCCACCTGGACTGATACATCTGCCAAACAGGAGAAATTTCAATAATGTTAGTATCAATCTTAGATTTGCCCGTCAATGGCCTAAGACTGATCTCTCTCTCTTTTTTCCCAGAGGTGGAGGGTTGACATGTTGGTTCGGGCTGTGAAGCCTTATCAACAATTTTTCCTTGAGGATCTGGTTTTAACACCTTAGCCTTAGGACTCGTGCTAGGGGTATTTGAATCCCCTACTACAGGTAATTCGGCCTGTACGGTAATGCCTGCTTCGATCATGGGAGCCATAATCCCGCGCAGGAGCGGCTTGTGGGTTGCCTCATTAAGACTTAACATCTTTTTGAGACATTCTCGTATTCGGTTGGTTACTTTGGATTCATCATCCGTTTGTATCATTCCCGCTTGTTTGGCATGGAGTAAGCACTCTTGCCATTCTTGTTGTAGCATCTCCAGGTCGTCCAGGAGCTGCCTCTGGTTTTCCATGATGGCGTCAATCTCAGTTGGCTCCATCCCTTGTTAAGAAATCTGCAAGAACATTTTCATCAGATTTCAAAATGACAATATTAAAATCATAATATTGGCACTAAGCTTGCCATCTAAGTAATCTAGCCTTTTCAGGTTTAGATTCGATTTTCTTGGTTAAGAAAGCCTTAACATTAGTGTTATCGACTTTCAAAGTAAATTTCTTTGCCAGTAAGAACAGCGGCCATTTTTGAACGCCTTTCTAACTGCATAGAATTCTTTCTCGTTGATGTGCCATCGCACAGTTTCACTGTCGGAAAAGAGACCGCTACAATATCTGCAAGGTTCTTCTCCATAAGGGGTGATTTTTGTGATCACGGCCGCCCACCAAGAATCACTCGCGTCAGTGTAGAGGACCAGGTCATCCTCGTCTTGTGGTATTGAAAGTTTTGGGAGATTTTTGCAAATCTCCTTCAACTTCTTTATACCCTCCCGATGCTCTTCCTTCCATATGAATGGAACATCTTTCTTTAGTAGTGGACTAAAGACTTTTCTATGTTCTGCAAGGTTTTTAATAAACATCCCTGCAAAATTGACAACTTCGAGAAAGCTTTGGAGCTGCTTCTTTTCTTTGAGATCTTCTGGGAAATTCTGGACCTTTTTCACAATATGATCTTGTAGAATTATTCCAGATTCATCGATCTCAATTCCCAGAAACTCCATCTTCTAGGTGGCAATGACTGCCTTCTTTTCAGACAGCACTAGTCCTTCTTGTTGACAAACATCCGCAAAGGTCTCCAGATGCCTGACATGTTCATGAATGTTTTGTGATGTAATAAGGATATCATCAATATAAACAACATAAACGAAGAATAATCTTTAAATAGATTATCCATCTTTCTTTGGAATATCTGAGGCGCGTTGGCTAGCCCCATTGGCATAACATTCCAGACATAGTGTCCTTGTGGAGTTGAGAAGGCTGTGAACTTCTTACTCCCTTCCTCCATGCGAATCTGGTGAAATCCTGATTTGCAATCAAACTTTGAGAATACCTTTGCACTTCTGATGCAGTTGATAAGGTGTTCTCTACTCGGGATGAAGTATCCGTCAAACTCAAGAATATCATTAATTCCTTTATAATTAATGACCAATCTTGGTTTTCCTCGCTTGATCTCCCCATGATTTCTCACCAGAAATCTAGGACTGTTGTAAGGTGAATTCCCTGGTTCGATCATGTTTAAATCAAGGTGTTCCTTGATTATATTCCCTGGTTCGATCATCTTTATATTCCTTGATCCTGAGTGTTCATCAGGATAGGTCTGAACCTCACGAACTCATGCTCATTTCCAGTTTTAACTTTCAAGGTGGCTTTGAGCTGATTCTTATCCCACCATGCCAAAGGATCCTCGTGATAACACTTCTGGATTCTCCTTTTGACGTCGGCTATGGACACTTGTTCGTCTTCCCTAATATCTTTGTGTGATATTAAGGAAACTTTGAGAATTTGTATTTCTTCCTCGGAGAGATCTGGGAATCCCTCGGTTCTGCATTTGAGCTGAATGTCTCTGAATCTCCGTTGGTCCTTCATTTGTGGTCTTCGGAGTCTGCCATCATCACCACGCTTGCTGCGGAATTTGACTGGCATCGAGCGATTAAAAGCTCCTTCGAGCCTTTGCACAATGATTTTGTGGTCACAATTGGTTGTGAACACCAGCCTCCTGGCTTCATTGTCCTGCGTATATCTCTTGAAGGTCTGCAGAAAATTGTTTCCGAACAAAATGTCTGCTCCGGTATCATGGAAATATATCGGTGGAGTTTTGACCTTGTACCAAGGTGTTTGTCATGCACCGCCGATCAATATTTTCGTCTGTTTTACTCCTTTTGATAGGAGCAAAATCTTTTTGGAGAAATCTCTTCCTGCAATTCGAGGCAGTTCTTCTTCAACTTCTGCTGGAAAGACTCCTCGTTTTGCTGTACAGATTCCTGCTCCTGAATCCACATAAGCAGCAAAGTATTCTGCTTTGAATTTCGCGTATAACATCCCAACAGAGATATATATCGAGAATGGGCTTGTCATTGGATCATCAATCTTTGGTTTCCGATTGTGATCTCCATTCCACCTGCTTTCCATGACCAAGGTCGATAATTGTCAAGGAAATTGCATCCCAAGATCAGGACATCAGCTTCTTATCCGGCTTGGCCTTCGACTTGAATTTCAAAGCTTCCGATCACCAATGTTCCGATATATCGGTTGCTTTCTGGATTTGCCAAATAATACAACGTGTTGCAAGGAAACTTATTTTCCCCTTTTGTTGTATCAAATCTTGTAGAAACCATTCTACATCCTTCGGGACATTTGAGTTTAACCCTTATGTCTGGAGCTGGTGCTTCTTGTATTGCTCTTCTCTCATAGGAATGAGAAAAACTTCTTGCTAAAGGCCTTGAAGTCAGCCTATCTCCTTAGAACGATAGCCTTGGTGCTCCCAATCTGAGACTCTGATTGTGGTTCAGCACCTGCTTGTCTCCTACTTCGATATCAATTTCCCTAATCTGGGGAATCTCCACTCGGTTCGGATTGACCGCCTTGGCTACTTCTTTGAATATTTCTGGAACCTCAATAAATTCTTTTCCCAGAAATAACTCCGTGTGGTGGGAATTTGATAGGGCATACGATACTTGATAAGTCAGCGAGTATGGCCTATTTCCTCCCGTCATAAGTTCCTTCCTTTTGTAGTCCTGATATAGTGCCAGGGCTCGGCTGAAGGATGAATCCTGTAGATTATAAGCGATTTGTGGGTAAAGCTCGGTTATAATCTTCTTGGCATAGAGATTGCCTGAGAAAGCTCCAAGGACTGAATCTTTGGCATCTATAATCCTCTTGTCGCAGAGTGCAACATCAATTGGTTGATCTGTCCCGGGTGAGAGGGCAGATTTGATTACCAACTGAATTGCTCCAATATGAATCCATTTCATCGTACTGGCGACTTCTGGCTTCATTCTTTTGAGATCCCGCCGGATGTCTTCGGCTGGAACAAGTTGGATCTCCACCTGATTGCTTGTTATCTCGATTGGAAGCGCCAATTCTCGGCTAGTAACACCGAAATAAACATGATGCCTCCTTTTGAATGGACTCAAGCTATGTAAAACTTGATTCATTCTTCCACTAGAAAACCCTTGGTATGTTTGTACCTCTTCGGTTTTCTTCTTGAGTTTTTTCACGAGCTTTTTCACCACCTCTTCTTGTGGAATCAGAAAATGGCTAGTAAATCCATTCTGATCCTCCTTTTGAGTGTGGAAAACCTCGTTCTCCTCTTTAGTCTGACTCGTCTCCAGTTGATCCATTGGTCAAATCTGAATCTTCAAAGCTAAAGACTTCTTCTTGCTCGTATATACTCTCGTCAGAGGATATATCTTCGAACTGATACACGGGTATCAATTCCTGGTGGTAGAGAGCGTCTTCGATATCCGGTGTGGATTCGAATTTCCTTATCCCTCTTTTCTCGTTGACTGGGCAATTGGTAGAAATATGCCCCTTTGCACCGCATGTCCAGCAGTTGCAATCTTTGAAACTTTCATTTGTCTTGGCTTGGGTTCGCCTGAAAGTTTTTCTTGCCGGGATTCTCTTTTGGGATGAGAACCGGCTTCTTGATGGTCCGCTCCGTTGGCCTGATTTGTAGGAGCGTGCCTTTTGTCTTGTCCACATAGTTCTTGGCTTCCAAGAACTCCTCATTGATATTTTTCCATAGGGTTGGTACCTATGTTTCTTTCTGCTTCTTCTTTGATGCAGCAACTCAGCTCCAATCTCTGTCGGAAGATCAAGATTGTTGCACATCAATGGGGAATCTTTATTGAGCTTCCTCAATTTCTTGAGGTTTCTCTGGTCCGCCGCCTTTTGGCACCATTCGGATAGCTTCTTGTGAACATATGACATCCTTCTCGACGCACTGTCCAGTGGATAGTCTCCTGGTGAAACGTACTCGTTGATGAGCATCTCTCTCCATGGACTCGGAAACTTTGTGAAAAAGAGGTCCCTGGCTGTCTGATCATCAACTAACCCCATATGAGTATATAGGGTAAATAGACGCAGAAATTCATCAAGAGCTTTTGGCTCGAGCACCACCAATCTTAGATTGTAAAGTGCCTGTTGATATTTCTTGCGCTTCTTGTCTCCTGATGCTTCAAAGAAACCCATTCCAAGGAAATGGATTTTCACTTGATGTGAGGCCACCTCGAGGATTTCCAGAGCTGATTCTTTTTTGAATAATTCATTCTTTGCCTCGTTTGATGCCTTATCCCAGAATTGCTTTACCATTCCGGAAAAGCTTGCCTCGAAGATTTTGATAAATTCCTCTTTATCATATTCCATCGTGGCAATTACAATCTTCATAGCTAAAGTCCAGTCGTCAATGAGAACCTCCCAATCTCTGAAACTGGCTTCATCAAGGTTGAGAATCAATCCGTAGGGGTGGATTGGTTCTAGCGTGACCTTTCCTACAAGTGTATCATGTAATTTGGGCCATCTCCTTTTTCTGGTTCGCTCTTGATGGATTGTATCCTCGCGAATCCTTTCTCCTTTGTTTGATCCTTCAGGTTGATGCTCTTGTTTGGGCATCTCCCCTCCTTGGTTCATTTTCAGATCCACCATATTTAAATTAGCAAATGATTCTGCTAATTCTTGTAGATCCTCCAATCCGATTCGATCAAGGCTATTCATGTGATTTGCCTTTCATGATTCAGATTATGTCCTCCGGCTGCAACTCCTTGGGCGCTGCATCTAGTGGTAGTGGATACGTCGGGTCTTTGGACCATTTATTCCGAATTCTTCCGGAACATGGTTTTCGCCGTTCGATCTCCTCCACCTTCTTCTTGATATCACATAAGAGGTTTAGAATTTCCTCCTGTTTGAGTGATATTTTACTCATTTCCATCGGTAGTTCATACAGCTTGACGCCATAATATTCCACCATTTTTTGAATCTCCCGCAAGTTGACGTTGTCGGAAGAACTTGGCTCGATCTTGTGGTAGCTTGGAAAAGCTACTCCCGCCTTGTCTTTTGGTTCCATCAAGTATGATATTATTGATGGAGGTTGTCTCTGGCTCGTCGGTTTGCCGATATGGCCTCGGCATTCTCCAATAGGGCATCAAGATATCCCTGGATGTACGTGATGATATCACGAACAGTCTCTTCGTCTTCGTTAATGTGAACCGCTAAGGCTCGACAATACACTCGTAACGCGCCTAGTAGGCGACCGTTTTCTCTCTCCATAGATTGGAGAGAAATCCTGTATACAAGACATCTCGGACACTCGTCCGGATCCATATAAATTTTTATGGAGTCTCCTCCCACATAGGTTAATCATAAAATAAATTAAATATAATATAATTCCTCATTAAAAACCCGCTCTGATACCATTTTAGGCGAGAGCGTAGGATCAATTTGATTTTAAATAAAAGAAAACATTTTTCAAGAGGTATTTTGATTGTATTGTCCTTTTCTAGATCATTTGTGAAAAAAGCGGGGTTTTTGTGCAATTAAAACTGAAATGGGGTAGTTTCCAAATTTTCAAGAAATTAAGTAATGTGGAGATTGAACAACTATCAAAGGTTGTGATAAAAATTAGATTTTTCAAACCTTGTGGGGAGAATGGATTTAGGTTAAAGGTGGTGATAATGCATGCAATTACCCCTTAATTTAATTAGGGAAGGATATTGAATTGGACTTTTGACATTTGAATTTCTATTTTTATAATCTAAACATATTTCTCGCGTAAGGCTATAATTGTAAAATACCAATTCACTTAATCCACATTAATGTTGTCTTAATAACTAATTATGTAAAATTATTAAAATATCCTATTATGTACATACATAATATGTATGAATAGCACTTAATCGTTGATGGGCCAAAGAGTTAGACAGGGTGAATGCGACATTGGATGTGTGTAATGTGAAATGCATACCAATTTTAATAAAATGGTTGACAAATGTGCTTCATCCGTTTCAATAGAAATAATCACTTTTCTTTATGCACGAACAATAAAAAGTTGATTATTAAGTTTTAATTGAATATGGCCCACTAAAATTATATGTTACTCCATCCGTCTTATTAGTAGTGTCTCATTTTTTTTTATTGTGTCATTAGTAGTGTCTCATTCCCTTTATGTCAATATATTTTTCTCTCTCTATACCTAATATTTAAATAATTTATATCAACCCACTTTATCTATTTTCTACACACTTCTTAATCTTTGTGTCCAAAAGAAATGGGACACTACTGATGTCTGTGAATTAGTTGTCTAGATTTATGTTTATTATCGTGTGTTTTTATTTGATTTTGCCCAAGTTCGTTGGCATTTTGCACAAGAATTGCGTGGATGGAGAATGAAGATGACAGATGTCGGGAGATGATGAAAGTCGAGAATTTTGGATCAAGTTGGCATGATTTGGAAGAGAATTAGAGATTGAACTTGGAGTTAATTATTTTAGATTTAATTTAGCCCAAAACTCTTGTTTTAATTAATTTTGATTCATTTATTGTGTAAGGGCCGAAAATTGCCATTTATTGAGCTTGGGGTGATCGGCCACTGAAGACTTTTAATTCCCCTAGTTTGTTTTGGATTAGGGTAGCCGCAAACTATAGATACATATATAGGTGATTAGCTTAGTTTTAAAGGAGAGTCGCTAGTTAGTTTAGTTAGGTGTTTAGTTCTATTTTTAATTATCTCTAGTGCTACACGTTTATTTGCTTTTGGATTAGGTGTTTAATTTTTCTTGCTTTTGGACTTTTGATTGGAACTTGACGACTGGATTATTGAAGTAACAACAGACGATTTCTTTTTAATTTCAAGTGGTGATTTATTTTTATTGCAATTTATTTTATTGTTTTATGTTTGCTTTAATTTATTTGATTGTTCTTAGTTTAATTATAAGTAGCTAATTTCTTAATTCGGCGAGAATAATGAAGTATTGATTTAATAACATGTGAGACCTAATTGTTCATATAATTGATTCCTGTTGATTTTGATTTGTTCCTTGTGTTTAAAGATAGTTCTGATTTAATTTAAGCCTGATCAACTTAGGTTAAATTGGATTACAGTCAATTGGTTCCCCCAATCCGTAATTGTTGGAATAGGGCTGATAAGTGATAAAGCTACTATGTTCGTAGTAGGAATAAATTGGTAGATGAATTATTACTAGCGTATCTAGGATAATTTATCTAAACTGGGTTCATTCATCTTAATGCTATTAGAATATTAAATCTAGGCCTGGCGTCTCCAGCTAGGTTATATTTTAATAAGGAAAATAAGCAGGTCTGACGTCTCCAGTTGTTTATCGATACAGTAAGTAGGAATTGTGGTACGTCCGTTGCGTTTCACGGTATCCTATAACTGATTGATTGATAGGCATTAATTAATCATTGCGTCAATGATCAGAGTCATTAAATTAATATGGATTTATTCGAGCCGAGTTACCTTTTCTTTGATTTATTTCTAGTGTGATTTTCGTTGATTTATTTATTTTCTTAGTAAATTAATTTTTCTATCACTTTAAGGCGTGGTGGCTACACCAAAAATTTGATCTTTAGGAATTTGATTGCAATTACTCGTTCTCTGTGGTTCGACCCTGCTTGTTAATATACTCATTTAATTCTTGGTAAGATTGCAGGAATTATTTGGTGGTACACGACGTCCACCAAATTGGCGCCGTTGCCGGGGAATTCCAATTAATTTGTGTGTATCAATTTGGTGGACGTCGTGTACCACCAAATAATTCCTGCAATCTTACCAATAATTAAATGAGTATATTAACAAGCAGGGTCGAACCACAGAGAACGAGTAATTGCAATCAAATTCCTAAAGATCAAATTTTTGGTGTAGCCACCACGCCTTAAAGTGATAGAAAAATTAATTTACTAAGAAAATAAATAAATCAACGAAAATCACACTAGAAATAAATCAAAGAAAATGTAACTCGGCTCGAATAAATCCATATTAATTTAATGACTCTGATCATCGACGCAGTGATTAATTAATCCCTATCAACCAACCAGTTATAGGATACCGTGAAACGCAACGGACGTACCCCAATTCCTACCTACTGTATCGATAAACAGCTGGAGACGCCAGACCTGCTTATTTCCCTTATTAAAATATAACCTAGCTGGAGACGTCAGTCCTAGATTTAATATTCTAATAGCGTTAAGATGAATGAACCCAGTTTAGATAAATTATCCTAGATACGCTAGTAATAATTCATCCACCAATTTATTCCTACTACGAACATGATAGCTTTATCACTTATCAGCCTTATTCCAACAATTACGGATTGGGGGAACCAATTGACTGTAATCAAATTTAACCTAAGTTGATCAGGCTTAAATTAAATCAGAGCTATCTTTAAACACAAGGAACAAATCAAAATCAACAGGAATCAATTATATGAACAATTAGGTCTCACAGATTATTAAATCAATACTTCATTATTCTCGCCGAATTAAGAAATTAGCTACTTATAATTAAACTAAGAACAATCAAATAAATTAAAGCAAACATAAAACAATAAAATAAATTGCAATAAAAATAAATCACCACTTGAAATTAAAAAGAAATCGTCTGTTGTTACTTCAATAATCCAGTCGTCAAGTTCCAATCAAAAGTCCAAAAGCAAGAAAAATTAAACACCTAATCTAAAAGCAAATAAACGTGTAGCACTAGAGATAATTAAAAATAGTAGTAAACACCTAACTAAACTAACTAGCGACTCTCCTTTAAAAACTAAGCTAATCACCTATATATGTATCTAAAGTTTGCGGCTACCCTAATCTAAAACAAACTAGGGGAATTAAAAGTCTTCGGTGGCCGATCACCCCAAGCCCAATAAATGGCAATTTTTGGCCCTTACACAATAAATGAAAAAAAATTAATTAAAACAAGAGTTTTGGGCTAAATTAAATCTAAAATAATTAACTCCAAGCTCAATCTCTAATTCTCTTCCAAATCATGCCAACTTGATCCAAAATTCTCGACTTTCATCATCTCCCGACATCTGTCATCTTCATTCTCCATCCACGCAATTCCTGCGCAAAATGCCAACGAACTTGGGCAAAATCAAATAAAAACACACGATAATAAACATAAATCTAGACAACTAATTCACACACATCAAATCTCCTCACACTTGAATCATACTTGCCCTCAAGTATGAAGTGAAGAAAAGACTCAATAGTGAAAACAATTATCTATACACGACTTCCCCCCCCCCCCCCGACTCAACACACAAACACACGGAAAGGAAAAAGAAATATGGAAGATAAGAAGTGAGACACGAAAACACAACAACCAAGTAAATGCCAACTGCTAGCTTGTAACTTATACTGCCATGATGAACCAAGTAATTTATAAATAACTCTCAACCTTCAAAATGAAAAATTAGAATCTCAAGTACGCATCTCTATCATCAAATTAGTCAAAATCAGGCAATAGCAAGTACAGCTCATGACTTCACTCATTCGCTCAAATTGCAATTAAGGACATTCACACATACAAGAAAAGATCCACTCAGTCATGATATGTCGCGGTCAAATAGTGACTCAAAAAGGACTTTGTTCATTTGGCGTAATGGGGCTAGGGACTATTCATAAGATTGGAAGGATCTAAAGGGGTTCCTAGGCTCAAGCAATGAAGATCAAAGTGCGCACATCTAATCCAAACCCATCATCCACAATTTCAAGTTCATAGAGAAAGAAAGCAAGCAACTAAACTCGGGGGAAAAATTCCAACAATAACAATGATATTACATGGTCAACTCATACTGGTGCAACATCTTTTCTCTTTTATTTCTTTTCTTTTTTTCGATTTTTTTTTCTTTTTTTCTTAAACAGCAGCACCCTTCATTTTTTTCTATATCCCCAATCAACATGCAATCATCATCTACAAAATATCCCCACAAATCATCTCCCAAACCCATCTGAATTCACTGCCACTGTTTGGCCAAACGGATCACAGACCCTTATCATTTAGCACAAGACAACAGTTTGGGCAAACGGCACATATAACACAGCTTAACTTTCTCTAACAATTAATGGAATGAAGTTCAAAATTAGACATGCATCACTGGGCCAAAGAGAGAGTCCAAAACAGGCCTTGGCTAATTATTTAGTGACTAGTAAGAACAAAAATGGTCAAGGCTTCAAAAATGGCTCACTAGGGGTAATGTATGGGTAGGCAATGAAACGTAGGCCAAATGGGCTTTCCTAGTGCCTTCTATCATTTGTCACATATGACACACTTAATATCACGACCTCATGAACATCAAATCACTCAAAAAAGAAATGTAGTAGAGAGTGCTCTACTCTATTAAGCTCAAATCTCACTTATGTGTGATTTTTACTCACTTATTGCCTTTATTCTTCATCCCAATTTTCATCTAATAAAGATTCATCTATAAAATCACAATTCTTCAATTCCAAAAGCATCAAGCCATCTACTTCATCACAAAGTGCAACTTGGCAGCATGCATACACAAAACTAACAAACCAACACTCACTTGACTAACATGCAAGACAACACAACGACTCAACATAGACACATAAAAACAAAGACACATCCCCCTCCTCACACTTAGACGTTGCTTGCCCTCAAGCAAACAAGAAAAAACATAAAAAAAGAAGCACACAAAATACTAACAAAAACACAAGACAATAAACAAGACAAAGAGAAACAAAAATAAAAAAACAAACACAAGGGAAGGACATCACCGTGCACGATGCCTTGTGGAGATGCCGGCAAAGGGTGAAGGGCGGCGGTTCTGGAGGGGGTCGCGACGTTGGTGGTGTTTCAGGCGGAGAGATGTGAGTGGAGATGGAGGGCGGTAATGGAGGTTGGCGGTGGTGATTTCCAGATGCAGACGAAAAGATATGATGGCCGGAACAGGGAGGTGTTGGATTGTGGAATTAGAGAGCAACGGTGGGTGCAGGTTGGAGATGGAGGCTGGAGGTATGTGGCTGCGGCGGCGGTTCTGGAGTAGGTCGCAGCAATGGTGGTGTTTCAGGCGGAGATATGCGAGTGGAGATGGCTGGAGTGGGTTTTGGAAGAGGTGGAATTGAGAGGGAAACGATGGGGGAAATTTTGACTAGGTCAAATCCTCCATCAAATTCCAGAATTGCAGTTGACTCCACCACACTTAGCATAGTGTCCAATTTGATCCCAAATTCTCCAGAATCTTCAAAATGACACCCAAACCCTACCTCTTTCAAGTCTAGCTCCGATGGCTTCATAACAGATGGCAAAATCGATTATGTGCTGGTCGATTTGGGCATCTTGCTCGATAGGTGCCGAATTGGAATTTCGTTCGTAGAGTACAGCTGCATGATAATCTCTCGAATAGCGCCATTCTCTTCTGTTTTGGCATCCTCATCATTTAGCGCACTGAAAATAACTTGCTCGAGCTCCTCTTCCCTGAAATTCTCAACAAAATCATCAACCAAAGGATCAATCAAAGTCATGAAAATAGATTCAGGATCCTCTTCGATTTTTGTTTCTGCCTCTGAATCAGGATCCGTTTGGGCAAACAGATCCTCTTCCGCAGTAGAGGCATTGGGTTCAGCCATGAAAAACGGTTCTGTTCGGGCAGACAGAGCAATCTCTAAATCCAACAGACCTTGCAGCTTCCTCTCATTTGCTTCTTTCCTCAACCTGGAGTTTTTTTTTTTTTTTTTTTTTTTTTAAATCTTGCTCATAAACAACAAAAGAAAACAAATAAAAACAATGAAAATAAATCAATACGAAGAAGAAAATAATTAACACCGTTCCCCGGCAACGGCGCCAATTTGGTGGACGTCGTTTTCCACCAAATAATTCCTGCAGAATTATCAAAATAAATTAGTATAATGACAAGCAGGGTCGATCCCACAGAGAGCAGGTAAAATAATTCAATTCCCTAAAATCTATAATTTTGGTGTTGCCACCACGCCTTAATTTTGAGAAGAATTATTAATTAAACTAAGAAAACAAAATTAATCAAATAAAATACTGTAGAAAAATATCAATAGAAAGGTAATTCGGCTCGAATAAATCCACACTAATTCAAGGCTCTGATCATCGACGCAATAATTAATTAATCCTTATTAACCAACTAGTTATAGCCTTATAGGATACCGTGATACGCACTGACATACCCCAATTCCTACTTACTGTGTCGATAGACGGCTAGATACGCTAGTCCTGCCTATTTCCCTTATTAAAATATAACCTAGCTGGATACGTCAGTCTTAGATTTAATATTCTAATAACATTAAGATGAAGGAACCCAATTTAGACCAATTATCCTAGATACGCTAGTAATAATTAATCCACCAATTTATTCCTACTCGAACACGGTAGTTTTATCACTAATCAGCCATATTCCAACAATTACAAATTGGATGTGCTAATTGACTGTAATCCAATTAAATCTAAGTTGATCAGGCTTAAATAAAATCAGAATTATCTTTAAACCCTAGGAATAAATCGAAATCAATAGGAACCAATTTTGTGCTCAATTAGGTCTCACAGATTAATAAATTAGTGCTTATTTATTCTCGCCGAATTAAAAGTTTAGCTACTCATAATTAAACTAAGAACAAACAAGTATATTAAAGCAAACATAGAATAAATAAAATAAATAAGAAATTGAATTAGAAATAGATAACCAAATTGGAACCAAGAGAAAAGTTGTCTGCCACACTTGATAATCCAGCGCCAACTCCAAGAAACAAAAGTTAAAACAATTAAAATCACCTAATCAAACTAAGCAATACGTAAAGTGTTTGAACATAAGGAATCAAAAGTTGACTAGAAGTATTCTACTACAAAATAACGCCTACTGCCTAAGAAAAAAAAGTGTATTCCAAAAGTCAACTAATCATAATTATATAGTGCTAAAGTGACGGCTAGGGTAAGGAAAAATTAGGGAATTAAAATCCCTTAAGTTATAGCTAATGGGCTTCGGCCCTTTAATAAAACACAACCCAAAATAATTAAAATAAGAGTTTTGGGTATAATTAAATCCAGACTAATTAATCCAAGTTCAATCTCTAATCTTCTCCAAAATCAATCAACTTCTTCCATAATTCTCGACTTTCACCAACTTCTTCCATCCACGAGCATCCATCTCCAATCCATCTAAACAATTCGATCGGAGAATGTCGCCGAAGTCAACCGCCTCTCTGAAACGTACGACAAGCTCTCTCTCTTTCTCATTGGATTTGCTTAATTTGTAGCTCTGATTTTAGCAAGAATGCAAAATGTTAATTATAAGCTTTTGGAGTTTATTTTAGATTCATGATTTTAGCTGTTGTGATTGTGGGGAAAAAGAAGGATTCATAGAGGCTAGAGCTATGTGAATATACAAAGGAAAGCTTTTGCAGTAGTTGGAATTAAGTCGCTTGATGTGGAGCTACCAGAAAATGTGGGCTTAGTGTCGAGGACGCCGAAGAGAGAAACACCAGACCCTAAAGAATCGAAGGTCCACGATGGAGAATCGGAGCTTCTCTGTCTTTTCATGGTGCGACGGACAAAGTGAGGCGAGAGTGTGGCTAGGGTTAAACTTGTGTGATAGAAATAAGTTTTAATTAGGAACTTTAATTAAACTAATTAATTGGGTCATTTATAATGAGACAAACAAAAGTAGTACTTTTATGGGGTTATTGCCAGAAAATACATATACTTTGTCAATTTTCTGGTTTATATCATGACTTTATAATTTGGCCAGAAAATACATCAATTTTCAATTTAATTACAATTATAACATGACTTTATAGTCTGGCAAGAAAATACACCAAGTTTCAATTTATTCTCAATTATAACATGACCTTATTTAGATTATTTTTCATCATAGATGTATTAATATTTATTGTATTTATATTAAATTGTTATGTACAAAATATTTATAATTGATTGATTAATTTTTATAAAAATTAAGTTAGATGATTAATTATTTCATAATAATTATTTCATAATATATATATATATATATGTATATATATGTATGTATTTTTAAGCCATCAATATATATATATATATATATATATATATATATATATATAGGGTGCGGTTATAGTGAGAACCACACTTATCGTGAGAACATAAGAACCATTAAAATCAATGCATCTACTATGTAAATTAATGCATTCGCTATTAAATTTAATGCATCCGAAAATAATAAATTTTTTGCTCCCTTCAGGATTCGAACCCAGAATCTGCATTCATCCACCAAGATGATGCATCCACCGTAGATCTTGATGATCGAATGGTTTAAAATGGTTCTCCGTTCTAATTTTATTTAGT
This sequence comes from Salvia miltiorrhiza, assembly GCF_028751815.1. Taxonomy (NCBI): domain Eukaryota; kingdom Viridiplantae; phylum Streptophyta; class Magnoliopsida; order Lamiales; family Lamiaceae; genus Salvia; species Salvia miltiorrhiza. The sequence continues at coordinate 3,356,643 of NC_080392.1, read as the reverse complement.
GGTTCTTATTTGAACCTCTCCCTATATATATATCTATATTTTCAAGACACAAATGCATATATATATAAATTTGATTTTAATGTTCTATTAATATATTATATATATAATAAGTATTTATTTATTTAAATTATGAAATTATAAAATATTAGGACCAATAAAAAAAATTGTGTACATATATAATAGAAACTATGTTAAAAAGTAAATAATATTATATATTATTTACATATAGATATATATATTTATCAAATATATATGTATTTATATATAGTATATTGTGAGATGAAAAGAAAATTAAAAATATTTAATGTATTAAACTTGATATTATTATACTAAATTAATTATAAGGTCATGTTATAATTGAGAATAAATTAAAACTTGATGTATTTTCTGGCCAGACTATAAAGTCATGTTATAATTGCAATTAAATTGAAAATTGATGTATTTTCTGGCCAAATTATAAGGTCATGATATAAACCAGAAAATTGACAAAGTATATGTATTTTCTGGCAATAACCCCTACTTTTATGGGGACAAACAGAGTATTTTTAGTATAAAAAAGGTCCTATAAATATAATTATTTTTGTTCTTTTAATGGTATTGAGCCTATAAAAAAAATATTTTTATAAATATTAAGTGTGAATGAGATTTAAAATAAAAGAAATAATACAATTTTCGTCCGCAAGACAAAATTAATAATAAAACAACAATCTCTCTGGACGAAGATGACAATGGATATTAAACTCCATTTAGCATAAATATCGATTAGGATTCTAAATTTCGGGTTTTAATTTGGATTCTAATTCTTCAAATCCACACTTGGCCCAAATCACTCGATCTTTACCAATTACGTAATTTTATATAGAATTAATTAATATTTTATTTTTATTATATAAAAATAAATAATTTCATATATTGATTCAATATTCAACCGCTGAAATGGTGGTTGGATAAGTAGAATTTGATACTCTATTTAACTAAAAAAGAAATAAATCATTAAGTGGAATTAGAGATTTTGTTGGAAAGGAATGAGTGAAACCGCAATCACCACTCCTGGTTTCTGAATCTGAGATTCAACTTGGACTAATCATCTCCTTCTTTGATATCTAAATGGGAAGAAAATGAGGCATGGCAGGTTCAGCAATATGAGTGCCCTAGTTCAACCCACAACGAATTGCCCACGAACAGAGCTCAACTCTGTACCAGTATTTTCTGTGGCATCGGAGCTGCAAAATTACATAAATTCCGATCACCCCTCTCAAGGCCAGAAGATCCATTCCCGCATTCTCAAAATCGGAATGTCAACATCTCCATCAAACTCCTCATCCTCTACATCAAGTCTTCCTGTTTATTGTACGCGCGCCAGGTGTTCGATGAAATGCCTCATCGAACTTTATCGGTCTACAATTACATGATAGCGGGCAACATAAGACATGGCTTTGTGGAAGATGCATTTGAGAAGCCTGATGGTTATACATTTTCGATGATTTTAAAGGGTTCAACCAGCGGGTTATCTTCGCATGCTGTTGCGAGGGAAGTCCATGCCCAAATCGTGAAATCTTATATAGATGGTGATAATGTGCTTTACACCGCGTTGGCCGACTCGTATGTGAAGACCGAGAGCATTGCTTACGCAAGGAGAGTGTTCGATTTAATGTTGGATCAGAATGAGATTTGTTCTACGTCGATGATCACCGGTTACATGAACCGAGGCTGTTGGGAGGAAGCAGAGGATGTGTTTGACAAGACTCGCGAGAAAGATGTTGTGGTTTACAATGCCATGATTGTTGAAATGGCGAAGAAGGCCATAGAGATGTACATTCAGATGCAGCGTCTGGATTTTAGGCCTACCATATCTACGCATGCAAGCGTTATCGGCGCTTGTTCTCTCCTGTCCGCGTTTGAAGTTGGCCAGCAGATTCAAGGGCAGCTGATGAAGACTGAGTTTTTCCCTCACATAATGATAGGCAGTGCTCTGATAGACATGTACTCCAAATGTGGTCGGACCGAGGACGCAAGACGCGTTTTTGACTACATGCCTAAAAGGAATGTCTTCTCATGGACTTGGATGATTGATGGATATGGGAAGAATGGAAGCCCAGGAGAAGCTCTCGCACTCTTTAGTAGGATGATCAAAATTATGTGACGTTTCTTGGTGCACTGTCTGCTTGTGGCCATGCAGGGCTGGTTGCTAAAGGGATGGAGATCTTTAAGAGCATGGAAGGAGTTTATTCGATGAGGCCATGAATGGAGCATTATGCTTGTGTGGTTGATCTGTTAGGACGCGCAGGAAGGCTTGAGTTTATAATGCAGATGCCCGAAAAGCCCAACTCCGATGTGTGGGCAGCGTTGCTGAGTTCTTGCAGATTGCACGGTGATGTAGAGCTGCTGCAAATGAGCTTTTCAGATTGAAAGACAAGAGCAGGGCGGGGGCCTACGTCGCGTTGATGCTGGAAGGTGGGAGGGTGTGAGCCAGTTGAGGGAGCTGATGAAGGCGAGAGGAGTATCTAAAGGAAAGGGTTCACTTGGATAGGAACAGATGCAGGTTTGGAAGCTTTCCATGCTGGGAGGTCCTAGTAAAGAGTTCAACATATTTGACGATTACCATTATCTAAACTATTTATTTCGAGTATGTTTATGGATTACGAAAATCCTTTCCTTCTTGCACGTAGTTGGTGTTTGAAAAGTTCTCAACATCTCTTTGATAAATTGGAGGTGAAGATGAGATGAGGTATAATACAGATGAACAGTAGCGGATAATTTGTGTTCCAATTGGATCGGCCCACTCTGGTGCCTAGTCCACTATTTAGTACTCCCTCCGTCCGCCAAAAGTGGGGCACAATTACTAAATCGGGCGTCCGCAAAGAGTGTACCACTTTCTTTTTAAGGAAATGGTCCCACCATCCACTTTAATCTTTTAACATTCCAAACACTCTTTATTTACAAAAAAAACCAAATCCAAATTTAATCTCAACCACATATCTCATAAAGTGGTGGGGCCCTTACTCCACTACATCAAAATCATTACAAATTTTATTAAATACCGTGCCCACCTAAAGTGCCCCACTTTTGGCGGACGGAGGGAGTATATAAAGCCCATTGGGCCTGATTGATTATTCTATTTTTTAAATAATAAAATATACTCTCTCGATCCCATTATTTTTAGCTTATTATCCTAATATTATTGATTTGGTCCATTTTTATAAAAAAATAATAATTAATTTTTTAAAAGACATGAATTCTATTATTTTTAATTTATTTATATATATATATATATTTTAATTTTCGTGTTTAAATTAAATATTTTTAGCCAAAAGTAATGGGACGGGGAAGTATACGAGAAATCCCGAAAAAAATTAGAGGCTTCAGGCTTGTATAACTAATACATTATGCTTGTATTAGTAATATATTATGTTGACCGACGCAATTGCATATATAATGGTCAAGAATAAATTATTTAACAAATAGAATATCAGACATGATTCTCCAACTGGTCACTGCACCGAATACATTTTTACCGATTCTGATTTTTTTTTTTCTAATAGACTTTAGCGTTCTACTGATCAAACTTATTCCATAAATAAAAAATATTAGATTAATAATCCAATCAACAATCAAGAATTATTGAATTAATACTATCACCTTTTAAACTATTTTTTTTTAGACGCATATTAAGTTAAATTAATAAATCTCTTACTCTTATATATATTCAATCTCATTCCATTATTATTTAAAAGTTTTAATCTGAATAATCAACAACATGTATAGCCTCCAACTCAATAGAATTAATAAGAAATTCGATGATTTGACCCGATTGATATTCCTAAGTAGAGTCCTAATTTGTCATGATCTCTCAAAAAGAGAGGTACTTTGCCAACACAACTATGACAACTATTCATTTTGTGAAATTGCTGAGTGTTTATTTTTCTCATGCATATTTGCACGTAAAATTTTAAATTTGGATTAGTTGCGATAATTATTTTGAATTCAATTACATTCATCATGATTACTTAATTTATCAGTTTGAACAATACATGGAACTTGCAAGGAAGAACATAACTTTTGAAATTTGAAAAGCCTTTTAAATTTATGTTGCTGAGCGAATTTGGAATCATAGAAATGAGATAGTGTTTAAGAACTTGTTGGCAAATAATGAGGATTTAATAGAGATTATTAAAGTTTGGTAAAAAAAAAAATAGAGATTATTAAAGTAATGTTTTTGAGAACTTGATCTCAAATTTAGCTCCAAGCAAGATTGAATTTGTAATTCATCTCGTTATTTTGATATATTATGATTATGTCTTTCTTGGACTTATTTAAAGTTTGTATCTCGTGTTTGGATTGCACTTTTCGTACGTTGTAAAAATTTGGATTAGTTATGCTGAATTATTTTTTGGAACATGAATCAAACGTCGGTTAGAATATAATGAACCCTATATATATAGTTACCTATTTTGTTATGTATCAATATTTTATTATCATCTTATATAAGATATAATACAAAAACTCCCGTGAAATCGATTTTATGGTAAAATTGGCTTCACAATGACACTTTAACATTTTAACATAAAAATGTCATTTTTATGTTAAAATAGTGTCATTGTGAAGCTGATTTCACTATAAAATTGGTTTTACGAGCGACACCCTAAAAATATAAATGGGATTTAATATAATAATCATCGAATCCAACGAGGAAACCAATAAAGAGTGGTTGATGGAGGGATAAGTGGACAGTGGTCCAACATAGTTTTGCCGGCTTCAAGAACACAACAAGGAAGAAGATATGATGAACCTAATTACTAATGCAAAGTTTGTGACAAAAAAGCCAAAAATGCCATTATTTTATGCTTTGGTGGCCTAAGTAGCAAGGAATATAGGATATATCAACTAACAACAAGGCCAGCTCTATTGAAAATTGCATTACACTTATTTAAATATTGTTGTGTTTGATATTCATATTAAGCATTAACTTTGTGCAATATTTTAGATTTTTAAATTTTTAGATCAAGGCTTCATTGCGTCAATTTATCATATTCATAGATCAGCTAATAAAACTAGGGGTGTAATTGAATCGAGTCGAACTAAATAGTGGTCTGCTCAAATTTGATTTGTTTAGTATCGAGTCGAATTTCGAAATTTGAGGCTCACGAACTTAATCAAGCCTATACAGTTTTTTTAGTTTATATTTACATCAAAAATATTGATTATTTTATTTCGAAAATAAATTATTTCATTCAAAATAAAAAATATAGGGTTAAGTACCAAATACCCCCCAACGTTGGGGCCCCTATCGCGTATAGGACCCTATAGTCAGGGTCCGCGCTGTTTACTACCTCAACGTGGCTAAACCTAAGCAAATTCCCCCCCAACGTTGGGGCCCATATCGCGTATAGGACCCTATAGTCAGGTATTAAGTACCAAATACCCCCCCAACGGTGACTTAATGCAAGGGGGGTATTTGGTATTTGAGGGGGGGATTTGCTTAGGTTTAGCCACGTTGAGGTAGTAAACAGCACCTACCCCTGACTATAGGGTCCTATATGCGATAGGGGCCCCAACGTTGGGGGGGTATTTGGTACTTAACCCAAAAATATATTAATTATTTTCTTATAACTAAAGTTAATTAGAAATTTAATACAATTATTATTAATTTTAGTAGATAAATATAAATTGTAATAATTTATATTTTTCAAACTGAATCGATCAACGAACTTGCTCACGAGCTAACGAGCTGAATATTACGAAGCTCAAATTTGTTTTGTTTATTCATCTAACTTCTAAACGAACTTGAACGAATTCTTTTTGAATCGAACTCCGAATAGTTTGCAAGCAGCTTGATTTCTTTACGACCTCAAATAAAATTGCCCGTGCTCTTGTTTGCTACGTTTTTTGTTATCCAATCTTGTGGATGGAATTTGCTATTGTGATTTTCGATTTTTAAGTATCGAAAATTAGTTTTCTCTCTAAGAAAAAATATTGGTACGATATGAATTGCATCACCTACTTAATTGATGAAATAAAGAATTTAATTACAATGAAAGCTAAAAAAATCTCAATATTAATAGTGAAATTGACATGCGACGCACGAAGATATAGATTGGTAACCAAATTTTAGGGATTTTAAATATCTCTTTTCGATCATGAATCCTACTCGGATTCATTGGAATGAGTCAAGCTTCCACAAACCCAAGATTCTGAAGATTCTCTCTCTAGAATTTGGAATCTTGTTCTTATTCTTCTCCATTTCACATTTAAGAAAATAAAAACTGAAATTAATTTCCATTCATTGCACACCTACTTTTCATTCCCTATGGTTAGGGGTGGAGCAAAATACCGAAAAATCGGTATACCGCACTTACCGTACCGAAAAAATACCGAAATTTCGGTATACCGAAAATTTTGGTACGGTATTGTACCGTACCGAAGATTTTCAGTACGGCAACGGTATCATTTTCCTCATACCGCGGTATACCGATATATACCGATACCGCGGTATATGCCGAAAAACCGGTATATACCGATAGTATATATACCGAAAAAACTAGTATACCGTCGGAATCAATTATATATATATATAGGGAATGGATCAATGAAGAATGCTAAATGTAGAAGGAAACAACGAAAGCTGAATAACTCAATACATTTACTGAATAAATCACGCAAGCGCATGAACGAAAAATGTACGTGTTTATTCAGTAAAATAACTATTCGTGCGGTCGCGTAATTTATTCGGTAAATTTATTGACTTATTCAGAACGAAATATAGTTACTTCTTCATAGATCCCAACCCTATATATATATATATATATATATATATATTAGTGGTAAATTATTTTTTTTGTAATTACTAAAAAATTAATTACAATTTTTTTTGTTTATTTCCAATTCTATTCATTTTAAGCAATTATTTACTAATGAGTTCATGCGAATTTAAACATATTTACTTTCTAAATACTTTGAAGATTTTATATATGTTTATTTTTCTTGTTTTGGAATTATAGTGATTTTTTTATATTAGCTAGGACATTATTTGATTGTATCATTTTTTATTTTATTTTTTGTGAAGAGTTTTATTGCTGCTTTGTTGAAGATGTGGAGTTTAATTGTTAGAAAGTTATTTGTATTTGTTTAATGAAATTTTGATATGTACAAATATACGGTATATCTTAATGGTTTGACAATTTAGGCATGAAACGATATAACAATAATTTCGGTAATACCGTATGGTATGGTATACCGACTTTCGGTATGGTATACCGCACTATCGGTACGACAACGGTATGAAAATTCTCATACCGAAATTTTCGGTATGCCGATCTTCGGTATACCGAAAAGTACGGTACGGCAACGGTATGGAAATTCTCATACCGCAATTTACGGTATGGTATACTGTAATGCCCCACTCTTTTAAATACATATTAGATTAAATATGTGCATTAGTTATAAAATTCTTTTAATTATTTATGGTGATTATTTTGTTCAGATAATATTATTTCAGCAAAAGTCTGTATAAGAGATACAGAGCTGCGATTTAATATTCAGTCATGAATGAAACCAATAATTAAATTTATTGGTTTAACTATACGTTTGAGACTTTGTTTTACCAGTTTATTGATTTAATCAATATTATTAGAAAATTTAGATTTATAACCGATTTTATAAATCGTGTTATTTAAATCAAATTGCTAGAATTATAACTTGAGATCATATGCATAATAATTTTATTATTACATGTTATGTGTGTTTAGTATTAAGTCGTGAATTAATTCCGACTTTCACGTATTAAATCCCAAGATTGAGGATTTAATTTATATAAATACGACAAGTATTTAATTAGCAGGAATTGGAAATTATTACAGAAACGAATAAGAACTAGGAGAAACTAGATCACGGAAAATCAAAATCCTACTACACGTATGTCTCGATTTTTCATCCAACACATCAATTCCTACACTATTCCACCTTCTCCTTCAACGCAACATCATACTGCAACAAGTTTTTCAAGGTCTCAATATCTTCCATGCAATCCAAAAAGCCAAGATATGAGGAAAAGAAGATCACGAAAGAAACAAAATTTTCAAAGATTGCATGCTCAACCTTCCCCTCCAATTCAAGATTTCTGATTTCAAAGATTTGCAGATTTCTAGCAAATCTTATTTTTTTCAAAAGTGTAGATTTGCAGCTGACTTTCCTTCCAACTCCCTACACAAATTTCAACCTTCATAATTTCCATTGTCTACGGAATCCACTTATAAATACATAGCATATCAGTTAACACACAGCTCACTCCACTAGCAAGAACCACACCCGTGCAGAGAAAGTGAAGCCAACAAGCTTCAAAACAAACTTTGCATACTTCTTAAGCTCAAGTGAGCTCCCTTCGCCGGGCTGTTTCTTCGCCGACCGGCCACTAGGCTCTGAACCGAGAACGTGTACTCGTTCCTCCATCTTCAGGCTACCAAACCCAACAATCGAAAGGCCGAAACCTTCTCTATATTTTCCCGACCAAAGGCCACAATATCCTTCGGAGGCCAACGTCGAATTCCCGACTTAGCCACCGGCCAACTTACGGCCTTAGTTTCTCACTATCCTTACGACGAAAAAGGATCGAGAAACCACCGTTGTGTAGCCTGATCTACCTCGCACGAGGAAGACTAAGTCGTAGACCTTCGCGGCTAAACACCATAGCGGAACGACGACCAGAAAAACCCCCGGCGAACAACTTCCATTAGTGCTCACTTGGACAAGGGTAAGTTGACGCCCTTATTTCAATGCATTCCCGTTTCTATTATATTATGGGAAATTTCTGGGGTATAGATGGGAGTGTGGTGATATTTGTACAAAGTTTCATGTTATTTGAACTTCGTTTACTACCCTTTTAAAATTTGAGAAGTCTACTGCCAGTATCTGCTGAAACTGTCGTGAGGCAGATGATTAGGTTAATTACTTCAGTAACCATATGTTGATATTTAGCTCTCAAATTTTTATTGTATGAAGATATATGTGTTAGCTATCTTCATATAAAATTTGAGGTTATTCCGGTAACGTTTGCTATTTTTTCAAAAATCTGGACTTTCAGTTGGCAGAAACTGCCGAATCTGGTAGGCGATGGGAAAATCGCTATATCTCTTAAACTACTTGGAGTTTTTCAACATACTTTTTTTTCAATTAAACTAGACTCAAAGAGGTTTCTATTGATATAAAATTAGACTCCATACGAGTTCGGAGTAAAAGCAGTTTATTAGTTGAAGTTGAATCTATACAGTTTTGTTGAGATGGAAATGATTCAAAATAATTCCTATTAAGAATTTTAAAGTTTTATTGTCGATAAAATATCACTTTTAGATTATAAATGAGCTATTGATGTGTATATATATATATTGGTGATTGGCATTATTAAATGGGGAAAAGGAAAACGTTTTATGTTTATAGAATTATTCTTTATTTATAATAGATAAATAAATGAATAATATAAAATGGAATTTCCTACATCCTCAAAGGTACATGAAATATTTTGATAAAGGAAGAACGATTGTATATGAGTTAGATATAGTCGTTTAAGGAAATATGGGTAGTTAGAGAAATGAGTGAATAGTGATTCACTGCATTTGTTGTTATCTTTTCTATTATTCACTCGAACACATGTTTTTGTGTTATCAAAGGTTCAAATAAACAAAAGCGTCTGAGTAACCTATCGCGCTAAGGAAAGAGAATCATTGTCTTAAGTAGCAAAACACTGCAATCAGGTGGGCATTACTTTTACTATACGTATATAGAGATCCCCTGCGTGTCGTAGGCCTCTTATACGAATGAATGCATGAGATGATCTAACTGTTAATTTCAGTTTCATATATATATCAAATGAGTTTAAATGTTACGTTCAAGCAAGTTATTTCATGACAAAATCTTTGAGTTAAAGTTATTTCAAGTATTGTCTTGCCATAAAATGTTTAAATTTTAGTATGATATCTATCTGCTTTGGCTTTGCCAATGATGCAATCGAATTCGGGTCTTGAGCAGTTGATAGCTATCCTGCCAGGGCTAGTGTACACCAGTGACCGTGAGTCATCTAGCGGGTTGGCCGGTCAAGTGACCGTGAGAGGTGGCCACCTCTCCGGCACACAGTTTCAGATATGATAGATTACAAGAGAACTTAGTCTGCAGACGAACTTTAAGAATCACAAATGAACTTAGTAAGCTTGGGCCTTTTAGCGAAAAACTCCCTTGCTGTACTGTTTATGATGGCATGACAATTTACAGTTTTGAAGCATGTATTTTTATACCTAGGCATACGTGCCCACTGAGTGCTTTTGTACTCAGCCCTGCATATGTTTTCTAAATGTGCAGGTTGAGCTGATGTGATGATGGTGCTGCAATGAGCGGAGTCTCCAGGGTTGTTAATAAATAGTTAACCTGTCTAGAATATGTCTTCATACATATGTCTAGCTACTTTCCGCTGCAAGATGTTGTTGATGTTATAGTATGTTATGTCATACTTTGAGTCTTAAGAGAATGGTTTCATATGATGTATAACTTGATTAATGATATTAATTAAGTTTTATGCTGTCTTTCATAGACTATTTTCAATTGAGTATTCATGAATAAAAATGACGAGTTTTATTAAGATGAGTAAGTTTTACGGCTATAAATGACGCCCCTTTTCTTCCCCTTCTTCTTTAACCCCATCCCTAGTCGTAGATCACTCGGCTTAACTATCCTTAGTTAGGGCGGGCTGTGACAAAGTGGTATCAGAGCGAAGGAAAGCTCTGAATTATAAGTCTTGAGTTTAGTCTAGAATGAGTCACTAGACTAATAGTTATTAACAACCGTGAGCTCAGCGCACCATCACACCAGACTCAACGAGGTATGTAAAATTTCAAAGTTTATTTGACATTAAATTTTGAAGAGCATGATGTTGAGGTTATATGATGAGTTATGATGTTACACTTTGAAGGTGCATAGTTTGAGTTTGAGGATGACAACATGATTAATAATGAGTTATTATGTTGTAAGAGCATATGTTGACGTTACATGATGAATCATGAGAGCGTTTATATCATATGATGTTATATGATTGAGGATGCATAATTATGAGTTATGATGTGATGTATTTGAGATGTTTTGTGATGAGAATTGTTTGAGCAGTTGTGATAAGTCACGATGATTTAGATGAAGGAATCTAATGTCATTGTTAAGAGAGATTTTTTTTTTTTACTAAGTAGAAGGATGAAATGAGAACTTAGAGCTAAAGCTTGAGAGAATTAGCAATTGCTTTAAGTACTTGTTGGTTTGAGTTATGAGTTTGAGTTATGAGCTTCAGTATAATAGCATGATTAATGATGAGTTATTAGCATGCTGCAATGAGATATTGTACGATATGTTGAGTTGTTTTGTGACGCGAGTTTTGCTCACGCAACCTTAATGGTACTTGAGGAGGTATCATGAGCCATAGTCTTTGGAGATGGCTTTGAGAGAGAATTGTTGAGTTGTCTTACTGAGTCACGATGATTTAGATTAAGGGATCTAATATCATTGTTTAGAGAGATTCCCTACTGAGTAAAGATGGGACGAGATGAGAATTTAGATGTTTTGAGCTTGAGTTTTAAGATAACAGTACTACTTAGTAGGAGTTTTGCTAAGTTATGTTTTGTTTATTTCTGTTGCTAGAGCCAAGGAAGGCTAGGGTTGAAAGGATGAAAAGTAGCCGAGGAGGGCTAGAGTTGATGAGAATGAGAAGAGAAGCCGATGTAGGCTAGAACTAAGGATGATCTTGAGAGTATGAGCAGTACACCCTTGTTTTTGATTAGTTTCAATTATATTGCGATGTATATAACTTACTTAGGAGATATTGATACTTGAGCTTTTGACATGCTGATAGATAAGCATGCGAATATAGTACCCTACTGATGTTAAATAGATGGATGTTCCTAGTGTGCTAAAGTAGCAACTAGATGAGTTAACCGGTAACAATTACCGTAGGAAGTCCAAACCGAGACATAGCACCATTAATGGTGTCGGTTTAGAAGGGACATTACGATAGATACTATGGTTTTTGTAGGGTTTATATAACCCCTTTATGTAAGTCCTCTAAAAAGAGGCATTCTACTGATGGATATATTAGGTTGACCAGAGTGGTCTTTTTGTTAGCATTTCGTGAGTGCTTATTGCCTTACAGATGAATGTTAAGGTGACCGTGAGGGTTTCCTTAAAGTTGAGTTAGTAAATTGCACTTGAGTTTCGAGGATGCTTAGAGCGTTGGTCGAGTTGAGTTTTCCTTTTGTGATTTCAAAAATGCCTCAAAGATATCATCAAGAGTGTGATGTGAAGGATAGGCGGGATAATACTCCGCCACCACCACCGCAACATGAGAGGAGAGTCGAAAAATATTGAACTTTCGAAACAAGAGTCTAGAACATAGGACCCTGAGTTTAAGCTTTTAGCTTGCTGGTGTGAACTTAAGTTTTGTTATGTATAGTATGTTGAGGGTTTAGAAGACACAGAATTTTCAAGTTCGGGATAGTATATCCCGTGTGACTGGGGAGTGATTATGTTGGACCTGGCCAGTCCACATGATCCAAATCTCAGTAGACGTCTTTTGGGTTGAAAATCCATGTGTTTCAACTTTCGGTTGAAAAGCTAGATGGGTTCATACTCGAGGTCATTTTGTTCGACCTAGTAGTTAATCATTTCATACCCTCTGGTTATTCTTTTGATTCTCTTGAACAATTTCTACAACACCTTGCTTTGATGTTGTGTTGAGTTTGAGCCTTGCAACTCGTGAGTTGTCATAATAAGATCCCCTTGATTGATAAGACTAAGAAGTGTTAGTCTACTGACGTAGTATACTACCCAAATTATGGCTTCGTATAATTGTGTCTCATTGTAATTAGTTGAGATTAGTCTTTGTCCTATAAATGATATCGACCACTCATTATGATAGAAATTCAGAGTTCAAGCTAAGATCGTAATATAGTGTTCGAGTACGAGGAATTAAGTTAATTGGTCTACGATAGTTTTAAGTGATTCTTATTTTTATAGATCTAGATTGTATGATGTTATGTGTGAAGTATATGCCTTGAGATGTGAAAGTTCGATGGAGTTTAGTTTACCCAAAATTGGGAACTTTTGAGCCAATGGTTAAGATGATTAATAGATGATGAAGATGAGTCCATGAGATGTATATGATGATGATTGATGGAGTAAATTGAGTATATGATGTCAATTGATGATTTTGATATGAGTTAGTTTAATAAAATTAGGGATATGTGTATCTATGCTCTAATTTGTAAATTAATGGGTTATATGTGAGATTAATTGGCTAAGATTGATAGATCTATGAATGGATTAAGGTATCATGTGTGTTTATTAAATTTCAAAAAGTTTACTTTAATAAAAATCAGGACTTTTTGCCTATGTGTTATTTAAGTGATTTTGGCTTAAGATATATGTATTTGAGCTTGATATTAGTGTATAATTATGTTTGAGTAAGTCTTTTGTTGGCTAAGAAATTTTGACTTAGTTTAGTTTGTATGAGTTTTTGAGTTTTCATATTTTGAGAAGTCGATGATTGATAAAATGAGGTCTAATTGCTTTATGACCATTATGTGAAAGTTTGTCATTAGAGTTTAGTTTACATGATAAAAAGGAATCTATATGTGTATAATGATTTATATGATAAATGAGATCATGTTTGAGTATTTGAGTAATTTTGAGCACGAAAATGAGAAGAGAATTTTAATGATGCGTTCGTTGAAATGTTTTACTTAAGATTTGAGGTTATGATGTAAGAAGAGAGTCAAGATTGAGTATGATGAGTATTATAATGTGCTTGAATGTTTTCAAGTGCTATATGTGTTTAAAATGAGCTTTGATTGGTTTTCATTGAAGGGATGTTGGGTTGAGCATTTAAGAGTTTGAGATGAGATTTTGGTGAATTTCGTAGGCCTACTGACCTACTGTGATCGATGGTTTTTAGATGTCTAATAGCTTTGAAAATTTTATAGAAAATCCCTACACACTACTACAAATTTAGGCAATCTCTACACCCCTATAACTACGGTTTTATAGAAAAACCGTAGTGTATTCGTATAGACTACATTTTTTAATTTTAGACTACACTAGCGAACAAAACGTAGTCCCAATCGTAGTCTATAGTAGTCTATTACTACAATCCTCATAAAACTGTAGTGTATGAGCTTGTTATTGAAGTTTCTCTCTACAGTTTATGAACTACCGTAGTGTATGAGTTTGTTTTTCCAGACTTTTCTCTACAGTTTTCTTCAAAATGTAGTGTATGAGCGTGTGTAGTTTTAATTTTCTCTACGATGATCTTCAAAATGTAGTGTATTATATATACTTTTATTTATAGTTTTGCTTAAAATTGTAGTATGTTAAATAAAAATTAGTTTATTTATGTTATTATGAAAAAAGAATGATCTATATTTTATATATAATTAAATATAAAAAAATAAAAATTTTAGATAATATATTTTAAATATTAAATAAGAAGGATTTATATTGTATAGTGATTTTTATTTAAGTATTATTTAAATAATAATTAAGATAAGAAGTAATTTATAATAAAACAAATTTTTTTTAAAAATAAGAAGTAATTTATAATAAAAATTTATTTTTTAAAATTATTTGAATATTAAATAAATTGTATGTCAATTCAAGTAACTTGTAAAATAATATAAAAATTATCATAATTCCCTCCCACATCACATTCTAACCCTACGCACTATCTCTCTCCCACATACACGTTCTCCCCTCTGCCGTCTGTTACAGAAAACGCAGCCTTTCCTCGACCGCCATCGTCAACCCCCTCTCAGCCTTCCTCCGCCATCTGGTGCAGAAAACCGCCGACTCTCCCTCAATTGCCGTCGTCAGCCGTCCTCTTCCTCAACCGTCGGCGACGGCCGCCCTCAGCTGAGAACAAGCAATTTCAGACGACATTCCCAACGACAACATATAGTTTCAGATGCCGTTTCACACCATATTCTGCATCAGGTAACTAACTCTCCACCATATTCTGCATCTGGGTTGTAACTTAATTTTTGTGTGCAGTGTGTAACTGAAAGCCCCCACCATGTGAAGATGTATAAAGCTTCTAGGATTGAATATATATTTGACTCATGTTGGATTGATAAAGATTATTTAAAATTGAATTCTATTTACTTGGTGCACTGCTTTTGCCGTTTCTTATCTGCTGCCTAAGCTTTAATCTAAG
Source organism: Salvia miltiorrhiza (assembly GCF_028751815.1). Taxonomy (NCBI): domain Eukaryota; kingdom Viridiplantae; phylum Streptophyta; class Magnoliopsida; order Lamiales; family Lamiaceae; genus Salvia; species Salvia miltiorrhiza. The sequence continues at coordinate 3,341,417 of NC_080392.1, read as the reverse complement.
CTTTCTCTTTGATTATTTCTAGATGGAATCATCTATACTTATGAAAGTTATGACATAGGAAATCACTAAGCTTCTCATTGATTCATCGAAATTTGGTGCAGATTATTTGTTTATGCTAAATAGTATTCAAAGTTTTGTTGTATCATCGACTTGTTAATAAACTCAAACTACTTAAAAGTATTAGTGGATATAATGCTTTGCTTATGGGAAGATTTGTTTTAATATCTTCTTTGTAGGTATATATAAAAATAGGGTACGTGTGTAGGAACTTTAAAAGATGGTACATTTTTGGTTAAATTTTTTAATTTGTATATTTGATTAAGTTTGTGAAGTGAGATGGTTTTCTGTTCTAGTGAAGATGTTTCATACTTTTATTCATTTGTTATAGTAAATGGAGTCCGATTGGGCTGAAATTTGGTGGATAGATACTGGTAATGTATATATAGCTACTGTAAAATTTTCATTTCTTTTTGATGATGGGAACCCTATGAAATCCTCCTGCAAACTGTTTATGCCGCAAATTTCCATTGTTTTGAGCAGTAAACTTGTAAAAATTTATTGTCATAGTAAACGAGGTCTGATTGGGCTGAAATTTGGTGGATAGATACTGGGAATGTATATAAAGCTACTGTAAAATTTTTATTTCGTTTTGATGACAGAAAGACTATGAAATCCTCCCGCAAACAGACTGCTTTAACCATCCTAAAATCTGACAGTGAGCATTCATGAGAAAATAGTTCATCTTTTATGTTTTGTTTTTATTTTATAACATTTTGTTCCAATATTTTCTTAAGCTTGATCTATTATGACTGTTGAAGGATGAATTATGCAGCAAAAATGATATAGATAGAGCTATCATGTGGAAGAAAGTACGAGTGCCTAGAAGTGGTGACATAGAAGACGAGAAGTTGAGAAGTTAAAGAAGACTATATATGAAGAAGATTGTAAGATTAACACATGCATTTTATTTTTATTTTTATTTTTATTTAATTTTTTTATTTATATAAAATAGTGTTAATAATTATATTTTTAATTGTTAACATATACAGGATATCGAACTTATGGCCAAAAGATATTGATGAAGTTCGTGTTGAGTGGGCAAGCTTGTTGCTGGAACACATATAGTATGACAGATTTTTATTTTAGCTATGTAATATGTCAATACTTGATATTGTAAATTTTGAATTGAATTTTGGGTTTGACATTTGTATTAATACTTGCTATAAGATTGTTGGATGAAATAATTTGATTTTGAATGCAAATGAAATTTCTTGTATTTTAATTTCGTTTTGGATTCTAGAGTTTTAAAACAAGCAAACTACAATATGATACCGTAGTAATAGGTATAAACTACGATATTAACACTGTAGTCTATATTTCATAAAGACTACGGTGTTAAACTATAGTCTATAACAGCGTAACTGTAGTATTTCAAAAATATAGACTACGATTATCCATTAAAACCGTAGACAAAAGTACAAACACACTACAGTTTGAAATAAATAAACTACGGTTGAAACGTGTAGTCTATTGAACACAATAGACTACAGTTGAACGTTGTAGAGTATGTGCGTGATATACTGTAGTCTATGTCAATTATAGACTACGGTTTTACAACTGTAGAGAAAAAGGGGGGTCTTTCTCTACACTACTTTTCTCTACAGAGCGAAATGCACATAATCTACAGTTTAAAACTGTAGAGTATGAGAGAATTTGTAGTAGTGACATGAGTCTTAAGTACACCGGTAAAATTTCAAGTCATTTGGACGTCGTTTACTATTTTTATAAAATACAAAACCTAAACTGCACATTACTACCGAGAATTTCAGAGAACAGGAGAAAGAGTCATTCATTTCAGTAGCTTCCTGTGTGATCTAGATTTCAAAATTTTTATGGTATTAACCTTATTGTGTTAACTAGATATCCACCAAAGTTGAGACCAGTTTGACAACGTTTACTATTTTTTCAAAAATCCAAGTTTTCGATTGCTCAAAACTGCCGAATATAGTAGACTGTAGTAAAACAGTCATATCTCCTACAATACTTGGAGTTTTTGACTCTACTTTTTTTTATATGAAACTAGACTCGAAGACCTTTCTTTTGGTATGAGTCTCGAGTCCAGGAGGTGTCGGAGTCAGAACAGGTTAGATTTTGAAGTTGAGTCAGTGTAAAAACAGAGCATGTTTTGATAATGTTTGATTGTGTTTTCTTATGGGCCTTAGGTGATTGTGTTGTCTATGTGTTTGAATGAGATTAGACGAGCCTTATATGAGAGACAAATCGAGACTTAGAACCATGATTTTCTTGAAACCTATCCTTGAACTTAAGGATTTGAGATGAGTGGAGAGTTTATATAGAGTTAAGTAAGGAGATAGAATATGAGATAGAGTTAAGTAAGGAGATAGAACATGACTTTGCCCGATCAAAAAAAAAAAAAAAAAAAAAAAAATGAGATAGAGCATAAGTTTCCTTTCATGTCTCTGATAACCATAAGTTTTTGATGTCGAGTCTAGAATAGTATCTCTAGACTTCTAAGAATGTCAGTAACCCTCAGCTCGCAGTCACACTGCCGCAACAAAGGTACAATAATAGTTTCAAAAATATACATATATGTATTTCAGACGTTATGAAAGTTTTTCAAGAAAATGTGCGCCTTATGTTTACGATGCTATGTGAATGCTTTTTGTCGTGTTTGGGACTACCCGAACCCATAACGACTCAATGAATATATTTCGTGTTTGGGACAACCCGAGCCCTTAACGAATCAATGTATGTATGTATGTATGGTCGAGTTAGATTCCTTGAATCTTTCCGGCATAAGCAAAGTTTTCATGAAAGGGACATTAAATGTCCATATATGTTAAGGTTTCAAAAGAAACAGAAGTATGTATGTATGAAAGAATGAGAAAGCTTTATGTTGTCGTTTTAGGCTAGAATGATGGGTCCTCTTACAAACCGTTTGAGTACTACCCAAGAATGCTTTGAGAATGTTAATCGTGATTGCACCGCTTGATCGATTTAAGTAAAGACTGGTAAGATAGAAATGTTTAACATAGAGATGTTACAACATAGAGGCAATGCTTTAAGACTAAGAGCTTGAGATTCACTTGAGCTATTTCAATAGCGGTGAGATTAAGTTTTTCACATAAGAACTTATGTTGCTTATGATTATGATGTTAGTCGTGATAGCTTGGCTAGAACAACATAGAATGGACTTTCATGGTATCAGTAACTTATGATGAAGTACTTATTAGTAAGTGCTTTAAGTTAGAAGTTGACTTAGAGCTTTATAAGAGATAAGAAGTTGACATGATTGGGGGCGAAGCGCCCATTTGACTGAGTGATTCATCGTGCTGGGTCTGGTCAGCCCATATAACTAAGATCTCGGTGATTGTCAATTAGGATTTTGACCTTGAGTAGGGCGTCATCCCAATGTATAGACTCACACTATGTAGTTGTCACAATAAGATCTTATTTTACTACGATAAGCACAGTAATGACTAGAATGACTTAGTTTGCTGTCAGTTCTCGAAGTACTAGAAGGTGATATTCTCACAGTTAGAAAGATACACTAAGCATCAACCTATCTTTTGACCGATAGTCGGTAGAAACAAAGCAACTTCTGGAATCCCAAGTGGAGAACCAGGACAGATAACTAGTATGATAGAGTTTTCAACAAAATGTCAGGACGTGCTCCAAATATGGTGGACACTTATAAGAAACGCGTGAAGGAGTTCGCAAACGAATGGCGTCATGAGATATTCAATTCACCTACCAAGCCAAAGAAATATTACGTAGGAACAACCAACGAGCAAGACTCTCACCATCGAATCACTGCTACCAAGGGAGAATGGGAAGACTCCGACACAATCTGGATATACACCACCTCAAGATGTGGTGAAGAAAAGAAAATGGAATGAAGAAAACAACAGAAAATTTGAGAATAGAAAAAGAACTTTAGAATAAGACTTAAGATCTAACCCAGCCTCAGAGCCAACAACCTCACACTAGAAGGGTGATTGTTTCGGCTATAGTATCAAAAGCTCCATCAATAGGAATGTTCAAAGGAAGCAAGTATTTGTTTTAAACTTCAGAGAACTTGAGCACTATGTCTCATTAGCCCCAAAGTTGAATTACTTGACTTATGACTTAGAACTCGTTGTGGTTGTGCACGTGTTGGAAATTTGGAGATACTATCTCTACGGAGTTAAGTGTGAGGTCCTTATAGCTGACAAGAATTTGAAGTGCTTTTTTTTGAGCAAAGAGATTTCAATGTAAGACAACAGAGACGATTCGAATTAGTGAAGAATTATGATGGTACTATCAATTGGAAATTAAGATAAGATGTTTCACCACTAAATATAAAGTATTGATTGGTGATTGCCTTATTCGGTTTAGTAATTGTTCACCATCCGGAGACAATATCAAGCTGTGTAGTTGCATCAATAGTTAAGTGTGAATTGCAAGAAAGGATTATGAAAGCACGAAATGAAAATGGATATTGGTGAGAAAATGTGTCTCGCCTCAAGAATAAGAAAAACGAAAGGATTCACGAAAGTCAGGAATAGTGCACTAATGGTTAGTGGAGGATTGTGGATGTATACACTGAATATTACGTCTCGCAGTTAAGAAAGTATGTGATTAAGAAAGATGAGATAGTCCAAGCTCAGGGCTTAAGTTATAAAGAGAAATCAGTTTAGTGACTAGATTGCAAGGTTCAAGTGTTACGAGGCAATGATATTGTTCTCGTCATGTAGTGGAACCATCACAGGATGGAAAAGGCTACAAAAGAGATGAATGAAACGAATGACTAGTATCACAAGCTAGAATACCATGTATGCAAATTTCGGGACGAAATTTATTTTAAGGGGGGTAGTATGTAATGCCCCGCTCTTTTAAATACATATTAGATTAAATATGTGCATTAGTTATAAAATTCTTTTAATTATTTATGGTGATTATTTTGTTCAGATAATATTATTTCAGCAAAAGTCTGTATAAGAGATACAGAGCTGCGATTTAATATTCAGTCATGAATGAAACCAATAATTAAATTTATTGGTTTAACTATACGTTTGAGACTTTGTTTTACCAGTTTATTGATTTAATCAATATTATTAGAAAATTTAGATTTATAACCGATTTTATAAATCGTGTTATTTAAATCAAATTGCTAGAATTATAACTTGAGATCATATGCATAATAATTTTATTATTACATGTTATGTGTGTTTAGTATTAAGTCGTGAATTAATTCCGACTTTCACGTATTAAATCCCAAGATTGAGGATTTAATTTATATAAATACGACAAGTATTTAATTAGCAGGAATTGGAAATTATTACAGAAACGAATAAGAACTAGGAGAAACTAGATCACGGAAAATCAAAATCCTACTACACGTATGTCTCGATTTTTCATCCAACACATCAATTCCTACACTATTCCACCTTCTCCTTCAACGCAACATCATACTGCAACAAGTTTTTCAAGGTCTCAATATCTTCCATGCAATCCAAAAAGCCAAGATATGAGGAAAAGAAGATCACGAAAGAAACAAAATTTTCAAAGATTGCATGCTCAACCTTCCCCTCCAATTCAAGATTTCTGATTTCAAAGATTTGCAGATTTCTAGCAAATCTTATTTTTTTCAAAAGTGTAGATTTGCAGCTGACTTTCCTTCCAACTCCCTACACAAATTTCAACCTTCATAATTTCCATTGTCTACGGAATCCACTTATAAATACATAGCATATCAGTTAACACACAGCTCACTCCACTAGCAAGAACCACACCCGTGCAGAGAAAGTGAAGCCAACAAGCTTCAAAACAAACTTTGCATACTTCTTAAGCTCAAGTGAGCTCCCTTCGCCGGGCTGTTTCTTCGCCGACCGGCCACTAGGCTCTGAACCGAGAACGTGTACTCGTTCCTCCATCTTCAGGCTACCAAACCCAACAATCGAAAGGCCGAAACCTTCTCTATATTTTCCCGACCAAAGGCCACAATATCCTTCGGAGGCCAACGTCGAATTCCCGACTTAGCCACCGGCCAACTTACGGCCTTCGTTTCTCACTATCCTTACGACGAAAAAGGATCGAGAAACCACCGTTGTGTAGCCTGATCTACCTCGCACGAGGAAGACTAAGTCGTAGACCTTCGCGGCTAAACACCATAGCGGAACGACGACCAGAAAAACCCCCGGCGAACAACTTCCATTAGTGCTCACTTGGACAAGGGTAAGTTGACGCCCTTATTTCAATGCATTCCCGTTTCTATTATATTATGGGAAATTTCTGGGGTATAGATGGGAGTGTGGTGAATATTTGTACAAAGTTTCATGTTATTTGAACTTCGTTTACTACCCTTTTAAAATTTGAGAAGTCTACTGCCAGTATCTGCTGAAACTGTCGTGAGGCAGATGATTAGGTTAATTACTTCAGTAACCATATGTTGATATTTAGCTCTCAAATTTTTATTGTATGAAGATATATGTGTTAGCTATCTTCATATAAAATTTGAGGTTATTCCGGTAACGTTTGCTATTTTTTCAAAAATCTGGACTTTCAGTTGGCAGAAACTGCCGAATCTGGTAGGCGATGGGAAAATCGCTATATCTCTTAAACTACTTGGAGTTTTTCAACATACTTTTTTTTCAATTAAACTAGACTCAAAGAGGTTTCTATTGATATAAAATTAGACTCCATACGAGTTCGGAGTAAAAGCAGTTTATTAGTTGAAGTTGAATCTATACAGTTTTGTTGAGATGGAAATGATTCAAAATAATTCCTATTAAGAATTTTAAAGTTTTATTGTCGATAAAATATCACTTTTAGATTATAAATGAGCTATTGATGTGTATATATATATATTGGTGATTGGCATTATTAAATGGGGAAAAGGAAAACGTTTTATGTTTATAGAATTATTCTTTATTTATAATAGATAAATAAATAAATAATATAAAATGGAATTTCCTACATCCTCAAAGGTACATGAAATATTTTGATAAAGGAAGAACGATTGTATATGAGTTAGATATAGTCGTTTAAGGAAATATGGGTAGTTAGAGAAATGAGTGAATAGTGATTCACTGCATTTGTTGTTATCTTTTCTATTATTCACTCGAACACATGTTTTCGTGTTATCAAAGGTTCAAATAAACAAAAGCGTCTGAGTAACCTATCGCGCTAAGGAAAGAGAATCATTGTCTTAAGTAGCAAAACACTGCAATCAGGTGGGCATTACTTTTACTATACGTATATAGAGATCCCCTGCGTGTCGTAGGCCTCTTATACGAATGAATGCATGAGATGATCTAACTGTTAATTTCAGTTTCATATATATATCAAATGAGTTTAAATGTTACGTTCAAGCAAGTTATTTCATGACAAAATCTTTGAGTTAAAGTTATTTCAAGTATTGTCTTGCCATAAAATGTTTAAATTTTAGTATGATATCTATCTGCTTTGGCTTTGCCAATGATGCAATCGAATTCGGGTCTTGAGCAGTTGATAGCTATCCTGCCAGGGCTAGTGTACACCAGTGACCGTGAGTCATCTAGCGGGTTGGCCGGTCAAGTGACCGTGAGAGGTGGCCACCTCTCCGGCACACAGTTTCAGATATGATAGATTACAAGAGAACTTAGTCTGCAGACGAACTTTAAGAATCACAAATGAACTTAGTAAGCTTGGGCCTTTTAGCGAAAAACTCCCTTGCTGTACTGTTTATGATGGCATGACAATTTACAGTTTTGAAGCATGTATTTTTATACCTAGGCATACGTGCCCACTGAGTGCTTTTGTACTCAGCCCTGCATATGTTTTCTAAATGTGCAGGTTGAGCTGATGTGATGATGGTGCTGCAATGAGCGGAGTCTCCAGGGTTGTTAATAAATAGTTAACCTGTCTAGAATATGTCTTCATACATATGTCTAGCTACTTTCCGCTGCAAGATGTTGTTGATGTTATAGTATGTTATGTCATACTTTGAGTCTTAAGAGAATGGTTTCATATGATGTATAACTTGATTAATGATATTAATTAAGTTTTATGCTTGTCTTTCATAGACTATTTTCAATTGAGTATTCATGAATAAAAATGACGAGTTTTATTAAGATGAGTAAGTTTTACGGCTATAAATGACGCCCATTTTCTTCCCCTTCTTCTTTAACCCCATCCCTAGTCGTAGATCACTCGGCTTAACTATCCTTAGTTAGGGCGGGCTGTGACATATACGGTATGACGAAAAAATTTCGGCATACCGTACCGATCCACCCCTACCTATGGTCACATAATCTAGAATAACAGAATTTATTCTATAATTTAAATTTAAGGAATCTTTAGATTATTGGCGAATTTCGGAATAGTAATTGATTCTCAGCACATGATTTTCTCCCAGTTAAATGTTTTGTCATTTTCGAAAATTAAAGTAGATTGATTTTTAGTATACGAAACATAGACAAAGTCACCAACCGTATCTAATTCGATCTAGCTTTTTTTACAAAAAATTCTATCTAATCAAACTAAGTAGAAATAGTTGTACAGATATACTTCCTCCGTCCACAATATCGTTTTCACTTTATTGACGACATGAATTTTAAGAAAATGATAGATAGCTTTTAATAGTAGATAGTATTATTGTGAGTGGAGTTTGGATCTCACTATTATTGTGAGTGAAGTTTGTGAACCCTACTGCTATAAATGAAAGTGAAAATAATATAATGAACGGATTAAAATGAAAAAAAAGTGAAAACGATATCCTAAATGAATGGAGTATATGATTTGAAAAAGAAAAACAGACGGATGGAATGAATAAAATTAAAAGATATGACTTGTACTCGTGACACTAAAATTGTACATTTAAAACGGGATGAAATTCTATGTCCCATAATTTATTGAGTCTCATCGTATCTCACTTTTAATTTGTTATAATTTTTAAATATTTTTTTTCTATAATTTTAATTTATTATGTTTTGATATAATTTTAAGATAATTAACTAAAGTTCACTCATCCAATTAGGGTTTATAATTATTTTCTATATTTATTTGAATTAATGATGAATCTTTTGGGTTAATTAATTCAAAGTTATAACATGGTATAATTTTATTAAATTCAATTTTTAGCAATAAATATTAATTAGAGTTTATAATGTAATAATATTTTTTATTTTTATAACAAATAATTATAGAATAGAGATATTATGAGTGGGCCAATACACGGTGAAACATAGTAAATTATGGGACAGAGAATCTCATCTGCATTTAAAATTGGATTATCTTGGTAAGACGTTTCGCTTCCAATTAATAGATTGGAATTTCAAATTATATAAAAAAATTGGAATGTAAGTGTTTTTTTTTTTATTTGGATAATAATAATTTTTTAAAATAATGTAATAAAGCATTCAATTCATTAGTATGGTTGGTTGAGTCTTTAGTGTCCAGTACTTGTTCGCCAACTACTCCCTGTCAACTGAATAATAATAATAATAATAATAATAATAATAATAATAATAATAATAATAATAATAATAATAATAATAATAATAATAATAATAATAATTACTCCGTATAATAATTCACATCAAAGAGGCCGCTAGGATACATGGTTTTTTTTTTTTTCTTCTTTTTTTCAATGACAAAATATATTATTTCTTTATTAGTTATTTGAGTTAATTGTCTGTAAATTCTCGAACTTTCATCATTTTTTAATTTTTCTCACGATACTTCAAGTTGGCAAATTAATTGTTCAAATTAAAAATTCATTCTTAGCTAATGTGCCCGAGGTACAATTATCTCCAAATTAAAGTTGAGTTAGACATCGAATTTGGCTGTGTGGCGTGATTATATAAACCTAGAGTCGTTTCACTTGTTAGCAGTGGCGGAGCCAAGAATTTATATTAAGGGGGGCTGAACTTCTACGGGGGTTTGGGGGCGGTAGTCCCCAATTTTTTTGGGATATTTCGTACATTTTAGGCATTTTTAGGTAAAAATAAGTACAATAATAATAATAATAAACAATATTTTCATAAATTATAGTTTTAATGTATTACAGATAACTTAAGACTAAATACATGGTGAGCTAGTTGTTTTAGTTTGAGAAAGCAATGATAATTGACTTAATTCGACATGTATTCATTAATTGAAAATGTTGCAATATCTTTTAAATATACACGACCAAATTGTTATTTATCCACTCATTAATTAATTATCTATATTTATAAAATTAAATAAAATGTACAGAAAATACCATCAAATAGAAGAATTGATACAAAATTAACTATCGTAGCTTCTATTTAACCATCATTTAATCATAAGTACTCCCTCCGTCCCGCTATTCAAGTCCCATTTTCCTTTTTGGGTTGTCCCACCGATAATGTCCCGTTTCCTAAAAAGGAAATAATAAGAGGATGCTTAACATTAATTAAAACACTAATTATTCAACTAATAAAATCTTAATTAATTGATTTCCCCTCTATTCTCTATCTCTCTCTATCTCTCTTTCTCTCGTCTCTCTCTTTCTCTCGTCTCTCTCTCTCTGCGCCTGAGATCTCCACCGCCGTCGTCTGCTCGTCGCCAGAGGAAGCCTTCTCCTCCACCTTCACCGCCCTAGCCGTCTTCTCCTCCACTTGCCTTTCCCCTGCTCGTCGTCGGAGGAAGCCGCCCCCGCCGGATCTGTCCTTCGCCCCCGCCGGATCTGTCAAGGGAGGAAGCCGCCCTTCGCCTGCCGGATCTGTCTCTTTCTGGGGAATTTCCGGCCGATTTTTGTCGGATTTCAACACTCCGGGATCTCGACCTTTCTGATAACAGCCTCGGCGGGAATATCAGCTCTGATTCGATTTCGATGTGCTCTCATCTTTTCTCTCTTAATCTCTCTTCCAATTACTTCGTCGGCAGCCTGCCTGGTTTCCCGGTGGAGTTTCTCAACTTGTCGGTGTTGGAATTTTCAATTAACAACTTCTCCGGTGAAATTCCGGCGAATTTTGTTAACTTGAGAAGTCTCCAGTTTCTCTCTCTCGTTGCTGCGTTTCGACGCGTCGCAGAACAATCTGACCGGAAAGATTCCCCAAAGTCTGGCAGCTCTGCAGCTGGAATCGTTCAATCTGAATGACAATCTCTTAGAAGGTGAAATTCCGGAAATTTTAGCTTTGGTGGTGCTGTGGTGGTGCAGGCGGTGGTGTTGTGGTGGTGCAGGCGGTGGTGATGTGGTGGTGCTGTGGTGGTGCTGTGGTGGTGCAGGCGGTGGTGCTGTGGTGGTGCAGGCGGTGGTGCTGTGGTGGTGCTGTGGTGGTGCAGGCGGTGCTGTGGTGGTGGTGGGGTTGGTGCAGGCGGTGCTGTGGTGGTGCAGGCGGTGGTGTTGTGGTGGTGCTGTGGTGGTTAATTAAACTAACATTAAGTTTTTTGAAGACACAATTTAACTCTTAATTTTAGTCTCCTTAATCTCCGTGCCGAAAAGAAACGGGACTTGAATAGCGGGACGGAGGGAGTATAATTTACAACACAAAATAGTATCATATTCAAGAATAGATGAAGAGAATAATGCAATGAAATTAATAATACTTTTTTAATTAGAAGTGGGCTGAATTATTATTATTTATGAATAATAAATATTTTTAAAACAAAGTTGGGGGTGGGCTTCAGCCTTCAGCCCACCCGAGCCCTTACATGGCTTCGCCAGTGCTTGTTAGACGGTCGTGCCACGTTAGCAATTTTCATGTCCAGCTCAACTTTAATTTTGGAGATAATTATCCTATGTGAAAATATTATGAATGAATTTATCGATTGTAAATATCACAAGGAAAACCGAAAAATGATAGTAAAAGTTTGTGAATTTGTAAGCAATTAACTCTAATTTTTTTAGGGAAAGAAAATCCGTACCCTTAATTAATGTAATATGGAAGAAAAAATAGGAAAATGTGATTCCGGCGAATGAGGTCACTCCTCGGAAGAGCTGGCTTCAAGTTGGCAAATGAATATTCTTATCCATATTTTAAAATTGTTTTTTTTGTAATTCTTTATTTTCGAAAAAAAAATGTGAAAACGTGTAATTCCGTAAATTCCAACGCCCATCATTGGCTATATAAAAAAAAGTTGATATCTCTCGACACTGTCTATATATACATACTAGCAAGAGGAGTGTGATATTTACAAAGCAAAGCAACTTCTCATTAATTTTGATTATTTTCAGACTGTGTGTGTGTGTGTGTGTTGTGTGTGCAAAAAATGGCTCTGCTCAACGATCTCACCAACTTGAATCTCTCCGACTCTACTGACAAAATCATAGCAGAATATATATGGTTAGTTATATATTTCTTCATCTTTGCTATAATCTAATTTCCAACAAGTTTGGAGCTCTTTGATTTGATTTGTGATGCAATATTTTGCACATATAAACATATTCATACATATATTTGATGTAAATTTGTTGTGATGATTGATCAGGATTGGAGGAAGTGGGCTAGATCTCCGAAGCAAGGCCAGGGTAATAATTTATTTTTTTTTTGAAATATATATGTTGAAAATTGATAATAATTGTTTGATTTGAATAGTGTCTTAATTTTTTAATTTTTTTGAAATATATATGTTAAAAATTGATAATAATTATTTGATTTGAATAAGTTCAGACACTGACGGGACCCGTTCGCGATCCGTCGGAATTGCCAAAATGGAATTTCGACGGATCCAGCACCGGCCAGGCGCCGGGGGAAGACTCTGAAGTCATCATCTAGTATTATTCTCAATCTTATTTTTCATCTTTATTACTTGTGTTATATCAAATCCTATTTCAATTTCTTTTTCTTTTTTTTCTTTTCTAGTCCTCAGGCAATTTTCCCTGATCCTTTCAGGAGAGGAAACAACATTCTGGTAAGACTTTTTCCATCTTCTTCACCTAACTACAAAAAAAAAAAACTAGATTAAAAAATAATGTGTATGTATGTTATTGTAGGTGATGTGTGATGCATACACTCCGGCGGGGGAGCCGATTCCCACCAACAAGAGGCACAACGCGGCTAAAATATTTAGCCACGCTGACGTTGTTGCTGAGGAGCCATGGTATAATATAATATAAATTGTGTGATTAAATTAAGAGTTACTCTGAAAAAATATCGAATTTTTAGTTTTTTTTTTTTCATAAAATACTTCACTATACAAAATTTGATTATGAAGAGATGATTTATCTCAACGAATGAAATATTTTGGGGACCGTTGTCAGGTACGGCATAGAGCAGGAATACACATTGCTGCAGAAGGAGGTGAAGTGGCCTTTGGGTTGGCCGGCCGGCGGCTTCCCGGGCCCACAGGGGCCCTACTACTGCGGCATCGGTGCGGATAAGGCCTACGGGCGCGACATCGTAGATTCTCACTACAAAGCATGTCTCTATGCCGGAATTAACATCAGCGGCATCAATGCGGAGGTCATGCCGGCCCAGGTCTGTCCCATTCTTCTTGTCCCGTTTTTCATATTTTTATTCTTCTTTTATCCCATTTTCATAAAAAATTGACAATGTTTAACCAATTTAGTTTGCTTGCTTTCCTAGTGGGAGTTTCAAGTAGGGCCTTCTGTGGGAATCTCTGCAGCTGATCAAGTATGGGTGGCTCGTTACATCCTTGAGGTATTCTTTTTAAGTTTATAATAATAATAATAATAATAATAATAATAATAATAATAATAATAATAATAATAATAATTAATACTCTATGATATGTAGTATTATGTATTCTTTATTTATTGCAATGTGGTGACAGAGGATAACAGAGATCGCTGGGGTTGTCGTTTCCTTCGATCCAAAGCCTATTCCGGTGGGTCCTAGCTTCCCCATTTCCATAAATAGCATTTTTTAATTTTTTTTAGTTTGAAATCTCATCTTAATTATTTATTGTTAGGGAGATTGGAATGGTGCGGGTGCTCATACAAATTACAGGTTAGTTCATATTTCATGTTTTGATTAAATATTTTTGTGAGAGGAATTGATAAGATATATATAAAATAATTAATGTGCAGCACGAAGTCGATGAGAGGAGAAGGAGGGTATGAAGTGATAAAGAAGGCGATCGAAAAGCTCGGACTAAGGCACAAGGAGCATATTGCCGCCTACGGCGAGGGTAACGAGCGCCGCCTCACCGGCAGGCACGAGACCGCCGACATCAACACCTTTTTATGGGTAATGTCTTAGAGTTTTAATTATTAAAACTCGTGTCGTTCACTTTTACGTAAGACTATTTTTTTGTTGAGGCTAATTTTAAAGTATGACTAATTTGGCAGGGTGTGGCGAACCGGGGAGCGTCGATAAGGGTTGGGCGGGAGACAGAGCAGGCGGGGAAGGGGTATTTCGAGGACCGGCGGCCGGCGTCGAATATGGACCCCTACATCGTCACCTCCATGATTGCGGAGACGACGCTCCTTTGGAAGCCCTAGTTTTACTATGTATCCATTTCATTTCAGTTTTTTTTTTTTTTTTTTTTGTAATAACACTTTCAACTTTCTCACTTAATTATTCGCCCTTGTTTCATTATTTTAATTCACTTCACCTTATTATATCAACTTCAAATAACCTCACTTACTCAATTTCTTGCTCTTATTCTATCATTACTTCTTGAATTCTTATGCGTTTTTAATATCATCAGCGTTCGATATCTTGCATCATCTAAATCAACATATTGTGTCATTATTTTAAACAATTTTACAGACTAAAGTATTTTTGATTATCTTGCAACACAATAATAAAATTTATATATTATTAAACTATTGTTAGAATTTTAAATATGTATGTAAGAACATTAATTATAGATAGATCAAAATTTGTAAGAATAATAATTATTTTTATAATATTAATACTCCCTCCGTCCACTAATTCAAGACCTTCTTTCCTTTTTGGGACGTCCACCAACTCAATGCCTATCCATTTTTAGTAAGTTTTTATTTATATTTAATTGGTGGGTCCCAAAATAATACACTTTTTCTCCACTCAACTAATAAACAATACATTAATTGTGGGTCCCTTTCTCCACTCAACTAATAAAAATACACTTTTTCTTAAAACCCGTGTTTTGCTCCTTAGGTCATGAATTAGTGGACGGAGGGAGTAGATAATAAGTTTAGTCTTGCATTAGAGTACTATATTTGGTAGACTATTTGTGGTTCATAAAATAATAAATGTTGTTATATTATTGTGAGTGAAGTGGTGGGTCAAGAGTGTTTTATTACCAATAAATTGAGAAAATAGGGATTTAAAATAAGACATTTAATTTGTGGAGGGAGTAATAATGTTCAAAAATGAAAAATAAATATTTTATGAAACATGTCAAAATGACAAATTGCCCATATTTTTGTGGGGCAGATAAAGTATGTAATAATGTATTATTATCTAAATTGATCACATGTGTTCGAAAAATGTAAATAAATGTTCAGCAAATATAAATAAAATTATTGAAATATTGATATTGATAAGATTTACTATGATTTATGATTATTTATTTATTCATTCTTTTTCAACACTTAGAACATCTATATATATATAAAAGTAAAATAAGCTCTATCCTACGTGGCGTAATAGAATCACTCTATTCTAATTTTCCTCAATTCTCATTCATTCTTATTTTTTCTAATTTTTTAATCAACAAATTTCTATAATTCTAATTTCGAACCTAATCATATTACGGAAATGCCGAGAAATGGGGCGGCTTGATTATGTTAATCCTTTTTGCAAGTTATGTTAATCCTTTTTGCAAGGTATAATCCCGAG
This sequence comes from Salvia miltiorrhiza, assembly GCF_028751815.1. Lineage (NCBI taxonomy): Eukaryota > Viridiplantae > Streptophyta > Magnoliopsida > Lamiales > Lamiaceae > Salvia > Salvia miltiorrhiza. The sequence goes on along the minus strand of NC_080392.1, from coordinate 3,325,677 downwards.
CATAATTAAGGTAGGAGAGATATAATTTTATCGCAAAATAACATTGTATTCTTATAATCCTTCTAATAAGCTGCTTATTTTGTCTATATATTTACTTTTAACCCGTTTGTCCATCTATCTATCTATTATTTAATAGATTACATATTTAAGGATTCCTCTTAATTCAAGATCCTATATATGTGGCACATCCTCTATTCTCTATTCTAATTTATTTTAAATCCTCATTTAATCATTCTAATCCATACATTCTCTCATCCCACATTGAATTTATAGTAGTCAATGACTACTAGAGAACACATAGAAAAGAATTAGATATAATGTGTATTTCTCCATCCCTCAATTATTTTACACCTTCAATTAAATTTGGTCGATTAATTAGTTGGCCAAATAAATAGTTTTATTTTTATTGATTTTTTTTATCAATTATTAAAATGTCAATGCTAATTGACTAAGTAATTGATTTTTTTTAATTATAAAATATTTAAGTTCACAAAATTGTAAGTTGACGTAATTTGAAGAATGGTAGAATTGCATTTCTCCATATTTTAAATATTTGAGCAAATAATTAGAAAATATTTGCTAGATTTTTATAATTTTTGAAACATAAACTTTTAAACTGATGTATCCCCTTAGAAAAAATTGTCATGATTATATGATTTTTTCTATTTTTTTAATTTTATTTATCTCAAGTCCTCATTTTAATTATTTTTTTATCAAATCCCACATCAAATTTATAGTAGTCTATGCCTACAAGAGAACATATATAAATGATTAGATACAATGTGTATTTTCCCATATTTCAAGTATTTGCACCTCCAAATAAATTTGATCAATTCATTAGTTGACTAAATAAATAGTTTTATTCTCTAAAAAAATAGTTTTATTTTTACTAAAAAAATTATTTTGACCAATTATTAAGATGTCAATACTAATTAGCTAAGTAAATGACTTGAAGAAATATAGAATTGCATTTTTCCGTATGCTAAATATTTGGGCAAATAATTAGAAGAAAAATATTTGAAAGATTAATAGAATTATGAAACATAAACTTTTAAACTCATAGTATAAGATAAAATCAATGTACTTCTCTTAGAAAAAATTAACATGTATGATTATACGATTTTCTCTATTCCTTATTTTTAATCATTTTTATCCATATCTTCTCCAATACCACATCAAATTTATAGTAGTCTATCATTACTAGAGAACATATATAAAAGGAGTAGATATAATATGCATTTTCCCATCCCTGAATTATTTTGCACCTCCAATTAAATTTGGTCAATTAATTAGTTGATCAAATAAATAATTTTATTTTTATTGAAAATATTATTTTGATCTATTATTAAGATGTCTAGCTAAGTAAATGATTTAATTTTAACTAGCATTTACACCCCGTGCAATGAACGGAAAAATATTTTAAATTTTTAAATTTATATTAAATTAATACTAATTTAATTATCATACTTATAAATATAATAAAATTTTGATTTTAATTGGATATATTTCAATTAAATATTGATTGAATAAAAAAATAAAGAGGAACTCACAATTATAAATTTTGATATTATAAAATGTAAAAAAAAGACAAGATAAACTAAAATTTAATAAAAAATAATTAAAAAATAAATTTATTCAAAAAGATGAGAGAGGAGAGAGATTTTTTTAAAAAAATTAGTTTTTAAACAAATATAACTTTTACATTTTAAATCAAATATTTACATAAAATATATCAAATTAAAGCTCTTATCGTGATCTTCAATTTGATATCCATATTAAATATTTTATAACCAATCGAATTTCACAATTTTGGAAAGAAATAAAATAAAAAATACGAAGTTAAAGAAAAAATATAGTTTACAAATTAACTTTCAATTTTATTATAACTTCAAAATTGCCATTCAATTTTGAAATTGATTTCAAATTGGAAATTGTCTTTTTAATATAACTAGCATTTGCATCCCATGCAACGCACGGGAAAATATCTTTTATTTTTGTATATATAAAAGTTAATACTAATTCAATTATCATACTCATAAATATAATAAAAATTAATTTTAACTAAATATATTTGAATTGAATATTAAAAAATAAAAAAATAAAAAAGAATTTACAATTATAAAATTTGATATTATGAAAAGTAAAACAAAGTTAAAAAAAAATAAAAAAAATACTAATAAAAAAGAATTTAAAATACGTTTTTTCAAAATGATGAGAGAGGAGAGAGAAATTTATAAATTATAATAAATAAATTTAATTTGTACATTTTAAATCAAAGATTTACATAAAATATATCAAATTAAAGCTTTTATCGTGATATTTAATTTGATAGGTATATTAAATATTTTATAACTAATCGAATTTCATAATTTTGGAAAAAAATAAAACAACAAATAAGAAGTTAAAGAAATGGAAAATAAAAATTGGGAACTGAAAAAAATTCATGTAAAAGAGTTTTAATGAGGCTCGGCCCTTAGTCTGTTTCTTTTGTGCTTTCAAGGGTTTCTTAGGTTTTTCTTTTCTTTTATATATAATCGCATTACAATAATGTGTTATATGAGGATGGATATATTTCGTCTTTTACTCTATCATGTTTCGGCTTGGGACTTCGGAATTTGCTTCTTCTTCTTTTTTTGGAGGGGAGACAGAAGTTGACTTTTAAGCATCGAAAATTTCTAAAATCATCATAATCAGATTGGATTGGTGGAAGTGTCTAAAATTAGTTTCTTACAATTAGCTTTTGAGTTGAGAGAATTGTTTCACTAAATATTAGTAAAAATATATTTAGTTAACATCTTTTACTTTAAAACAAATTTATTTAATGCTTTATGTTAGTGAAAAAAATTCATCAAACAAAAAATGTATTGAATAATTACAAATATTTATATATTTTCTTTTATTCCCGTCGATTTTCGACGGGTTACCGACTAGTTTAAAATTAATCAAACTAATATAACTATGTATTAACATAATCTCATCAAATTGATTATAACATAATCAGCGCACTATAATTTATTATAGCAATTAACAAAATAAAAATATGTTGTATAAGTGTGATCTTTTTATCATTTGCGACCGTCTATAATAAGTGTGGTTTTTTCATTATAGGACATACTATCACACACAATATTTACAAAAAACTCATCTCACACATCATTTATTAATTTAACAAATCAACTTTGGTGAGTCATTTTCTCCACTTTATATATAAACGTCTTCTAATATTTTCTTGAAACTCGTGTCTTTCAATCCAACACACCACACTTATTTTGGACGGATGAAGTATTATACTCCCTCCGTCCATGAAAGAACTTTATATCTTTCATTTTTGGGACGTCTACAAAAAACTTCCTACCTATTTATGGACTATACCACACCACTTATAATTACTCTTACTTTTCACTTTTCACAACTCTCAATATTAATTATAACACATTTCCACCACTCCTAATACACTCAACTACCTTTAATCCACTATCAATACACTCAACAACATTTTTTTTAAAAACCCGTGTCACTCCCTCCTAGTGAGTTCTTGATAAAATCATTGTTTGATAAAATCATACTTACTATCATAATCTTATTTTCACTCAATATATATTTTTAATATCACGTATTATTATGCCTCCAATGTGTTTCTTGATCCAAAATTTATATTCAAACAATATCAAATCGACAATCAAATGAGTCTCAATTTGCAACTGTTGTTTAAGATATGGACGTCAATCTCATACCTAATGCTGAATAATTCACTTTCAACCCAATTTTTTAATATTATTGAAGTCGTCTTTGGAAGTCATTAAATAAGTAAAGTGTGATTTCTTGTGTACAAGAAAAAATATAATTGGTGAGGCGATTGATGGTTACTTTTGAGGGTTTTGAGCATGATTGGTACATGGATGTATATTCATTCCTAATATCTTGGTATAATTTTATAATTGGGTTTTTCTTATTTTTGTAGGATTAGTATTTCGATGCATGAGATTCGCATGATACTAATATTATTTAACCATTGACCCATTATTTGTAATGTCACATCGGATTAACTCATTCAATATCAGTTATCACATTGTGATTAATATATTACTTTTTCTTTTGATACTCGAATGCTTTTATTTATAGGATAAATGGTGGATGCAAATGCATCATCAACCCAACTTGGAGGGAAAGGGAAAAGGATAAGATTTGGTCACAAGAAATTAACAAATAAAGTGACTTTTCTTCTAGGATAGAATGTTATTATGTTACAGCAATATTACTAAGATAGCACCCAACTATGTGAGTGCTCTTTTTGGAAAAGAGAGCACCGTTTCCTCTCAAATATGGAAGATAATTTCAATTCTAGTAACAGGAGATTTCAATTTCTTTTCAAAGCAGGAGATGATTCGAATTTATTAAACGGGCTTTGAATATTTTGACTGGGCCCAGTGGGCTTCAAATTGAATACTTGAGGCGGCAAATGTTTTATTTGTAATTAATTTGGCATTTCAATTTTTTTTTTTTGGCATTTTAAGTTCTCACGACATGAAAATGTAAACAACGGAAATCAACTTTCGATGTCGTCGCGGCGTTCCTGACCTTGAGGGACGAAAACTCGGCGTCGCCTCCTCGCGCCACCTAGGGATGTCAATCTAACCCGAAACCCGTGGGCTGACCCGATTAACCCGTCATCCAAGAGGGTTAGGGTTGAATATTTTTAACCCGAAAAAAGTTACAACCCGATTAGCCCGTAATCAAATAGCCCGGCACCCGATAGGGTCGGACCGACTAACCCGATGGGCTAGCCCGAAACCCAAATACTTAATATTGAATATTTAGATATAAAAATAAAAAATGACAAAATATTATAAAGTCTCACCATTTTATTTTTCTGTATTTTTTGAGATGCTTTGATTCTATGAATTCAAACTATCGTTTGATATTTTTATTGTTTTTTTGTTAGTAAAGTTGAACATTTTATTGTTACCAACTTATTTTATATGATATGTATCTTGCTGTTTTTTTCAATATCTTATATTTTGCATTTCATGCTTGCTATATAATTTATATCTTTGATTTCTATGTATATTTTATACATTATACATTAGATCATTAAAAATAACAAAATACAAATGATTATTTTATTTTTACGCATTTAAGCCGACTAGCCCGAAACCCGAACATTTAAGGTTAGGGTTGAAAATTTATAACCCGATAAAATTCTCAACCCGATTAGCCCGCACCCGATTAACCCGAAACACGATAGGGCTGGCCCGATTGACATCCCTAGCGCCACCGTCACCCGCCTCTTTGACAATCTAATTTTATCCCAATCGGACTTTCCAGGCACGAGGTACCCTTCAACTTCTAACCCCACAGAATCTGATCCGATCTATCATTTTCCCTGCTGATTGATAATTTGATACTTGCACTCACAGCTTACATCAGACTTGATGCTATTACTGGAGTTGGCTCGCGATCTCTCTTATTATCAACAAGGAATTGAAGACGTTACTCAGACATTCGTTAAATTATCTGGATTGGTACATCCAGTGGCGGATTCAAGATTTAGGGGGGTGTATTAGTTCAAGACTTATCTGAAATTATTTTTGGGGCAGAAACATGATTTATTGAAATGTTGGGTACTTTTTTGCAATTATCCTTATGGCGGGACACTTTTTGTGATTAAGCTCATAAGTTGGACGAATCTGATGTTTACCCTTGTAACTCCGTTAAAGACATTGTTTCTTTTATATTTTTTTAATTTAGGTCTGATTTTAGCAATTAGCTGCAATTTTGGCCAATTCTAATAATAGAATTTAGTTATGTGGTCGTGATTAGGGCTGTCTAAAAGGATATCGGGTATTGGTTAATCCAATAATCGAACTGAACCGCTCGGGTTTGGTTACCCGATAATCGATTTTTTCGATTATCGGTTCGATAACAGATAGTGATTTTCAAAAAAATTCGGATATCGGTTAACCCGATAACCGAATCGGGTTAACCGAATAACCGATTTTTCAAAGATTTGTAATATAATATATATTTTTTAATTATAATTTCTGGTTTATTATCATTCTAATTATAATTGATAAATGATAAGGAAAACCCTAAATAACTAAATCCCTAATTCTCCTAAATCCTAAACGCTGCTCCTGCCCCTGCTCACGAGTCACGCACGCGAACTCATCTCTCTCTCTTGCCGCCGCCGCCCGCAGCATACCAGCAGCTGTCGTCGTCGTCCGCAACACTAGAGCAGAGCGCCCTCCAGCCGCACCAGTAGCTGCCACACCTCCAGCTGTTGCCGGCTGCGAGTAGTCGTCACCGCACGACAAGCTCTCTCTCCCTCTCTATCTCTGTGCGTATTGGTGTGTAAGACAAATGCAATTTCAATTTGTATAGGTCCTCAACTTTGACATCCGACTGATTTCATTTGTTTTGCTTATGATGGTATTTCATGGAATAAGTTCTCAACTTTGGTGTTTCTTTAATTTTTAACAGCATAATCAGATTTACTTATGTAGGATACTTGTTTTATTCATGTAGCTTGAATTGAAGAGCTTAGGATGGTTTTTTAAGTGAATGGTTTAACTGAATTGCAGTAGATTTGTTTTTTTTTTAAATGGTATTCGGATACCCAAATAACCGGCTCGGTTAACAGAGTCGGTTATTGGATAACCGAACGCTCATTTCGGTTCGGGAACGGTTAGTGATTTGGGCCATTTTCGGTTTCGGTAACCGATCGACGCCCCTAGTCGTGATGGCACATAAGGGATTTTTGCTACGAAAAAGTTAAGCTTAGTCAAATTTAGTAAATCATGGTTGATTTAAGGCTTAGTTACACATTAAGGCATGGGTGGGTAATCATTCGGTTCTGATCAAATTCACAAATTGACCAACTTCGGTTCTGATCAAGTCACAAATCGACCAAATTGCAAAGAATTTTCAAATTCTTGAGTAAATCTTTTTTTCTACCAAGTCTTTCTTGAAGTATGGCGCTCTTAGAGCCGCAATGCAATTGATGAAATACTGTCTTTATTGAGCAGGTACTTTGTATTTAATCAACCATCAAACCAGTGGTAGATTGCTGGCATTGTCGTTTAAAATCCTAATGCGTTTGATAGCATCTACACCGTAAGTTTAAGCTACAGAACTGAAAATTATTTTAATTATTTCCATCTGCTTGTGACTAGTTTTTAGCTTTTATCTTAACTAGTATTGTACCCGTGCGGTATGTACATTTATCAATTTACAAGACAAAATATTTTGATTAATCAACATACATAAATGTAATGGGATGTCAATGTAGCTAGAAATTTGTAGATTGAGCAGAACAAATCGAGTAATAAACAATTGAAATTTTATTGGACAATGCTAATGAAAAACAAAGTCTATGAAGCACCAGTACGTTTCTGAGGGTAGCGTCCGAGTATTAAAACGAAAAAAATACGAATACGTGTAAATACGTCTGAAATACGTATTTAATACGTCTTTTTCGTTTTTTTCGTATTTTTGTTTTTAGGGTTTGAGAAATACGTTTTTAATACGCCTGTTGACTAAAAAATACGTTTGACCCAATTTAAAAAAGAAAAAACAGAAGACCAAGCCTACTACGCGAATTAGTTCTCTGAATTTCTCATCTCCTAAACCCTACATATATGCAAGCGGCGCAAATCCCAGCCCGTTCTCCGCCGTCGCGACTGCTGCCGCAGCTGTTCTGGAGCAGTTCATGAAGCGGCGCAAATCCCAGCCCGTTCTCCGCCGTCGCGACTGCCGCCGCCGATGTTCTGGAGCAGTTCATGAATTGGAGTGTGAATTGGGTATATATTGGGGGTGCGTATCGTGGTAGGCGGTGGGTATATTGGGGTGGGTTTAATTATGTTATTTATTTACTTGGGTGGCCGATTGGTGTAGGTAAGGGGTGGGTTTAATTTTGCTATTTATTTATTTACTTCTAAGTTTTAAGAATTATGTAGTTATTTGTTATATTTGGTTATGAATTAGTTTCTATGATATATATATTAATATTATTTATAAAATTATTATAAAAATTAAAACGTATTTTTAACGTATTCGTATTGTGATTTTTGGGATATTGACGTATTTTCGTTCTCGTCTCGTATCGTATTCATATTTCGTATTCGTACCGGTGCTTCCTAGGAAAAACCTATTAGACAATTGTGAGTACCTTTTGGAGGGATAATGGCATTGTTTTAAATTTTGCCAACATTTGGCTTTTATATATGTAATGGATAATATATAAACCAAAATTTTGAAAGAGAACTTGTTACTTTTTTTTTTGTGTGTGTTCTTGGTTTTCTGGATAGAAGACATGGAGATCCTACGTCGCTAGATGGAGAGTTGACAGAAGTAGAACCTTTTATCGGATATATTGGCATTAGTATCTAATGCTGATTCATAAATGCTTTTTCTGTTCAAACGGGTATGGGTCTAACAGTTCTTCAATGTTCAATCTTTAGATATTCAAGAATGCCACCTGAGCTGCTCTGTAGGGTTATCTCTTCACTCCAATCAACAATTGAAGAGGGGTTTCCATATCATAATGATCGGAATATCTTGCTGGTAACTATCAAGTTTTCATCCATATTCATCAATGATATGTCTCCATTTTCTAGCTTCTTTTGTTTATTTGTCTTGTGTGCAAACTCAGTCAATTTATCTAAGTTTCTATAATTTAATTTATGCTGGATAATTTGTGCAACTGATGTTCTGTTTCCTGTACTATACTCACTATTTCCTCAAAATGAAATCTACATGATAGCTTTGGTTCTATTCTGCAGGCTGCAGCAATTATTTGCTTAACTAAGCTCTTTCTGTGTCTGCCTCAACGTGTGTCAACAATATGCTGCTGGGAGAAGTTTCAACAGGTTTGTTGCATGTAACCATATTACAACCGTACCTTGTTGTGTTTGTGAACTATTAGAAATAGATTTGTACGTATGGTATAAATTGTAGTGCAAGTTAGTGCTTTCCTAGTTGTGTTAGAACCATTGAGTCTCTGCACCTATCCTTTTTTCTTTTTTGAATGTTTGTTTTGTTTTGAGAAAATAGGATTTGGCTCAGGATTGCCCGTTTTTATTAATTTCGGGGTTTCTTTGAATTTGAAAGTTCTCACTTAGTAGGTTTCCATACCAAAACTCAATCCAATTAAGTCCGTAGCGTCTACCGATTTCGCCATATCCCCCTTCCTTTTGTCTTTTGTTTTGAGATTAAGATTTTATTAGAATATTTCTAATATTATTCATTTTTTCTTTCATTTAGAATTTCTATTGTAACCTTTTCATTTATTAGATAGCGGTTACTATCTCGAAAAAGTCTTTTTTTTTTCTTACCTATAAGAAACCCACATTTGATTCAATCAAATTGAATTTTATCATTTCTGTATGAGCAATTCAATATAGATTGATATATATCCTTTATATATCTTTATTTTCATGCAATTTTTCTCATGCAATGACGATACTTAAAGGATAGAAAATATAGAAGTGTAACAAAAAGAATTCAAATGTAATGTGAATTCAAAATAATTTTTTTTACTATCTAAAACTAAAAACATTTAAGATTGACTATCGAATAATATTCGATTCGAATTTAGAATTGTGATAAAGAAATCAAAATTCTATATCGCTATATAAATTGTTATGTTCTATAATATCATATAATATCATCCAATATTGATTTGATGATTGTGGATTCTATTCTATTTCCTCATTATATATATATATATTTATTGTATTTAACTTAGCCCAAAATTAGACAGAAGTCTAACTCCGCCCTTTCTTCAAATTCGACCTTCGTTCTCCGTCTTGTCCTCGCTCGCCGCTGGTTCGTGCGTCTTCCTCAATCTCTTGATTAAGCTCTTTTATACTCCCTCCGTCCACGAAAGAACTTTCTATCTTTCCTTTTTGGGACGTCCACAACAGAACTTCCTACCTATTTTTGGACTATACCCCACCATTTATAATCATCTTACTTTTCACTTTTCACAACTGCCACTATTAATTATAACACTTTTTCACCACTCCCAATACACTCAACAATATTTTTTCTTAAAACTCGTGCCACTCCCTCCTAGAAAGTTCTTTCATGGACGGAGGGAGTATCATTTTATTTTTCTCTCTCGTCGCAGTCAGCCCAATCAACTTCACGACCAGGGGCGGATCCAGGATTCAATGTTAGGGGGGGCTGAATTTATTGGACTACGGTGCTTGAAAATATTTGCACGGGGGTTCGGGGGCGGGAGCCCCCGAAGCAATTTTTTTGAGCATTCCGTACACTCTATTTCATACATTTTTTCAACAATCACTTAATATAATAAGATAATTGTTCGCAATTCAATTAATTCAACATCAAGTAGATTGAAAGCATATAAAAACGTACTTTTATTCATTTTTCTTAAAAAAAAATTGTTTCGTCTTCTAAACAAATAAACTAATTTTCATTGTTAGTAATTAGTAATTTTACTTTTACCTTTAGAATTGACTCAAATTTAACATTAAAAATTAACTAAGAAAGAAAAAATGATAAAAATAATACTATAAATGTAACAACTCAATGTGTTGAGCAATTAATATGGATAGTTGGATACTATAAATAATGTATTACTATATTTTTTCTTGTATTTTTTTTATTTATATACACACATATATATATAGATATAAAACAAAATAATAAATATATATATCTATAAAAAAAAAAAAAAAAAAAAAAAAAAAAAAAAAAAAAACTCAAAAATTGGGAGGGGGCTGAAGCCCCCCCTAGCCCCCCCCTGGATCCGCCACTGTTCACGACTACTTAGCTTTTAGGAAAATTTTGGATAAATATGCTCATATGGGGAAAAAGAAGAAAACGAAGGCGGGTGACGGCGCACGCCAGACCCAAGGCTCAGTCTCAGTGAACGACTTTAAAGAGGATTTGAAGCAAGAATGTGATTAGATGTTTAATAATAAAGATTATTTAGGTGCTATTAAAAAGAACGAGGAGGCCCTTGAAATTGTCTCACTTGCCCAAAAACATGTGTTTCATTGCAATTTAGCTTCGTGTTTGTTGATGGCTCCGGAGCAAATTGATATTATTATGATATTGTGATAAGTCAATGTGATTATGCACTTGTTTTACAGCCTAATTATTTGCGAGCCTGTCTTTGAAGGGCACGTGCACACGCCGCCATGGTCAAAACTAATTATGAAATGACTATGCACAGTGTGGAGTTAGTGATGAGAGCTGACTGTGATGATACTGATAAAATTGAAGCATTGAAGATTGTTAAAAAGATGAAATCGGATATTGCTGAACAATTGAATTTGAAATTTGAGGTTGCTGAACAAGTGCTTGCCCCCAGTCAAGGTACTCAGCTGGTTCCGACAGCAAATGTGCAATATCTGCCGCCGATGGTAATCTTTAAATTTTTAACCCGATCCAATCTGAATGAGGATAGCCAATCTGATGGTAATCTTTAAATTTTTAACCCGATCCAATCTGAATGAGGATAGCCAATCTGAGGACCCTGCTTGTTTAAGATCGGTTGTACAAGTAACAAGCAGAGTCCTCCCATCGTTATCCTCATTCAGATTGGATCGGGTTAAAGATTTAAAGATTACCATCGGCGGCAGATATTGCACATTTGCTGACGGAACCAACTGAGTACCTTGACTGGGGGCAAGCACTTGTTCAGCAACCTCAAATTTCAAATTCAATTGTTCAGCAATATCCGATTTCAACTTCTTAGCAATCTTCAATGCTTCAATTTTATCAGTATCATCACAGTCAACTCTCATCACTAACTCCACACTGTGCATAGCCATTTCATAATCAGTTTTGACCATGGCCGCGTGTGCACGTGCCCTCCAAAGACGGGCTCACAAATAATTAGGCTGCAAAACAAGTGAATAATCACAGTGACCTATCACAATATCATAATAATATCAATCTGCTCTGGAGCCATCAACAAACACGAAGCTAAATTGCAATGAAATACATGTTTTTGGGCAAGCGAGACAATTTTAAAGGCCTCCTCGTTCTTTTTAATAGCACCTAAATAATCTTTATTGTTAAACATCCGATCACATTTTTATTTCAAAGTCGCTTACTGAGACTTGGGTCTGGCGTGCGACGCCACCCGCCTTCGTTTTCTTTTTTTTTTTCTCATATGAGCAGATTTATCCAAAATTTTCCTAAAAGTTAGGTAGTTGCGACGTTGATTGGGCTGACTGCGGCGAAAGAGAAAAATAGAATGATATAGAAGGGCTAGCGATTGAGAGAGACGCACGAACCGATGGCGAGCGAGGACGAAGGTCGAATTTGAAAAAGGGGCGGAGTTAGGCTTTTGTCCAATTTGGGGCTAACTTAAATCCAATAAATATATATATATAGAATCCATAATTATCAATCAACATTGGATGATATTATAGACATAACAATTTATATAGCGATATAGAATTTTGATTTCTTTATCACAATTCGAATCGAATATTATTCGATAGTCAATCTTAAATGTTTTCAGTTTTAGATAGTCATTTTTTTTTTGAATTCACATGACATTTGAAATTCTTTTTGTTACACTTCTATATTTTCTATCCTACAATATTTATCTATATTTCTTCCGAATTCGATTGATTAGTTATACCTAATCAAACATTCATCGGCTTTTAGTGGAAGTTAAGGAAAAAAAGAATCGACCATTTAAGTATCGCTATTGCATGGGAAAAATGGCATGAAAAGAAAGATATATAAAGGATATATATCAATCTATATTGAATTGCCCTTACAGAAATGATAAAATCCAATTTGATTGAATCAAATACGGGTTTCTTATAGGTAAGAAAAAAATAAAACTTTTTCGAGATAGTAATCGCTATCTAATAAATGAAAAGGTTCCAATAGAAATTCTAAATGAAAGAAAAAAAAGAATAATATTGGAAATATTCTAATAAAATCTACAAAAAGAAGGGGGATATGGCGAAATCGGTAGACGCTACGGACTTAATTAGATTGAGCCTTGGTATGGAAACTTACTAAGTGATAACTTTCAAATTCAGAGAAACCCCGGAATTAATAAAAATGGGCAATCCTGAGCCAAATCCTGTTTTTTCAAAAAAAAGGATAGGTGCAGAGACTCAATGGAAGTTGTTCTAACAAATGGAGTTGACTGCGCCGGTAGAGGAATCTTTCCACGGAAACTTTAGAAAGGATGAAGGATAAACCCATCTATTGAATACTATATCAAATGATTAATGTTGGCCCGAATCTGTTTTTTTTTAGCATGTACCTAAGTTTCCTTTTTTCTAAAATAGGAAAATTTACAAAAATACCAATTGAAAGAATAAATTCAATTGAATTTTTTTATTCAACTATCATTATTAGGGCTGTCTAATTGGTTATCGGGTTTTGGATAATTCGTTAACCGAACCGAAATTCCCGGGTTTGGGTATCCAATAATCGAATTTTTTGGTTATCGGTTTCGGGTATCATTTTTAGAAAAAATTCGGGTATCGGTTAACCCAATAATCGAAACGGGTTAACCAAAATAATCGAAAATTATTTAATATATATTTTATGTACATTTTAATTATTAATTCATTAATTTATTTATTTTTAAATAAATAAATCGATTCTTAGGTAAAATAAAATTATGATATATTTAAAGTAATAAGAATGAGCTTTAGTCTAATGGATAAGTTGTCTTGTGTATTTTTTGGAGACTAGGGTTCAAATCCTTTATCTAGCAAATTATTTGAATTTTATTTTTTTAAATAGGTATTTCGGATACCCAAATAACCGAATCGGGTAACCGAAGCGGTTATTGGGTAACCAAACACCTAAAACGGTTCGGGAATGGTTAGTGAAATATGGCAATTTCGAGTTCGGGTAACCGAAAATTCGGGTACGGATAACCGAACCCAAACCGATCGACAGCCCTAATCATTATAGACTGCACGAACAAAGAACCCTTTCCTTAGGATCCTATGAAATAGAAATAGAGAACGAAGTAAGTAGAAAGATTGTTAGAATCACTTTCTCCTAGAAGGATCATCTAAAAAACGATTCATTTTTTCTGTATTCAAATAAAAAGCTGACATAGGTGTTATGGGTATAATTGTGTTCACATCTCAGGTGAATAGTCAGTACTTCCTATTCCATTCTATATTATTGGGTAGGTTGGATAGGTACGACCGATCTATTTTAACTCTATATTACAAAATATTACAAATAAAAATAGATAAATTTTTTTTTTATCTTTTTATTGATTCCTGGCAGAAAGGAACAATTGGAATAGAAAGCTCACGATTTTGTTATTCCCAATAAAATAGCTCGGTAACAAACTGCTTCTTCCAGCGCGCGCCCCATTCGTTCCGCCCATAACAATCCAATCAGTTATATGGACAATTCCTCAATATCTTGTTCATTCACAACAAAATATTTTCTTTGTGCGTCGGTAAAAAAACATGCTTCTGAGGGGAGAGATACTATTTCACCAATCGAGTTAGATCCGCATTATCAAATGATTTCCTGCGATTATTTCTAGTATGGAATGAGTCAATCATCCACTTTGGTATCTTATTGAACAAAAAGGGCGTTCCTTCATTGATCAAGAATTTCCTTTTTCGGGTTTTTTCTTACCTACAAGAAACCCGTATTTGATTCAATCAAATTGGATTTTATCATTTCTGTATGAGCAATTCAATATAGATTGATATATATCATTTATATATCTTTCTTTTCATGCCGTTTTCTCCATGCAATGACGATACTTAAAGGGTTGATTTTTTTTTTCTTTGATATAGAAAATCAAATTTTTGAGATTGACAGCGATCGTTCTTTTCTGAGTGAACTAGCCAATAAGGCAATAACTATGCCATCAAATATCCATTTTTTAAAATTTTTACTAATTTAAACATCGAATTATTTAATTTGTGCTCCCTCCATCCCAATTATATAGATTGATTGATTTTTTCACAAAGTTAATTAAAGAAAGTCATTGAAAAATAAAATCATACAAGTAACTTCCTAATATGTTCAAATTTATTTTTTGACAATTCATTAATGCTAGCGTTAATCAAATAATTAAATAAGCATATGCTGGTAAATGAATTAAAAATACATCACCTTTTATGAAAGACAAGCGTATATATTATTTAAAATATCTATATTGATGAGGATGGTATTCGGGGCTCTAAGATCTTGCCTTTGGACAAGAACAAGAGGTCCGAATACCTTACCTGTTGGTCCAGAAAGAAGGAGTCTACCCAGAGCGGAATCTTACCAGATCTGAATAAGAGGAAGTGTCACCTTGGTGGCATTAGATAAGGCTTAGTAAGAAAGAGGAGCTCGGAGAACTATTTCTAAGATTCAGAGCGGAGCATTGACTAAGCTCACCAAAACACACCTGAAAAGAATATTAGAACGTGGCGAACCTTATACAAACCTAGACGGGGATGGTTATCTTCATGAGAATTGAGATCATCTGAACAAGAACGGAGAGGTACAGGTAAAAAGTAAGTATATACGGAAAAGGAGAAGTGCACCTGCGACCTTCCTTTTGGCAGGGACCGTCTCCCTTAACTAACAACTTGTCGGTTGACCTGGAAGATATCCTAAAGTAGAAAGGACACTATTGCCCTTGCATATACTGAAGGAAGGAAATGATTTAACGAAAAAGCCCCTCCGCGTTGAGATCGAAAATTCCAATATTGTCCATTAGGTCATGCAATCTATAAATAGCACGCATCTTTATTTTTGTAGGGGACTCGGTTTAAAATTCTTACCTAATCCTATAGAAAAATGACTAAGAAAATACTCTAGGCGTTCTTATTTGAAATATTCAACCGTTGGAAGAAAATGAGGAATAACCAAAAGTGTAATACTCACGAAGAAGAAGATAATCTAAAAAGGGTGAATACTCGAGTCATCTTGGCATTCCTAAACCAGGTTAGATTTAATTAGTTGAAGTCTTAGAATAAGTGTTGGTAAGAACTGCATTCACCATATATAAAAAAAAATAAGTCTATATAATTAAGACGGAAGAAGTACGTAATTGATATCTATTTATTTATTTGAAAGTAATAAAGACTTTACTAAAACAATTCAATTAAAACGTTATAACGGGGACAAGGGGAGTGATACCCTAATTTAATTCAATTAAAATAACATTATTTCTGTCTTTCAAATGACTATTCATATTTTTTTTATCCGTCTCCTAAACGAGTATCTAAAACAATTTTTGGTTTTCGGTTTTCCTTACAGAAGGACTAGATCGATTTTTACAAGTGACCATGTAACATGTTAGAGGTTATTTCTTCATGAAAAACGAACTTATTAGTTAACCAACTAATTATCTATTAGGAAACCTGATTTCTAGTCAAAGATAACTCCAAATATAATTAGTGCTCATTTGATTCAAGTAGAGGAATAGAAAGGGAATAAAATCAAATAAATGAGTGAAATGGTAACAATAATCATTACTTTTATTGAGTGTTTGGTTAAACAATGGAAATGAATCATTAGTAAGGGATTCTCTTTCTTTTATTTCCCCTCTATTTTGAGGGGTAATAAATTGGGTGATTGAGTTACCCTCAAATAAGGGTAATGATTAACTCATTACTCAAACCAAACAACAAGTAATGAATTCAATTAATTGAATTCCTTTTCAACCTCTAAAAACACCCAACCAAACGTGGACTTAGTATAACATGGATAAGTCATACACATGTCTCGGTAAAAGGGCTGGTAAATACCTTTGATCATTCCTAAAATATCTAAAGTTTTTGTAGAAAGTAGAAACCATTTAAAATTAAAATATAAATTGTTGTTGCCAAAGAAATGTAAAGGAATAATAATAAGATGATTATTGTTATAGAACCTATTACTAAGCCTACAAAAGGCAGGTGGTCAATATCTGCAAAAAGAAGATTCTGTGCTTCCCATTTCAATAGGAATGAATACTATTATTCCACTCAATTATCAACTATAAGAATGGATGTGATCCCTTACACTATTTACAATGTTACATAACCTAAAAAGATATAATGAAAAAAAAAAAAAAACAGCCTTTCATAAGAATCAGCCAGTCATCTACCCACCTCAAAAAGGGATGAGTAGAACCACTATCATCATAATTTAGTGAGCTTTTTTAAGAAGTTATGCTTTGTTTGCATCAATCAAATCAAAGTTCAAAGATTCATCAGCAGCTCCTCTGGCTGAAGTGGAATCTAAAGACACTTCCACAGCTTCTCTTATCTCCGGTTGTTGCTCAACGGGCTCCCTTCCACTCGTTACTGAGTATACAAGCCGGTCGGAGCAACCCTTCCCGAGAAAGTATTTTCAACCTGTAGATTTGACATGTCTGAGTCTTTTCATGATGCGCGTTTACTTATAGACGGCAAAAATAAATAGTGTGTGTTGAAAATAATCTAGTCTCTGTTACATAAATTTGAAATGCGGAAGTTATCCATATGTAAGAGATATACCTTATATGCTGACCTATGCTTGAGCTAATTACAAACTTCATGTTGTTGGACGTGTCATCGTTGATGAACCCCGTCCCACTGGAATTACATTGTGGAGGCCCTCAGGCAATTCTATATCTTCAGTGGAAGCTGCGAAAGAAATTGGGTAATAAGGGTTTATTATAATAGCTACGGAATTATGCAACAGCTATAAAAGCAGAAGTTCACGAATAATGTTATACTCTCAACACATCCGACTTCACCTGTGACAGGTTCACCAGCCTGTGACCCAGCAATTCCAATGCAAGAGAACAAGCAATTCTCATCTATCTTCAACTGCTCATATGCAACGTATACATCTTCAACAGTAGCAGCTTCGTATAGAGATATCAGTTCTTTAATGCAAGATATATCCTGAAAGAATAAATACTTCTTGTCATTCTCACTTCTGAAGTAAGAGAGGTAAAAACGGAACTGCCAAAGATGCTGGATTCTTTTATTCTTTTTGCCAAAAGTCGCACGACACACCCAACACAAACATTACTTAGTTGAGGTTCCTAGCCATGCATATCAATTATCTAACATAGATTTTCTTTTATTTTTTAAACTATATGTAAAAAAAGAAATCCAGTTCCACCTTTCTTGGGACAGATGTTGCTTGCAAGTGTGCCATCAATCCTAGCCAATACGCATTTGACTTGATTTCGGCCTCATGACGCATAAGCAGTGTTCTTCTTGCCTGCATATGCAGTGAAAAGAGTTTTTTAACAGAATCAAGTCTGGAAAAGACAAAAAAACAAAAGAACCACCAAAACTGCATTACTTCAGCAATTGGCACATCCATCTGGCACCGAAGGCATTAGAAGTGGTTTCTTACCATTATATATCTTGAGTTGTCTTTTTTTTTTTTTTCACCCAAATGTTCACGGAAGCCAAGTATTCTGGGATTAATTTTATCAAAGCAACTCCCATAACTACCAAGGCAACTTACATGGTCATGTATAACCCAATAACTAACCTCCCACACACTATTCTTTCATTATATAGCCTGAGGATATTTTCAAATTCATCGGCAGATATACACTCTCAGTAAGAAAAAGAAGAGAAAAAGGATGTTCAAGAAAACAATCATCAGTGCAAGTATTTAACTACACAACTTACCCTGTCCAACTCCCTTGGGGCGATCTGGTTACTGTGAAGGACCTCTGAGGACATTCTTGCACGCATCAACAGCTTTATGTACCTGCATATTTATTGTTAGATTGTAATAATAAGAAAATCACAGTAGACATGAATCATCATAGGATATACACACCTTTTCAGGGGTTGATGTCACTGAAATTACATACCACCCAAGTTCCAACCGATCAAACAGGTTTAGTTCAAATGACACATCATATGTTAATCCAAGAGAATCTCTGACTGTTGTAAAGAGCCTACACGGAAACAAAAAAGAATTAGATAAAACCATGCGTAGATTAAAAACCCGGAAAGAAAAAAGCAAAATTCAAAAAATCTTCTTAAATTTTCTTTTACAAGATAACCTAAGCAAGAAACAAGCCAATAAAATATGATCATTTGAAGAAAGATATGGAAAAACAAAAGGAAATTAAAAAAAAAAAAACTTTCCTCCAACAATCTATCAATGTAAAAATAAATTATTCACTATCTTGTAAAAATTATTTTGCTATATAAATTTCCCTGTAATGGAGAACACCTGTGTCCCATGAGTGCAACAAAATATAGGGGAAAATAGGAGCAGGACTCGAACAATTTAAACTCATAGATCTGATTCATACAAATCAAAGGAAACCTCTTAAGAGCTGTGATGTAGGAAAGTAACATGATTACTACACATACAAGAGAATTCAGCCTACACTTCATATATCAGGAAAAAGTGCACAGGTGACAGAAGTACAATATCACATCTAGTAGATAATATCGACTCGGTATCAGGTAGTAATGTGCTTATAAAGTTCAAGTTCAAAGCTCAATTAAAAAAAAAAAACCACCACTGTTCTGAGAAAAGAGTGTGAGGTTGCAAAAATAGCTGCAATTATAATAATGAACAGCTGCAGTCTATCACCAGTGATATACACTACCTGGAATTTATGATCTCTTGCAACAAGCCCATTGTGATGGCAAAAAATAGTGGGTGACCACGTAATTTCCCTTGGACCTTGTCAGCATTTTCCAACTTACTAGGTTGTTCTTCAGATTTTAGATGTTCACCTGGAAAACAATAATCATATTCTAGAGATATCATGGTAAATCTAAAATATCTGTGTGAAATAAACTTCATGAAGATTTCTTCAGGCAGATTACATATATATCACCAATATAGCAGCAGCTATAGTAAAGTAGAAGAGCCATCTGTTTTATACACAGCATTGGTTGCAGGAATGACACGGATCAATGAGTGAGAAAGGATAATATATCTGCTTGTTTCTTTGATATTAATATTAAAGAAACAAGCAACTTGTGGAAATGAGACAGATCAATCAGCTACCAAGAGTCTGCATTCTTCATATTCTAACTCAAGGAATGGATAGTTCTATGAGTTCCTTTTCCCTTTACACTTAAGCATACTACAATTTCCATATCATTTGCTCAGCTTTCATTAAAGCAGAACAACCATTACTCTGCTTCGTCTAGTAAGCAACCATATTTAGTAAAAAATTGGCCATAACCAACATCCTCATGCAATAAATGATGTAGACATATTGAATGGAAGTCAAGTTTATTTCCCCCATTTCTCCAGAGAGCAAGTAAGAGACCAAATTCAACAATCATAACCTCAAGGAAGAGAATGCATTAAGTACAAAAATACTAATAATGACTAGAACCTATGCCAGAAGACCAAGCATCGAAGACTCATAAGATCCAGATAAGATTACAGACTCAAAAATTAGACTAAGGAAACTGTCTGCGAGAATATTGAGAATGAAGTTGCTGATCAATGTGACAGAGTGTGCCTCAACTATAAGATTGTCGTTAAGTACACCATATATTTGAAGCTGGCAAAAATATGATAAAACCAATTGCAGTGGACATCTTACAGTGTGGAACTGAGGTAACTAAACATTACAGAGTTTATTGTCATTAATGTTGGGTTCTGCCAAAAACACATTACAGAAATAAACCTCTTAAAGGTGTAGCCCCAATATATATTGACGTAGTGACAGTTTAATTTCACTTATACTATACTCCCTCCGTCCACAAAACATCTTCCTAAAGTCGACACGGGTTTTAAGAAAAGTTAGTTGTGTGGTGAGTGGAGAACAGGTCCCACAAATTACAAAAAGTGATGATAGTGACTAATGGACCAATTAAAATAAAAGGCGGTGGTTCCATTAGTGGCAATGTGTGTAAATATGTAGGAATTGTACGGGTAATAGCTAGCGTGGAGGGACGAAAATGGAAAAATAGGAAGATGTTTCATGGCCGGAGGGAGTATTAAATGCTATCCCTCAGCCTCGTAATTGGTCTATAAACCATGTCAAGGCAAATTATAGCGTGCAGTGAATTTGCTTTTTCTGTTTCTTTTATTATTTCCTTGTTTTCTGGATTCAACTCATATATATTCCACAGTGATATCATACGCTTCCAGAAACATCACTTTGCAAACTCAAAAGCAACATATTATCTATGAGTGAGAAAGGAAAATATAGCTGCTTTTTTCTTTGATATCAGTCCTGATCATTAGTGCAGAAAGAAGTAGAGCTCTAGTTAGCACTTTATTTCTTTCCAAAAGAAAATAAAATCAGTGCCAAAGTCGATCAAAAGTCACTGAGGTCCAATCGGATTGGATGTAGTTCCCTATTTTCTCTTCCCCCTTCCAATTTTTTGTTTGACATGATAGGAAGGGAAACTTGCAAGTTTCTACTTTTCTACTTTTTGGAAATTGAAAATGATCAGGTGAACTTAATATAATACTGATTATAATGTAGAGTGCAAGAATGAAAAAAAAAATCACTCTTCAAAGCTCATGCATGTGGATATGCATGTTGGGAAGATACAGCAGTTACAGAACAATTCACTATCTATATGCAGTTCATATTACATGAACAGGACATATAGTTTTCGTTCTTGCGCAAGCTTAGCGTGTAAGCTGATATAATCCTACGTCAGATAACAGAAAGAAAGAAGCTCAACTATTTTGTGATAATTTTAGACACAAGAAACTTACCAAATGCAGAGACATTGATGACTGACTCAAGAAGATTCTTTCCCTCGAAAGTAAATCCCCAGCGATTTGGAGCAGGCCCAGCAATATATGCACATGCTCGCTCATCTGTGTCCTTCAAGAACACCTGTCAAGCAGCCATTGAACAGAAAATAAAAGGACTGACAAGCATAAGTTGTGATTAACAGTAGAAAAATAACACTCATAACAAGCTATTAGGATCACACGGTTACTGATTAATCCATGCAAAACTTAAGAACTGATAGTGATATTCAACTTTCACCGGAGAGACTACATTCACCATCAGTATATATCATTTCTTACTTGTTGATGCTGCAGATCAGCAGTGTATGGTCGAAACATGATTGGGCTGTACTTTTGTGGTCTCTCAGAACCTCTTCTTTCTCCCACTGTACCTAAATACTCCAAGATACAAGACTCAATATCCTCTTCTGTGAAATCCCCAACAATACTCACCTGCCAAACAGAAATGAGGGGGGAAACAACCAGAAACCAAACCAAAACAAAACAAACCCCTTAAAATGAGATGCTGAAGACATTCCATACGGTTAAAATGACTATAATAAGAAAGTGACGTGGATCATCTTAAAAGAAATTGCTAGAAATGGATAGATGCTTACCTCCATGTTGTCACTAACAAATTGACTCATCACAGCATCTTTAACTTGTTCAAGTGTCAAGTGTTGTAATGAGTTTGGAGTGGGCTCAACAAATCGTTCATCTCCACCCAGCATGGCAAGCATGAGCTTGTGGGCAGTAGAACGCTCCAAACTTTTTGGGATAGAACGGTAATAAGACAGGTATAACTGCTTTGCTCTGTCAAATGCATCTTCCAACCAAACACTTTGCTGCAACAAAGCATGCAAAGAGACTCAGAAGGTTTCTAAAATGCCTCAAGACTACCAATTAACTACTCCAACTGGAGCAAGATGACAGGGCTGAAGCAGTAAGTAGCAGGAACAATATTGAGAAAATTATAATATCTTTTCATTACAAATAATGTTGGCACCTTGACCATTCCAACTAATAAAGTGAGTAAATTAAGTTCAAGTTCCCTGAATTAACCAAATAGAGGAACTTGAAAGATATGTATCCCTCTCAAGGATGCCTACAAATTTCTGCATGATCAGCCATACTTACTCTGAAATAGGTCCCATTCCCAATACATCAACCTCCTAACTACATAAAGGGGACGGGTAAACTGTACTAGTAGACTGAAATGACAAAAATAGATATCTTGCAGCTGCATGACTCATCAAATGACACAAGGACTAACTCAACATGAATGACAAACTTCAATAATAGTACACATGATTGAAGGCTTCACATTACCTCAAGCACCATATGAAGCAACTGGAAAGCAGCACGCATTCCGTTATCTCTTAAAGTAAAGCGGAACTCCATGCTTATAAATTCCTCAGTTGACTCAAGGGAACAATTGATCAGATGATTCACACAGAAAAGTTCTACCTGCAGATAGTTATTACGATTATAACTATTCCAAGGAACAATGCACAGAGAAAATGTTTGGTGTTTGACAGGAGACTTCATGGATTTGAAGATCTTTCACCAGAACAGATGTCAAAAAGCATAAGGGAGAATAATGTTACACAACAAAAGATAAGACTACATAGACGCCGTGCAGCAATACTAATTTTGTGTTTATCATCTTTAATGTTCAAAATAGAAATAAAATGACACAAACAACCAAAACATCCAAAGTCAAAAGTACGAAAAATACTGTTTCTTATGTTTAATATCAGAAGCAGTTACACGGGAACTGATTTCAAGTTATGATCCCTTCCATCATTATCAAATATAGTTGGAAAAAACCTCAGCAAGCAAAATTTTTGCTACCTCACCTGTTCACGGGAGAAGTTCCCCACACGGCCTCCTTCACTCAGAGTACGAACACCCACAATAACCGCTCCCTTAGCTTCATCAGTTTCAGATGCTCGTCCACCACCAACAATGAGGCGCATGACACCACAATTGGCTTCGTTTTTCGAAATCTATTAATATAATAACAGGAGTTGCATGAAAGATTGTTTGACAAAATCCCAGAAGTATACAACAAACAACTAAGGAGCATGTAGGTAGCTTGAAACTGCAGCAGAAGACCAAGTGAATAGCATCATAACTCTGATTATGACAACAACAATTTACATACATTGACATGTACATATGGAGGCAAAAACAGCCTAGTGCAACATAGAGAACTTCATAGTCAAAGTTGACACACTGCTACATAGCATCTTTGGTTTGAATAACATAAAGGGTTTCCTATGGATTAAATTTTTTTGATTCACTGATGGATAAATCATATCCCACCTGTATTGGTGGAATACATAATCACCCTATTAATCCCTTAAACTCGAAACAATCAACAGCCTTACATTATCATCCCATTTAAGATCAAGAAAAGTAAATATTTTATATTGTTAGGATAATTTTTACCATCCACCCTAATCCTACAAAGTAAACAAGGCCAAAGTATATTGCTCCAAAATATCTACACTGTTTACGTCCACAAAAATAATCATTAATATTGGTACAAACTGCTCCCCAGAACAAAAAAGTTCCAGGTTTGATGAACATGAGTAGTAATTGCACGTTGTCTTTATTTTGAAGAAACAAGAAATTTTTATAGATTAGAATGGAAAGGGTCAGATGGGATGGGGAATCACAAAGTGCAAGAACCATACAATCTAAAGTACACAAATTTTAAGTTAATTGCAGCTTTGATTTCAGTTGATTTTGAAAACCTGCTTCTTGGAAATTCAGCTTGATTTTCTAGGAAACTTATAGGCTTTCATTTAGGCAGTATTGTTATTCAATTCTACCGGTTTCAACTCTAGTTTCTTAAATTAGATTCTTTGGACAGCTGTTAATCCCGTCGGTGCAAGGGGTAACAGATGGTCTGACCCTTTTTTAGAAGTTCATGTACCTATGATACTTTAAGGGCCCACTTTGGACCCGCCAAATAGTTTATGGTCATATTTGACCTTTTATGCTATACATATACATATATATAGGATTGGGTTAAAGTGTGAACACCACATTAGATAATAATTAAGAACCAAACCCAAACACTAATTAAATTAGATTGGAAATCTTGGAAAAAAGATTTGGAGTAATGTAACATACCTTATCCTTGCATAAGGTAGTCATTTGTATTCACAAGAATATGTGACACTTGCATAAGTTAAGTAGTTGTATGAATAAGGTTTTTGCCGGTTATGCTAGATTCTCTCATGAATGCTACTCCCTCCGTCCGCCAAAAGTGGACCACTTTTACTATATCGGGCGTCCGCAAAGAGTATACCACTTTCCTTTTATGGAAATGGTCCCACCATCCACTTTAATCTTTTATTCTTACAAACACTCTTTATTTACAAAAAAACCACCTCAAATTCAATCTCAACCACACATCCCATAAAGTGGTGGGACCCTTTCTCCACTACATCAAAATTATCACCAATTTTATTAAATCCCGTGCCCAACCAAAGTGGTCCACTTTTGGCGGACGGAGGGAGTATAACATTTGTGATAATTTATCCTTGCATAAGGTAGTCATTTGCATGCACATAATAAATTATGCTTGCATAAGTTAAAGTATATGTCGGTTATGCGACATTCCCGCATGATTGCTTTGAAATTTGCAAAAAATCAGTTATTAATTGAAACCACTGAATTAAATGGATCGGGGGTAATTATTAGTTCTTAGCTCTCATTAAAGATGTAGTTCTTGTTTGATCCACAAAGAGTGGTTCAAATAAAGACTTCTTATTGTGAGAACTCTACACCTAAACTATAAAGTAAATGTTTTAAGCCTATAAGTAACTGCACTGAACTCTACAGTCAACCAATATTGTGAATTACTTATAGGTCCAGTGCAGTGTAGAGTTCTCACAATGAGAAGGTTTTTATTTGAACCCCACCCCCTATATCAGAAATACTTTAGAGTACAGTAAAATGAGAAAACAAGATTATCGTACTAATTGTTTACGTAAGGATATGTTGTTCAATCTTGAACAACTTGAAAAGTGAACAGCAGCCATCAATTATACTTCGAACAAAAGAATCACAAGGACTCCAAAACACTGCAAATATTCAACTAGCCATGGAAATCATAATGAGTTACCTTGTAATTTACAGGAATTCCATTCGAAAGACGCCTCTGAACTATTCCTGTATCTTGATCATAAACCTTTGTCATTTTCTTTTCTTGGTCAACTGGAACAAAGGATGGGAGCCGCTGCAAAAGCAATTCCTGCAGATTTTCTGAGGACACCAACTCCTTTGGTATCTCAAGCTGCAATTACAAACAGACAAAAGTTAGATATATAACCCTTTGACAATACTTCCTTGAAACACAATTTCTAAATAGGGAAAATCAAATATTTCTCCGAATGGAAGCAGTTCACTAAGTCATGCTGTTGTTCCTCTTATAACCGTGATCACTTAAACACAAAAGTTTTTTCAGGTAAAGACCTCGGGCTCAGCCTCTATGGGTTCCTTTAAACCAGCTTCAACAGCAGCCAAGATCTCTTCTGGTTCTATCTTGAATTCAGTTTCACCAATTCCATCAACATGCACTTTCTTTGGAACACATGCAACAATCGCCGCAGGGGACGGTGCAGATGGTTTACCAAAATCAGATATGAACTCCAAAACCTCTGCACCAACAGAGTTGACCTAAGAAGCATTGAAAAGTTTCAGGTAAACATCAGTCTGCATATATAATAGTGGCATGAATATTTACATTTTTTTCACACGATTTTACAGATAACATTTTGTAGAAATTGAGAAACTAAAAGATCTGAAAATGTATAGAAGTATGTCCTGGCACACCTCTATATACATGTCTAATGCAAAATATATGAAGCCATCTCCGATAACGATAAGCAATAATTATGCTTCCGCATCAAGGCAAGAATTACCTCCTCAAGGGTAACTGTGCTAGCAACAGCAACCAAACTCTCATGTCCTTGTCTCTGATCCATCACAGTATGACCAAGTGCATCACTTTCCATAATGAAGTCTAAATTATCCACTGATGACACATTATCAATCATGGCAGCCAGTTGTTCACTGTCTTTTAATAGGGCATCTAAGTACCGAGCTAATTCACCATTTGTCACACCAAATTCTTTAAGCCTTCTAACCTGCAGACACGCAAAAATAAACAAACATATCTCAGAAATAGAACTGGGAAAACACTACCAAATTATCTGTTAGAAGATTACAAATAGCATGCAAATGCAAACTGAAGGAAGCAAATGACATCGGCTCTTCTCATAAAATTGATCATAATATGCAGGGAAGTTGGATATATGTGCATATAAACATATTCATGTGTAGACATGTACACACACTAATAAAGGTATAAAAAGATATGTAGAACTCAAACACAGAGAGCATAAAAGATGATGCAGGAAATGAGGAAAAACAAACCTCCTGCACAGCAACTTTAATTGCATTTTGCCAATTCCGAGGTTCTGCAGTCACAGTAAGTGTCGTAACAGTACATCCTTCTCTTCCTGAGTCACTGTGGTCCAATTCGACTGAGGTAAATGGGGGATTGGAACTCTGGAAAATTCTTGAAATTAGCCCAAATGCCACTAATTAAGATGCAAATTACAAGATCAAACATGTTCGTAAAAAGCATAATATAATAGACCTTGTAACCACAGGTCCACAACATGTAGTTTCTATCATATAGGATAGGATATACTCCCTCCTTTTCAAAATATATGTCATTCTAGCCTTGTGCACGCAAATTAAGGAAATTTCTTTTTGCCAAAGGTTACCCCTAATAAATAATGTATTTGCAATTAATGAAGAGTGAAAATATGAGTTTTGAGGTGAGCTACTAGGGGTAATTAATAATGGAATCAGGAGTGGAACAAAACTAGAATGACATTTGTTTTGAAAATTTTGAAAAAGTCCAAAACGACATTTATTTTGAATAGGAGGGAAAATGTATCTTCTTTTTATTTATTTTTTTGAAATACTATGATATATGTATCTAATTATGCACTTGGCATTCGAAGTTCCATGAGCAAGACTAAAATCATGAAATCTTAAGGTCCCATATTAGATGGGAAGCAGTCAAAGCACCTGGTATCTTGTATTAATGCGAAAATGAAGAGCGGAAAGAAATATTCTCTTCATCAGCACGTTCCGCAAATCACCAAAAGTACGGACCTTGTTGACTGGGATCTGATGAGAAGCGAACAATAATATCTGTCAAGAAAAAATAATACTAAAAGAAAAAACAACTATAAAAGCCTCCAAAGGAAATTGATTTTTCCAATTGAAAAAAGTTGGCTAGAAGCAAAAGCACTGGCAATTGCATACCAACTACATTGTCTGAGAACCTCCAGATGCAACTAGGAGGAAATACAAATTTGTGTTGGAAGGAAAGACCTTTTAGCTAAAATATAAACTGAAAGGTTTCTGTAAGCAAAAAAGTAAATAAAAAATAAATAATTAGGCTAAAATGTTGCTTCACTTGGTACTTCCATGTTTTGATTTATTTATTATGAGTTCATTGGACATGGATATCATGTGTCCAGATGCATTGGTACACCATAATAATTTAATCGCACCAACTTACATTACGTTGATTAAAAAGTTAGAAAGGCAACATAATATTTGTAACCGATACTGATAACTGTAGTCACTAGCATCATAGTTTGTTGGTTGATGATTTAATACCAGCTTAATTATCTAGCTTTTCAAGTGGACATCATGTACATATCATGTGCTTAAAAACTTTATGTACATCTTGCGCCCTTGAAAACCTTGTTTAACCAAGAGTGTTTTAATATGAAGGCAATATAGAGAAAAATATGGTTTTTAAAAGGAAATTGCACCCTAGTAAAGACAAAGCAGCATAAAAAGTAACAATAACCTTGCAGAACATATTGATTGAGAAATTCTGAAGCAATTCATGCTGAAATATCTGGGGAGGCTTAGGTTCCGTGTAACTCCCAGGAATGGACCAATTATGCTGAACTGGAGGGCGAACAGCATGCCTCTCCCTTCTGAGATTTTTTGATTGCTCCAGGGAAACAGATGACCTTTCCTGAGACAAACCACCAGACAGTCCAACTGTCAGCTTAGGAACAAGGAAACTGGCCATCGCACCAAAAGCACTTGGTGTAGGTGGAACAGATGCCTCATTTTCCATGCCATTCTTGCCAAAAACTGCCTGAAAAAGTTAAGGAAATTATTTATTACTTCAACCGATAAGGATCAAAGTCAAACAACTCAGACAATAAAAAGTATACAGGGTTTATGTCAAAATCATCTCCATGTCATCAATAAAGCAGCAATCACATACTTCAATGTGGTTAACTGTCTTCGGAATGTCATCAATGTCCCCAACAATATACAATGTGGCATTTGCTGGGAAATACCAACGCTCATGGAACTTCCTGATTTTATCAGCATCCCATTTCTTAATTTGTTCCTCCAATCCGATTGGAAACCTTTTGCTCAGCTTGTTCTCAGAATGCAAGTACTGCAACAACTGTACCAACAAAAGAAAGGAATAACTGGGTAAAAGGCAAGAAGAAAATTGGAGAGACCATTTTGGAAAAAATGACAAAGAAAACAACAAAAAGTCATCAAAGCTGGTCAATTGTTCTACATACCTGGCAATCAACACGGTACTCTATGGTGTTCATCATTTGTAGTTCTGACAAAATTGCCCGTCTTTCTTTCTCAACTCGAGAAGAAAGAAACTTGGGGTGGAAAGCAATCTACAGCCATTCAATAATGTGTTGTTTTCAACTAACATATAATAAGAAAAGCACAGAGAAGTACAAGAAGGCCAAAGAAAATTGAGAGTGCAGAGTCATTGACCTAAATAGGATGAATTAAAGTGCATAATAGTTCCGAAGCATTAGGGAAAAAAAAAAGAATTGATATACCTCATTAAGAGCATCCAGGACAACCGGCAGCAAATCACCTTCAGAGTCCTATATATCAAAACTCCATTAGACTAAGTAGAGACGAGCAATGCTGAATGAAAACCAAAAGGAAAAGGGACAAATAGTAACACTAATGTAGACATATTTATACATCTTCATATAAACTAATGGCGCTCCTACTATCAATTATTCCTTATTATTTTCGTCAATAAGTCAACCCTCTTTTCTTTTCTTTTTTTTCAGTTTCCGCTGCTGCTCTGGACCCAAACTTCACACATACAAGTTATTTAGTGGGTTACATATATGGAATATGTTGCTAAAAAATTTAGAATAAGTTATAATAGGCCATGTACAAAATATTAAGTGAGAGGACAGCATGATTGAACTAAGTCAATTATGGGTTTACATTGCTGAAAAATGAGAGGACAGCATATTTTATATTGGAATAAATAGTTATCTATGTAGATACATTGCTACTTGCTAGACACCAATTGACAATTGAATCTGTTGTTGATTTCTTTTAGCTTTTTGCAAATCTTTTGTGATTTAACATCACGAATATACAATGAGTAGAAGAGGGTCCCACTTGGAAATATGCCTTCTAATGATGTGTGGATAGCCAACCAAACTAACGAAGATGTTGAAGCAATGATGCCAATAGATGAGGGGGACGTTCTCTTGCACAGAGAAAGAGGAAAAGAAATCAACCAAAAAGGTTACTTCTATTATTTTACAAGGTTTGATCATATTCTACAAAGTACATGCTATATACTTAATTTAATATTTAAAGTATATGATAATATAGGAAAGCGACAAAGTGTTCAATCAAGCATTGCATTGATTGATGAGGATGAAGTGCAAGATGATTACAAAGGTGGAGATGAAGATGGAGATGGGGATGATTCGAGCTTCTTGAACATTTGATTATAGCTAATAACATTTATATTTGAGTTCAAGATTTTTAGGACTTCTAAGTAGTTATGAACTTATGTTTTTCTATGTTTTCATATATTTGCTATGTTTATATGTGTTATATTACAATAGTTATCATTTTCATGTGTTTTAATGATTTACCCCTCAGTTTTACACCTTGTAGGGCCATTGGAAAATGCCTCCACGCTTAAACACATTTTAAAACATTGTTTCACATGTTCACACAATTACTTCTTTTCTTTGTTGCCCCTTCTTTTCTTTCTCATCTAGAGGGGATCCATAAAAGTTGGTTGTGTTTCCCTCAATTTCTCTTGAGTTTCATGGCTCTCCCCTACTTCATTTAGTTTGATTATCTTTTCCACACATATCAAAAAAATGAGATGAGAGCAAAACAAAAACAAAAGAAGACCCAACAAACATTAATATCAGAGATTTTGTAAGTAAAGATGAAAACACCACAAACCTTCGTACTAGTTGGTGAATGGATATGAAACACGGTGTGATGGAAGTCCGTGTAAGCATTAGATCTTGCCCCAGTTCCAAGAAGTTTCTCACGTTTCTTACTTCCGAGGAATGCAACATGTTCAATCATATGAGCAATTCCTTGCTCATCATCTTCCTCATCGATTGATCCAACATGGACTTCCATGTGGGCTTCAAACCTATTATTCATAGGTAGAACAATATTAAAGAGCAAAAAGGTGAAACAAAACCGCTATTCGTTTTGGAAAGCTCCAAGTGTAACTATTGAAGGAAAGCTTCAAATTTTGAATTGTCACTGTAATTCTAGTGCGTCCCTTGTCTACACAAATCATTAACTCATCCAGGTCTGAAAGAGGACAAATATTGCTCTATCCATTGATTTTCAACAACAAACATGT
The DNA here is from genome assembly GCF_028751815.1 of Salvia miltiorrhiza. Classification (NCBI taxonomy): domain Eukaryota; kingdom Viridiplantae; phylum Streptophyta; class Magnoliopsida; order Lamiales; family Lamiaceae; genus Salvia; species Salvia miltiorrhiza. The sequence continues at coordinate 3,294,269 of NC_080392.1, read as the reverse complement.
AAACAATCATTTATTGGGTGGCATATGCAGATAGTCACTTTTCTTCATCAAAAACTAAAATCCATCTCAGGTTTTCTAATATAATTGAACGTCCCATCTTCACCAGATTCATTCGTTCCCACTAATTTGATCATTTAACCCCAATATAACTTAGTTCTCAGACTTCTAGACATGCTGCTGTCTGCAGACAATAGTAAACTCAATCGGTGTTTCCAGTTCTCGTGGCATCACTACCAGCATACCAAAGTCGCTAATTATTATGTTGCTAATAACTCACACCAGTTCCAAGATCCTTGGTACCCAGTTCATTTTCCTATCCTGAGACACACCTGATCTTTCTCTTACATCTTTATGCTCAGTGTTCACATTGGGTGACTTCTCTGACTTGAAGGTCATGAGCACCAATGAAAACTACTTGTAATCTCCCAACTTATGACATCTTTCCAACCACAATCTTCTATATACTTAGAAGTTACTTGTCCAAACAGGAATCTTGATCCTCCATAATACAGATCCAAAAGTAAAACAGGAAAAAACCGGGATAAGGCATATTAACAAATTAATCTGCAACACCATACATAACGATTGCCAGAAAGAAAGAATCGTGAATCTCCTATATTCTCAAAACCATATCTTCAGTGCAAACTGTAAAATATCATGCTTGTTTTTCATATTTTTCAAGCATTCATCTATAATGTGACAATACACTCTTGAATCACACAAAAATGCATTTATCATGTCCATAGAAGTTATTGCGAAAGAAGATTACCTATTAGGGGGACTTTATTTGGTAGAATAAGATAGCGGAGTCCATTTTTCAGTTGTCCTCTGTGCAATTTTGGGTGAGAAGGAATCTCAAACCTTAAGAAATTCTCAAATTCTAATCTCTCTGCTTCAGTATCTACTATATCCAGACCAGATTTCTCTGTAACACCATCAGGCCAGGTGGTACTTGCGGCATGTGGCTCTTCAGGGCCTACAGAGGCATGTGGAACTTGAATTTTTCTTGCCTGAACATCAAATTGAATGGAGAAACAGGTTTATATCCGTTCGGACAATCAAAGGAAAACAGTAGAACTTCATAAAAGTAGTGCATGTTTTTCAAGGGAAATGCCAAAAGGAGTGAAATAAAATCGTTAAGTATTGAATATTAAAATGGAACTATTATGTCAATAGCATGATACATCCTCCCATTAAATTTTTCTCCATTCTCCTTGCTGGATATTATTCCCTCAAACAACGGCAAAAGCTAGATAACAGCTTCCACAAAAGCAGAACCCAGGAACGTAATATTTGCTTTACATTGAATTCAGAATGCAGAATGACCTCAAATCGTTGGAAAAGGATTGAAAACACAGCAGGAAAACCAAGAGTGATAGAGTTATGATCAAATACAGAATATTATCTATCACTAGCAAGAAACGTGGAACATTTGACCCAACCGAAATGCAAAAGATGATTTTGTTGAGATGAACAATAGAAAAAAATGGTGTAGAATAATAAATCCAGCTTTCAATTAAATAACATGAATGAAGCTATCATATTTTCACCATCAAACAGTTCTTTGAAAAATGAAACAATTTTCACTAATCCCTTACTTCAGCATTATCTGGTAGGCTCTTTGTCAGGTGAAAGGTTGACTTGTCAGCAAAGAATCCAGAGGTGAATCTCTTCACTCCAATTTTCTTTCTATTGTAAGAATGGAAGCAAGATACTCGTTGTGAATTAGCTAGCAAACGTGAATGAGGTGATAATTCTTTGAACTCGGAACAAAGTCTTCTACTTGTCTGCAACAAGGGATAGCAAAAACAGAGATATTAGTGCGCATAGTGGGGAGTAACTTTGCCCACAAGTGACTGAAAACATAAATTTCCTTTCAAACAAAATGAAATTATTTAAAGAGTGTTCAAACCAGATACTCCCTCCGTCCCAACTTTTAGTATCCATATTTCCATTTTTGGATGTCCCACATTTTTGTATCCATTTCTAATTTTAGTAAAAGTAGGTGAGACCCTTACTCCACTTTAATTATTTTAACACTCACATAAAAGGTGGGACCTTTATTCCACTCACAATACACTCAACTACCTTATTAAAACCCTTACTACTCTCAATTGGATACTAAAAGCTGGGAGGGAGGGAGTAATAGGCAATTGTAGAACTTTCAGATAGAAAATAGAGAACTTTACATATTCTATATTAATCATTAAAGCACCATCCTTTTTAGAAGCCTTTGTAAGGGTAGATGTCATCTCACAGATATATTTTTTACACTATTGGCAGTAATAACATTAATATCTAACAAATGGAAAAAAGACCTATCCAATTCAAAGACTTCCATGTCAAAAATGGGGGTTTCAAACTTATGCATTCTTATTCTACAAGCAAGGACGTTGTTTCTGAATCTTGAATCAATGACTTAAAGACTTGAACAAACGGCCTAGAGCATCAAGGCTCATCCTTCAACGGCTATGACCTTTAAACTACAAATATATTCCATTAAGCAGTTTAAAATCCTCCCACAGTCCAATATAAATGACAAGAAGGAAATAGTCACAGCAAGTGAAGTGGCACTCTACAGGTTATGAGGCATTCTACAGTATGATAACAAGCGAGTGAGGCAATGTAAGCACTTAAGTTTCTATCATTTCATTAAATACACAATCAGATTGACCAACACATAACACTCCAAAATGCACACTAGAAAATATGAGTTATGGATATTTTCAAGCTTCTATTCAAAATCTGCATTCACCCACAGGCCATACCATACATAACTGCCCATAGAATCAATATGGGAGAAACTATTTCACAGCTGCTATCACACTATATGGCTGCTAAGCAAATAAGTAATGTTACAAAGACAAAAACTACCATAAAACCTAAGCACAATTTAGTTACACAATAAACCGTAAGCTTCACTAATTAGTTGCCCAAGATATTCAACTTCCCACTCCACGCTATAAACCCACATAACCCCAAAAAACACCAATTAGACAAGAATATCAACAAATTTCACCTAATTGAAACAGAACTCAAAACTTTTCCCCAACATACCTTACTGCTAACGGAACACAAGCGGCTGCGACAACCGTTCTGCGGCGGCCGCAAGGTAATGGCCTTCTTTAACCGTGTCCGATTAAATTTGGCTGGAAACAGAGCAGAATTAGAGCTTTCTTTACTATGGTTACAGCTAGTGCTGGTATGAATCGAGGCTAAAATTGGTTTAGTGTTGAATACGATAGCTGAGCTCTGCATAATTGCGAAATTAGGGAGAATCAAAGATATGTGAATGGATGGAGTTGAAGATAATTAGAGAATTGGAGAAGAAGAAATTGTTTTGGGAAAACGAAAATTGCTTGTACGTAAATGAGCTAATTAGACCAGTTGAGGTGGGTGGGGGTGGGGGTGGGGGTGGGGGTGGGGGTAGGGGTTGTGGGTTGGGGCGGAGTCGGCGGTGTAAGTGGTGGCTGTTTGGCCAGCTTGGCTCAGATTTTTTCTTTTCCAATCAAAAGATCATAAATGAAGTCTATTTTCGGATGAAATCTTTATTTTATTATTTGTTATAAAAATTAAAAGTATTACTTCCTTCGTCTTCCAAATAATTTTTTAAAAATAAAGGACACAAAATTTAAGACGAAATTATTGAATGTATTTGAAGTGGTGAAAAGGTGTTATACTCCCTTCGTCCACGAAATATTGTCCGACGGAAGAAATGTACAGGTTTTAAGAAAATTTGTGTTGTTTATTTAGTTAAGGTGCGTTTACTTTGGTGGTAAATTTTTTATTGAAAAATGATGGATAAGAAAATATTAGAAAATGTTATCTTTTTCTCTTTATTTTATCATATGTTTATTAGAGATAAAAATATGAAAAAATATTGGATAATATTTTCACACCCCTACCATATGAATGATAGGATAATATTATCCAACATTTAAGAGAAAATGAGTGAAATTGAGTTGTCCGGGAAAAAAATTCCATTATATTAAACATGTGAAAATGGTGGAAAATGATTGAAATTATACTTTTTATCTCATTTTTAATCAAAGTAAACGCACCCTTAGTGGATATAAATGAAGAAAATTGAAAAAAGTTAATTAAGTTAATGAGTGGATAATGAGGCTCATATGTTAGTGAGTGGAGAAAGGGACCCACAAATTTATTAAATATAAATTAGAACATTTTTTTTTTGGATGGATCAAAATGACAAATTAGGACAATATTCAGTGGACAAATGAAGTATTTAATTTTGAAAGTCATGAAAATATGAAAAGTAATATTATTGGTATTATTAATGGTTGAGTAGTGTTTTAAAATGAAAAGTAAAGTTATTTGAGGAACGGATAGAGTATTATATACTGATAAACTCTATTAATATTTATCATAAAAACTTTAAGTTAAAAAAATTATATATCCTAATTTAAAATTAGTTAACCCAAATAATCCCTTATTGATTTAAACAAATATACAAAATTATAGAATCTAATTTGATAGTGAACCCTGTTAATTATCTTAAAATTATATTAAAACATAATAAATTAATATTGAAGAAAAAGTAATTAAAATTTATTACAAATTGACATTGAGACACACTAAATTGTGAGACAAGAGGTCTCATTATGATTGATGATAAATATGCGAATTAAGTCGAACAATGTATTTTTTTATTTTTCAATATTCAATTTAAATATATTTAGTTAAAATTAATTTTTATATATTCCTTATGTCCCAGCGGAAGCGGTGTGCTTCTTTTCGGCACGGGATTTTAGAAGAATAAGATTGTAGTGTAAAAGTGTGTAAAGGTGTGGGGCCACATTATTTGTAGTTTAAAATTATTACCAAAAAATGAAATCCACCACTTTCGTTGGGACGGCTCAAAAATGAATGCGCACCGCTTTCGTTGGGACGGAGGGAGTATTATAATTATATATATATATATATATATATATATATATATGATAATTGAGTTGGTATCGATTTTATATTAATATAAAAAATATAAAAATATTTTTCATTCATTGCACGAGATGCAAATGCTAGTTTAAAAGTATGATATGATATGATATGAAACTTATTTCTTAAAAGGACACTATTTTTCATTTTTTTAATTGCATAAAAAGAGATCACAACTTTAGAATAATTTGAAAAGTTTTATATTGAAATCAAAACGTTGATGCACTCAAAGACTCTCATTTATGATAGGTATTGGGTTCAATCCCGTCTGCGTGCGGATAGTTTTCCCACTTTCGTATGAGTAGTGTTCCTACCTTTGTGGGGGCAGTGGTTCCGTCTTCGTGTGGTTGTTTTCCCACCTTTATGTGGTGTAGAGGTTTCGTCTGCGTGCTTGTTACTTATTTGATTATATATTGGATACCTCTTATAATTTTAAGAAATCAATTCGATCCATTTATATATCTGGATTTGCAAAAATATGAATTATATTTCTTGAAACTTATGCAAATAATACAAATATCTTTCCTTTAAAAAAAATTATAAATATCGAATGGAAAAAGTAGTAATAAATTTATGTTTATTAGAGATGAAATGATGGAAAAATAATTATTTTTACAATACCATCCAAAAATAATATTGCTATTATTCAATATTGGAGATAAGATGAGTGAAAAAGAACTATCCCGTAAAATATTATATCATGTTAAGAGAAAAATTTTTATCATAGTAATTAACATTTGAAAATAATAAAAAGATTATGAAAATATATTTTTCTCTTATTTTTTCATTAAATTAAATAAATGCTAAAGAGATTGGGGTAGAATAGTATGTAAAATTAAAAAGAAAAATATTTTTATGAGACGATCTAAACCACAAAATGAGTATATTGTTGTGAGTGAGACTAAAAAATTAGAACTATGGAATGGAAAGTAGTAATAAATGTGCTAATGAAATCAATGGATTATGCGAAAAGAGGCGGCCCATCTGCATTTCTTGGGATCTCACAACATGGGCTTAACAATTAATGGGTCTTATTTTACCTAAACAAAGAATAATTTTGGATAATTCTAACTGTACCCTCAAATTTACTCTTTATAGCCTCCTATATTAATAAATAAATAAAATTATATTTGTTGCACAATATTGCCCCCATAGCCCCCAAACCCAATTCATACTTAATTAATAATAATAATAAAAAAAGATACAATCTCAAATAACTTATAGCCACCATTACGCAAACCATAACCCCCAAATTCAATTTTTTGATTTTTGTTGTCTTGCTGTTGGAATTGAGAGAAAAGGAAAGGATCGATAATATCTTCCTAATCTTATTCATATATACTCTTTTTTAGGGAGTTTTCCTAATCATAATATGATTGAACAAAAAGGATAAGTTTTTTCTCAAGATTCTGCCATTTATGCAAAGTGTGAAACTTCATAAATTTTCAAACAGAAGTAGAATTTAAAACATAAATATGAACCATTATAAAAGCAATCTACAGAGGTGATATGGCAGCGGCGGCACCGGTGGTGATGGCGACGGCGGCGACCATTTTCCCCACCCCTGAAGAAATGATTGCTTGTGAATCATTAATGACAATGGATGTGATGATGATTTAGAGAAAATAATGGAACTTGCAGAAACTGATCTCTTTGTTGTAGAGTAGAACTCGTGTGATTCCTGGGTTAGATATAATTTGGGGCTATACAAAAATTGAATGATAATTTGATTATAAAATAAATTTTACTTTAATTTAGGATTACATGAATTATAGGGTAGAATTGTAAATTTATAAATATTTTATACTCCCTCCGTCCACGAAATAAACTCCTACTTGCCCTTAAATATTTGTCCACGAAATAAACTCCTACTCTGCTTTTTGGACAATTATACCCTCCCTTGCTTTTAAATTTACTACACTTTTATCTATTGAGCCCACTTTTTCCACCATTACTTATTATTTATATTATTATTATTATTATTATTATTATTATTATTCTATTATTTTATTATTATTATTATTATTATTCTATTATTATTTTCTTCATTCTTATTATTTATTCTTCTTGTTATTGTTATTATTATTATTGTTCTTTTTTTTTATTATTATTATTATTATTATCCTTATTATTCTTATTATTATTATTATTATTCTTATTCTTATTGTTATTATTATTATTATCGTTATTATTATTATTATTATTATTATTTATTATATATTATTATTATTATTATTATTATTATTATTATCCTTATTATATATTATCCTTATTATTCTTATTATAATTATTATTATTATTATCGTTATTATTATTCTTATTATTATTATTATTATTATTATTATTATTATTATTATTATTATTATTTTATTCTTATTGTTATTATTATTATTATTATCGTTATTATTCTTATATTATTATTATTATTATTATATTATTATTATTATTATTATTATTATTATTACTATTGTTATTATTACTATTATTATTGTTATTATTATTTTTTTTTATTATTATTATTCATATTATAATTATTATTGTTATTATTATTGTTATTATTATTATTATTATTGTTATTGTTGTTGTTATTATTATTATTATTATTATTATTATTATTATTATTATTATTATTATTGTTATTATTATTATTATTATTCTTATTATTATTATTATCCTTATTATTCTTATTATTATTATTATTATTATTATTGTTATTGTTGTTGTTATTATTATTATTATTATTATTACTACTACTATTGTTATTATTATTATTATTATTATTATTATTATTATTATTATTATTATTAATATTATTATTATTATTATTATTATTTTTATTATTATTATTATTGTTATTATTATTATTATTATTATTATTATTATCAAATTGCTAGTTAAAGATTAGTAAAAGTAATCACAATACATAAACACTACCCTTTTAGTCTTTTACACCACCTTTTTCAGCTTTGTTAGTCTCCGTGCCGAACCCCAACTGGGAGTTTATTTCGTGGACGGAGGGAGTACTATTATTTTACATAAGAAGCTAGGGAGTAGAATGGGGGGATGTAAATAAAATCACCCTTTGTACAAAACCAAAAGGGGTCTTATGTTCGGCCCATTCTCGAGCCCATGCCACAAACTCATATTTATTCATCTCGATTTGAGATATTTAATTTACAAAAAAAAATGTTAATCGGAAATAAAAGTTAATTTGGTGTCCCTTTTGTTTATCAATTGTTTAGGATATATTTATGACACAGTCTATATTTCTTTAATTGATATTATCAATAATTTAAGATATTTTTGTGACTCAATTCATAATTTAGGCCTTTAATTGATACTCCTTCCGTGGCTCCGTCCAAGCTACAGTGAGACCTTTTTTTTGGGTACGATAATTAAGAAATGCGTATTTTGTGTGTAGGTGAAAAAGTTAACAGGTGATTAAAGGGTAAAATTTTTACCCAAAAATAAAAAAGTCTCACTTTAGCTGGGACGCCCAAAAAAAAAGTGTCTCACTTTAGCTGGAGGGAGTATTTGCATTTTTTTACATGATTATTTAAAAAAGTAAGACGATAGTATAAAGCGACATGCGTTTATATTTGATATGGTGAAAAGTGATTATTTACAAAGAAAATAGACCAAATCAAGTAGTACAACTAAAAAAAGAAAAAAAAAACCATATCAAATGAGACCGAAAAGAATATATTTTCTTGAGATACATTTAAATGGAAATCTAATGGCCGGAGGTAATATTATGTAAGTCGACGTTGAAATATCACTTATTTATGCATGTATTTATTTGTTACAAATATAATATTGTGAAAGCATGTGACAATGTGGATGATACGAATTTTAAAAATTGTTAGATAAAAGTGTATTGTGAGTGAAAAATAGATCTCGCTTCATGAAAAATAGGGATAAAAAGTAAAAATATTTTAATGAGGTAATATTCAGAAATGATTAAAATTTTTCCATATCAAATAAAGCCCGGCCGGTGAATTGGGGCCAACCTAACTAGCCTCATGTCTGGGTTGGTCAAGGCTATAAGCCGATAGGAATTGGACTGGGTCGACAAAGTTGGGGCCCTTCTTGTTTCACGATTTGATTTTTGACAACTCTAGTATTTGATTTTAGACCTTCCCTTAATTCATCTCATGAAATCAAAACCTCCAATCAGAGTGCAATTTTAATTTTATGTATTATGTACATATACATATGATACTCAGAAGCAACACACAAGTGAGACACTATTCTTGAAACCAAGAATTGTAATTGGATATGAAATCAAAACAACCTGAAATTTTCTCATCTAAAAATATTACTCCCTATCTCTCACTTATCTTGGCACATTCTTCTTTTTAATTTATCACATTTATAATGACACTTTCCAAAAATATTATGTTGTTCCTACCTTTTCTACACACATAAAATAAGTGGGTCCTACTCACTTTACACTCTCAACTTTTTATTCTTAATTCATGTGGCAAAAGCAAATGTGCCAAGATAGGTGAGACGGAGATAGTAGTATTCCATGCGTCCCACTAAAAGTGGCTTGTATTCCCTTTTGGGTCATTCCACTATAAGTGGCCTATTTTCATACATAGAATAATTTAACCCTTCAAAGAGTGTAGGCCCCACCACTTTTAACCAATTTACATATTCTCCTTAATTTCCGTGCCAAAAAATTTTGAGCCACTTATAGTGGGACGAAGGAAATATTTTTTTTTCAACATATCAAGTAATAACAAACAATTAAAATAGACTCCTATAACTCGAACCTACAACATGGGATATGTTTGTGCTGTTGTGATGTCTCATAGTTTGTAGTGGTTGTCCTTGTATCTTCAAACTGGTCATTTATGTAACAACACCAAGTACCTCCTGCACAGTCGGGAGCCTCAACATGATCCATCAATAGTCAGAATACTCACAGAAGCACACTCTATTTCAATTAGACAATAGCTATTTATATTTATATATACATCATATCTCATGAAGAAACACATGGAACACATTGTAGTCGGATCATCATCGTTGACACCAACAATAGGTAGTTTCATTTCACACTTCACTAGACACATTATATTTCTCATCGCTTGGGACATAATTTCGTGTTATTTTGATCAGATTTAGTTTATTAGGCGACATAATTCGAGTTGCACTTCGTTTCGCTATAGATTGATTTTGGTCGAGTTTGCATGGATCAAACAATAATAAATTTTGGTGGCATAATGAGATGAGTATAATATTATGTGTTATTTTTAAAAAATTATGACTAATTTATTAGGTGAGTCACGTTCCGGTTGAACTTCGTTTCGCTATTGATCAGATTTTGGCATAATTTATAAGGATCAAACATGAATACGTTTTGGCAGTAGGAATAAGAGGATTATGATGTTATATATATATATATATATATATAGGGGGCCGCTCCAATGAGACCCCCTAATTTTAGTGAGATCTAGGGCACGATCTGGTGCGTTTATTTTATCAATCCTATTGCTGATATTGTATCTGGAGGGTGATTTTTTTTCGCAGGGTTCGAATCCTGGAGGGAGCAGAATATTTTAAATTTTGTTATTCATCAGTATATACTGCGTTGTTCATCAGTATATACGACCGTGTTCATCAGTATATATGTCTTATTCATTACGAATTTTTTAAATTTTATTTTTCATCAATATATACATCTTGTTCATTAGATATACGTTTTGTTCATTAGTGTTATATGTCTTATTCATTGTACTCATGTTACACGAAAAACATGGGGTCTCACTGGAGCGCGCCCCTATATATATATATATATATATATATATATATATATATATATATATATAAGGGTGGGCTAGAATAAAAATACTCTTAAGTGTATGAAATATAAACGTTTCTTAATGTACGAATTTTATGTAGAACACGTACGAATTTATCCATCAGAGTTACGAATTGCGAAAAATAAAATTTTGTTACCTTTGGGATTCGAACTCAGGACCACGAATTCATCCAACAGGGTTACGAATCAACCGTACATGGTTACGAATTGTGAAAAATAAATTTTTGCTACCTTTGGGATTCGAACCCAGGACCACGAATTCATTCAAAATGGTTACGAATCAACCGTTGATGATGGTGATATAAGGGCTGAAAATCATTTATATTTTATACACTTAAGAGTGTTTTTATTCTAGCCCTCCCATATATATATATATATATATATATATATATATATATATATATATATATATATATAGATATAGATATATATAGGGATGGGCTACCATGAAGTGTATAAAATATGTATGAAATCCGTCCGTCCATCAAAGGTAAATTAACGGTCCAGATCTTTAATTCTTTAGATAGATGATTCTTTCAGTCTCTCTTGTAATTCGTAATAATAAAAGATGTAAGGGTATAAATGTCAGTCAATAATATTGACCTTCCGTCTCTCTAAATCTGTTCCGTTTCTTTCGCCATTGGATATGGAAAGATTTTGATTCCATATCAGTAATTACGAGAAGATTTAAAACTGGTATAATATTTACTATTCTATATTCTGAATTTTCAAGCATATTTAATTGATATTCTAAAAAAACTCTCACCCTCATAAATTAAAACCTACGAAAGTATAAACAATCCTCAATCTTCCATTCCCGGCTACAATGAAAGCATAGAGAAGGCGACGAATCTAGGGTTTTGGAGAGTCGAAATGGCGAAGACAAAGAATGGATCTCGAGGTTCGTTACATTAAACAAATCACTAATAGAAATGTATTATACTTTATATAATATCAAATGAGTTAAAGAGATAACCGGTTAAATTGAATAATTTCAAACACAGTCATATAGTCTCCACTTTTCTCACCACACTACAAGAAAAGCTATCGGACACCGACAGAATTACCGACGGAATTAATTCCGTCACAAAATAACGACCGAATAACGACGGATTAACGACGGAAATACTCTTTCATACATAGCGATGGATTTACCGACGGATTTACCGACGGGTGTTGGCGGGAATCTTTCCCGCGAAATTACCGACGGAATTACCGACGGATCCCCGATGGAAAATTACCGATGGAAATTTTTCCGTTGTTATTTCTTTTTTTTAATTTCCGCGATTTTAAAATTGCAGATAGCGATGGAAAATTCCGTTGCTATTTACCGACGGACGAGATTCCGTTGCTAATAATTATTTTAAATAACCGAAAATATTTATTTTAAAAATAACAACGGAATTCACGTCCGTTGCTAAATAGCAACGGAATTTTCCGTTTCTATTCCGTTGCTAATAATTATTTTAAATAACCGAAAATCAAGCATCTCTGGTCAAGGATGTGATTCTTCCGTATTCACATAGGATTAATACATTCAAAGGGGATGCTGGACTGGAGAACCGCAAGTCTCTGCTATTCTTTATGGGGAATCGCTATCGAAATGAGGTAATAAGATTGTTTCTTTATTGTTATGCAGTTGTTCTCCAAATTTTATGTTCTCTTATGATGTTTAATGTCTTGTATATTTACAATTAGCATGAGAATAAGTGGTGAGTTTTCAATGATTATTTTGTTTGTTTGCTCCCTTTCAATATGCTTCTACCACCACATGCTTCTCATATAACTGTTTGTGATGTCCATGTATCCCATAATCCGTGTGGTCACTTGTGTGTGCATTTACACTTAAGTTGGTTTTTGTTGTGGATTGTAGGGTGGTAAGATTCGAGATTTGCTTTTCCAACTGCTTGAGAATGAAGACGAAGTTATAATCAAACATGGAGCACAGTCTAGGGAGAGTCGGCGTGCAGCAACACAAGGAATGCATACAACAAAGTTTTGTTTGCATCCAGCTGGTGATACTCCATCAGCTTGCCGACTATTTGATGCCATTGTGAGTTTATGTGTTCCTGTTATTGTCAGCGACTACATTAGTGGAGATAGCACGTCAAAAGGAGGAGATGAGGCAGAAAGATGAGCAGACCGATGCTCGATTTCAGGCTCAGCAGCGTATGTTCGAGGAGATATTGGCTAGGCTTCCACCTGGACCCACTGGACCCACTCCACCCACTGGACCATCATCTTGATTATGTTGTGTTTTTGTATTTTGAATACTTGAATATTTCTATTATATATTTGTGAACACTTGAATATTTTGTTAAGTTATGACTATTCGAATGCTAATTTAAATTTCATTTGGTGTTTTCGATATTGATGGTTATATAATTGAAAAGAAGCGTGTAACAGGACGTCGTTAAATTGTATAATGCAAATTTAAAAAAAAAATTGTATTAAAAAAATACCGACGGAATTTGATTCCGTTGCTAATACCCGCACGAAATTTACCGATGGAATTTGATTCCGTTGCTAATCGCGACGGAAAATTCCGTTGCTATTTCCGTCGTATAGTCTAGACGACGCCAACGTCGTCCCATCGCAGCCGACGGGCATTCCGTTGCTATTTCCATCGGTAATTTAGCAACTGATTTAATTTTCGTCGGTAAAATTTTTACCGACCATATTTTAAGCGACGTACACGCGCCGTCGTTAATCCGTCGGTATTAGTTTTTAGCATCGGAATTTTTGACTTTACCGACGGAATTTTCCGTCGGTAATCGGCCAGATTCTTGTAGTGCCATAGCCCCCTATTTTAAAAAATAATAAACATAATTACAATTGTAGCCCCTAATTACCCCATTTTTATAGCCCCCAACGTCTCGATCGTACGCTTCCACGAAATGCACGATCTGTTTTGGTAATCTCCTTCATTGAGTGCATAAAGATGATCAACACCTATTGCAAGATCTTCGTAATTTTAAAGTGTAGCCAAATGTATTGTTTTGTAGTTTCAATTTGATTTACAATATACTATCATGGAGAAGATGGATCATCAATAATGAAGAGTTTCACAAGATGTGTATATCACCTCATTTTCTGGTAAGCTTCATATATATACCATATTGCTCCACTCCATTAGAAAAGTAGCTGACAATCTCAATCCCCTAATAATTATGGTAGGATAAACTCATAAACTTACTAATTTACTAGAAATTTAAAATGAGGGCTATGGGGGTAATTTAGTATAATTATAATTATTTTTATTATATTTTAAAATAAGGGGCTATAAATAGCCTATAATGAGAAAATTGGAGGTTGTGTTTAAAATTACCCATAATTTTTTACCAAATAAAGAGAGAGTCCGTTGAGTTTACAAGTTTTATAAGAACTCCTATTTATTTATTTTTGTATTTGGAAGGTAAAAAATGATTATATAAATCATAAAGCATCAAGACCCAACTCCAAAATCTAATATTATGGGTTGATCGGATTCGGATGGCTCACATATCGATACAAATGGGAACTATCTTTCAACTCTATAATCTTTTCTTCATCAAGATTCATCAAATCTTATGTTTATTTGTAGGGTGATTTTATACATAGTCTCCAAATATCTCATTATAGGGTAAAAATGTACAATTATTAATATTAAATTTTTTTTTTAGTAAAGGGCTATGATGAGATACTTTGGAGGTAATATATGAAATTACCCTTATTTGTATGAGTATATTTTATGTATCTTATTTTTTTCTCTTTCCTATATTTTTTAATAATATTATAGTATTATTCATTTTCGTGAAAATATAATTTTTACATATTTATACATATTTTTTGTGCCTTTTCTTTTCTATTTGAATTACTAGTGATAGTTTTAATTTTATATTAATTTTAATTATAGAATGATTTATATAGTCACGATCAGGTGGTACCCTTCCTTTAGGATGATCCGGTAATATGGAACCCGAGTAGTCAATCACCAACAAAAGGATGACGACGTGAAAAAAGTATCCTCCATATGTAGCTCCTCAGATGCTTCACTGCTAGATACTTCACTGGTAGATGCTTTACTGCTTCTACCCGAAGCCATCCAAGGCAGGATATCAAATGAGTTGTTGGCTATACATTAAACTTAATGGTTAAATGGTTACATGCGCCTAAACTTTGTAATATGATATTTTTAGTCTTACTCCGTTAGTGTACTTATAGCGCGGGGATTCCATAACAACATTGTACAACGAACATGTACACCCGGGTGTACATGTTAAAATTCTAAAATAGCTTAATTTATAGATTATACAATTCTATAAATTACTTATATTATTTTATAAAATAGCTCTAATAACGATAATAACATTAAATGAAGATGAAACCATCTTATAGTTGGAGGCTAATCAAATGAATGACGAAGATTTTGACAAAAACTTTTTATCTAATGATTATTATTATTTATTTAAAATTTTCACCAAAATATCTGAATATTTTTCTTTCAAATTTTCTATTAGTCTTGAAAGAGTTTTTGGAACTTTTAATTACTTTTTACTGATTTGCATTTAGCAACATATTTTTTTTGAGGCATTAATTGACTGTTAATCCACAATCTATTAGTGAATTTTGATATTTTTTCAACTTTATAAAGTTGTAATATAAATACACAAAGTTTAGCCCATTTCAAAATTTGCCCTGAATTTTAATTTCGTTCAAATTAAAAAATATATGAAAAATTAAAGATGATATAATATATACACATCGTATTAAAATAACTTACACAAAATCTCTTGTACACCCGGGTGTACGGTACACCCAGAGTATTAGTGTCATTTCGATAATAATAATATGATAGTGTCATTTAGTGTTAGTGTCATTATATAGTGTTAGTGTCATTTCGAGATAATGTTATTTATATAACGTGATAGTGTCATTTGTAAAACAAATAGTGTTAGTGTTAGTGTCATTTAATGTCATTTACATCCGGGTGTACGTACTACCCGGGTGTATAGTAGACCACCTCAATAACTTATTCAAAATTTCTACTGAAATATATACAGTACTAAAATATGTACATATGTAGTTTGGCTCCCGTGCGAAAAATATTATAATAAAATATTATTTTAAAGTATTATGTAGATTTAAAATTTTAATTTTTTATTAATGTTAAAAATTTTATGTTGTACAACATATGAGTAGGAACATTTATTGCTCGTTCTTCCAAAAATAAAAATTATATATTGTTGATGTTGTTAGAGTAGGACGGGTAAGTGTTTAAAATGATGTCTTGTATTTGAACATCAGATGATTTAAGTAATATATCCTCAAAGAGATGGGTAGATGCATAATCATCATTATCACCACCACTTGTTACATCTCTAATACCTATATTTACTAAATATTTTATTTACATTTACTGAACATGCATGATCATTTTATGCAAAAATATGTACTCCCTCCGTCCCACTCCAATAGGCTCACTTCTTTTGGACACGGAGATTAAGAAAATTTACTTTTTAGTAGGAAAGTGGTAGGAAAGTGGTGTGGTCCACACCAATTAAGTACAATTTTTTTACCTAAAAAGGAAACTGAGCCTATTGGAGTGGGACAACCCAAAAAGGAAACTGAGCCTATTGGAGTGGGACGGAGGGAGTACTATATATTCCATTTTAAAAAGTTATATATAATATAACTATTACCTATAACACATTTAAGAGATTAAAAATAACTAATGCAATAAATTATAGAGCTATGATCATGTTATAATTATTTTTTGGGATTATAATTGATACACAATCATAATGTTTATTAATCTTAAATTTCAAATGTTTTACATATGTTGATTAAATATTCAAGAAATAATAAATAAATATCTTAAAGTACAGTTTTAATCATAAATCTTATCAATATAAATATTTTAATAATATTATAATTATTTATTGAACAATTTGTTTACATTTTATTCGTAAATATAAAATATTTAATAGATAAAAAAATTAACTAACAATATGAAAAATTACAATAAAAAAATATTCATATAATTTGAAGTAGACTAAATTAAAATTAAATAAAAAAAAGTTTATTTCTAAAAATAGTAAAGTGATTTTGGCGGAAAAACACAACTTACTATTTATATAAGTGGTTGAGCTTTTATATAAATATATAAATATATATATATATATATATATATAGATATAGATTCTTCGTGACCCATTTGGGCGCTTGTTCCACTCCACAATTTGTACCCTACCCTTAAAACCCTTAAAAGAGTATTTATCCTCTTCTACAAGTCCATATTGAATTGCATAATCAAACGGATCACATATGTACTGGGCTGTGCCTTTTACTGGGTCAGTTTCGCTACCAGGAATTACTTGATATAGAAAATCAAGAAATTCCTGGACAGAACCTTTGAAAGATTCTGCAGTGGCCAAAAAATGTGTGGCATGAATGGCATCCACAGTTGCAAATCCATATCAGCCCAAGTGTCCTTTTGATTCGTGACCGATAATATGGAACCCGGGTAGTCGATCATCCAACTAAAGGATGACGACGTGAAAAAAAGGATCCATATGTAGCTCCTCATATGCTTCACTGCTAGATACTTCACTGGTAGATGCTTTACTGCTTCTACCCGAAGCCATCCAAGGCAGGATATCAAATGAGTTGTTGGCTATACATTAAACTTAATGGTTAAATGGTTACATGCGCCTAAACTTTGTAATATGACATTTTTAGTCTTACTCTGTTAGTGTACTTATAGCGCGGGAATTCCATAACAACGTTGTACAACGAATATGTACTCGTTGTAAGTACACTAACGGACTAAAGATAAGACCAAAAATTTCATCACAAAGTTCGAGGAACTTTTGGATAATCTTTTCCAAAATAAGTAAGTGTACAACATAGAGATTAAACAATTTCATTCCATAGCAAAGTCGGCAACAGTCCCTGTCCGAAAAAAAACAAAAGATTTTGACATGAAAATAGCAAAAAGAGAAACTAAATGCCCAAACTCAAAATGTTAGGACAACTAATAATTCAAATGCTAATACAAAATGATTTCTTAATTAAATATTCAAACTTTGAATGTTGGAACTGCTAATGAGTTGTAAACAACGAAATAGATTAACTCTACAGTGAAAGTTTTGAAATGATAATATAAAATGTTTCATATACCTTGATTTCTTATAATGTTCATGTCATTTGGTAAAGATGTTTATTGGAAGAAAATGAGTGAAATTAACATGAAAAAAATTGAATCCGATGACTTCTCTTACTTGAATGATCATCGGTCCGCCAAATGCTACTCTATCACATGAAAACCACAAGTTACAATTGAATATTGGGAAAATCAAGCTGCAACTAGTCATATATGTTACGGAAACCCAAAATGCGTATGGAATATAAATTGCAACAAATCAAAAGGTTGGATATTGGATTGCCAAGGTGTAAGTAATGTAAACAATATATCTAAAGTTTATGAACTCAAATACAATTAACTCTTCCATGAAATAGAGAAAGAAAACTACCTTTGTGATTCTATATGTTGAATAAAATATCTCCTTACAATCAAATCCACAATCGTCAACACTACAAGAAAAAATAATTTATAAAAATACGAAGTATTAATTAAAGTATCTAATCTCAATAGAAAATAGGATATTTCGTTGTGTTACTCGTCGACCATAAAATCCTTCATGCGATCTTGGTGGCGCCCAAGTGCTATTAACTTATGTCCTGGAAGTAAAACTTTGGATTGATCACAGTGGGATCGCAAGTGCCATGAAGTTGTGGTTGATTTGACGCTCACAGAATCTTTGATACGTCCTAACTTTGCACACGGCAATAATTGACCTACTTGAATTCTGACAATGGCAAGGTTAAAGTGGAAGTCACATACTTCTACTACACCAAAACATATATTTTTGTTCGGAAGAACCACAACCTCCTAGAAAACGGATATAGTTAGGTTTTTATAAGTTTAAATTAAGTTATAAGTATATGATATGCACCTTTAAATTATCAACTATTAAGTTAAGCATAGGTTGAGCTCTAAAGAGGGTCCCGTACGTTAGGATGGTAGTTTGAATTATTCATCGCATTCCAAGATGAACAATTTTGGTAGCGGGAATGAGATGAGTATAATATTATGTGTTTTTTTTTTAATTATGACTAATTTATTAGGTGAGTCACATTCCGGTTGCACTTCGTTTCGCTATGGATCAGATTTTGGCCAAATTACATGGATGAAAAATTAATACGTTTTGTCAGCAAGAATAAGAGGATTATGATGCTATATATATTATTTTAATATAATTATGTTTAATTTATTACACGACGGACATTCCAATTGCATTTCATCTCGATATGGATCGATTTTGGCCGAATTTGTATGGATTAAACAATAATTCATTTTCATAGTGGGAATGAGATAACTATGGTATTGCATGTCTCTTCTTTACTTGTGAAGCTACATTTCTCCGTTTTACTTGTGATGTGCACTCGTCTAACTTGAGTATATTGGCAGGTGAAAAAGAGTCAAACATGCAATTACCGAATGGACCTTTAAGAGGGGTCAGCAATGGGCAGCTGCAAAATCAACAAACATTAAACAAATCACTAATAGAAATGTATTATACTTTATATAATATCAAAAGAGTTAAAGAGATAACCGGTTAAATTGAATAATTTCAAACACAGTTAGATAGTCTCCACTTTTCTCACCATAACCCCTTATTTAAAAAAATAATAAACATAATTACAATTGTAGCCCCTAATTACCCCATTTTTATAGCCCCCAACGTCTCGATCGTACGCTTCCACGAAATGCACGATCTGTTTTGGTAATCTCCTTCATTGAGTGCATAAAGATGATCAACACCTATTGCAAGATCTTCGTAATTTTAAAGTGTAGCCAAATGTATTGTTTTGTAGTTTCAATTTGATTTGCAATCTATATAATATATAAAAGAGGAGTTTTTTTCCCTCTCCTTCCACCAATTTTTTCACTATTTGTTTTCTTTTTATTTTTTATATTTTAATTCTTTTGTAAATATTGTCAAATTTGATTCATGAAAAATATTATATATACATCGTAAATTTAATATAGTATAAAAAATCATCAAAAATCAATAATTTATGAAAATTTTAAACTATTTTATTTTCCCTTTTTTCATTAAAACTTTACAACTTCTTAATTATATTTGTATATGAAAATATTTATTTATTTATTATGATGCGTAATACTCTATAACAATAATGAGTAATGCTAATTTTCATTATCAAATCATTTTTAAACTTATTTAATAGAAATAATTATCATTACGCTTTATACAAAATTGAAAATTTATATTTTAATTTTGTTTAATATTTATATTTATTTGTTTACTTAAATATATAATTTAGTTTCAATTTTTGTCGTGCATCGCACGAATGATCATACTAGTATACTATCATGGAGAAGACGGATCATCAATAATGAAGAGTTTCACAAGATGTGTATATCACCTCATTTTCTGGTAAGCTTCATATATATACCATATTGCTCCACTCCATTAGAAAAGTAGCTCACAATCTCAATCCCCTAATAATTATGGTAGGATAAACTCATAAACTTACTAATTTACTAGAAATTTAAAATGAGGGCTATGGGGGTAATTTAGTGTAATTATAATTATTTTTATTATATTTTAAAATAAGGGGCTATAAATAGCCTATAATGAGAAAATTGGAGGTTGTGTTTAAAATTACCCATAATTTTTTATCAAATAAAGAGAGAGTCCGTTGAGTTTACAAGTTTTATAAGAACTCCTATTTATTTTTATTTTTATTTTTATTTGGAAGGTAAAGAATAATTATATGAATAATAAAGCATGAAGACCCAACTCCAAAATCTAATATTATGGGTTGATCGGATTCGGATGGCTCACATATCGATACAAATGGGAACTATCTTTCAACTCTATAATCTTTTCTTCATCAAGATTCATCAAATCTTATGTTTATTTGTAGGGTGATTTTATACATAGTCTCCAAATATCTCATTATAGGGTAAAAATGTACAATTATTAATATTTAAATTATTTTTTTTAGTAAAGGGCTATGATGAGATACTTTGGAGGTAATATATAAAATTACCCTTATTTGTATGAGTATATTTTATGTATCTTATTTTTTTTCTCTTTCCTATATTTTTTAATAATATTATAGTATTATTCATTTTCATGAAAATATATTTAATATGTATCTTAAATTAAAGATCATGACAAGAGCTTTAAGTTGATGTATTATATGTAAAAAACAATTTAAATAAACTAATTATGATCATTTAAAGTTGTGAAGTAAATTTTATATATATGTGCAATTTTTATATATTTATACATATTTTTGTGCCTTTTCTTTTCGATTTGAATTACTAGTGATAGTTTTAATTTTATATTAATTTTAATTATAGAATAATTTATATAGTCACGATCAGGTGGTACCCTTCCTTTAGGTAGTACCGTAGCACTCGTGTATTTTTGTGTATAAAGCAATGTAGTATTGTATGTGTAATCATGCATCCTTTGAAATTTGTATTACTTATTAAAAATAAGTAATACAATGAATAATAGAATTATAATAGTATTGTATGTGTAATCACAATTTAATTTAAGGTATTACTTATTTTAATAATATGAAATGAATAATAGAATTATAAAAATATATACGCACTTAATGTATATTTATCATAGTATTATGATTTATTTACAATATAAACATATATTCTTTGTTGTAAATATTTTAGGATCATGATCGATCCTTAAAATTATTTATTCATTTAAAAAAGTAAATTGGAAAACCAGCTTATCCACTCCATAAAAAAATGAAAAGAAAAGAAAAAAAATCCGACCAAGAGATAAGCATATGTCCAAATTCCTACGTATACACCTAAAAAATTCCATGATAATCTATACTCTCAATAACTCCATAAAGAATCATATGTAGACATTAAGATTTAAAAAAAAAATTATATTTAGGGAAGACTTCCAAGTCAAGCCTAATAATTCCAATTGGTTAGGACATAATTTAACGCCAATTGCCAAATAGTCCATTTTATGTCACATACTCAATTATTACGCCTTTAAAATATTTTAAGTGCGGGAGAAAAATACTTTAACTTCAATTTTTTTTGTAGAGCGCGAAAAATAGTGATAAAAAAAATTAAAAAAATTCAAACTTAATTTCTCCATGTATTAACTTTACAAACATTAAATACAATAATTTTAATAAAAGAAAGTTTTAAGGTAATTTAATTTAATTAAAAAATAGACTATAATATGGGACATCCTAAAAAAATGATTAATTTTATGGGACGGATAGAATAAAAGAAATTGAATCATTATATTCCTGATTGTGTTAAATATCACAAACACAATTACAATTAGATAAGGATGCTAAGAGTTTGTGAACATTTATCATAATTAATGCAATTCTTCTGTTTCTAAAAAAAAAAAGGAATAAGAAATAGTAGATACGAAAATAGTTTTATTGAATTGGGTTGCTACACTCAATGCAGTATTATGGGCGAGCAAATTTAAAAGGATTAATTTGTCTCAAATCCACGAACTTTACATAATTTTTGATTTTTTTCAAAAAGAAATAAAAATTTGTTTTAAATATATAAACTCACACCTTTTCCACTTAAGTCAACTTCGATGAAATTGAATTTAATGTGATGTCGAATTCTGCTAACGTGAAAGATATATGATGTTAAATATATACTCTAAATCCTGGATAGTTCAATTATTATAATAAATTATATTAAATTAAACCTTTAAGATATTCCACGTCAGCAAATCTGATGCCACATCAGATTTAGAAATTATGTAAAGTTTGTCAATTTAAAATAAATTAACCCAATTTAAAATGGATTCGGGTGAGTTGATGTTGAGTCATTTTATTGTTTTTTTGATGAGGCGACCTTTTAGATTCATTTTATATTGGTAAGAGTCCTTTAAGAGGTAATCCTTTTATTTTTTGAGGTATTTTAAGTGGCAATCTTAATAATTGTGCAAAGTCTTTATTATAATTTGCTAAGGTTACTAGACTTTGGGATAAACAAATGTGGGTGGGGGGAGTTCCTATACCCACTATTTAATATACATGCAACAATTTCATAATTAGTAACATGTTAAAATTACTCAAACTACCCATAATTGTCACAATTAACTTACACTCACTGTCTCACACAAATATGAAAAGTTACTTCAATTATGCACATGTTTTTCGAGTTTAATATGATTTTTTAAAAACACATGACACTGAACTTTAGGTTGGCGTATAGTAAGTACTGGTATTATTTTAGGTTAATAGTGTTTTATGTTCAATATTTTAAATTTTTTTATAAAATATTCCCAAAATTTCATTTTCTCTTAAAAAACCTTGAACTTTCAATGTTTTCGATAAAATGTTATGCTATATAAAATTTGGTGACGAAAAAACGATAAAAAAATCATGAACTTTCAATGGTTTTCAACAATGGTTGTCCTCAACATGGTTTTTCAACAATAGTGGCCTATAAAATATTACATCCGGCGAGATAAGTCATCTTCCCGTCATTGAATTTTGTATAACGAGACATTTTATGAAAAACGCTGAAAGTTCGAGATTTTTAGGAGAATATAAAACTTTCGAGACATTTTGTGAAAAACGTTGAAAGTTCGAGACATAAAACACTATTAACCGTATTATTTTAAATAAAACATACTAACATGAACATGTATGATTGTACATAATATACATACTTCATAATTAATTATAGGGATAATTGCGTGAAAATACACAAACTTTGCCAAAAATCCATATTTGACGCGAAGTTAGGATTTTACATTTTAATACACCAACTTTCGTTGTTGTCCAAATTTGACACGACTTAATTCTTAAAAATTCAAAACTTCGCGTCAAATATGGATTTTTTCTTAAAAATAACAACTTTCGTGTTATTTGGGACATTTAAACCAAAAAAAGATATTTCCTTATGATGTTTTCTTTTAAACCATTTTAGGCGCGGATCAAAGATTAAAAGAAAACATCATAAGGAAATATCTTGTTGGGAATAACAACGAAAGTTGTTATTTTTAAGAAAAAATCCATATTTGACGCGAAGTTTTGAATTTTTAAGAATTAAGTCGTGTCAAATTTGGACAACAACGAAAGTTGGTGTATTAAAATGTAAAATCCTAATTTCGCGTCAAATATGGATTTTTCGCAAAGTTTGTGTATTTAGGTGCAATTTTCCCTTAATTATATATGCATAAAAAGAGTAGTAAACAAAATAATCAGGAAATGACAAAACTTAATCTTTAACCTTGCGTTTACGTCTCTACGATTTATTTGGTGAGAATGGAATGTGAATCAACGACTTATTATCACTTAATTAGACAATATAATCCCCTTTTTTGGGCGAGATTAAACAAGTGCAAAAGAATATTGTCACAATATTTGTCTGTTTTTCAAAATGTCATGATTTTTAGAATTAGACAAATTTATACTCCCTCCGTCCATGAAAGAACTTCCTAGGAGGGAGTGGCACAAGTTTTAAGAAAAAATATTGTTGAATGTATTGAGAGTGGATAAAAGGTAGTTGAGTGTATTGGGAGTAGTGAAAAAGTGTTGTAATTAATATTGGGAGTTGTGAAAAGTGAAAAATAAGATGATTATAAGTGGTGGGGTATAGTCCAAAAATAGGTAGGAAGTTCTTTTGTGGACATCTCAAAAAGGAAAAATAGGAAGTTCTTTCGTGGACGGAGGGAGTATTAAATATAGCAATCCGACGTCACGTAAAACTAATCAAATTGATTTATCTTTTTTCCTTTTGCTTTCAAATGTAGAATTTAGAGCGCACAAAGTTACGTCATTTTGATATTGTATATCATTATATCCCAAACTATGCATTGTTTTTTTTTTTTTTTTTTTTTTTTGGAAACGAACCACGCAAGTTTATCAAAAATAGCATTTACTAAATCCAAAACTATATCCATAACACGATTTTGCTGGTGCCCTAAAAATTATTAGGCTAGCCGATGCTGACGTGGAATATCGGAAGAATATTTTAATATTGGATAAGTTATGGGCCAAAGCTGAATTAATGGGTGGGCTTGGTTGACTTGATTGAGAAAATTGAGCCCAAGTTAATATCAAAATAATCTAGTTAAACAAAAAAGAAATAAATTGATATCTAAACTAGTGGTCGTTATTTTGTCAAAAAGTTGATGATTGCTATTTTTTATCTTTTTTTTTTTTTGGAGAGAGAATTGCTATTTTTATGTAACAATATAAAGTATTCCAATTAAACAGTGCAATTAATAACAAAGAGTAACTTGAATATCGTATTAATGGTTAAATTAGCGAAAACACAATGAGTAATCAAATATAGACAATTTATTACTATAACTCCAACTAACTTTTCGAGATTGAGGGTTTTTATAACTAGACAATCAATAATTAAAAGAAAACAACAAACACAAATAAGATTTAAAAAGAAAACAACGATCTTAGGAATTATATTGATTCACCTAAACGTGTGCAACTAACTTATTAATCCATTTACTAGTTTTAATATACCCTTTATGAAATATCACAAAGTTAATCATGCATTCTTTCTCGAGTAGGTTATGACATTTGATTAGTGTATATTCTCTATTATCCGTAAATCTCAAGAAGAAATATACTAATTCTCAAAAGCACACAAATAATAACTTCATATGATTATCTCCGCTAAGAGCTTAAGACTTAGGGAGTGTTGAGAAATTTCATATTTTAATTAAATTTCAAAACCCCTTAAAATGATAATAGTCTAACTGTTGTATATATAAGCCAACTCTACAAACTCTACAAACTTTCAAACTCTCATAAGCCAACAAGTAATTAACCAGCGAAATTAAACTAAAAGTTCAAGTGAATCTCTCTCAGATCTACACTTGAGAGATTCCAACAAATATTTTCCGCTGTGTTTCTAAGCATTTTCTTCTAAATTCAAAGCTTAGAGTCGAGCAAATTGAACCTTAGAAATAAATCTTCATTATAACAGTTATTGAAAACCCTTCAAACACTAACTCACCGTAAAGTTTGGTTTGTGTATAAGTCATGATCTCTAAAATACTAACAATAAAAAACGCAACTAAAACAGTGTAATTGTAGCATAAAAAGCAAATCGAGTATCGTAATCCACAAAGATCGATATAGCGAAAACAATACGTAGACACTAAATTACTATACAGGTAAACAGACAAACGATGAGAACGAAGAATCATTCCCATCCATTATATTTACAAGATCTACAGTGATCAGTGGATGCATGATCTTGATAAATCGATGAATACATTACCCGAGTTCGACTTCTAAAGAGAGCGAATATTTTATTTTTTCTCAAATGCATTATTTTTTACAATTGGTGCATTATTATTCTCACGTTTTCACGAAAAATGCAGTTTTCTCTCTATATATATCATTTCTAGAAACTAATTATAAAAAAATATATAATTTCCTTTTACTAATTACGATAATTGATCTTTTTACTAGTACTTGATTGGGTCAATTTCCACAGCCGTTTGCACCACACATGGGACAACTTGTCTTGTAGAGAAGTAGTCAAATTCTAGAATATAGTCCCACTAATAATTCATATCCAACTCACTAATCAATGAAATATATATACGTTTCTTCAAAATTCGAATGGTATATCATAAATAACTAGGCATCAATATTAATTTATATCATGCATGCATTTTTAGAGACGTTCAAGCGTGTATTTCCACATATCAAGAATCAAGATTCAAAGCCTATTACTACTTCTCCACGAAAGCAAAAGAAGCAAAACACCCTCTAAATTTGTCAATTCTCGAATAGTATCGCATTCTGTGATCAGAGCAGCATCAGTTTCTACAATTGGAAAGTATTCTAATTCGTGATCACTTTTAATTATATGGGATTCTTTTATTTAAATCGACACACACAAATCTGTGCTTAATTTGTGCTATGTATTACTTGCTATATATATGTGTGTGTGTGATACTCATACTACGATATATGCGTGTACTTGTGAAACACAACATTTATATATACATATATACTTATAGGGTTGCATTCTACAGAACCAGAGCTTATACAAGAACATCAGAAACATCGAACATGCATTGAACATGGCAGTAAATATTGTTGAACGTACAAATACTTTGTTGAACTTTTGGGGGCTGAGGGATTCGAACCATGTTCATGTTCAACACAATTTCGCGTTAAACGTTGAACGAACGAACGCTGACCGTTAGATTAGATAAGATCAAAGGTTGAGATTAAGACTCTATACACTGCCTATATATATTTGCGTTTCTATTGAACTCTCCCCTATACTTATAATATAATATAGAAGTTTAGAATTAATTAAATTGTTCAGAAATAAGTGTACCGGACAACAAAAAGACTTCTATTTTCTTTTTCCGTGAGTAGAGTATCATAGCCTTCAAAGCCAATGTAGGTGTGTTTACTTTTATGGAAAATAAGAGAAAATAGTGTCGTCGCCTCGCCAAACGCCATCTTAAACTTTTGTGACTGTTTCACATTTTTGCGAAAATAGTGTAAAATACATTGTTGCACGATTTTAACAAAAAAATTGTGAAAGTCACAAAAAATCGTGCAACAATGTATTTTACGATGTTACACATTAATTTTTTTGAAAGAATGTAAAAAATATGTAATTGTGAAAAAGTATGTATCAATATAAAGGGTAAATATCATGAGAATCTTTGAAGTATACCCACTTTATCGAAAATACCCCAAAACTTTCAAAATATTCTATAAATCCTCAAACTATTAGGTTTTTATCAAATATATCCCGCATCTATTTTTCGATCATAAAAAACGTGATGTGACTCGCCGGATGCCACAATGTAATTTATATTCTATTTTTTAAAAATGCAATGGCAAAAACAACATCGTTTCGTACCATATCATTTAAAAAAAATCACTCTGAAATTTAAAATTCACTCTTATCGTGTTTGAAATTCACGCTAATAACTTAGAATTAGGGATAAAAACCATAGAATATGATACGAAACGAAGTCGTTTTTTCCATGTCATTAAAAAAATAGAATATAAATTTCATTGT
This sequence comes from Salvia miltiorrhiza, assembly GCF_028751815.1. NCBI lineage: Eukaryota > Viridiplantae > Streptophyta > Magnoliopsida > Lamiales > Lamiaceae > Salvia > Salvia miltiorrhiza. The sequence goes on along the minus strand of NC_080392.1, from coordinate 3,266,355 downwards.
GCCACATCATGTTTTTGGTAATCGAAAAATAGATGTGGGATTATTTGATAAAAATATGATAGTTTGAGGATTTAGAGAACATTTCAAAAGTTTCAGGGTATTTTTGATAAAGTGGGTATAGTTCAGGGATTTTCATGATATTTACCCCAATATAAAATACATTATTACACGATTTTTCAAAATCTTTTAAATATGTAAAAAAAAAAAAAGTGTACAATAATGTATTTCTTTGGTGAGAATGACTACTATTTTCACATGCAATTTTATCCATACCAATAAAATTTCCTTTCTCTATAATTTTAGCTAAAATAAGACGCCAACTCTTTGGTTTAAGATCTATTATCAATTTCATTTCCCTACATAGTTCGGGAATTGTATATCCAATTAGCATGGGTATTACTTAATATAATTTTAAAATATCCACGCCTTTTTTTGAGTTTTCATAATCTACGTATCCAAATTTTCCTACTTTTTACATGACCTTAAACATTGCATCTTTTTTTACAATATCCCCAATTTTTTTCCAGCATAATTTGTCGAATGTATATCCTAGAACGATGTTATTATAAATTAAAGATACTATAAAAAAATTCATTAATGATACATAAGACTTGTCGGTTATTATGTGTGTCATAAAAATTAGAGACATTTGAGAGCCCAAAGTTTTTTCAAATGAGATCCTCTGTCCCAAATTATAGTGTGTACCACGTGTACCACTCTTCATTTCTTTATATTTATAAATTATTTTTTATTTCATTTTAATTTATTATGCTTTTATATATTATAAAGATAATTAACAAGGGTTCACTCATCCATTTACGGTTTATAATTATTTTTTTATATTTATTTGAATTAATAATAGATTATTTGGGTTCATTAATTCAAAGTTAGGGTATATAATTTTTTAAATTTTAATTTTTCAATGATAAATACTAATTAGAGTTTATAATAATATAATAATTGTTATTTTTATAAAAAACAATTTATAAAATAAAGAAATGAAGAGTGGTACACGTGGTACACACAATATTGTGGGATAGAGGATCCCATCTGAAGTTTTTTAAGACCTATAACTTTGACTGTTTTGCAAATGTAGGACAAATTTTTTCGGTCTTGCAATAGTAGGATAAATTTTCAAAAATTGAGCATAAGTAGGACAAATTGAGTCTGAAAAATCAATTTGTCCTGCAATTGCAAACCCAAAAATTTGTGTCCTACATTTGCAAAATTACCAAAGTTACGGTCCTAAAAAAGAGAGAGAAGAAATAATTTAAAAAAAAATAATCTTTAAATAAATATAACTTTTACATTTCAAATCAAATATTTACATAAAATATATCAAATTAAAGTTCTTATTGTGATCTTTAATTTGATATGCATATTAAATATTTTGAGTGGCAAGATATTCAATTTTTTGCCAGGCAAGAAAAGAAAATATAGGGGAAGAAAAAAGAAAATAAAATAACCCTTAAAAAGACAAGATTTCAATTTGAGTGGGAAATTTGGAGTTATAATAAAATTCAAGGTTTATTTATAAACTGTATTTTTTAATTTTTTTTATCTTTTAATTATTTTATTTTATTTCTTTCTAAAATTGTAAAACTCGACTAATTATAAAATATGTAATACACATATCAAATTAAAGATCACAATAAAAGCTTTAATTTGACATATTTTATGTAAATATTTTATTTGAATTGTAAAAGTTATATTTATTTAAAGATTAAAATTTTTCAAAAAATCTATTTTCTCTCTCGTTTTTTTAGGCCCGTAATTTTGGTCATTTTGCAAATGTAGGACAAAAATTTTCGGGCTTGTAATTGCAGGACAAATTAATTTTTCGGGTCTCAATTTGTCCTATTTATGCTGAATTTTTGAAAATTTGTCTTATAATTGCAAGCCCCCTAAAAAAATGTCCTATATTTGCAAAACATCCAAAATTACGGGTCTAGAAAAACTTTGGGCTTGATATTTGATGATGTAGCCAATAACTAGTAGTTATACTTTCAAATACCACTAATTTTATGACACAAATATTAGCTATATACCAAGCCTATTATCACTAATAGAAACGTTTGTGCGATGAGACAAACTTAGTTTCATGATTGGAAAAATTAGGAATGTTGTAACCCAAGAAAAACGAAGAAAAAAAATGATGAGTAATTACAACGTTTTACTTCAAAATTCAAAACCTAAATACTAACACATAACATAATTACTAGTATTTGCACTCGTGCAACGCATGAAAAATATTTTTATATTTTATTATTTATAAAATTTTTATTAATTTGATTATTATATAAAAAATTCTAAATATATTTAAAAAAATACTGTAATTTAAGATAAATATTTTATTTTAATAATAAAAAAAGAATAATTCACATTAATGAAAATTGATATTGTGAAAAAAAGAAAAAAAATACTATAAGTTAAAAGATAATTGAAAAAAATAGATTTATTCAAAAAAAAAGAAAGATGTATACCTTATAAATAAACCTTTAATTTTATTATAATCACAAATTTGCCACTCAATTTTGAAATTGCGTTGAAATCAATTTGGAATTGAGAACTTCCTTTTTAATATAGTATAGATAGATATCATATTATTATTTGTAATTAGACTAAACACATTTCATGATTTCACCAATTTATTTCTCTAAATTCTTATAATTTTAGTACAACATTTAATTTTTTAAGTGTACAAGAATATGCATTATTTTAATATTTTATCACTTACACATATAGATGTCATGTCACGCATCTAAGTGTTTGATTCATAATCTACTAGATATAAGTTATAACGTGTATTATTCATTATATGCAGAACTAGTAAACAATTTGTTGTAAAATGTTATAAGGCTTTGCCTTGGTACCACTGGTACCGTTTTTTTATAAATTTTCTCTGTTTTCTGATAAAAAAAAAAAAAAAAAGTAAACAATTTGTTGTGCAAGTGGGTCGTTATTCTAATCTTTTTTTAGGTGAGGGAATTATTCTAATCTGCAATCACCCATTTAGGAATAAATGCGAAACACAAAAGCATTAAATAGGAAAGTGAGATAATTCGAGATTTCTCGAAATAAGCAGACACGACGTAGCCACGGTGCCATAAAAATCAATTAATAAAACGTTTTTCAATGCGCCCATTGCACCGAGTCTCACACGCGCGTGGCCTGACTTTGAATTTTTTAACCCCTAACACCTAGTTCTAGTTGGCCTACTCAATTTTTTTTCATTTTTAGTAGTATTACTCAATTTTGAAATATTAAAATTGAAATGTCATAATTGTAGCATGGTCCCTTAACTATTCAAGAACGACACTTTGTGGAGTTTTTCATTTCTAAATTAATATTATGTTGGGACTTCTATCGTGCTCAAAATTAATGCTTGTTGACTTAGATCACTCAAAGATTTTGATTTTTAATTATTGTTTATAAGTTAACTAGAGTAACCAAATCAATAGTAACTCGTGTCATATTTGTATCTCTATCACACATAATATGATTGATACTTTACTTTAGTGTTTGGACCATTTTTTTTTTCTTTTGGTGCCATTTACGTCCTTATATTTTCGCTTTTTTGTTTTAGGGTGAGTGGTGAGGTGTATATGTTCACTATACTAAGTTTAATTAAGTAAAAATATTATGGTATGGCTGATTTATATAGTCATTTTGGTTGACATTTTCCTTTTCCTTGGTCATCTTTATAAATAAATACATGAATTTTGCTCCCTCTTTCGTTTTGTATATGATATTTGAATTTTTTCTAGTAAAATCACAAATTTTTGATTTTATTCGATTTTTTCACAATTTTAAATTTCATTCAAATTAAATCTGACGGTGACACTTAAATGGTAATTGAATAACACGTCCAATTAAATGAGTCAGCTAAATGACATCGTTTGATGTCTTAAATACCATCTTAAGACAAAAATATCTCTTACTTCTATAATCTAACAAAGCTTCAATTCAACAACACAAAAATTATACATGCATGTTACTATTAAAGAAAAAATACTCTATATTACGTCTGCATGGATGTAAATATATTACGTCGGAATATATTGACCAATGAAAATTGATTGCCAACTGATGTATATATTATATATGAATTTTATAAATTAACTGATCAAGTTCAAACGGGAATAAATCATTATCAAGATCGATCGATATATACTAAAATAACTATAACTATATATCCACAGAATTATGTTGCTATTTTTTTTTTTAATAAATTACGGATTATTGCAGAAAATTTAGATTTATTTTAAATGCACCATGCATAGTGATGGCATATATATTTTCTGTAATTATCATAAAAAGCTAGAAAACATATAAATATTAAATTGACCAAACTATATAATTTTATACAATACATGTCAGAGGCAAATTAAAGTTGAGGAATAGATTGCATGTGGTTTGTTTTCTGTTATGATGCACATGGCTTTCTCTTTTTCTAAGCAATATTAGAGAGTTAATTTACACGATCTTAGTTTTCTATATGTGAAGCTTACCAAAGTTCCCGGATACTATATATTTCGATGCAATAATTCACAGATCTCACATACATAATATTTTTTTATTTTTATTTTCCCAATTCACATGCACGATGACCCACCAAGTCACCCGACGAAAATCCTACAATACATATAGGGAATGGCTAAAATAAGAGCATTTTATAAGATATAAAGTAAAAATCGTTTTCAGTCCTTAGATCATCAAGATCTACGGTTGATTCCTAATCCTGTTGGATGGATTTATGGTACTGAGTTCGAATCCCAGAGGTAGCAAAAATTTATTTTTCACAATTCATACCTTTATACAACGAATTCATACGTGTCTACATAAAATTCATCCATTAAAAAATTTTCAGTGTGCAAATTTTCAACCATAATCCACATTTTTCTTATATTCGTCGATTTCGAGCTACTAAATTGCCATTATCTAAAATAGACTACGAAAAAAATAAATTAAAAAATCGAAAAATTTGAGCTTGGCCGGCATTTTATCTTTCTAGGCTAGAAGGATCAAATTCTTTAATTTGAGTTATTAATTCAACATGCAATTAATCCATATCAAACACTATGTAGTATAATCCGAATTAGGTGAAGAAAATAAACTAGAAATTGGAGATCCCCCAATCATTTAATTTGGATGCAAACAATTGTTTTGCTCATTGCGTGAAGTAACAAGTTTGCCAAACCAAATAATACCATTATAATCTGTACATAATAATTTGCAACACAGCCGACTATCATATATGATTATAAATTAAGAAAATATTCAAACTTTGGTGTGAAATAAAATAAATAAAAAATATAGTAGTGCTCTAATCGTGGTTTCAAATTGATACCCAATTTTAGTCAAAGTATTCTTCTTTTGATTCCTTAGTACAAAATTTGGCTTTTTTGTGCAAAATGGTTGACTTATTATTATTATTATTATTATTATTATTATTATTATTATTATTATTATTATTATTATTATTATTATTATTATTATTATTATTATAAATGAGAGTGGTGATGATATATTTGCATGTGACACGGATTCTTTCCACAATGATTATTTCGGCTCTAACCAACAATTAGGTTTAGGAATGTGCTCATTAATTATATAATGACATAATATAAGTACAAAAAGTTTTAAAGTCACATTCGAGATATAGGGTACTAAAGGGTGTTCTTTAGGGAAATTTCGCTTTCATTTCGTCTTTTTTTTTTTTTTTTTTCTAATTTACAACCAAATAAAGAAAAAAACTCACTCACACTCTAGCTCTCCTAGGGTGACTCGAACCCCCGACCTATTGATTGGAGGAGAAACGTGCTTCATCGTCTCATTTCGTCTTCTTAAAGTAAATGTATTTCTTTATCGGGATTGAGGAATGTAAAATAAAATAAATGAAAATATGTACATTTAATTTGAAACAATCTGTTAAAGAATAATAATGTCATAAATAAATTCCGGATTGACAATTAGTAAATTAGTAATGGCTTTCCGTAGCGAATTGATAGATAATATAAACATGCGCGAAAATATATAAATCATCAACCATTATATTTGCAAGCCCATGTTTAATCGGGTGTTTTTGAAGGTTGGAAAGGGATTCAATTTCAATTAATTGAATTCATTACTTGTTGTTTAATTTGGATAACGAATTAACCATTACCCTTACTTGAGGTCCAATTAGTCAATTTGTTATCTTTCAAAACAAAGGAAAAATAAAAGAAAGAGAATCACTTACTAGTTATTAATGTTATCACTCCACCATTTTATTTGATAATATTCTCTTTCCATTCATCTATTTTAACCAACCGAGCACTTAGTGGTAGACTGAATATTCTTATGGTCAAACACTAATACATTTAAACTGAATTGAATATCTAATTCTTAAAATAAAATTTATCTTTTTCACTATATGGTTAGCATTTGCAGCCGTGCAAAGCACGGAAAATGTCTTTGATTAAATATATTTGAGTTGAATATTAAAAAAACATGAAAAATATTAAAAAATAATTAAAAAACAATATTATGAAAATGTAAATAACAATATTAAGAAAATAACACAAGTTAAAAGACAAAACTGAAAATAAAAATTAAAATGAAAAATACATGTGTTTTAAAAAGATGATAGATGAGAGAGTTTTTTTCTTAAGTTTTAGTAATTTTTAAATAAATATATTTTTTATATTATAAATTTAATATTTACATAAAATATATCAATTTAAAGCTCTTGTCGCGATCTTTTAATTTTATTATAATTATAAAATTATCATTTCATTTTGAAATACATTTTAAATTAAAAGTTACCTTTATAATATAGATTTGTAGACTGATATATAAAATGTTAGAAAAATCGATAGAAATAAGCCTTGCAAGTTAGTGGTGCTTGGAGAACAATTTTGGCATAGAGAGATAGTATAAAATTTGGCAAATTGTTGATTACAAATTATTACAAAAAAATAAAAATTTGTGATCTTATTACTATATTAGTAATTTAGTATATTAGGATATTCTTATAAATTGTAGTCTTGCCTTATTTGAAAACGACCCACAAACTTTTTCCTTTTAGTATTATTTATGAAAATGTGTGAGACTCAATCTCCAATCAAATATAATTATTACATTTTTTCTTAAAACGCGTATCATCTTTTTGGAGCCACAATTTTTGGTGACGTATAAAGAGTATATCTCGATTTTACATGTGAACGAAAATATAATTAGTGAAAAATAGAAGGAGCGGAAGGTAAAATATAAAGTAAAATAATTCCCCGACCTGTCGCCATCGTGCACGTGTCAGTGCAAGAGTGGGCACACGCAAACGACACATGAGACAGTCGACATTTCTATTGGAAAGCGATGGGAGACGCGTCCATACTACGAGGCCTAACTCTTTTGAAATCAAAACCAATTAATTATTTTTAACCTCCAAATCCATAATCCATAATTATAAGTCAATAATAATAATATAAAAACAATTTATCATTTTTAACTTTGATTTTTGAATGATAGAAGTCGAGATGACACTCATTTCATAATCTCACGTGCTTTTAGAAATTGATTGAGCGTGTGGAAGTGGAATTAGTCTCTTACTTTTATTATAAATGTATTATATGTGGAATCTATTTATTTAAAAATGAAATGAATACTTATTTCGTAGATAAATAGAGTATTTTACTTGTGTACGAAATAAATAGAGTATTTTACTTGAATATATCCAATACTACTAAATGACAATTACAACTATCCTTTATGGGGCATTTTTACACTCAAACATACATCTCACAACCATTTTATTCAAATACGTGTCATTTATTCAACCATACAATTTTTACGAACGGAGAGAGTATATCTTTATAGAGAGAGAGAGAGAGAAAGTATATCTTTATAGATTTGAGTATGTTATATTTGATCCTTAAATATGATTCACACGTATTATGTAATTTATAGTTTATTGTACAAGAACATGAATTTATCCAATATGCACTGAAAATAACAATGGTAGATTTCCATGAACACACAAAAAATGTACTCCCGCCGTCCGCATAAAATATTTCTAAAATGGGAGGACACAAGTTTCAATAAAAACCGTAAGGTGATTTGTGAATGGAGAAAGTGTCTTATTTAAAACGTAATATTAATAATGATAATTAATTCTATTGTAAGTAGAAAACGAGTTACACCATGTGGTGGATATTGTTTAAAATTAAAAATAAACTATTTTTTATGGACGTTTCAGAATTATAAAAAAAATATTATTATGATATATTGATTGATTAGATTACTCGATCCGTAATTTAATCCGGAGACAATGCTACGTGGAATTGATTGTGACTTTTGAATCTTATCTTCTTTAAGATAAAATTTATTTAGGATAATATTGAATTCACTTATTCTTGAGTAACTTCGAATTAATATAATCTGAGTAGATCTCGTGAATGTAGATCTCACGATCGAACTACGTAAAATTCTGGTATTATTTTATTTGTTTTATTTAGGTATTGATTTTTGTTACTATCACTAAGTAATACTCCTAGTAGAAAGCATCCTAAAATGAACTTTCAAATAAGATAATGTGGCATGTTGAAATACTATACTGCAAATATCTTTTGCTTTAATAACTGTTGATGAATTGGATCCTCTCATAAAACTGTTGGGACCATTGTTGCTTTTTGAACCCCCCCTCCCCACCCACCCCACCCCCACCCCCACCCCCACCCCCACCCCCTAAAGAAAAGGCAGCTCCTCTTTCTATATAACCAGTGGATGAACATCCCAACCATTTCAGTTATCCATAATAAGCTTCAATTATTGCCTTCCATTTGTCGTCTCCCAACAACAACAAAGCGAAGCACAAATTAGTGCTTACCAATTTGCATTTTTTAATTCTTGGACATACGAGTATCATATTTCAGAGACGCAGATTGTCGCCATTGCCGATTTTTCTGGAGCTAATCGCAACTGTTTTTAACCGAAATTCACCCCTTCTTTTACTTACTGAGTCTTTTGATTTCTTTGGAGGGAGTTTTTTTTCTCCCGGGGAAAAAAGATTCATTTTTTTTTCGTTCGTTTCTAAATCATTCCCCGACAAACAAGGCTTTCCCGTTTCCGTTTCCGTTTTCGTTTGCTTTTATCATGCAAATCAAGAAGCTCGTTTCTTTGCCGTCTCGCACCGGGAGGCATCTGCAGCGCTATAATAAGGGATTTCGTCAGGTTGTTGGGTATGTATCTCATCTCCCTCTTTCCTGCTCAGTTTCTGATTTGGGGATTTTTTTTTTCTGTCTCGTTCACCAACTGTTTGTTGAATTTCCGCTGTGGCATTTCTGCTCTATTCTTGCGGATCATTTCATGTTCTCCAAATGAATTGTGCCTTATATTTTCTTCCTGTTTGTGCAGATGTATTCCATATAGAATCAGAGACACCAAGAAGACTCATTTGATCGATGACATCACACTTGATGATTTGGAGATCCTTTTGATCAGCTCTCAAAAGAGTACAAGACTTATGTTCCCCAAGGTAAAAATTCGATGAGAAACCAAAATCATGATATCAAAATATGTAATTCATCCTTCATTGGTCTAAACATTGTTCGATTTGCAATTGATCTCATCAGGGTGGATGGGAACTCGATGAAGATATCCAATTGGCAGCTTCACGAGAGACCTTAGAGGAAGCCGGCGTAGTTGGCCTTCTTGGGGTATGTTCTTGCCTTTGATAGGATCAATATTTTTGTATTCACACCTCTAAATTCATCATCTAAATCTCTTTAATTTCCCTTCACTGCAGGAAAAGTTGGGTGAATGGATTTTCAAGAGCAAAAGCCAAGAGAAGTATCATGAGGGATCCATGTTTCCCTTGTATGTCACCGAGGAATTGGAAGTATGGCCGGAGAAAAGCCTTCGCCATCGAGTTTGGGTACGCCCTCAAGCTCCTTCGCTCTCTATATACCCAAAGGGTCGTTTACTTTGCATATTGATAAGATGTATGATTGAGTATTTAGGATTTCTCCAGTATCATTCAACGGGATAAGAATCAAGCAAAACTAGCTTAAATGATAGGAATTATCAAGAGATTAGCCTTACTACTTTTATCTATCAAAACTAATCATCCAAAATAAACGCCCCCGAAGGAGATGTTACTTTGATAATGCTATTACGAGTCTAATCTATCACTCAAAGTAAACGACCCCTAAAATCAAGAAAATGCAAACTTTTACGAACATGATGTTGTCAAATGGTACTAGTTCTGATGTGGGATGTTATTTTTCTTGCAGATGACTGTGGACGAAGCTCGGGAGGCTTGTGCGGCCGTATGGATGAAAGAGGCGTTGGAGGAATTCGTTTGTCAGTTCACTTGTCGATCAAGAGAAGTAGAGGAAGATGCATCTTGTTTATTACTAGCATTGTGTGGAAGCGAGGACTTAAGCTTCACAATTGGAGCTCAAACTGCTGACAACGAAGTTGATTGCTACTTGAACTTGATCAGTTGAAAAAGCTCGAATCTTTCGCAAAATGGAGCTGCAACAGGAGCTGCTTGAAGATGAGGAGTTAACCAGATAGGCTAAAGTGTACAAATTGCTCACCTTTATTCTTTCATTCATGGAAAATCCGTTGATTCTTCAAGCTGTTGTGTTTTCGAAGTTGTTGGAAAATTAGGGGCAAATCTGCAATCAACTTCTTTGTCTGTAAATGAGATCTGTGATGAAGAAATTCATGGTATCATGGATATAGAGCTAGGCCACTGTATTATTAATTCCAATTAATGTATATATACTTAAAAAAAATAAAAAACTTTTGTACATGCACTTGAATTATTGGAAAATAAACTTTAAGTTGTGTGTATATTTCTTGTATGTGTTGAGGGATTATTTGTCCCTACAGCCTACCACATAAAGAAGTCTAAATTCCTCTTATCTCTTTCATCCACATGTGTGTGATTTTTTTCTAGCCATAGAAAAAAAAATCACATGTGAAGGGGTCAGGATGCTTACTGGATTTCCTTTTATTTTTGAAGATAAGGGTAGCTCTCACATCCCAAGATCTTGATTGTTTCGATTTTGAGTGATTTAAGTGAAAAGTATAGTACTTTCTCCGTCCACGAAAAATTTACCGCAAATAATTTTCATTTTGACATACACAAAAAATTGTCACTTTCGTTTTTTTTTTTTTTTTTTTTTTTTTGATCGGGCAAAGTCATGTTAGATGTTAGAAGTTAGTTCCTCATCCACTCCAAGAACCACCTTATCTCTCCATTCACCAAACTCCACCTTATATCTCCAATCACCAAATTCGTTCCCAAGAGGGATCGAACCCGGGTCACTTCACTTAAGTGAGGACCCGGTGGCCAGTGGGCTAAGCCCCCTGGTTTTGTCACTTTCGTTTATAATAATGGGGTCCGTATTAATAACATATTTTCCTATATTCCATTTGATTTTGTCTGTATTTTTTTTCTTCACACTATCCCACATGATTTAGTCTATTTCTTTTTTAAATACACACTTTATATTATACTTTCTGTGTCCTATAAAAATGTATCACTTTTTTATTTTCGTCTATCCCATAAAATGTATCACGTCATTTTGGGACATGACCTCATTTTTTCTTTTTAATCATAATCACCGAATTCTACGTGATGAGACTTTCTCTCCATTCAATATATTATCAACCAAATATTTCTTAAAACTCGTGCTGTCTATCAAGTATATTCTTATGGGAACATGGAGCATTAGATATACAAATTCTCTTGCCCGGGCGTCCTTATGCTGGATCGTTCACATACTCTAATAAGACATTAAAATGTACTATTAAAGTGTTTAATAAGACACTTATAAGTGTCATATTAAAATATGTGAGTGATTCGCATCGTGGGAATGTCTGCATTGAGAGACATCTTCTATTAAATATGGGAATATGGGCACACGCACTCTTGCACTATATCTTATTTTCCATATATTATTGTCAGTGCGGCTACTATTCTATTTTCATAATTCAAAATGACTATTTAAAATTTTGCCTAATGTTAGGATTCTTGCAACATTTGGTGTCTCGAGTAGCACATACAATTTCCACTGAAGGTATCGAAATATAAAAATTCCATTTGCAATAGAACCCCAACTTATAAGACTATATTGGGTTGTTATGGAAAATTTTACATGTTGCAAGTGCGTTTGAGATTGTTAATTGTTTTTAAGTGTAGTTTTTCAATTTGTATTTGTTTGTTGTAAGAGTTTTTCAAGTTGCATTTGTTTGTTGTAAGAATTTTTTTATCTTGGTCTAGTTTTCCAAGTTTGTATGCGTGTCAGTTTATTATTATTATTATTATTATTATTATAGTGAGCTCGGCACTAGCTCCATAAAATACAGTACTACTATTAATTAAAGGTGATTCGTTGACAAGAACCTGCTGTCCAAGATATTAAAATATACCCCTTTTCCAAATCACGCATTGCTCATTAAATATTTAATGTATAATCTTTCCATTTTTAGGATATACGTCGTCTTTTTGTCATTTTCGTTCGTATATATTTTTATGCTTTATCATATTCATACACAATATTTACAAAAAATCTCTCCCACACACCATATAACTAGTTTAACAAATCAATTCGGTGGAGCCCTTTTTTCACTTTATACACATCTGTCAATATTTTTTTCTTATAACTCGTGTTCTTTAGGGATGAGCAAAAAAATTGAAATTGAATAATCGAATCGATTCAAACCAAAATTTTAAAATTTGGTTGATTCGATTATATTTTATTTTTTTATAAAAATTCGATTTTTCAATTCAGTTAGATTTGAATTTTTTAAAACCGAACAAAATCAAAAATTGAAAATCGAATTATATTTATGTAACACTAATATATATATATATATATATATATATATATATATATATCTCATATAAGCTAATACCCAAAAATGTTTTATTTTAATATACTCCCTCCGTCCCAACAGTAATGTCCCACTTTTCTTTTTGGGACGTTCTAGTACAAATGTTTCATTCTCTTTTTGACAATATATTATCTCTCTATACCTAATATTTACATAATTTCCATCAACCCACTTTATCTACTTTTTACACATTTCTTAATCTCCATGCCCAAAAATTATAGGACACTACTATTGAGACGAAGGGAGTATTATTTTCAATTTGTTTGGCTTTTTTTGATTTGTTCGAATTTATAGGTTTTCGCCGGTTTTTCGATTTTAATCTTAAAATTTCCGATTAATTCGATTTAATTTGTTCTTTTGACATCGAATATAAATTCGGTTTTATAAAAAAAATCGAACCGAAAATCAGATGCACCCCTCTAATATCCTCGTATCCACATCACACTTATCGTGGACGGAGAAATTAACGTTTAGCTTCTAGAAAGAACGGCCAAAAAAAGGTCAAAGTTAAATATGCAAAATGCTAACCATAAGTTAGAAAGTCAATGTTAATTATGCAAAATGCTAACCATAAGTTAGAAGTCAACGTTAAATATGTAGTGAAGGCGCGATGAGTGTGTTTGTAGACCATATTCAATCAATGTGGACAAAGTTTTATCTACAATAGTGTCACGTATGTAAAATGGCCTATACTTTTGAATTCCAACTTATTTTGCTCATCAATATGGAATAGTTTTGGCGTGTGAATGCCCATGACCATTTCTCTCTCTCTCACTAAATAAAACACGCAGCGCCCACAATTAAACTCAAGAATCAACATACGGTAATGGTAAACTCATGCCAATACCGACGTAACCAACAGTACCAAACAATTTGAATTTTCCGATACCAAATATTGAAATGCGTAGGGATTAAAAGTCTTAATAAATATATTGCACAACAACTTCCAACTTGTGCTGCTAATTGTAAATTACCTGGTACCTATCTAGAGACACTTCTAATTTTGCTACAATAATAATATTTTTTTTATAGATCTTAAGTTCATGTATGTTGTTAATTTATATTTAAACTAGTACACTTGCCCGTGCGATGCACGGCGAATGTAGCTTTGCATCAAAATTAAACGATGTAGTGTGTATATCGACTAAGTAATTAGGGATTAATGTCTAAAACCGAAAGTCTTGGTTTCGAGCCCCCTGTGGTGCGACCTTTAAATTTCTTTATTTAATCATATTAATTTATATCAAAAAAATTAAATGATGTATCAAATGAATAAAAAAATAAATATTAAATATAGTTAGAATATAAGTAAATCTAAATTATTTTTTCTTATAAAATTAAAATAATCTCATCAATTACTCAGTAAGGATCCTTAGTTTTATTTTATAATTTTCAAAAGTATCATTTTTAATTTTTCACCTATTTGATGGAAAACTTTGTTTTCTTCCCTAAAATTATAAGTAGAATAAACACATCATTCAAATTAAAAGAAACGAAGAAAAAAAAATATTCACATTAAAATATATATTTTTAAAACATGAGCTAATCATGCATAAAATTATTTTTTTCTAAGTTAGCTCATTACCTATGTCATCTTATTAGAAAAGCATCAATTGATCAGTAGGAAAATAAATAATATTATTAGAATTTTTTAGAATACTAATAAAAGAATTGAATAATTATTTGATGCCAAAAAACAAATCCCAATAAAAATGAAATATATCATTTTGCATTAGCTTTCTCCTTCAAACAAACTTATTTAAATACATTTCTAAAATCATTTTTTTGCTAAAAAGGTATAATTTCAAAGTTTATAAAATTTTATTGATTATAATTTTGAACATGGTATATAAACGTATATTTATTATTATTATTTGTAAACTATTTAAATTACTTATAATGGCAATTGACATCACACATTATTATTATATAGTAATTAAATACCTTCATTCACAATCATAAAACAAAATTATTTTTGAAATTCTATTTTTCATATAATCTCAGGTTGACATAAATATGATTGTGTGTAAAGTAGATATAACGTCAGTTGGTGGAAACAACGTCGTTTCAGGCTGTTAGACAATTAAAAACCCTAAAATTATTTTAATTCCTATTTTTCGTTTTCTACTAATCCTTATATCTAATCATATTTTTTGCAGCAAAAAGAGTTTCTATCTATTACTTTGATTTTTTGGATTACTTCTTGTCATTTTCTCTCATCAGCTTCATTCATCTCACTTTCTCTCAATTAAATACTTCGATTCTTAATTTATTTAGTTAGATGTTAATTTTAAACGTAAATGACATTGTTTTAATATGCCCAAATTAACATTGTATTAGTAATCGACAAATATGGAATGTAGGATTTCATATTTTCAGCACAAAATTTGACCAAAAAATAAGCGAGTATGCAAAATAAAAAATATATAATAATTGGATAATTTTAATATATATTTCAAAATTGATGTGCAAAGGCCACTAAATTTATATACAATAGTAAACCAAAGAGAAAAAGTAAACGTTTGTTTAGTATTAAGGAGATGTGATATTTCCACAAAAGAATTAAAGGTATCTTTATGTTATGCTTAATAAAATAATTCAACATATAGATATAATGTTTCAATGATATTTATTTATTTTTATCAAAAGAGAAGATAGTAGAAACAAAATTTTGTAGTAGAGAAGGAGAGAAAAAAAATATTAATAATAACGACAACCTTAAAACAACCATATAAATAAGAAAAGACAAAAAATATGAAAATTTGATTAAAAAAAAAGAGGAGAGAGGAAAAATAAACATCTTAGATTTTTAAAATATAATAATTTATTTATTTTAAATTCATATTTGATAATTTGTATACCAAATTAAAGATCTTGCATTTATCTTTAATTTAAGATATATATATATATATATATATATATATATATAATGAATATTTTTTAAATAAAATTTAATTTTTTAAAAAAAATCACAAAAATATGAAAAAGAGAATATGATAGAGAGAGAGAGAGTATGTAAGGAAAATTGAAAGAAATCCTGTGATGAAAGAGGAGAGAGGAGAGAGGAGAGAGAAAATATATATGTGCTTAGAATTTGTTGAATTTTATAAATACCTTTAGCATGATTCTTTAATTACCATTTTGCCACAAACAGTGTTTTCATATAATAAATAGATACCTCCATTTTAGATACAGGTGATCTAGTCAGTGAAGTAGACAATCTTCTTGAGCAATTTTATGTACGAGTGAGGAGTTAGTGGATGGAATTCGATTGATTTTGGTTTGAAAAGAACATTGAATTGAAAAAACTTAGGGTAGGGGGCATTGGCAATTGTTGTTGTTACGTACATAGTCGTCAGACGGATCAACGGAGGGTGGAGGCACGAGGAGGCGGGACAGGGACAATGAGGGGAGGCTGGGCCGTGCAGTCGCACACTAAGGCGCGACGTGGTGCAGGATGCTTCTGGCTCTCTACGAAAGCTCCGAGGCGAGGCAAGGCGAGGCAATCGGAGGAGGCGATGGCGATGGCGACCAACAACGAGAGGTCGGAGACCAAAGAGAGAGAGTGAGAATGTAAGAGCATGATGCAAATATAACGGATAATGAAAATTAATTTATTCTCTTTTATTACATTTTGTTTTTTACATTAATAATAATAATAATAATAATAATAATAATAATAATAATAATAATAATAATAATAATAATAAGACTATTGAAATTGATTTTTAATCAATGCAGTGGGATTCAAATTAAAATTGGTGTCGTAATATAACTATGACACCATAACAGAGAAATCGATGGTTAAATACTTGTTTTTTTATCATCGTACTTTTTATTCAAAGAAATCGATTTTATGTACAAAATTAATTTTTTGAGTTAAGACACCGATTTTAACAAAAAATTAGTGTCTTTTAAATAATTTCTATTAACATTTTTGTTGCAGTAGACATTCTCAAAATCTATCGATAGCAATATCGTAACAAAACAAGTGATACTCAACAAGTTCATATCAACAATTAATCAATTGAAGCCCAGAACAATAAATAAAACACAACAGAAATAATAATATATAGGAAAAATACACAATTTAATTAGAAGTACATAACATCTAATTATTTTTTTGTCAATTCGGATGGAAAAATATCAAAGTAGACAGAAAACTGAAAAATCTTTTTTTTTTCTTTTAATGAAAAATCAAACCAATCAATCAAATAAAGAACTTTCTAGAACGAAGTTGGTGCGTTGCATTCGCTATCATTTCTGATTAAATCACTTCCACACACACTCTTCTTGCAATATTTCTAAATAACTATCATAATTCATAAATCTTGATCCATAAACGAAGAAGAAACGTGGAGCAATTTATATCATGAGAAATTGATTATAACTACTAGCTACTATAAAACTTCATGCAAGAAAAACATATATATTTCAAATATATTTACAATAATTAAATAACCAAAATATGAAGGTGGGTATAGTATAGGTATATATCACTCTCATGCCACCCCTGATATAAATATTAATTTGAAATATGTTAATTAAATGAATGATGGAGACATTTATTAAATAAACTTTGTTCAAATTAAGGGAAATTTTTATTTATATATCTTGACATATGTGAATAAAAATATTCAGTAAGTCCAAAATTTTCACGGCCGACGTAGACCTAATCAATAATTGAAGACAATATTGTACCTTTGTTTTCTTTTTCTTTAAGAAAATCGAATCTTATTAAATAATTCAAAAGTCTAACGAAATAATGGCCATAAGCAAATGTGAAAGGCTTTATATTCCACGTAGCATTAATCCTATAAAGAATCAAACGAAGCATCATGAAATTTGTACTTATACACAATCATTGACATTGCAAATTTATAACAATAGCATCAACTCCATATATTTATTTTGAATTCGGATTGAAAGTGGCATCACCATTTCCTTTTAATCAAGCCTCTAATAAAAATTCAAATACAATTGCCACTTATACATGATCACATTGAACATTACAAAATGAATCAAGGTAATACTTAGGGGTGCGTTTACTTTGATCGTAAAATTTTCATTGAAAAATGATGAATAAGAAAAAATGAGAAAATATTATTTTTTTCTCCTTATTTTATCAGATGTTCACTATAGATGAAAAGATTAGAAAATGCTGGATAATATTTTCACACCCCTACCATAGGATAATATTATCCAACATTGGAGAGAAAATGAGTGAAAATGAGCTGCTCGAGAAAATATTTCACTCTGTCCGGAGAAAATTTTCCATTATAGTAAATATGTGAAAATGATGAAAAATGAGTTAAAATATACTTTTTCTCTCCTTCTCCATCAAAGTAAACAAACCCTTATGGTTTATTAAGTGTGGAAACATCACAACGTTTATTGAGATTCAAGTATATACACCCCTAGAGATTGTTTAGGCTCAAAATATTAGTACAAATGCGGATACAAATTGGACAATTTGTTAGTGTTCTTCAACAAATATGTTTGCACTATCACCTCTCCTAACCATGTGCACAAAAATCTAATTAGAAAGTATTTGAAAGGTCATATGTGCACAACTTCCTCCGTCCATGAAAAGTATGACGCTTTGTCATTTTTGATGTCCATCAAAAGTACGACACTTTCGACCAGCATATTTTCCTTACCTTTTATCCTTATCAATATCATTTATATATTTATATATATAAAAAAAACTTCACCCTTAATGCAATCTCAACAGCTCATTTCATATAAGGCCTGGGACATTTTCCCCACCACATAAAAATTACCATCTATTTTATTAAAATTTGTGCCTATCAAAAGTAGACTAATATATTAAATTAAAGATCTTGCCGTGATTTTTAATTTATGATGCATATTGAATATTTTTGTAGATGAAATATCATGATTTTGCAAAAGAATAAAATTTTATGAAAGAGAAGAAAAGAAAGAGACAATACATATGGCACATAAATAAACTCTCACTTTTATATTGAAAAAATAT
This sequence comes from Salvia miltiorrhiza, assembly GCF_028751815.1. Classification (NCBI taxonomy): domain Eukaryota; kingdom Viridiplantae; phylum Streptophyta; class Magnoliopsida; order Lamiales; family Lamiaceae; genus Salvia; species Salvia miltiorrhiza. Next base: position 3,247,469 of record NC_080392.1, on the reverse strand, counting down.
TTTAAATATAAACATGCAATCTAATTCATAAATATCACAAAATATATAAACTGTATATAAATGTATGTGAAATTAGTCGAACTCTAGTATGCTTTTAAAGTTTGATTACTAACCTTTAATTTGCAATACCTTTAACTTTTATTGTTGATTTCGACTGCTTCGATTCTACCTACAAATCTTCTAACTTATTACATCCTACAACTCAAACATTGGATGAACAATAGACCGACGAGCCAAAAAAATTAATTTTGCTTCATTTGGGAAGAATTAATTTTGCTTTCTCATTATGATTAGAGGGAAAAAAATTTGCACACACACTATATATGTGTTATAAGGGTTTTGGGCTAAGTTAGGAATTTCTAGGAAGATTAAGAGTGGACCTTTTAATGGGCTTAATTAATAAATTAAATATGCAAAATTGTGACAAAATAATAATTTTAATAAATAAAGAAAATAAAAGTTTTACAATAGGGTTAATTGCATCAAAATACCTGACCTTTTCCCAAAATTTGATTTTTTGACAAACTTTTTAATTGTAGCAAAAATTTTAGCTACGTTTCAATTTATTGCAATGTCCCTTCCGCGTATATTTCCGGTCAAATCCATGCTGAGGTGGACCTCCGTAAAGCTTAGGTGGCATGTCGTGCCGGGTAATGAAACATTGTCGTCTCAAATCCATTGCAATAAATTGAAACGTAGCTAAAATAAATTGGCCGGGAATGAATGGATTTGACCGAAAATATACGCGGGACAGACATTGAAATGTAGCTAAAATTTTTGCTACAATTAAAAAGTTTGTCAAAAAACCAAATTTTGAAAAAAGGTTAGATATTTTGATGCAATTAACCCTTTACAATACTAAGCATCTCTTATAATCCTAAAAATCTCCCACTTACCCTCAAAATATATTTTCAAGTATAAAAACCCTAGTCTAACAAATCCTCTCACTTTGTACTAAAAGCAGTTCCTTGACGTATTTCACTCTCATTTTCTCCACACGGCGATTGAATGTTGCGCTTTGCAGAGCATTTTTTAAAGGATCTGCTAGATTGTGCTCAGATGCAATATTGATTACCATTATATCGCCTCTTCTCATTATATCTCTTATGATATATGGTAATTTCTCTTTATGTATTTGCTAGCCTTGTGAGCTTGTGCTTCATTTAAATTTGTCACTGCACTAAAGTTATCACAATACATTGTAATGTTCTTACGAATATTCGGCACCACATTCAGATCCAATAAAAAGTGCTTTAGCCAAACATAGCAGCCTTCGAAGCGGCCACATATTCAATTTCTATAATCCTCAATCCACCTACAATGTATAATACAAGACACAATCTGTAATATAATTCAACAAATAATAAATATATAACATATATGACAAAATAATAATTCTTATAAATTAATAAATACTAGTACAATTTTAAAAATAAGAAGCAGCTCTAAAGCTAGCATACTTTGAAGTATTTCCAAGCTGTGTTGGAAATCTGTTAACGAATGTTAACAAATCATATAATGCCTAGATGTAATTACACCATTAATTTATCATTTTAATTTTTTTAAGCCTAAATATATTTGAAGGTGCTTTTGCACCTTTTACTACCGTCACAGACCTGTCAGATTAGCAAGAAAAATAGCCGTTTCAAGTTTAAAATACAAAAGCATTGTCGTTCCCATCGGCTCTGTAACAAAGAGAGCTGAAAAAAGAAGAAAAAGAATGGGAAGATTCAAAACAAAATCCGATTACGAAGAACTCAGAAAAGCTCGCATCTTGGAAAATCAGGTTACTTTTTTTCCTCTCCCAATTGAAAAAATGCGTTTTTGCGGTGTTGTCTATTTGCAAAATTCCTACATTTATCCGAGATGGCTGTCGACATTAACAGGCGCGCTTGGCTACTTTGGGGCTTCAAAAAACCTTGCCGGAGCTTCGATCTCTCAATTCATCGCCGAAATCTGAGAAACCCCACAGTAGAAATTACTGCAAAGTCGATCGCAGCGCCACCCCTTTACGGCGTTCATCTCGATTGACAGGAATTTCGCCGCCATCGGAAGGCGATGCGAAATCCGATTACGAAGAACTGAGAAAAGCTCGCATCTTGGAAAATCAGGTTTCATTTGTGTTGTCTATTTGCAAAATTCCTACATTTCTCTGAGATGGCTGTCGACGTTGCAGGCGCGGTTGGCTACTTTGGGGCTTCAAGAAACCTTGTCGGAACTGCGGTCTCTGAATTCGTTGCCGAAATCCGAGAAAATCCACAAAAGAAAATACTGCAAAGTCGATCGCAGCGCCACCCCTTTACGGCGATCAGCTCGATTGACAGGAAAATCGCCGCCATCAGAAAGCGGTGCGTGGATATTACTGGGAATCGATTGTTTATCTAAATGGCTAATTTGTATTTTGAGTTCGATTTATCTATGTTGGATGCAGGGAATTTGAGCTACTCGGAAGGTAGTAATGGCGGTGAAATTGGTGGTGCAAAGAGGCGTTTGAGACTGAGTAAGATTTCGGAAGAAGATTTGAGGCGGCGGTGCGAGTCCAAGGCGAGAGGGAGTTTGTATGATCCGGTTTATGGTATCTGCTGCCATTTCTGCAGGTTCTCTGCTCTAATCTCTTTCTGCTTTTGTGTTTTGAATTCTTGATATGCGATTAGTGTGTGGATTAGCTTGACTTGGAAAAATGAGGGCATGTATTTTTACATTTTAGAGTTGCTTAGCTAATTTGGAAAGTTATATGCACTTTCTTTGTAGTAATATCTTTGAGTATTTTAGTGTTATCGCTTAGCGCTGATCTTCGGTTACAATGCTTGAAATTGTGATGATTTAGATAGCATGAGAATGAGAAATATTGGAAGTATGGAAGATTGAAATAACATTGCAATTTGTAAGAATCTATCCCCAAGTAGCGTCTCTTTCTTGGTTTTGAAATATATTGTGGAGCTTCATATGGTTTCAAATGACAATGAATGCTGCATTTTGCCCCTTGTGGTTTGTGTCGTGATTTCTTCTGTCATACATGTACTCATGGAAATCATGAACATGTTACATGCATAGAGTCATTGAAATTAATTATTTTCTATGCATAGTGTTGAGTATATTTCATGAAAATGATGTAAAAATGTTGTGTGAATTCTCCTCATGTGGAAAGAACTGCACCAAGTCCCCTTGACTATATAAGAAATTGCATTGCTTCCGTTTTGCTAACTCTTGGTCGAAAATGCCCTCGTTCACTTGAACTACTGGCACTCCAAGTGTGGACATTTTTTTGGAAATAAATTATGAAAAGGGAAGAGGCAAAGCTCTTTTGAAATTGCAGTATGATTTAGTGCAATTCTTTTGACACGAAGGGGCTTTCCTCAACTTTTTTTTATGATAAAAGATTTTCATGCATTTACACTTCTTTAATAGTTAATCCATTTGGTTTTATTGTTGGTAATATAATGAGCAATATGAAGTCATGAAAATCATCTTTAGCTTGTGTTGTAGATTCTCTGAAACTAATCTTGATTTTGTGTATATTTACATTGAGATACATCTCTGGCAGCCAACACAAACATGCTCATGTCAAATTTGATTTTGGTTGTTTTATGATTCCTGAATAAATTACAACACAGGCAAAAGAAGCTCTGTGGCGAAGAAGATTGCAAACGCTGTGGTGATCAGGACATGGATCAACCATGCATAGGTCAGTTTCGAATCCAAGCTCACCATATTTACTATCCTCTATGGTTTCTAACATGATGACACGATACATTACCCGAGAACCTTCTTGCAGGCAAAACAGATTGTTCGGTGTGCCACTCTAGCAACGGTATCCTTTGTCGAGCCTGCCTCAAGGTCAGGTACGGTGAAGGTGAGTCGAGGCGTTAGGTCATAACAAATGAAGATAAAATCCGGCTGCTTAGATTGTGATGGATATTTTGTGATGCACATATGCTAGAAATGGAGGAAGTGAGAATGAATAAAGAATGGATGTGCCCTCATTGCATAGAAGAGAAGGGAAGCATTCCTTACTGGATATGCAACAGGTACCGTGTTTCGATTTAACTGCTCCTGCAGCTGATCTTCAGTCCATTTTTTGCAATCTTGTGAGAGTTTTGGTTTGTGAAAATGAACAGCTCATTCTGTATGAAGAAGAGGAAGATGGTTCCTACTGGAATTGCCATATATAGAGGTCTCTCTCTCTCTCTCTCTCTTTGAACTTGTTTTACAGCTTAACACTGCCACTGATACTCTCTAGTGTGTGTGTGTGTGTAGCAAGAGAGATGGGATACAAATCTGTGGCACATTTGTTGATGGATGAGCTTTCAAAGAGGAGATAGAAGAAGATGTTTTGCACAAAGCAATACCACATTTAATCTCATTGTGGTGGTTTTGAACGTGTCTGAATTGTATCAACTTGTAACACTAGAGGTAGTATAAACAGTTGCGTTGTATGTCTTATTTTGACAAGTTCATTAACATAAGACTTATTTTGAGAAACATTCGGAATTTATTATTGATCCACTTTCTTAAATTCATCACCCAATAAAAGTTCTCTCTAGGTTCATGTGGAGGAATTCAATAATTCACATTCAAGTGACTCTTATATGACTAAATAGGCTGTTTGGCTGAGCTTATAAGTTGTTCAGTAGCTTATATATTCATTTAAAGTATTTGATAAAATAAGCTCTTAAACAGTTTGTAATCAGTAAAAATAAGCTTTAAGAGCATTCACAGCAGATCTCTCAAAAGTAATCCTTAGTTTAAATTTGAGCTAAAATAATAAAAAGTGAGATAAAATGATCATCCAACACATCACCTATATTAAGTTATGCCCACAAAAAAAAAATTACACCCCCTTAAATTTAATCCTAAATTTATAAAATAGATAATAAAAAATAGGAGAGTTGTTATGTGCAATTGTTAAATAGAGATTAAAAATAATTCAGGGTAGACTTTAAGAGTATTTTTAGGAGTAAAATTTTGAGAGATCTGCTGTGGACGCTCTAAGAGCTTGTAACAATCATTTTACAAATATTATTTAACCATAATTTGTTATTTTCATCATATTATTTTCATCATATACTCTTTAAAGTTCATGTCTTTTCAATTTTCTCTCATTAATACAAAATTTACAATTTAATTTATAAGCTCAATTATCTAAACACTTTCACAATTTATAAGCTCTTGAAAAACTACATCTTATAAGTTATTGAAATATTTTATAAGTTATTAGAGCTTATAAACTCTTTGAAATAAGTTTAACTAAACACCGTCTTAATAAGTGCTAGGTGTTAAAATCTTATTTCACGGAACAACTAATATTAATGAATGATATTTCAAAATTACATTTGAGCATATCATAAATGTTTAATTAAAATTACATCTAATCTACTTACATTGAAAAAGATTTTAGAAGTCTTCTTTTAAAATTAGTCGACCGGAATTGAACATCGTTTACTTGCAAAATTTAGGAGAAATTGAAATTTAAAACATTTTATGACAAACACTAAGAATTCGAGACATAAAATACTATTAATGTTATCCTCCAAAGTTTATTTCAAAAAAGAAAAAGAAAAATGTTATCTTCCAAAGTTACAATCTAATTATTATATTATATTATTTTTTTGATAAATTAACAGTATTAAATAAAAAAAAATTAAAGATCGCATCCAACAAGAAACTCGAGTCCAAAACCTTTGACCTTAGATAACTCTTTTCCGCTTGGCTAACACACGCACACACACACGTACTTTTTAGTTCCAAATATGTTTTATTTTTAGTTCCAAATATGTTTTCTATAGTAAACAGTTAAGTCCAAGAGAAAACACCCCATTGTTTACCTCAACTTGAACCGAAACCCTTAATTCCCAATTGCAATCTCTCACAAAGCCATGCAATTATCCCCAAACCCCAATTTGCGATCCATCAATTCAAACTTCATCTTCTGCAGTTCGAGCTGCAAGTTCGAGAATTTGGGATTCTCGGCCACAGTTTTCCCATCCTTCAAGCTAAGAGTTCCCCATTCGATTAATTTCAGTGGCACCAGACGTCGCCGTTTTGCTCCCGCCGCCCAAAAAGTCTCCGGTCCTGACTACTATTCCGTTCTCAATGTCAGTAGAAATGCCAATCTGCAAGAAATTAAAGCCGCTTATCGGTCGCTTGCTAGGAGGGTAAGTGTTTGCATCATTTCGTGTGCGTGCCAATGCAATCATTCAATGTTGTTGCATGGTTTTGTCGAAATGTCTGAGGTGTAGAAATGGAGGAACTGAGGTGTTTTAAAGGCTAAAGTTGTTTTTTTTAATACCTTCAGAGTATTCTATCCATAAGCATACTCGATTATTTGATGACTTTATATGTAGTCCCTGCCATTGTATAGTGATTGGTTGTGTTGAGCTTCGTTTCTGCATTTATTGTGTATGTATGTGTGAATGAATGTATTATCTACTAGGTTTTCTGCTTACCTAAATCTTAAGTAGTTAAATCTCCAGTCTTTAGTAATTTAGTGTGCGCGAATGCAGTATCATCCTGATATGAACAAGGGTCCTGGTGCTGAAGAAAAGTTTAAAGAAATAGCTGCTGCGTATGAGGTAAAGTTATATCACATTTATCTAAAGGGAAAAACAACAAGATATTTTTTTTTTGAATGAAAGAATATAAAATAATTAAGTGAATACAATATTTACTTGGGGAAAATAAATTAAAATATTGTAATTCTGTAATATATAAAATAGAATAGAGATATATGGGTAGAGTTAAATATAAAATAGAATAGAGATATATGATATTTATTGGTTTAATTTAATTCATAATATTTTATTTTATTTTCTCCAAGTAAATATTGTATTCATGTTATTATATTTTTTAGGTCCTGTAGATATATTCACTTCTGTTCTTATTGAAATGTGATAAAAAAAAAACAATTTCAAGTTATTAATAATTTTTTTTATTTGATATAAACTACAAAACTACAGTTTTTAGGAAAACAGAAACTAAACTTTAATTTCAATAGGAACTTGTATGTTAAACTTTCGTTTAATAAGTCCTTGTACTTCTAGTTTGTGTTCGTGTAGGTAACTTAGACAAACACATTAAAAAATGACATCACGAGATCAGATATAGTATAGGGACTTATGGAAACAAAATTTTTGTACATGGACCTATTGAATTAAACTTTAATAGTACATGGACCTTAAGATGGGTTTTGGCTTTTGCCTTATTCATTATTCTTTTCTTCTATACATTTTTTTTGAGCCTGGACATCATAGGGTACTACTCCTTCCAGTATAAGACTGTTGCCAATTGATGTTCTCCTTCCTTTGATTGAATGATTAGGCGTATTGTCATGACAATTATCTTCTTTTCATTCCTTGGTAACAAAACTGCTTTTATAGATTCTGTCAGACACTCAAAAAAGGTCTGTATATGATCGTTTTGGTGAGGAAGGTCTTCGTGGAGAATTTGATGCAACACGTGCTGGTCCACAAGGGGTAAGATCATGTATCTCTGGCATTCTTTGCAATGTTTTTCATTTTTCGGATTTTCATATAAGTTTTTCGTCCTATCCTATGTATTTCCCACTTTCATACAGTACTACCCTATCAAATGATTTGATTTGGGGTCCAACTATTACCTGTAAATTACATGTTGTAGGTGGACCCTTTTGAAGTTTTTGCTGAATACTTTGGTGACCCTAGCAACTTTTTTGGAGGAAGCGGTGAGCAATCAGGCTTCAACTTTAACTTTAGAGAGAATAGCAGCCAGAATCTTGACATCCGGTAATAATCTAGTGGAATTTTCTGCATTAAATTTAATTTACCCCATCCACTAGGTTTTATCATGAGATCTCCAACTTTTTCCTTTAAGTTTCTTGGTTATCAGATGAATAAACTTTCAAATAAATCAATTGGCGGTAAACCTTTCGCACAAAATTGAGCTTTAAGTCACAGGGACCTTGATATTCCACAATCCATTAGTGTGTCAAATTCCTGTAGTGGGTGATTGTCTGGCCCGGATGTGGAACTCGAGTTAACCCTTTTACTGCCTGACTAGTTACGATTCGTGTATAATATTTTCTTCCTAAAAGCAGATAGTCTGGACATGAGTAGTATTGTTTTAGATATAAAATTTGGTTAAAACGTTGTCATGAATCAGAATGTCTAAATCTCTCTCTGCATTTATTTGCAGGTGCGATTTGTATTTGAGCTTCGAAGAATCTATTTTTGGGGGGAAGCGTGATGTTGAAGTACCATATTTTAAAACATGTGATGATTGTGGTGGAACGGGTGCAAAGTCCAGCAATTGCCTAAAAACATGTTCTGAATGTGGAGGTAGAGGACGAATAATGAAAACAGAGAAAACACCGTTTGGAGTTATGTCTCAGGTATCTGCATGTAACAATCTGTGGTGTATAAATACATTTCTACTAAGTTAATTTTGTGGGGGTTACTGTAATTGGACAAATCTTGATCTGGTAAGCTTCCTGTTTGAATCACCATGATAGCTAGTGCAAAAATGCAGTAGTGCTGCTTCACATTGCATGAAAAATATAATGTATATGCTAAGTTTCTAACAGTTTAGTTTCCAAAAAAGGTTGTAGAATTGAGAATTAATATATCTTTTTATATAAAATGAATAATTTAATTAGGTAGGCCGCAGGCAGAATAAGCAGGACTAAGGTTGTTGCAGAGGTTGTTCGGCTAAGCTCATATATCTTATAAACTCCTGATCTTGCTTATTGGGCTTCTAAAATATTTTGTTTCTAAAGGTGTTTTGCTCAAGTAAGAGCTCATTTTAAAAATAAATTAGGCTCTATATTTTTCTAGAAACAGCTTGTAAGACCCGAATTTCCTAAAGAATAAACTGAGTCCTCCTTATAAGCTTCTCACCAGACATCCTTGAAGTTCAAATCATTTGATCCTTCGAACAGGAAGCTGTATTACTTCATGAATGTCGTGTGGGCCTAGAAGCTGAGAGTTTTAATTCCAGCTCTTGCTTTAACATTATGTGTAGATAATTCTGTGAACTCTAGGTGACATCCTGCTCAAAATGCCATGGTGACGGGAAGATAATTACTGATAGGTGTCGCAGATGCAATGGCCGTGGCAGAGTTCAAGCACGGCGGAACATTGAGGTGGTTATTCCACCTGGCGTTGAGGAGGGAGCTAGAATGCAGATCCGAGGAGAGGGAAGTTCTGATAGAATGAGGTGTGTTTTTGAAGTTTGAATTTAATTTTGTTGATGAAGTTATTGGCTCCTCTTGGCTCTTTTACGGAATGCTCTTTGTTGCTTCTCTGCCCAAGTCATATTGACAAGTATCGTATGTAGTGCTTGACTGGTTAATTCTGGTAGTTAGCTTCTTTGTTCCTTCATGCGCCAACAGTTCTGATTGCAGTGTTCCGGATGCAGTTTGTGATATCAAGCAATGTGCTTGATTGATATCATGAACAGGAAATCATAAGCTCAAGAGGCAATTGTAGTTTGGAAATGAATGACACACAGGGTAGTTGCATCTCATTTTCTGTTACTCCCTGATATTGTGTTGAAAAAAGGTGAAGGTACATTTTACCTAAGCAGAAAAGACTGTAACATGGGCTCTTCTTAGTTGTGCTGGTATAAGTTTTAACTTTATTTAGCTAAGAGGCATCACTCCTACAACTTCCTGTTTAGTGGAGCTTTGGTTGATGTATTATTTTCAAACAGCACTCTGATGCCTAATTGAATATCATCTTGATGTACCCTAAATAAAATCATCTTTTGCAGTGCATGTTATGTATAATTATGTGTTGGTCTATGGAACTTGTACATTTATTTAAAAAATGTTCTATTGCCTGCTATTAATGCACAGGGGTATAGCGGGTGACTTGTATCTTGTTCTCCATATTGATGAGAAACAAGGAATTCAGAGAGATGGAATGAATCTATACTCAAGAGTGGATGTTGACTATACAGAAGCAATCCTAGGGGTTCTTAAGAAGGTACAGCCTTTCAGAATTCTCCATTGTTGTGCAATCAATATTTTTTGGTACTTCGGCTACAAAAGGATAATAAAATTAAGCTAAACAAGGCGACTCTGAAATTTGTCCGACCTCTTACTGATTTACTATCATCTCGAGATTTGTTTTAATCACTTCATATGAAAAATGAATTTAAGATATTCAACTGACAACTTGCAAATTACATTGCTCTCGATCTTTATTATATAAAGCAATGATCAGGTGAATTATGCTAGAGTCATGATAAACTGCATCATGCTTGAACTAAGAAAATCTTCTCATTCAAACCGCAGGTTGATACTGTTGAAGGTATGAAGGATCTTCAGATTCCCCCAGGAACTCAGCCAGGACAAAAATTAAGGCTACAGTACATGGGCGTGCCAGATATAAGAAAACCTTCTGCACGGGGCGATCATTTTTTCACTGTGGATGTTCGGATCCCAAAACATATAAGGTTTGCATCCAAGTATATTTGAATAGGATCTCTTTATATTAGTTAAATTATGTGGCTTCCATTTATAGAGATTTCATTTGCATTTGGTTAAGCATTGTAAAGGTGTAGAAGTTATGCTCTTGAATTCCTTCCTGCATCCTGCACACCTCTCTTACATCAGTATATCATAATAACAATTGAAATATGGTCAAAGGAAAAAATCTCTGTTTGGCAGGGCTTCCTCCTGTACTTATGAATTCCATTGGACCCACAAATGATACCTTGGAAGAATCAGTTGGGTTTGATTCTCTTTGAAATTCATGCCTAACCAAGCTGTTTTATCTGTTGTGTAACTAGATTCTGTTTGCCTTAAGCGAAGACGTCCATGAGTATTGTAGAAGAGAAAGGCAAGTCTTTTGATTGACCACAGTAGTATGTCAATCTATTAAGTGAGTTTGGCATAATAAAACTGTCTTCCAAATTGTTGATTTTGATTGTGAAATTTTATTTTTGTTAAGAAGCTTTTCCGTCTTCTTACGTCTACTATCACAACTCTCCATAGACGAATAAATATTTGAAAGGAAACCCCTAGACATTGTCCTCTTGAGTACAATTTATCATTCAATTAATCTTTTTATTGCAGGTGGACAGTATGTAATGTATCTCATATCAAATTAAATTTTTCTCAAGGACTTTGATGGTGTGTTCCTTTTCAGGAACCCTCTTGATAGTGGTCTCTTCCATTATGTTGCTATAACACACACACAAACACAAACATGCCTTCATTGCATTTTCTGTTAACCATAGTAAGAATTTTTTATCTGATCTGCTGTCACAACATTTTTAGTGATGCAGAACGGGAACTGGTTGAAAGGTTGGCGTCTCTTAGGAAAACTGAAGGTGTTCTCCAAGATCATAGAGAAGGTTTCCTTTTGAACTGACTAGTAGCTTTCAAATTATATATTGCCTTGTCCAATTATTGCCTTAACTGTTTTATTATCCTGAAACTCATGTTAAAGACGTGAAAGACCAAACTTCAGACGACAGAAGCAAAAGTGAAATGCATTGGTGGAAATCGATAAAGGATATGTTATGGTATGTGCATCCAGTTTGTTCTGCTGCTTTTTTCACTTTAATTGTATGCTTATATAGGAATTATATGTAAATCTATATTTATTTTCTTTCATGAGCATTTGAAATCTTTAGCTTGAGAAAGTGGTCCTTTTTGTCCAGAAATTTGGAGACGTGTGAATTTAAGTTGTTAAGTTTTGTTATAATCATATTCATAATCTTATCATAAAGCAGTAGCATGTCACTGTAAAGACCCATCTATGGTGGACCGGTTGGTCAGACACTGTTCTTGCAGAAGCAAAACTCGGAATATACTTTGGTTAGTCCCTGGAAGAAAATACGTTGTGCCCTGGAAAGAAAAGGGGACCATTTGTCATAAATATTACTCCGTATTACATTGTACTAATATTAGTGGACCATAGATGCGATGGTGATGGTGGTAGTGGCAGAGTAGAAAATATTTTAGGCGTGCAACAATATGTACACTTTAGGGTCTGCAAGAAAATATATTAGCTGTTGAGCTCCAATCATATTGAAAGTGAGGGTCTGGAATCACCAACACAAAGTTCGTGGTCATCTCTTTTTCCTTTTGGGCAGCACATAGTGATGTACCAATACGTAAATAGATTCTAAAAATGGACTCGCAAAACTTAAAATAATATTATATTATAGCTCATGTGGCTCGGTTATGAGATATGGTGACAATGTTATGAAAATTTAAGATAGAGGACACTTGCACATCATATTCCAAGAAACAGTGCTTGGATTGGTCAATGTATATCAATGCAGTTTTGCTGAAGCATCATAGCAGGATGATAAGCTGACATTGTCTTTCAAACTAGTAACCTTAGGTACCTCTTGAAGGATATGAGTAGTAGGTATTTCCCCCTTCTATTCCATCTCTACTTCCCTTATTATATTGCTGAAACGCCTCTTTTTCGCACTTGCGAGTCTTCTCTACCGTGTGGCACGTGTAATTTGGATTGTTATACATCCAATAGATCTTTCTTGTTGGTTTTAACGTAGGTAAAATCTGCCCTTAGCTCAACTAGCAGTCAGCTTTGAGTCTTTCATTTCTTTGTTGAGATTTAGGCCTGATGGCCGATTGAAACTATAATTATTGAATGTGCATCATATTTACGTACTAATATTTGTTATCTTCTTGCATCTCTAATCTCAGCCTTTATCTTAGATTAGTTTCGTGTTCTTTAATATGTTTTCACTTCATAGGAGAAGGCAACCCGGGGAAAAATTTGCATCAATCTGCATTGATACATCAGCACCAGCGATGTACACGAAGAACCTACCAAAGTTGCCTTCTATGAGTGCTACGTCTGTCATTTTGTTTTCAGCTGTTCTCACTTTCTTAATGAGCAAATCTTGGTGGTCTAAATTCTGGCAACGAAGGAAACAAATGGAGCTTGGAATTCACAAACGAGGTAAAAGGATAAAATAATGGAACATCTACAATGGTAACACAATTCTATCTCTATGCAAGTACATTCACTGCATGCTCTATAGTATCTTGAGAAACCATTATGGCCGCTCGAATCTCTAACCGGTTCAGTCGAGGCCAGCTCAGGCATTTAATGCTCGTTTGAGGAATACAATTGAGTTCTTGGTGGATCTACACTTGTATGTTGATACCAATCCATTCTTTCAAGTCCTAGCGTAGCGTGACAACTGTATATTTACCAGATTTTGATTATTGCCTATGTACCAACCGATCCTAAATTTGGATAAAATGTTTTCACCCTTGTAGACACTCTACATCCCTGTGTATACTTTTTCCTTCTTGTCACGAAAAGATGTGTCTTTCTCCATTTTTATAGGTCAACTGATTGAAAATGATGTGGTGAGATAGTCTAATGAGAAAACATAGTAGAACCTTGGGAATTTGTGTGATTCACTGCATGATTTCCTGGAAATGAAATCAATTTGGAGTGTGAAATATTGGCAAATAGTCATGTTTGGTTATTAATGGATTTTATTAGTCCCACCTTGTTGCTATCAATGTTAGGTGTGGGTTTTGGGTGTTTGGATTTTCTTGCAAAAAAGAAAGAGGGGTTTTTTTTTATCTTGCAAGCTACCATTTATGTGAATCATGTAGTTAGGAGGAATTATAGATGAGAAGGGTTTATAACATGTTTCATTATTTTGTATATGAGCCCTAATGTTTCTAAAGTTATCTATTAATTGCGCTTTCTTTAATCTCTGTGCCCAAAAGTATTGAGATATTTGTAATGGAAGGGAGGGAGTATGAATTCATCATACTACTACTTAATGTAAAGGCTTCCTAAATGTTGGGATTAGAAATAGTGAGAGTTTTGGTTGATAGTGAAGTTGGAAGAAAGTCGTGAATTGTGATGGGAAAAAACTTGAGAAATGGGTGTTGGTTGAAGTAACTTTTTGTGATTGTTTTTTTAATTGCTCAAACACTTGTGTGGGCTGACATTAATGTCGCGCCCCTTTTTCAATGTCGACTTTTCTAGCTGCCAACTCACGAGTCTCCTAATGTGAGATGCGACAAAATTATTTATCAAATTATATATATATATATATATATATATAGGGTTAGGTTTTATTGAGAAGCTCAAATGTGTTGAGAAGTTGAGAAGCAATCTAATAGATGAACATGTCAAATAGTTTTTATGAACGCGAGTTTGATCTGGGGTACGATCCTTGGCGGTGACGTATTTTTTAACAAATTAAATAGATTCGTATATTCGTCAGTTATATTTGGTATGTTCAAAGAATTTATTGATCTAGGGTCTAATTTCCATGTTCATCAAAATGTACTAATATGTTCATCTATTAGATTGCTTCTTAACTTCTCAACACATTTGAGCTTCTCAATTGAACCACTCCCTATATATATATATATATATATATATATATATATATATTTCATAATGCATAATTTGAGAAGGCACCGAGTTTTAAAAATCTTGTAAAATATAATGTGAGTGGAGAAAGGACCCCACATTTATTGATGTTTAGTGATGGAGTTATTACTATAAATGAGGTTTGCATATTTTTATGGGATGGGCGAAAAAGAAAAATTATAGTACATGTTTTTATGGAACGAAAGGAGTATTAGAGAATGGTTCCAATGAAATTCCTCGTATATGATGATATCTTAGATTGATTTGTACGTGTTTCTTTAATACTCTCTAACATCTTCCTCTCTATCTATCTATTTTGGTCCGTCCCTGAAACATTTTCCTAACTTATTTTTGGAAACAATTTCATTAATTATTACTCTTATAATTTCACTTTTTGTAGGACACATTCTCCACTTTCACTTACTATTCTCTTACAATGTCACTTTTTGTGGGATCCATTCTCCAATTTCACTAACTATTATTCTTACAATTTCACTTTTTATGGGACTCATTCTCTATGTATCAAATAGACAATTTTTTTTAATAAACTAACAGTATTAAAAAACGAAATTTAAAGACCGCGCCACAGAGAATTCGAACTCAAGACCTTTGGCCTTAAACATTAACCTCATACCACTTGACCAACACACACACAATTAACTTTTATTAAAACTCGTGTCATCTCTCCTTAGGAATATATTTGGGAGACGGATGGAGTATATTTTATGGCTGATATTTATTTGAAGAAGAATTTTTTTTACCTGAGTTCAAATTTTGGATAGAGCGAGAAATTTATTAATTTTTTGAATATCGTTTTTTAACATTGTATATTGTCTTAGTCAATACTATATTGTCTCACGAAAATTTTATTCATTTTTTTAAGAGGTTTAAATAAGAAATTAAGAATTATTGTTCACGATCTGGTCAATGTGTTTTTAAGTTATTGTCTCAATCTTTTTCAATAATAAAAAGGGTAAAAGTATAAATATTAAAGACTTAATATATTAAATGTGTCTTTATCATAATTTGGTGATAAAATAAAAAGGATATTCGTAATTAGTAAATTTAGAGTGATTTTTCTTTTATAAATAGATAATTACTTATATTTATGTAGAATAAAGATTTTGTTCCGACAGTGAATAAAGTGACAAAGCTGCCAATCCAACAAAAGCCTTTTAAAGCACTAGTATTATACCCGTGCTTCGCACGGTCCGATTATTCATACGTATTATAAAAATTTAAAAATGTATTTAAGTGATACAAAAAAAATACAGAGTAATCAAATCAAATTGAAAATTTAATAAAATATATAATATAAAAGAATAAATCTAATATATTATATTATGACAAAAAATTAAACACAAATATTAAGTGAAAATATTTAATTTCGTGTACGTACTGTACGCGGACATATATATATATATATATATATATATATATATATATATATATATATATATAGAGAGAGAGAGAGAGAGAGAGAGAGAGAAGATTAAATGAGATTGGACAAATGTGCTGAGAATGATTGCATAATCTAATATATGTGTTGCATAAAATGCTTGTAACGACTGCATAACAAAATTCAATTAATTATATAAAATTTTCGCAACCTCTAGAATTCGAATCCAGATAAAAATTTTATGCAGTATTATTTTGCAGCTTATGTAACACTATTACTGGCTTATAGTGTTGTCATGAGCTAATCAGAACTGGCGGTTCCGGCCTGAAACCGGCCCGAGATCAATGGTTTCGGCCCGAACCGTTGACCACGGGTCGGTTTCGAAACCAGAACCGCTAATAGCCCCGGGTCGGTTACGGTTTCAAAAGTCTCCCGCGGCCCGACGTTTCGGAATAACATGTAAATACTATTGTGAGTACAATTTCCATCATCATTCCCATATATCATAATGTTCATACCTCAATGATTAGTAACTCTTGATATAGATTAACTCTAACTTGTATTAATCATCATTACATAAGACACAACTAATGAAAATTGTCGACATTAGAATTCGAACAATAATTTTGGATCTGACAGCGTCAACGATAATCAAGATATTAAAATTTTATGTTCAATATTATGTCCACTCCATAATCTTCCATTCAAAACTTGCAAATCAATAATAATTAATATAATTCCATTACAATTATCTATGTTACTCCTTAATAGCTTATTTGGAGTTTCAACTTTGACCGAAAACCTAATTTCATTTATAAACTTAGACATGTAAATTTCATCTAACAAATTGCTACTTTAGTTAGATTTACATACATCATCTCAATTGCAAGTATAGCTCTATTCACCTCAATTTTAAGTTTACCTCTCTCTCTCTCTCAAGCATGTCATTTATATTTTCCGACTCTTTCTCCCATCCCCATTCAATTAGGTCATATCAATTTCTTGATATTGATATTGATAAACAAAATTTCTTTAATACACACACACATATATATATATATATATATATATATGTATGGTTAGCTTCTATGGAGACCACTCCCCTACATACAGAACAAAGATCAAATCATGTGCGTCGATCTTGCTTAATCTAACGGTTCATATAATTTCCTGATTTGATTTTTCATGTAATATATGTACATAATAATAATATGATATTATTATACAAATTGTTCTATAAAATAATTAATTAAACTGACTTTAGTGAAAATCATTTTAATACAATCTACACAATCCACTTAATAAAATTATAATATGGCCTCATCTAAAATAAATTAAATCGGCCCAGCCCAAGTCCAACATTTCAGGCCCAAAATCCAACCCTATTTATCTTCTTCCCTCATTTCACTCAGCTGTTCCATCACTCTCTCTCTCCCTCGCATAAATCCGCCTAACTTTCCTCATTTCACTCAGTCGCTCCATCACTCTCTCTCCCTCACAGAAATCCACCCTCTGAAATTCGCCTAACTTTCCCTCTTTTTCTCTCGGCTAGACGGTCAACTGCGAAGGATTGCCGCCGCCGCCGCGGTAACCATAGTAGCATCGCTACTTTCCTGCCTCTCCTGGCCAACGTCCAGCAGAACTCGCCGCCACCCTGCCATCTATTCTCTCTCTCTCGTCGGATTTAGTGAGGAAGAAGAGAGGGAGGAAGAGATTCTGTGGAGAGTGACTGAGATCGAGAGTGAGAATCCCGATTCGCGAATCCAATTTTTTTGGGGGGGGAGGGAGGATGCCGTGCGAATCCCACGCGAATCGCGCCCGCACCCGCCCCCCGCGCGTATCGGATGCTGCACTGTGTTGTTTTTGCGCGAATCCGTGCATCATAGGATCACGTTGAATAAATCCCGAAAATTTCGAAACTTCCTGTTCTGGGACCTGATCCGTCAATGAACATAATATGTGAACATTATTATGTTCATTTGTTTTCCTACGAAAATATCAACAAACATTAGTATGTTCATTTATTTATTTTTTACGAAAATATCGACGAACATAAGTATGTTCATTTATTTTTTACGAACATATCAACGAAAATTAGTATGTTCATTTGTTCTTTACGAACATATCAACGAATATAAGTATGTTCATTAGTATTTTCTACGAACACTGTGTTCCGTGGATGTGTTATTCACGTAACAGACTCTTCATCAAATTAATATTTCATAAATAAAAGATTTGATTGCCTATATCTATGACAATTAACGAAAATATCAAATCTTCACCAGATGAATCATCACCCTTGGATATACCAAGATCAACACACAGGATTTGGTCTTCATTCTTCGAATTTTTGAGGGCTACAATGAAAACACTTCTTAAAATATAAATATAAACGTTTTTTAATGTGCAAATTTTATCCAACATGGTTACGAATTCATCGAACATGATTACGAATTGTGAAAAATAATTTTTTGTTACCTTTGGGATTTGAACCCAAGACCACGAATTCATCCAACAGGGTTACGAATCAACCGTAGATCTTGATGATCTAAGAGCTGAAAATTGTTTATATTTTATATTTTAAGAAATGTTTTTATTTTAGCCCTCCCCTATATATATATATATATATATATATATATATATATATATATATATATATATATATACTCCCTCCGTACACGAAAGAACTTCCTATCTTTCCTTTTTGGGTTGTCCATAAAAGAACTTCTTACATATTTTTGGACTATACCCCACCACTTATAATAACTCTTACTTTCACTTTTTCACAACTCCCAATATTAATTATAATACTTTTTCACCACTCTCAATACACTCAACAACTTTTTCTCCACTTTTAATACACTTAATAATATTTTTCTTAAAACGTGTGTCACTCCCTCTTAGAAAGTTCTTTCGTGGGCGGAGAGAGTATAATATTATTTCATAAGTTAATAAAAGAATTAATATAAAGTGAATACTTTTGTTAGTATATATATATATATATATATATATATATATATATATAATTCAAATTGTATAAATAATTGCAACTATGTAACTGACTTATGATTATATTTTTTGAGAAAAAAAAAACATATACTTCATATGTCCCATAAAAATGGTCCACTTTTATCGTTTTTGTACGTCTACAAAAATTGTGTCTTCTCATTTATATACATATATTACCTATCAATAAATCAATACATATTACCCTCAATGTATCAATTTATTTTTTACTCATCCTACCACATATATTTCATCAAGTGGGTCCCTTTCTCCATTTACAATACAATAAGTGGCAGACCTAGCTAGGGGGCAGTGGGGGCATTGGACCCCACTGAAATTCAAAAAAATAATAATATACTTAGTATATATGTCTTTTTAATTTTAATAATTATATATAAATATTATTTTTGTTAGAATAGTATTATGTTTTGCATGAGAGATGATTAGTTGGTTTTCTCTATATTATTATTGGTATTAAAGTTCGTACGACAATAATAATATATTTAGAGTTAATTCTCGATAACGCATTAAGTATGATTAATACAACTTTCTTTAATATGTAAGTTTTTTATTCTCCAACACATCCTTAGGTAATATGTATGGAATCGGATCCCTCATTTAAGTCAATAAAGAAGATTTAATACTATGACACACTTTGAATTGAACTTCAAAATTCAATAAAGCTTTGTTTATGATTCTTTCCACCCAATAAAATAGAATTAATATTATGACACACTTTGAATTTGTAATACATTTTATATTGGATAAAAAAATATATAAAAATTTATCCTGTTGTGAGTGTTTTTACTTCATCATTAATAAACCTAGCCTTGTAGTACAATCTAAAAGAAGATGAGAGAAATGCTATGAAGTAATCGTGTTACTACTTTTTAAATAATGATGTGGTGTAATTTAAATGGTAATAATATAATTATACTCCTACTTCGCAGGGTCCGATTATTCATACGTATTTGTAATACATAATAGGAGTACTATAGAATTGTATAAATTAATATAAGTGATAAAAAAAAATACAAAGTAATCAAATCAAATTGAAAATTTACATTACATAATACAAAAAATAGGAACTGAAAAAACAAAAGAGTTTCACATCATACGACTTATATTATTAAGACAGTAGATTACTAATGAAAATCTACACAATACGAAATCTCTTCTCCTTTTGCAAATATCATCTCATCTGAATTCATACATTGGATATGTAGAAAATAGTTTAGCTAATATCAAAATTACACTATCACCATTTTTTTTGGGTTAATTGCGTGTAATATCACGAACTTTGCTCAAAATCCATTTTCCCCATGAACTTTTAAAAATCCAAATTATATCAAATACTTTGATATTTGTTCAAATTGCCCATGATTTAATTCTTGATTATTCAAAACTGACCCCATTAAATCTGGAATATTCAGTATTGACCCCTTCACAAAATAAATTACACAATAACCTCACCTTTTGAACTTATATATCAGAATACCCTAATGAATTTGTTCTTTTATAATTATAAAACATACACATCACACTCTCTCACGCTCTCACCTAAAATCGTATCAGAGTGGATTTTTATTGAAGAATTATATTATATTTAATTTATTTAGTAATGAACTCTACGTGGGAAGAGACTTCAAAGAAAAATTATAGATTCGGACAATTATCCAAAATATAATGCATCAGGCATTGGAAGAGACTTAAGATGCATATTGAATATATTTTCATTAATCAAAATTGACAATAAAGTCTTTAAAAAATCAATGTGAATTGATTTGAATTAGGTAATTAACCAAATTATTCCATTTTTGCCGCACAATGAGGTTTTTTTTTTTTTTTAAGTTGTACATATAATTTTGAATTCAACTATTGTACAATAAAAAAAACTAATAGGTAATTCTACCTATTGAGTATTTCAAAGCCCACAGTGTAAACATAGCCCATAGTTAATACGCAACAATGTCTATTCATTTAGAAGAAAAAAAATCAAAGCACAATGATAGTGTAAACAAAAAATAAATAAATTAAATACAACGCAATTCTACACTTTCAGCCATTTTCCCTAATTAAATAAATTAGGGAAATAAATTAAATACAACCCAATTAAATTAATACAACCCAATAAATTAAATACAACACATAGTGATAAAAAAATAAATCATGCAGTGTACTCTACCAACTAATGATGTCAAAGTCTTGATGGAGAAGCAGAAGCTACATCAAATAATCATACTCCATATTTTTTTTTGAACGACTCCATATTTTATTTCATTAAGTCAATATAGTTGAATTGTATCTTTCCACATTATGACTTTCTTTTTTTACTTAAGAAAAGTTCGAGAAGCTTGTTCTAGGATAATTACTATATCAACATAATTTATTTTTGAAATGTTTTTTAGAAACAAATTCACGAAAATAATCAAAATTAGGGTTAATAAGGCTGGAGGAACTAACGTGAAACCAATAAATTAAATAGAGCCCAATTTGATAAAAAAAAAAATAGAGCCCAATTCTACACTTTCAGCCCATTTCCCCTCAAATATCTCCTCACATTTTAGGGTTTCAAAAAAGAATCAGCGCCGCTACTCCTTCACTTTTCTCCCTCGTTCCTCTTCTCTCGGTCCAAACCCTCCTTCTTCCACATCTTCCGCTCTAACACACACAAATCAGACGATCACACTCTCCCTCTGAATCACTCAACCACCGTTGTCGGCCTGAAGCCATGGTCGCCGATGCTCTCCCTCGTCTTCTCTCTCTCTGCCTCACCCTCTACAGCGGCAAATCCGCCGGCCAAAAGCCCTATATCGCCAAACCACCAACTCCGCCCTCACATCTAGGCACTGATGCCGCTCCACTTGGCGTCGCCTCCCTCCTCGACGACAATAAATACGTCGCCGCCTTCCGCTGTACAACCCGTATCCAGCCGCCGCCGTCCGGGTTTCAAATGACAGCGTCTCCCGATCCCTAGCTCCAGATCTCGGCCGCCTCCCTGGTCTGCATCTTTAATTACAGATTGTTTTTTTATACTTATTAAGATCTTTATTGTTCGTTTATTAGTTTTTCGTTTTCTAATTTTTACCTTTTTTTTGTTTTTATAGTAGTATCATTTTGGTGGATCTATTAATATCATTTGTAAAGAAAAGTTTTTTTTATTTTTTTTGCAGATTAACTTTTTTTAAAACTGCGCATCTTTTGGCATCTGTTTTGGCCATCTGATTTTTGTAGATCTATAAACAAAAAAAAAAAAATTCGCAGATCTGATTTCAGCAATATTTTTTGGCATATGATTTTAGTAGATCTATGAACATCTATGAATATAATGAACTCTTTTTTGTGTTCAATAATGTTAGACAAATAAATGAAAAACTAATGAAAATATAAGATGTAGATTACTAATATATAATATATTCTCGGATTGAGGAAACCCTTTTAGGGATGATATAAAATTTCTTCTTCTTGATGCCTACTTGTTGTAAATCTTGAATATACACTAAAACCATTTTTTTGTGGCTTTTGTAGATTTTCTGTGCTCCATTGAAAGATTGAGTCTTTTGCAGATCTTCCGCGCTCCATTGATCTGCTGAGAAAATCTATACTAATATCAGCTACTACTTTTTAAATAAATATTGTACAGAATCACAAATGACATAAAAACATGAAAACCATAAAAACATAAAAAAAATAAACAAAAAGAATTAAATTAACCAGAGAGAGAGAGTTTGTACAGCAAATTGAGCAAGTTGGTCTCAAATCATTTGATATTTATAGGCTAATTGAGCAGCAAATTGGCTCCAAGATTTGTTGTATTCAAATTCAAATTCAAGTTTTGGCTCCAAAACCTAGTGGGTAAACAGCATTTGTGCTCAATTTCCAACAGATAAACATTGAAGCAAGCAATTACACATTGGATAAAAAGGGGCTGCAATTAAAATATCCATTGGGCTGAAAGGGTGCTGCTATTGGCGGGAAACACACTCCCCCAAAATTCTTTGCTTTAATATTAGTATAGATATTGTCACATTGCTTCCTATCATTGTTTGACTGTTCCATTTTTCTTCCAAAATTATTATTTATCATTATAAGGTTTGCTCAAAATTTCCCACCTATATGTATCTTTTTTTTTTGATAAGAAAAGTAAATATTATAGAACGAAAAGGCACCAGTAGTACCAAGAAGATTACAAAATCATGGGGGATTCATCATTCGACATCCACCTATGAATCCCAACTCCATCATTAACAAAACCAAAAATTCTACCCCAACTCCACACTCTAGCTTTGATTTCTCCAAACAGATTTGCACTCTCCCATCTTTTGTTCTCAAATCTACTCTCATTACGCATTTTCCAGATAAGCCAAGTAGTACAACACCAAAGAGTGTATCTAACTCTCATTACTCTTGGTATTAAATGACCGCCCTCTAGTTTGGTGGGTTATTTGCATAACTCACCTTAAATTTATGATAATTTTACATGACAAAGAGTGTGTGGTGCAGTAGAGAGCACGAGTTTTAATAAAAAAAATTGGAAGATATGATTTTAGTGTTAAAGGGTAGTATTGAGCTCACCAAATTGTAAAAAATAAATGGTGTGTGTTTTGTAAATATTGAGTGTGAATGTGGTATAAAGTACAAATTGACGATTTGATAAATTTAATACATAATTAATTTATGCATGTCATGTTTGGATCTTATAGAATCAATTTTTGAATTTGATATTAAAAGCTATTTCGCCTTGTAAATTAAATTTTATCCGTCTTAATTTTTTGAAGTTGTTTAATATGAACTTGAAAGAAAGTTTGAAAGGTATTTTTTATAATTAAAATAATGTATAATTGTGTTAATAATAATTATTTATTTTTATATAATTTAATTTACTTTTTATTTTAAATTTAATTATTAATTTTATTGAAAAAAATTGAACACCCCCCTAAATTGAATGTCTGGCTCTGTCACTGACAACATCACTAAGAAAATTGGGTAACAGTTTACCATTGAGTTTCAATAAATTGTTTAAAATAGTAAGTGATAAAGGCATTTGTATCAAATACAAAGAAAAATGGGTAGGAAATAAATGGGAATGGAGATGCAGTTGGAGGGCGGGAGCTCCTTGAGTGAGAAAAAGAAAGCTTCTATGCTTTATACTCTATCTTATTGACATGTTTTGTGCCAATTCAAGATAAGACGGACAAATGAAAGTGGGAGACGCAACGCGAAGGAATCTATTCATCGAAGTCGGCTTACAATGAGATGGAAAAGAAAGCATTTGGAGGAAATATTTTAGATGCATGAATATTCCCTTCCACCTCAATAAACTTGGGACATGTTGTCAAAATTCTCCAAATTCCAAGATATTTGAAACCTTGTGTACTGTGATATTGCTTGTATATGTTTTTGTCATCTCCAAAATATCAACATCATTATTGATATTCTTCCAGATGCTTGCAATCCTATTACAACATTCATAAAATAATTTAGTATGTTTTTGCATTTTGTAGAAAGACGCCTTCAATTATTTATGTTTTTACACTGGAGTGATGGTAGGGTGAGGTAGCAAAAATACTACCTCAATTTAAATGTTATATGCCTTTCAATGTACCCTATATAGCTCTACCTCCATCATGTCAGCAATTAGAAGATTGAATTTATAATCCTATCTTATGATATGTCTTAAGCTATTTTGATTTTGTTGTTTGTGTATTTTTATTAGTGAATTTTACCCTTTTGTACGTATTTAAATAAATTTTACTATTTATTTAAAAGAAATGACTGAAAGAAATAGTCAAGTGAAGAACTTTGCTCATGGTTGAATTAAACCACTATTGATTCTTAAATGAAATTCTTGAATGAAATGATAGCGATATGTCTAAATATTATGATTACGACACATTGGAAATAT
Source organism: Salvia miltiorrhiza (assembly GCF_028751815.1). Classification (NCBI taxonomy): domain Eukaryota; kingdom Viridiplantae; phylum Streptophyta; class Magnoliopsida; order Lamiales; family Lamiaceae; genus Salvia; species Salvia miltiorrhiza. Next base: position 3,222,793 of record NC_080392.1, on the reverse strand, counting down.
ATCTAATTATATCCAACAAATTAAGGATAAGTGGAAGTATCATAATTATGTTTCTGTCTCCCATGGGATAAAATGGGCCCCTTTCTTAAATAATAATTACATGGTTTCAAGGGTTTCAATAATTAATTACCATCTGAATTATGTAGCATCCTATGATCACGAGCTTGGTTTTGGCAACGAATTGTTAATTTTAAATATATTAATTAATTTCCTGAATTTTTTTTCTTTCAGAAAATGGAAGCAACTTAAAACATGGAATTAGATGTTTGGGGAAATTATACTTCACATTCGATTAATTAGTTGAATTTTAATTAATGTCATAGGAGTAAAAGTTTATCTGTTATTTGGTGCGATTATAAATATGTTTCGAGATATGATTGCTCTATGCAATAAATGTAGTTTACTGGCTTCCATAATTGAGTAGTTCCACAAACTATTAAATTCAATTAGCATTTTCACTCGTGAAACTCACGGAAATCGTTTTTATATTTTATTATATATAATATTGATATAAATTTAATTATTATATGAAAATTTATAAATATAAATAAACAATATTATAATTTTAGCTAAATATAGTTGAGTTTAATATAAAAAAAAACAAAAAAAAACGTTCATAATAATAAATATTGATATTGTAAAAAGAATAGTATAAATTAAAAGAAAAAAATGAAACTGAAAATAAAAATAAAAATAAAAATAAAAATAAAAAGAATAAAAAAATAGATTTATTCAATATTTTTTCTTAAGTTTTGATCTTTAAATAAATAAAAATTTTACATTTTAAATCCAATATTAACATATATCAAATTAAAACTTTTGTCATGATGTTTAATTTGATATGCATATCAAATATTTTTATAACTAGTGGAATTTCAACATTTTATAAAATAAATAAAATAGAAAATAATATATATATATATATATAATTTATAAATAAATCTTCAATTTTATTATAATCATAAATTTATCACTCAATTTTAAAATTAATTTCCAATTGCAAATTTAGTTCACCTCTTTTATTATCATACACCATTTTTTCGAGGAATACTACTCTCTTTACTGCACGTGATTTCTTTTCTTTTTCTCTACGTCTCATACTCATTTTCGGGTAACGAGAAAATAAAATACTCCGATTTATAAATTCATAAATTATAGGGGTATTGGCCAATAAATACATCAACTTTCCCAATTTTCTAGAATATAACATCACCTTTAGTTTTTACTCCATAATACACCACCTTTATGATTCTTCTAGTTTCTCCCATAACTATTTTCTGAAAATTCTAAAACCACCCCAAAATAATTAAATTTGCAGAATAACCCCAACAATTACAAAACCAAGACAATATACCCTCATTATGAATTCTAAAACAGTTTAACAAATAATCAGGCCCAACATGCTTCCGTAACACTTCGAAATAAATCTTAAATTAAACCAACATTATACCTTTGTCGACTGGTCTTCTTCAGGAGTCGGTCTTGTTGCGTTTTACGGCTCGTCTGCCCACCCGGCACGCACCAACCACACACTCGCAAGAGATGGTTGCAACCCTTCTCCTTCACTAAGTGTCGACTCAATACTTTGTTGGAAAATTAAAGAAAATATTTTTACTCAACCCGGAATAGTTGGACAAAAACTAAGCGTTTATAGAGGAATTATATAATAATTAATTTTATTTCATAAAAACTCCCCAAGGGAGGAGACTAACTTGTTTAGCTACTCATAGTAGCCAATACTTGTGTACATAAAATAAAAATGAAACTAAACTAAAAACGAAAAACTTTGAAAACAGAATTTAAAAGAAATACAAAGATAATTTTTCTAGAGAGAAGATGTGTGTTGTGTGAAATGGGTGTGATTTTTCTCCTCCTTCTTCTCTCCAGCACTCGGGTTTATATAGAGGTTTGATCCCCTCTATAATTGCTTGGTTGTTGGCCTCGGATTCTATCTTCGTGGCCAGCTTGCTTGAAATCGACAGCCACCTTCTTTTGTTGGCTATTATTGCCGACACTTGTTGGTGTTGTCACATGTGCTGGGCTCTTGCTTTATCGCTTTGTGATAATGCTGGTAGGGGCCGGCTGCTTTTCTCTCCACTCACTTTTGTCCTGGAGCTTTTGGTGAGTGGTCCTCCTGTTCCTCCACCCACTTTTGTCGTTTCTTTTGTGGGTGCGATCCTTGCTGTGAATCACATGATTCACTCTGCTCTGTCGGCCACCTTACTTTTTTGGTGCTCGCGGAGTTTTTCCCTTTGGGGTCTGATGCTTGTCATGCTCATCAGACCGGAACCTTCTTCTATCGGGTTTCGGGAAGAAACCCTTGCCGAATTCTGGTTCCTTCTGCGACGAACATTGATCGCAGATTTTCTCGATCCATTGGCCCGAATGAGCCATGTTGCAGAATTTGCGACGAGTCTCTTTGCTCCCCGCCATCTTGTTGTCCCATATCGTTTGCCTCTTTTTCTCGAAAGATTTTTCGGCAAACTCGGTTGTTGTTCCTGTCATTGTGTTTACCAGGAACGTTCCCAGATCTGAACTCTGAAAGAATTTAAATCTGGACTTCATTTTGTCCATCTCTGTGAGACAGACCCAAAGACCCCATGCTCGTCTCGTGGAGATTTGATCCTCCGTAAATGTTGAGGCGATTGGGACTTGAAAATCAGGAACTTTGATCCGGTTCAAGGCTCCTGTATCTGGTCTCCGAAGCTTAATGAAATGGAAAGCTTCATAGACTCCTTTTCCGACGGGTTCTGGAGCTGCACTGAAGAAGTAGAGTTCTAGAACATCTCCCCTTTTAAGGGACTCGTTGTTTTCCCAGGCTTCAAATACTGTTCTCTGGATCCACTTTGGTAGACCCTTGATTTCGTTGAAAGCTGGGGCAGTGGTATAAACTGAGGCCAAAGCCCCAAACTCATACCATTCCTTGATGTGATTTGGATTGGCTCCCGGAGTTGTCCAAATCCTAGGGTATCTCCCTGCAACATCAACCCGACAATTTCCCGGATTAATGCCTTTTCTCGTGATGAGTTTCTCCCATCGGTCTTGATAAATCTGCCAAGAAGGAGAAATATCAATAAAATTAGTATCAACCTTAAGTTGGCCAGTCATAGGCCTAAGATTGATCTCTCCCTCTTTTACCCCAGAGGTGGAGGGTTGACATGTTGATTCAGGGTGTGACCCCTTAACAACATCTTTTCCTCGAGCGTCCGGCTGTGAAGCCATTCTCTCAGGACTTGTGCTAGGGGTACTTGAATCCCCTGCTACAGGTAATCCGCCCTGTACGGAAAGCATTGCTTTAGCCCGGTTTTCACGGACAACGCGCAAGAGCGGCTTGTTGGTTGCTTCCTGAAGATTGAACATCTTCATGAAGCAGACATCGATTTGGCTAGATACTTTGGCTTCATCAGCCGCTTGTATCTTTCCTGCTTGTTTGGTATGTAGCACACATTTGTGCCACTCTTGTTGTAGCAGCTCTAGACTTTCAAAGAGCTGCCCCTGTATTGCCTCGATGGCCTCCACTTCAGGGAGCTCCATCCCTTGTAAGGAAATCTGCAAGAACATTCTGATCAGATTTCAAAACGACAATATCATAATCATAATATTGGCATTCTGCTTGCCATCTAATCAATCTAGCCTTTTCAGGTTTAGATTCAAACTTTTTAGTTAAGAAAGCTTTAACGTTAGTGTTATCTACTTTCAAAACAAATTTTTTAGCAAGTAAGAATAGCGGCCATTTTTTGAACGCCTTCCTGACTGCAAAAAACTCTTTCTCGTTTATGTGCCATCGCACAGCCTCGTCGTTGGAGAAAAGACCGCTACAATATCTGCAAGGTTCTTCTCCATAAGGAGTGATCTTTGTAAGCACTGCTGCCCACCATGAATCACTCGCATCGGTGTAGAGGACCAAGTCATCCTCGTCTTGTGGTATCGACAGTTTCGGGAGATTTCTGCAAATCTCTTTCAATTTCTTCATTTCCTCTCGATGTTCTTCCTTCCAAATGAATGGAACATCTTTCTTCAGTAGTGGACTGAAAACCTTTCTGTGTTCTGCAAGGTTTTTGATAAACATCCCTGCAAAATTGACAACTCCGAGAAAACTTTGGAGCTGCTTCTTCTCCTTGAGATCTTCCGGAAAATTCTGGACCTTTTCCACAATATGATCTTGTAGAATGATTCCAGATTCATCGATCTCGATCCCCAGAAACTCCATCTTCTGGGTGGCTATGACTGCCTTCTTTTCAGACAGCACTAGTCCTTCTTGTTGACAAACATCCGCAAAGATCTCTAGATGCCTGACATGTTCATGAATGTTTTTTGATGCAATGAGAATGTCATCAATATAAACAAACATAAACGAAGAATAATCTTTGAAGAGATTATCCATCTTCCTTTGGAATATCTGAGGCGCGTTGGCTAACCCCATTGGCATGACATTCCAAACATAATGTCCTTGAGGAGTTGAGAAGGCTGTGAACTTCTTACTCCCTTCCTCCATGCGAATCTGGTAGAAACCTGATTTGCAATCAAACTTTGAGAATACCCTTGCACTTCTGATGCAGTTGATAAGGTGTTCTCTGCTTGGGATGAAATATCCATCGAACTCAAGAATGTCATTAATCCCTTTATAATTAATAACCAATCTTGGCTTTCCTCGCTTGATCTCCCCATGATTTCTTACCAGAAATCCAGGACTGCTGTAGGGTGATCTTCCATCTTCGATCAGCTTTAAATCAAGGTGTTCCTTGATTATACTCATCATATCCTGTTGATCTCGAGGGTTCATCAGGATAGGTTTGAACCTTACGAACTCATGCTCCTTTCCAGTTTTGACTTTCAGGGTTGCTCTGAGCTGGTTCTTGTCCCACCATGCCAAAGGATCCTCGTGGTAACACTTCTGGATTCTCCTTTTGACGTCGGCAATGGACACATGTTCTTCTTCCTTGATATCTTTGTGTGATATCAGGGAGACTTTGAGGATTTGAATTTCTTCCTCAGAGAGATCTGGGAATCCCTCAGTTCTGCATTTAAGCAAAACCTCTCCGAATCTCCTTTGATCCTTCATTTGGGGTCTCCGGAGTCTGCCATCATCACCACGCTTGCTGCGAAATTTGATTGGCATTGAACGATGAAAAGCTCCATTGAGCCTTTGTACAATGATCTTGTGATCACAATTGGTTGTGAACACTAGCCTCCTGGCTTCATTGTCCTGTATATACCTCTTGAAGCTTTGCAGAAAATTATTTCCGAATAATATATCTGCTCCGGTATCATGGAAATATATTGGTGGAGTCTTGACCTTGTACCAAGGTGTCTGTCCTGCACCGCCGATTAATATTTCCGTCTGTTTTACTCCTTTTGATAGGAGTAAAATCTTTTTGGAGAAATCCCTTCCCGCAATTCGAGGTAGATCTTCTTCCACTTCTGCTGGAAAGACGCCTCGTTTTGCTGTACAGATTCCTGCTCCTGAATCCACATAAGCAGCAAAATATTCTGCTTTGTATTCCTCGTATAACATCCCAATAGAGATGTATATCGAGAATGGGCTGGTCATTGGATCACCATTCTTTGGCGTCCAATGGTGATCTCCATTCCTCCTGATTTCCATGACCATGGTTTATATTTGTCAAGGAAATCTCGTCCTAGGATCAGGACATCTGCTTCTTGTCCGGCTTGGCCTTCGGTTTGGATTTTAAAACCTCCAACCTCCAGAGTTCCGATGTATCGGTTGTCTCCTGGATTTGCCAAATAATACAACGAACTGCAAGGAAACTTGTTTTCCTTACTTGTTGTATCAAATCTTGTGGAAACTTGCCTCCATCCTTCGGGACATTTGAGCTTGACTTTCATGTCCAGAACTGGGGTTTCCTGAATCGCCATCCTCTCATATGAATGAGAGAAACTTCTTGTAATAGGCCCTGAAGTTAGCCTATTTCCTTGGAATGATAGCCTTGGTGCTCCTAGTCTGAGACTTTGGGTATGGCTGAGCACCGTCTTGTCTCCAATATCGATGTCGATTTCTCCGATCTGAGGAATCTCCACTCGGTTTGGTTTGACTGCCTTGGCTACCTCCTTGAATATTTCTGGAATTTCAATGAACTCTTTTCCCAGAAATAATTCTGTGTGATGGGAATTTGATAAGGCATACGAGACTTGATAAGTCAGTGAGTATGGCCTATTCCCTTCTGTCATAAGCTCCTTCTTTTTGTAGTCCTGATAGAGGGTCAGGGCTCGGCTGAAGGATGAATCCTGTAGATTATAAGCGATCTGTGGATAGAACTCGGTTATAATTCTTTTGGCATAGAGATTGCCCGAAAAGGCTCCCAGAACTGATGCTCTAGTATCCCTGATTCTTTTGTCGCAAAGTGCGACATCAATTGGTTGGTCTGTCCCTGGGGAGAGGGATGATTTGATTACCAACTGAATTGCTCCAATATGAATCCATTTCATCGTACTTGCGACTTCTGGCTTCATTTTCTTAAGATCCTGCCTAATATCTTCAGCAGGAACCAGCTGGATCTCCACCTGATTACTTGTAATCTCCATTGGAAGCGCCATTTCTCGGTTTGTGACACCAAAATAGACATGATGCTTCCTCTTGGATGGAATCAAGCTATTAAAAACTCGATTCAATCTCCCATTGGAAAACCCTTGGTATGTTTGTACCTCTCCAGTTTCCCTATTGAGTTTCTTTACGAGCTTTTTCACCACTTCTTCCTGAGGAATCAGAAAATGGCTAGTGAATCCATTCTGATCCTCCTTCTGGATGTGGTGGACCTCGTGTTCCTCTTTAGTCTGACTCGTCTCCGGTTGATCCATCGGACATCTCCGAATCTTCAGAACTAAAGACCTCTTCTTGCTCATATATACTCTCATCAGAGGATATATCTTCAAATTGATATACGGGTATCAATTTCTGGTAATAGAGAGCATCTTCAATATCCTGCGTGGATTCGAATTTCTTTATCCCTCTTTTCTCGTTGTCGGGGCAATTGGTAGAGATATGCCCTTTTGCACCGCACGTCCAGCAGTTGCAATCTTTGAAACTTTCATTAACTTTGGCCTGAGTGCGCCTGAAAGTTTTCCTCGCCGGGATTCTCTTTTGATTTGAGAATCGGTTTCTTGATGGTCCGCTCCGTTGGCCTGACTTGTAGGAGCGTGCCTTCTGTTTGGTCCACATAGTTCTTGGCTTCCAAGAACTCCTTCTGGACTTTCTTTCATAGGGTTGGTACCTATGTTTCTTTCTGCTCCTTCTTTGATATAGCAATTCAGCACCAATCTCTGTTGGAAGATCAATGTTGTCGCACATCAATGGAGATTTCTTGTTGAGCCTCCTCAATTTCTTGAGATTCCTCATGTCCGCCGCCTTCTGGCACCATTCGGACATCTTTTTGTGGACATAAGACATCCTTCTTGAAGCACTATCAAGTGGATATTCTCCTGGTGACACGTACTCGTTGATGAGCATCTCCCTCCATGGACTTGGGAACTTTGTGAAAAAGAGGTCCTTGGCGGTTTGAGCATCAACAACCCCCATATGAACATATAGGGTATAAAGACGTAGAAATTCATCAAGAGCTTTTGGCTCTAGCACCATTAATCTTAGATTGTAGAGTGCCTGATGATATTTCTTGCGTTTCTCCTCTGCAGATCCCTCGAAAAAACCCATTCCCAAGAAATGGATTTTAATCTGTTTAGTAGCCTCCTTAATGATATCATAAGGTTTTGTACTAGTAAACAGTTCTTCCCTTGCTGAGATGTCGATTTTATCCCAGTATTGTTTTGCCATTCCTGCCAGACTTGCTTCGAAGATTTTGGCAAACTCCTTTTTATCGTACTCTATTGTGGTGACTACGATATTTAATGATGAAGCCCATTCGTCGATCAGATCCTCCCAATCTTTGAAGCTGGCTTCGTCTATGTTGAGAATCAATCCATAGGGATGGATTGGTTCAAGTGTGGCCTTTCCTACAGGAGTATCCTTCATCTGTGGCCTCCGTCTTCTGGTTCGCTGGTAATGGCTGGCATCATCTGAAGCCCCACCCCTTTTTGACGAACTTTCTTCTTGGTGCTCGGTTTTGGGCACCTCATCTCCTTGGTTCATCTTTAGATCAACCATGTTGAGGTTAGCAAAGGATTCTGCTAACTCCTGTAGATCCTCTAATCCGATTCTGTCCAGGCTATTCATAATATTTGCCTTTCATAATTCGGATTATGTCCTTCGGTTGCAACTCCTTGGGTGCTGCATCAAATAGAGATGGATTCGTCGGGTCATTGGACCATTGTTTCCGGATTTTCCCGGAACATGGTTTTCGCCTTTCGATCTCCTCCATTCTTTTCTGGATATCACGCAAAAGGGTTAATATTTCCTCTTGTTTGAGTGATATTCTGCTCAGCTCCATCGGTAGATCGTACAGCTTGACGCCATAATATTCCACCGTCTTTTGGATTTCCCGCAAGTTGACATTGTCGGAAGAGCTTGGCTCGATCTTTTGGTAGCCTGGAAAAGCTACACTCGCCTTGTCTTTGGGTTCCATTAGTAGTGAGACCAATGGGCATCCTCCATGTTTTGTTCAATGGTCGCTCTGGCTGCGGCCATTCTCATGAGGTGTTCGTGGTAGAACTGGATACTCGCGATAATATCGCGAATAAGCTCGTTATCTCCTCCTCGTCGTAGGTTGGTTACGAGGGCTCGATTGTTCCATCTGAGGTCACTAATAAAGTGACTGATTTCTATCTCCAAATTCTGGAGAGAGTTCCTGTAGTGTACACATCTCGGACACTCGTCCGGATCCATAAACTTTAAACGGAGTCTCCTCCCACATGGGTTAATAATAAAATAAATTAAAAATTACATAATTCCTCTATAAAAACCCGCTCTGATACCATTTTAAACAAGGATCTTTTAAACTGTTTTTTGCTTAATAGTACGTGGCATTGTCTCACAGTCCAGACCCAGATTACCAGGTAATCTATCGGGCACGAGGAAAGTTTCCAGCCTATATACCATTTAAGCCCAATCTTAAACATATTTTGGATATAAATTGTCTTTTAGTCAAAAACAAAAAGTTTTAGGGGTCAAAATACAAAAAAAATTTATAATGGGGTTATTTTTGAATATTCCAAACTTTGGTCATGGGAGATTCCAGAAAAAATTGAAAGGTTATGTATTATGGGGCAAAATCTAAAGGTGGTGTTATAAACTAGAATTTGGTCATAGTTCATGTATTTAGGGGCAATAACCCCTAAATTATAATACACGCTAATCGAATTAGTCGATTTATATCCCAACTTGTAAATTAGTCCACTTTCAATACTTACTAAACTCCGACTGTCAATCATAATCATTGATTTTTAAAACTTTTCATTGTAATCTGCGTCGCGTTAATTAAATTAAATGCGGTTATATTTTTTTATAGAGCCTAATAAAATTAGAACTAAAGCTTAATTATGAGTTTGGAGGAATTATAGTTAGATTATGATTTTAATTTGTTTATTAGTTTTTTTTCTTTCTTATAATTAAATAGACCCTCATTCTTTAGTGGAAAGATCATTGACTTAGCCGTCTAATCTCGTAAAAATGAATTGGATAACTAATTATCTTAATAGTTGTGTTTGTTAATTTCTAACCAATCAATTCTCGTGCGTTTTTTGTAATTATTGTGTGTGTTATTTTCTAATAAGTAGTATCCGAGTCCTGTGTTAAGTGAGAGCAAATACGACGACTAGCGAAAAAATGTTATTTATGGAAAAATATCAATTGAGAAGTTCAATAAAACATTAGTATTTCATAATAAGTGATATATATCAATGAAAAAATGTTATTTATGGAAAAATACCAATTGAGAAGTTCAATAAAACATTATAGTATTTCATAATAAGTGATATCAATGAGTTCTGAAAGATGCAGATTGAGAATCATCTTCATGGTAAAAGATTTGTATCAATCCATGGCACCAAACAATAAGATACGTAAGAGAATGGATGAGAGTTTTTTGGGCATGCATGAAGACATGAGCTAGGTGTTAGAAGTAATTCATGTAATTACCACAAAGTCTATGATGATAAATCGAGATTAATTAAACCAGAATCACTAACTGAAGCCAGGGGCGGGGCTAACCTACGGAAGGCCCGGTGTGAAATTTAAAATCGGGCCCTTTTTATAGCTAAAAATGTATCAAAAACATCAAAAAAATATATATTACCGAGCGATAGTTATTATTATTATTATTATTATTTTATTACACAATAAGCATGTAAAAACTAAATCATTTACTTGAGAAGTGTTGCTCTCCTTGTAAATTTTGAAACAAAATCACTAATAACACTTTGATCATCAATTTCACACGCCACTTAATGAAGGAAAAGAGCCCCAAAGCAATAAAAATATAAAATTATAACTAAACAAAATCACTAATAACACTTTCATCATCAATTTCACACATCACTTAATGAAGGAAAAGGGCCCCAAAGCAATAAAAAAATATAAAATTGTAACTCTCAAGAATCGAACCTACATCAACAAGATTCCACATAACTTGAAGAGAGCATCTTTCCATTGAACTAGTTAATAAAATTATTTATTTTTTAATTATTTAAGTATATATAAATATATAGACCTATATATAATCGGGGGCCCTCAATTTTTCGGGGCCCTGTGTGGTCGCCCACCCCGCACACCCTCAGAACCGCCACTGACTGAAGCCATGCATGATGAATTCTGTATGAAGATTTGATCTTTCAGGAATACAGTATCTTCTTTAGCGTATTTCTTTTGATGGGAAAAAGAATGCAGAACGGTACAGTTTCTCGGGGACCAGACCTCATACATATTTATAACTTCTCAAGTTATCCATATTTATTATTTGGTCCATCAACAAATAATAAATATAACATTTAATATATACATAATATGATAGTATATGTGTAGAATCAAACAGACTAGATGGAATCTTTGATGTCCATGTTTACTAAAGTCACAACCTTAGAGAAATTAGTTATATATATTAATCCATATGTGGCTCCTACAAAGCTGCTTAATAAATCAAAACATTTTAATTATTTGGCCGTTGCCCCTATTTTGTCTGGCATTACCTAAACCTTTTCCTTTTTGCGTGTATGATTTTTTTTTAATATGCATTTCAAGCTTCGTCCATTTGTTTATTGGAGAAGATGATTTTGCAGGCAAAAGGTCATACATATATTATATATACACAAAATCGTTATCAAGAGAAATTAAATTATTTTTGTAAAAAATAATTTAAAGTGTGTGAGGCTGTTCAGTGCATGGGTCAAAATTTATAAGAGAAATTAAGATTATGATCCAAGCTTGTATTTGATAATATATTTATGATTTTTATTGGTATTTAATTGTGTTTTAACCTTGAATTTAAATTCATCTTATATATTCGTATGATGACTTGGCATAAGATTCCCTTATTTCCTTTTAGCCAATCTGTTTTATTTGACGTTTCTGAAAAATAGAAAAGTCACCTAATGATAATTTTCTTTTTGAAACCAAACAAGAACTGTATTATTTCAAATCCGAATGTACAATATCAAGAACAAGAAGTTAAGACGAGAAATTCGGCTTTCATGTAATTACATCCCGAGAAACTAAAGTAAAACTATACAAATTTATTTTGTAATTTAAGTAAACCTAATAGATAATCTTTGGATATATACTAAGAGTGTTCTCTTTGATTGTAAATTTATCATGAGAAAAAGAGGGATAAAAAAAAATTACCCTGTAAATTCATCATTTTTTTCTCTCATTTCCTATAAAATTGAACTTGACCCTTACTCATTCGTCATTTTCACTCCAATGAGGGATACTATAATTATTACACGGAAAATAGAGGGATAATATCATCCCTCCTTTGTAGTGAAAAGAAGGAATGAGTAAGAGTGAAATTCTATTTTGGTAGGAAATGAAGGAAAATAAAAGGAGAAATTTAAATGGTGAAAAAAAAAATTAACTTTCATTTGCTCATGATAGATTTACAACTAAAGAGAACACAATCCAAGTATAAAATACTTTACAAATATGATTGATATGTATGCGTAAGTTGACACAATATTTTTTTACTTCTATCGATATTGATTAAAAAAACAATGTCCATGTTAATCAAAATATGCCCGTAAAACTAAATAAACAATTACATGAATATCATGAACACTACTAACATGAATATCAATTACATGACCAAAACTTTAAAAGATTAGCAACGATAATTGTCCCATTATCATTTTGTATATATGAAAAAAATAGCTCAACAACAATAGTCTTACAAATGCTCTTCTGAATGAAATAGTAGTAATTTTGGAAGTAAGCAATAATTTCAGCAATTATTAATATTATTATTTTATTTTCTTACTATTGGTCTAACTGTTTTTATCACTTCTTACAAATATGAACTGGATGACTTCAAATTTGCAAGTACTAATATATAACCAGATCGATAAAACTATGTGTTCGTAATTACACCGATTGAATAGATTGATCTAATCCGATTTTTAGAACGTTGTATTTAGCAATACAAAAGAAGTGAAAAAAAAAATTGAATCCACTGTAGCGTGATCTTTAAATTTATCTATTTAATTATTAATTGATAAAAAAAGGAATATGAATAAAACAAAAAAATATATGCCAGCTTTAAAGGGTGTAGTTGGGCCTACCCAAACATAATATAGCAAAGTGAAAATAAATTCATGCCAAAAAGGGTGAATAATTGGGGTGTAAAAATCCCATCATCACCCTCCCTTTATTTTCAATTTTCATTGCCCTTTTCTTGTACCAGTGGAAGCCCACTACTATTTATTTCACATTCTCATTGTAAAAAGTGTTTGATTTATTAGATAAAATTTAGTTTCATAGTATGTTAGTATTTTATTGTGTGGATTCAATTTAAAATTTAGTTTAAGGACATTGTCACGTAGTTTGCCTTATCTCATGCGTCTTAGTCTCCCTCTATCATAAAATTGATCATGCATTGTGCCAATTCAATCTCAAATAAACTCGAGCAAATTTTATTTGAGTAATATTGAAATTTCGAAAATTTTGTCATTTTCAAGATTTCTTTTTTCCATTTTTTACTCGTATAGTTGTATGCTTGTATAGATGATTTTTTTTTCCGATGTTTTTTGTATTACTTTTTTGCAATAAATATTTTAATGAGGCTTGACTCTTGAATTTTCGATTTGTATTTCCTAATGATTTTTATGTTTTTTTCTCTTTCATTAATAAGATACTCCCTCCGTTCCATTGATCTTATTCAGTTTTTCTTTTTGGATTGTCCCATTAATCTTGTCTTGTTTCTATTTTTGGTAATGATTTACACTATAAACAATATGGCCACATATATTTACACACTTTTACTATATTAATTTAACTCTTTTTAATAATCGTGTCCAAAATTACGGCAGCTGGTAAAGTATTTCAAATTGATTAGTGATCACAAGTTTGATTTATATCCGAAATTCAATGACCTCGTGAGATGTTACTACTTGAAAATTGGGCTTACGCAATTGGAAATACTATTCACGCAAAAGTAGAAAAATTATACTGTTCGTAGATAGAATTGAACCAAAGACCTCTTTACAAATAGGAGGCGTGAGAAAACTATACGGCTCGCAGACGGGAATCACGGGATTGAAACTAAAACCTCTTACGAATGAGAATCTTTTAGTACCTCAACTTTGCCATTTGAGTTATGCCTCATTGTATTAGAAATGTTTTTCTTATAATAAACTATACTTAGTGTGTTGATATTGTGATTTGTGAGTTGAAGTCATTTCTTTCCATTCACTCTGAATGTTTGTAAATTATACTTGATAAAAAGATATATCATATTAATATGTAATTAGGAGCAAAGTATAAACACTCGCGTAGTTTGGAAAAATAAATTGAATGTACAAAAAAAATTAAATCATATTGTTATCTTTAATTCTGAAAACTGAGAGTAGATAAATGGATGTCCACAATTAATTTTCATGTGGAACAATAATTCTATATACAATAATATTTTTTTATATATAATAATGCAATTTATATATTACAATAATGCATTTGGATGATAATACATTTTTTAATAGTATAATAATACATCAATTTTGCTTTTACAAATTAATTTATAACAATCATAAATGATAGAATGACCAACGATTCATGATAAAATTGTTATGAAATAAATTCATTAATTGAACTTAAACATTGTACTATTATCAATTTACTATACTAAAATTGACACAAAACCTTTATTTATTAGACTATATCTTTAAAGGCAATAAAATATGTGGTGTTCCCTATAAAAATAAACTGACAAATTCCACATTTTTCATTATTCCATAACGTCCAAGGATTTTTTTGTATTACCAATAAGTTCTGTGACCAAAAAAGAAAAAGGCAACAGATAATAAAACAATAAATTATTCAACTAAAACTGAACTGTTTTTTTATATTACTACTACTTTTTCCAGGCTACTTTCTATCTGTAAGTTGACCATATCTGTACATAGCTAGGGTTTCTTCACTCACTTTTACTCCCACCTCGTATATGTATGTATTATACATACAATTATTGTAATTTTTGATTTATTAATATTCAAATTGGTTAAAATGGTGGCCATAAATTATGTCAATTTGTATATATTTATAAGGGGATATCTATGATATATTTACATAAATACAAAACATTCATATCGAAATAAATTTAGTTGAATGTCAGAGCTGAAAGTGCTAAAATGTACTCCCTTCGTCCTACTTCAAATGTCTCAAAATTATAGGAGAAATCTTATAGGTTTAAGACATTTGAAGTGAGATGGAGTGAGGTATACAATAATAGAATTTGTATAGAGTATGAGTAACTTTAGTTAGCTTTGATTTTTTTTTTCTTCTATAAATTAATAAATAAAATTAAAAACAACGCTACAATATACTCGAACCCCTCACCTCACTAGAATGTGCATTGTTTCCAAAATTTTATAGCAAAATATATATTAGTATCAAATTTTATAAACCACAATACTAAAATAAAAATTTAAGTATCTCTTGATAATCTACTTTTTCTCTCTCTCAAATGTCCTCATTTCAAGTTGGTTATGTATGCAAATTTTCTAAAGTAATTTTTCCTCAAAAAAAAAAAAAATTAAAGTAATTCATAGCAGACAATTAAATCTACTTAACTTTAGTCATATGTTATCATGATAACTTAAATTATATACAAGAAATAGAATGTAAAGGATTATGTAATTATTTATTGTTAATAAATGTTTGTTCTGTTTTAGAAAAGAAATTGAAGATATAGTCAAAACTTCATTCATATCAAACAAATATTACCTATATAGAGGTGAGCTACAATATTGAATCATCTTTTTAAATTTTAAGAAATAGTACTATTGAAACATGTCATTAATTTACAACGAATTTTAAATTTTAAAACAAAATTTAAAATTTCATAACATGCATACTAAATGAGTCTAAAATATATATATATATATATATATATGTATATATATATATATATATATACCAAAATGAAAATACAATCTTTACCATGAAGTAGAATAGCAAAATCAGTGTGCTACAAATCACTAATTTATTAAAAAATTATTTAAATTCGTACCGAAAAGAAATTGGGCTTACCTGAGGCCGAGAGTAATTATTTTGTGAGGTCTATTAGAGTTACCAAGAATTTAGCAGTTCTATTAAACCATGAATTTAGGAGCATGTGAATATGTGACTATTATAAATTGATTGTAGATATATTTGGTATCTACTAACCAATGAATCTATTATATAAATAAATTGTTTTTTTCTCTCTCCCTCTCTATAGAGTACCCTCATTCCCAGCCTGGATCCCTCTCTCTCTATCTCTACCTGTGCCACTCTCTCTCTCTCTCACACACACACACAAATATACCAGAGCAGAGAACACGCAGATATACATACACACACACACACATTCATAGTGTCAGTCACACCTCGAGTGATTCCTCCACCCCATAAGTCGCCCCCTTTCTCTCTCTCTCTCTCCCTCACACACACTCGACAATGGCGACTGCACAGCTCCCAGCAATGGTGCTGCTCCTCGTCGTCCTCGTCTCCGCCGCCAGCGGCGCAGATCTCTCCAGCGACCGCGCCGCCCTCTTAGCCCTCCGGTCGGCGGTGGGGGGGCGCACCCTCTTCTGGAACACCACCGCCAGCAGCCCATGCAACTGGGCCGGCGTCCTCTGCGAAGACAACCGCGTCACCGTCCTTCGCCTCCCCGCCGCCTCCCTCTTCGGCGCCCTCCCCGCCTCCGCCCTCTCCAACCTCACCGCCCTCCGCACCCTCAGCCTCCGCCTCAACCACCTCTCCGGCCCCCTCCCCCCCGACCTCTCTTCACTCTCCCAGCTCCGCAACCTCTACCTCCAGGGCAACCACTTCTCCGGCCCCACCCCGCCATCCCTCTTCTCCCTCCACGCCCTAGTCAGACTCAATCTCGCCGACAACAATTTCTCCGGCACAATTCCCTCCGCCTTCAACAATCTGACCCGCCTCCGCACCCTTTTCTTGGAGAATAATCGCTTCGCCGGAAATCTCCCCGACATTGACCTCCCAAATCTCGACCAATTCAACGTCTCTTTCAATAACCTAAACGGCTCCGTTCCGAAAGGGCTCGTGCGCAAATCGAAGGACTCGTTTCTCGGCACTTCGCTCTGCGGGAAGCCTCTGGATACGGTCTGCGCCGACAATGCCGGCCAAACTCCGTCTATCGCCGCCGAGCCCACCACTGGGGGGAAGAAGAAGAAGAAGCTCTCCGGCGGCGCCATTGCCGGAATTGCGATTGGATCTGTCCTCGGGCTACTTCTCCTGCTCTTGCTACTGCTTGTCCTGTGTAGGAAGCGGAGCGGGAAGAAGGCGCGCTCAGTCGACGTCGCGGCGTTCAAGAATCAAGAAAACGAGACCGCCGCCGCCGCCCAGAAGCCCGCCGCCGCCGCCGCGGGGGAGGCGGTGGAGACCGCGAATGGGGTCGCGAAGAGCAACAGCGAGAGCAATGCGGCTGTGAATGCGAAGAAGCTGGTTTTCTTCGGTGGCGCGGCGAGGGTATTCGATTTGGAGGAGCTGCTGAGGGCGTCGGCGGAGGTGTTGGGGAAGGGGACGTTTGGAACGGCGTACAAGGCGGTGCTGGAGGTGGGAACGGTGGTGGCTGTGAAGAGGCTCAAGGATGTCACCATTTCGGAGAAGGAATTCAAGGACAAGATTGAGAGTGTTGGAGCTATGGATCATCACAATTTGGTGCCTCTTAGAGCTTACTACTATAGTAGGGAGGAGAAGCTTCTTGTCTATGACTATATGCCAATGGGAAGCCTCTCTGCACTCTTACATGGTCAGTTTCCATTTTTTGCAATTCTTCTTGATGCATTGTGATTGTTATTTGTTTACTCATCTGATTCAAGAAAATGAGGATTCTTTAATTTCATTGATGTCATAGTTTTTATGGTCTAATTTGGGATAAAAGTTGTGTAATCCAATTAGGGTTCATCAGTCCCCAATTGGGGTTCATTAATCCCTAACTTGGGTTTACTTGAATTATTTGA
Source organism: Salvia miltiorrhiza (assembly GCF_028751815.1). Lineage (NCBI taxonomy): Eukaryota > Viridiplantae > Streptophyta > Magnoliopsida > Lamiales > Lamiaceae > Salvia > Salvia miltiorrhiza. Next base: position 3,205,216 of record NC_080392.1, on the reverse strand, counting down.
TTGAGATGGTGATGTGTGTTTTAGTGCAGCTGTATAGTGTGTGCTGATATAATCATCAAAATTTAAGTGTCAACTTGCTTTAGGTGGAGTTGGTGAGATAATTACCTCTTGCTGCTGCTGTCTTGCAATCTAAATATTGTGTGACCTAACTACCTTTTAATATTAGTCATTGATTGTTTGAGGTGGTGATTAGATTAATTTGTTATTTGTGGTTGTTCTTCAACAATGCCTGTAGCATATGCAATCCAGATTGTTTGAAAACTAGAACTGTTTGATTGGTGATGGCAAAATCTTGGTGGCTGTTGTTGATCAGGAAACAAGGGAGGCGGCCGGACGCCGTTGAACTGGGAGATGAGGTCCGGCATCGCCCTCGGAGCTGCACGAGGCATCGAATACCTCCACCTGCAAGGCCCCGGCGTCTCCCACGGCAACATCAAGTCGTCCAACATCCTCCTCACCAAGTCACACGACGCGCGCGTCTCAGACTTCGGCCTCAGCCATCTGGTCGGGCCCCCGTCCTCCCCTACCCGCGTGGCTGGCTACCGCGCCCCGGAGGTGACCGATCCCCGCAGGGTCTCCCAGCAGGCCGACGTCTACAGCTTCGGCGTCCTCCTGCTGGAGCTGCTCACGGGGAAGGCGCCCACGCACGCCCTCCTGAACGAGGACGGGGTGGACCTGCCGCGGTGGGTGCAGTCCGTGGTCCGGGAGGAGTGGACCTCCGAGGTGTTCGACCTCGAGCTCCTCCGCCACCACAACCTCGAGGAGGAGATGGTGCAGCTCCTCCAGCTCGGGATCGACTGCACGGCTCAGTACCCCGACAACCGCCCCTCGATCTCTCAGGTCGCCGCCCGCATCGAGGAGCTCCGCTCCTCGAGCTTGACAGGATTTCAAGAACAGCCCGATCAAGTGAGCGAAACAGATTGATTGATTCTAGTTGAGAAAAAATAGCATCAACAATTTTTAATGAATCTTGATCTCTGCTTGAACTAGTTGTACTCGTTTGTTAAATTTGGGCTCATAATTCTTGTTTGTCATCATCAACAGCTCATATTTTTTTAGTACAATTATCTCTTATTTTTACTGTGGGGGGTGGGGTGGGGGGGGGGGGGGGGGTTTGGGGGATATCACTTCCATTTGTTCTTGTTGGGTGGAATATGGTTGCTGTAATTATTACTTAGCTTTAACTTTTTTTTTTCTCTTTATTATTTTTTTCTTTTTTGCTTTTCTTTCTTTTGAGTGAGCTTTTCTTTTTCATGTTGCTTGAGAACATGTGGATTGTACCCTAGGGTACAAGGTGTAACAGCTGCCTGCTCTTGGTGAATTTATTTCTGTAATCCAAGGCCATGGTTGGATCAATTAGTAAATACATTTGTTTACTTTTTTATTCGATTAACTATGGAGAAGTTTGTTGACAAGGTAGGGCTGCATTTATGGATTAAACTACCAAGAAATATCTCAAGCTTTCAATTTTTTAATAGGATTAATTGCATGTTGCAAATTCGAGATGAAAATTTAAGAGATATGCTGTTTTGATTATTTTTTTTTCTTTCAATATTTTCAAATTTCGTTTTTTAGATATACAAGATACATTAGTGTATAATAACAATTCTAATTAGATATAATTAAAATGAATAAGTTCGAATGTCCATAAATTTTTGCGTTAGGGTTGATTTATTCCCTTCGTCTTCATATAAATGTCATATGATACAAAACTATGCATACCAAGGAGGAGTATAATTTTATACATACCCTTAATTATAGTATTTCATTGCTTTAAGATTTCAAATTTTGACTCTCTCCTCTCTCTCTTCATTAAGTGGAGTAGAAAATAAAAAGAATACATTTAATTCTAATATTAAGATACGGATAGAATTGAAAGTTTAACTCAATTTTACTCTAAAATTTTGCAATATAAAAGGGACAAAAAAAGCTCTATAATATGAAACTTATTTGAAGATAGTGGGAGCATAAATGTTTAGAACTAAGTGCAACTTTAAAAGTAAAATGAAATATTTGGATTAGGGTCTTTTATAGCGATTCGGTCTACATTTGCATCATGAGTATCAAAATGGTTGACTCGATATCCTATCTTGCTTTCAATTTCATTTTTGTTTTAAATGCAAATATTGGGAATTACTAATATGTAATTTTCGAGAAGCCGTGTTATTCTGCTAAACACGTAAAAAGGTTTGATATATTCAACTAAGGGCCTGTTTGATATGGGTTTATAGGTATGATAAATTAAATTAATACAGATTAGTGTGATGTTTGATATCATGTGCAGTTAATATGGTCAACTCCTACTTAATCCTATTTCTCCATGCTATTTTGTGGGATTAACCCATACTAATAATCCGCCCACCCCCCCTCGGATAAATTTAATACTGAGAAGTTGGATAAAAATTCTGCTACCCTTCCTCACGCATATCGATGCAAATGCCCAAGTAATGATGGACATACATGATATTTTTAAAATTATGTGATGATAGTTTTGGTATTAGATAATATAATCCAACATAATCCTATGGATATCAAACATAATATAGGATTAAGTAGCCATGATATCAAACACCCATGAAATAATATAAATCCACACTAATTTCTCAAGATAATTTTAATCCTAATCAATCCTAAACTGCAAATCAAACGGCCCCTAAGGAAATAAGAGTTTGATATGTTTATACAGGGTCACGTTCAATGAAGAACACGAATACACCCATATTCATAAAATCATATTGAACATATCAGTCATTTCGTTGAACGTTCATATATTTAACATAAAAATCCGTTGAACATGGCGTGAACATATACTCAAATTTGGGGGTTCTGGGGTTCGACCCCCTATATATTCAACATAAAAATTCATTGAACACGGTGTGAATAAATGCAGACCGTTTTTGTATTTGCTATAACCTATAATCATTTGATTTTTTTAATATACATTTGGTTGCAAAAAGTTGAGATTGCAGGTTAATCTAGTACAATGATTATCTGGCTCACTGCACGGCAAATATATCATTGATAGGTGGATTTTTCATAAGAATTTAATTATAACAGCAAATTACATGAATTAATTACAGTCATAATTATATGTCACGGTATTTACAGCCAACATAATTCATTATACTGCTGACATATTCCATTATACTGCCGGTATAATTCATTTTACTATCGACATATTTGATTATACCATCGAGCGCATAATTCATACATAATTAATGAGGAAATAATCTGTCAAATGAAGTCAATTTCTACAAAATCAAAAATCTTTGTTAATTTTGTCAGTTGGAATATTTAAAATACAAATAGTTATGTAATGTAATAATTTGGAAAAATTTGATATTTCCTATAGACAACTTTGCAAAGTTGAATATTTCTATATATTATAAATTTATATCTGGCAATTTGGCCATTTTGATTGTGATTCTTTGTGATTAATCCATTTGGTTATGAACTTGTGTTGTTTTCCAATTTATTTGGTTTTTGTTATGGTCATCTTTGAAAACTATATACATGCAAATTTATTCTTCACCATTTATAAGATACCATATTCCATGAGCATCACTCATATTTAGTCTATAAAAGTATTGCGTGCGTGTGTTGATCAAGCGGTAAGGGGTTAACGACTGAGGCCAAAGGTCTTGGATTCGAGTCCCATGTGGCGCGGCCTTTAAATTTCTTTATTTAATACTGTTAATTTATCAAAAAAAAGTCTACACAAATATTATTTTAATACATATTGTATTGTACTAATTTATAAGCATCCTGATAATAATTTGTGAGATTAAAATAAGAAAATAATATTAAAAAAGAAAAATAAAATAACCAATCTAAATTAAATATTAACGGTGATACTCACAAATAATGAACGACATATCCTATGTAAGGTCTATACAAATATATTTATGAAATTAAGAATTTTGGAACTAATACTATACTATATAAGATCTTACCTTTATTTTATTTTTTTTTATTTTTTTTTCTCTCTTCTTTACTTGCTATAATTATTCTCAAATCTAAACCAGGATGAATTTGATTGAGAAAAAATCTACCGAATTGTCATGAATTGTCGGTCAAATTAGGTGAATATATATATGTTGAATTTTTTTGCTTTTTTAGCAACCAAAAACTAAAATAAACCTAACTGTAATAATAAATAAAGCCAACAATATCGGTTGGGACCAAATGCGCACCTGTTTGTAATGAATAAACTTATAAATGTTTAGAAATAGAGGTTTAGTGAATGTGACAGCTATCTGCAATCTCACAATGATAAAAAGGAGTGACGATGTTGAGAATTCATAATAAAGTGTAACATTAAAAAAAACTTCTAAAATGTAAAATTATACTCATATATTTGTTGCCAGTAAAAAGAAAAAGGTAAAATTGGTGGTCCACAAATTGCTATCTAATCAGATTGTGTCTGGTTTTGAGGTCCATGGTGTTTCAATTTTTCACTTTTTAGATCCTTAAAATTTAAAATAATACCTTAAAAAATTTTATTTAATATAAACATGTGATGGATTTGACTAAATAAATGTATTTGGCTATTTGGGTGGAAACTCACTTACCGTCAAACTCACTTGTATTTAAAATAGAGGAATACTAATTTTACTCTCGTCATGCACAATATGATCTAATTAAAATAATAACAAAAAAATTAATTTATGATTATTAGAAAAGTAAAATTCAAGATTTATTTATCTTATAAATAACTTTAATTGATATAATATGATAAAGATAATGATGAAATCATTTATAGTTGAAGATGTAGAAAATCAATCTTGTTCTGAAGATGTAGAAAATCAATGACCAATGCCTTAACAATATATTTTTATCTAAGGAATAATATTATAATATCATTAAAATTTTCATCAAATATGTAGATATTTTTTCTTTCAAAGTTTCTGTTAGTCCAGAAATAGTTTTTGCTCCCTAACTATTGACTCGAGTATCAAATAAATTATGTAGCATTTGTGCCAATGACCCTCCCTTGTGAGAGGTCTTGGGTTCAATCCCGCGTGCGTGAGATTTAATTTTTTCACTTTTATGTGGATAGTGTTTCCACCTTTGTATGGTGTAAAGATCTCGGCTATGTCCGAATTGCTTATTTGATTATATTTATATACCTCTTATATATCTCTTGTAATTCTAATTCAAAAAATTATGTATCATGTGTGTATATATAAAGAAAGGGTTAGTTGTCGCAAATAACACCACTTTGATCAAATTTAGCTATTCATGACAATTTCAACATTTTTTTTGTTCAGCAGTGTTTATTCGATATGTTGAGTTAAAATGACGGGACATTTGCAAAAATGCCCACATCCTTATAAAAACTTGTAAAATTGCCCATTTTCATAAACAAAAGTGGGCAATTTTACAAGTTTTTATAAGAAGGGGGCATTTTTCCCTATTAACACTAAAATGACATATTTCATGGCTGAAAATATTGGGAATGCTCTCATTGCAAAATAAAATATTGGTGTTATATAGTTAACACGTTGTTAAGAATAGTGTGACAATTGCAAACTCAAATGTGATGTTTTTTTTTTTTTTGGGGAAAGTTAACCTTGTGAAGAAATTGGTTTGTAACTATGATAGTATGATGGTATAATTGAGCTTGATTTATTATGAAGGGTATATAAAATAAATTAATAATTAAATAGTTCAGTCCCACAAAAAAGGAACGACAAACTGGAGGTTGTGTCTAGACTTTTTTTTTTTTTGATATTAGGTTGTGTCTAGACTTGAATTTGTATAATAAATCTAAGAGTGAGAAAGAAAGAAGATTGGATCTACAAGGACCTATCAACTGGAATAATCTAATTTTCCACAATTTTAAATATGATGCAATTACAAAACAACACTAAAAAAATCGACAAATTGAATGAACTTAACATCCACAAATTCCTAGACTCTTTATTATTTCTACGATCTCGTGCCATTTTTTCTTTTTGGAATTTTGAATTTTGAATTTCAAAATTGAATTATGTAATACATTAAATAGTAGTATAATAACTTAAAATTCAATATTTTAGTCTACCTTGCGACATAAATGATTGGACAAATAGTATCTATATTTGCAAAGGGATTAAAAAAAATGTGTTGCGATTTGGCAGTATTTGGTGTTGTAGATTATTGAAGTTAATATGGAAGGAAAGAAACAAAAATTGTATCATTGAACCCAAAAGATAAGATTTTTTCATGTGATAACAAAACTAGAGAATGGGGCCTCAAAATAAATAAATAAATAAAAACTCGAAACTGAGTTATGTGAATGAGTGGTCCAAATAACTCTCTCTCTCTTTGTCTTTTATTAATTATTGTTTTTTTCTTTTTTAATTGGGGCCTATTTCTGTCTTTTCTTCACTTAATACAATATTTTGGCAAACTATTTTCAGCTTTCGTTTCAGGAAATCATTGAGCGACGCCATACCTAATTTTGGTTTTCATTTATTGCTAGTCTTTTGAGGTTTATGTGTAGAATTATAAGTTGTTTTTGTGTTTTACTTTTCACTCAAAAACAAAACTTAGGTTATATTTCTAAAAAAAATTTGCAATCTGAGTTGTGTTTATGTTTTCACTCAAAAACAAAACTTGGTTATATTTCTTAAAAAATTGCAATATAAGTTGTGTTTGTGTTTTCACTCAAAAACAAAACTTAGGTTATATTTCTAAAAAAAAATTGCAATATAATTTGTGCTTGTGTTCCGTGAGGGAAGTTTGAATCTTTCGCCTTCTCTTGGTACTACTCTTATTTTACATAATCCAGGAACTTCCATAACGTTGGCGTGATTCAGTTTGAGCAACGGATCCTGACGTGATACATCTTCGTAATGAAAATAGAGTGGAAACATGAGTTGGCCTTTCAAGTATATATAGAATAAGCACTGTGAACTATCGCCTTCAAAAAGATAGCTGAACCTCTTTCTTCGAAAAAAAGACAATACGAATGAGATCAAAAACTCCTCATGTCCAGCATTCCGACGCCCCGTCTATTAAGCCCATCTTTTAGGAGCGAAGAGGAAGAAGATCAGAGCTTAGCTAAGGTTACAGTTAATCTGTTAAAATCAATCGAGTTGGGAAATTTCGTATATGATCACAGAAAATTTGATATTCTACGATCCTTGCTTTCTCGGGCGATGATTCTTGGCTTGGTTGGCCACCCTCCGAGTCGCACGGCGTTTTAACCGAAAGAACTTCTTGCGCTCCGCTACGGAATTTACATTATACGCAACAGAAGCGGATCCCACGTTAGCCCCAAGACGTTGGTCTCTAACTCGAAAAGTAAATGCTTGAGTGAGAAGGGCCTCCTCGCTTATTGACTTGAACCACTGACCTTTAGAACGAACCTATAGGATCAGACTCGGTTGACTTACTCACTGCCGGCGAATTCCAGAGATCGCATTATGAACTAGACAGGCATGCATGGACATATTGGTTATTAACCGCTTTGGTGCTTTAGCGGAAATTCCGGTAAGGAATGAAACCAGAAACCAGAAGCCAGATGCATTACCGGATAACTATCAATCAATAAGTCTAGTAGCCGGTAGCCGGATCCCTGGATTTACTACGTCCTCTTCTCGTCTCCTCCGTAGCATCCTTATCAGTCACCTCCATCAAAAATATTAGAAACTTCCCGACGGGTTCTCTGCCTATCCGATACCTCGGGCTCCCACTTTAGACTGGATAGCTATCAGCTGCTATGTGCGAACCGAATCCATAAGCGGTTGGAAGAGTAGTACTCTTTCTTACGAATAGAATCACCCGAGGTACGAGGATCATCGAACGTATTAAATGAATTGGGTATTGATTAAATTCACTCAAAAACAAAACTTTTATATAAGTGTGTTGTAATCGACTTCCAATAAAGTAAGCAAAAGTGCAAAATGGAAAATATCGAACTTTTTTTTCACAAGATAAAAAAAAAATACATATTCCCTCTGTTCTTGAAAAGTATATCACTTTTTTCATTTTCATCTGTTTCCTTAAAAATATATCACGCCTGTTTTAAAACGTGACCCTACACAACTTCTCACATTTTTATCCTTTAAAAATACCGCACCTAAAAAATAGTGATTCCCTTTTTCGACTCAACACATTATCTACTAAATATTTCTTAAAATTCATGTCGCCCATCAAGTGATACATTTATTAGGGACGAAGGGAGTATAAATTTTATCGACTCCTTTGTTAGTTTGTTAGTATTTTTAAAAAATTTGTTATTACTCAAAAAATGAAAAAATACACTCACACTCTAACTCTTTAAGTGACTCAAATCTCCAACCTATTAAAAAAGAAGTGTCTTATCAACAGATTTCGCTTCTCGTTTTAGTTTTGCAAGTATTTAATCTGATAGAAGATGTTGTAGTCGAATTTTCAGTTGATGTTTAAATTTATATAGAAATGTGATGTTTCAGTGTTGATGCACAATTACACAACAAGACAAGGATATTTCATAACACACTTTTGTCGTGTAGTGATGTATTTTGGGCCAACAAAGTTGTAAGTGCTAGCAAGATCTACACTATCTTTCTCAAATGATTTTGTCATTTCTAAGATGAACAAAAGATAAAAAACAAAAATGTCATGCCAAATAAATATTCTACATGAAAAAATTGTTTATAAATGCATAAATATCTGATTTGTGGAATATAGTGATCCGATACAGCATGTGAGCATGGTGTAAAATAGTGTGCTGGGCCGGGAACTTGGGCTTTATTCAGATTGGGCTATTTGAGTTTGTTCATTATTATCCAGCCCAAAACTTATAAATTAGTCATGTATAATAGTGTGCTGGATTTTAGTTTCCAAGAAATTATTCATGGTTACTTAATGTCAGTGGTTACCTTATTCAGCAGTAACTAATATAATTAGATTTTACATTATGTTCCATGAGTTCCTTACAGCAGTACAGTAAATGGGAAAAAAATTATAAAAATGTCACAAAAGTAAATGGGAAAAATAAAATAAAAATGTTACAAAACGTTTAAACTACTCCAATTGTCCCACTAGAATAGGCTCAATTCTTTTGGACACAGAGATTAAGAAACTTACTTTTGAGGGAAAAATTGATGTGATCCACACCAATAGTATATTTTTTTTACTCAAAAAGAAAAACGAGCCTATTTTAGTAGGACCTTCCAAAATGAAAAACGAGCCTATTCTAGTGGGACGGATGTAGTATAACACTTTGGTAACCAATCTCTAAAAAATATAACAAAAATATCCCAAGTCTGAATTCATGTTTCCTTTTTTTCCTTAAAAAAGCTGTTTTTTTACAACTAAAACTTAGAAAAGATTGACGAAAATCAACAAATTTTCCAGTGAGAAGAAAAATACTGAAACTCACATATTATAGCATACCTTAATATACTTTTCATCCATGTAATGTGATATTATATCTCCAATAAAGACATTTTTCTTCAGGAACAAAAAGACCTATTTTCATTTCAAGAGCAAAGCTAAAAGATTAATTTCTGGTGCAAAATCCATATACCTTGCGCCAAAATTCTATTTCATCATTGGTACATTTACATTGTACATACAGTATATTTTGTCTGCATATTATACCATAAACAAGAACAATTGGCCGAGATAATCCAAAATATATTTACAAGGATCGGAAACTGGGAATCCTACCCCCCAAGAAATCCTGTGTGCAGTGTACAAGGGAGTAGGGAAAGAGATAGAGATAGAGAGAGAGAGAGAGATGAGTTCATGGTTACGTACTCGAATTTGTAGGCGGATCATCTTTCCAACCTTTGGTGAGCAAGTCGTAGTTGATGGATGCGAGTTGAGAAAGATTCTGCAGTCACCAAAAAAATGAAACCAAATGAGAAGCAAATATAGCAGAAGCTGGCATTTGAGCATGAAGAAAACGTATATATTGGACTACCTTGAATGAAAAATTGCTGAAGGAGTAATTGATATCATTGCTTGAGTCAAATTCAGCGAGTCCCCCGCATTCATCCCCTTGCTATTGCCATCAAATTAAGTTAAGATGATAGAAAAATCGTATAAGAGAAGTGTCGGTTCAAATTATTTAAATGATTTACGCACCACTTCTTCGTGCCTATTGCTTAGGCAACTGCTGCTACCACTTAAGCTACCATTTTCACTGGAATCCTCAAAATCACTACCAGCATAAACATGCTCGTCTGTAGTATTCCAGGAGTAGCGACTAGTAAAGTAACTAGTATCCATTGCACCCTCTGACGCGGGAACAAAAGCAGCCTGGGACAGAGCACAAGAAGATTAGGCATCACTGCTTTTGGCAGAACGGACAAATACAATGGTCATTTACATATACAATCAAAACCTTTTGCCTAGCAAGCGTATCCCAGTTAATATCTCTGAAAAATGGATGCTCCTTGACCTGCACATTGCCAAATAATTTTATCAGATGGATGGTAGAAAATGAAAGAAATTAAATGGGGACCATTACATGACATGTTATGTTACTACCTCTGAAGCTCCTACAGCTCCAAGTCTTTGATTAGGATCTTCAGTTAATAACCTGCCAGTGGATATCAAAATGAATAAAATAAACAGATCCAAGGATTTGTGAATAAGACCAACATATTGACCAATCTGCCCGACATATGATCATACTGAGATTTTGATTTAACAAAAATAGCATGTTCACAGCAACTAGACCATGCAGAAGATTTTATGAATGATAAAAAAGAATTAAGCATGGTTTGCAAATTCCTGAGGGGAGTTTCAAGCATGTGACATTGAGTATTGACCGTCTTATCTTGAAAAACTGTGATGATACTAGAATCTTCAAAATAAGAAATAACAAAGAAGAGCAACTTAATAGGAAGAAATTGTAAGAGCAGAAATGCTTTATTCAAGGTATGAATACTGTCCTTGCATCAAAAATAGAAAAAATAAATAATAATTTTCTTACCGGTCAATCAAATCAAATGCCTCATAACTCATTTCATCAGGCACCCCAGGCCAAGGGATCTTCCGATTCAGAATGTTGTCGAATATTTTCTACAAAGAAAGTTGAAATTTGAAAAAACAAGAAACATAATTTGAGTTGCGATGCAAAATAAATGGAAGGCCTATTCTCGTCCAAACGATAATCAGGGTGATCAAATTGGCATTTTTGTTTTTGTATTTTTATTATTACTATTATTTTATTTCATTTTTTGGGGGTTTGGGAGGGGGGGGGGGGTAGTCAGGAGGCTTCACACAAGGATGTTATTGAACTTGATTCATGGATCCTTAATTGAGCATTCTTACTTGTTTTAGACTATCTTACCCAGTTATAAATAATCCTCAATGATGCTACAAGCTCATCACTTCTAAAGGTGAACAAGTAAATAACTGGTGGACTTGAAGCCATTTAATTTTTATGTGATCATTGTATTAGATATACAGAGCACGGAACCCCAAAATAAATTCATAAGCAAAAACCGAATGTCTTCAGAGGTGATTTCATTATGCATAGAAAATGTAAAGAGTGTGAATTTATTCAAATCCTAGATTCCAAAGAATGTATTTTGTTGATTCCTATCCTCTGCATAAAATTCTCAGCCATAAACCAAAACAAAAGAATGTAATAAAAGTACAATATAAAGCTATGATGGAGAGGATAGGATAAAGTTCCGAACAGTATAATAACCTGAGGGTGCTCAGCATTGAAAGGAGGGATGCCAACAATCAACTCGAATAAGATAACACCCACAGACCACCAATCAGCGGTAAAGCCTGAGGAAAGGTGTACATAAACAATATAGTTATTCATTTTAAATCGACAAGAAAGTTATAGGCCAAATATACATGAGAAAATCTCATATACAAAAACAAAAGGAGTCCTGGTCCCTAGTGGAAAACACTTACTTCACAGATAAACAACTAAATTAAATTAATTCTAAACTACAACTCTACAACAAATTGGCAAGCTTTGTTCGTTCCTACAGAAAGTAAGCAATGCCGCACTTATTCTTTTCTTCTCTCTGCAATTTTTTAATCAGAAGCAGAGCAGTAAAAGACAATGACACCGCTTTAGCGAGAACTACAATGCCTAAGGTTTTCTGGTTCATTTTTGTTGGTGCTCAGCTTATCGCTGCTTAATTTTGGAAGATTGATAGAAGTATGGCTTGTTATAATAAATGATATACCATTATAAGAAAATAGGATAAATAACAGTTGATCGATGTGGCACTTCTATCTAACTTAATAAACCAAAAAAGAAATGGAAGAAGTTTCACCAACCATGCCCAGTTCCAAGAAGAATCTCAGGTGCTAAGTAATCTGGAGTACCCACAGCAGACCGTTTCTTACGCCTTTCTTGTTGATGCTCTGAGGCAGATAATGGTGGTTCGTCTTCTTCCATCAAAGCTGTTCCACTGACGGCCGGACCCGACAAATCATCAGTGCTGTTGATAAGACCCACTTTTGATAGCCCAAAGTCTGTCAACTGTTCAAATTTATAGAAAGAGTTTTTGCACCTCAGAATGAAAGAATCATGAGGTTCCTTCACAGATAAAAGACTTGATACAAATTTCACGTGCTTCACTTGTCATGTAAATTTCCTGTGAGAACTTCGATGTTCAATGTTTTTAAAAGCATAAACAAAATTTAATCAAACTTGATCACATGACAGTATAGTGTTCATAGCTGTTAGCAATTAAAGCTTATTTTCTGAAAACAACAATCCAAGCAACCTACATATAAAATTCGGAAACTAATGAATTTCCAAATTTCTGACAAATTCTCTGGTCACCCATAATACTCAAATACATTATATTTTTGCCTGTGCAATGCGGGTGGAATACTAGGACGATGAAGCGCAGTCTGTTGGTAAGACGCTTCCCCTCCAACCAATAGGTCGGGGGTTCGAGTCACCCTAGGAGCTAGAGTGTGAGTGAGTTTTTTCCTTTCTTTGGTTGTAACAAATTTAAAAAAAAAAAAATGCGGGTGGAATACTAGTAACACAATCAAATAAAAGTTCATTAATGAATCAGTAAATCTATGAGGATTTAACATAAAAAGCATAACGAGAACTAGGCCGAGAAACCAAGAGAAAGAACCTTTATATGGCCATCATGTGCAATTAACAAATTATCAGGCTTCAGATCACGGTGAACGACACGTAGAGAATGCAGATACTCCAAAGCAAGCACCTATTCAGTATTGCAGGGGATGCAGGTCTTTTAGTTACCAAAGTATGAGGAAACAGATAAGTGGAAAAGGCTATGAAAAGAAACTTACAACTTCAGCAATATATATGCGAGCAACATCTTCATCTAAGCAGCCTAGATTTCTCAACATGGAATAAAGATCTCCGCCATTCAAGTACTCCATTACAAGATACAAATTATCACGACAAGTGAATGAATAGAAGAAGCGAACCTAGGATATCAGATATAATATTAAAGTGAGATAGATGATCATATAACACATAATTAGAGCCAATGCGCGACAATACATAAAAGGCTCACCACAAAGGGATTGCGAACAGATATCAATATATCACGTTCTGCTAAAATACTCTCCACTGCATTCTTGCGAATCATATCTGCTTTCTTAAGAACCTGCAGAATAGATGAATTAAGAATGTCAAGCTATTCTCTGAGTTCAATGTGTCTTTCCTACAATTTTCATTTGCATTAAGATAAGTTGAGATGCTCTTGTATTATATACCCATATTTATAAGTTCTCCACATACCTTTATAGCGAACAGATCCCCAGTTGTTCTCTTTTTTGCCAAGAACACCCGACCAAATGCACCACGACTGATTGGTTTTATGATCTCAAAGTCATCTATCGAGGTGCGGTCTTTGGAAGAATGTACAGGGCTACTTCGTAGACTACGTAAAACGTCATCTTCCAAAGGAGCATCTTCATCAATCACAGTGCTCGTTATATCAACTTTGTCATCGTCAACTAGTTCACATAGTTGTAGATACTTCTCCCTGGGTGATTGAATAAATTATCAGCAGGATTACCCCATAACTAATCTACAACAATGTTCAAACAAGATCTCTAACTCGCCTGATTAATTTCTCAATACGAGCTCCAAAGGTCTCTACCGTTAGGGAGTCAAATTTCCTACGTTCTGTGACAACCTTCAAGTCTTCAAGACAAGAAAGCAGGTACTGCAAAGAACGATCATCATCCAGAGGAGTATTTGCTACGCATTTAGCGATATCAGCAAGTTCATTCATCTGCATTGGCCAAAAATCGATATGATATTGTTGATAGATATGAGTGGTGAAATTGCCAACAATCATTTAACAAAGAACTCAAAACTAAATTTACAATTTTGTTACTAAATCAAAGTGAATAACACCTGTATGCTATACTTCTTATCGTATTAAAGCTCATTTCCCCTACAGCATATTTAATCATACAGCCATGCCCTGTACTACTTAAAGATTGGTTCCATAAGGTTAAGGATCACAATCAAAACCTTGCCCAAGTTTTAAATGGAAGACAGAGAGAGAAGCAGAAAAAAAAGGAATAAACTACTCATTGACTTGTAATTTTTGATTTCAGTAAACAACAATCCATTGGGCAGACTGATCTGGACTTAAACAAGAAAAGGCATGATATCCATGCCAGCCTAAGGCATGTAGTCCATTTGAATGGAAAAGCATGCCCAACCCCTATACAATGCATACCTTGATGCATTCTCCAATGACATGCAACACACAAACTGGATGCAGTAGACTATCATATATTTACCAGAATAGCAAGAAATCTACGTGGTGCAGAAATTAAATTGAATTTTAATCGTTAAGTTCCCATTTCAAAGTAGATCTAAGATAATCATGTTATAAAAAAATGAAACACTGAATGAAGAATGTAGAAGAAGGATGATTGACATGGTAAGCTAAATCAGAAATTAAGATACATCAATTTCATATGAATCTAAGAGGTGAACTATAATTGTTCATGCTAAAAAGACATCTTAGAAAGAAGATGACAGCAATAAATTATTGCCAGCCGACGATATACCTGAGGAAGATCACCATGTTCAGAGAAAGCACCTTTTCCGGATAATAGCAAGTCAATTGGGCTCGTACGTGGTGTCATTAATGGCGACCTAGGAGTCATGCTGCCTGCTGATGATGTTGTCATTCCTTGATCAGACTTTGGACCAAATCGAGTTTTATATGACATGGAAGCCTTCATATCATCTGTGGTAGTATTATCTGCTTCAGCAAAACAGTCTAGCATGTCTTCAGAGCCCCTACGGGACCAGTCACTATATTTTGGAGAAAGAAGTTCTGACTCTTCAGTCACACTTGAGTTAGATACTTTAGCACCATCAGGGCTTCCAACACCATGTTGCATGTCCTTCGTCGAAAAAGATTCCATCAGTTTTTCAAGAGTTTCAGCAATTCTAATGAGGCGCTCATTAACTCTTAGACCCTTTTGATCACATCGATCAGCAATGGCACATATTCTAGAGTGATCTTCAACATGCAAAGTGGGAACCTCCTCCTCACAAATGCGACATATTATTGAACTTTCATCAGATACACTTGGCTGATCTCCCCAATACCCCCAGGAAGGTTTGTGTTGGTGCTTAGGCATTGTGGACGAGGCATGTGCTTCTTTAGAAGAGGGAAGCTCAGGCACCTTTTCGGTTGCAAGCTCAGCATCACTGATTCCTCTACTGTTATCTAATGTTTTTGAAGCTTGCATGATACTGTCACTACGCTCCTCCTTAACAGAAGCAGCTTCTTTTGGGCTTTTTCCAGTAGGAGAAGGGAATTTTTTCCAAGATGCCATCCTGTTTCTACTAACAGCAGAATCCAGGTTCTTTGTGGCTTCAGCAAGTGAAGGTTGTAAATTCCCTGGTACGGCATGGTCTTTCTTCCACTCTGATTGCTCTTGACTGTAAAACTTCCTTGTGGACGGAGCCTTCAGAGATTTTATATCTAAAGGAAGCTTTCCATCTTTCTCTGAACCTGGAGGATCTTGTTTAACTGCTGGCTGAAGCGATCCACGGAGATTGAATATATTCTCATCCTCAGCCAACCCACTTTCTTTGTGAAATTGCAGCAATCTAGTGCATCTGGTGAGTATAAAAAGCATTCGGGTATGAAGTTGCTTTAACATGCCCATGGGAAGTTCCTGACGCCTGTCATCCAATTCTTGCACTATGCCTTCACATTGTAGCCAAAATTCACCAGAAGAACTCATAGCACAAGTCCGAGCCAGAATCAGCAAGTCCTCTATAGTCTCCTGCCAATCTGGATGAGTTTCGGCATTCTTTTCTAGAATTCCTACCAGATCTGCTGCAAAAATATGCAGATCGGCATCCACTTCTTCCTTTGCTTTGTCAAATTTAGTTCTAATCATAGCCAAAACCTCCTGTTTTAATTATAAAGTATCAATGAATATCCAGAAGTAAAATGATCAAGATGTCTTTTGTAGAGTAATTATTACTCGTAAAGTTTACTTACCTCCAAGTTATTTAACCTTCGAGGTTTCCAAAATGGGTAAGGACGTACACCTTTAGAATTCAACTCATGAGAGAAACTCTTGATATCACCAGGAAACCTCTTCCTAGGAGCACTAGTAACACGAAGTATGGCTTGAAAACGTGGAGATTCAGACTCTTTTGGATTCTCACAATCATATGTCTACATAAGCATTTAAAATTCAGCTAGTTTGCAGATGCAGATGCAAATCTAAATTCAACTGGAAAAAATGTAGAATTGAATGCTTTGGACCATCAAAGAAAATACACCTTTTTACCTTCATCTCAGGAGTGCACGCATCTGAATTTCTGAGAGCTCCAGAATCATCCCATGATGAGCCAAATTGGCCTGAATGACATGTAAGGAAAACTTAGCCGATATGACGTGGCCAGAACGATGCCGTATTTTCAAGCAGGATCTCTTTTAATTCACATAATCTACTTTTTAATTGCAAAAAATTAAAAGTTGTGATTGCTAGAATTTAAAGGTGGCGTTGGAATTGCAAAATGACCAAAACTCATAACGTTTAAGGAAATCAACCTATTTCAATTGAATTAAACAACTTTTACTCCATGAAACTGAATGATGTGAAATTTCTCAAGTTCATTTGCATGATTTCCTTCTAGGAGTAAATATGTGTTAGATAATTGGTAGAAAGTAAGGCAAACTATGAGCACCTACATAAAACGCCCTAGACATACAGATGTATAAGGCTTCAGTTCCATTTGAGCGATGATTCGCTAAAATCTCATAGGCACAGGAGCAAGAGAGAGAATATTTTGCAAAATAATTGTCAGATCTCCAGCCACTGCATATTTATATCCAAGTTTACTAGGCCGTAGTGTGAAAAACTAAGCAACTACTGCATATCATCTAGCTATATTCACTTTAAGAGATAATAAGGTTCTGGTACAAGCATTAACAAGGAATAGATATAAGTACCTTCTTCGTATTACTTTTTTTATTTTTTTTCAACAGTGCTTAGAGCTTACTTTCTAAAACCACGATGCAACATTTTCCCTATAGATTCATTGTACTAGGCCCTCAAGATCTTACAAATTACATAATTATTAGCACATGAGAGTTGGTGACCTCTTAAGCATCCTCCCATTTTATATACATTATACTCTGAAATGAGGGAGTGATCTGCTAATTGCATGTTGATCTGCCTACTGAATTTAAACAAAATACTATGTCTGTTAAATTTCTCTAAAGTAAGGATAAGATTTTGACATATTTTGTTTCTAAATTTGTCTTAACTGGCATAAAACTTGCTTTTAAGAAACTAATGGTCAGTTTCGACTCTTGAGAATAAGAAGATTTGCGTGGTTGAGATGGTTTTGAAACCCAGTAGGACATTTAAACCAAAAGCCAAATCCGAGGTTCCTGCTCTTTTATGTTTCTAGAATAAATCCGAGTTCTTGCTCTTTTATGTTTCTAGAATAAGTGGGTAAAGTCTACATAATCCAGTCAAAACCAGTCAACTAGTCAAGAATGGTGACTGTAGTCCATCTTTACCTATCTAGAATTCTAAAGGAATGACAAACGATTCTTTGTTCTTCATGATTGAACTCAGTTCCAAATAGTGGATATCCACTCGAAACTACTTATCAACAACGTGCAGAACAAATATGAATTAAGAATTCTTGTTTATTTTGGATTATATATTAAGATATGCATTTACTTAAATTAGCTCTTCCTTTCATTATATGTTATGAAGGTAGCTACATTTGATTCTAGATATGAATGCAAAGGGCCACAAAGAGACACGGGGACCCAATAAATCTTAATGTTCAACATATCACACAGGGAAATATATATATATAGGGAGAAGATCAAATGAGAATGGACAAATGTGGTGAGAATGGAGAATGATCGCATAAGCCAGTATATATGTTGCATAAAATGCTTGTAATTTGCATAAGCTGCTTGTAACGACTGCATAACGAAATTCAATTAATTATATAAAATTTTAGCTCCCTCCAGGATTCGAACCTAGATAAAAAATTTATGATGCAACACTATATATTGGCTTATGCAATCAATCATTTCTCACAAAAGATAGTATTCTCAATATAACTGATCCCTATATATATATATATATCGGTTGTTGACCCTGACCAATCTTAGATGTCAAAGTAGTGTTGTCCAATTCTATTACTTTCAGTGTGGTAGCATGTCTTCTAAAGTTGCTGCAGATAAAATGCTAATGGAAGATTAGTGATCAATGTTGGCTCATACAGCAAACTAGATCAATGCTCTCCCTTTGTACATTTCCTTGTATATTAACTATTAAGTAGCCAGATCAATAATTGTGCCATACCAAAGTAAAAGGAAAGCATATACTTGTTTGTGTAAGCATATTATTGGACGAAAAGTATCTCTAATTAGCAAGCATATTACACAAGGTTTATAGAACCCAGAGCTATGACCAACTACACATAATAGGTGCTAAATAAGGAAAGAAGACAGCTGAATCAAAGTACAAAATATGAATTCCTATTCACCAGATTTAGCATACTCGGATGCATTTTTCTAATCAATTTTACCACATGTGACTTAGATAAAAACATGCATTTTTCTAATGATACCAAAAAAGCAAAGAAATCAGAAAGAAAACATTTGCCCTAATTCTATGTTCAACTAATCAGCTATAAACCTCATACCTATCAATCAACATAGCTACACCAATATGATCAATGGAACTAAGCATCAAGAAATTGAAGCATACCAGTAGCTCCAGACGAGGATTCGGCATTTTGGAGGCGCGATCGTTCCTGCACCTGGAGCACATGAGGGCTCTGGTCCCTCGATGCCCCACTCTCCGTCGACATCGTGTCCGAATTACTCCCATTGTCTACATTTTCAAGAAACGATTTCTCCTTCTTCTTCCTGCCACCCGAAACCCCATCATTGCCACCGCCGACGAGCGGCCGCGATAAGTTACTGGCACCCAAAGAAACGCCCTTCTCCCTACTACCGAAGTTGAAGAAACTCTCCTGCGGCAGCGGCCCTGATCGCGTCTTTATCTTGTTCAGCCCCAGAGAAGACGCCACAATCGGCGATACCGATAACGAGGTCGGGCCGGAAGCCGGCGGCGGCGGCCCCGCCAGCTCCGATTTCTTCAACTGCGATGAGGAGCTGGATGCGGCCTTGCTTGAATTGGGCGACTCTTTGCCCTTCAAAGAGTCCTTCTTCTTCAGAAGGCTTTTGGGCGTGGTGGCGGCGGAGGGCGCCGGAGAGCTGTCCTTGGAGAGGGAGGGCGATGGAGATTTGGTCTTCTTCTTATCGGATCGGATCGGCGAATTGGAGTTGGAGCCGAAAGATCGCGGGCTGTTGGATGATCCATCTGGGCTTGAAGTATCGGATTTTTTGGAAGAGAAAAATCTGCCCTTGAACACCATTTTAGCAAATTAGCGTGATTTCCGGAGGGAGATGGATTTAGGGGCGATGAATTGGACAGTAGAACGGGGAAGAGAGAGAATGGAGAGTAGAAAGCATGGAAGGAAATGGAGATTGATGAACTCAACCCCCCCTTTTGCTCCACACTCTGCTTTTCACAGACAGATTTGAGCTTCAATCTCTCAAAATGTAAAAACCTGATTTTTCATTTAGGCAAATTAAACTTTTATTATAAACACTTACTACATTTATTTTAGTCAACATATGGGAAAATTGGTCAACATACTGGGAAGATTTTTGGTTAAATCTGGCTACCTTGCAGCTACCGGCTTCTACGATCCCAACCCGTTTCAGTCGGCTCCGAGTAATGATGAGTCTTGGATGCACATCTGGTCAGCGAATGTCCCCCCGAAGATTAGGGTTTTCATGTGGCGAGCAGTGAATAATTGGGTGGCAACGGATTTGAATCTCCGCTCTCACCATATCCCTACTAACGGTTTGTGCTCGTGGTGTCGGCGGGATTGGGGTTCTACGGCCCATTGTTTTTTCTTTTGCCCCAACGTTAAAGGCCTTTGGAAACAGACCCCCTGGTGGATCTTCTTGAAAGAAGCCCGCCATTTGCTCTTCCAGGATATTTGTCGAATATTTTGGGAGAAGCACTCGGCAAATGATGCTGATCTCTTTGCGGTCTGCCTTTGGTGGATTTGGCGACGCCTTTGCGAAGCTAAGCACGGGAACACGCCGTGCCCTGACCCGGATTTCATGGGGAGCTGCGATCGTTTTCTGCTCCAGTTTCAGGAGACTCGCGCCCGGGTCCTTTCGGACCAACAACTCCTACCTAAGGAAGGTTCGACAAAATGGCTTCCCCCTCAGAAAGGTGTTCTCCGTTTAGATGTTGATGTGTCTATTCACGAGAACGGAATTCGCACGGGAGTGGGTCTCATTTTCAGAGATTTTAGAGGTAGACCTATTGCTGCGATGGCGCAAAGGATCGGTCATACGCACACTATTCTCATGGGTGAACTCCATGCAATACTCTTGGGTGTTGGCTTCAACCTCCATCATGATCTTGGCCCTATGGTTGTCTTTACGGACTCCATTCTTGCAGTTCATGTGCTTGAAGATGAAAAGAGAAGTCTTGATACACTCTGCGAGGATCTGTTTGATGCCTTTGCTCATGCAAAGGAACATTGTGTTTTTGGTTTCCGGCATGTCCGGCGTGAAGCTAATGGCGCTGCCCATAGCCTAGCGAATTTCGCTGTTACTACTGATGATGTAACCATTTGGAAGTCAGACTTCCCGAGCTAGCTTTTAGATATTCTTCATCGGGATTTTAATTAAGTTGTTTTTCTCCCCTCAAAAAAAAAAATTTTTGTTTATGGAGGCGGCCTAATGGAAGCTGCAAATATTAAGAAGTCTGAAAAATCGATTAATCATTTTTCTCATGAAAAATATTAGTACGCACTAAATGATTATCTAATTTAGTGGTAAAGCACCTACCTTTGGAAGATCTTGTTCACAAAATACTTTTATAAAAATACGTTCAATAGTGTATATCTCATAAACATTCTTCTACTAAAATAAAGAAATGAATTAGTATCAGAAATCGCATCACTTGCAGCTAATTCGGGAGACACCTAACATAAACATAATAATTATAGAGCACATCATGCGAGATCAATTAAGCACGAACTCCCCTGCTTTCTTGAATGAAATTGGGTCTTCTTATCCATGCCCACAATCATCTCTTTTAGCTTAAGTTCATATTTTCCTAATCGTTGATGGAAAAAATTCCTTGAACATAAGCATGAACACATCTATCCCCTTAAAGATAAACACAAACGAATCTATCCACAATCTTAGTAGATTAAATCTTCAACAATAAGGAATCTAAAGCCTACTACGAGTAGAAGTCGTCTGAAAAAATAGACTCCTCATGTCTATTTGCTACTAATTCCCGCACAGCTAGGAGTATCAGCAAGTATCAAGAACATTTTCTGATACATGTATTTGAATAAGTATCAAACTCCGAATGTGTAATCTATATAATGACAAACAATTAAGAGCAATCTATACTCTAACAAGGTCATTGGTTCAAGTTCCATTAACGACGGTATGGGTTGTATTTTGTTTGGATGTTAAATTAATGTTGGGTTGTTTTAATATTTAATCTAATTTGTAATGACATGAATATTATTTGATTATTCAAGTGTAATATATATACATGGATATCTCAAGAGAAAAAAGAAGTCACTTAATTTTTACAAGAAGGATGATTACAATTTATTTATTTAATTTTTTATTTTTATTTTCTGAGGGGGAATAAGTTACAAATTTTGGATTATAATATCTCATTTTTTGAGAAAAAACAAATATAACCTCCGATTGTAATTAGGTTTAACACATGTTGACTATAGGAGCTAAATTCAAACACGAAATTTCCACCAAAAGTCACCAAATTCAAACGTGGAATTTGTTTTCGAAGAAAGAAAAAGAAAAACACGTCATCTGCCACGTAAGCCACAACAAGACTTAATTGCCTCATTCTTTAATTAAAGATGATAATTAGTGGTAGGCGACTAGCAAGAATCTCTTCCAAAGCCAAAAATTTGTGATAATAAATAAAAGCAATTGTACGTTGCCTATTGTTTCTACTAAAAGTATTTTCACGTCTTCGCATATACCTCGCTCAACTATCTATTTACACATCCATATATATATGCATAATTTCATCACCACTTCTCCAAAAAAAATTAAAAAAAAATTAATAAAAACTTCTCTTTATCGTTCTTCCTTGTAAATTTCTTTTTTCAAAGGAAAAAAAAAATAAACATCTCTTTTTCTTGTCAGTCAGAGAAATTATTGAAATGGGTATTTCTGAGAAGAAAACCATGAAAATTATTATGTTGTGCCTCTGGCTGGCGACGATCTCCTTAATTTGTGGCCAAATTTCTGCTAACTTGCCAAAATTTGAGCATCCCACAAAAGGTGATGGAACTCTCAGATTTTTGGTTATTGGAGATTGGGGAAGAAAAGGAGAGTATAACCAATCTCATGTTGCAGCTCAGGTTTTCAAAATATTTTCATTTTTTATTTTTTATTAATCTCATTGTGTTGAAATTAATGTGATTGAATTTTGCTTTGTTTCTTTTTGATTATTAGGTGTTATGATGATATTCAACTTGATAATGTTTTATTTCCGAAACTTTCAACGTTTTTCATAAAGTGTCTGAAACTTTCGTTTTCTCCTAAAAATTCTTGAAATTTTGATATTTTTCACAAAATTCAGTGATGGGAAAAATGACTTATTAAATTTTGTGTATGTTATACCTTCCATTTTGTGTTTTGCCATCTCACTAAATATAAATTATATAATGTAACTTAGACAATATTGACACCAATATAATCTAACATACAATTCAAATTTTACTCTATTCCTATATATGGACATTTATATATGGACATGACATGTGACAACATACATCTATGAATATAGGGTGTGGTTGCTTACAGTGAGATTTCTATCTTTCGTAAGAAATATAAACAACGAATAAAATCAATATAACTCACAAATTGTATCAAATTAATATGATGAAAATTTTATCCCCTCCACAATTATCTAACTCGGATGAGAATGCCTATTCATGTGTTACATTAATTTTTTTCGTAGAAATTATTCACTTATTCGCACGTGTTCACACGCATTCTCAATTCTCATAGCATTTAAGATTCTGAACGAATTTTTTTTATATGAATATAAATATACATGTATACATACAATAAAATTTGATTGATTTTGATGTGGATGCAGATGGGAAGAATTGGAGAAGAATTAGATATAGATTTTGTAATTTCAACAGGTGATAATTTCTATGATAATGGATTGCAAGGGGAGACTGACCCCAACTTTGTTGAATCTTTTACCAACATTTACACAGCCAAAAGCCTCCAAAAACCGTGGTATACTGGTAAATTTTCCTTCACCCAAATAAATACTATTTTAATAAATGTCAATAAATAATTTAATGTATTTAATTTGTGAATGATACAGTTTTAGGCAACCATGATTACAGAGGTGATGCAGTTGCACAAATGAGCCCCATTCTTCAGAAAATTGATAGTAGATGGCTTTGTTTGAGGTCTTTTGTGGTTAATGCAGGTCACTTGTTTATTTTATTTTATTTTATTTTCAAAATGATTGTTTTATTTATTTTTGGATTTCAATTTTTGTTGATATTTAAATGTTGTGTTATTTTAACAGAAGTTGCAGAGATATTTTTGGTGGATACCACTCCTTTTGTGACTGATTATTTCATAAACCCAGAACATGTATATGATTGGCGTGGTGTCGTCCCTTCAAAAAGCTACACTAGCTATGCGTTAAAGGTAAATATCTCATATGGTTATAATTGTCAGTAAAAAAAATGAATTTTTATCGGGTTCTGATCTTGCATACAAACTTTAAAAGATAA
Source organism: Salvia miltiorrhiza (assembly GCF_028751815.1). Classification (NCBI taxonomy): domain Eukaryota; kingdom Viridiplantae; phylum Streptophyta; class Magnoliopsida; order Lamiales; family Lamiaceae; genus Salvia; species Salvia miltiorrhiza. The sequence goes on along the minus strand of NC_080392.1, from coordinate 3,180,885 downwards.
GGTCATTATTGAACTTTCATCAAATTTATGCATAATTTCGAATGGCGACTGCGATGTGCTATTACATACGTCGTTTTATTCACCTGTCGATCATGCCACATCAATTATTTAGCCAGCCATGTTAGCATTAAATTTAATTAAAATTCCGATGGGTAGCAAAATCAGATTAAAGCAATAGTTCGGTAATTATTACGCTGTATTTTAAAGTTTGTATGCAAAAATAAATAAATTTTGATGAAAGATCCAATTAGCATGCTATTTTTAAAAATTTGTATGTAAAATTAAAATTTGAAGAAAAAATGGTGTAGGATCTTGAGATAGCTTTGAAGGATTCAAGGGCAAAATGGAAAATAGTGGTGGGCCATCATGCTATTAGAAGTGTGGGCCATCACGGTGACACTACAGAGCTTGTAAATCTCCTTCTTCCGGTGCTTCAGGTATCTACTCCATTCTTTATTTAATTTATTTATTGAATTGGTAAATCTTACTTATATTAAAAAATTAAGAATTTAATTTAAAATTAATTTTAAAATTGACTGGAAATTTTATAGTTGTAATAAAATTAAAGGTTTATTTGTAAACTGTATTTTTCTTTTTATTTCCTTTTTTTATCTTCTTATTTTTCATTATATTTTTTCTAGAATTTTGAAATTCGACTAATTATATATATTCGATATGTACATAAAATTAAAGATCATGATAAGAGCTTTAATTTGATAATATTTTATATAGATATTTGATTTAAAATGTAAAAATTATATTTATTTAAAGATAATTTAAAAAAAAAAAACTCTCTCCTCTCTTATCTATTTTACAATTCTATTTTATTTTCATTTTTAACTTAATTATTTTTTGCCTTTTCACAGTATCAATTATTTATTATTGTAAATTCTTCTTTATTTTTTTTCAATATTCAGTTAAAATTATTTTTTGTTATTATATTTATAACTATGATCATTGAGTTGGTATCAAATTTATATAAATATATAAAAATATTTTATGTGCATTACATAGAGTACAAATGCTAGCTCGTCATTGTTTTCTAATAAAATATAATTGAAACTTCAGGCTAATGGCGTCGACTTCTACATGAACGGCCACGACCACTGTCTCGAACAAATCAGTGACGACAAAAGGTATGAGAAAATTAAAGGAGACATGAGATGAGATTTTTTCTATATATATTACTATATTTTTATTTTTAGTTTTTAAATAAATTGATACGTACCTCGGTTCGTTTACAGCCCTATTGAATTTTTGACGAGCGGGGCCGGGTCAAAGGCTTGGAGGGGTGATGTTAAAAATCTGAGTCATGAAAACCTAAAATTCTTCTACGATGGGCAAGGGTTCATGTCAGTTCAACTCACAATAGTGATGTGGAAATTACATTTTATGATGTATATGGTAAGGTTTTACACAGGTGGAGTAGGTCCAAGCAGCTTCTTTCAGATATGTAAATTCTTATGAGGTAGATTATTATGTGAAAATAAGAAAAAGATATCGGAGTCATATTATATGTATAGATTTTTAATTTAATTATGGATTGGTCATTCGGAAAAAGAAGAAGAAATATATAGTAGGTTGTAAAATGCGTAAAGCATCAGAATGTGTTTTGTAGATTATGTTGACAAAAAAATATAGAGGAAGGAGGAGAGGAGGAGGAGGAGGAGGAGGAGGAGGAGGAGGAGGAGGAGGAGGAAGGAGGAGGAGGAGGAGGAGAGTAGGAGGAGGAGGAGGAGGAGGAGGAGGAGGAGGAGGAGAGGAGGAGGAGGAGGAGGAGGAGGAGGAGGAGGAGGAGGAGGAGGAGGAGGAGGAGGAGGAGGAGGAGGAGGAGAGGAGGAGGAGGAGGAGGAGGAGAGGAGGAGGAGGAGGATGAGGAGAGGATGAGGAGGAGGAGGAGGATGAGGAGAGAGGAGGAGGAGTAGGAGGAGGAGGATGAGGATGAGTAGGAGGAGGATGAGTAGGAGATTAGAGGAGGAGGAGGATGAGGAGGAGGAGAGTATGATGGTAGTGATGAGGATGATTATATGATTAGTATTAGAGTATGATTAGGATTATTAGTATTAGTAGTAGGAGTTAGGATTATTGAGTAGATGAGTATATTAGTATTATATTATGATTATTATATGATTATTATTATTATTATTATTATTATTATTATTATTATTATTATTATTATTATTATTATTATTATATTATTATTATTATTATTATTATTATTATTATTATTATTATTATATTATTATTATTATTATTATTATTATTATTATTATATTATTATTATTATTATTATTATTATTATTATTATTATTATTATTATTATTGGAGATTAAAAGAAAGAATTGGAGACTGAACCTCGATCTCTCGTATACCTTCGTAATACTGCATGTCTGTAGTAGATATAATTCTTTTTAAGAAATGATATTAATAATTGTATATTGTGATATTAATAGCCTAGCTATTACTAGTTAGTACTAATTTATTTAATTATTGTTTCAATTCAAATTAAAGTTCATTTTTTAATAAATTATACCCCCTCCGTCCCCCAAATAACTTTCTAGTAGGAGACGATACGAGATTTAAGGAAAAGTTGTTAAGTGTATTGGTAGTGGAGAAAAAGTTTTATACTAGTATTGAAAGTGGTAAAAAGTGTTATAATTAATATTGAGAATGGTGAAATGTTAAAAAAGTATTATTAGTGGTGGGATAATGTCATAAAATGACTAGGAAGTTATTTGAGGAACGTCCCAGACTCTCAAAAATGAAATATATGAAGTTATTTGAGGATGAATGAAATAGATATTTTAAACTTTATAATAATCACATTTTACCATACATGCAAAAAGTAAATTTGGACAAAAAGTATATTTGGATAAAAAGTATATAAAACATGAGCCAATAATTACAATACTATCAACAACATAATTTAATGACCAAAAATATGTTATTACATATTTCATACAAAAAGAAATTATGTAATATGTTCGTGCATGTATGTGTGTGTATATATATAATGATTTAATGAGATCCCTCATATATAATGAGATTTTAGATTGATTTATAGGTGTTGATTTAATATATCATATGACTGATTTGGAGAGAGAAAATTTTCACCTAGATTTGAATCCTGGAAGAAGCGAAAATTTTACCAATATTTTGAATATCGTTATTCAACACTATACACTGCTTATTCATTAGTCTCACATCTCACAAAAAATAACAATCTCACTAGAACCTAACTATATATATATAGGGAAAAAGTTCAATGGAAACACAAAGTTAGATGGAGAAAGGAGACACAATCTGATTCGTTAGATCAATCTTGATAAAGGGCTGAGATTATAAGTTAATATAATTAATATAATAATTTTTGACAATAAAATTGGTAAGATTATAGTATCCCTAAAATTACTCACTTCCATTTTTCCTCTCTCATCTCTCTCTCTCTCTCTCTCTCTCCCCCGTCCCTTTTTTCCTCTCTCTCTCTCTCTCTCTTGTCTCTCACACATAGAACACACACACACTGAACCCGCCGCCCCTTCTCCCATTCAAATTTTCGGCAAAGCAGCGGCAGGCGAGCCCATCGCCGCACACTCGACGCCCTCCCTCTTGCTCCAACTGGATCTCTCCACTTTCTTGCGCCGTTAATCACGCTCGACCGCCGCCCTTGCTGCCGCCAACCAGAGCCCTAGCCCTACATCCCGACTTCTCTCAGATCTAGGCATTGGCGCCACCCTACGTGGCGCTGTCTCCTTCCTCGGCGACGGCGACCGCTGCCGCCTCCCTCCGTGCTCTCTTTGTTCTCCAACCCCGATTCATCCCCACCACCACCGCCGCCTTCGACTGCCGCCCGGGTTCACTGACACCGCCGCCCAGGTTCACTGACACTGACTCCATATCCCCCGCTCTCTCATCTAAACGGCAGCCGTCGAACTTGTACATTCAACGATCATACATGTGACGCATAGATATTTATAATTCAACAACCACAACAACTACATTCAACGATATACACATTTATAGTCCAACAACGTACCACAATAATTACATTCAAAGGTGATCATAAATATTTTGGTTATATACAAGTGTTTCATTTTTCATTGAAGCACAAAAATTTCGTACTTCTTTTGATCTCATTCAAAACTACTCACCTTTTCATTTAAGCACAACACACAAAAAAATGTCTGATGTTCATAGTTCACATAAAATTGGCGAAAAGTAGAAGCAATTCATTCGAAATTTGACAACAGATCCGATTTATGCGAGAGATGATTGTTATGATTGATGCAGACACAACAATGGCTCAAACTTCACAAGGAGAAATATAGGGATCGATAGAGTGAAAGCGGCCATGATAATCTCGTTAGTGATTATTTATGTGATGAACCCATCTGCAATGAACATATTTTTTTATCGTAGATTTCAAATGCATAGAGATTTACTGCCAAGGTCGTTGACGTGACGAGCAACTACTCACCATATTTCATATTGAGGCAAGATGCAATTGGAAGGAATGGTCTATCATCCCTTCAAAAGTGCACCGCAGCTACCCGATAATTGGAATATGAGGCTCTCTGTGACTCACTTGATGAGTACATGCGGATGGGTGGGATTACTATGTTGGAATGTATGCATGAATTTTGCAGGAGTATAATTGTAATTTATGGTGATTAATATTTAAGGACTCCAAATGCAACATATAATCAACGTTGTAAGAAAGATATGTCTTTCTAGGAATGTTGGGGAGCCTCGATTATATGCATTGGAAGTGGATGAACTGTCTCGTCGCTTACAAAGGGTACTATACACGAGGCGATCACGAAATTCCTACAATAGTTCTTCATGAAGAGGTGGCAGTGGATATGACATGCTTTCTTTGGTGTTGTCGGAGCAAGCAATGATATAAATGTTTTTCATGTGTCTCCATTATTTAATCAATTCCTTTAAGAAAATGTGTTGTCTGTTCAATTGATGGTGAATGGTCGGGCGTATAACAAAGGATACTATCTATCAGATGAAATCTATCCAACATAGGCTTCATTCGTTAAGAGTTATCCAACACTAGGAGATCCATACAAACAATTTTTTTGCGTAGAGACAAGAGTCTGCAAGAAAAGATACCAAATGAGCGTTTGAAGTGCTACAAGCTCGTTGGACAATAGTTCAAAGTCCCGCACTAGCTTATTTCAAGGAAGATATCCGCTATATAATGCTCACATGGATTACTTTACACAACATGATCATTTTAGGACGAGGGTGAAAAATCGAGCAATTGGTCTAAAGAAGATGCAACTTTTCAACAACAAATATGAATGAGTACTAATAATCGAGAGCGCGTATGAAAATTATCTCAAAATCACAACGATTTAACAAATAAAAAAGCTCGTCTTCAATTTCAATGTGATTCGACACAACATATTTTGGTACAATTCAATGCAACTAATGCTTACAATTAAGTAACACTATTAGTTTGATTATTATATTTATATACTTTCAATTAATGTAATTTGAATTATTGTATAATTATAAAGCTGTTTTATTTTATTATATTAGATAGTTAAATATAGAATTTTAAATTAAATATATAACCAAAACATGTGAATAGTATTTAAATAATAATACAAATAAAATTAATTGGCAAACAAATATATAGATATATAAAGATAGTGTATATTATAGTGGGAATATCAAAAGGTTAGAATTTGGTTTACTATTCTGGTAAATGTTAGAGAAAAAATTAGGTGAGCTCTCAAAGCTGACGTGACACTATCGTGACATTTTGGAAGCTGAAATTACAGTTATTTGTTGGAGAAACCCTAAGTTATGGTGTAAATAAATGAAGATTACTTGTTTATGGTGTAAAGTAACTTGAGCACGAGAATTAAGAAGAGTTAGTGACTTTAATTATTTCTATTTTTAGAAAGTATCATTATAAGTAAGATAATAATTAGAAAGGAAATTATGTCATTATAAGTGGTACAGAGAGGGTATTATTTTTTGAACTTATTAATTATGTCCTTATTTATTTAAGTAACAAAATGAAATGAATTAAGTAGTAGTATTAATTATTTTAAAAAAAATACTTTCTGCTCCGATAATTATTATTATGATTATTATTTTTATAAAAATAGAAAACTAAAAAATTAAGGTAAAAAAAGCTTAAACCAATCGCCTCAGTCGCATATATATATATATATATATATATATATATATATATATATATATATGAACAACTGGGACGGCGGGACTTCCACCCGACACATGTCAGTATATCAACCGCCATTAACGAGATGTGCGTGTTTTTCTCGCGTCACCTTTATCTCTCTGCTCCGCAATTTTAGAGATAGAAAAAGCAAATTCAACAACGACTTTTACTCTTCCATTTCAGGCTATCCAAATTCTCAATATCATCAACATTCTCGATGCATATCAAACCTTTTTGGAGAAAAATGAGGTGTATTTTAGGTTCTTCAAGAACTACCGAATTTTTTCTCCAACCATTTCGGATTCTGCAATAGTGTGTGAAAACAAAGAATTTGAAAATGGATAAAGAATTTGAAAACCTCTTTTTGATTAAATCATTCAAAAATTGTTTGTAACTCCTCAAAATTTTCTAAACTGCAGAATTCAAATCTTGCATATTTTTTCCGCATCAAAGTTGAATTTTTAGCTACATTTTAAGTGATCAAAACCAAAAGAAGGCCTTCTCCAACAAAAAAATGGCGGAAGTAGACAGCGACAGAGTCGCCGTAATGTTGACGTCGGGGGCGAGCAGGAGAATCAACACGTTGTTTTCTCTGAGCGTATGGCAAAGTTTGTGGCTCCTGATCAACGCATTATTCTTGATCTTCGTGCTGCCGTTTCGGGAGTGGCGGAAGTGCATGGCGCCGGAGTCGGCGGACAAGGGCGGCGGTGCGAAAGAGGAGAAGTTGTCGGCGCCGCCAGGAAAGGTGTTGAGGATGCCGATGGGAATGTTGCCTAGGAAGAGCGTTGTGGACAAGGAGGTAGCGGCGCGGCGGGTGACAGCGATTAAGAGGGTGATGGAGGATGATGGTGGTGAAAAGAGCTTGAGGGAGTTTTCCATGTTTGTTTCTTGCAGAGGTGACACAATTTTTACTCAATCTTGGACCCCTATTAAAGTTCAAGTCAGGTAAAATTCTCATATTTTTTACTGTGATTTTCCTTTGTTTATTGGTAAAATTGTTTTTTGTTTTTACTTTTCTGTGAAGTGGGCTTTGTTTAATTTTATTCTTTCTTGAATTTTTTTCAAAGTTGGATTATTGGTTATATTTAAGTTCTTTTTCATTTACTATTATCTTAGCTTCCAATTTGCATTTTGTCTGAAAAAATGTTAGTTTTTCTATGAAGAGAGCTTAATCTTGATTCCTAATGCTTAATTGAATAGACAGAGATAACAAATAATTTCCACATGAGCTTGTTTCTCTAGTTTAGTTCAAGAGTTTTAGATGCAATGCAACAACTCGCAATGTTGCTATATTGACGTGTTATACATTGATATCATTGTTGGTTTATCTAGATATCATAGTAATTTCAAATGAGATGAGATTTAACAGCAGAACAAACAGGGGAAATAGTTATTTTGGTTACGTTTTGATTGGATCACGCCCTAAGAGTCGCAATAACCCAAGCTGCTATTGTGAAAGTGACCTTTTAACTGCAACAAGGCAGGACATGGGTTGATGGAAGATAAGGTATAGCAATATATTAGCACTGCAACTTGAGCAAATGTTGTTGTTCCAATTGCCAATTGCATCCGAAAATTCCTTCTCTGCATGTTATGAATCATTCTTCATCTTCAAAGTCTCGATAGAAAGGCTTAGTTATGTGAGGACTACGTATATCTCGATGTGTTAATGAGATAGAAAAGGATAAAAGGCTATAACCTTATTTTTTTTTCTTAATTGAATTGACTGATGTTAATTATGTTATGTTGGCTCAACATTTGTTAGGTTGTCCATTGCAACATCTCTTTGGATGTCAGTGATCATTAGTATCTTTGTTTTTCCGGACTTCATTCTCAAAGTTACAAAGTGAAGCTAATGGATCAATGATTGAAGATTCTAGGGTAGTTTATTGTATTCCCTCCGTCTCATTTCAAATGACCCAATTTCTATATTGGGTTGTCCCACTTCAAATGACACAACCCAAATTTAGAAATAAAATTAGACATTTAACATTACTTTTTGGATTGTCCCACCATCACTTTATACAATTATCACACATTTCTTAATCTATGTGCACAATTTTTTTGGGTCATTTGAAGTGGGGCATAGAGAGTATATTTTGTAACAACTTGTGTGCAAGTGCATTGGATATAAAAGTTAACTCATTGGGTGAAAGTTGAGTATAAAAATCTCATACTCCGCAATATGGTCCAATCTATTAATTGTCTCGTGGCTCTTGCAAATTTTACATACAATATTTTCTTAAAAGAAAATGAAAGAGGGCAACTATTGGTGCAACGATGACCTATCTGATTTTGTTTATACTAATTTTCTTATTAATAATTGATTATAACATGCGAATATTACATGCACGTTTCTTCTTTATTACCTTGAGCGAATAATTTCATTAATTATTTTCAACATTAATTGTGGGGAATCTAGAGCTTGTCTAGAGGATGCATATATGATTATATTACTTCATTTCTTCCTAGTTGATCATTTATTTTTCCTTCCAATATGTATGCAAATTTCAGGATGAAAAGTTGATTTTAAACGTGATTTTGATGTGTAGGGGAGTGGTTGTTATCTTGCATGGCCTGAACGAGCACAGGTTTGTATGCTACAATGTAGATTATCTAGATGCAGTTTACTGTTTATATTCTTCTAATTGTTCGTGACCTCTGTGCACTTCTTTGACAGTGGGAGGTATGGTGATTTTGCAAAGAAACTCAATGCAAATGGCTTGAAGGTTTATGGAATGGATTGGATCGGTAAGTGGAGAAAATGTGATAGAAGTTTGTTTGATTTTTAAAGAAATAATTGTCCAACAAGAAAAAAAAAGTTCCAAATAATTGATGCATTGACACCTTTTATTTTGAAGGATTCGTAAATAAGATGTGCAGATTGTTCAAATTATTGTTTATTCTTGCTCAAAGATTGTCATTTAGCTGCTTCATGGTTCTGTATTTGACCATTATCTGGGAGAGAGGGAGATGAATTGCTTCAAAGAGACTTCAACTTCTTGTAGTTACCTAAACTTAATTGCTTACAGCTTTCTGTCCCTACATTGATAGGCCAACTTCTTAGTTATTCATGAATGAGAACTATTCTTTCACGTTAAACGTGGTTTAATACGTTGAATTCAAAATGGAACAGATCCGGATGCTAACCTGCATCAAAATGTATTATGAACAAGTAATAGTCTGACACATAAGTTGGCCTCCAAGTACTAGATTTTCTATTATTGAATTTAAATGTAGTGTTGTACCTCACACAGGACATGGCGGAAGTGACGGACTTCATGCTTACGTGCCTTCTCTCGATTATGCAGTTAATGATATGGTAAGCTCTTGATGCTGAGCAAGCACTTGGTGCAAACTAGCTGTTTCATAGAGCTATTTAATTGTGTTTGATGTTTTATACTCCATATTGTATGCAGAAAATGTTTCTTAACAAGGTTTTAGCTGAGAACCCGAAATTGCCCTGCTTCTGCTTTGGACATTCTACCGGTGGAGCAATAGTTTTGAAGGTGATAATGATATCTGATAAGATCACTTATTAACTTACCAAAACTCATATGTTTATGTCTTATGATGTTATCTTGTGCAAGAGCAGGCAGTTCTCGATCCAAAGGTCGAGCAACGTGTAGCTGGTGTCGTGTTAACCTCACCGGCCGTTGGAGTTCAGCCATCCCATCCTATCTTCGTTGTAAGAACCCTTCTTCCTAGACTGCATCAACTACAATGAATTCCACACCAACAACATCATGACCTTTGTGCCTTTGGTCACAGGTGATCGCTCCCGTTTTTGCCTTCTTGTTGCCAAGATTTCAGTTCAGCGCAGCAAATAAGAGGGGCGTCTCGGTCAGTAGAGATCTGGAGGCGCTGCGAGCCAAGTATTCTGATCCCCTGGTGTTTACTGGATCGATACGGGTGAGAACGGGCTACGAAATCCTCCGCGTCACTGCCTACTTGCAGCATAATCTGAGTCGTCTGATGGTGCCGTTTCTCGTCCTCCACGGCACGGATGACTCGGTGACGGACCCTGAGGGCTCCCGAAAGCTCCACCGAGAGGCGTCCTCAAGCGATCGAACAATTGAGCTTTACCAAGGATGCTTGCATGATCTGCTCTTCGAACCTGAGAAGGAACAAATTGTAGAGAGTATCATCACATGGTTGAATGCTAGGCTATGGTCTTGGGACAATTTAGTGAATCAATCAATTAATTGGTAACAAATTTCATGGTCCTTTGATCATGTACTTCCTTAAAACTTGCCTTAATTATCAGACACTTTGGGTTATTCTTTAGTTTAATTTAATTTTGAAGTTAGTTCCCTTGAATTGGTTGGCCAACTTCAAGAAATTGCTATTTCACCTCTTAAAAGACTACTGAAAGCAATCAAACCGAATATGAAACTTCACCGCATTTTAGGAGGGGAAATGTCTAAAAATGGGCATACAAATGAAAGTTTTCCAAAAGAGAAAAAGTTATTAATGTTTTATGTCTCGAACTTTCAGCATTTTTCATAAAATATCTTGAATTTTCGTTTCCCCTGAAAATCCTGAACTTTCAGTTTTTTTTTTTTTTTATATAATGTCCCGTTAAGCAAAATTTGGTGACGGAAAAATGATAAAAATTGAAACAATAGGGCCGAATGGCCCTATTCAACATACAACATCAAATTTTGTCCACCATTTAAAAAAACATAAATTTTGGCCATTTTTTGTATGTCATGACTATTCTACCCTTCTCTCTCTCTCCTCTCTCTTTCTCATCTCCCTCTCTCTCTCCAGCGGCTCCTCTTTCTTTCTCATCTCCCTCTCTCTGCTCCAACGGCTCCTCTCTCTTTCTCATCTCCCTCTCTCTCTTTCTCTCCAGCGGCTGCGCGGCAGCAGCGCCGAGCTTGGAGAATTCGTCGGAGCTCTCGTGGCGGTGGTGGAGGAGATCCTCCCTCTCTTTCTCTCCAGCGGCTGCCGCTCTCTCCTCTCTCTTTCTCATCTCCATCTCTCCAGCGCGCCGCCTGGGCAGAATTCGTCGGAGTAGAGGATGAGGCGGCGGCGGTGGATCTGATCTGATCGTTGCGCCTCCTCCTCCATCGGCAGATCTGATCTCTGCCTCCTTTGATTTCAGCCATGGTAGATCTGATCTGATCTGTGTGCTGCACGTATGGCACTTCCTCCTAGGGTTTAGATATTCCATTTAGGGTTTAAATTATCCATTTGAGGTTTAGATGTTCCATTTAGGGTTTAGATTATCCATTTAGGGTTTAGATGTTCCATTTGAGGTTTAAATGATGTTGTTGTTTCTATATTTGTGCTGCACGTATGGCACTTATGGCACTATTAGTGCCATAAGTGCCCAAAATGATTATTTTACTTGGTTTTATTTTGGATTTCCGTTGGCACTTATGGCACTAATAGTGTCATAAGTGCCAACGGAAGTGCCATAAGTGCCAACGGAAATCCAAAATAAAACCAAGTAAAATAATCATTTTGGGCACTTATGGCACTAATAGTGCCATAAGTGCCTAACCCGACCCGGCACGCGACCCGCGTGCCTGATCCTACCCGGTCCGCCTCATTAAGGGTAAAAACGTCCAAATCAATAAAATGGCCAAAATTTGTGTTTTTTCAACGTGTGACCATAAATTGTGTTTTATGCTTCATTTTGGCTACTTCAAAATTTTACTTATAAAAATTTTCCAAACTTTCAGTATTTTCCAACAATGGTGAGCCCCAAAATATTTCATCCGGCGAAATAAATCATCTTTACGTCAACGATTTTTGTAATAGCAGGACATTTTATGAAAAAAGCTAAAAGTTAGGTTTTTTAGAGAAAACAAAAGTTCGGGACATTTTATGAAAAACGTTGAAAGTTCGAGACATAACACACTATTAACCGCCAAAAAAATTATAATAGTTTTTTTTTGCTATAATAATAATAATAATATAATGCATTTTTTCTTTTAACTATAGAAAAAACAAGGATAGTTACTAATTAGAATTAGAAAGAACGTTTAACAATTTTTTTTTTCAATTAACGTTTAACACATTCTTATTCTCACAAACCTTGATTTTTTAAGTATGGTTTGCCTCTTTTCTCATCATAAAGAAAAGGAAATTTAGGTGTTTTCAATAACAAAAATTTATTCTTCTCAATAAATAATTATCATATTTTTATCGATGCTACTACTTATAGTGAAGAAAGAAAGCAAAAAGTATATAATATTTTATTTATCCATAGAATTAGAAAGTCGCAGGTCTCGTAGCGATTTCTTAGCTGGACATTGAATAAATGTGTGCCGTGCCGTGTGTGTATATATATATATATATATGTATATTTATTTAATTTCTTGTTCGGACAAGCAAAATGCATTAAAATCAACAACTATTCAACAGTCAGGTGACTTTCTATAGAATCCAATTTTTCTCCAAAATTTCCAAACCCTCATCACTTTTCTCTCTCTAAGAACTGGGGGTTTTCCTAATTCTGCATTAGGGATTGCTAATTGGACTGTGCGCACGCATTTACCCATGGATTTTCACAGCAAGAAACTCATTAATGACCCAAACGGTTACGATTGTTCTTCACTCGCTACTCTTTTTGATTTTCTGTTTGCGATTTTTTTTCTGGTATAATTTGTTCGTACCCATTTTGGTTCTGCATTTTCGTTTTCGCGACTTTTTGGTGAAATTCTTCATTGTGTGATTCTATGCTTTTGTGGAGGTTTATGGAAGTGTGCGGATTTGATGCATGCATTTGCACTTGAATTTTGTGTCGACTTTGACTTTTTTGGTTTCGGTTGGGAGAAGCCATTTGCGGATTGCGCTTTATGTCGTATTGGTTGTGTAGATGTTACACTTGAGAATTATAACTGGTCAATTCCATTACCTGTACAATCGCACACATTCTTCTGCGTATGTGTGCACATTTGTGTAGAAACTACTCTTAATGTAGTTCACTAAGTGCAGCTTCTACGAGATTAGTTGCTTTTTTGCATGTATTGGAATTCAAAATTTTTCTTTTCATTTTCATGTTGTTTAACTGATGTTCTTCTTGAATTCTGAGTGGAATGCACTAGTGCTAATGTGCTTTGTGCTGATTGAAATGCTGTAGATCATGCTTTTAGAGTTGTATGTTATTCGGCTGGCCTGTAACTGTGACCCAGATATTGGTGCTTGTGTAATAGGTGTAATTGATTTTAGTGTAGTGGAATGTATCTTTTTCTTCCAATATTTGGGGATTGGATATACGTTTGATCGTTTTCAGCTTCGTTAGAGATGATTAAGAGATCTGCCTGTTATTTAAGCTGGCCCAAGATACATGTTCTATTTCCATTACAGATTAGTGCATTCAGGATTTTATTTAAGTAATTCTTGTTGCAGACGTCGTGACAGAGTTCATTGAGGGTCTGGTTGAAACCTATCCTGGGTTGCAGTATTTGGATGGTTTCCCTGATGTAAGTAACTGCATGAGAAAATATCTTATCCTGCTTCAATGAGCATGGGTTATATGCATTGTTTTCTAATTGGTAGACATCTTTTTATGTAGGTAAAAGTTGTATTACGTGCTGATGTTTCTGGTGCCACTTATGACAAAGTAGCCGTAATATCAGGTACTAGACATCGTTAGCTGCTTGTTTTTGTTTTCAGTTATTGTTGTTAGATATTTATATAGCAATTTGCAGATGATATATTCCGTGTTTGACTAGTAAGCAAAAGAATATGACTATATGAGTATCTATACATTTACTTGGTTGTGTGATGCAAGTCATCGAGTGATGACTGTATCTCGTCCTTTATTATTTATTATATCTTATTGTAGCTTAGATCAATGTAAACTCGAGTATTCCTAGATGCCAGTAAAAGGACTTGACCATCGCTACTAAATTGAATTTTTGTTGTTTCTTTTGATTCACATTTGGAAAACCAGTTAATATTATTGCCCTGGACACCTATACCTTTTGATTCACTTTTGTAAAGGACACCTATACCTTTTGATCAACAAAATCAGATGATTTTTACCATAAAAGAAGTAAATAATGTTGATGAGAAAATCCTATGGTTTCATGAAGATATAAGAACGCCTCTGTTCCACTTGCTCTTGTTTTTGTACTATAGTGGGAAATCATATTTTGCTGTCACTTTACTTGATCCGTTAAATATTGATTGGAGTAGAAGGAAGTAATAATTTTGATGATCCCACGAGGGGAAATAGATAATTCAATGTGGGAAATGGCTTATGACAGACTGTTATTTTAGACGCCAAACTTATTCATTTGATGGCATTATTAAGGACTCCAAGCTGACTCACTATTAAGAGCTCAAATTTTGATTAGAAGTTGTATAAGCATGCTGGTGAACCTGATGAAAGTTGCTTAACACATAGGAGGTGGAAGTGGTCATGAGCCTGCTCATGCTGGATTTGTTGGAGAGGGGATGCTTACTGCAGCAATCTGTGGGGATGTTTTTGCCTCCCCTCCTGTTGACTCCATTCTTGCAGTATGCAGATTTTTAATTTGCTTATAGATGACATCATCACTTCGTTTGTAGTCTATTTCGTTGTTGATTGTTTTTTTAGCTGATCATGCTAAATCTTTTGCATTAGGGCATCAGAGCTGTGACTGGACCTTCAGGGTGCCTCCTGATTGTCAAGGTATCTGTTAATGAAGTTCCCACGTCTCTTGTCAAATTTACGATAACTATTTGCTATCAACATATACTCATTTATTCTGTATCGTTATTTCACTTATGCAAATATATTGAGCCTGTTAGTGGATATTTTAAGGTTTTGTTTTTTGTGTGTGTGCGGGTGTGTCGTGTTCAGTTTTTATGATCAAATCTTGTTTTATTTCTTTACAGAATTACACTGGGGATCGCTTAAATTTTGGATTGGCAGCCGAGCAGGCTAAATCTGAAGGTTATAAAGTGGAGGTAGGTCCCTCTTTATATGCGCAGGCATGCAACTTATGCTTAAAATTTGATGGTTAGCTGATACGGGAATACAAGGGTTGTGTTAACAGATGGTAATTGTTGGTGATGACTGTGCTCTACCACCTCCGAGAGGCATAGCTGGGAGAAGAGGTTTAGCTGGAACTATTCTTGTTCATAAGGTTGTTTATATGTCTTCTTGATCCACCATTTTGATCTTTGTTATCTTTCTTATGGTCATGCTAGCCAGTTTTAGTTTGCTTATATATTTTCAATATTATTAATTGTTGTTGAACAGAAGCATTTCATGCTGATGTTGCAATTATGTCAAAAGTTAATTAAATTATCTTGTAAACTATCGAAATTCAGAGTTTTGGGGCTGCATTGCTACACTGGTTGTCATTCATTACCCAATCTCTCTAAATAATACATTTGAGAAGCGATATGTACTTCTGTTTCTAATTTTGCAATCTCAAATTGTGAATCACAGATTGCTGGAGCAGCAGCTGCTTCTGGTCTCTCTTTAGAAGAAGTTGCTGCTGAAGCTAAACGAGCATCAGATATGGTTGGCACAATGGGTGTCGCATTGTCAGTCTGCACATTGCCTGGTCAAGTGACTCCAGATCGTTTGGGCCCTGGCAAGATGGAGCTTGGCCTTGGAATTGTAAGAGGTTACTTTTGAATATATTTATATTGATTGGAAGAACAATTACTTTGGTTAGGAATGCTTCAATTTTTCAGCCATTTGAATATAGTGACAGTGGCTGTGCATACGGCATCTTAATCAGATGCATATTGACATTGATCCTTTGACTTGGAAAATTGTTATGTTTCTAACTAGTTGACACTGTTTTCTGATCCATTCATTTCTACACAAGAAATTGTGCATAAGATTTTTTGTCCTCATAGGCCATAGCTGTAGTAAGCTTCACTAAATCAGCAGCTACAGTAGAAGGAATTTTGACAAAGTCACTGGCTTACTGCATATTGATGTCACATGTTTGGAAATTGATCAATATTTACTGCTTGTCTTTCAGCATGGAGAACCAGGTGCTGCTGTGGCTGACCTCCAACCTGTTGACATTGTGGTCTCTCATGTCCTAAAGCAAATATTGTCAGCGGTATGCAAGTAATTATTAACATTTATTTTGTTTATTCTAGTTTGCCAATAATAGATCCTTTCGAAGACTTTGTCTGTGTTGGATGTCATCTCCTGATCCTAGTGTAAAACAATGTCTTTCCTGGTTTATGTAGGAAACAAATTATGTTCCTATTACACGTGGTAGTAGAGTTGTACTGATGATTAATGGGTAAGTCTGTAGCCTAATGTCTCTTTCTATTATGTCACGTGCTGTCCATGTTCCTATTTATTTTAGTTTTAATCGCTTTCCCCCTATTAAACTTTTTCAATGGTTGGGAATGCAGATTAGGGGCCACTCCTCTTATGGAACTGATGATTGCTGCTGGAAAGGCTGTTCCTGGACTGCAGCTGGAACATGGACTGGCTGTTGAGAGAGTATACACCGGGTCATTTATGACTTCTCTCGACATGGCAGGTAAGTCCATGCTGACCAATGTATGCTTATGAGAATGACTAGTTTATATTATCATTTTTATTATTTTCTGTCACAGGATTTTCAATCACTGTGATGAAGGCAGACCAAGCAATTTTGAACCGGTTGGATGCCCCAACTAGGGCTCCAAATTGGCCTGTTGCTGTAGATGGTCAGTCTCATGCCTGTGCATTCATGTGCTGCGCACTAATTTAGAGATATTTATTTGTCAATTGAAATTGACTTGTAACCGAAATAGTTATGTAATGTTATAATGCTCTCAGGTAACCACCCACCTGCAAAGATCCCTGTTCCTGTTCCACCATCTCGTTCTAAAAAGAATGATGAGGTATGCTGGACCTGTATACATTCTTTGGGAGCTTCAATATCTTATTATAGGGTACACCGTACACCCATATACGGAAGTTCTTGAAATTGCTCAAGCTGTAATTAAGTAATAAATAAACAACGTACTTTCTTAACATAGGATGCTATGATAGTTTATTTTCATTTCCTCTCTTAGCCAAAATTCTAATGTACCTTGTGCATATGGCTATTATACACGAAAAAATTCCACTTTTAATATAAATGTTATGCCAGTCTCAGACAAAAAAATACTATACCTTGGACAACATAAACTAATTATAACAAACTGCCATAGACAAAATATAGGTCGATGTTGTCTACTTTTTTAAGTTAAAATATAAATATATAAGGTCAGTATGAGATTTGCAATTCAAAGAACTGCCAGTGTTTGTGATCTATGGATGACTACTTTTCTTTGTGAATGAAACAATAGCTAGTTGTATCCTGGATTCATTCTTGATGCAGGACAGTCTTCGTTTACACATTTTTATGAGCCTCATCGATTTGTTGGTTCTTGTTCTGGTTAGGTATCGAGTCGGCCTGAACAGCTAAGTCCTCTGGGGCATATTCTTGAAGTGGCCATTGAAGCAGCAGCAACTGCAATTATCAATCTCAAGGACAATTTAAATGAATGGGACAGCAAAGTTGGTGATGGTGACTGTGGATCAACTGTAAGTGTGAATTATTATGTCTTTTTAAAAATGTGAATCTGGATGATCAAGTGATTCCAATTTCATCTGATATGGTAGATGTCTAGAGGTGCTTCAGCCATTCTTGAAGACATGAAAAAGTTGTGAGCCTCTTTTTCTCCATCTCTCCTCTTTCTCCTTGTGACATAGTGGTGTTTTTGGTGTGCTAAATGCTAA
Organism: Salvia miltiorrhiza; assembly: GCF_028751815.1. Taxonomy (NCBI): domain Eukaryota; kingdom Viridiplantae; phylum Streptophyta; class Magnoliopsida; order Lamiales; family Lamiaceae; genus Salvia; species Salvia miltiorrhiza. The sequence goes on along the minus strand of NC_080392.1, from coordinate 3,162,985 downwards.
TCAACATACAACATTGCATTGTGACCAGTGTTTTTTGCTTTACTCTGAAATTGAATAGTTGAAGTTACACTTTTTTCTTTTCTTTTTTCTTGTATATGTGTACTTGACATCTTTTGACAAAGCCTCGTTTTGGTCTATGGCAATCCTCTCTAATTCCAGAGTGTATTGATTGTATCATTACACCTTTCAGTTTCTTACTCTGCATTTCTTCTGTATTCTACTTTCCAGTTATCCTCTGAATGATCCTGCTGAGACTGTCGCTGAAATTGGATCTTCTATAAGAAAAGTCATGGGAGGAACAAGTGGCATCATGTATATTCCTTTCAAATCTTCATTTCTGACACTGTACTTGGTTATGGATGTTGTTTAATGTTTATCAATAATGACTGAAGACTTTCATATTGTTTCCTTTTCACAATAATAGATACGACATTTTCTTTAAGGCGGCTTATGCACACCTGAAGGCAAATAGTCATGCTGGCATCACAGCACTACAATGTGAGATGACTGAATGACATATAGCTTTTACATTTTGACTTGTGCATCCGACACTATGATTACTCCGAGCTTCTCGATATAGGGGCTGGTGCGCTTGAAGCTGCAATTGCTGCAGTCAGTAAATACGGTGGTGCCAAAGCAGGTTACCGGACTTTATTGGATGCTCTCATTCCAGCATCATCTGCCCTTAAAGAGGTCAGAAGCTGCATACCTTCTCCATTTAATTTGAGCTTAGATCCAAAATATTTTAGTTAAAATGAGAGCCTTTATGGGCAGAAATTGGCATCTGGAGAAGATCCTGTTGAGGCATTTGTTTTTTCCGCTGAAGCAGCTGTTACTGGTGCTGAGTCAACTAAAAACATGCAAGCACAGGTGATTATCTGTCATGAGCTTTTCTTTTCGTTACATACCGTAGTACTGTGCTGACTTTGCAAGAAGTTTAAAATAAAGAAAAGATGACCTAAAAACGAAGAAACCCAGTCACTAACGAGCACGGGTTTGCAGGCGGGGCGGTCATCATATGTGTCGGCTGATATTCTAGCATCGGTTGCAGACCCGGGAGCGATGGCTGCAGCGTGTTGGTACAGAGCCGGGGCGTTGGCTTTAAAGAGCAAGTTCAAGGGTTGATGAGTAAGGTTAGAGGCATGTATCCTTGCGGCATCCTTTTTTTTGTTCTCGAGGAGGAGGGGAATTTTTGTTGAGGATCAGCTTTCCGCTTATGCAACAGTTTATGCATAAAGCTGAGAGAGCGTTAAATTCATCATGTATTGTTCTCACATGTGTTACTATCACTCAACTGCAACAACTATCATTCAATCTCTTTTACTTCATTTTAAACAAATTTTGCCATTGAATAGGGTATTGTTTTTCATTACTTCTGATAAACTAGAGAAATTGAAGAGACAATTAACCAAGGTCATGTGCATTTAATGAAATTCGTTAAAAACTCATCTTGTGTTACCACTATAATCCTAACTTGATCCTCTTACTTTTTGCTGGTTAAAATGGACATTTAACTTTAGCTTTTTTGTTTAGACGAATTTAGAATTACACCCGTCATTTTTATTTATAGTTGTAGGGTCTATAAAATTTTATTCACATTTAGTGTGATTCATACTCTATTATTCACTTCACACATTTTATTAAAAGTTGTGCTGTCTATGATGTGATAAAATTTGTGATACGAGGGAGTATATCTTTTACTATTATAAATATGCCCTTGCAAATTTTGATAAACCTATTATAATATCATTATTTAGTTTAAACTCTAGAATATCTTAGTAACTAGTACATCCTTCTGCCAACCACGATATATTTATTTGTTTTTAAAATTTTAAATTATGAAAAAAATATTAAAATATCATTATTTATGAATTAGATTAATTGATTACAAAAAAAAACATGTTAATTTGAATATTAATATTTAATTTCAAATAATGTATAATAACAATATTATCAACTTAATGAGTATGATATTAAATTTAATTAGTATTGTATAAGTAATAATTATATAAGTATAAGTAACAATTAAATTTATAGATTGTAAAGCGACTAATTTAAGTCAATCTCATTTTGAGCAACTAATACTAAACCATCAATATAACAAACTTAATAGTCCTCATTTAATATACAATTTTGGGCTCTTAAAAATTCAAACTGTATTATTAAAAGTTTATATTTAAACTGCCCATAACAAATGTGTTTATCTAAATAAATAAATAATTCATATACATAATTAAATAAATATATTTAATATTCTAAATTATAATTTTAATATATATAACTAATTGTTTATTTACAAATTCACATTAAGATTAATACTACAAATTTCCTTCTCTTTTAATTGCATTAAAAACTACTACTATAATTTAAGCTGCTATTTCAAGCAATAAAAATTCAGCCATACATCTCAACGATAGTGCCCAATTATGCATGACAAATGATGAACTAAAGAATAGCTCTCTCTCTCTCAAAAAAAATGATGAACTGAAGTTTATTTATCAAAAAAATGTTAGCAAAAGTGAACATATACACGCCTTCACAAATTGAGCAACTCTTAACTTGCTAGTTGGAAACATTAGTAGAAGATGTGCTCATATTTAGTTGCTTCATTCTCAAGTCATCCTAACCTTGCTATTTAGTGATATGATATCGTCTCCCCCGGCTCGCCCTCCACGTCTCGTTGCAAGTCAGATATAACAAGCCATGGCTGATATTCCTCCTCGTTCGCTTGAATTCTAACAGTCAGCAGCTAAAAGGCTCCGAAAAAAGTGGCGATCCCAAAAACAATGAATAGAACTCCACCAACATATCCGACCTGATTGTAACACGAGCCAAGATTCAGAATGACTATTGAACCATTGTTATTAACTGGAATGGTTTTGATAGGTTTACCAGCTTTTCGGAAATGTATTTTGCAAGAAACGCGCCTCCAAGTATTGCAAGAGATGTCGCCATCAGGTGTCCTATGATGGCTCCACTTGCAACTCCCCATGGAGACTGTAGTAGTGTATAACACAGTCAACAAAACTTTCTTATTCTGTTAGGTTTTTGGAGAATGGCAGAGTTTGTGCAAAAAGAATTTCGACAAGTTAATACCTGTGCTGCACCGAGGGCTATCGTTGCCAGCATTGAGCGATCTCCCCATTCCTGAAAGGTAAGTTAGGTAACATTTCTAAGAAACATGAAATCTTTGGTTACACATATTTGAGAAAATTTCTAATTAACAGACGTAACATGGAAAATCGAGCATATATATCTGTACTTCTTGAAATAGGTTTAATGCAGTTAGGTCGAGATTGAGTTGGTAACAGGCAGCTATTCCCTCCATCCCCTAATTTCATGCCCCTTTGAGAATGACACGAGTTTTAATAAAATGGTTGAACGTGTTATGAGTAGAATAAGGGTCCCACCTTTTTGAGGGTGTTAAAGTGAATAAAGTGGAGTGGAGTAAGGGTCCCACCTTTTATGGGGCTGTGTGGAGTAATTTTTACTAAAAGTAGAAAGAGGCATGAAATTGGGGGATGGACTAAAACGGCAAAAGGAGCATAAAATATGGGACGGAGGGAAGTATTACTTTGGCTAAAAATCTATTGTAACGTCTAGAGAGGGTTTGCCTGAGTATTATGCTTTTCCGTTTCTCATGTAGCTACGAGCAAAACTAGAGGATGTAATGGAAAAATGATGAATGCTTTATCACAAATAGAAAAAACAGATATATATATATATATATATATATATATATATATATATATATATATATATTGAAATTGCAACAGAGGAAAATACTTACAGCAAAAAATACAAGGCTGAATGACTTCCAAATAACTTCAAGGGGATTTGATAGTTTTTTTGAGGCCTGCCAGTGCATAACATGTTAGAAATTCAAAACAAGCTCAGATAGAGGGAATAGACCAAAAGGCATCACATTCCATAGAAAAATATTCGAGATGAATCGAGACAATAGCTATGAGCTATTGTGCGATCAGAAGATTCTCCATGAGAATGCTAATGAAAAAAAAATCACCTTTTCCTTCACAAGCTCTTCAGCTTCAGCAAATTCGTCAGATTCCTGATTGCTCGGCTCCCCGGTTTTAGCTGCTGCAGAAGGAAGGTCCCATGCATCTTTAATTGATTTAAGACCAAAGAACACCAAAAGGGTTACGGCAGCATACTCTCCAATCGGCAAAGCTGTTCCAAGATTAGCAGACTCTAAGAATCCTCATGGCAAAAAAGAAATAGTTGTACTTAACGAATGCCCACCATGTTTATTTACAATGAAGTATCATATATTTACAATTTTCCAGATTTAAGATATTTACACACACACACACACACACACACACACACAAGAAAAAAAGGATTACATTAAGAATCAATTCTGGTTTTATAAGAAATTACTCACCCATTTTGGTCTCTTCGCATTTGATTGTGTGAGTTTCAGATAACATGATTCGTATATGACATGTATGCCTAGACTAACAAATGACTATATAATGGCTGGGGGCAGTTGGCAAGAACTATTTCTTACTTGTCTGAAATTGAGCAGGCACTGAGTGAAATATCCGACCAATTATGACGGATAGGACAGTCATAAGCGACAGTGCACCCACTGACCCGAGAAGGACCTGGTCACGATTATGAAGAGTAAAGTGTGCAATGTTACTTCCCATCACATGACAAGAATTAGTATTGGTTGAGCATTAAGTTCTTAGGAAATGCTAACTTATAAGCCATAGGGCCATACATTTGATTCCAAGTTGATGATCGATATAAAAAACATTTGAAAGATCAATTACAATATTTGAAACCATCTCATAACTAACATAGGTATAGTTAATTAATGGCAATTGACATTTCCCCTTAAGATACTCACAGACCACCACCATCCGTATCTTAAAAGAATTAGAATGAACAGGTCCACAAACATGATTGGTACTTTGGAAGATTAACTCTCATTTTGAGTCATTTTTAACAAACAAGCAAAATGCTACGTGTGGGTGTACGCACAAGTTATGAATTTAAATAATAAATTTCTATACATATACATATCAGGAATAGATAAATCTTATCAAAATTTTGAAGAATTTTAGACACAAAAGGATTCTTAGGATGTTGATATATCAAAATTTGTACGAATAGTCACTTTTATCATAGTAGTAATAGACTAAGTAAGAAATAAAAAAAAAAAGGTTTTAAAAAAAAAAGAAGGTGATAACCTAAACGGAAAAGGATCATTCTGCAGAAGATTGTTTAAAGCAAAATAAAGTGGTGATTAATGGTAGAAATCCTAATAAAGAGAAATATAGGAGAGATGATGCATAAATTTGAAATGCCTTGGTTCAAGCAACATATAGGATTGGTCATAGTATTGAAAATATCAATAATATTTCTCTTAAAAATAGAATCAGAAGAAACCTTGATAGGAGCAAACACATTTTCCACATGGATGTTTCTGCGTGTGTGTGTGTGTGTGTGTGTGTGAGAGAGAGAGAGAGAGAGAGAGAGGGTTACCAGCACTTTCTCATATTGCATGGCCAAGAGAGCAGCAATGAAGAAAGTCTGTCAAATGAAAGCAAAACTCTAACTAATTAAAGCCGAGCAACATCTTCCAGCCTCAACTATAACCCAAATATAAATAATCAGATGAACATGCTAGCACAATTGCAAAAAGGAAAGTTGATCAAAGCAAAAACATGTACATACACCTTTACTAGGTTTAATATACTTACGAATATATTGAATACATCTAAAAGGACCCCACACAAAATACTCATAAAACCAGTTGCAGTAGGCATCCAGGTCAAGACTAAAAGAACACAGAGACGCTAGGCCTCTGGTGCATCCAGCACAAAACTTCCGCACAAATACATAAATGATTTAGCATTCGGCTCTAGAGTCTCCAGACTCTCCACACATGCAAATGTTCTTTGTATAAAAGTTATACATGTATATGTTTGTGTGTGTGTGTGTCTATGTGTCCATGTGCAAATATTATACCTTGTCTCCAATCTCAGAAACAAATATCAAAGAGAAAGCTGCAGTGAATCCTGACTTTGCTAGCGCTGGTAAGACTGATGCAGGCCCATTCTTCAAAAGAATAAGTAAGAATGCTAAAGTGCATGAACACAGCACAACAGCAATAGGAAAAAGATAAGGAATTCGATCAGGAGATTTCTCACTGCCATGAAGTTGAACAAATTAGTTAGGACATAGTAACGTCTAATCGGTGCATTCGGAGCAAAAATATGGAACACGGAAGAGAATGACATGTCTCTGCTCATGCTTAAGAAAAGACAACTTGGAACATAAGAAACAACTTGGTCGGAATGATTCTGAACAGATAGATGAGGTGGAGCTTGCATGATGCTTGTTATAACGATCCAGATAAATCGTTCACCCACATTGAAACACTCAAGTCAACACACAACACTTTTCTCCACAAACATGAAGCTGAAGCCAGAACTACTTACATTTTTGAGGAAGTTTCAGTATGTTGTTCGGCAGAGGAGCTCTGGCTGTCGTTTCCCTGCCTCTCGTCATAGCTACCAGATCCAGCTCCCACATTCAAAGCATGTGATCTAATTGATCTGCTCCCCGCAGCATATCTTGGTGCCTCTCTGTATTGCACTGTGAAAAAAGAAGTTTTATGACCATTGCGTAAAGGGGATAGCAATTAAGAAACAGAAAACTGAATTAGTTAATTTTCAAAACTTAAAGAAAGGAAAGAATAAATGTTGATATTATTTATTTATTTATTATTATTATCTACTCCCTCCGTCCCATAAAAGTGTGCACTTTTTGCCATTTTGGGACGTCCCACAAGAGTGTGCACTTTCCTTTTTTGGACTCTTATTCCACTAATAATACGCTCACCTAACATTTATTAAAACTCGTGCCACCAACAATCATGCACACTATTATAGGACAGAGGGAGTCACACACAATCCGAATGAGAAAAAAAAAAAGGAGTAGATTGAATATTTCAGGGAAGGACAAAGAAAAGGAGATAAAATATGAGAGAGAGGAGACTTGAACATCGTAAAAATGCAGATGCTTCATACTATTATATAAATCAACCTCTTCTATACAACCTCGAACCCATACCCAAATGATAATTATGAGAAGCTGTGAAAACTTAGAATTCAGTCTAAAAGTGTTTCAATTATACGCCAGACGTCTGCAATAATGTAGAGTTACTAACTTCAGTCACTGCAGAAAGAACACCAGGACATGCCCCTTAATTTTCCTAGATCAGGTTACTCCATGAGGCTGCCCCATTGCAAACATAAGGAAGTAGATCATGTAAGGCATCGCACTTCTTTTTCAATTGTGTTATATGATGAATTAGAGGCAGATGCCGTACTTCATCTAAAGCTAAATCAATAAAACGTACTCCCTCTGTCTCCGAATAAGTGTAATATTTTGAAAATAGTTTTGTCTGCGAATAAGTGTCCTGTACTATTACAGAATTCTACGCAAAAATGATGTCACATTACCAGATTTACCCTTATTTAGTTTTTGAATACCACTATAGTTTTGTAGACTTTTTCATATGCCCCAAAATAATTACGGGTAATAGAGTAAATTTGCCCACTTATGCATTTTTTTATGGCAAAAGGGATGCTTATTTAGGGACAGAGGCAGTAGTTTTTAAGCTTCAAAAAGGAACTGAACTGTTCAATCAAGTATTCAACCAAATTACAGCAAACAAACAAAAGAAAGAAAGAAAGAAAGAAAGTATGTCAGCGACTTCATAATGTTCATAGATCTGCTGTCTTTCATATGATGACGATCGAATGAAAGGCCAGGCGATTGATCGGCTCTTTGGACTGAGTAAAATCACCTAGTCATAATAGAAATTCTTAAAGTTTCCCTAAATGATTCAAATCCGATGGAGTGATCAGGGCTTCATCATTTAAGAACTAAATCCGGAATTAGGAATATCTATTGTACGGCATTGAAATCAGAGAATTGATCGATCAGCTTTGAAGACTAAGATGAATCATTTTAGCTACTCGCACAACCACCAAAAAAACAAGCAACAGAAATTAGCTGTAGAAACGTAACAAGTAGATGAAATCGAGTCTCATCCTTAACAAGATACCTCGAAATCAACTAATTCCAGCTGCAACATCCAAATAGAGCAGCTAAACGTTACTATATGTATATATGCAAATCATAACAGCGCTAACAAACGCATAATTCAAACTCCAACAAAATTAAAAATCACAACCACAATCAAAGATGCAATCTTTCTTATAATGCCCCAATATCTTCGCTACGAAGTAGCAGAACTTACACGAAGAAGATGATCTGGTGATTTTCCCGGGCACCAGAGGAGAAAACGGCAGTGTGGTAATCAACCCAGAAAGCGGGCGAGCAATTTTGTCGGTGGTTGATGATAAAATTTGGGGAGTCTGAGAAGCCAAAACTTGCATTTTGTTGCTCTTTTCAACTGGCAGATAATCTGGTTTCAGTTAGGAGATTTTGTGTCCCATTTCAGTGAAAATCTTTGGGTGCAGAGAGGAGGAGACGCGAGAGAAGAAGATTGTGTTGTGTGGCTGCTTCCTACTGGGCGTGTGGTGTGTTTGGGAAGGAATTTTGGAAGTATTTGGGAATTCTATATTTTTCTAGAATTTTGATTTTCTCAGACTTTGATTTGAAATTGAAAGATTATGAATAGATATTAGTGGAAATCACCATGCATTCTAATTTATACTCCTATATAATAAGCTATTAAAATTTAATTTCAAGCGATAACATTTTGATAATTATTTGGAACAAGTGTTCGAGTACAAAAATTACATTAAAACATAAATTGATAAGTATATGTTATTTTCAATCTTGTTGATTTGTATGTGTATTCTATGAATACATGACTTGATTCATTCGCCCTAATCACCTCCAAAATTATTTTAATTCTTTGAGTGTATACGAGATTTGATGAAATTAGTTTAAGTTTTAGATTCTCTATTTCTGAAGTGGAAGTTTTTTGTTATTTATTTATTTGAGGAAAAAGCTGTGTATATTACTTAGATCCTTAAGCCCTAGAGAAAAATCTTTAGTCCAATAGACCGATTGAGTAAAAGATCTAGCAAACTGAGCTAGTCTATGAACCGTGCAATTAGCAGAGCGCTGCGTATGAAAAACTCCACGCAAGAAGCTTTCTCTCGCCACCTAAAGAATGTCACACACATCATTCGGGAGGAACTTCTTATCGTTTATTTGAAAATATCATATAAACTTTAACGTGTTTAATTGGATTATCTTGTAAGATATCAATATTATATTTAATTAATTATATGAATATATAATTATGATAGGAGAGAGAAATTTTGATAATTTAGTCAATAAATTTATGATACAAGGCTGAAATTATTTTTAGTATATTAATGAATTAATATTTAATATAATAAAAATTTGTATTATCTATTCTCCCCTAAAATGTGGTATACAAAACTCTAAAGAGTTCTTTCTCAAAAAAAAAAAAAAAACTCTAAAGAGTTCCAGCTTGATATTGAGCTTTGTGTTTGTGAAACATACAAGATATTAAAGAGTTATAAACTTATAATTATACTACATATTCTAATCATTCATAGCAAATGAGCTCATATTATTTAACATATTTATTTCTTAGTTTTTTAAAACAAGATACATATGTATGATATTTTTGAGAACAATATATTTATTTTTTTAGGGATTGTAGAAAATTTATTTTGAAGCCGCCGTATTTATTGCGATTCTATGAAGTGAATTCCATATTTTTCTCAAAAGAAGTTCTCTTGTGAAGATCTTATAAAACTCGAAATAACATTAAAACCCATTCAAATCTAATTAACACCGAAATAGCTAGGCTTTTAATTCTCAACATTTTTTCTTGCAATTACATTCTTAAATATATCCTCATGTAAACTGTACAAGAAAATATTATTATGATCATAAAAAACATGTAAAATAAAGTGAGACAATCAAGGGTGCAAATAGGAAGTGTATGCTCTAGATTAGCTGTTAATTATGTGCAACCTTATTATTAGACAGAGAACTTTCCTAATTGCAAGATATTGTATGCGATGAATATCTTTTTGGCTAAAAAAAAAAACATAACAATATAAATCTAAAAAATATCATGAAAAAGTTATAGTCTCACTCAATCAATATTATAAATTTTTTATTTTGAAAATTATTTTTATATTTTAAATCTCACTCACATTTACTCCATTCGTCCCAATAATAACTTCCCAAATTTCATTTTTGAACATCTTATTTATAATTCCCTAAAAAAAACATCTTATTTATAATATCCCAACCAAAAAAGGAAATAATTTACTTCATATATTATCTCTATCTCTCTCTTACTTTTTAACTACTCTTTGTATCTCTCTCGTTATTTATTTTTTCTATATATAGTATATTTTTTAAATTTGGGTGCTTTATTTTTTTGAGACGTTAATATTTATAAACAACTCGTAGTCAAATGCCACAAACGTAGTACATTACTACTCTTTATGGAACTCAAAAAATATTTTTTATATAAATTATTTTATTAGTAAAACTCAGCCCATATAGCATAAGTACAATTTGGTGGACGGGTGAGTAAAAAAAACATACTATTATGATTCTTCTTTGCCAAAATAATGCATTTAGCCGTCACTTTTATCACACTCTCTTTTCTTTTTTTTGAGAGAAAGGAGATTTCTCTATTTTTGTGCCATTTTTCCCAACCCTTCTCCCCTTCCCAAGGAGGGCTTAAAATCTGAAGGAAACAATTAAAAAACCCTAAATCGGCCGACTCTCATTCTCTCAGTAAGTTCTCTTCCTTCACTTGCACTGTTTCTTGATTTTCAGTAGCTATATTTGCAATTTGAATTTGGTGCAAGCATTGTTTTTTATGAATCCAGAGAGATCTGACTTCAAAAGCCCCAAAATCCCTGCATTTAATTTGTTCTGAATCTTACGGTATCTCATATCCTGCCCGTGTTCTTGTTAGTGATTGCGTAGAGTGATTTGTTTTGTTACAGTCGTATTTCTTGTGTGGTTTTTGTAGGGTTTGCGATCATTATCTCGAGAGCGACTTTACGTCATTTTGATTATTTTGGTGAAATCTCATTTCGGATTATTGCTGAGTTATTGTACGGTCGAATTCATATTTTTCGCGGGTTTGTTGAGTTTGATATTTGGAAATAACATAAGATGGATGGAAATGGGAATATGAATTTTAGGAATTGGGGGTTTCTTGAACCCCCAGCAAGTAGTATGAAGAACCAGCTTGGCCTTCAGTTAATAACTTCCATGGCTGAGAAGCCCCTCTTTGGCGGCGGCGGCGGCGGATTTCGTGACCACCAGAACTTGCACCCGTCGCCGGTCATGTCATCTATCAATGGTGGGCCGTTTCATCACCATCGTGTTGGTGGTATTTCAGAATCCCACATTCCCGTCGACTATTGGATGAACCAGAGCCGGGAGAAGTACCTAAATGTATTACCTGTAAACCACCAACCTGCTTATTATCAATCGAGCTATGGGGTTTCGCCCGAGTCATCATCTGCTCATTCTGTCCAAATGCCTCAGCAGTTCAATTTACAGAAGGCTGAAAATGTGATGTCTGAGATGGAAGAGATGTGCGAGGAAAAAGATGATGGTGGTTGTAGCAGTGGTGGGGCAGTGGTAGTAAAGAAGAGAGGTGGCAGTAAGGTCACAAATTCTACCCCGAAAGAGAAGAAGCCGAGGACCAGGACTCCTCGACCTCCAAGGGATGAGCCCACTCCTCCATCCAGCCGGGCCAGGATACCAAAGAAGCGTGCCGAAATTGTTATTAATGGAATAAATATGGATATTTCAGAAATCCCTATACCGGTCTGCTCCTGCACTGGAGCACCTCAGCAGTGTTATAGATGGGGATCTGGTGGTTGGCAATCTGCTTGCTGTACAACTCACATGTCTGAGTATCCGTTGCCTCCGAGTGATAAGAGACGTGGTGCAAGGATAGCGGGACGGAAGATGAGTATTGGAGCTTTCAAAAAGGTCCTGGAAAAACTTGCATCGGAAGGCTATAACTTCTCTAGCCCAATTGATCTGAGGAGTCACTGGGCAAAACACGGTACAAATAAGTTTGTGACAATCCGATGAAGTTTGTGATGGAGATGCTGCGGTTGGCTTCTAAGTTTTCTGCTGTACATAATATGAACAGCCTGGCGCTTTTGGGTGGTTACTAACTATTCAGCTTCCAGAATTGAGTTACATTTTCCAGAATTTTTGCCTCCTGGAGCACGCGGAAGATTTTAACGAACTGTTCACGTTTTGTAGTTCAACGAAAACAGTAATCTTGTCTAGTAACAAGGTATGGGATTGATTTGTTGAGATTTATTTTATTCAGTTCTGATTCCTAATTTACTTCCTGATAATCAATTTGTTTTAGATACTATTTGGCATTTGCATCTTGTTTCTAAATTGTTTTTTGCATAATATACTAAGAGAAAATAATGGCATGCTTTGGAAAGGCACTGATGTATCTACTGTGATTATTGTATCCTTTTGCTGTTCTTCAGCTTCTAGTGAAGCAATTATATTAATGTACAAAAGTGTAAAAGATAATAAAGTTTAATAAGAATAGATTGTTGGTAGTGAGTGATCATTGAATTCCTAAAATAGGATGTAAATGCTATTTGGATGGGCAAAGGCATAGATTAAACTTATTATATTTCTATGAAAGTCAGTAAGATACAAAATCCTCAATCCAGATACATCCTAGCCTTTTAAGGTAACTGTTTCTTGAAAATGTATTTGATTTCCAACTGTTTAGAAAGCTGTAGGTTTCTGAGGTGTGCCCTTTTTGATTTCATTTGGAGTTGGACATGCTACATCCAATCCTGGGGATTGCTTGATTCATACTTGGTTTAGGTTAGATTCTTTATGCTTATTAAAGGATTTGTTGATGTATAGAAAAATCAAAGAAAACTATGCATGTTTATCTACCATTAACTGCAACTAAGCCTTTCTTGCTAGCTGTGACTTGTGTGGGTGAGTAAATGATGAAACATTTAGGAGCATTTGGTTTGTTGGATGAGATAGATGAGATTGATAGGATTGAGGAATGATTAGATAATCAACTCAACTTTGACGTGATAAATAATCATCTGATTGCATGATTAGGGGAGTGGTCGAGTTGTCTATCACATGCCTTATCCACTCACAAACCAAACGCCTCACTAGTGTATTAGCTGTGATGAAAAAGGACTGTGGACGATGAGATAGATAAGATTGATAGGATTGGAGGGTGACTAACTAATTCACCAATTTTGGGGTGATAAATAATCACTCAATTGCATGATTAGAGTGCAGGTCTAGTTATTCATCATGGGTTCAATTATGTAAACCAAACATTTAATTAAATTGGATTAATCCTGGTATATGTTCATTTTAGTCTTCTAGCTATGTGGGAGTTGTGTTTTGCTTAAAGCCTCAAATAATGCTGGAAGACCTATGTATTAAATGAGGATAATATAGGAATGTCTATCTATCATGTTACTAAATTTATTTGAGCCATAAATATCACGTGATATCCGATTGTGCTCATTTATTGACAACATAATATGGCTTTGGGATAAAGTGAGCATCGAGCTTGATTTATTGGGTGTTACATTATCATTTTCAATTTATTGAGAAAAAAAATACCTAGCCCTATTATTGGGATAAAATAGTATATTAACCCTTTTGAAAACTAATTTTATCGGTAGAACGCTAAATAACGTGATGAATATTTAAAAAGTTAGCTTTTTATCTAATTTAAGAATATATTTAAATATTAATTGTTAAAAAAAAAACATCTTTGACTTGATTTTGATTTTATACATGACTTCTAGTACAACATTTTTATAATAACTTTATTCCTATTTTTAATTAAAAAATGATTAATTGTATGTAAATTACTGAACTTTCAATAGATTCTTATTTTGTATATCTTAAAATGACGTTATTTTCATTTAACTATACAATACAATACAATGTCAGTTTTTTTTTTTCTACACGGTTATGTATATGTTATGCAAGCATATTTATGGTAAGCGAGTATATTTATATCATGTCACCACGATAAAAAATGAATAAATATACAAAATGAGAAAAAAGAAATAATTAAATTATTTTAAAATTCGTGTTCAAAATAAGAATTTATTAATAGCTCAATAATTTATATGCAATTAACCCATTTTACAAATATTGCGACATGATTTACTCCCAATTTTCGGCACTTGCCGTTGCCACTGCATTTTTCAAGTCGTCGGGAAGTTTTGTTACTTGTATTTTGCCGCCAATAAAATTACCAATTTTGTCTATAAATCATATCTAAACTAAGATTCGGTCCGAATCTTTCTCAATTAAGCCCAACTCCTTTTGAAACCTAACTAGTATATAATGTCAAATAATTAGTATAAGATTGAAGCGGTCTGAAATTAATTAACGTTAAACTCGGTAAGCTGGCGTCACACTCACCACTAATCCGATATTATAATTAATTAAAGATGTTTAAACTGTTTTGTCCTATTCAATTTCCTTAATCATAGGATTTCCAAAGGGTCATATCATCACAACTTCTAAGGCTGGCGCGATCGAGACAGAGAGAGAGAGATCCACACCCTCACATCAGCTTTTCTCACTCATGAAAATCTCCTCCCTCATTCAATCCGGAATTAATCCTAATTCTACCAACACCAACACTGATGTACATAATCAATTAAAGCTCAATTTGACCTAATTAATCTCTCTCCACACATGCAACCTTCATGGACGCAGAATATCACAAGCTGAAGGCCATCCCCTCCTTCAAATACTCGGACACCGACGACATCCCGAGGTTCCAGAAGCTTCGCACCGTCTCCTCCTTCAAGCACGTGATCGATGCGGCGGGGACTTCGCCGGCGCTCAGCCGTCAGGGATCGGAGACCGACGAGACCCCCGCGAGGTTTCACAAGCTGCGCACCGTCCCCTCCTTCAAGCACGTGATCGATGCGGCGGGGACGCCGCCGCCGATCAGCCGGGAAGGATCGGAGACCGACGAGATCCCCCCGAGGTTCCAGAAGCTTCGCACCGTGTCCTCGTTCAAGCACGTGATGGAGGCGGCGGCGATCAGCCGCGAGGGATCGGAGACCGACGAGATCCCGATCCGGTATCAGAAGCTGCGCGCGATCCCGTCGTTCAAGCACGTGATGGAGGCGGCGGCGATGAGCCGCGAGGGATCGGAGACCGACGGCGGCGAGCTGCCGCGATACACGAGCCTGAAGGACGTGATGTCGAGCCTGTCGCCGAGCGGAAACGCGGACATCGCGATCCGGAACGAGCTGGTGAAGCACGCGGCGTCGGCGTACGTGCTGTCGGCGACGATCATCAACCCGGGGCAGCGCGACGGCCAGAATTCGAGGATGAAGATGTGCTGCCTGTCGTGCTGGCACATCCACGTCGGATTGCCGTTGCAGGCGCTGTGTTGGCCCATCGTTCATTTTGTTTATCAAATTGTGCGTAGGGTTAGGAACGCTTTGAGGTAAATCACCTGCTAATTCAGCTTCGCCTTTTCACTTTCCTTCAATTTTGTTTCTTTTTCATTAATTAGTTTGATTGATCGGTTTAATTGGATCCGACGGTGAGGAGCGATCGATGATTCGTGAAGATTAGATGTTAATGGGATGTAAATGATTCTAAAAAAGAAAAAAGATTCAGAGCAAAGAATTTTGCCTACTATTTGGAATGGCAGCTTTGCGAGATCAATGAAATTTGATCAACTTTGATTTTCATTTCATTTCATTTCACAAATTATTATTGAGATTATCGTTTTAATAAATTACATAAAAATCAAAGTTCGGTTTATTCTTTTCTATTAATTATTGACGTTAAAGGGAGAATGAAGAAAATGTTGAGAGCCGAAAGATAGAGAACCAAAAGGTTGCTCTTGAGATGCATGTTCATGCAAGTGATGCATGAACCATTTATAGACTTTATATTATTAAGTCACTATTGTTACTTCATAACTTTTGCAGTAACCTTTTGAAAATAGGAGCGACTTCAATTAAACCTTTGGATTCTTGCAGTAACTTTGAATCTCCATTTACTTTTTATAATTTTCAATTATATCTATATTTTTTTCTCAAATTATATATTAAAATATTAATTTCATATAATTATGTTTCATATCATGTACGTTTTATATTAGAGGTGGTCTCCTGTACACCCGGGTTGTACTCGACCCGGATCATGATCCAGTTGGACTATCCTGACCAATTTTTTCTTGAAATGACACTAACACGATTTTGGAATGACACTAACACTATTTTATTTTACAAATGACACTATTTCAAAAATAACACTAACACTATTTTGTTTTACAAATGACATTATTTCAAAAATGACACTAACACTATATTGAAATGACATTAACACTTGACATTTGGGTAAAATAGTCCAGTTGGATCAGGATTCGGGTCGGGTACGACCCGAGTGTACAGGAGATTTTGTGTTTATATTATTAATGTTCTAGTCATGCATTTGCTAACTTTTCTAATGTCATGTAATTATTTTTAATTATACTAATGCCTTTGTTATTAATTTAATCAGTAGTCCATATATCAAATTAATTAAGCAAGCTACGTTCCCATTATTTTACTTAATCAAATCCAATTTCCTTGAATAACATTAAATCCATTAATTGTGAAGATTCAAGGCCAAGTTAATTAATAATAGACCACTCTTCATTTTAAAATAGGCCCATGAAATGAGCCCAAAACCCTTCACTCTTTTCTTCTTCAGTCTCTCTCTCTCGCTCAGCAACCGTCGCAGGTAAGCTCGGCCGCTGCCGTACACACCATCATCTCTCTCTAGCATCTCACACTTTACACGTGGACTGACGCGTGTAGACTCATGGGGCGGATGCTTGAGCGCACTCTGAAGAAAGGGCACAAATTGGTTCCACCTACCTTAGAAGGAGGGAAGGCATTAAGCGAGGGACAGATGTCCGAGAGGCGGACACACTGGTTGGGAGCTGATGTCGTTCCCCTACTTGGAGTGGAAATATGAATGAAAAAAATGATAAAAATTTCTTTTTTAGAAAATGAGGAATAAGAAAGAAGAGATTTAAAGGGTGTTTTTTTTTATACCTCTTTTTTTCATGATAAAAAGAAAAAAACTCTCATATACGTAATTCGTCTTTATCTCACACTATAGTATTTGGTTGATTAAAAATAACTTTATAACGAAATACTCGGTGTTTATGTGGATAAAATAGACTAATAAATAGTAAGGGAAACGTGGCAGGTCCGATCCTAATAGTAATATATTTTTGTTAGATATAGTTGGAATATTTTAGAATATATGGAAGCTAAGGGTAGGGATGTGACAAGTCTTTGGGCTACAAAATTGAATGAGAAGCCAAGTTGAAAGTGTAATTTTATTCCATGAGTCATTTTTCCTTATTTCATAGTCATCTTCTTTGATTGGTGAGTTTGCAGACTTCACCTCAAGTTAGGTTTGAGGAAGGCCCAGCTTCTATGTGGTCCTAAATATTTACACATTTTCGGCCTACTTTAATATTAAATTTGAAAATGACTCTTTATGAACATTTCCATATTGTAAAACATGTTAGTATTTTTCTTCTTACCTATACATATATACATAGAGAGAGAGAAAGGGAGTTCAAATGAGAACGAATAACTATTCTCAATGTTTTAGCTAACATATATACTCAATCTTGATCATTGATAGTGAAAATTTGGATGATCTAGACGCATTCAAGTTAAATGTTGACGCTAAAAGTTTAAAATATCGACATATATAATTCTAAAATATATAAATACTATTTAAATCGTTTTGACATGCATTTTCAAAAAAGTAAAAATATAAACTAGAGAAATAAAAATACCTTTTAAAATAATAGTATAAAATATGAACCATTTTCGGATCTTAGATCATCAAGATTTACGATCGATGATCATCACTTTGTTAATGAATTCAAGGTATTGAGTTCAGACATTTACACAACGAATTTAAACTTATTCTACATAAAATTCAAAACATTTACACACGATTTTTCAAAAATCAAATCTCAACCGTTAGATAATTATGGGTAGATCTAGTATAAATCCGTTCTTATTTTATACTTTAAGAGTGAAATATGTTGCATTAATATATATAATAGATGAGATATTTTTATGTTATAATTTTATTTTATTTTATTTCGAAAATATTTTTTTGTACAAAAGATGAAATTATTCTTCCCGAGTTAGGAAATGGGGATAGATCTTATTCCTCCCAAAGTGGAATTATTTTGTAATTGGCATTTAGGGTTTGAGAGGAACAATCCAAGTGCTAGGTAGTGTATGTGAATTACCAATTTTAGACATTAAATAATAATGGGCTTTAATTAGGGGTTCAGTTTTGTCTGTGGTCCTAACTTGGGCTTCTCTTTTTCGGTACAAATGTTATGAGAGTGACCATGCCTCTCAGATTAATTATATAACTATTGAATCAGCTTTCAATCAAAATAGTGATACCTTCGATTCCCTCTCTTTTATTATTTTCTTCTTCTTCACTTTTGGGTGTGTGACCACTTTCCATTTAAATTATTATGCTTCGCATTTTAGATTGCACTTCTCATATAAAAAAAAATACCTATCCATACTACAGTATTTTCACACTTCACAATATCATCCTCCGTTATATTTCTTCCTCAACTTTCTCTCATTCTCTCTCTTTGTTCTTTAATGGATCCTAACTCCTCCGATTATTTTTTTTCAAATTGGATCGGTGATCTTTCCGGTCCACACTACTAATTGGACCTCTTAGCGGTGAATTTAGGCGACGAGCCTCAAGGAGAAGGTCACGCCTCGGTGGAGCCACAACGTCGAAGAAGGCGAAGGCCTACAAGGAGAATGTGTTGGCGGCTAGTGCAGACGATAAGAGGGGTTGCCACAATAACACTCTCGAGGAGACCGATCTCATCGTCCGTGTATTAATTGAGGAGACCAACGATGCAAATCTGGACCACACATTTTCTCCATATGACGTACCAAGATTATGACACGTGGCAGAGGCCTTGCAAGACAAAATCCGTGCAGGAGTAAATTCGAAAAAAAATCAATTATATATATTTATATAGGGGTGCACTCCAGTGAGACCCTCTATTTTTCGTGAGACACTGAGGACAATGAATAAGACATATATACTAATGAACAAGGCATTATATACTGATGAAAAATGAAATTTAAAAAATTGGTAATGAATAAGGCATATATATACTGATGAACAAGGCAGTATACACTGATGAACAATGCAGTATATACTGATGAATAACAAAATTTAAAATATTTCACTCCTTCCTGCAGGATTTGAACCCTGAGAAAAAAAATCTCCCTCCAGATACAATATCAGCCATAAGATTGATAAAATAAACGCACGAGATCATATCTAAGGTCTCACTAAAAATAAGGGGTCTCATTGGAGCGCTCCCTTCATGCATAATATTTCATAGAAATATGCATAACTTTACACACAAAAGTGCATTAAATTGTACAAAAAAAAGTATTGCATTTTTTTTTTCAAAAAATCTATTTTTTTTGTTTTTGTTTCAGTGACCCACCCCACTCCTCCCTAGGGTCAATTTTTTTTTTGTTGAAATTTATTTTTTGTACAACAGAACAATGCATATTATAAAATTGAACCATGTATATTGTGTCAATTAACCCTTCGTATTGTGTTGATAAATCATGCATGTTGCAGAGTTCACTGACACGAGATGCATGGTTCAGTTTTATAATATACATTGTTCTGGGCCGAAAACCGGTCCACCTGACAGAAGATCCGGGCCGATTACGATTTACCATTCTGGTGAACCGGAACTACCGGTTCGGGCCCAAAACCGACGATTTACGGTCCGGTGGCAACACTAACCATCTGTGAACTAGAAAATTTAAGCTACTAGGACGGATCTCTTTCCTAGTTCTAATGGCTTTTTTTTTTTTTTGGTTGAGATCATAGTTCTAATGTTTCTTTGTGATAATTAGTTGCGTGACAGAGTACGTGACACTTGTGTGAGGAATCAAAGAATTGTATTACGCTAATATTATTAATACATTTGAATTCTTTATATTTTAAGAACCAATATGTAATTTTCTTTAAAATATTTCTCCATATTCTTGACGCAAATTTCTGCGCAAATCACTAAATTTACAAGCGTAGAAAAATGTTTGGGTGTGTAAGGATTCCTTTCATCGTGTTATGCTTGTTTTGTGTGTACGTGTGTGCGCGCGCGCAGTAGTGAAGAAATTCTCGTGAGGAGGGGCTGAATTTGTACGGGATTTGAAGGCGGTAGTCCCGAGCAAAAGTTTTTTGGCCAGTTAATACGGTTTGTTTATTTTTTAAGAAAAGAAAAGCATAATAGTAGTAATAGTAATGAATAAGAACAAAATTTTCATACACACTAAATAGATCCAATACACTAAAAATGATTTAAGAATAAATACTTGACTAGCTAATTGTTTCTATTTCGAGAAATCAATGACAATTGATTTCGATGTGTATTCATCAATTAAAAATAATGTTGCAAGTTCTTCTAATTATCAATTATTGAGAAAATATTTTTCTCAATGTACACAACTATATCATTCATTCAATTGTTGAGAAAAATATAATTAGCATGTTCTGTTATGTTCTACACAATCTATTAATTCAACACAAAAACTTGGGTACAACCGACTGTATCGTACAACCGGGTTGACCCGCACTCATAATAGTGTTATTTATACGATTCGGGTCAGAATGCGAATTCGGATCAGGGTGCTGATCATGGTCTAGATGTGGGTGTAACCCGATTTTACCCAATACCACCTCTTCATTTAATTACATATTAGAAATATATGGGGTGGGCTGAAGCCCACCCTAGCCTGGCTGTGGTTCCGCAAGAGAGAGAGAGAGAATAATGACAAATAAAGAAAATTAAGAGGGTAAAAGCAAAGTCCAAATAGTACTAATTTATTGTGTTGAAAGAATGGGGACATGATGGGAGTTGGATTCTCACACACATGCACCCATCACAACCATGTCTTTTCTTTACTAATTAATCATCCCTCCCAACTTCTCTTCTTTCATTTTTCCATCTATTCCTACGCATCCAATCAACTACTTTACAAAAATCACTATTTTATTCAATAAACAATATATATATATATATACCATTAGATCATACCGATCATATTAATATATTTATCAACTTAACTTAGACTCTTCGATATTATTACATTGCCAAAAACAAATCTTAACTCACCTGCAACACGACCTCCCACTAATCATTTGGAACTATGTCCACTTAAACTTATTATATTAAGTGAATTCAAGATTTTGTACACATAAATGGAAATACGTAACAAAAAATTAATTATGCCTTCTATTGAGCTATAGTAAAGCCTAGGAAGCTTCTCCAAGAGAAGTTGTATTCTTGCATTTAACGCTTATTTGGTTGATATATTTAATTGTCGTTTTATTTCAAGTTCTCATGCATAAAACAAAATGTTGAAGATGGTGTAACATAAGTTCAAGCATATATAGTCATGATTTTGAAAAACCGATGCACGTTATATATAATAAATATACAATAATGAGTGAAAAAAAGATTTTTATACTTTTGTAAGGGGGTTGAGAATCATGCATGTGAGTTAGCAATTAAATGATTAATGTGGTGAAAATTGATATAATAATGAATAAAATAATGTAGATAAGAATTAGAGAATGGTGAGGTGGTGATATCATTGTGTGAGGGAGGGGGGGTGGGGGTGGGGGTGGGGGGGGGGACCCTACTGCTTTTTTATACCGGCAGCCACCAAACAGGAGGCCACATTTTAGGTGTCGAAAGAGCTAACTTTTCTTGAGAATCTATTTTCTTCTATCAACTACTCATCACATTTCATAGATGATCATATATAAATAAATAAATAAATGAAAATTTCAAGTTCCATTTGGGTTATGAGGGAAATAAATATTTTAGCTATATTTACTGAAAATATGATAAAATTTGTGTATAATGTAGACAAATAAAATGGTGGGTGCGTCAATAATTATTTAAAGCACTTGCAGATCTTGTTTTTAAGTTAATTCGTTGTGGGAATCATTTATACTTTGTTTTTTTGAACGGATCATTTATACCTATTGAAGACTTAAACTACCGAAAGGATCTTTTATTGTAAGATTGTATGAGATCGTGGTGGTCACGTGTTCTTTGAAAATTTATAATTATCCATTAAAATTGACTAGCAAAATTTGAAAACAAATAAATAAAGGGTTATTATTAGAAAATAGTTTGAATTGATCACGAGTTTAATTTTCAACCTGCATTTATAAATCTTATAAATGAAGCTTATATTTATCTTTCATTGTTTAATTTATAGTTCGAGTCAAAATTTCGATCAACTGAGACTGAGATGTTTTGCAGGAAGTTGATTTGATAATTTATAAAAAGTACATCAAAATTTCACTCTCCACATCAACCATAATCGAGGCGACGTCGTTTCACTTGACACTGTCCAAATTGCACAACTGGACCAACCGCCTCTTCGCTCACTCGGGCAAGAAGGCATGGCGGCACGACCACCACCCATGCCGCTACCACTATTCTGGTGGTGTCTGCCCCGACTTTGGTCGGTGATGCTAGTACGCTCATGATGTTTTTGAGTCGTGGCTCCTCCCCACACGCGATCGTGCAAGGATGATATCAGAGTCCGACGTATTTTTTAAAAGTTATTGGCCTATAATTACACAAACTTTTAGCCAATTCATGAATTATACATGAATTTTAATTTTAATATGATAATACATAATTTTTCAATTTGTTATAATTTTACCATGCACAAAGGTAATAAAATCCCCAAAAATTTGTAAATTTGCAAAGAAAGTGGTGCATATATGTATATATTTGGTTTTGTTTTAATTCATGTACTTTAACTTAATTGACTTTGAATTTGATTTAAATTTGATGATTTTAGTTTCAAGGTAAAATCATAACAAAATGAAAATTTATGTATTGTCGTACCAAAATTAAAGTTCATTTGCAATTCGTGAAATAGCTAGACGTTTATGTATTTACATGCCAATATAATTTTTTTAAATTACCAAATCAACATTCTGAGAGACACGTCAGCGTCGATTAGTTGGAATTTTGACTCGAATTATAAACTGAAAAATGAATATAAGTATACACTGTATTTTTATATTTGTATATCAGGGCTAAAAAGTAAACGCGGGGTCAAGGTTTGAGTAAAATACATATTTGAAGACAATTCTACAATTGGATTTGAAGATGAAATATATTATTGTCCTCACGAGGACAACAAAATGGTGCGAACTTTTGTTTATGAACAGTGAGATATAGGGTTCAAACTCCATCACTCATCCTCCCTCACATAAAAAAGAAAAAGAAAAAGAAGATGAAATATATGTTTATTAATTTAGAATTGGAGATCTCGTTGAGGGAGAAAGAGAGAGCGTAAGATGATGGTTTAATTAATAGCTACGCATAATATTTCCAGTGAAGCCAAGCAAATAAAGATTTCCTAAGATACACCAATGTATATAATATCCCATCGAGTACAAATGTACAATGATTATGATCACAAAATTTGATGGTTCATGCACGCAGAAAGCATATATATATATATATATATATATATATATAGGAGAACGCTTCAATGAGACCCCTTATTTTTAGTGAGATCTGAGACACGATCTCGTGCATTTATCTCATCAATCATATTGTATCTAGATGGAAGGTTCGAATCTTGGAGGGAGCGAAATATTTTAAATTTCGTTATTCATCAGTGTATACTATATTGTTCATCGGTATATGCTGTCTTGTTCATCAGTTTATATGTCTTATACATTACCAATTTTTTAAATTTCGTTATTCATCAATATATATTGCTTTGTGGCCCTTTTCATCAATATATACGTCTTATTCATTGTACTCAGTGTGTCATGAAAAATAGGGGGTCTCACTGGAACGCACCCCTGTATATATATACACGTATGCTCCTGCCCTTAGCTTTTGCACATATATATAGGAATCTTGGTTAAGATTAGAGAGACCATATTTTAATTTTATTTACAAAAAAAAGTAGACCCCTAAGAAATATTAAATTAATAATTGGGAAAGTTCTCCACATTGTTTAATGAAAAGAAGCAAGCCGAGTAATAATTATAATTACAGTTTTAAGTACATATATATTGTTTGATTTAAATGTTAATTATTGTCAAGAACATGTGAGAAAGAAAGGCTGAATGAGGACGTGGGTGGGGGGGGGGGGGGGTTCTCCAAGGTGCAATGATCATAATATTGTATGATCATATGCTATATATTTGATCAGATGCATGATTAATTCTTTAAAAAAAACAAACAGAGGGGGCCGAGAGATCTTAATAAAATAAAAAAACATTGTATTCATTGAATTTATAATCTGGTCCTTTTTTCTATAATTGGGGCAGCAGATAAATTTTGGGTTGAAGAAAGAACTTCAATAATTGAAAGTAAGGGTACAATTTCAAAAATTTGAGGGATGGAGAAGAAAAAATCACATAAGTGCATATTTTAATTTCATCAATAGTAGTACAAAGTAGATACATTATAAATTCATATTGATTATACATGCAAAACTACAATGCTTTGTAAGCTTTTACATTTCAATGAATTATGACCAGTTTATTTGGTACATTGATCATTAATTTCTCCTCCATAAGTTATTATGAGAAAAAAAAAGTTTCTATTTTTGATCCTCCTTATAGAAATATCCCTATTGTAGGAACTAAAAACTAATTCGTTCTATAAATTCCTATTATGAAACATGGAAAAGGCTAAAATAAGAGCATTTCTTAAGATATAAAATAAAAATTATTTTCAGCCTTTAGATCATCAAGATCTACGGTTGATTCGTAATCCTGTTTGATGGATTTATGGTCCTGAGTTCGAATCCCAAAGGTAGCAAAAAATTATTTTTCATAATTCATACCTTTATACAGCGAATTCATACGTGTTCTACATAAAATTCATACATTAAAAATTGCTTTTATTTCTTATTTTAAGATGTGCTCTCACGGTAGCCCACCCCATAAAACATTATCACATAAAATAAAATTCACTGTGAATCTGCTATGAAACATTGTGAATTTGAACCCCAAACCACGATTTCATTCAATAAAATATTGAATCCACCGTAAATCTTCGCAATCTAAGAACTAGAAATTATTTTTATTTTATATATATAATGTCTGAACTTGTTTGAACGACTCTCTATAAATCAATAAAAATTTATATATTTTAACTTCTTTTTATTTTCTTTGATATGTCTTTTAATATTTTCCCAATAAATTTATGCACGAGTGATCCATTGCAATTTAGAAGGATATTTTATTTAGATTTATTAAATATGTAATTTATTTTTATTTAGTAGTTTCAATTTTGTTTAGACTCTAAATTAGTTCCTTTTCTTTTGGGTCCTAATTAATAAATATTCCCTCCGTCCCACTTTCCTTTTTCTGCCGTCCCACGAATTTTGAATCATTTCCTTATATGGCAAAAAAATTAAATACTAGTAGTATTTTTTTTAATTCTCGTGCCGAAAAAAATGACCTCAAGATTCGCGGGACGGAGGGAGTAATTAATTTTTTGAGTCCTACATAATAAATAAGATTATCCTTGAAATAGGTACAATGGTCGTTCATTTTACTTTCTCGAAAAAATTAATCGTATTTCAAACTTAGGCTCTTATTATTGGAGTTAGGATTTTTGGGGTGTATCTAACTAAATTGATATATTTGTCCATAGTTGTGAAAGCGACGAGTCTATTTAATTATCTCAATCATCATAATTATATTTGTTATTATGCTTGTGCATGAAGAATTTGGTGGATATCGGCGGCCTGTTTTTGATGAAAACTGTATCTTAAGTAGCTTGGAAGTATTATTTTATCTTGAATTATAAATCATTGATTTTTAAGATACTTTATTACATGAGCATCCATGTCAAAACAATAATTAAAAAAAATAATAAATTGATTATTCGCCGTCTATAGGTGATGTATTCAATTCCTTCACTTTTAAGTGTTTCCTACCGTCAAAATTATACATATAAAAAATAAGAAAATTTATATTTGTAATTTTATTAATTATAGTAATAAAATACATACATATAATTAATTATGAAATTACTATAAATATTAAAATTGGACAAAATGGGAAGAATGTCGAAACTTCACTCTTAAATTTTAAAATTGAAACAATGATTGGGGGACAAGACAAAAATCAAAATGAGACACTTGAAAAAATGTAGGAAATAATTGGAATGATGAATTTACTTTAAAAATAAAAGGGAGTCTTATTTAATTATTTTAAACTGTGTTATGGAAATTAAAATTTGTAAGACAAGGTTAAGATCTAATTAAATTCAATCACAATCAACCATTAATAAATTTATAGATATATCACTGAAATTTGGATCTGAATACAAATTTTGATCCGTAAAATGATTGATCTCAATTTTTTTTATAAATAAATAATAAGTGTAAGAAAGAATTAAGCAATTGATTACTATGCCGACGGCCAAATCAAATACATGCAGTGGAAAATTGGAGCTCAATTTCCAATCTCGATATCAATAATTGCAACTTTATTTGCTAGTGATGAAACGAAACTTTAAACTACCAACTAAAATCATAGGAGAAGAAAAGTATAAGAAAATAGAAATAAGCTGAATATGTGTCAATGTTTTTGCAATAATATTCTACAACACTAATAATTTAATGGGACGAAAATGATTTGGGAAATTAGGGCCCATTTGTGCCAACCCATCACCAAATGTCATTTGCATGAGACAATGTTTTTGTTGCCTACCACTGTTACATTGATGTGCTGCTCTTCAAATTTATTTTTATTTACAATAAATATATGTGGCTGCCCATAAATTAGTAAAATAGAAATAAAAATTGATTTATTTAATTATTTTGTTGTATTGTCTACATTGTAGCTTTTTTATATATATATTTTTGATAATTTTTGTATATTTTATTTAAAAATAAAAAATAACTACAATGTGAACAATACAGTAACATAACTAAATCCCCTTTTTATTTTTATTTTTTTTTAATTTAACTAGTTTGTGGGCAGCCGAACATTGTGGCTGGTTAACATCACTATTTTATTTATATAGTCTAGATTTGTATAAATTATACTAAGGACTTGACTACACTAGTTAGACATACATAAAAATAGGAGGATCAAATAAATGTTTTTTTCATTGTAGGAACTACTAATTTATCTGTATAGTTAATTTTTGTATGATTTACTATCATATATAGATACAATAATACATTATCTAAAAATGTGAAAATGAATGGTGATCATCCATTTAGTGAAGATTTATGAAGTCATTGGTCAATGATTCCTACAAAAACTTATCTCTACGTACAGAAAATTCACTATTTAAATAATTAAGAAATCAAACTATATATAATATTGTTTCGAGTAACACATATCTAAGTCGATACCAATAATATTATTGTAATGTCTTATAGCAATTTGTTTGATCCCCCAAAACTTATATATATCCTCTTGGCTAAGTTTATATGGATCATTCTTAAATGTTTTAACTTTTATGGATGGCCAAATTAGGCTTCAATAGTAGCATATTGCGAGAAATTATATTATTCTCTTGTTACACATATGTTGGATTTGTTTTATTTATTTCCCTTTTTGCAATTGAAATATTCTTCGTACAATGATATTGTTCCGTCTCCCATCACATTAATAAACAGTACGTGTTTACAATGATAAGATGTCACTTACATATATACATGGATAATTTATTGATGAAAAAAGCATACAATAAAAATACTATCTTCATATAACAAGGAATCCAAATTATCCAATCTATATAGGAGTATTTTAAAATATAATAATCGACTCAAGCCATGAGTTTGTCGAGTCTAATAGCCGAAATAATTTTTATTAAATGTTACATTAATTGTGTTTTTGATTTTTTCATTGCCAAGATTATTTTATGCACAAACTTAAATGACAATAGTATATATACGGATAAAATTGGAGGGCAGCCCTACACCACTCTAATCTGTCAGTTCAGAAGGAATCTTTCTAAATTTTTTTATTTGTTTTTTGAATTTTTCTATTTTATGCCCCCAATGAATCCTATGCAGATGTATGATGAGTTCTTGGGCATTATTACTAATCATGTTGTAAAATTTCAGAAGAAAAGTCCAAAAAAAGGTAGTTTTATTATGTGATATTTTTTGTATTATATCGAGAGAAA
This sequence comes from Salvia miltiorrhiza, assembly GCF_028751815.1. Classification (NCBI taxonomy): domain Eukaryota; kingdom Viridiplantae; phylum Streptophyta; class Magnoliopsida; order Lamiales; family Lamiaceae; genus Salvia; species Salvia miltiorrhiza. The sequence goes on along the minus strand of NC_080392.1, from coordinate 3,134,649 downwards.
CTGCCTGTGCTCAATAATAATAATAATAATAATAATAATAATAATGTAAATTATCTCCAAAATACAACGGTTAGGATGACTTGAGTAAATGAACACTACAAATTCGATGTTCCGGCGAATTACTGAATATTTGGGACTGAGTGTTTATCCTACGACTCGAACTATGTGAATATAATACGAAATGCTTTGATTATGATTGCAACTCAGGGTAAACTTGAGTCGTTGAATACTACGTGCTCGATATTCCGACGAATTACTAAATACTTGGAATTATTGAATGCTCGAGACTGAGTATTTCTCCTACAACTCAAACTATATGTGAATATGATAAAAGATGCTTTGATTATGATCACAGTTCAAGGTGAACTCGAGTTGTTGAACACTATGAGCTCGATGTTCTTGCGAACTATTGGATACTCGAGACAAAGTATTTGTTTACGACTCGAACTATGTGAATATGATATGAGATTTGGGAGTGAGTATTTGTCCTACGATTCGAACTATATATGGGAATATGATATGAGATGCTTCAATTATGATCGCAGTTTAGGGTGAACTCAAGTCGTTGAACTACGAGCTCGTCGTTCTGACGAACTGCTAGATACTTGAGACTAAGTATTTGTCCTACGACTTAAACTATGTGAAATTAGATGCTTTGAGTGTGATCTAAACACATGATGAGCGCTCGATATTCCAACGAACAACTGAATACTTGGGACTGAATATTTGTCCTACGACTCGAACTATGTGAATATAATGTGAGATACTTTAATTATGATCGCGACCATATGCTTTGAGATCATACGACTCGAACTATTCGTATGTTGAGTAACCATGTGAATATGATATGAGATACTTTGATTATGATCGAAACCATGTGCTGAGTGAGATGTCGTATGTTAAATGAGGATTTTCGTCCATTCTGGGGGCTCTACTCATAGATTATAGGTATGCTGAATGAGTGAGATGTCGTATGTTGAATGAGTGATTTTTGTTCATCCCGGGGGCTCTATTTATCAAAGGTAGGTGGTTGTTTGTGAAGAGATGTGAGCTTTATCCATATTTTCTAAGCATGTAGGTCTATCCGGCCCGAACAGATGTGATGGTTCCTACCCTGATCCGAACCAACGCATGAGTCCAATATGACACGGGTCGGGCACACGCCAACCGCTGCCATGTGGCCCAACTACTGCCTCCGTGCCACTAAAATTAAAGGCTCCTCAATGTGCATGCTTCAAGTGCAAAGTGCGCCGTTAAAGCGCCTATTACGACGTGCACGTGGTCGGATGGTGTCTCATAAGCAGTTGAACTAACCTAAAAAGACTAATACAAAAGGTCCACTAAAGTGCACCATAACAGTGGATACTTGATTGTTTCATTCTAATAGAAAACATTTATACAGGACTTCCTTATTTTTCATTGTGGGATAACCACATTTTTCTATGTTTTAAGTTGTAATCTTTAGCCATTAATAAGTCATTCATTTCAACACGAAATCAATTAATAAATACATTAAATTCATATACACAAATTCGAGATTTCATATAACATTTCATCTCAAAAAATCTCAACGAACGCCGATGAAGCCTAGCTCAAGTGGCAAAGCTGAGACATCCAAAGACTCTCATTTGTGAGAGGTCTTGGGTTCAATTCCCGCCTGTAGCTTTGTGTGCGGGTAGTTTCTCCACTTTTGTGTGGGTAGTGTTCCCACCTTTGTGTGGGTAGTGGTTTCGCCTGCGTGCTGTTGTTTTTCCACTTTTGTGTGGTGTAGAGGTCTCGTCTGCGTGCGGGTTGCTTATTAGATTATTTATTAGATATCCTCTTGTAATTTAAAAAAAAAAGATTGTTTTTTCCACCTTTGTGTGGTGTAGAGGTCCCGTCTGCATGCGGGTTGCTTATTAGATTATTTATTAAATATCCTCTTGTAATTTAAAAAAAAAGATTATTTTAATCGAGAGGGTAGTTTTCAAAAAAAAAATCTCAACGAACCACCATAATTAATTATAGTTTAATAGGTATTTATTAGCTAGATTTCCAACAAATACTATTAATAATTATACTAAATTAGTTAATTTAACGTCTTTGAGACGTACGTTCACTAGTGTTTTATTGCAGGTTTACAACAAAAATTGCAATTTTAGCATAGAAAATATTTTCAATTTACCTATGTCACACTAAAATTAATATAATATACAATAGTTATTTTAATTATTAATATTCACATTAAATGTATACGATGGAAACACCAATTAAATAGTATAGCAAAAATGCCAAAAACTTTGGTGTGCTTTGCAAAAGAATTAATGACCTTGAAAATATGGGGAAAAATGTACCTTAACAAAAAAAAAGGTTTAAAAATGTAGTGGATCAACAAGTTGACATTGAATTTCGACTTTCGACTTTGGCTTAATGGCGTGTGTTAATTCACTTTTAAAATTGGATACACATTTCGTGCCAAGTTAAAAATTTGGTGCTACAATTTTTATCCAATGATAATTTTGAGAAAATGCAGAGGCCCAATTTCTTTTGTATATCTCGAAGGTCAGGACATTTTGTACAAATAGTCGAAGTTCAAGGCCACAAAAAGTTTATAACATCACACAATTTAATATATTTATAGTATAGATGTGTAATTGATAGTATATTTTATAAATTTCACAGTTCAATTTACTGAACATAAAATTTAATTTATCATAAAAACTATAATAATTACTGCAAAATAAAACAATACTTATATATATATATATATACTTTTTTGGATTTAATGTTCGAAATGAGTAAATTATTCCGGCGGATGTTCAACCAAAACATTTCTAAGAGCATCCACAATGGTGAGCCGAGGTGGGTGCACAATTGTGGTCCCCACTCCTATTGCACCCACTCTCCACAATGGGAGAGCCCACTCTTGGCTCATTAGATTTACTTTTCATTTTCTATTTATTTGATTCTTGCGTGAACGGCGAGAATCCTTGGCCGGATGCATTTGATTCGTCGGGAGATGGATTTTGGGGGTGTTAACGCCAATAATTTTTCCAATCTCCTTCCATGGTTTTGTGAGAGTATAAATTATAGAAGATGAAGTATAGTAGTAGTAGGAGATGAAATAGGGAATGAACATATTTATAGAAGCAAAATAAGGACCAAAAAAAAGGGAGGGGGGCAACGGCCAAAACTCAACGTCTCTCTTCCAGATTTTTCAATTTTTGATTTTTTTTTTAAATGTAAAATACGAAAAAGTGGGAGGTGGGCACACGCGCCTGAGGCTGCACCCGGAGCGCCCCAGCGTTTCGCCTTTTTGCACCGTCGGTGCGGCATTAGGGAGGGGTGCAATAAATGAGGGCTCGCACCGGCTATTGAGCCCCTATTGTGGCTGCTCTAAGAGCCTCTTTATCCTTGATTTGTCTAAACCATAAACAAACTTTTATATATGTTAACCAAAAAAAAAAAAAAGAACACACACACAAATTACATTTAACATAAATATTAAAAGTAACTTATCCTAAATAGTAGCATAAAATAGAAAAATAGACGGAATTGAACCCCAGTATAGCAAATGAGATTCTCTGTCTCATAATTTAGCGTGTAGCATGTATACCAAATTCATTTAGTGCAGGTGTGACAACACCATTTTTTTTTTTTTTGAGCGATGACAATACCGAATTTGGTTATTTGGTGGAAGCTTTATTTAATAAATGTGAAGCGACTACTAAACTAGATAGACCTTTTTTTTTTAATATATATTTTATGAAATTAGTCGAGATAATACTTTTTTTAATCTCTCATAATCCAAAAACGGGCGGAAGATTGCTGAAGTACGTATAGGTTAATTACATTAAATTAGATAATATCTTAATTTGTTTCAAAATAAATTAAATGCTAAATTTGCATTTTGTACTACCTATGATTCTAATTCAATTTCTTGTCAATTTTATCATATGTGGCAATCAGAATACCACCTAGGTTCGGAAAATTATTTTCTTACCCATTACAAAATTTGCATGTGACTATTACTCATTACAGAGTGAAATACCAAATTTTTTCTAATATCTTTTAGAGTAGCACCACCTCTAATATGAAACAAAAAAAAAAAAATCAAACAATGGGAAGAGTGACGATGAGAATTAAATTATTGTCCTCATTGACGTAGCCAAGCTTCCAGTGGGGGCATTAGGCAGGGTCCAGTGGGATTATTATCCTCATATTTTTTAATATAATATATTGTTATTATTTCATGGTGTTGTTTATTTTTTTTATGTTTATTGTGGACTAAAAGAAATTAAAATTTTAGTTTTAAATGTAAAATTCTTTATTATCAGACTTTCTTTCTATCACTATTCTCAATTAAAAAAATTATTGTTATTATGTGTTCCATGAAATATTATTGTTGATACAATTTAATTAAATATTCCTAATTTATATTAATTGGTAGCTCAAATCGTGCCCTTCATGTTGTAAAATGCAATGCATATTTGTGTACAATAATGTGTATTTTTGTGCAGAGTGTAATGCATTTTTGTGTGCAAATTTATGAATAAAAAACATGTCAGGTTAAAAAAATTCAAAATAAATAAAATAAAATGATTTTTTCAATATCCAAAAAATTATTTCGATTTTACACATGTGCATATTTTGCCTTGAAAGGCCTTGGAAGCCCTCTGCCACGTGTCGCGTTCTTAGTGCGCCACATGTATAAAATGTGTGGTACACTACAAGAATTTAGCTCATAGACAACATAATATAGACAATGGACTTTAAAACGTGTTGTCTAATATGACTATAGACAACAGTTTTTGGATTACCGTTGTCTATTTAGGGCGGTCATAGACAACAAGCCTGAAAAACGTTGTCTATTTCTTAATAGACAACGGTTTTCAGGCTCGTTGTCTATGACCGCCCTAAATAGACAACGGATATCCAAAAATTGTTGTTTATAGTCATATTACAGCGTAGTCTTTACGTTGTGTAATGTTTGTTTTTTTTTTTTTTTAAATAATTGTAAAAAAAATACTACTCCTATTATTCACCCCCTTTCTCTTTCGCCCGAGCCCTAGTTTCGACATAAACAATGAAAGCAAAAAGGGGCGAGCCCTAGTCCTCCTTTGTCACAGATCGCCGCCGCCGCTGAAGGGTCGGTGAGGCCGGTGCTCGTTTGTCGACGCCGGCGCCACTCCACTTCTGATCTGTCGTCGTTTCTGGAAACATCGCGCCGCTCTTCCTGATCGATTCCTCGCCGACTAGAAGAGGTGGCCGAGGAGGAGGAGAAGGAATTGGAGGAAGAGCTTCCGTGGATACAGGAGAAGGCTCTGGATTTGGTTGAGTTTACGGGCTCTGTCACGCAGACGATTCCGGCGCCGCGCGTCGGGCAGATCTCGCTCCCATGGATTCAAATTGTCGTCGTGAACACCATCCGGAAGTTCAATTCCCCTCGAGAGAAACGCCGCAAATTGGTTCGTTTGCAATCCTCTCTCATTGTTTTGGTCTCAAGTTGATGATGATTTTAATGTGTACATTGTGTTTATTCCTACCGATTATGGTCAGGTGGAGATTGTTTGATTCTAGCATTTCTCTCTTGGTATTTGATAGAATAGCCGAAATTTGCAAACCTTCTGGTGGTGCTATGACAAATGATGAGCACAATATGCTTAAGTAGGTGGATTATTAACCATGTTTGCTTTAAGTTCTTCGGCTGTAAGTAAAAGCTATTAAATTTGTGCTTAGAGATTTATTTAATATCTTTGCCGATATTGGTAACTGGAAGAAGCCTCTGTCATTCTTTCACTTTCTGAGCTCAGTTCGACTGGGATTATACCCCCAGCTTGGGTTGGTCCAAAATGCAGCTTTATTAAGTTTTGAGCAACTGATTAAAGTCCAAGTACTGGAAAATCCAACTGTCATAGGCTTACGCAACTTGTTTTGGCCTGGGGTATGCTTAGTAGTTGCTATACTTGTCCCAACATCCAACACGGCGAAAGACAACTTCAGATGCTAGCTCAGAGTGAAGTATTGACTTTCAGTTGGTGCACAACCCTCTCATTTGTGGAATTAGATCATAATCAGCATCACTAGCTGATTTGGTAATTGTGATAATCTTGTATGTTGTATATCTTCTTGTAAAGCAGGAGAGACCAATCTTTCCTCCATAGGTGGGAGATTCAAGTAGTTTTTATAGGGGGGAAGGAGGCAAAGAATAGTTTTAAATTGTTTCACTTTTAGGCTTATGCAGTACTTTAGTCTCGTGATAAATGAATATGTTCTCTTTCAACATGTTCTTGTTTATAATAATTATATTTAATAGGCTAATCATCTGCTTAACTTTAGATTCTACTGCCTATACACAAGGGCCTTACTAGTTTGTCTCTGTTTCTTTACATGTTTATTTGCACTTACCTCATTATTTATTAATATAGAGTTCAAGATTAGTATATATCCTAGAACTTTCCACTTGGTTAATTCTTCTTGTTTGTTATTCCCAAATTCTTGTATTCTTGTATCCTCATATTAATTCTCAATTGAATTTTCTGTGTAATTCTCAGATCTGCGTGAGGTAGAGAATGTCAGGGAAAGGAGCAAATGGGTTGTTGACGTGGAAAACTCCGGCTTCGAAAGACAAGGATAAGGACAAGAAGAAACCCATCACTCGCTCTTCCCGCGCCGGGCTTTAGGTTATTTTGCCTTTTTATTTTTCGAATTATCGAATTCTCGCTTAATCTTCATGTAATTTGTGTGAATTTTGCGTCAATTTTGTTATTGGAAGTAGTCAATGAGAGTGAAATAGTAGTATTAATTTAGAGAACCAGTTAGGTGATAGCTTTTTGAGCTATTTCAGCTTTCTTGACTTCTAAGGTAGACGTTCCTTATACATATTTTGACCTGCATTACTTGTTAATATGAGCTTTTTGCCTAACTAGTTCAAGTTTATTTGTTCAAAATGGGCTGTTATAACCAATAGCAATTGTTTTGATAGCCAAAATGTTATAGAAAATCGTCATCTGTTGGTAGTTGTTTTAACTTTTAAGCATGTAGAGATTTGCTAAATGAGTGAAACATGTTCATCTTTTAAACCAATGTCCAGTGCTTGCTCATTGACTTATATTTATTGCTTTTATGGCTTCTATTTTTGTTTTAACATTCGTCCTTGGCTTGTTTGACTTGCCTTTTGCAGAAAGACAATATAAGGAATCAACGTGAGCATGTTGTGCTTACTTTAGCCAACTCACAGTCGCGACTGGGCATCCAATAGAAACTGATCTAGTTACTGCCTCAATTAAGTTTGCTTGTAAGTTATGTTTCAATGTAATATAGGATGATGAGCAATGTTTCAATGTAATATAGGATGATGAACAATGTTTCAATAGGATGATGTTTGATTTTAATGTATGAATTCTATTATTAATTTATGTAATTTTGGCTTTTAATATTATGTTTTTAGATTTATTGAAATATATATTGAAAAAGCAGAAAATTTTAAATATAAATATAAAACAAAAACTGTAATATAGATAATGATTGTCAGTAAGAGAATAGACAACGGACGCCACACTGTTGTCTATTCTCTGATAGACAACGGTCAGGACACTGTTGTCTATCTGAGAATAGACAACGGTTTTTCGATCGTTGTCTATCAGAGAATAGACAACGGATTTCCGACCGTTGTCTATGACCGCCCTTTAATAGACAATACTCTCATTTACAACAGTTGATTTCTTAATAGACAACGGTTTTTGACCGTTGTCTATTAGCGTTTTTTTTGTAGTGGGTCTAAATTTAGTACTGCATATAAACTACCTAACGACATGATACTATCATAATTCAATCATTAATTTTTAACCCTTAGATCATCTAGATTTACAGTTGATTTATCACTTTATTGGATAAATTCATGGTCTTGAGTTCGATTTTATTCTTCACAATCCAGACATTTTACACAGCGAATTCATATGCATTTTACATATAATTCAATACGATTTTCTTAAATTTAAATCTCAATCGTTAAATTATAAATAGATCAATCGTGTAAATCTATTCCTATTTTATTCTAACAATTGATTTTAGTCTAGCAGAATAGAATACGATTTTGCACTTGATAAGTAGGGATGTAGAATGAGTCAAACTAGACTCTTGAGCTACTCAGATCCTGACTCCATAAAAAATTGTTAATTATATGACTCAAGCTTGAACTTGACATTAACTACTTGCTAGCTAACACTGTCAAGTGAGTTGACTTAAAAAATATAAAATTATTAACCTGGAACATCTTACACATTTTATTCTATAATTAATTAATAATAAGTATATTGACTTCTAATTAACTTAATTACGATTAAAAGAAACACAGTGTAGTTAAACCTATATTTAAAAAAATTAGTTTGGATTCGATTGAACTCGAATGAAGTCATATATAGCTAGCATCAAAACATTCAATAAATAAAATTTGAGGTGGCTCCACTTAACTCAACTTGTCTATACTCGTAATACGCTTGCAAAACGACTTGATCCAAATAAAAGTGTATACACGCTTTGAAGTCGGATTGAACTCGTACGCGTCAAAAATAAATTTTGACCAAAATTAATATATATTCACACGCAATTAACTCTAAAAAAAATTTAGTTATTTTATTGTATTGTTTGTTAGTGCTGTCAAATGGGCAGAGTCGGGCCAGCTCAGCCCGGCCCACCGGACTTCCGAATTCTATAGGATGAAATAAGTTATAATAATGGTGTGCGTGAATTGAGCCAAGTACTCTAAGGCTAAGAGAATATCTAAGAATGGGGATAGATAATTAATCAAATGAATTAATGTTTACTTGCAACCTACACTTTCCTCTTCCATGTGGAAAGCGTAACGTGCTACGATCTTATTATTATTACGTCGACGAAGAATACGACGTCGTACGTAGTCGACCCCATCCCATCTCGGAGCGAAATTGAAATTTCATAAATTGATGTAAAATCAAATCGATGAATACAGTGTAGAGAGTTGATCGAGTAGAGAGAGAAGCCAAAAGAGTGGAGTCGGCTACAGTGAGATGATTAGACAGAGAAATGCGGGCGTATGAAAGCAGACAAAAATAAGGCTCCTAATGTGTACGTATATATGCAGTTGGCCTTTAGTATTTATGCATGCAATTTAACTCTGCCCATGAAAATCACAATTATGACTGTGTTTTTGTTCCTTTATGGGGATGTTTTTCTTCATATCAACTTTCAACCATATATTGTCATTGGCCCCTAAACCCCCCCCCACCTATACCCCACCCCCCCCCCCCCCACCCCACCCCCTACCCCCATCATCATCTTTTCAACAAGTTTATTTAGGCAGCCTTTCATATATAACTATACCTGAGGAAGATGTTTCTTGAGAGAGAAAAACTTTGTATCTCATTTACATTTATTTTGGAAAAGTGATCGAGCGCTCAAAAGCTGAATCAAAAGCTGATTATATTACCGAAAGAAATAGGCTTTTTTATTTTTGGGATATTTTATTAAAAATAAAATTAATGCTGAGCAACATTGATCCGTCCGCCGAGTACGCGGCGAGCAAGCGGAAGCGGCGGCCGGCGGGGACGCCAGATCCGGACGCGGAGGTGGTGTCGCTGTCGCCGAAGACGCTGCTGGAGTCGGATCGGTACGTGTGCGAGATCTGCAACCAAGGGTTCCAGCGGGATCAGAACCTGCAGATGCACCGGCGCCGGCACAAGGTGCCGTGGAAGCTGCTGAAGAGGGAGACGCCGGTGGCGCGTAAGCGCGTGTTCGTGTGCCCCGAGCCGAGCTGCCTCCACCACGACCCCTGCCACGCGCTGGGGGACCTCGTCGGGATTAAGAAGCACTTCCGCCGCAAGCACAGCAACCAGAAGCAGTGGGTCTGCGACAAGTGCTCCAAAGGCTACGCCGTCCAGTCCGACTACAAGGCGCACCTCAAGACCTGCGGCACCCGCGGCCACTCCTGCGACTGCGGCCGCGTCTTCTCCAGGTTAGTGAGAGAAAATGATATCGAGATAGACAGAGAGAGAGAATTGAATCAGGGAATCTTGTCATTTCACAGAGTTTTCTTGTATTCAGTGCAGAATGTCTTGCAATTGCAGCTGCATCTCTTCTCTCTCTCTCTCTCTCCCTCCCTATGTGAATGTGTGTGTTCTTGCGTAACAGAAGACTGTGTGTCAAATCATTTTCTCAGCCAGTCCAAGATCTCGTTAGACTACTAGGTTTTGACTCATTGTCAGTCTAATTAATTTTTAATTAATGTTTTCGCATCTTATTAATTAAATTAAATCAAATTAAACGCAAACTTGTTGTGCATGGAATTATAAGATGAAAATTTGGGGGTGACATTGTTGATCCATGATTTGAAGAAGGTGTGGCGTTTTTGAAGGTCAAGATGGTAATGATGCGAAATGATTGCATTCTTGTTTGTAGCACTCGTCTTCATGAATGGGGTTTTTTTTCAAAACTTCTTCAAACCCCATTTTCTTCTGTTCAAAAAATGTCCTTTTGCTCGACTTTTTTACTACATCTTTAATCATCACAGCCTTGAAAACTTTACTACGTACTTGCTTCTGTGTTATTTGTTATATATATGTAATTTTATTTATTTATTTTTATTTGTAGGGTGGAAAGTTTCATCGAGCATCAAGATGCGTGCAGCATGGGGCGCCTCCGCTCCGACGCGCTGCCGCCGCCGGCGTGCTTATCGCGGACGGCGTCGAGCCCTAGCCCCTCCAGCGACACCAATCTCAGCGTCGTCGCGCCGTGGCAGGCGGCGGCGGCGGCGTTGGCCAAGCCGAGCAACGAGGCGATCTTCGTGACCGCATCGACGTGTCCCCCAAATCTGGAGCTCCAGCTCCTCACCAAATCCAACGAGGATCACTCGACTCAGCTGCAGCTCTCGATCGGATCGTCGGAGATCAACGGCGAGGCGGAGATCAGCCGGTGCTCGCCGCGGGGGAGCACGACGGGCGGCGAGAGGCCGGCGAGGGTGAAGGAGCAGGCGCAGGAGCAGCTGCGGGTGGCGATGGCGGAGAAGGCGTACGCGGAGGAGGCGCGGCAGGTGGCGAAGCGGCAGATGGAGGCGGCGGAGCAGGAGTTCTCCAACGCGAAGCGGATCCGGCAGGCGGCGCAGGCGGAGCTGGAGAAGGCGCAGGCGCTCAAGGACCACGCCACGAAGAAGATCAACGCCGCCATGCTCGAGATCACGTGCCATTCCTGCAAATCAAAATTCCAGCAGGCGTTATTCGCTGAGAATTCCAATTCCAATTCGAATTCGAATTCCAACTCGATCGGATTGAATTTCATCTCGTCTGCGCTCAGAGGCTGGGAAGGGAAGAAGGCCGATCATGAAAATTAAATATCATCATAATAATTCTAATAATAATACGCAAATTAATTAATTAAATCAAGGATTTGCATTTGCTGTGGTATTGGTATTTACTGTTAGCATTAATGTGTAGATTTCGGATAAGTTTGTATTTTATTTTATTTTATTTTGATTTTGATTTTGATTTTATCCCGTTGTGATAGATGGCGTTGATATATGTTGGAACGGGGTTATGATCTGTGTAATGATGTACATTTTTTTAATTGTTACTTTTCATTTATTTTCCACAGGTTTATGGTTAGCTATCATAATTTTGATGGAAGCTTTTTGTTCAGGAACAATAATGTGAAATTTTGAGGGTTTTTTACTTTTTCTTACCTGTCGATTTCCATTGGCAAAAAAAGATGAAATGTCTTGGTATTCATCAGATTCGCATTAATAGCTATTCATCTGCAAGAAATATTTTGCTTCTCAGGTATGATTATTATTCAAGATTGTGTTTGAGTTTTTTCAAAAAAAATGAAAAAAAGATTGTGTTTGAGTTGATAACATTTGGTGAGTATTTATGAGAAAAAGAGAGAGAGAGATAAGATTTACTATTGAACTTTACATTTTATATAATGGTATTGTTGAAGATCAAAATGTACAGTGTTGTAATTAACATCTAGTATATTTGTTTGTTTGCACTAATAACATCAATTTTGAACATTCAACAAGGCAATAAAGAATTTGAAAAAAATGTTAAAATAATCATCCAAATAATTGTGTTCTAAATTAAATGTGATCAAGGCAAAATTATCCTAGTGTACCACGATTTTATGTATGTCATTATACCTCACTCTTATATCTATTTTATAAATAATATTTTTTATAAAAGAAAAATTTATTACTCCTAGTTAATAATAAATTTATTATTAATACTATGAATTATAATAATTTTTTATATAAAAAGGTTAAAATTTTAAAAAATTATATACCATAACTTTTAATTCACCAACCTATTATTAGTTAATAAAAATGAAATTAAATGATAAAAATAATTATATACCCTAATTAGATGGAATAAATCCTAGTTAATAATCACAAAATTAAACTAAAATATACGATGTTGAAATTGGAGAAAAAATATATAAGAGCATCCACATTGGTTGAGTCAAGACTCGACTCATTCATGCTCCGGGACCACTTATGAGTCAAGTGTTGCATTGACTCATCTATTAACTCATATGGATTAGTTTTGATCTTTGAATTTTTGATTTAATTTAAATGATACAAATTTAAATAACACAATCCCTTGAATTAAAGTTACATTAATTTAAATTACTTAAAATTTAAAATACATAAAATTAAAAAAAATTAAAATAAACATATAAATTAAAAGGGGAAAAAAATCGACCAAGTGAAATTAGAAATGACCATTGAAAATTATTTTTTAAAATCTATTTTTTTTTAATTATGTCGCATGAGCTTGACTTAATAGAACGAGTCAAGCCTCGAGTCAACAACGCCTGTATCAGCTGACTCAAGTCAGCTAGCTAATGTGGGTGCTCTAAGAAAATAAATAAAATCAAAAATAGATCACAAAGTAGAATATCAAGAGTTTCGAAAGACAAGGTTCTTCAGAAATTAATTAATAGTTATATATATGTATATATATATATACATATATATATTAAGGATAAAAAGATTAATGTTATATCTATTGCATGTAACGAAAGGGGCAAAAAAAAAACTTAATTTAAATGCCAGAATTAGGTAAGCAGCTTGATAGATAGCTTTAATATGGGAATCCCTTGCCTAGTCTTTTGTCAAAACTCGAAAGTGATAGGGTTTTCTGCATTTCTATAAATTTAATTATAATCACATAATATATGCATATATAATCACACATGCATGGAGATACTTGACTGTGAAAACAATTATCACCTCCCCCCCCCCCCCCCCAAATTAATCATCTCGAAACCAAGCAAATATTAATAAACTTATTGTCTTAATTTATGATTTAATTTTGCTAAACATTATTTTACATCTATCATTCACTTTGCATACTTATTATTTTTTTACTTTTGGAATATGTTATCTTTGATTAATAAATTTGTCATGAGCTTGAAAAGGAGGGATAACAAAAATTTATCCCTTTAAATTCCTTTATTTTCTTTCCCTCATTATCTACAAATTAAATACTAGAATTCTATCCTTTCTCTTCCCTCTTGTTTTACTCCAACGAGGGATAATATTATCCTCCATTATTATCCTTATTTGAAGTAAAAATGAGGGATGTGAAAGAATAGAATTCTCTTTTGTTAAAAATAAGGGGGGGGAAATGAAGAAACTTAAAGTGAGGGAATTTTTGTTATCCCTTATTTTTTTCTCACGATAAATTTATCGATCAAAGTTACAATGGTGGCCATAGACAACTAATATCTATTGGTACAAAATACAAAAATCACCAAAAATGATGAAACTCTCCTCAACTACAATCTTTCTACAACTACTGTGAAAAAAAAAAAATAACTGTTTGAATGACAAATTAGTAATTAGACAGACATGCATATTGAATATTGTTTAATGAAATTATATACACTACACTACACACACATATTTTGTGGTTATCAAGTGTCAACTTAGGTAAATGTTTGTTAGATTTTGTGTTTGGACTATTTGAAGATCTTTGCTCGCTGGAAAAAGGAACCTCGCCTTGACCCAGCATTAAATAACGGACTGCTAAAAGATTATTGTATCACATCATCACGGTACAAACATATGTGCATCATACAAATTTCATGTAATCATATCTCTCACACACACACATATATATATATAGGGTTGAGTTCAATAGAGAATTATCTTTTTCGAGAGAACGAATAAATCTATATATTTTACGAACAGATCAACATAAGTAATGAACAGACGTATTTAATAAAATATAGAAAAATTCGCCACCAGCAGGATTCGAACCCGGTGCAAATTGTTGTTCATGCGGTACATTGATCTGTTCATTAAAACTATAGATCTGTTCGTTTTTATTTTGCGAATTCTCTATTCTCCACAATATTTAGCTTTCTCTGTTGAACCCTTCTCTCTATATATATATTATAAATAAAGAGACATTATTTAATTTGTGGTTTAAAAATCACGAACTTTTACACAACAATTAATTTGCAAATGACTCTTAAAACTTATGAAACAAAACTTATCAATTTTTTTGGCAAAATTAAAACTCTACGAAATCTTTTGACAACCCAATAATTATTTATTAATTCATGCCGTTGGTGATACTTTAACGGGCTAGCTCGACGAGATGAACATTTTGGCAAACGCCCACTTAATTTAAATTATTCCCAAAAAAATTAGGTTAAAATTGTAAATTAGATCAAAAATTGGTGATTTAAATGATAATTAGTACTCCATCTGTCCCAACACGAAAGTGATGCACTTCTTTTCGGCACGAGATTTAAGGATGATAAGATTGCAGTATAAAAGTGTGTAAAGGTGTGTGGGGCCCATTGTCGGTAGTGTAAAATTATTACCAAACAATGAAATGCACCACTTTCATTGGGACGGCTCGAAAAAGAATACGCACCGTTTTCATTGGGACGGAGGAGGAAATATATAGAGAGAAATGAAGAGATTATTGGGGTGGGGTGGGGTTGGGGTGGATAGTACGCAATAGATGTACAAGTAGGAAGGGAAGAATGGGGTGGGGATATAAGAGTCCTTTTGGGTGTGCAGTTGCTGCACCCTTATAAATGCATGTAATAACCAAAAACGCCATGTTTTTCAGTGCCACACTTGTCATCGTTCATCCACGACTCGTCACTCTCACTCGCTCCATTTATTTCACAATTTTTCTTTGGATTCACCTTCATCAGAATCAGTGTCTCTCACCAGGCATCTTTCCATTTATGCAGCCTATCATCACTCCCAACTTCCCATCTCTCTCCCTCCCTCTCTCTCTCTCTCTCTCCATGGCCGTGTGTGTGTGTTGTGTGTGTATGTGATATATATATATATATATATATAGAGAGAGAGAGAGAGAGAGAAGAGAGAAATAACTGCGTACGTATGTGCGATATTTGTCTTTCCCTGACTTTGCAAAATACAGGAAAAGCTCAATTCCTGCCCGAAAAAGTCATCCCTCTAAATTTCCTTTTCCTCTCTCTCTCTCAATTACTTTTTGACCCTTTTCACTTTTTCTTACAAAATAAGTGTAGTAAAAAATTGTAGCCAATATTTTTTTGTCTTTTTGTATTAGTATGTTTTTAAATCCGTATAGTGTGAGGTTGTCTCAGCGCATGTGGCACATTAAAATAACCAATAACGATAGTGCGTTTGTTAATCATAATTGGAGATACTTTATGGATTGTGCATTTTTAATTAGAGTTCTAATTTATTTTAATAAATAATATATTAATACTCCCTTCGCCCATAAAAAATGGGGCATAATTATTATATTTGGTGTCCACAAAAAATAGAGCATTCTTCCTTTTAAGACAAGAGCCCACCACTTTTCCTTATATTTTATCCTTGTCAATACTTTTTATTTACAAAAAAATCAACTTTAATTCAATTTCAACCACTCATTTTAAATAATGGTCGGAGTCTTTCTCCACTAACCACCAATTTTACCAAAATCTATGCTCATCAAGTGTCTCAATCTAAAACGTAGAGAAATATTTAGTAAAAAAAAATATGGGGCACTTGCGCCACGTGGGTAGAGTGCATACACTATATTTCATGTATTGTAGCGGAAATGTATTTTATTTTATTTTATTTTATTTTATATATGTTGTTTATCTAGTACTCCATATCACTTGATAGCGGTACAATAATTAGGTATAGTTAGGGCGAGAGAAATATACCAAAAACTCGGTATACCGGTCATACCGTATGATGCCATAAAATACCTAACTTAAGGTATATCGGATTTTTCGGTAAGGTATGATACCGTACCGAAGATTTACGGCAAGGTAAACGTATGGATTTTCCAGATACCGGGGTACATCGGCATATACCGATACCGAGATATATACCGAAAAAATTAATAAATACCGTATTAAAGGTATATACCGAAATAAAGTATGATACCTTATTAACGGTATACCCGTATATACTGGTATTAAGGTATAATACTTTATTATGATATACCGCAATTGTCGATATATATCGGTATGTCGAAAATCGCAGTATATACCGTATCAAAATCTATAGTTTTAAAATATATAATATATATTTTTAAAAATATTGATAAAATTTTATAAAATGATGTATATAATCTATATTATATGAATATATACAAGTACATGACTTTATAAATATCATCAAATGATACAAAAATAAACAAAATATATTTCATATAGTTATGATATAATATTCACTTTATGTGAGTTATATAGTTATATTTTATACTATATAACTAAGATTATTGTTCTACAATAAATTACATCTAACTTATAACATCTATATTTACATGAATATATATACAAGTATGAGAATATAAATATCATCGGTACAAAAATGAACATAGTATAATATATAGGCTATACAATTTAATATAATTGAATTATAGAGTATTATTTATATTGATATTATAGGCTTATAGCATAGTTATAATATAATATTCACCTTATTTAAGTTATAGACTTATTTAATGTTGTTATATTGTAGACTTGTGAAATTGCTGAGACGGGAACAAATTTTGTACTTTATTTATTTTATTGCGTTTGAATTTTATTGTTGACATTATATTTGTTTGATGTTGTTTATCAGGTAATTAAGCAGGTTTAAAACAAAATTATCGATATTATCGTACCGAAATTTATCAATTTCAATATACCGTGTAAGTGCGGTATACCGAAACATGATACGGTATGCCGAACAAAGGTACGGTAAAGGTATGAGATTTTTTCATACGGTAATTTAAGGTATACCGGACTAAGGTATACCGTAGGTAAAGGAAAGGTAAAGATATAAAATTTCTCTATACCAGAGGTAAATGTAAGGTATCCTTATGGATAATTTATTAAGGTATACCGTCCCACCCCTAGGTATAGTGACCAAGCTCGTTAATACATTATTATAAGTTAGAATGAGATCCTAAACTATTAATTTGACATTTAGATTATATTTTGAGGCTTTAATTAGTGATAAGTGTACTTATTTAACTAATCATAAAAAATGAATTTTAAGTAAATAAAAGTACTATATATTTCAGAATAAATAATTTATGTATTTGAAAAAAATTAATTTTATGTTTTGAAATGTCATTTTTAATTGGGCTCATTTATAAATAGCTTATAATTTAGAGGGTGTCTGTCTAAGGTTATTTTAAAGGGTTAAGTATCAAATTGCCCTCTATCGATGACGTCCTTATGGCTTTTAGCCCCCTAAAGTCAGGGGGGAGAGCTGCCCACTACCTTAACGTGACTTTTTGGCACCAATTTCCTCCCCAACCTTTCGACGGGGGCAACTCTCCCCCCTGATTTTAAGGGGCTAAACGCGACGGGGACCCCTATCGATAGGGGGGATATCGATGCCAAAAGGCCACGTTGAGGTAGTGGGCAGCTCTCCCCCCTGACTTTAAGGGGCTAAAAGCCATAGGGACGCCATCGATAGGGGACAATTTGGTACTTAACCCTATTTTAAATAGCTTATAAGTTTTAAGAACTTATAAATTGGCACAATGTTACATGATATTGATTTTATAAATGATCTTTGCTTATAAGATTGTTAAAAAAATAAGTTGGGATTGAGGATTTTATTTTTTGAGGAGATTATAAGTTATTAAAACTTATTTTATCAAACACCTATTTAAAAATTTATAAACTATATTAAAAAAACTATAATTAAGCTCAATCAAACACACTCTTAACAATATTGAAATCGAGTTAGATAAATATTAAGTTTTGCTTACATAGGCCCATAAGGCCTTGCTCTAGTGGCAAAGTTGAGGCACTCAAAAACTCTCATTTGTGAGAGGTCTTGGGTTCAATCTCGTCTGCATGCGGTGATGTTTTCCCATTTTATGTGGTGTTATATTCCCGCCTGCGTGCGGTGTTGTATTGTTTGATGTTGAGGTCTCACACGCAAATTATTATTCTATCCCAATATTATAAATGTTCCACTTTCCATAATGAAATGTTCCAATATAAATGTCTCATTCCTTTTTTGGCAATATATTCTCTCTCTATAACTAATATTTAAATAATTTACACCAACTCATTTTATCTACTTTTTACACATTTCTTAATTTCTGTGCCCAAAAGTTATGAGACATTTATATTGGAACGGAGGAGGGAGTATATAAAATGAGAATAAATAATTATTTTTAGTTATTTTGATCATCAAAATTTATGGTAGATATATTATTTTGTCGGATGAATGTATCATTTGAGTTCTAATCTTAGAGGGTGCACATTTTTTAAGTACGTTAATTTTAACAACGAATGCATTGTTCTCATATTCTCACAAAAAATCAATTCCCAAATAAGAACCATTACATACAATGAGAATGTAAAATCATTGTAACCACACCCAAATAATAATTTTAACAAATGTTCCATCTTATACAAAAATGAACTATCTTTTACTATTAATAGTTCATAATCTTACTTTAACTAAAGAATCGACTCAAACTCAGTAATGAAAATTCACTAAGAAAGAGAAAATGGACAAAAATAATACAAATTTAACAAACTAATATTAAGAAATCACTATTAAATGTTACTCTCTCTGTCCCATTATAAATGTCTCATTACTTTTGGGCACGAAGTTAAAAAGTGTGTAATTAGTAGATAAAGTAGATTGGTAAAAATTATTTAAATATTAGGTATACAGAGATAATATGTTGCCAAAAAATGAATGAGACATCCCATTATGGAAAATAGGATATTTGTAAAATAAAAACTCATTTTAAAATATAATATAGGAATCATTTTCAGCCTTTAAATCATGAAGATTTACGGTGGATTTATATATGACTTTATTAAAAATTCATAATCCTGAGTTCGAATCCCATAAAGAGTGAAATTTTATTTTCAAAATTTAGACATTTACAGAATGAATTCAGACATGTTTCACGTAAAATTTAGGCATTTACAAAGAGATTGCCTAAAGATTAAATCTCAACCATTAGATTTTAGGTATATCAATAGTGTAAATATTTTCCTAATTTATACTTTGAGAGTGATTTACAATCTAACCACTCTTTATAGATTTATATATCTAAAGAGAGAGATAAATAATCTATAGGAAAATTGAGAATGAATCTGGAACGTTAGATATTTAAATCTTATGGCTGATATTCATTCAAATTAATTGTGAGAAAGTTAATAAAATTTACGAACAAATCAAGGTAATGTACGAACAATATTTTCATATGAGTTCGAATTTTGGAGGGAGGAAAATGTTCATCACATCAATTGAATACAGGTATTCGTGCGTTATATTAATTGACGGATTGGAGGCAAGAGTTAGCTACCGAATTATTCTGTCGCTACAGCCTGCACAACTGAATGACAACTAAAGTTTTAGCTACAAAAAATTACGTCGCTAATCCGTCGTTAAATCTAACTACGGATTAATTTTCCGTCGCTAAATTTTTTTGTAGTGTTATTTTATTCCTTGATCTATACTATTAAATCTGAACAGTAAATATCAATGATTATATAGTTTATAATTTAGCTTATATTTTAAAATAAAGTAATTTCTCACTCTATTATATGTATTATAATAATAATTCCATTAACATATACCAAACCTTTTTTTGTTTGAAACCGTAAGTAGTTTAGCTAGCTAGCTAGCTAGTAAATAGTAAGTGTAATAGTATTCTAGTGTGACAAATTTAAATTTATAGGCTACTGTGGCCTTTTGGTAGGATAAATATGAGGAAAGTTTTGACTATGCTTTTCAAAATAAATTCTTGTACATCCTCCTCTAGCAAAAATACATGTAAGGGGACTATTTAATATTTATCACGATAGAATTAATACTGCATTTGGCTGCTTTCTTGTTTCACCATGTATTTCACATTCCATATATAAAGGACGTGAAAATGACATTTATTTATATAATAATTTATTGCCATTATTCAATTATTTGTCCTTCATATATATACTAAAATAAGTTTGACTAATCATATATTCCTCTCAAAAAAATAAAAAAGTTTGACTAATTATATACTTTCAGATTGATGAAAGATTCATTATTGTTACCCGCATTTATTTTTTAGTCCATCCAAAGTAATTTCTGATTCAGCTTGACTAAAATAAGTTTGTAAATATTATGTGTTTCTAATTACTTATAAATTAGATCATTCCCTAATTAATATTTATTATTTTTGTTGAACTTTTAATTAATTGATGATTTCGTCTTGTTGAATATCACTTATTTTGTTAGACTATTTATATTGTTAATTAAATTTAAAAAATGCTTGGAATCAAGTACTTCACTTTAAAACAAAAAATTAGAAAATGGAAAAACCGAAAAATTGTTTATTTCGATTTAGTTAACGATTTAGGGTTTGTTCTGTTCAATTATATTCTCGTAATATTAAATTTTTTTAATCAATTAAATTAAAAGGAATAATCAAATACTCATCCTTCCATTTAACAAATTCTAATAATAAAATTAATAAAGCGCGTACTTAATTGTGCTTCTGAAGAAAAAAGTATAGTGGAAACAACAATCTCCACGGTTATTAGAAAGAGAATATGCACCTGTATAGTCAAATTGAGCGTTGAGACTTAATTTTTGACCACTCCTTTGAAAAATACAAATTATGATAATTTTTTACAATTTCGGTTCAAAATACCCTCGCGTCCCTTGTCTCCCTCGCTCATTGCTCCACTGGACGGCCGCTGACACAATTAGCACTAATAGTACCATTTTTACCAATTGTCAGCGCGGGAAAGTCAACAGTTGCGCTTCTCTCCGCGGCCGCACCCTTTCTCTTGGCACAATTGGCACTAATTGTGTTAAGCGTACCCAATAAAAGACACAATTAGCACTAATAGTGTCATTTGTACCAACTGCCAGCATTCGCGGGAAAGTCAATGATCGCGCTTCTTTCCGCGGCCACGTTCTTTCTCTTGGCACAATTGGCACTAATTGTGGCACATGAATGGAACAATTGGCACTAATAGTGTCATTTGTACCAGCATTATAACCAACGAGCGCAATCTGACCCGAAGCCCAGTCTGCGCGCGTAATCCTAACCCAGTCCGTCTAATTAAGGGCAAAATAGTCCTAAAACATTAAAAAATAGCTGAAATGTGTGTTTTGTAGATGCGTGACCAAAAATATTGAGTTTCATTGCGCAATATGACTATTTCACAAATTGACTCTATTAAAAATGACGTTATAAATTGAAAAAATTATTATTAATATGATTTTATTGAAAAAACAGAAGAGAAAAAACTTAAACAAATCCTTAGAAGAATAGGCACAAGCTGAGGGTCGGACCTCGTTAAGCTAAGGGTCATAAATTGAAAGCATGAGAAGTATATAATATTACAATGCATCCAATCTTTAAAACTAGGATTTCAACCACTCCAATGTAGAGGGAAAAAAATTTCTGCGACTGCGACCATCACCCAGATATATATATCTATATATATAGGAAGAGGTTCTAATAAAAACCTCTGTTAAAATGAGAACTAGGAACCTAATCTTGACCTTTTAAATATTAGATCTAATGGTTAGGATTTAGTCAACAAAAGAAACTGTGCATCTATTATATTTTACTGTGCACTTAAAAAATATGCAATTTATGCAATTGAAACCAACAATGCAAAATACTCAAGCAAATCGAAATTGTGCATCTATGCAATTGAAACCGTGCATCTATGCAATCGAAATTGTGCATCTGTAGTTTAATCTCAGCCCTCTATTTTATTTAAATCAATGGCTTTAAATTGGTTCCTAGTTTTCATCTTAAGAGGGGTTTTTATATTAACCCTACCCTATATATATATATATATATATATACAGAGAGAGAGAGAGAGAGAGAAAAGTTAAACAGAGAATGCTAAATATTTAGAGAATAGAGAATTCGTGAAACAAAAACGAACAGATCTACAATTTTTACGAACAAATCAATGTACCGCATGAACAGCAATTTGCCCCGGGTTCGAATCTTGTTGGTGGCGAGTTTTTCTATTTTTTTACTAAATACGTCTGTTCGTTTGTTATATTGATATGTTCGTAACATGTATAGACTTGTTCAAAATGAAATATATAATAATTCTCTGTTTAACTTGACCCTATATATATATATATAGGGGAGGGTAAAATAAAAACACTTCTTAAAATATAAAATATAAACAATTTTCAGCCCTTAGATCATCAAGATCTACGGTTGATTCGTAACCCTTTTAAATGAATTCGTGGTCCTGGGTTCGAATCCCAAAGGTAGGAAAAATTTATTTTTACAATTCGTAACCCTGTTGGATGAATTCGTAACCCTGTTGGATAAAATTCGTACATTAAAAAACGTTTATATTTATATTTTAAGAAGTGTTTTCACTGTAGCCCTCCCCTATATATATATATATATATATATATATATATATATATATATATATATATATATAGATATATATATAGATATATATATATAGATATATATAGGGTGTGGTTCTAGAGAGAACTACATTATTTGTGAGAACGGGAGAACCATCAAATCTAATGCATCCACTGTAAAAATTAATGCATTCGCTGTTAAAATTAATGCACTAATTTTTTTTAAAAAAAATGCTCCCTTCGGGATTCGAACCCAGGATCTGCATTCATCCAACAAGATGATGCATCCACCGTAGATCTTGATGATCGAATGACTGAAAATGGTTCTCCGGTCTTCTTTTATTTATGGTTCTTTCTTGAACCTCTCCCTATATATATATATATGGTGGTCCATGTGTTTATAACATGCAAAGTGCAAACTCTTAATTAAATAGAATAATATTTAATTGAAATCTTCTATTTCAAAATTGGTATCCTAGCTCGATGCTCATTACGTGTTTTGGGATTGATTTATAACCAATAGTACGTTTGCTAACCTAGATTTTTTCTGTTAGGCTACATTCTATTAATTTGATCGAGAAGCAGTGTGAAAAATATATACTTTTATTATTTTTTTACTTTTTTTTTATATGTTTGGTGTGATGGATAATTTTCCTCGAGCAACAATCTTTTTTTCTCATTTTTTCTTTAATTCATGATAGTATATATATTATGAGGTAGTGATGTGATAATATTTTTCATAATTTTTTTATTAGAGAATATGAGAATATGAGAATATATATATATATATATATATATATATATAATAAAATTACAAAAAACAACGTACACTATAAAATTAAAAAAATTCAAACAAAAAAAAAATAATTATGAGATTCGAGGCCACTTGTGGAATCAAGAATTTAATTTCATAAAAGATTGATCCTACCGACTCGAGGGAAATACTATCGTAATGTATTTATCATACACAAAATCTCTTGTACATTTGGGTACACCGTACACTCGAGTTGATCCGCACCTAAATCATAACCCACATGCTAATTTAAACTCGTATCTTGGCCCAAATCATGTACATGACACTATTTATTTATACAAATGACACTGCTTATAATTGATATTATTCAATTATATAAATGACACTGTAACATTTCAAATTGTTATAGTGTCATTTTCAATCTTATAGTGTTATTTAAAATAGGGCAAATGTGCAGATTGGTCCCTGAACTCGACTCCCCTAGAGCGTTTACCCTCTATACTCGGTCAAGGCGCATTGACCTCTCTGAATGCATTTTACCCCTCGCGTTTAACGCGGTTTAACGCCGTTAAACGATTTTTCTTATAAAAAAAAATCTAGTCATCTTCTCCGGCTGGATTTCTTCAATTTTCCAGCGATATTCATCCGTCGAAAGGGGAAATCTTGCCGGCACCACTAAAGGGTTTCAATTTCGATAAAGCTGCCATGAACCACAATCATCTCACTAGGAATCTCCCACCTCTTCTTCACACGGACCTCGCTTTAATAGCCCTTGTCTTCCCCGGGGATAAAGACCTTTTATTCTCCACCCTTTTGACCTCAATTCCACATGTTTTGTTGTCATTTCCCTTCATGTTTTGCTTGTGAATGCTTGTTTGTGCCCGAATATTTAGTTTTATAAAGATTTGATATCTTGGTGTAGTTTTGGAGCAATTTCAGGAAACCTCAATGATTAATTGGAGGATTTTGAAGATATGAGATTGAAGTACGTCTCGAGAGGAATCCGTGAGCGCAAACGGCGACCAAATCCGAGTCCGGACGAGGGAGAACGGAGCAAAACGAGCGGACTGCGCAATACGCCCAGTACCCCGCGGTCACCACCCGCGGCCGCGGGGTGGGACCGCGGGTCAGCTGTTCCCAATTCCAGGGGTGTACCGCGGTCACCACCCGCGGCCGCGGGGCGGGACCGCGGGTTCCCTGAGTTTTGCCCACGTTTGAGCACCACGGGCGCGGGCCATGACCGCGGGAAAAGAGCGGAGTCGCGTTTTTCAGCCCTTAAACCCCTTTCTCCCCCTTTTCCTCACATTATTCATCTTCCCCAACCTCATACTCACCCATTATTCATCATCCCCAACATTCCTACCTCCATATCCAAGCCCTAATCCCCAACATTCATACTCATTCCTACCCATTTGAAGAAGGATTGAAGATGAGAGAAGATTGAAGCAAGCTTCTCAATAGGATTTGTTCATTCTTTCTCTCTTTTTCATTTATGTTTCTCTTTTCATTGGGTATGTTATTGTTGAACATGATAGGCTAAATTTCTCTTTGATTTGGGGATTAGGCTAGATGATTATTGTAATGGATTGATTATTTATGCTCAATATAAATCTTGTTTGTTCATTTGCACATTATCTTTTCAAACCCTTGATTTATTTCTTGTATGGATTGTTGGCCACATTCTATGCATTTCTAATTTGCACTTTGAATCGGGAGAGGATAATTGCAATAGATAAGGTGTTTGAAACATATCAATTCGATAACCGGGAGGTTGAGAGTTGGGTGAGAGTATGTCGATCTTTGTGTGCTTTTGGGAGTCATAGGTTAGAAGTTGACCGGGGACGGCAACTATGACCCGTAATCTACCGCTCTAGTCGTCCGGGAGGGGGCTAGAACTAGTTGGGAGATCACTCTAGATAATTAGGTTCGTCAAGATTAGTATTGAGTTATAATTGAAGTCCTTTGCTTAATCATCGATGCCTAGTCCCTAAATCGCCTTAATCACTTGTTAATCCACTTTGCTTATTTGATTTTATTTGTCTTTGCACTTGTTGAGTATTTAGTTGATAATTAAACCACTCACCTCCTTGTTTAGTCTAAATAGCTCTAGCATAATGACTTAAGGTAATCACTAGAATTTGACTACTAATCCTTGTGGAATACGACCTTGCTTCCCTATATTGCAACTACACCGTATACTTGCGGCGTAGTAAAAATAATAGCGAACAATAAAGCTGCCATGAACCACAATCATCTCACTAGGAATCTCCCACCTCTTCTTCACA
This sequence comes from Salvia miltiorrhiza, assembly GCF_028751815.1. Taxonomy (NCBI): domain Eukaryota; kingdom Viridiplantae; phylum Streptophyta; class Magnoliopsida; order Lamiales; family Lamiaceae; genus Salvia; species Salvia miltiorrhiza. The sequence goes on along the minus strand of NC_080392.1, from coordinate 3,108,779 downwards.
CGGACCTCGCTTTAATAGCCCTTGTCTTCCCCGGGGATAAAGACCTTTTATTCTCCACCCTTTTGCCCTCGTCCCCATCATTCTCCGGCAGAGATCTCTTCCTCATTGCTGAAGCTTGAGACGACGCGTTGTTTTGGTTGTACATACTTGCCACCACCCTCCTCGGCCTAAACGCCTTCTTGCTTCTGAAAAGCTTCTTCGGCTGAACAGAGCTCATCACAAAATCCTCCTTCTTCGGCCGATTTCTGGTCATCTTCTCCGGCTGGATTTCTTCAATTTTCTAGGTTTCAATTTCGAATAGATTTTCAAAGCGAAAGGGTTTTCAAAAGAATTTGTGATGGCAAAGGGCAGAGAATTAAGGTGCCAAAATTCGCATGAAATTCAGATTCTTGCTGAAGAGGTCATACACTCGAAATGCCAGAAAATTCGAACGCCGCCGCCGCCGCTGCAGATCTGCTCCGGTTATACCGCATTTGCTGCAAATCTGCTCCGGTTACGCCAGAAAAACTGGAAGAAACGACGTTTATCGGCCGTTTGGTTCGTGGGTTTAGTTGCATCTTTTTCTCGAGAGTTCGGGGAGGTCAATGCTCCTTGACCGAGTATGGGGGGTAAACGCTCTAGGGGGTCGAGTTCAGAGACTAATCTGCACCTTTGCCCTTTAAAATATTATAGTGTCAATTACAGGAAGTGTCATTTATATTTTTGAATAGTGCCAATTATACACATTGTCATTTTCAATGTTATAGTGTCATTTATACGCAGCGTCATTTATATAACAGAATAGTGTCAATTACAGGCAGTGTCATTTGTATAACCGAATAGTGTCATTTACACGATTTGAGTTAGAATACGGGTTTGGATCAGGATGCGAATCATCTCATGAATAAATGCTTCCTTATGAAAATAGCGTGAAAAACAATTCTTGGCAAAGACTTTGGTTACAAGATTATGAAACATTGTTATTTAACCAATTTCGATTTAGTGAAGACCACCGGTGTTCTTCAGTCTGGTTGGGTTTGAGAGACAAGGTGAACAAGATGGTGAATAACACGTATAGCTACGTTGGCAATGACTTGATTACTAATTTTTGGAAAGACGACTGACTCCGTTATAAGCTTATCGATAAGCTTCAGATCCCTGGTTTCATGCATAATTTACTTGACTAGTCTATTGCCGATTTTTTTTCTTTGACGGCATATGGAATTTCTCGGTTGATGAATGACATTTTAGTCGTGCACATTAAGAGATAATTAATAATGTGCAGGAATAATTTTCGTATTATATATTAATTGATGATATTGATAACATGTTAGAAAGTCTAATCCTAGACATATATTCTATGTGAATATCAGAAAATCGAATCTTTATATCCTTTTTCTTTTTACAACATATCATTACTGCAACTATGTAGCGCGGAGTGGTGGGCGTGGGGTTGGGGTTGTGAGGGTTTACCTTTGATTGGTCAAAATAAAGTACATTTTTCATATTTTATTTACATTTTCTTTTTTAATTATTATTATTATATATATAGTACAAATTACACTCCAATTACTGTGGCAATCTTCCAATTTATCCTTATTTATACAGATTACCCACGTGCTCGTTTATAAACCATATAATCCACATATAGTATACATATATATTTATATATTTTGAAAGAGAAAACATACTTTACGTGATGGGCCAACCTCTTGTTGAAATTTTTTAGAATATTTTTTGAAAGATTTATATTTTTTGTATACATAAAAACTATAGTGCAATGCCATTGTAAATCATACTTTCATTGCATACAATTGCAGTATTGCGGTATGTATAACATTTAATTGCTATTGATAATTTTGCAGAGGATTTCTTCATTTGTTATTGAACTTTTATTGTAATTCAGGTGGCTATAATACTTTCAACAATGCTGTTGGTTGTTATCATTTTGTGGGCGGCGCCGGCGATGGTATAGCTTTCGAAGTGGAATTGTTTGCTTTGATGATTGCTTTGGAGAGAGCTATTGTTTACGATTAGCGTAAAATTTGGGTAGAGTCAGACTCCATGTACGTGATTAATATTATGTGGCGGGATTCTTTGAATGTGCCATGGCGTTTCAAAAGTCGTTGGCGAAGCATTCGTAATTATATTATTGAGTGTGAGGTTCGCTGCTCTCACATTAACAGAGAATGGAATAAGGTTGTTGATTTCCTCGCGTCTAAACTTGTTAGAGAAGGTTTTTGGTTTCACTCGATCTCGGAGATTGAGCATCTGGTTCATGACGACGCGCACAGGACGTTTGTTCGGGTGGTTTTGTAGTGTAAGCTGGTGCTGCGGTTTGCGTTTGTGGCTGGCGGGACGGGCGTGGCTAGGGGAGCTAGGGGGCTTTAGCCCCCCCCCCCTCCCCCCTCCCTCCCTCTCTCTCCAATTTATTTATTTATTTTATAATTTAAATAAATAAATATACATATATATGGATAGATAGATATATGCCTATAGCTATTACAAAAGAATTTTGTTTTACAAAAGTTGATTTGCTTGTTATATTCCCTCATATATACTTAATTTAAAGATAATTGTGTTATTTAAAATTATATAATCTATGAAAATGTTGTTCATTATTATTACTATTATGCTTGTCTTTTAATAAGAAATGCCTAAAATGTACGAAATGCCCAAAAAAAAGTTTGTAATGTATTGAAACTAGTTTATACTATATTGAAACTATATAATCTATGAAAATGTTGTTTGCTATTATGCTTATCTTTTAATAAAAAATGTCTTAAATATACAAAATGTTCAATTTATTTTTTTTGTAATATATTGAAACTATATAATTTATGAAAATATTTTTTATTGTTACTATTATGTTCGTCTTTTAATAAAAAATGCCTTAAACATATGAAACGCCCAAAAAAATTTTTTGGGGGCTACTGCCCCGAACCCCGTACAATTTCAGCCCCTCCCAACTTAATTCCTGGCTCTGCCACTGGGAGTGGCAGTATTCATCCGCATGGTCTGAGTCTCTCGACCGGTTTGGCGGCATTCGATCCATTGGTGGTTGTTGGTTTGGGGCACCTGGGATGGGGTTTCTCAGGGTTCTGGTGCGCTGGTCCCTGCTCCTCCTGGGTGATCCCCTTTGGGTTGCTTCTTTTGGCATTCGCTGTTTTATCAGCAATGCTTTGCTTTTTCTTTTGTTATGGGTTTTGGGGGCCCGGTCTTCCTAGGGACAATGGTTCGGCCCGAGCTCCTGAGGTAGTTTTAATTCCGCCTCTTGCCCGTTTGCTCCTTTTAGTTTTTCTCTTATAGATAGACACTCTTTTTCCTTTTTTTGGTTTTCCCTCTTGGGGTTTTTCTTAAAGAAGTTTTAATGAGGCTCGGCCCTTAGTCTGTGCCTGTGCTTACAAGGGTTTTAGGTTTCGCTTTTTGCTTTGTGTTTTTCAATAAATTTCTATTTCAGCAGGTGGCTATAATATATTTTTTTTTCAGTAATTCAGGTGGCTACAAAAAATATATATATATAAACAGAAAAAATGTTTGTACGATATATGATCAACTATTCTTTCAGTAATTAGGAGAAAGAATTTATATTTTTTAAATAAAAAATAATAATTTCAAAAGTCTTGCGAGCTCCAAACAAATCATCTTTGTGTTTGTATAAAATTAGATAATCAGATTTTCAATATATATATACATTTTTCTTGTTATATAAATTTAAGGGGTTACTTGCTTATACATATACAAATTATACCCAAATTTTTGTTTTTAATTAAATCTATTTTTTTGATAAAAGAATGCAATAATTTTTTGCTTTAGAATTTGATATAAGCCCAAAATTCACTGGCTAATAAACTTGATTGTCTGGAATTCTATGGGCAATCCAAAGGTACCGTTGCAAATCTCTTGTCACTGTCATTCTAATGATACTTATATTTTTGAGTTTTGGTTATAGAATGTGGTCGGAAAATAGCATGAAAGTTAATGTCATGAAACTCTATATTTTTTTTCCGACTACATCCAGTGACCAAAATCCAATAATATTAGTATTTAAAAAAAAAAGCCAGACTATCTCATGAAACAGGCCCAAAAGTTAAAGAGCTTAACCCAATTTACTAATTGAACTGCTTCAAAAAATTTACTAATATATGAACCATGATACCTTTTTTTTTGGAGACAATATGAACCATGATACTTATGTGTTCTTCAATCTGGTTTTAATTATTTGTCTTAAATTTACATTGCGTTATTTATTTATTTATTTATTTATTATAGGTAGTTTTATCAAAATTGTTTTGTTATAGTGCTCGTTTTATTAAACTAGCATTTGGATCCCGTGTAATGCACGGAATTTTTTTTAATTTTTTATATTTACATAAAAATTAATATTAATTCAATTATCATACTCATAAATATAATAAAAATTAATTGTAATTAAATATATTTGAATTGAATATTAAAAAATAAAAAAATAAAAAAAGTTAAAAAATACTAATAAAAAAGAATTAAAAATATATATTTTTTCCAAAAATATGAGAGATGAGAGAAATTTATAAATTTTAATATTTAAAAAATTTTAATTTTTACATTTTAAATCAAATATTTACATAGAATATATCAAATTAAAGCTCTTTTCGTGATCTTTAATTTAATATGCGTATTAAATATTTTATAATTAATCGAATTTCACAATTTTGGAAAGAAATAAAACAAAAAATAAGAAGTTAAAGAAATAAAAAATAAAAAGAAAAATATAATTTAAATATAAACTTTCAATTTTATTATAACTACAAAATTGCCACTCAATTTTGAAATTAATTTCAAATTTGAAACTACTCTTTGGTCTTAGACTCACTCTTTGGTCGATAATTTTAATTATTGATGGTTCAAAATTATTATCCTTTAAAATTCCAGTTAAATTAATGATTTAATTTTTCAAGTCCACATCTATTGAATTCTTTTTTGTCGAGCAACTTTGACTCTCGAAGATTGTATTCATCTTGCTTATATATAATTAAAAAGAATCAAATAATTTATGTGTCAGATATAAACAATAAGTTAAGAACATTAAATCTTTATAAATACATGAAGATCTTCAAATTTTATTTTAAGAGTTTATAGGCTTTAAAAAAGAAGTTTAGAACATTAAATCTTTATAAGTTACTACTTTTTATGATTAAATCATTAAATAAATTTATTCATTCATATACAATAATTTATGAATATTTGAAAATGATAAACCGTATGCTTCAAAAGTAGCAATGGTATGAGATACTCCCTCCGTCCCAAGGCCACAAGGGTCGGGCACATATATTAAGAAATTAATAATTTATAATAAAATATGAGAGAGAAAATAACTTTTTTCAGGATATATGTTTCCAAAAAGTAAGAGAGAGAAATAAAGAAGAAATAATTATGTGTAAGGTAGAATGACATTTGGTGTAAATAATGAGTTATGCGAGAATATTTGTTATATGTTGACTTTCCATTTTGAAAAGTGACCTATTAAATTAGAACGTTCAAATAAGAAAATATGACATATTGAATTAAGACGGAGGGAGTAGTTTTTATTGTATGTAAACATGTGAAGTAGTACTTTCGACTAGATAGAGTTTATATTTTGCAAAGTAAAATGCCAAATTCCTAAGACTAAATAAGATGTGGAAGGCTATCTAGCTTCCACCGATATTGTCCTAGTATTTAAATATATGTACTATATATTCTATAAAATCGTGTATATAATTTAGAAATATAACTTTATTATACGTACAATGACTATGTAGTACTATATGAACTGAAATTGCCGTGCATAGTTTTTTCTTTCAAGATCCAATAGTTTGTTTCCTTCGATTTCTTGTCGACATTGAAAAAAGTCTGTGTCACAACATCTTTTTCAATTGTTACTACATACAAATCAAAAAAGTGATGTCATTATTGAAATATTTTTAGAATTGCGACAAATATGGTTAGTCTTTTAGTAGTAATTAATTAACCTTAAAGTTTACTTGAAAATTTTCCAATGAGATTCATGCATGATTCTAAAAATTAAGTTGAATCGGTCCAAAGTGATAATGAATTTGTGCATAGATATATTATATATATACATATATAAATTAATAAATATATAGAGATGAGTTTTTTTGGTGTAAGTTAATCATATTTACTTTGTCAACTATACAACAATGCTTGTACTATAAACATGCTTTGTAATCTACATAATAATTATTATATCATCATAAAATAAAATACAATAAAATAAATAAAATAAAAATCTATTTAAACCCACCATATAATAAAATAAAATAAAAATCTATTTAGACCGTCCATATATATATACTATGAACTCGATTGCTATACATTATAGGAGTGAGATAAATACCTATAACTAGGGCTGGGAATCGGGTTGGGTTCGGGTACCCTACCCGAAAAAATCGGGTACCCGAACCCGAAAATCCCCTAAACCCTATACCCGACCCCGACCCCAAAATTGAAATCGGGTACCCTAATACCCGACTCGGGTACCCGAATCGGGTATTCGGGTACCCTAAATTACCCGATCTGTAGCAACTTTCAGATCTGTACATAATTTCATTTTTTTTGCTCAATTCTCAAACTCTAAGTCGTAGCAACTTTCAGATCTGTAGCAATTCTCCATTTTGTACAAAAAAGCATATCTGTTTATTTTAAAAAAAAAAGAGGAAGAAGAAGAAGCAGCAGCGCCTGTTGGAGCTCGGAGGCGGTGCGGTTGCTGCGGGGCGAAGTCGTAGGCGGCGGCGGAACGACGGGAACGGCTGGGCGACTGAGCAAGGGTCTCGAATCTGGGAACGATTGGCGAGGGTCGCGACGTCACGGAGACGGGAACGGCGGGCGGGCGAGGGTCGCGGACTGGGGAGGCTGGGAACGACGGCGACGCGCCGACGCTGGGCTGGCGAGGGGCGAGGGGCGACGGCGAGTGGGGCGGCCGGCCGGGGCTGGACTCTGGAGTGAGAGCCGAGAGGAGGGCCGGCGGACTGGGAGTTCAGTTTGGGAGGGATGAATTGATTGGGATGGATGAATTGATTTGGGAATTGGGAGGGAATCGAGGGATGAATAATGAATTGATTTGGGATGAATTGATTAGGGCAGTGGGAGTTTGGGAATTAAATAGTTTAAAATTTATTAATTAAAAAATCGGGTAATTCGGGTATACCCGATACCCGATTTTTTCACAGCCTAAATACCCGACCCCGACCCCGACCCCGATTTTTTCGGGTATAAGGTACCCGATACCCGATTTTTTCGGGTCGGGTATCGGGTACTCGATTACCCGATCCCGAAATTCCCAGCCCTACCTATAACACACTAATATATTGCTTGTTTAAAAAATCAAAGCCTTTTTATAAATTAATGACTTGTTGTCTACTATCCATATTCTTTTGATTTTGTATCACACCTGAGTGTGATAGTGTAACACTTTTTTTTTTGTATATCTTACCAAACATGAGATATCTTAGAGCATCTGCAACGCTCCTACTCGAGTAGAGCGTTGCAATTGAGTAGGGCATTGCGGGGGACCTTACTCGAGGCCTACTCGAGTCTTCGGATATACACGAGCGATCTATTTTTTTTTATTTATTTTTTAATTCTCTTCTCCTTTTTAAAAATCTCTCTCTCCTCTTTAAAAACTAAAAAAATCAAGTAGGCTATCAAGTAACCCCAATGCAGCACTACTTACTCAATGTGGTCACCCACTATCAAGTAGGCTATTACGTAAGCCCATTGCGGATGCTCTTAGTCAAAGATATCACACATTATCTCATACTCCATCCGTCCCAATTCAATATGCTACAGAGTTTGGGCACAGATGTTAAGAAACGAATAGTTTATAATAAAATAGGAGAAAGAAAGTAATTTTTTTTTGAAGATATATTTGTCCAACAAAAATAGAGAGAAAAATGAAGATATTACTATTTTTAAAATAAAATAAAATATAATTATGTGTGAGCCCACAATGAAATTTGGTGTAAATAATGAGTTATGTGGATATAGTAATTGTTACGTATTGACTTTCCATTTAGAAAATAACTTACTAAAAAGAGACATTCAAATAAAAAAAACATAGGCTAGCTATTCAGCTATTGAATTGGAATGAAGAGAGTATCATGGAGTAATAAAAGTGGCTCATGCCACTATCTCCAACCAATGTGAGACACTTTTAACACACCCTCCTCACGGGCAGCGTGGACTATCCCAAACGTCATTTATTGACAACGATATTGGAGGGGTTCATCATTGGATTGAGTTGGCTCTGATACCATATTATAAATGGATATTGGACATATTCCTCCCTTAAAATGCCTTATAAGGGAGAGGGTTGCCTCATCATATAAAATGGCTCATGCCACTATCTTCAACCAATGTGAGACACTTTTAACATAAACGAACCCTATATATCATTATACTCGTTTATTTTTTTATGTATTTATTTATTTATTTGTTTTTTGGAAGACAAGGGTTAGGTTCTTTTGGAAAGTAGCTTTTCTAATCTTTTAGATTTGATGCTTTTGACTTTTGGAGTGTCGCTGGGAAACTTCTCTTTTTGGATTTAAAAGCGTGACACCCCACCTCCACATGGTCTGTTTCCTCTTCATATTTCTATCTTATTTATTTAATCTTCTAATTTATGTTTATAAAACAAAATACCCAAATTTCAAAAACCTTACAACCAAATCATTGCTTTCATTCTCAAACATCAAACTTTAATTTAATCAATTCTTTTTCCTCTAAGCATTAACTGCCCAACTTTGTCACAGATTGGCACCCGACATCTTTAGTCTCATCTCTTATTTTTTAAATCTATATATTCTGCGACATATATTTGGATTTATTTGAAATTTCATTAAATGTCTTTTTTTTTTATTTATTTTATTTATTTATCATAACAAGTAGCCTGCTCGATTTATCCGTTTTCAGGTAGAGGTTATCTTCTTCTATATTATTAATTCGAAATGTCGTTTCATGGCTGTAGTTTTACAATATGATCCCTAACAATGAACTAATGTAATGATTTCTTATTTCCATAATTGGACTCATATATTAAATAGTATAACTCAATCCAACAAGATTTGTTTTATATATCATGTTTGTTGCTAACGCGAGAATGTTATCAACATATTGTCTATATAATTGAACACGTTTTTCCATTTTCACTAGGGATGGCAAAGTAATAAATTGATTTTACTATTTATACTCGTCTCAAACTCATATAGTAATATCGGCTATTTACATAAATTCATTTAAATTTATAGAATATTTAAAGTAATTAAGTTTTGTACTTATAATTGAATACCCATCTTAATAAATACCCATTTACATAAATAAATTAATTTTGTATTATAAATATTATTATTTACTTAACCATATAATTATTACTTTTCTAAAATTACTAAGCATCACAATCACTTACATTATACAAAATCTGAGCTTACATATATAATAAAGAGTTATTTACCGTAAAATACACTAATTTCAAGTGAATTCTGATTTTTCCCATGAATTTATAATTTTAAAATAAAATACACCACTTTCACAATTGTTTGATTTTTCTCATGAATGTCAAATTCTTCCAAATCAATGTTGAGATGGATGCCTGAAATGTTATAAATGAGTATCGGAAACTCTTTTAAATTGGACTAATCTACCCTATTCAATTACCCATTGACAATTTCTGGCATTTCAGGCGTTCATTTCAGGAATTTAAAAAGATCCATGGAAAAATCAGACTAACCCTGAAAATGGTATATTTTGTTTCAAAATTAAAAAGATAAGAGAAAAACAAGAAACTAGTTATAAATACAGGTACCCACTACGGTGCTGACATCTTAATTTTCATCCAAAAACTTTAATATTGTTACATTAATTAACATAGAGTATAAAACAATACATTTCAAAATATGGCAAAATATACAAATTTGAGAAGAAACAAGGCCTGACAGATTCCAATTTAATCGGACCCCCTTTGGTTCATTATATTGATGATTAGGGTTTGTTGGAGAATTGATTTTACATCTATAAGAGATAAAAAGAATGCCCACTCCACTCCCTCTTTAGATCCTTCTTACCAAAGCATATGTCATTTCAATAACCACTTTTTTCTTTGCTTATCTTTATTCCTTTTCTAAGTGTGTGTGTTTGTGTGTGTGACACCATGTTACTACTCCTATGTTCCTTTTTACTTTTTGTTTGTTTTTCATCCCTATGTATTTTTAAGATGATTGTTTAATCATATACTACATCTTGCATTATCCAATTTATGTAAAGTATATTCACCATTTATGAATATCTATCTATCACGAGCTATACATACTCTTTTGGTGCTTAGGTTAAAAACTAAGCTGCATCATATTAATCATTATTGTATGATCTATTGTTGCCATGAAAAAGAAAAAAAAAAAACATTATCGTAATATATGAAGCACAAAAGAAGCACCATTGTATATACAATAATGTTTTATTATATGTTCATTAAATAATTAGAATCTTAACCTTTTTAGAACATTTAATTTTGTTTCATGAGATTGGTATTAATGCTTTTCATTAGTGATGTGTGACTTGAAATAATTAAAGTATGATAGGATTGTTGATGAGAAATTCCCATGCCTCTCTTTTCTATTGCAATACATGGGTTTGGATTTTTTATATACAAGAGCAATTTGAGTACATGAAATCTTGATTAAGAATTTCCATGTAAAAATCACATATGTAGATTCTCATGCCCTAGCAATTAATCCATCTTATAATTTTTTTCTTTTTGTAGATTTGTTTCCTTTATTGTGAATGTCTTGTTATTTCATGGAATAAGCTTCAAGAGATATCCAAGACAAAAATGTGTTAATCTTAGTGGTTTTGGGGAATTTATCTTGAGTGTTTTGTCTTTCATATGTGAAATGGGAGGTGGGCACATGGATACTAAAAAGGTCTCCTTCTTACGAAAGTTAATTCATTCAAACCAAAAAGAAAAAAGAGAGAAAAGGATAACAAAAGTAGGACAACCCATCATCCATGTCTTAATTAATGGATATATATATATATATATATATATATATATATATTGTATAATTTGTATCCCCAACTTAAATTAATTATCACTTCAAAAACTTTTAATTTTGAAAAAAGTTTGATTTATGCTCGTCTTATAAAGTTCGACGATGAAATGATGAGCCACTATTCTTAGGTTATGATATTTTCTTTCTGCAATTTCATATTGAAAAATGCAGATTAACTCTAGCCACGAGACTCGTTCATTATTCTGTCGCTGAATTCTATAGAGCAAGACATAAATCAATTCTTTTCCATGGTTAAGTGAAAACGTAAGTCGGGGACATTTTTTGAAAAACGCCGAATCGAAGGCTGAAACTACATATGATTAACCTATATATTTATTTGCTAAGGGAGGGTCCAACTTGAAAGATACAAATATTATTGGAGTACTTGTAGTGATGGGTATGCATGTGTTTCTTGGAAAATAATTGGTAAGTTGTATGTCACTATATATATCCTAGAGGTAAGATTGAATATTATTAAAATATGAGTCAAAAATAATACTGACAAGTATCAAATCAGTCCAACTTGAGTAATGCTCAACAGAATTTAAACCTAGCTACTTGACAATGATTCCATTACTTCTCAAATCAAATGAATAAATGAATTCAAAGTTAAAACAATACATTGTCTGGCTTACTCAGATAACTTTATTCCCTTCTTAATATTCACCAATATTTTATCTTTGTCCCAAGAAATAAAGCAAAGCAAAAGCTATTGGATGCACTGTAAATGTTGAGAGAGAGAGAGGGATGAGAGAGAAAGTAAAAACATGCAGCTTGTGATGTTGGAAGGAATGGAATAAAGGTAGGCTTTAGATGCAAGTGACAAAGTTTAAGCTACACCTAGCTACCTCTCTTCTTATCTGTCTCTCCCCCTTTCAAACTTGATTTTCTATTCCTTTTTATGCACACAAAAACTTGGGTGAGGTCAACCTCATACCATGAGACGGGTCGGGTCGGGTCGGGGCGCGGGTTTGACGGGTCGGGTGGGTTTTGGGCGCGGGTCTGGGATACTAGAAATAAAGTACACGTTCTCATTAATAAAAGTAATAATTATTGTGAACAAATGTAATAATTTAGAAACATTACATTTCATCATATCAATAGTTACTTTTCCTCAAGACAATGATTATTTGATTATTTCATCATATCAATAGTTACTTTTCCTTAAGATAATGATTACTTAATTTTTTTTTTCTATATTCTATTTATTTTCTCCGTTATTCAAAGTAATTGTTATTATAATGAAAAGTAATTATTGACATGAAGAAATGTAATGTTTTTAAATTATTACATTTGTTCACAATAATTGTTACTTTTATTAATGATAATGTGTACTTTATCCCAGACCCGCATCCAAACCCGACCCGACCCGCGCCCCCGACCCGACCCGACCCGTCTCATGCTATGAGGTCAACCTCACCCAAGACCTACTCATTTATGCATCTCTCCTTTTCACAAATTCGTTTCCATATTCATATATATGCACTCCCATTTATAAATATATATATAAATAAATAAATAAAAAACATATGACTAGTATATGATATTTAAATTTGAAATATCAAATCTTACAATAGTGCTATCAATTAGATTGGCTGGGCTGGGCCGGCCCACCATACTTAGGAGTAAAACTGGACCAAGCTCAACCGGGCCTAAAATCGGGTCAGCCCATCAAGTTGAAGTATATTCTTAATATGTGAAAATAATTAATTGGACTATAGAAATATTTAATCCAAGTCCATGTGCTACTTGAAGCCTTAATGACTCACACATCCAAAAGGATGTATTCCCCACGATCTTCAAATACCTCAATTTTCCAAATTTTATTCTCATTTTGATTGATATTTTGTTTTTATTAATTCTTTTCATGATTTTTTTTTCTCTTTGTTTTAAAAGTTTTGGATTGTTGCTCATTTTTGTACATGTCCACCATTTGAGCGTGTACCTACGGGCTATGGCACTTCACGAGGTCATTCACTTTTTCATTTGGGCCTATAAGAGAAAGTTTGAATAATTCTATTCATACTTCTCATTTACTCATTACAGACCACATCTATAATAATAATAATGAATAATTATGAGTTCATTAATTATTTTACCCCATAACCCATAATTCTTAAATTAAATACTCTATAGTTGATAGTCCCCAAATTAAATATTTTATAGCTCATAATCCTTATATGATGGAGTAATTTTTATAAGGCTTCTATCATCGGGTAGAGCATTCAGCGAGTTGAACATTTAGATAGCATTCATCAGAATGTTTTAAACCATAGGATAAAATAATAAATCCATAGTTATAATGCTAGATAAGTATTACTCTCCCCGTCCCATAAAAATATACATATTTTTTCTTTTTCGTAAATGTAATAATTCTTCCATTAAACATCACAGATTCACAATCAATGTGAGATCATTTCTCCACTCACATTATATTTTACAAGATTTCTTAAAACTCGTGCATCCATGAATAGAATTATCCTTTTAACAAAACTCAAAATTATTACACTCACAATTTCAATTAATTATCCAATTTCCACGATGGAGATAACACCAAGTTGCTCTGTTTTTTCCATTCAAATACTTGATTAGAGTGTCTTCCTCGGCCGCGAATGTCTGCATATATACCACTGACTAAAGATGTAAATATAAACTTAACTTACAATAAAAGAATTATCAGTGATAAATCAATAATGCAGATTATATAGCAAAACAACGTACCAAGGGAACAAAAATTAAATAACAACCGATGCATATCTACCTGAGTTATTTTTCTTCTTCGTTTCGGTTTTAATCCTTGACATTTTTTCGCTGAAAAAAAATGTTAAAATCGTCAACAATTTAAAAAAAAAATACTACAAAAGTAAAATATAAATTTGAGGAAGAAACTCACGGAATGGAGGTAGATGAACCGCACCGAACCGAGGAGCAAAACTCCGATAACAGAGAATGTTAATTTTTCGAACTAAACCAAGATGAAAAAATTAGAGAAGAAAATAATGAAGAAAATAGAGGAAAATGAAGAAGAAGACTAGGCGGAGTTTCTTTCTCTTCCCGCGGCAAATTCAGAATAAAGGAAATTGTAAATGACACTATTCGATTATAAAAATGATACTGTTTATAATTGACACTATTGTGTTATACAAATGACATTGCGTATAAGTGACACTATAACATTGTAAATGACACTGTGTATAATTGACAATATTCAAAAATATAAATGACATTTTTTTTTGTAATTGACACTAAAACATTTTAAATGTTATAGTAACATTTTAAATGATATAGTATCATTTATATAACTGAATAGTGTCAATTATAGACAGTGTCATTTGTATAATCAAATAGTCACTTACACGATTTGAGTTAGAATGCGGGTTCGGATCAAGATGCGAGTCAACTCGATTGTACAGTACAACCGATTGTACTCAAGTTTTTATGTTAAGTATATTGATTTTCATTTAGTAAGAATATTCATAAATACCTATTTATAAAAGGATTATTTACGTGTAAATACATGAACTTTCAGTATTTTTAAATTTTTTTCACAAAATTTATTTTTTCAATATAAATATTATGAACTTTGTGATCGACTGATTTTTCCCACAATATTTTTTTTCCAAATTAATGCTGACGTATCCACCGTGAAATGACCAGCCGACGGTCTTAATTATTTTTTTTTAAAAAGTTACTTACGTGTAAATAAACGAACTTTCAGTATTTTATAGTTTTTCCATGAACTTCATGTTACGTGCAAAAATCTTAAAAGTATTAAGTTCGTGGGAAAAACTAAAAAATGCTTAAAGTTTGTGTATTTACACGCAAATAAGTTAAATTAAAAATTGACACGCGTAAGCCACATAGGCAATAATATACCATGTAGAAGCCAAGTCAATTACTCCCTCCGTCCACAATTTAAAGCCCTACTTCCCCTTACATTTTTGTCCATAAATTAAAGCTCTATTATGCTTTTTGTACCTTATTACCCTCCCTCTTTATTTAAAATTACTACCATTTGTCACTAATGGACCCACCTTACAACACATTTATTATTTTTATATTCTATATTTATTACACTTTATCACTAGTAGACCCACCACACACCACCTTTAACACTTTAGTCAACTACCATTTTATTTCATCCACATCACCATTTTCAGTTTTCTTAGTCTCCGTGCCCACATCAAAGTGGGGCTTTAAATTGTGGACGGAGGGAGTACTACAATTTATTCAGAGTTGGAAAAAATCAAATGAGCACAACGTTCGCGTATCGAAAAATGCTGAAAGTTTGTGTATTTAGACGCAACCAAGAATTGATGAAAAACATAAATGAATACCTTTTTGAACTTATTATCATCTGATGTTCCTTGGGGTTCAGCAGATGCGTTGAAGGCCTGAATGGTTCGATCGAATATAGGCTGGAGCTGCAGCCTAAGTTCCTTGACCTTCTTGGCCAAGTCAAGATGATGCTTGAGGTTGAGAACGCCGCCGCCGCCGGATTTGGCCTTGTGGGTGAGGCAGGCGTCGATGGTGTCCTCGGCCTTGTAGACAGCCTCCATGATCTGCCTCTCAAAATGTATGAACACCTCACCCTTCTCCTGCTTCGCCGCGTACTCCATCAAGAACGCATTCATCAGCTCCAGCTCGCTCTGCACCTGCTTCAGCTCCTTCTCCGCCCCCGATATCAGATCTATCTGCTCCACCACCAGTTCCTTCACCATATCCAGTATGAATGTCGTCGCAGCATCCACCATTCTCCACTATGCTTCTTTAGCTCTACAACTGCAGATGAATTTACTCTCCTAGCTGCGTCTTTATAGCTCAAATTAAACAAACAAGAAATACCCACGAAATTTCTTGGTCACCGAGAAAAAACAAGAAATTGTTTAATATTTTTTCAGCCGCCCCAAGGTCATCTCATCTGCCATCCTACATTTGTGTTTTCATTGGTGTTTAAATTTAATTACTCCCCCCGTCTTACTGTATGTGAGACTTTTTTTTTTTTGACACAGAAATTAAGAAAAGTGTATTTTGTTTGTAGGTGAAAAAGTAAAAATGTGTTTGAAGGTTAAAATTTTTTTACCAAAAAAAGGAAAGAGTCTCAGATACAGTGGGACGGAGGGACTACATTTTTTCTTTATAAATAAAATATTAAAATTCTTATTAATTTTAGCTCTATAAATATAGCCTAATTTTGCTATATTCTCACACACAAATTAAATTCATCTCTTATAATTTTACATTCTCTTTAGTTTTTTGTTCACAAATTTGTTTTTATTTGAAGTTATGGATCTAAATCATCCCAATTATTTTTATTCAAATTTTCAAAATTGTCCAAATTCGCAAGATTATCCTAACTTTTAAAATTCTGCAAGTTTTAATATGATTATAAATTACAAAAATAAAATATTTTAGATAAGTTTTTATTTTATTTGTAAAAATATAATAAAAAAATATAATAGATACTAGATGATTAAAAATAAATTGAAAATAAAAAATATATAGGTTGGGTTGGTGTCACTAATGAAAGTAGAAATTATATTAACTTGTAGGTCGTGTATGTGGATGACAGATAAATGAATATTATTAAAGTTATTATTATTAGTGACGAGTCCATTTTCAGTGGATTGTTTCTAAGAGGATTTACCTGTTGTGCGTTTGAGTAGAAGTTGAGAGCAATTGCTAATTAAGAAATGTAAAGACCATTGTATTAGAAATCACGTAAGTTACATTGTGGTACAGTAGTTCTATTTATAAAGACGTACAGGGGGCAAAATGGTAAAATTGGGGTCGCAGCCCTGACCTAGCTAAGTGAGAGAAGTCCCTAAGAATGCTCGAAGACAACCCTGCCTCATGCTCTTCATTCCTCGTAGTAGACGTTGCTCTTCAGCTAGGGATGGCAATGGGCCGGATCTGGACCGGATCCTGCTTGGTCCAGATCCAGATCCATGTTTTTTTACTTAGATCCAGATCCGGTCCAGATCCATTGGATCCAAAAAAATGGGATCCAGACCCAGATCCATAAGATCCACAGGGTCTCGGGTCCAGACCCAGATCCATATCATTTTTCTAAAAAATAAATTCTAAGCTAATTAAACATTAAAATAAAAATCATAACAATTGTCTAAAGTTTCAACAATCATTCAAGAATACAAAATACACCATAATCCATTTAAAACTAAACAATCCAAAATAAATAAGAACGTCATAATTCATTTAAAACCAAACAATCCAAAATGAGAACATAATAATCCTAATATTGAAACGATCAATTTCTGTAATCCTCAAAGATGTCTTCCATATTGCAGCTACTTTCGACATCATCAACATCCTACAAAAATTAAGAACAAGATATAATGAGAAATAAAACTTATTTCAATTGTAAAAAATATAAAATGGATTAAAATCAAATACCATATCAATATAATCAATTTGATCTCCATCTTCATCACAATCTTCGGTAACAATAGAATAAGAATGTGTGTCCTCCAATTTACCTTGGAAAAAAGAAAAATTATATTATGAATACAAGTAAAAGAGATAATAATAATAAAATTTAAAGTAGCATAAAAGTAAAGTATTACCTTTGATATCATCAACCATCCAATTTTGCAAGCACATCAATGCTTCCACAGTTTGAGAGTGAAGTCTAGAACGATGAGAACTAACCACTCTTCCACCGGTGCTAAAAGCACTTTCCGAAGCAACCGAAGAGACGGGAATAGCAAGAACATCCTTGACAATTTTTTGCAAGGTGGGATACGTTTGATCTCTTTTCCACCAATCAAGAATATCAAAATTATCATTATTGGGCAAAGGATCATCATCCAAATAGTGCTCAACTGCATTATATGATGATTTTCTGTACAAGTTACACACATAATTAGCTCAATAATATTGTTATTGTTCTTTCCACAAAATATACTTACTGATAAACACAACTCAAATATATAATGCACATCATAAACCATAACATAACATTGCATTAACCACAACACAAGTAGCAGAATCATCTCATCAAAATCAAGAGCACAGCATATGCCACCAATTGCTAAATAAAGATTAGCTAACAAAACATCACTAGGCAACAACAACTCCACATCACATGTTCCAGATATTATTCTTAAATACAAATGCATCATCAACTTATCATCTAGTGATATACAAGAATTGATACACAAATTTGAATAGACAACAAAAGTAAAGCTGAATGAAGGTTTACCTGATGAGAGGATGAGCAGCGGCCGGAGAGGAGCGGTCGGAGAGGACGAGCAGCGGCCGGAGAGGAGCGGCCGGAGATGGATTGGCGTTGCCTTGCGCTGCTCTGCTCACGCCGAGAACCTGCTCTGCAGCAGAGCCTCCGCTCAAGTCCACAGATTTCGGGTGGGGGAAAGGCCGAGACCGGAGGTGGACGAAGGTGGACGGAGATGGAGCAGCCGTAGATGGATTGGCGTTGCCTGCTGCTCACGCTGCCGCTCTCAGGTGGGGAAGGCCGGAGGGGCTGATTCGGAGGTGCACTGCCGCCGGCCGGAGGATAGGCGAGCGGCGCGGGTGGCGTGGAGGATAGGTGAGCGGCGCAGGTGAGGTGAGAGTGAGACCGTGAGATGATTAGATGAAGTAGGGTTTTGATTTTGAAATTGAATTGTAAAAGTTAGATATGTATAGGGTTGGATAAAATTAAAAAAATAAAAATATTATATCTATAATATTACCGGGTCCAGATCCGGATCTGGACCGGATCTGGGTTTTATACCTTCTACTCCAGATCCGGATCCGGTTTTTTAGAGAGTGGTCCAGATCCGGTCCAGATCCGCCGGGTCCAAATTTTGCAAGGTCCAGATCCGGAAAAAAGGATCTGGATCCGCGGATCTGGACCGGGTCCCGGATCCATTGCCATCCCTATCTTCAGCTCAGTCGATATCAGCCCTACCAACTTGATTCCAGCCCTGCCAGTTTGGTTTCAGCCCATCCCCAGTCGCAGCGCTGCACTCATATTGTCGTAGAATTAATATGGTCACGTTCCTGCAAGCTTTATTGCATGGTCTTCTCGCGGAGCCCCTGAGTTAACTTATTCTCCCCGTTCCGAGCTCAGCGCTGAATTTTCCGAGCTGGGGTAATGCATATTTTACTCCTCATCAGCTACTCCCTTCCCCAGTCGGGTTAAACCGGGTCTTCTTCGCGTTTAACCGACGTCCTCTTTTATTCAGGTATTCACTGAGTCAGCGCTGCCCTTGTTGCGACGTAGAATTGTCACCGCTACTCGTTTGAACGCATTAAATGCGTGCCAGTTCCGGGTCCCAGCTCTGTCACATCGCTACCTTTTTGCCCAGAAAAACGCCCTTTCGGTTTTGCTCGCCGTTTCGGGTTCGCCACGCGTCCAATCCTGATTGGACCCTTCGATCCCCGGTACTCGTACTGCCTTGAGTTATAAAAGCCCTCGTCTTCTACCCTACGTCTCTTTTCACTCTTTCTTCTTCTTTCCTTTCGCGACCTCCGACGTTTTATGCTCCCTGCCTCACTCCGGCGTTATATTTATATAAAATCAATACCAATTCAACTATCATATTCATAAATATAATAAAAAAATAATTTTAACTAAATATATTTGAGCTGAATATTAAAAAAATAAAAAATAAAGAAGAATTCACAATAATAAAAAATGATATTATGAAAAAACAAAAAAAAGGCTAAAAAATAAAAATAAAAAAATAGAATCCCGTTCCGCACGGGAGAACGCCACGAGCGCGAAAAATGGCTCAAGCATGCCCGCAACGCCTTGATTTTTTCTCCGCGAACCGCGCTGTCCAGGGGGAAGAGCAAAAACATCAGTCAGAAACTGAAACCAGTTCAGTTCCGAAGAGAAGAACATCCATGGAGACAAAGCTATGATAAGTCCAGACGAGCCAAACGCTAATCACGACAGCATACAACTGGACATCATATGACTCATGTCCTGCATCTTGGGCCAGTGTCTTCTGGTTCATTGATAATGACTCGATTATTCACGAGCCTCACCTTTTTTGGACGATTCTTCTTGTGGGTGCTCTGCTTTGGGCACCTCGCCTCCATGGTTCATCTTTAGATCAACCATATTTAGGTTAGCAAATGATTCAGCTAACTTCTGTAGATCCTCTAATCCGATTTGATCAGGGTTATTCATGATTTTTCCCTTTACGATTCGAATTATGTCCTCTGGCTGCAGTTCCTTGGGCGCTGCATTAAGTGGTAGCGGATAGGTTGGGTCTTTGGACCATGTATTCCGATTTTTTTCGGAACATGGTTTTCGTCTTTCAATATCCTCCACCTTCTTCGGAATATCATACGAGAGTTTTAAGATTTCCTCTTGTTTGAGTGATATCTGGCTCATCTCCATCGGTAGATCATATAGCTTGTTGCCATAATATTCCACCGTTCTTTGAATCTCCCGCAAGTTGACATTGTCGGAAGAGTTTGGCTCGATTTGTTGGTAGCTTGGAAAAGCTACTCTCGCCTTGTCCTTCGGCTCCATTATTCGTGTGACTGATGGGCGCCGTCTCTTGCTCTCTCAATCGCCGATCTGGTCTCAACGATTCCTACCAGTCGTTCTTGATAGAACTGAATACTTGTGATGATATCACTAATAATTTCTCCGTCTTCTCCTCGACAAATATTCGTTACGAGGGCTCGATTGTTCCAGTTGAGGTCGTCTAATAGACGAGTAGTTTCTCTCTCCAATTTTTGAAGAGAATTCCTGTATATAATACATCTCGGACACTTGTCCGGATCCATGAATTTTTAATGGAGTCTCCTCCCCATTTCGGTTAATTATAAAATAAATTAAATATAATATCATTCCTCAATAAAACCTGCTCTAATACCATTTTAGTAAAGCGCGGTATGCACAGTGACCGAGGGAGGGGGGGCAGTGGGGGCACTGGGCCCCACTGGAAATTTCAAAATAATTACTAGTATAGTACTATAGTAATATTTATATTTTTAGTTAAATATATGTAGTTTTAATTCTAAAAAAAATTCTATTTTTTTCCTTAAAACAATCATAAATTCACAATATTTTTTTAATTTAGGTTGATGTTATTTTATATTGTTTGTTATTATTTTTTATTGAAAGAGTAAATTTGAATTTTGAATTATCTATAATGAACGATTATAAAGAAAATAGTAAATTTTGAATTGTAAATGTATCTTTTTTTTATAATCACCTTGCAATTTACTTTCCAAGTTTATTTTACTTTTTAAATTATGTTATGGATTGTTTGTTTTAGTTTCTTTATTAATAATATTTTTTTAATTATAACTTGATTTTATTATGTATTATTAGATATTATAGTTTTCCTTAATAAAATTCCATTTAATATTAGGTATTATTGCTAATATATTTAAGTAATTAATCCTAGTTCATATCAGTTATTAGCTCAAACCATATGCTAGTTAATTAGTTTTCATTTCTTTTTTGTATATATGTTATTCGTATTTACATTATTAATGAGGATTTAGTATTTCTTTAGTTATGTGGAGTAGCGCGTTAGTGAATGAATCCAATTATTACTTTTATTTTCAGATATCAAGTTATTAATTATTATTAATAATCCTAAATTTTGTTATGTAAGTTTTTAGGACATATTTTGATTAATCTTAGTACCTCAAATTGAAAGAGATATTTTTGAGTCTACATCGAAAGAGATTTATTTTAAATATTACAATGAAGTTTTTATATAGATAATTTTAAAATACTAAATGTAAAAAAAATACTATATGTTATAATATAGCAATGCCTAGCTATTAATTTTAAACGATGCATTGTACATAAAATATATTGATAAAAAAATAATTTTATTTTTAATATATATATATATATATATATATATATATATATATATATATATATTATTTTAAAATTATTATAAATTGGGCCCCCCTGAAACAAAATCCTGGCTACGTCACTGGGTATGCATGAAATTTATAGTTGTAAAAGAGTTTTCTGAACCTTTGTGTAAAGTAAGTGAGGTTTTTATGCAATATATTTTTTTTTAAAGGGGTTTGTTTAGAGTTAAAGAAAAGTAGCCAACTACAAATATCCACTTGTCATGATCCCAACGGTAGTGCGTAGGTGCACACTGCGTAGCATAGACTTTTCCATTTTTAATAGCGAAAGGCCAAGTGACATGTTTTCATTTGATAAAGATTAAAGAAGGTTATCTAATGGCTGGTCTACACATTTTTTCCGACAATCGGTTGTTCAAACAAATTTATTTTATCTGTTGTGTCGTTTGTCTTATACGATGATCGGTTGTTTGAGTCAAGAATAAACGTAGTCTGAGACGGTAGTGCACGACTTTCAGATCTTGAAGAAACACACTGACACTCCACATTCCCGCCGCCGCCGCCGTCGCAACACAACCAGAGAGGAATGACGGCATACGGTGCAGTGAAATCTCTGAGGAATACAATTGATTATATTCTCCATTCTTCTCATTTTAGGCTTGTTCCCCACTCTCGAGATATCATAAAATTGGCCTACAAGGAGTTGCAGCCCTTGCAAGAAATGCTGGAACGATTGGACAGCACAAGGACGAGCAAGAGCAGAAAGGAGGTGAATGCTTTGGATGGAAGAATCAAAGAGATACTATTGGAATTCGAAGACTTATTGGAATCCCTTGTCTACCAACAGATTCATTCACAAATTCGTGCAGACCAATTATATGAAGAAATGAAAGACAGAGTATGCAAATTCGAAGCGCTGGACTATTTCAATCCTAAAAGACTGCTGCACTATGCCAAACACAAAGGAAGAAAATCCTACATGCCAAGATTCTCCATTGATCTGCAATTCCTACAACACGATGTTCCATCCTTCATCCAGAGGCTCAAGGATATGAAGGAGGAATACGTTTATGAAGTAGACAATATGCCTGAAGACGACGACGAATTCTCAATAACTAGGACCAAGTCCAAGATGATTGGATTATCGGATCAAATCCAACAAATCAAAGTGGATATTATGTACATTCATCATGGCAGGAACAATTACATCACACTCGTTGGAACTGCAGGCGTTGGGAAGACGGCTCTTGCTGAGGCAGTTTTTGAAGATCCAGAGATCACGAGCCATTTTGATCATCGCGCATGGGTCACGGTAGGCAGAAAATCTCAATTGGATCAAGTCTTACAAGGCATACTAGCTCAAATGTTTGGAATCACACAAGTAGATGACGAATTAGGTCCATACTTGAAAAAAAGATTGCAGGGCAAGAGATGCCTCATTGTGCTCGATGATGTATGGGAGAGACAGATTTTGGATTCCTTGTTAATTTTCTTACCTAATATACTTGATGGATCAATTCATCTCTTGGTTACTACTAGAGATCGAAACATAACTTTCTCAAAGAATCGTTCTGTAATATTGGTGCGGTTTCTGAATGAGGAAGAAAGTAAGGAGCTACTATGCGAGAAGGTGTTTGGTGAAAAGATTTGTCCTTTTCAATTAGACAAAGCCGTTACTAAAATCGCCAAGAACTGTGAAGGTCTTCCTCTTATGATAGTCACAGTGGCTGACATCCTATCGAAAGAGCAAAATGCAGACCCCATATATTGGGACGATGTAGCATATATGCGAAATTCAGTCTTCAATGATGCATATAATGAGATATCAAAGGTACTTTTCCCAAGTTACGACTACTTACCTCAATATCTTAAAATGGTTTTTCTGTATATGGGAGTCTTCCCTCCAGATTATGACATTCCCATATCCAGGATCATGAATATGTTGGCTACTGAGGGCTGGTGTCACAACACAAATCTGGAGAATTCTGTCTGGGAATATTTGGAAGAGCTTTGTACTCGTAGGAATCTTGCTTTATACAAGGGAAGGAGTGTTTATAAATTTAGGTTGGAGTACTGTTATCGCAACTTTAAAACTTGCTTCCTTCATTCTTCGTGGCGGTATGTGTGTAGACGAGAGGCTCGGAGGAACAAGTTTTATCATGTTTTGAATAAGCTTGTTGAAGGCTTAGAAGATGGTGTAAAAGGTCAGCGTTGCTTGTGTCTTGAAAATAACCTCTTATTTGGCATCAAAGAATTTTGCAACTCCTTGAGACTGAATTGTGCATCCTCTACACGTTCTCTCCTTTTTCTTGGTCCATACCACCAATACCCCATCCCAGTAGGTGACAATTTCAAGTTGCTTGCGAAACTAGATGCTCTTAAACTTCGTTTGTACACTTTCCCAAAAGAAATTCTTACACTAGTTCTACTAAAGTACCTTGCTCTAACTTGTAATGGTGAACTCCCTACAACTATATCCAAACTTTTCAACCTTCGAGTTTTGATTATTCATCCGCATAACATTATTAGAATTCGTAGAGCTCCATCATATATACCAATAGAAATATGGGATATGCAAGAGTTAGAGCATATTGAGATATTGGGAAAGAGCCTTGTTGCTCCATGTTATTATGCTTCTTGGCAAAAGCTCTCAACTCTTGTAGGTGTGAATGCCGGCATCTCTACTATCTTGGAACTCTCTCAAAATTTTCCTTGTATAAGGAAATTAGGAGTTCAAATTGAGTTGACGCCTTATGATGACCATAATGACCTTTTAAGTTGCTTTGGCTGTATTTCGACACTTGGAAGTTTGAAGACACTGAAATATAGTATCATAAATCCAGTGTTTAAATACGATCATGCGTTTCCTAGTTCATTGATGATGTTGCCACGTGGATTGGAAAAGTTACATCTGAGTGGCATGGGTCTTTCTTGGGAATACATGGATGTAATTGGCTTTTTGCCATTTCTTGAAGTGCTCAAATTGCGAGGCTACGCCTTTCGGGGTTCAAAGTGGGAAGCGCAAGAGGAAAGTTTTTTGAAACTTAGGTTTCTTCTAATCGAAGACAGTGATTTGGTGCAATGGAAACCAAGATCTGGAAGCTTCCCTAAACTTACCTGCCTAAGCATGAAACATTGCTACAAAATAGAAGAGATTAACTGGCCATCTGAAATTTGGCACGGAGCAATTGAATTGGTGAACTGCAATCCTGTAGCTTTGACTTGTGCCAGGCAATTACAATTGAGATCACATACTCGCATTGATGTTACTGCCTCCTTTTCTTTTGACAACGAGAAACCCACTACTGTCAAGTTTCCATGGTTAGTCTTGCAACTGACAATCAATTAATGTCATATTTCAAATTCTAATTACTCTCATAATAGACTTGATTTAAATATTTATGTTGTAAAATATTTTGTTCTGGTAACAGTGTTCAATGTTGCTACCTCTGTTTTTCTTACTACTCCATTAGTTAGTAGAATTTCACAAGTGATTAAAAAAAGCTGGGAGGTTCATTGTGGGTTGCTGCTACAACTTGGACACACTTACACTGTTACACAAGATGACTGCTTGATTATCCTTTCTATATTTATGTATGCTCACGCCCTATTTATCTATCAATTTGCAGGCATGAGCTTTGATAACAGAGCCGGAAAAGGTGAGACAACATTTTCTTTATCCCAGTGTTTATAACTTCAGCAGTTGTTTTCTTGGGTTGTTACCTAATTTAAGAGTTGTGACTTCTTTTGGATTCTACTGAAGATTTTAAGCTGAATTGATTATGTAAGGAATGAAAACTGCAATTGGTTGCGTTTGAGATCTTGATTAATATGTGATATCTTTTTGTGTTATGCATAGTTTTCATTTTGTTTTGGTATCACATGTTATCATTAGGTTAGGATTAAGTAACAATAACAATATGCTGAAATAATATACAGTAGAGTGCAAAGTGTTTTATAGGTTTCGTGAGTTTGGTTGTTGGATGTGATGCTCCGTGCATGAGAAAAGATTTCGTATAATTGTTACTGCCAAACATTGAGTATAATCTTTTTGATTAATTACTTTTGAGATGTGAGTAATAAAATTTTGAAGTATTTTACTGTTCTGTAGATGTTAATGGCTGCATTGTTAGTTGCTACTCTTGCATTCCGTTATTTAAAGATGAAATTGGTTTGCTATATTATTCAAGATTGAAGTGGCCCGATATTAATTTTGTCATATGGGGCGGCCAAGACTCATAAGGCAAGACTAATTCTATGTTACATGTCTCGTGATTAAGTACCGGACCGAGTCTACCTAATCGAACACCATATCATGAGACTAATGATTGTATTTTCTTTCAGGGCTTGAATTTGTTTCTTGATTCCCAATTTACAATGAAAAAGATACTCCCTCCGTCCCACTAGACTTGGCACTTTTGAGTTGGGCACGGAGATTAAGAATAAAGGGTTAAGAGTGTAAAGTAGGTAGGGTCCACTTATTTTATGTGAGTAGAGAAAGTAGGGACCACATACTATTTTAGGAAAGTGTCAATTCTAGTGGGATAAACAAAAAAGGCAAGTGTGCCAAGTCTAATGGGACGGAGGGAGTATTATATTATGTTAATAGATGCATCTATCAGTAAGATATCTGTAAGTGCGATTTGTTTACATGCTTACCATAAAGAAGCAATTGATTCCATTGAAATGGGAATGTGTCTTTACCATTGTTATTGTAGGTTGCCAGCAAGTAAACATTTTTTCGTCTTTTCGTCTGCGCATTAGGGGTTGTATGCATTCTCTACTTGACATGATCTACTTTTGCTTATCCTTTGTTTGATTATCTAGTAGGTTGCAGTTTCTGAATTATTTTAAGGGAATTTGATATTTTGTTATTCTCTGAGGAGAAGAAGCTAAATGAGACCTATATTATTAGTGTTGCAAGAAAGCTTGGATGTTCAATATTCTTGTTGCCTGAGGATATCATGGAGGTGATAGGTGAGGGTCCAATTTTTGCTCTGCTTCTTGAGAAACATCTAATATTAACTGCTCTCTACATTTTCACTTGATTCTGAATGTATATGAACAAGTTTTATACAAAAGAAAAGATGTATCCCTCTTGGCTCTTAGAGGGCAGCTTTCCATCCCTGAAATATCTTCTTTTATTTTCTTTTTCGTCTCTCTCCAAAACATTTTTCCTAGTCTATTTTTGAAAATAATTCCACTAATCATTACTTTTACAATTCTCACATATTATACCAGTTGCCACGAATGAACCCATCACTTTTCATTTTAATTGGTTCGTTAGTCACTATCACAATTCTTTCTAAATGGTGGGACTCCAACTCTACTCATTAAACACGTAACTAACTTTCATTAAAATTTGTGTCGCCTTCCATTAGAAAGCTGTTTCGTGAGGCATCACCAGAACCTTTAGTCGGCGCGGCTCCTTCCCCTGCACGAACTAGAGAGACAGTTGAGGGGCTGAGAGCGGGTGGCGTTCCAAGAATAGAGATTTGGTTGGGGGATTTGGTCGAACACCTTGTGAGCGTAGTCGATGCTGGAGAATTGGGAGTGCGAAGGATTGTCATAATTAAAACTAAATTACAGATTACATAATATTAATGTCAAAATAAAATTAAGTGGCATTTTCTTATCCAAGTATATGGACAAATGCATGTATATTGCTAGTCACCGATCACTCTTCTAATCCATGCCTATTCACAATCATGTACCCAAAACCATCAACAAAATATACCCAAATTATCTTCACATCTAGCGTATCTTAGTTTGATTATAATCACCACTATGCAGCATACAACTTCTTAGAATTGTACAAAAAGAGAGAAAAAAAGAAATATCTATATATAACTTGGAAACATCAAACGAGGTAAAAAAATCAAGCAACACAAGTAAAATATAGTCCTAGAGTCCTCTGCCGCGCGGTCTTTATATTTTTTTTATTTAATTATGTAATTTATTCAAAAAAAAAAATTAACTACAAAATAAGCAGCTTAACCCAAGAAACGATCTACGAGTCGACAACCAACGACTAAACTTTACCAAATACTCCTTCTGTCTCCATATTTATGCCTGAAATCTTTTGAAGCGAGTTTTAATAAAAATATTTGAGAAAATTGTTGATAGTGAAGAAAAGATCTTACATTAAAAGTATTGATAGTGGAGAAATTGATCCTTGAATAAGAGAAAAATTATTTAATTATGTTTGAGATGGTGTTTAAAAATAAAAATAAAAAACGTATATTTGGAGGGACGTACTAAAAAGAAAATAAAGACATAATTTTAAGTGTTAATGGATAAAAATATCATAGTTATAACTTCTAATTAAAAATGCCCACTTTTATAAAAGAAAATTGAGCATATGCCCAAAATAAATTTTCACTCTAATTTTAAGGTATGGAGTGAGTATGAAATTAAATTCATCGTTTCTACTTACTCTGTCTCATTCCAAATGTCTCCTTTCTTTTGAGCACGGAGATTAAGAAATGTGTATAAAGTAAATAAAGTGAGTTGGCGAAAATTGTTTAAATATTAAGTATATAAAGAGAGTGTATTGTCAAAAAAGGAAATGAGACATTTGGAGTGAGACAACCCAAAATAAAAAATGAGACATTTGGAGTGGGACAGAAGAAGTACAACGTAAAGTGATTTATTGTTGAAATTAGATTGGCTACACACTAGTTATCACTTACTTCGTCCCTCAATTTTTGATCCATGTGAAAATGATACGTATTTTAATAAACTAGTTAAATGTGTGGTGAATGAAATAAAGATCTCAGTTTTGTTGTAGTGCTAAAGTAATTAAAATAGAATAAATGTCTTATTTTCGTAAGATTACGTGGAGTAATTTTATTAAAAATAAAAATAAATAAAGATTTTGGGGATAGACTAAAATACCAAATAAGATAAAAGAATTGGGAGACTAATGCATGATTTTATTTTAAAGCAAGAATGGGCCGAGCTGAAGTCATTATTTAGGGCCGGGCCTTCTCGGGTAAGGAAACATCATCTTCTACAATCACTGTATTTACAGTCACTGCAAAATGTGAGATAGAAGAAGAAATCAATGAATTGAGTGATCGATCGGAAAATTGATAGGGCGGAGATGAAGCTGCGGCACGCAATGGTGTGCTCTTCGAATCAGAACAGGAGCATGGAGGCGCACGCGCTGCTCAAGAGAGAAGGCTTCGACGTGGCTTCCTACGGAACTGGGCAGCACGTTAAGCTGCCTGGACCCTCCCTTAGAGAACCCAACGTCTACGATTTCGGCACCCCCTACAAGCAAATGTTCGACGACCTCCGCCGCAAAGACCCCGAACTGTAACCCTTCTTTCTTTTCTTCCATTTTATGTTTGTATGCTTACTGTGAATTAGGTCATTTTGTGATATTAGTTTTGGGATTAGCTCCATCTCTCTTTCAAATAAGGTATTTGAAAGAGAAGAATTTTTGGTTTGTGTGAGTTCACTGGTGACTGCACTTTGTGTGGGGATTAGCTGCAATATCTGCAAATTATATGAGATAGGGTTTTAGTTCATCATTGAAATCTTTAACTGATATTCTTGTTAGCTTGTGAGTAGGATCAGTAGGTGTGTTGAGGTAGCTTGGTTTATTGAAGAGCTCAGATTTTAGTCTAGCTGGCTTGTGAGGTGTCTCTGGAAAATCTTAGGATGAGTGATAGGATATTAGCAAACAGAAGAAATACGCGATTGGAATGTAAATGAAGTTAGACGACGGTGGAGACAGCGCTAGTGTTTGGTTCGTTTCAAGTTGTATTAGAGATTAAACACATGTTGCTAGGAAACATTCCATAGCCTTCAGCCACGGTTATAGTCAATTGTGGAAGCAAGTTTTGCTCTAAAGAGGTGAAGACGATTTAAGTTGAGAAGTATAAGAATATTTGCATTTTTAATTGATGGAAATCAGTATTGCGTTTCATGATGATGGCATTCTCGCAGTTTGCAAACAAGAAAACATGAACTAGTGAATTCAATCCTTTGCATGTGTCAACAATTTCAGAACCCCATATAAAGACCTCAAGTTGTAACCTTCTGTTTTATACCCTTTTTCCCCATCGGTTCCCATATTTTTCTTCCCTCTATTTTGTATGCTTACTGTGAAAAAGGGACTTTTGTGATATTGTCTCTTTGGCAACTTATGTGGGTAAATGTAGTTTTGGATATTGGTACATGCAGTGGGTCAAGCAATTTATTTCGGATCAGATGTTGCAAACCTTGATGCTTAATATCTCACCAATATGACAATGAACAAATGAACATATATACATGCTCATGTTAGCTTAAATGTTTTGTCCTTATATTTCAGTATTTCAGCCTCAAATGTTTCAAACTGTACAGATATCGGCGAAACGGAATACTACCAATGCTCAAGAGGAACTTATCTGTAAAAACTGCCCCTCAGCGTTGGCAAGAAAATGCTGCAGATGGTACATTTGATGTGGTACTTACATTCGAAGAAAAAGTTTTTGATATGGTTCTTGAAGGTTTGTAAGTCAAAGCAGACTACCACCTTTTCCCCTATGATAATGAAATTTATTTTATGGATGGTTTTTCTATTTTCCTGTGTGAAAGTTTAAAGCTTTCTTCTGGATGCGAATATCACTCCCCAATTAAAATTCATGCGAAAACAAGAGATATCCTTGTAGGGCTTAAATATTTTAGATATGTTAGTGGATACTTGAACTGAATATGCTAATGAATTGTGTAATATATAATTGTGTTTCAGGTCATGAAATAGCACACTTATTTCAAAGCTTATTATGTTTATATATGCTGCTTTGCAGTGAATTTCCGTATTTAGTTAGATGTGGTGATTTGAGGCCTCTGGCAATATATATCTATTCTTTCGCACTGCGTTCATGATGGAAACAAAGGAAACATATAGTCCTAGAAGTGGGCAGTTAAACAGTTAGCATGCCATGTGTAACTTGACATCATTGATCATACCAGTATATCACTAGTTCTAGATGTGGTTACTTTCATTCATATATTCAAAAATAGTATCTTCATAATCGATCAGCTCAATGTCTGTGTGCATGTGGCAGATCTACATAATCGGAAGCAGGTGCTTTTGAAGCCCGTTTTAGTTATCAACTTAGAAGTAAAAGATAACCACGAAGAGGCAGCAATTGGTGGCCGGCTTGCGCTACAATTATGTCAAGAGGTACACATGTTTGCTATCCAGAGATTGAACACAGTAGTTTTAGCTGCTTACTGTTATATGCAATCATATGCAGATCGAGGCTGCTGAAAACTGGGAGGAATGTGTTGACGATCTTATCATAAACTTTGAGAGACAAAACCACCGGAAGCTCGTCTACAGCATCTCGTACTACTGATCATGTTTCGACTGATACTAACAGGGAGATCTGGCTACGAACGAAGTAACCAAGCCGAAGGCAAGCTTTGAGATATCATCTCGAGATCAAGATTTCTCACTTGAGAATTTATTTGAATCTCCTGTGCTAAAATTATGCTTTCTAATCGGGTAATCACAAGGTACCAGTGACCTACAGTATGTATACAATTTTTCTAGGAGCGAGCAAGATTGAAATGAAACTAATTGAAATTTTAATCCACTTAAGTAACTGCTTATTCCTTATCATTGCTCCAACAAAAAAAGATACCTCACGAAGTGTTCACATCACAAAAAGATTATATCTGTAAATTATTACACTTTTAATTAATTTTGATTTTAGGATAGGGATCAGAGTACCCCCAATTTTGGGTTTTATGATTCATAATTTTAGAGTTTTTACTGTGAAAATCTTTTGTGATGGTTCATTTTTATTTAAATTTCAATCTTTTGCCACATTAATGTCCCGTGTACATATAATATGCCACATTAGCGGTGACTCAATTTTAATTATGGATAAATAGTAATCAGAACTAATTAAAATATAAAGTAAGTACTTTACAAACATAATCTTTTATGGTGTGTTAACATATTATTATATTATTTGCTTTAAAAATCAAAGCTCCTTGTAATTTAATAGCTTGTTATTTACTATACATATTCTTTTTTAATTCTGTATCACACTTGAAAGATGTAATAGCATAACATTCTTTTTATATATTTTGTCAAATACTCCCTCCGTCCCACTCTAATAGGCTCACTTCTTTTAGGCACGGAGATTAATAAAAACTTACTTTTTAGTAGGAAAGTGGTAGTAAAGTGGTGGTCCACACCAATTAAATATATTTTTTTTACTAAAAAAGAAAAATGAGCCTATTAGAATGGAACATTTCAAAAAGAAAAATGAGCCTATTAAAGTGGAACGGAGGGAGTATAATATTCATATCTAAATTAATAAAGATATTGAACATTATCCATACGATCATACCACATTTCAAACGAGCCCATAAAGTAAATGCCGCAAAGTGAAAACAAAAATCGAAATATCGACAATCGAAATATATATGCAAAGAAACCATTTCGACAAAGGGCAATTTAGGTATAACATATTACAAGCTACATTTCCTCAAAACAAACCCAACTAAAGATATCTCGATACAACTGCTGAACTGAGGGTAACAGCCAGCACATTGATCTTTACACACCATATTAACACCACCTCAGGTCTTTTTCTGTAAGTGACGCTGCTTTTCACATTCCATTACCTCTCAACGGTAAGAGCGTCGACTTTATAACTCTGCGAAAGATTTACGAGAACTTCTTCCGAATAAATAGGGCCGACGGAACGCTGACTTGGATAATCTTGCTATCGTTTCACTTGTGAAGGCCGATTAAAATGGCTGGCGCAGCTCCGTTGCTTGGGCAACTTGTGCTCTCTTGCAACGATTGTGGAAGAAATTATCTTCTTCTGCCATAGTAAACACCGGCACCGGAATGGTATATATGCCGATGACGCGGCCCTCCTCCAGACCTATGCTGCCCATCCCATGAATGGCCCCTGTTTGACACTCTACCTCCACTATGAGATGAGTTTAGTGGCTGCATACCTCCGTTCAGTTCCTCCTCTTCTCTATCGTTGTATTCTAGGACGAGACGCTTTATGTCTTGTTTCTCTTCTAGCTCGGCTGCTTCTTTTTGCTTTGTGCTCTGCACGAGAGAGCAGTCGCGAGGGATGTACATCTGCTTTGTCTGTTGCTTGTTACCGCGCTTCACAAGCACCTTCACCTGGACTTCCTTGCTTCCACCAGTCCCTTCATCTGTTGTCTCGTCACCGCTTTCACCTTCAGTTCCTCTTCCATGGTGTTCCTTGACGGGGCCTTCGAACAAATTCATGGGTATCATCATATTTATTGTTGGCCGCGAGCGCAGCTCTAGCTTTCTTGAATCCAAACTTTCCTGCATCCATTCAACAATTTACTTTAGTCGCATTAATTTGAGATTTTAGCCATCAACCTATTTTCACGGTGTTACCAACTTTGACAGGGCAGGAATACATGGTTTTTTATATATCCAAGTCTAGGAGTGAGCAAAATCCGGTTAAATCCGAAAATCCGAACCAAACCTAACCGAAATACTAATTTGGTTCGGTTAATTTGGTTTTCGGTTCGGGTTTGGTTTTGAATTTTGAAATTTTCAATTTTTCGGTTCGGTTATGGTTTTTATGAAAAAATATTTGGTTAACCGAAAACCGAACCGAAATAATAATTAATTTAATAATTTATATATATTATTTAAAAATTAAAATGATTATTATTACTACTATATAAAATAGTCAATAATTACTCTAAATCTCGGTCAATTTAAAAAAAATAAACTTTTCAATAATTACTCTTAATTTATACTCTTAATCTTTGGTTAAGATGTTTTGAAATTTTGGATTATTATTTTTTAAGGATTTCGAATCTTGTATATTGAATGTTAATTAGTTATTTAAACTTAAAAAAATATATTGTGTATTTATTTCGGTTATTTGGTTTTAACCGAAACCGAACCGAAATATTTCGGTTCGGTTTTGTTCGGTTTTAAGCATGTTCGGTTCGGATTTGGATATTAATTATATAATTCGGTTTTAATTTGGTTTTTGTTATTCGGTTCGGTTCGGTGACCGAATAACCGAATGCTCACCCCTATATCCAACACAAGTTAACACAAATGGAAATTAAATTCAAAAATCGTACCTGCATTAGAGCCCGCAGTTCCCGGTCAAAATCAGCCACCTCCAGAGGGTCTACCTTGGCCACCTTCTGCCTAACACGAACCTCGTCGTCTTCATCTGAAGCAGGATCGCGTCCATCATCGTATTCATCTTCACTTTCACCAACCTCATCTTGGTCAGTTTCTTCATCATCACGATCAATGTTATCAATGGTGCCACTTCCAGAATCACTATCCGTCTCCCCAACATCATCTTCGTGCAATTCACCATTTTCCTCTGTGCCATTACCAGGACTTTGCCCATTGACAGATAGAGTACCAGAACTCGTCCTACGGGGAGTTTTTTCCGAGTCTGAGTACTTCTCGCTGTGAGCTTTCTCTGTTGAAACTCTGCGCTCAAGCTCTTCGAGATCAAATAGAGCAGCATTAACCTCCTCAACTGATGAAAAACGGATCATCTTTGGCCTCAATTCAACAAATAAATCCTGAAAAGTAATTGTATTTGTAAGATCAGCTGAAGGAAGTCATAAGTGAGGCACCTCAAGTTGCAGGATACAGCAGTAATGATGGAAAAGATAAAAGGGATTTTATTAAAATATAGCCCAAGCTTTAATCTAACGTTCACTTTTTAGCCCGAATTTACAAATATTACAAATATAGCCTGTACTTATTATATTAATTGTTTAGTTTATAGCGCGAGTCAAAATTCCAGCCATCCGAGGTTGACGTGTATCGCAGGAAACTGATGTGGAATTATAAAATAAAATAAAATTACACATATTACAAACTAATTTGTAAAATAATAAAAAATACTCCATCCGTCCCTCAAATATCTTCCTCTCTTTCTATTTTGGGCCGTCCCCAAAACATCTTCCTAACCTACTTTTGGAAATAATTGCATTCACTATTACTCTTACAATTTTCACTTTTTGTGGGACCCATTTTCCACTCATCAAATACACAACTAACTTTTATTAAAACCTGTGCCACCCTCCCTTAGGAAGATGTTTGGGGCACGGACAGAGTCAACATTTTTTTTTCAAAACCATCTCTCCACCTCTCACCCCTCCGGCCCTCCCTCACCGCCACTCTCTGTTTTCTCCCATCTCAGCCGCGACAACCTCCCCTCCACCGCTGCAGCCTCACCAGTATTTTTTCTTCTTGGTTATTTCATCAGTGCCATGTATTCCATTGCATTCTAAGTTGATTATTCCAATGTAGCTCAATATCATTCAAGAAAGGATTCCAGATATCTGATCTGCTGATTATCTTATCTGAATACCTTATAACATATGAGCAACTACCAGATTCACAGAGCGCAGCATGGCCGAACCACTAATGAAAGCTTGTAGAAAAGCATCAAAGACATGAATTCAAGAGAGCTTATGAAATGGGTGTTTAGTTTGGTGGGACGAGATAGATAAGATTGATGGGATGGGATAGAATAGGATTGGAGGATGATTAAATAATCAACCCAACTTTGAGATGATAAATAATCATCCAATTGAATGATTAGATTGCATGCCGCCGAGTTATCAATCACGGGCCGAATCATGCAAACCAAACATTTGATTAAGTTAGTTTATTTTACCAGTCATGCCTTATCACTCAAACCAAAAGTCTCCTCAATCTCCTTTACTTTATTCTTGGAGGAGAAACAGCGACTGACTTAAAGGAATAAAGGATAATCTCAAAATTTGAAATGACTTGTATCCTACAATTTGGCCAATCCTACCCAAATCCGAATTTATTGGATAACCATGTCCAGAGAAGTTATTCATTATTAGGTTTTGAATTTGGTTTTGAATCCTAGGTTCATTTATTTGAAATGATAAAAAATGCAATTTAGGTAAGATAATAGTCCAGTCCAGAACATACCAAGAAATAACACAAGGTAGAAACTGACCTGCAGATCAAATTCAACATCCAGGGGAAGGACACCTTTGCTCAGAATATACCTCTGGAAGTGTATCAAGAACCGATCAAGCTTCCTTTTTGATGAACCTCTATCAAAATAATGCCCACATGTCTCAAGAAGTGTGATGACCATTCTGATACGAAAACAGTCCTCTGGAGGATCCAATGTATCTTGCTAGTTTCATGAAATAAAGCAAATCACTCAATGCTGCTCAAAATTTGAAGTATTGTAGCAATATAGTGGCAATAGACAATTCAAGGTATCAATAGCTGCAAGGAAAATCCTATTCAACATGGATTCCAAATCCAGTGATCTAGCATGAAAAATTTCTTATCAGGTAGAGATAAATAGCTCAGAACATCACACTGACACGTGGTCTCTATAGTGAAACAGTATCCATTTTTCTGAACATATAATATACCAAAAAATATATTTAATATGTTATACAAATAAGCATACTAGTTTCTTGGCACAAAAAAACAGAATCTGGTTTCATATGTATGATAAGCTATTAAATTCAGGACCCTTTTCGATGTCACACAATAGAATAAATTACATAACATGGTGTATACATCCTCAACAGATTACATCATGATAAATGTTCCTTTACATAAAAGAAACATATACCCCTCATCAGGAGAAAATTAACAAACAACTATGCCATTTCGAAATTTGAAGGACTAACATGATGCTTCACAATTAGAGGGACTAAGATAGATGTATACTAGATAAACTTCCGATTCTGCAATATATCATAATAATAGATTGACATTTTTTAACAAATGAAGCTCGTATAATAGACCACTTAAAAAAGTGCAAAACATCACTATATTTGATCTCTTTAAAAAATAGATGATCTACACTATTATAAATTTTTAAGGTTGATTTTGAAAGAAAAAAGAATTAAGGTTAATAAGAAGCAATAATTGAATACAACAGTAAGAGAAGGACGTATATAATATGATAGAATTTCTCATAAAACGATCAGCAGAAAATATATTCAAACAAAAATTATTTCAGTATCGTCAAAGCTTCTTCATTTATCAAAAAAGCAAATCACAGAAACAGCCTACGTCATAGTCAACATAACAACTCCTTACCTCTGTTGTCCCATGTCCAAAAGAAAGAATCAGATAGAGCGTATCAAAGATGACAGATGAGTCAACAAGTTCATAGTTATACAGTTCCCCCAAGAAACGCATGTATGCAATCCGTTGTTGCTCCATTCCATATTCATTTAACTCTAAACCCACTCTAATTTCCTCCAAAACCTGAAGAGAGACAGAATTTTATGTTAGATAATCTATAGTAAGATTGTGAAAAATCTAAAAAATCAAATTTATGAATGCACATCCAGACTGTAACAGATCAAAGCAACATGGTGGATGGCACCTCAATCAATGTTTTTCTAATTAGTTGATTTGTTAATAATAGCAAACCTAAATATAAAGATAAAAAAACAGCCACATATTTGGTTAGTTCAGACATCAGGGGACTAACCTCATCAACAACGGCAACTGCAAATTCATCATGATAGCGACTCAGACCAGCAGTAAGTGATGCAATCAAATGAATCTGACCGTATTTCCCTTTGTGAACCTTCAGAAAACACTTCAAAAGATACTCCTCACATTCACTCCAAGGTAGCTTGCGCAGCTGTCGTAGAACATGCTCAATGGAGGACTTATCAAGATCTGAGAAAAGTAGTTTCCTAATATACTGTGGAATACAACAGTTACAAGGTTAAAACCATTTCTCCAATATCAGCATATTATAACAGCAATGGAGAGAAAAACTACCTGATGTAAAGGAGGACGAACTTTGGAGACCCGTGCAGATCTTTCTGGTGGTTTACACAAGTAATAAGCATTTTCCACCAAGGTGCTTTGACGGGGATCCAAATTCTTAACATTTTTTAAGCGCATCAGTATCTCTAGCATGTTTGACATGCGAACAGTGGTCTCAGGGGACCGGTAGAGAAAGCGACCACATGTCTCAAGGAGATTGCAAGCGACATCTATATTATGGTGCGTGAAATCATCTAAACAAGCCTGAAACAAGAGAAAACTGACTCTTGTAAAATGGGAAAACAGTCTCAACCTGACATAACTCTGGTGCCAATATAACTGGAATTTTGTAGTGTTCAACTTATAGTAATGAAACAAGCAGCAAAATCAGTGGGATATGCCAAAAGCCAATAGTTTCATGCACCACGTCTAGCAAATTTTAGAAAACAAAAGGTCTCTTGTGACCCAAATGGTGGGATAGAAGACAGCACAGCCACCAACCAGACATAAAATAACTTCTGATATGAATAAGCTCCTCATACACCAATACAAGCTTACTAGAAAGGAATGCAGAAAATTATTTCGCATGTACATTATATAGACACAATGTAATTTTCCGTACCTTTAGACAGCTAAAAACCAAGCTGGCAGGAGCAATTTTAAACTTGCAAAGTTCTCCAATAAATCGTATATTCCTGATTTTTGTTTCAATATTCATTTGATCCTGCAATATGACAAGAGTAGGAGATAAATTGTATGCCTGGCAAGAATACAATGTGAGTTCAAACTAAATACATGTGAATCTGTTTAGACTTTAGATCACCTTCTTATTAATTAAAGTATTGAACTCTTCCTCCAACAACTGTAAGAGCATCGATGATACATCTCTCATACAAGTAGACAGTGTAGCAACCATCCGTGAGTAGTAAGCCAACAACTCTAGAGATGTTCTTGGAACATTGAACAATACTCTCACAAGCTTTTTCCTAGTAGACTTCGAGTTAAGATAGCAAAACTCAACCTAGAAAATTAGAATGAATTCTGGTTAGAGATCCATCCTAACATCTATATATTTGTAAAGATAACCGAGAAAAATAGAAAAATGCTCCAGCGGGAATAGGAAATTTACTGTGAGCTGGTCAATCAGATCACGGCTAACACAGCTTGGAAGTCTATGTAGCAAAGCTTCGAGGTTAGTTCCATCAAGACCTTTGGTTTTATCCTTTTCGATTTCTCCTCTTCCAGCATCCTTCTCCTTACCTTTCTCTTTGTCAGAGTCTTTGGCTTTCTCCTTGTCCTTTTCTTCTTTATCATTGTCTTTACCCTCTTTATCCTCTTGTACAATTGTAGAATCAGCAGAAACCTCAGGATTTTCTTGCATAACAACTTGACCTTTATCTGACTCCGGAGCCGTGTCCTTCAAAGACAATTACTATGTGAATAGACAACCATAATTCTTGACAACATCGAAGCACTATATTCTAAAGAATAACAAGCACTGAAAAAATAGGTAAACCCTCTGAATCTTATAGGACCCTAGGAATGTTGTAGGAACATACAATATGATTTGCACTTAAATTGTTCATATGCCATTGAAATAAAAAGGAGAAAATTAGAAAAGGACTTCTAGTGTAAGAACATTTATGTGAGCCATTGAATTGAAAAGGAAAATTAGAAAAAGGAGAATATTAGAAAAGGACTTCTAGTGATTGAGCATTTATGTGATATTCCTAACTACATACAAGTATGCAGCTAATATTGGAGAAAAGTAGGGTAAAGTAATTACAGCTGACTGGTCTTGGGTCTTTGAAGATTGTTCATTCGACTTCGATTCAGCCTCTCCAAGCAACACCGCAGGAACAAAAGCTCTAATCAGGAAAACCAGTCGACAAATTTAGCTCCAATTATTTCATTTAAGGACAAACACTAGAATCAATTTATAAATCAGCCACCTAAGATCTGGAAGGCACTCGTAGAAGGCTCTAGTATCATCATCATCCCACAGAGCTTCAAGAGTGGGAGAATCTTTGCTGGCTACAGGAGATGATGCATCCTCCCCTGATGTGACTCTGGTAGTATGACTATCCTCTGGCATCACAGGAGGTTGCATATCAAGTGCTTCTGCTAGACTACACAAGAAATCATTGTAACATTTCACCACAACCACAGGCAAAATAAAAAGCAAAAACACTAAAGAAGCACAGATAGAGGTGCCAAAAAAGAATGGCAGGGGCAAATAAATGAGAATCCCTACAGATATAACATAAAATATGCAAGTCTAGGAGGGAGAAGTGACAGTTAACTCACGATGAGACACCACGGCTTAGATGGTCATATGATTTTCGCAGCTTTTCATATGAAGTGGCATTTTCCTCACTCAATTCACCTTTGGCATTCAAAATCTTGGCATTTTCATGCTCCATTTGGCGAAGTGACTACCATTCAGGAATTAAATAGATCAGACACTTAGGGATAAATCCAGAAACTAATAAATAGAACAGTAATCTAACACCAAAAACTCAACTCCGAAGTCCTTACAGCATGTTCAGATAGAAGAAGTTCCACAGCAGCATCATAGTAAGTCTGGAAAGCCTTCCGGAAGAATTTTTTCTGATCGGCTGTAATATTAAGTCCCTTGAGAAGCTGTAAGTCATGGACACCAGCACGATAAATAAATATAACTTTAGAATTATAAATCCTAGGCACAGACACTCACTACCAAATTCATGCATGTAACTATACGCAGTCAAAAAGTAATAGAGGAATCATCCAGATCCATCATAGTTCACAATATTTGTCAATGAGTGACTTGACCAGAGATGGTTTGCACATCTACAACTTCTCTGGCTAGTGAGATACAATTGCACTTGCGTTAAAAGGATGGGCTACATTTCGAATTTGGAACCATGAAATAAAGTGCAATCCAGTAAAAGGCCATACTGTAAAATTATTCATCTTTATATATCATGCAAGTACTTAACTGTACAGTACATGTTAGTCTCAGATTAAAGGTAATGAACAAATATCCAGGTGAAGCGTTAATAATCGTTTATAATTAGTTTAGTTAAAATAGTAACAGAATATGTTAAACCAAGAAATGTAAAATTAAAACTAGAAGGAAACCAATAACAAATGTAAAAGATGTACCTCTTCAAGAATATCTTGCTCAGTTAATGGAAATCCAAGAAGAAACCTTCCTTGTCGGGCAAAACTAGCAAGAAGGGACAAATTTGTCTGTGTTGCATCACGATCCTTTAAATGCTCTGGGCTAGTAAGATCCTTAATGATGTTCACAAATATACCAGTATCTTCTACAACCCCAACAAAGTAAAGCTCCAAAAGAAGCTTCAAGGTACTCCGTTTCTTCATGGCTCTTGAATTTTTGTCTGCATCGGGATCCTCAACAGATTTTCCCGGCACAAAAACTTTTAAGAGGCCTTGAACAAGACTAGGAGCAAATTCTTTATACCTCTGATGGAGCAAAGAACAAATCTGATGCAAGAAGATTCTTGTTAGATCTATAGGTGCCAGACAGGACCAAACAAAAGAAATGTAAACGATGAAAAGAGCTGATATAGAAGTCACAAAGTGAAATTCCACAGATGTTACAGTAGTGTTCTTTTTAACCATTAGAGTTCATTTGAAACCATTGTTCTTCTCAATATTTTCCAAATCTTGGATAAAATTAATTACAGTACAATTCATTTAGGAATTCATGGTATGAGAAACTAAAAAGAAATGTGTTAACTAAACATGAAACCAATACAACGGACTTATTAGTCCTGCTAAATAAACTATAATTCATAAAGCATGTTTCATTATCTTCATCAATCTAAGTAGAAGAGTGAAACCTAGATGAAGTTAAATGGCAAGCCTTGCACCTGGTGCATCTGCACATGCCTAAAAGCCAAGGCAGGCCACATTGAAGTGGTGCGCCTCCAAGGCTCTAAGAGCTTATGTTTAGGGCTGAGCATCGGTTCATAACCGAACCGAACCGACCCATTTTTACAAAACCGAAACCGAACCGACCTTGCCAGAGGATGGACCGAACCGAACCGTCCAAAGTTTAAAAACCGACCAAAACCGAACCGGTTGAAACCGATCGGTTTCGGTCGGTAACCGAACCGAACCATTCTTTTATCTTTATTTTCGAAAAAAACTGTAAAATATCACCAAATCCACTAAAAATTGTTCTGTATTTTCGAAAATAGCAGTAAAAAATCACTAAAACGGGATGAGGTGGTCGCCACCGTCAGGAGGAGGGAAGAACCGGAGGAGAAGGGTGCGTCGCACAGGCGCTGCTGCGTCGCGCGGGCTGTGCTGCTGCTGCGTCGCGCGGGCTGTGCTGCTGCTGCGTCGCGCTGGCTGTGCTGCTGCTGCCTGCTGCGTCGCGCGGGCTGTGCTGCTGCTGCTGCGTCGCCGAGCGCCGGCCTGCTGCTGCGTCGCCGAGCGCCGGCCTGCTGCTGGTCGCTGAGCAGTCGCCGGCCGAGGGGAGAGGTTGGGGGGGAAGAAGAGTGAAGCGAGAAGAAGTTACGTGCGGCGCAGATTCAATGTTTGAATTGTTAGGGTTTCACTTTGCACAACCCTATTTATATTTATATATTATATAATATATTTAATAAAAAATATATATAAATCGGTTCGGTTCGGTTCCCAACCGAACCATGGCTGGGAA
This sequence comes from Salvia miltiorrhiza, assembly GCF_028751815.1. Classification (NCBI taxonomy): domain Eukaryota; kingdom Viridiplantae; phylum Streptophyta; class Magnoliopsida; order Lamiales; family Lamiaceae; genus Salvia; species Salvia miltiorrhiza. Next base: position 3,066,430 of record NC_080392.1, on the reverse strand, counting down.
ACCGAAACCGAACCGAAAAATGATCGGTTTTCACTTTTTCGAACCGAACCGAAAACCGATCCAAAAATGCAAAAACCGAACCGAACCAAAAATAGTCGGTTCGGTCGGTTTTTTCGGTTCGGTCCGGTTTATGCTCAGCCCTACTTATGTTCACCCCTAGTGGCCTAACAAGTATTCCCTGTTCTGTGTGCTACTAACAAAGTCCAGCATGTATAATAGAATAACACTATAATCTGACTCATAATGCACCAATGTGGACAGAGTGGACTAGTCGCAATTTAGGTTCAAATCTCAACTTTGATAAGTAAAAGAGAAACTGAAAAAATCCACCACAAAGCAGCCTAGACTTGGTACGAGTGTTGCAAGTTTAATAACTAGTAATTACTATTGTCTATAAGGAGCCACTGTGGTATCATTGTGACGACTCAGACATATAGAATTCAGGAGCACATGTCATAATCTTTTAGTAAATGAATTCAGGAGCAGATGACATAATCTTTTAGTAACTTAATTCAAGAGACAGTATTAACTTCACAACAGTAGAATGCAAGACGAAAGAGCTAAATGAATAACTACCTGTACAGCAGACTGTATATCAGCAGATTTAAGCTTTGCATCACAGATCGCAGCTACGGCTTCACTGACAAATTTGCTTAAATTCACACCGCGCAATTCATCCATTAGACCTTCTCGCTGCTCATCATTGATTTGCTTTAATTTTTTAATCACTGCTGTATTGCGCTTGATACTAGAGTCTAGTGTCCTGAGAAAGCCAGTGTCTGGATCCAACAAATAGCTAATATCAGCAGCTAGCCAGATAGATTTAAACAAAAAAATCCCCAGTAGGACTTGAAACGTGTAAGCAATTTTTTGTATTGTGCAAGAAAGCTCAATGCTCCAAAAGTTCTAATCGAGTATAAAGGCTCATCGAACCATCAAGACTTCAGAGTAGCACATGAGTCATGGCAAGCAAAAGCCAATGAAAGTTTCAACATACTTAATCGTTGTACAGATAAGGCTATACTAGATTTTATGGCAGTGGCAATAAACAAATCAAGAGAGCAGCTGGAAACAAAATTTGGAAATAATAATTCATCTTCTGAAGGAAAAGAGTACGCGGCCACATGTAACCTAACTCAAATTCTACATTCTCTCTCTTTTTCCATGTTTCATTTGACAGGATACTTGAGCAATGCATCATCCATACAAGAACAAGAAGGATAAACGGAGAGGGAATAAGAATACTAAAGACAATTGTAGAAGACAGTCATATATACTCAATTGGCGAAATCTCTTTTCATATCTTGGCTAAGTGAAAAGTGCTAGGGATAGATGGTATTACATGAATAGCCCTTTCTCAGCATCACCACTTGAAGCACAATCCAGCACTTGAAAGTCAGTGCAGAAGTAGAATGAAAAACTACCAAAATGTGAACCTAACTAAGTATAACATCCCAGTATAACCAAGGATTTATCTTAGAGGAAAACAAACAATAGACTACCCAGTTCTTTCACTTCAACATGCTTAGTTGTACATTAAGAGTGCTCCAATTCACCTGAATCAGTAAATGAGCCTCTCACGGAAGCGGTTCTCTTTATAGGTATATATTTGCTCATTATAGTAGCTGTGGTCATACAGTAATAATATAACTAATTCATATTACATCTCTGAATTTGATACAGATATGTTATGACTGCTAAGCTGGATAACAAAATCTCAGTATCTCAAGCATCAATCAGACTGTGGAAGGAGCATCTACGAAATTGAGACCACCAAGATCTCTACCACAAGCTACTATGTCCAGAAGCACGAACTATAGCCATATATAGTGGCAGTTCATCAGAGCCCCAAGAAACCTTATTCACTTAGGGTGCTGGGTTTACTGTAATGAAAAAGGAGAGAAAAAGTATATTTTCACCCATTTTCTACTATTTTCATATGCTTACCACTCCCTTCGTCCAATTGATAATGGCTCACTTTCTTTTTTGGTCTATCCCATTGATAACGGCATGTTCCAAAAAAGAAAACCACCTTCTCTCATAAAAAGTTGTGGGCTCCACCACTTTCTATCACTTTTATCCTTCAATTACTCTTCTTCTTAATAATCGTGCCGAACAATAATGATCCATTATCAATGGGACGAAGGGAGTATGATGAAAAATTTTCTTCGGGCAGGGTGAAATATTTTCTCGGGCAGCTCCTTTTCACTCATTTTTTCTTCAATGTTGGATAATATTGTCCTAAGGTAGGGGTGTAAAAATATTTTCCAACATTTTCTCATCTTTTCATCTCTAGTAAACATATGATTAAAAAAAAAAGAGAAAAAGTTAATATTTTCTCATCTTTTCTTATTCCATCATTTTCCAATGAAAATTTTACAACCAAAGTAAATGCACCCTTAATGTCTTTCCAAAAAAAAATTAAACAAGCTAGCCTTCTACTATCTGTAATCTCGTGGCATATTCAACAGTGAATAAACTTGTTTTGCATTTGAGAAATCCCAGGTGAATATTCAATAGGGGAAGTTAAGCATGTAGAATGTAGAAACTGTGAATTCAACTCAATTTCTTTCAGTGAGGGTACCAACCAGGCCTCTCAGGATTCAAATTACTTTGACGCAAAGCCATTTTCGCTTCAACTGACTTCTTAAATTCCTCAAGCCGGGCAACGGCTTCCTGCAACAAATAATTCTATCAGTAAACTCTTAAAATTATAAACTATACTCCATACAAAAAGACATCGTCATCTTTGAAACAAGCAACAAAATATACTCAATCTTCACCAACCATGAAAAAAAGGAAAAAACTAAACTCCGCAAACAAACACTGTCATTGTTAGAGTAAGCTCTCACTTGGCATATAAATCACAGAAAGGGTTTAATTTTAACAGATAAGGGACAAAAGCATCTACTTTGAGTAATTAAAATAAATGGGGGAATTCAACGCAGAACTGGAATGAAAATTGTGACCTCGTCATCGTGTCTTCGCTCGTCATCATGTTTCTCTGGTTGTTCTCCGGCAATATCTTCAGCGTGTTCCATTTGTTAGAGAGAGAAGCTGCGGCGGGTGTGGAAGAGATCGACGTCGGGGTGGGGTGGGGTTGGGGTTGGAAGATTGTGAGCGATTGGAGTTTATGCTTATTTTTATTACTAATTAATTAATTTTAAACATTAGGTGCTGTTTGGCACTATCTAAATTGGATTTGACTAAGACGGTGTTTGGCCGCGAATAAAAACTGTTTCTCTTCGTCGTCGTCTACTCATATTTTTGTAAGAATAAAATATTGATATCATGTTATTAAACTTTATTAACCAATTTTATACAAATACTATAAATACGGGTTTTTTGTTATTGTTTGAATAAATGGTCTCACTTTATACAAATACTTTTAACAATTTACTATAAAGAGATTTAAATTTAGAAAGACCAAAAAAATAAAAATAAAAATAAAAATTCAGAAATACCCTATGTGTACAAGTTTATTTAGCCAAATTCCAAATTGATTGAAGTTCTCAACCTTTTTACTCTTTTTCTTTTTTCCCCTTTCTTCCTCATCGTGATTTTTCCGTGGGGAAATTGATTTTCTTTCGAGGAATATGTTCCTGTCGAATATTGTTCATTCATATAGTCATATTCATATAAAACACTCTTTTTAGTGAAGAGGTTTTTTTTTTTTTTTTTTTTTTTTTAACTTCTAGTGAAGAGGTTTCTGATCTCAACTTAAGTCTGTAGTTTCATTTTATTTGAATATATAATCTGATTTAAGCTAATTCGATTATTGGGCGAATGTTTTGAATTTTTTTTATACTACATTAGTTTGTAAATCATACTATCTTTTTGTATCTAAAAAAAATCAAAATCATCCTCTATAATTTATACTAATAAGTATAAAAAGCTAAAAGATAAAATAAAGTACACCTATATATAGAGAAATCATAGTCACATTCATTAGTCCATATGAGCAATGTACTTTTATTTTTATTTTAACAGCAAATAAATTGTTACTAGCATAATGAATTTTACAAAGTACATACAAAAATCTAAGTTCGAATTAGGGCTGAATTTTTTATTTATAATATATTTTTATTAAGGGCAAACTTTCCATATACACGAAATATAGCTATAAATTCATATTTTAATAATTGCGTATTAAAATTTGCTAAACAAAACAAAACTGACTATTTTCCACAATGGCCCCTAGTAGTAATCAGCAGTTATCCACAAAAGTAAACAAAATCTACGTGAAGTTTATTTATCAAAATACACTAAACTTCTGAAACTGGGGAGCAAAAACGCCATCTGCAAAATACAAACGTGAAGTTTATTTATCATCTGTATCGTGTAGACAAATTCTATTACTCAGTAGCAACAAGGGACAATTTTTCATGAGCAAACTAGTTATGGTATGATATTACATATACGAATACGAGCCAACGACAACAAGTTCCGAGCAGAGACAACAACTCAAGGAGCTACAAGAAGCACATGAACAGAGAAAACAAGATTTATCACAAAAAAAGTTTTGTATCAGCATAACTACCGTTTTGCTCTACTCCTCTTTGGCTCTCTTCTCCACTTCCTCCATGCGTTGGATCTCCTTGTGATAACTGCAGATGCGGTAGATGCACCTGCAAGAGTATTTGGAAGCCTCCACGTAAGTTTACGGAATCAAAAACTTGATGAAAATCAGAAGCGTATGCATAAGTTGTTTTACCAGTACAGAAAGCATGCAGCTAAACACAAGATCACGTTCCTCTGAGCCTTGAAGAACTGCATCTCAACATTGACAACATAATCAACAGAGTGAATTGCTAGAGCCAAAACATGGGCACAAACAGTGTAAATGGATTCAAAATTTAAATGATTGTGTGATAGAACTCTCCCTGAAAGGCTATAAATAGTTGATGCCATCATGATTTATTATCATGAGCCAAGTGTGACACCAAAGTTTAATTTATAGGGAACACACATTAAGCATATAGATACACAAGTTGTACTGAAAAGAGACAGAAGTGATTAACACGACCAGTAAGAATAGGTTATACATCAAGAGCTTCAGAAGAAATGGAATGGAATAAGAAACATAAAATAGGAGAAAGTTTAGATGAGATACACTGGCACCATGATGTTGGATTACATTGTGCTTCATCATTTTTAGGATCCATTACAATCTGATTATAGATAGAATGCATATGGGAACATAGTTTTTATTTTCCCCGTTTCAAGATAAGTAGGGGTAGCAGGGCAGCAAGCAAGTGAATGGGAGAACAGTAAAGCTGCATGCATAGGATTTTTCATTGAAATATTATAACAGCCTGTTCGTAAATATCTAAGTCTGAGATTGATGACAACTATTCCATTTCAATGTGTGTGTGTGTGTGTGTGTCTATATATATATCACAACTCCCAAGAAATAAATGAAGCATATGAAAGAAAGTTTTGAAGCATAAAAAGAAAGACATAATTTTGCAATTGATTTCAGACAAACACTCCAGTGTGCTAGGCCTCACAGTGCGCGCGGGTCGGGCCGCACCGGACCCAATCCAACTATGACCCATGTGGTTGACCGACCCGATCGGAACCCAACCCGGGCCTGACCCAAACCTTGACCCAAATCCTAACTCATGAGTCATGACCCATTATATAAAAGTGACCGTGGTTATGAATAAAAGTGAGCTCTTATGAATAATAGTAATCTGGTATTCCAAATAAAAATAACACTTCTTATGCTTAAAACTAAAAATCCTATAAATAAAAGTAACAGTGTTCCAAATAATAAAAGTAACAACTTTTATGATTAAAAGTGATAGTTGTTCTTTATAAAAGTGATAGTGTCGATGAATAAAAATGACAGTTCATACATAAAAAATTAAATGAGTCAAATTTGGGTAGGGTTTCAGGTTGGGACCCGGGCTGGGTCGGAGCGCACATGAGTGCATCTCTTGATTTGATAGAGCGAAGGGTATAGAAATCAAGCAAATAGCAAGTGGTGATAAACAAAATTATTCTAAATCACACGAATCTTACAGATTTAGGACACTCTAACACTCTTCTGAGTTATTATAGATTTAAGAAATAACTATCAGCTGTGAAATAGGACTTATTCAGCCTGCTCTGAGCAACCATCCACCACACAATATGTTTGTATTTCCAACAATAATACACTTGAATCTGCTGCTACCGTTCACTATCAGCTTCATACATAGATTAATCTGTAAGAATACCATGTTTCAATGTCCACCCCTACTCCAGTATCTCTCACAGCCACTTCAATCACTTAATATGATTCATTAAAATCAGACATACAGTCAGAAAAGGGATTCATGAACAACAGATACTTCATTAACTCAAGGTCCACAAGGTACAAATAAAAAGAATTCTATAAGAGCTCATCTGACATCCATTTTTTACTTCAACTTATTTTATTAAACAACACACAGCCTCAATTTATGCAATTCAACTAATATATGTCTTGTCTACTATATTTTCTCGATACATTATGATACTGTGGTACAACCATGATGAGGCTTTGATTTCAGCTGGATTAACAACAACAACAATTATAATTGAAGCAAAGAACAATTATGCCTCAATGTCTATTTAATAACAAGCATACTTTATTTCCCAAGAACAAAGTAATTGTAATTTTTATAACAAATTTACTACTTATATATATTAAAAAAAATCTAATTACCGCTCTTTCGTGACGGCTCCTCTCAGCGGCAGTGCAGGTCTCGCCAATACATTTCAGCCGATGCTCACTCTTCCAATATATATCTAACATCAATTCAAACAAAAAAAAATTAGAAAAAAAAAAAAAAAAAGCATAAACCCCTAAAAAACCCTATGTAATTGCAAAAATCAAACCCAAATATAAACGCAAATCGGCAATTCCACCGCCAAAAGGAGAAGAAATTGAGTACCTAGGAGCTGAAAGGCGGAGAAGGGTATGATAAACAGCGAGGGCTGTACAATACGCGATACAAGTGATGAGATTCGCGACTGAATCACTTTGGGCGTCGGCAAAGTCAGGATAACCGCAACCGCTGCCTCCGCCGCCACGACGTACGCCAGAATCATCCATTGCAGCGCCATTCTTCGGTTTTAGCTGCTGAACTTGTCTTTTTTGTTGATCGTTTTCCAATTTCGATGATTTCTATGGTTCCTGATTGGTGACCCTTTTAGTCTTCGGTTTGTGCTTAACCGACAAGGCTGCACAAGGTTCGCACTTCACTGGCTGGTAAAACTGTACAAATAAGTAGATATTTTAATCGGGCCAACTCACCGAATTTCGGGTCAATTCTTTCGTGTCACGGGTTATAGTATTTGGATTAAACAAATTTAGGGTTAAAAATTCGTAATTTTAACCCTAAACTTTCTGTTTCGAGCTATATCCCTATTGAAAAAAAATTATACAGAGTAATTTTTTTAACTAATATATTTCTTTTATCTATTCTATATTTGTAATAAACAAATATATATATGAATAAGTGATATTTCAACATTGATTTACATAATACTTTATTTTCTAAATTTTACATCTAAAACATAGAAAAGTAAAATGATAAGTATAAGTAACTTTCGAATATTGAATCAAAATACATTTCACAAATCTTTAGAAAAAAAAATTGTTATGTTAATGTTTAGAAGCAAAATAATGAAATTGAAAAATAAAATAACGAGAAAATTTTCATATAATCAGGCGAATACATTGTTTTCGGATAAGTCCTATAAGGTCCCAGGTCATTTTTGGGTCAACTTTATCGATTATAGGCTATTCAGACTGGAATTTTATTGGACTGGAATTTTATTGGGCCATATATTTTAGGCCCGACATGATTTCAAATCCATCTGGGCCGGGCCGAAAAATTATGCTTTTAGTTTGTGCGGCCCAATGTTAGGTATTAAGGTACCAAAAATTCTCAAACGTTTGTTGAGATTCACATTTGCATATCTTTTTAAAGATTGGTGTTATAATAGTCTTACACTTTAGGCTTTCAAAGCCCTTCACCAATTTGAAAATCCACTTCAAATTAGGCAATGTATATACTAATATACACTCAAAAATTTCATCCCAACACTTTCGTCTAAAATTCAATTCTTGAATTGAAGGCATGGTTGATAAGTTATGAAATCACGAAATCTTTTTAATGATACTTGTATTTTCGAATATTCTTATCTGGACGAAAATTGGTTGGAAGATTCGTGCAAAAAATTGAATGTGTGTTTGTTTAAGAGTGTGATTTTTCCGATCAATTTCAAATTGCTCCGATAAAACTACTAATAGTTATAAAGTTTTTTTTTTTTATGACATTTATGAATCCATTAATATAATAAAAGTTTACAAGTCCTTCAAATCCAATTTAGGACAATCATTTCCTATTTCTTTGTGTCAACAATGATTTATCCAACTACAAAAAGTTTGATCTCTTCTCTTATCCTATCTAGCTTGCCTCAAAGAATACAATGCATGCTTCGTTCTTGAAAATTCAGAATCTTCTACAATGCCTGAGATCAAATAGTCGAAATGAAGAAATAATTAAGAAGAAATATATAGTTGAGGTACTCCATCAATTACAGCATTTATCGATGATTATAATTATACTGGTAGATAGAGTGAGAATTCACCTTATTATAAGATACGAGATAACATATAGATAGATCATATGATCATTATATTTACGGTCCATATATTTAACAGCTATTAGATTTACGAACAAATTTATGTAACAGAAACAATCAATAAATCTACGAACAAATCAATGTGCAGTCTTAGACACGCCATCGTGCCAAATCCGCCGGTCATTTTCTTACCCATGTTTAATTGAAAGACATAATTTTTTTAAATTATGATTAAGAGTTTATGAAATGTCATTTAATATACTTTGCTCATCTAATGAGTTTTGACCCATCAAACCACCCTATATAGATTTTATGATAATAAAATGCCAGAATTTGAATGTAAGAGGAAAAAAGAAAAAGAAAAAATGTGTATATTATTCTATCAATTTTTACATGCACGTCGATGCGTGCATGCAGGTAATGATATATATTTGGTAGGGTTATTAGCCTGTAAATACACGAACTTTTTATATTTTCTGAAATTTAATATGACTTTTATTTTTAGCCCACAAATACACGAACTTAGCATTTTTTCTGATTTTTGACATCGACGATAAAAAATTCTAATTTACTATTAACGTGAAGACCGGTATACCATGTCATTCACTCTCTAATCAAAATAATGAATCAAATTACTCTATTCTAGTGCATATTTCGTAGTCCACGTCATGTATTCCAGCCTCCACTTCAACAATAAGTAGAGTTTTTTCATGTCGATGTCAAAAATCAAAAAAAATACTAAGTTTGTGTATTTATGGGCTAAAAATAAAAGTTATGTTAAATTTCAGAAAATATAAAAAGTTCGTGTATTTACAGGCTAATAACCCATATTTGGTATAATATTAGTTGTAGCATTTAAATGATAATATAATTAACCTGGAGTCCCTTATCTTGGTATGAACCCTAGACGACGTCGTTTCCCTCTCGATGGCCGGAAACCGGTTCACTCGCTGCCTTCTTGCCGGAAAGCTCGATTCGGACACGCCATGCTTATATTTATGATCAAAATCCGACGTTTTGATTTCTGGGATTTGGTCGAAATTTGAACGATCTTCCGCAGACAATGATAGGAAAGACATGATCAAAACAAGATTGAGGCCTGCAACAATCATCTCACCACTTTCTTCTTCGTCGACATGCTTAGTTTCTTCATCGATATGATCCATTTCATCAACAATCTGCCACACTATTCATCAAGCCAATATATACTTTGGTTTCATTAATTAAATTAAGATATTTAGCCTCATAAATCTCCAATATATGTGATGCATTTTTGTGTAGATCAAAGAAAAATTTACCTTTAGGGCAATGGCTCAGAGTCAGAGGAGAGATTTTTATATTACTTTAGAAGTTAATGTCTTTTTTCCCCTCTGAATTTAGTTGTTATGCTATTTTCTTTTTTTGCAGAAATTGAAAGGGCAGAGGTGATGTGAGCTTTAGAAGTTAAAATATATACATATATAGCCGAATAAATTTGCACCAGAAATTAGGTAAATGGTGGGAAATATGTGTAACTGCGTAAGGTGTATATTTAGCTTGATTTGTTTTTCTTTGGTTTTCTATCAATTATGATCATATATCGATCGTTAATTATTGTATTGGTCTCTGAGTTTTTGCCACAAAATAAAGTTGCTAACATATTTCTCCATAACTGACTTTGATGGAAATTATTATAAATCAGGAGTTTAATATTATCAATGTCACAAGAAATAATTTATATAATCTAAAGGGCAAATAGCACCAAAATCCCCATACTTTCCCCAAATTCGCATATTTCCCCTGACTTTAAAAATTCGCGATAGAATCCTTGACTTTTAATCTCGTTCGCGTTTCTCCCTAAAAAATGACCGGCGATATATAGAAATGATGACATGGAGTCCGGAAATCCACGTAGGCTTAAATTCCGGCGTATTAAGCGACGTAGTTTTAGTTAGTAATGTAAAACGTCGTCGTTTTGCCTATTTTCGGGTTTTAAATGTCAATCCCACATAGAAATTTAGGGGAAAATTTATTTGGTACAATAATTAGGGTTCTTATTCATGAGTTCTTCTTCAGCCAAATCCATGTCTTTCTCGTCATCTTCCCGGCGGAACGTCAGCAACGAGGGCCGAGTTATGTGCGGCCATGGACTCCCAGCTTCAATGTACGTCTCCCACACTAAAAAGAATCCGGAGCGCCGATTTTGTACATGCCCTATGGCTCCGGTAAGTTCTCGATGTTCAATTCTTGTTTTGGTGTCACGGAAATGGTGGAATGATTGTGTTGAATTGTTTATGTAGTCTGGTGATTGTGGATTGTGGACTTGGATTGATCCCGAGCTATCTCCATACTATAAGCAAGCCTTCAATACCTTGAATCTTAGAATGAGGAACGAATTACCAGAAAATGAGGCGATTGTTGCAGAAGATGAAACTGAGGAGTTGGCCATGATCAAAGAACTTCAAGTTGAGCTCAAGAAAATGGCAATGCAGATGAAACACATGTGTAGATTGTTGTTTATGGTTATTGTTTTCTTTGTTGTGTTCATAGCTTTCAAATGAAGTGTATTGTACTTGGCATTTTCAATGTTGTTTCTTTTGGACAAATGAGAGTACCATTTGAGCACCATTTTATGGCTCACTTCTTTCTTGTTATGAAGAATACTAAAGTCTAGCTTTATATCCAACTGAAATGGGTAAACAACTAAAATGCAAAAGACAACCATTCAACCATACAGATATGTAAAAGACAAGAAACTGATCTGCAAAAACATCCATCAACCTTTATATTAACCACCATTCCAAATCCCTGAAGTTGCTTAACAAAAAAATAAGGGTTTAAGTAGTTTGCACAAAGTTTGCTGAACTGATATTAACAAAAAAAATCCATCCATAAGATGTAGACAAAAACTTCTTCAGAGTAGAGCCATCTAGCTTGGTCCAGCGGTGCTCTCCTGAGTTTGGGGGACTTGTGTTGTAGATGAACTCACTTTGCTTGAAGAAGATGCTGCCCTCTTCACATGAGTCACCACACTTTGTTGTGGTGACTGCTTCATTGATCATAAAGATAAGCAGAAGTTAGTATAGAGATAGCTCAGTAATGTGCATTTACAAATTTTAAACATCTTACCCTGTAATAGATGTTTCCCGAGCCGGCCACATAGCAACCAACCCTTTTTTTGGCTATGTTTCTCTCCCTTGCAATAGTCCCTGCTATAGTATTTCCCCCCTGCCACGGCCTCTCCCCCTTTCCCTCCCTCTACCTGCTGTTTCAGCAGCCCCCCTCCCCCCTGTTTCAGCACTCCCCCTCCCTCCTGCTTCAGCAGCCCCTCTCCCTCTTCCCATCCATCTACTCCCTGTTTCAGCAGTCCCCCTTCCTCCTGTTTCAGCAGCCCCTCTCCCTCTTCCCCTCCCTCTACCTCCTGATTGAGAAGTTTCCTCCCTGTCATCAGTGTTTGAAGTACCAGCTTCATTGGGGTTGCTTCTTGTTCTTGGCCTTCCGGGCTTTCCCTACATACATATCATTATCTTAAAATATCAAACATTTAAGCATATCATACATATCATATTAGAATATTGAAGCACATTACCTTATCTTTTGGAACTTTAACTACTGTCTTGTTTTTGCATCCTCTCGAGTTATGGCCAACTTGACCACAGTTCTTGCAAGTGATTTTTTGGCCATGCCTTCTGAGCTTGTTAGGGTTGACTGGATCCACTTCATGTGCTGCCCTCTTTCTCTTCAACTTGGGCCTTCCTGGCATCTTCCTAATGGCAGGGGGTTTCACAACATACCCCTCCACCTGATCTTGAAAGATCCATCCCCACTGACTCTACTTGCATAAATCCTCCAAGGACACCCTTTCTTACAAAATGCCTCACAAAACTCCCCTGACACCCTCTTGAAATGGACATGCTTGTGATTCTCAATTGCCCAAGCCTGAATGGCCTCTCTGCATTGCCAGCCATCTTGAAATCTAAGGCCTAGACAGAGATCTAAGTCCTTGTGGTTACACTTAGGGTTATAAAGTAGCTTCTTTGGTTTACCTCTAACAACAACTCCCTCCTCATCAGTTTCAGATGAGTCAACATCCCCTTCACTAGCATCATATTCAGATTCTACATTTACTTCACCTACCAAATCTTGTTCTGTCCTAACATTGTCATCAATGAGCTCAAAAACATTGGGCTTGTTTGCTAAGTTCCTTCTTGACTGGACATATTCCTCATCATCACTCACTAGCTCATCCTCTGCTAAACCATCCAATGCTGAATCAATAGAAGGGGTATAGTCATCATCATCTTCACTCATATCATCTAGAGGACCCTCCCCATCTCCACCCTCTATCCCTTCAACCCCCTGCCCCTCAACACCCTGCCCTTCAACAACTAAATCAGCAGCCTGCACCTCAATACCCTGCCCTTCAACACCTAAAGCATCAGCCTGCCCATCAACATCCCCCATTTTATTGTCCTGACCTAAATCAATAGCATCATCATTGTTTCCCATCTCCCCTCCCTCAACATAGACAGTTAGTACCCGTTGGTCAGACTCTAGATGACCTAAAAGTTCCATAACCTGCCTGTCTGCATTTATAGTCTTATAGGTACTAGTTTCAGGTATTCTCCACCAAATATCAGCCCATTTCGTGTACCCTATTTGTTCTACGATTTCAGTTAAGTCAAAATATCCAAATAAGTCAGGATCAAGACGAGACCTAATCTCAATCACACCCCCAACATAGTGATCTGCACCATAAACTGGTTCAAACCCACCCCCATGACGCACAAACAAGGTAAAAGTATCACTGTAACAAGCAAAACAATAAAGAATCAATCATCAACATAACTTTGACAACATGCATTGCAAAACTTAACTTTACAAAGGTTCTCCACATACATGCATTTCAGAGCTTCCCTTCGTTTTTTCCAAAAAAATTAAACTCAAAATAACATCTATAAGGAAGCACACTTACGGATTAGCCATCGCCGATGATGATGCAATCAGTTGGAACGCTTGAAAATGGAGATATCGGACTTTCCTTCTTCCTCAGAAGCCGATGAAGATGACACAGTGTGAGTGACTCTTCGTTTTTTTACCTTCTTAGTTTCACTTTTTACAAATTGATTTGGTAGGGTTAAATAATTCTGTAGCCAAACGACGACGTTTTTGCTATATTACGTGACTAAGCAATTTTAGTTTAATGACTCAGCAAAATTATGCCACATCAGTGACACGTCATTGGAGTTAGTCGCCGGAAAATTAATTAAGGGAAAATTGCGAACTTAATCACCGGTCAAGGATTCTAACGCGAATTTTTAAAGTCAGGGAAAAAATGCGAATTCGGGGAAAGTATAGGGATTTTGGTGCTATTTGCCCTAATTTAAAATGGGAGGCGAAAAACAAAGTTATTTTGTTGACAATGTATAGTCAGATTTTGTTATTGATACCACTTTGCCCGTAAATTTTAGTTTGAGTCGATCGAGTTGAAGTTTTTTCGAACTAAGTTTTTTCAATTCTAAACATTCTTTTGGTATTTTTTTTGGATTAATTAATTCGTTGACTCCATACTAATTAATTTAACATTTCTAACTATAAGTCTTGCTTGTGCTATGAAACACCAAACGGGGAGACTAGCGCAATTTGATGTTTTTTTTATAAAGATGGAAATCTTATAAAAACGATTTTATAAATTTGAGGTTCACAACATACAAAAAAAGTTTGCAAAAGAAAAAGTGAGGAACAGAAATGAAATGTGCAATCGCGCGTGTTAGTACCAAGTTAAAAAGGATGTGTGAAAATATTAGTAAAACACATGCAAAAGCTATTGAACTTTTATAAGTAGCAAGATTTATAACACTTTTATTTAGTATTGACTTACAAGCTAGAGTAATTAAATACATAACATACATACTAGTCATCACTTAAAATGAGAGATTGAGGTGGATGTGAATGTTGTGTATCAGATTGGCTTAAAGGCATCCTTGTGAGTTTCACTGCAGAGCATACATATGACAAAGTAGCATGACGTACATTGAAATCCTGGCTTATCATAACTATCACTGTGACATAGGTCGCAACGCTTTTTCTTGGTTATGATTTGAAATCTAAGAGGGTGGTGAGGGTGATGAAGAGTGGGAATCACATACTGCTGCATCACATACTTGATGTTTCTATACTCACCCGACGTAGCAGGAATGCATTTAGGATGAAAGGATTGATCGCAGTCTCGACAATGATACATCCAGCTATTAGGATTCATTTGGTCTTCGCAGTTGCTGCAGTAGAACTCACCAGGACGGTTAATATACGCATCATATGTCAACCACAAGTAGTGTTTCTCCAATCTATGTTTATTGCGTGATGGTAGCAACATGCATTCACAACACACGCAGATTCTGCAACTGTTGCATTTGTATAATAATCCCTGTTTATAACTGAACGTATAACAATTAACACAAAAACTAGACCCAATATTGTATGTAACTAGCTTGAGATGATTATGTTGTGGGTGAGCTGCGTGTTTTATGGTGTTGGGCAAAGAAGCACACTTGATGTCTATAGTGAAGTAGCACTCGGACTGGGTACACTCATAAAAGAGCCCATTCGTATAACCCTCACAAACCCTGCAGAATGCCCAATCTGTTAGTTTGCCAGCATTTCGAAGTGTAAGATTGTGATTTTGGATGGGGTGGAGTGGAAGAGATGGGAGGTGTGGTGGTAAGTTAAAGCAGGACAAGTGGAGAAAGTATTTGCATTCATCACAACTCATATAACCATTCTCGTACTCATCATCATCATCATCATCTGTTTGCTTCTTTTTATGTATGGGCAATGTGCACCCATCACATATTAGTCCTGATATTGGAATGCTATCATCATCATCGTCATCGTCATCATCGTCGTCTTCTTCTTTTTGGTTGTGATGATGAGATGAGGAGCAGGGCGGTGAAGATGAAAATATAGTAAAACTTAGTAGATGAGGGTGATTGGGGAACCTGTATTTGTCACACGTCTTCTGATTGTCATGATCATGAGGGATGGAAATTTGGCCTCTCTCTCTTTTAACGAATGATCTGACAATCTCCTCATATATGTCATCTATTGGACCCTTGGTAATGTCTTTCACATCATCAACTAAATTTTCATTATTAGATCTGCAACAATATTAATCATACTATTAATCATAATATATTTTTTTTTATTAGTAAAAATACTTTATTAATTAACACAAAGGAAAAAAAACCTTAGGTACCAGAGATACCTAAAACATACAAAATCGAAAGTTTGTGTTCGCAAGAACACCAAGAAGAGAAGGGAACATTCACATGATCAGCAATTTGGTATATCTTGTTCCAACTCCAAAGTCTACCCTTAATCTCCAAAACAAGTTTCTTAGCATCCCATACCCTACCCTCAAACCTGCTCTCGTCTCTACACTTCCAGATCAGTCAAACAGTCCCGACCCAAAGTTATGATTAATCATAATATTAATCATAACACATAATTATGTATTAATTATTACTTCTAACACAAGACAAAAAAAATCATTTTTTGGCGAATTAATTAAAGGTGTTAAACATTTTATTGTAAACTATATATGAAGATCTTATACATTAGTTACCGAAAACAATATCATGCAAATTCTTAAATCTGCATGTGATTTTGAAAGCAAAGCGAGTAAGAAAATCTGCATGTGATTTTGAGGTAAAAGAAATTATGCGTGCAAAAGAAAAAATGAGGTAAGAAATATTACGAATTCGAAAGTGAGAGGGAGGATGTGTTGGTGGCGCAGTTGATATGGACAACATATCTGCAAAGCTGGCAATGATAGACCCAACGTCTCATTGGCAAAGTTTCGCTGCATATAGCACACACAAATTCATATTTGATGTACTCATATGGCAGATTAAAAGCAAGTGAGAGAGAGTGGTCGGGGCGATGATGAGGGAAGTGCGCAGACACCGGCAAGAGTGCGCAGCTCTCGTGTATCCAGTAGTTGCAAAGGGTGCAGATGTAGGCGTTCCCTTTGTGAGTGGCACCACAAGCATCGCAGGGGAAGGAGCACGATCTTGTATTCTTGATTAGTTGATGTTGAGGGTGGCTTGGGTGCTTCATTGTTGAATCATCAACTACTGCCGCTTCAAAATCCCCTGTGCATCCCAAGTGGATCCACCACTTACATCCCCCACTACATTTATACCACAGCCCGTACACAGACTCATCACAAACTGCACATGATCTGGCGGTAGCGCCATGTAAAGAGTTTTGTAGTGTGAGTGAATGTGAAGGGTGGAGAGGATGGCGGATCTCTCTCGGCATTTCCATGCATTCTTTGTGTAATGCCCAAGGAAATCCACACTTTTGGCTGCATCCATAGGCTGCCTCTCCTGGTAAAAAGTATCTCCAACAACCATAACACCAAGTGCTCCAAGAATTATCAGTTTCCGCGGCCCGGTTGGGGATCAAACTCAGCGGGTGTTGATGAAATATATGAGGAATACTCTCCTTCTCCATTTCTCCTTCTTTCTCTCTCGACATTCTTTTTCTTCTCTTCTTAATTATCACTAACTGCACTCTCGAAAGGACAATACTATATTATATATAGAGGGCATTGAATGTGTATTTTCCCTCAATACATTTTGTTTTTTATTACACAATAGGAATGAGAAAAAGAAAAATGGGAAGGAAGAATCATGGGCTAGCTACTTTTCTTCTGCAAGCGACTTATAAAATTCTATTCTAATAGTAACTTTCCTAAAATTGAAGAATTCTCATCGATATCTTGTGATCCACACATACTAAGTTTTGGTAACAAAAAAAATATTTCGATTCCGTGGAAGCTTTAAAGTAGAAGCCTTCATAAGCAAAGAAAAGCATGCATTAATTATACTTTGGATATTATAAATTATTTAGATTTTTATTTTGATGTACTATGAGAAAAGCTAAAAAAGTTTTAGCATTATGATGATACTTTGATCTCATCTCTGTCTTATATATACTTTGGTTAAAAACAAAGTATGACATTAAGGTTGGGCTTCAACTTCAAGCTTCCTTTTCAGTTTAAAAGAAGAAAATAAATGCGAAAAAATTGCACTATAAAATATTTAAATAAAATAAAATTAAAAATTGTTTAATATAGAACTTTAGGCCGTGTTTGATTTTATTGTTAAGGCTTGTTTATAGCCTGTGTAATCCTTAAACTAGCGTTTGAAATTTAAGGCCAGTTTCACCAGAAGCCCGTCATTGACGTTGGGCCCGGCCTCAAAATTATTGTTCCACCATGTATCTGGATGAGAGGGTATGCATGAGTTTATTTATCAGAGCGGCTACACTAATTAATTCTAAAAATTCATTTTCCCAAATTACCCACCTTATTCAATTGACGGATGGAATTAAGCTAAAAATTGGAGGTTATTAACATCATTTCACCTGCTTTTACATGGGCTGACCATGTGTTTTCAAACGCGCCGATTCGGTATGCTGGATCACATAAAAGATTTTAAACGCCATAATTAAGAAAGCTTAACTGGCCATCTTGGCTTATTATTTACTTGGGTTAGATTAAATGGGCTTAACCTATAAGCAAAATCAAACACGCCCTTATAATGTATTTATGCCATGTCGTCACGCCAAAAAAAGAGTGAGTTTGCAAAATGAGAAAAAAAATGAGTAATTTTAATAAAGATTTTAAAGTTGATGTGTTTTGTTTGCCAATGAGGCCTTGCTCTAGTGGCAAAGCTGAGACACTCAAACACTCCCTTTTGTGAGAGGTCTTGAGTTTAATCTCGTTTGTGTGCAGTGATATTTTTCCACATTAAGTGGTGTATTCCTACCTACGTGCAGTGTTGTATTGTTTGGTGTTGAAGTCCCACACGCAGGGCGTTTCTCGCCTGTGTGCGGTGATATTTTCCCACCGTTTGGTTGATGGTGAGGTCACGCCTGCGTGCGGATTACATAATTGATTATATTCAAATACCTCTTTTAATTTCAAAAAATAAAAGTATGTGTTTTCTTTGATTAAAAATTTATTATGAGAAAAAGAAGGATACAAAATCTCCATTTAAATTCCTCATATTTTTCCTTCGTTTTCTATTATTACTACAATTTTATTTATCTTTTAAAACTTTCTTCAATAAAATGTCGAATGCTATTTTATTAAAATAAATTATTAATTTATTTTTTAAATTCATACTTATAATTTATAACTTGAAATGATTCGACGTCAAAATTTTATCACATTTCTATAAAAGAGAATTTCACATTTCTAAAGAGAATTTTATCACTCCAAATAGTGATAATATTTTCTTTATTGAAATAAAAAAAAAAAGGAATGAAAATGAAGAATGAAAAAGTGGTGAAATTCTTTAAAAAAATACAAAGAAAAGTGAAATTTAAGACGATTGAGCTATTCCCAAACTAGCCTTGTCGGATTCAAATGGGATCCTCTCCTCTGTCCCATAATTTAGTTTATCCCACTATATGCCAGTGTTGATTTGTTATGATTTTTAATTATTTTTCCTTCAAATTTAATTTATTATGTTTTAATATAATAAAAAGATAATTAACAAGGGTTCACTCATCCAATTAGGGTTTATAATTGTGTTTTTTTATATTTATTTGAATTAATTATGAATTATTTGGGTTGATTAATTCAAAATTAGGATATATACTTTTTCAAATTTATTTTGTAGTGATAAATATTAATTAGAGTTCATAATATAATATTTTTTTATTTTTATAGCAAACAGTTATAAAATAGAGAGATTAATAGTTGTATACTGTGTGTCACACTATGAGGGTGTTTGACTAAGCTTAGATTAAAGAGCTTATAAGCTCTTGGAGCTCTTGGAGCTTATAAGATGTTTTAAGAGCTTGTAAGATATAGTTTCTGCAAAGCTCATAGGTTATTAAAGTGTTTGGATAATTAAGCTTATAAGCTAGAGAGAATGTTTAGTTAGAGAGAGCAAATCGAAAATAGATGAAATTAGAATGATATATGATGAAAATAAAAAATCATAGTTGAATTATTTTTGTAAAATGAGTGCTACGCTTATAAGATAATGAGAAAATAAGGTAGTGTAGATGAACTTATTTTCTAGGAACTTATAAATCAACCAAACACCCTCTATATTGTGGGACAGAGGATTCCATTTGCGCTAGATTAGCCCACTTTCGCTAAAATTAAGTTACTGGACAATAATTAATTGCTAAATACAACTTTCCCTCCATTCTCCAATAATTTCGGATGAGATATCCTCTATACCACAATTTAGTGTGTATCACCGTATACCACTCATAATCTCTCTATTTTATAGTTATTTTTATTATTATATTATGAACTCTAATTAATATTTATCGCAAAAAATTAAAATTTTAAAAAAATATATACTATATTCTAACTTTGAATTGATTAACCCAGACAATCTATTATTAATTCAAATAAATATAAAATATTAATTAACCCTTATTAATTATCTTTATACTAAAAAAAAATTATCTTTATATTATATTAAAGCATAATAAATTAAAATTGAAGAAAAATAATTATAAATTATAATAAATTAAGAGTGGGTATACGGTAGTACACACTAAATTATGAGACGGAGGATCTGATTTGCAATAATCCTCCATTCTGTCAAACCCCTTAACCCGAAAAATCCGACATCTGATGACGACGCTTCGCATCTTCCAACAACTGAACTAGTTTATGATCTCCTCCTACTCGAGCCTCCTCTAATGGAGTCCTACCCCATCTGTCCCTTGCGAAGACGCTGCCCCCATTTTGCAAGAGCAAAACAGACACTTCAAACAAGCCCTCTGCAGCAGCCACATGCAGAGGTGTCTGAAGATTATAATTCTTTGAGTTGGGATTCATTCCATTTGCCAAAAGCCTTGTCACAAAATCCAACTCATTTCTAGCAACGGCCTCGCACAGACATATCCCGGGGCTCTCCACGTGTGCCGCCGCGCCGGCTTCTTCCAGCAGAGACGCCGCGCTACCGTGGCCCTTCTTGATCGCCTCAAACAATGGTGTCTTCCCAAAATTATCTACGTAAGCCAACCAAGAAATATGGGCCGTTTAGTTTGAGTGGTTGTTTTTGTTGGATTACAAGCTCGCGGGCGTAGTACAATGTAACACAGAAATGTAGGAGATGAGAATACAAGGGAAAAACTGTATTGAAATTACAATCTAATAAACCAGGAAAGACAGCCGAGTCGAGGAGAGTCCTCTGTCCGCAAGACGAGATACGCCCCGGTAGTGCTCTCGGTTTGGCGTGTCGTCCCCAAAGATGAAACGGCTTCGTCTCGTAGGTAGCAGCACCGCAGACCAACGAGCTCCGGCGAACTGAAACGAGGCGAGAACAGAACTCAACAGATGCAGTATGCAGAGTATCAGAGTGATGTTGCTTGTCATGAATTTCAGATGTTGGATGATGCATGGAGGCTGTCCTATATATAGGCACAGTCCACATCAATGGGGGAGCCTACGGGATTAATACCATTGATGGTATTCAAATGGTGTCGGGGGTTACAGCAGTAACAGCCCTGCTGTTTGAATCTGCCATGACTCCTCCGGCAGCAGTTACAGATGTAACAGCTCCTCCGACAGCAGCAGTTACGTGGGAAGCTTCCTGGGAGACCAAAGGTCCTCGTGTGCATGCGCGTAGGCCCTCGTCCCAAATTTTCGTTGGTCCAAAAAGATAAGAATCGGTGTGGGCCTAGGGTAGGCCCAAAGGCCAGCCCAAAGACCACCCAAAGACCAATTGCCAAGATCCAAGTCCACGGCCGCGCGTCGGGTGACGGGAACGGGGACGGGCCGGGACCGGGACCGGGGCCGGGGCCGGGGACTGGCGACGGGCGACGGGCGACGGGGCCTGGGCCGGGGCCGGGCTCCGGGCGTCGGGCGACGGGGCCGGGGCCGGGCCGGGCGGGCGGCGGCGGCGTCACGCGCGTGTGGGCTGTGCAACCCGTCACGTGTGCACACAGTTTTATTACATCCTGTGATGTAATAGCTTTTATACTGTAATAAATGTTATCCACATTCCGATGTGGGATAAGCATTAAATCTTATTTAATGCTTATCTTTTCCCACAGCTCAATGTTTCAAGTACCCAACTTTAAACAATTATTTCTCACTCACCGGAAATCGGTTTTGAGTAAATAAATATACTACGATCATCTACTCGGAACGTAGATCGATCCTATCCCATTTAATTATGCTAAATTAAATATTTTCGGTACTCGAAAAATTATCAAACATTGGTTACTCACAACCAATTTCCAACAATCCCCCACATGAGTGGAAATAGCCAAATGCAAATGCAGACACAAGCTCTGTTCTCAAGAGACCTTAGTGCATTAGAATAGGTGGTTTGCGGCCTTGAACCATCCTTAGTTAATACCATCGGATATACTGGTGAATTGGTAGAACTTGATGTCTTTGAACCATTTCTCCTTCGTGTATACCGAGACAACAGTATTAACACACTGACGCCTCAACCTCATTTCGTTCTCACGTTTTTGTCCTTTGCGGGCCTTAGACAGCTCTTTGGATTCGTAAGTGTTAGGTCGATGCGGCCCCCACATCTCACTTATATAGGTGATTTTTTTCCGAGTATCCTGCTATACTCAACCTCCCTGAGGTGTTTAGGAATCATTAAAAGTCAAGGACTTAACCTTACCACTAAGCAGGTTTCAACACTCAGTTGCTCTCTAGGGAATGCAAGTAGTTGAGTGTTCTACTTGGAATCTTATAGCTTAGTTTTCCCATTGAACCACGTTCTTGGGATCTCCAGTCATCATGGTTGGGTTACCTCTATAATCATCCTTATTTTGTGGATTTTACACCCATTCCCTCTAGCAATTTATACATTTGATCTCGATTCAAAGCTTTAGTGAGCGGATCGGCCAGATTATCTATTGACTTTATATAGTCAATTGAGATAACTCCACTTTCGATCAAATGTCTTACGGTGTTATGTCGTCGACATATGTGTCGAGACTTACCGTTGTACAACCCACTTTTCGCCCTCCCAATAGCTGCTTGGTTGTCGCAGTTTATCATGACGGGCGGCACGGGTTTTGACCAACATGGAATATCTTCCAAAAAGTTTCGTAGCCATTCGGCTTCTTCACCTGCTTTGTCTAAAGCGATGAATTCTGATTCCATGGTGGATCTAGCAATACATGTCTGTTTTGTAGACCTCCACGAGATTGCTCCTCCCCCTATAGTGAACACGTAGCCACTCGTTGATAACGAGTCTTTCGCGTCGGATATCCAGTTAGCATCACAGTACCCTTCAAGTACCGGGGGGTATCTCGTGTAGTGTATTCCAAAATTTAGAGTATACTTTAAGTATCTCAAAACTCTCTCAAGTGCTTTCCAATGTTCTTTACTTGGATTGCTTGTATAGCGACTCAATTTGTTCACTGGGCATGCAAGATCAGGTCGAGTGCAGTTTGTAATATACATAAGGCACCCAATGATCCTTGCATATTCTTCCTGTGCAACAGGTTCACCCATATTCTTCTTCATGTGAACGTTGAGTTCCAATGGAGTTTTTACAGGCGATTTGTCAAACGCATTAAACCTTTTGAGCACTTTCTCAATGTAATGAGATTGTGTCAAAGTTATTCCATCGGTGGTCCTGCGAATTTTCATTCCAAGGATCACGTCAGCTAACCCCATGTCTTTCATGTCAAAATTCCTTTTTAACATGTTCTTTGTATCAACAATGATACGATTGTTGCTTCCCATAATCAACATGTCGTCTACATAGAGACACACCATAACGTACCCATTACTAGTGCTCTTGATGTAGACACATTTGTCACATTCGTTGATTTTGAAGCCATTTGACAACATGATATTGTCAAATTTCAAGTGCCATTGCAGCTGCGCTTGTTTTAGTCCATAAAGAGACTTTACTAGTTTGCATACTTTTTTCTCTTGTCCAGGTACTACAAACCCTTCAGGTTGCTCCATATAGACTTCTTCTTCTAGATCACCGTTTAAGAACGCAGTTTTAACATCCATTTGATGAATTTCAAGATTGTGCAGAGTAGCAATCGCGAGAAGCACTCGAATAGATGTAATCCTCGTCACTGGTGAATAGGTATCGAAAAAATCGTACCCCTCACGCTGCTTAAATCCTTTAACGACTAAGCGCGCCTTATACTTGTCTATTGATCCATCAGCTTTATATTTCCTTTTTAGGATCCATTTACATCCTAAGGGTTTACAACCTTCAGGTAAATCAATCAACACCCAAGTATGGTTTTGCATGATTGAATCAATTTCACTCTGGACAGCTTCCCTCCAGAGTAGTCCGTCTGGTCTAGAGAATGCCACTTTGATAGATGAAGGTTCTTCATCTAGCATGAAGGCGATATATTCTGGACCAAAGTCCTTGGCTATCCTGCCTCGTTTACTACGTCTTGGTTCTGACCCTTCAAGGTCAGGGCCTGATCGCTTTCGCGATTCGGGCACAGTCTCAACAGGTTCAGAACTAGTAGCTTCTTCTCTAGTATCATTGCTTGTACTAGCTTCTTCTTTTCCCTTGTCTTTACAAGGAAAGATATTCTCAAAGTAAACAGCGTTATTTGATTCCATCGTCATTCCTACAGTCATTGTTGGAATGTCTGACTTGTGAACCAAAAAGCGATGTGCATTGCTGTTTAGTGCATACCCAATAAAGATACAATCAATTGTTTTAGGACCGATTGTGACTTGTTTGGGTGGAGGCACTTGCACCTTGGCTAAACACCCCCACACTTTAAGGTATTTGTATGAGGGCTTTCTGCCTTTCCACAACTCATAGGGAGTGACGTCCCTTCCCTTGAGTGGTATTTTATTGAGGATATAGTTGGCTGATAGAACAGCCTCCCCCCACATGTTCTGGGGTAATCCAGAACCAATCAACATGGCATTCATCATCTCCTTAAGAGTTCGATTCTTGCGTTCAACAACACCATTAGATTGAGGTGAATATGGAGCAGTTGTTTGATGTATTATACCACTAGCGTTGCACAATTCCTTAAACGGAGCAACATATTCTCCTCCTCTATCACTTTGAACCATCTTAATTCGACTACCAAGTTGATTTTCGGCTTCTGTTTTGAAGTTCTTGAAAGCTTCAATAGCCTCATCTTTACTTAGAAGATAAAGATAGCAATACCTTGTGCAATCATCGATAAAAGTGATAAAGTACTTCTTACCACCTCGAGTTTGCACAAACTTTAGATCACACACGTCGGTGTGAATTAGTTCTAAAGGTTTAGTGCTCCTTTCCACAGAGTGAAATGGAGACTTCGTCATTTTTGCTTCAACACAAATTTGACATTTGTTTTGAGTGTTAAACTCGTTTATTTTTAGTAAATCCATATTTACTAATCTTTTTATCTGTAATGCCCCGCTCTATTAAATATATATTAGATTAAACATGTGCATTAGTTATAAAATTCTTTTAATTATTTATTGTGACTATTTTATTCAGATAATATTATTTCAGCAAAAGTCTGTATAAGAGATACAGAGCTGCGATTTAATATTCAATCATGAATCAAACCAATAATTAAATTATTGGTTTAGCTACACGTTTGAGACCTTGCAGAATAGAGTGTGTGCAACAGCTGCTGCCTGCAAGAACAACTCCCATCAGCTACAATTGAATGTAGCAAGTTCTAGAAAAAAAGGTTGGCTAGATTAACCAACAAATGGGGCATTAAACGTAAATTGAAGGCCACTTCATGAGAAAAAAGGAGAATGCAAACACTAATAAAATATGTTCCACTTTGTTTTCTGGAATGGTATTTTCATATATGGTCATGCTAGGAGCATATCCCCCTCCCAATTCAAAAACATATTCATGTTAGTCAAAAAGCAACAATCAGCAATTGTTTGTCAAAAAGAGGCAGCTCAAATTTCCACTTATGCTGCCACCTACCACAGCTCCATTGCCTATAAATTGAGCCCTTCGCAGCAGCATTAGAATCACCCAAAAACCCCAAAACCCCAGAACAACACCAAAGCAGAAAATACTCCTTTCTGTTTGAAAGAGCTCAAGTGAGCTCCTTTCGCCGGGCTGTTTCTTCGCCGACCGGCCACTAGGCTCTGAACCGAGAACGTGTACTCGTTCCTCCATCTTCAGGCTACCAAACCCAACAATCGAAAGGCCGAAGCCTTCTCTATATTTTCCTGACCAAAGGCCGCAATATCCTTCGGCGGCCAACGTCGAATTCCCGACTTAGCCACCGGCCAACTTACGGCCTTCGTTTCTCACTATCCTTACGACGAAAAAGGATCGAGAAACCACCGTTGTGTAGCCTGATCTACCTCGCACGAGGAAAACTAAGTCGTAGACCTTCGCGGCTAAACACCATCGCGGAACGACGACCGGAAAACCCCCGACGAACAACTTCCATTAGTGCTCACTTGGACAAGGGTAAGTTGACGCCCTTATTTCGATGCATTCCCGTTTCTATTATATTATGGGAAATTTCTGGGGTATATATGGGAGTGTGGTAAATATTTGTACAAAGTTTCATGTTATTTGAACTTCGTTTACCACCCTTTTAAAATTTGAGAAGTCTACTGCCCGTATCTGTTGAAACTGTCGTGAGGCAGATGATTAGGTTAATTATTTCAGTAACCATATGTTGATATTTAGCTCTCAAATTTTTATTGTATGAATATATATGTGTTAGCTATCTTCATATAAAATTTGAGGTTATTCCGGTAACGTTTGCTTTTTTTTCAAAAATCTGGACTTTCAGTTGGCAGAAACTGCCGAATCTGGTAGGCGATGGGAAAATCGCTATATCTCTTAAACTACTTGGAGTTTTTCAACATACTTTTTTTTCAATAAAACTAGACTCAAAGAGGTTTCTATTGATATAAAATTCGACTCCATACGAGTTCGGAGTAAAAGCAGTTTATTAGTTGAAGTTGAATCTATACAGTTTTGTTGAGATGGAAATAATTCAAAATAATTCCTATTAAGGATTTTAAAGTTTTATTGTTGATAAAATATCACTTTTAGATTATAAATGAGCTATTGAAGTGTATATATATATATTGGTGATTGGCATTATTAAATGGGGAAAAGGAAAACGTTTTATGTTTATAGAATTATTCTTTATTTATAATAGATAAATAAATGAATAATATAAAATGGAATTTCCTACATCCTCAAAGGTACATGAAATATTTTGATAAAGGAAGAACGATTGCATATGAGTTAGATATAGTCGTTAAAGGAAATATGGGTAGTTAGAGAAATGAGTGAATAGTGATTCACTGCATTTGTTGTTATCTTTTCTATTATTCACTCGAACACATGTTTTCGTGTTATCAAAGGTTCAAATAAACAAAAGCGTCTGAGTAACCTATCGCGCTAAGGAAAGAGAATCATTGTCTTAAGTAGCAAAACACTGCAATCAGGTGGGCATTACTTTTACTATACGTATATAGAGATCCCCTGCTTGTCGTAGGCCTCTTATACGAATGAATGCATGAGATGATTTAACTGTTAATTTCAGTTTTATATATCTATCAAACGAGTTTAATGCTACCTTTGAGCAAGTTATTTCATGACAAAATCTTTGAGTTAAAGTTATTTCAAGTATTGTCTTGCCATAAAATGTTTAAATTTTAGTATGATATCTATCTGCTTTGGCTTTGCCAATGATGCAATCGAATTCGGGTCCTGAGCAGTTGATAGCTATCCTGCCAGGGCTAGTGTACACCAGTGACCGTGAGTCATCTAGCGGGTTGGCCGGTCAAGTGACCGTGAGAGGTGGCCACCTCTCCGGCACACAGTTCCAGATATGATAGATTACAAGAGAACTTAGACTGCAGTCGAACTTTAAGAATCACAAATGAACTTAGTAAGCTTGGGCCTTTTTAGCGAAAAACTCCCTTGCTGTACTGTTTATGATGGCATGACAATTTACAGTTTTGAAGCATGTATTTTTATACCTAGGCATACGTGCCCACTGAGTGCTTTTGTACTTAGCCCTGCATATGTTTTCTAAATGTGCAGGTTGAGCTGATGTGATGATGGTGCTGCAATGAGCGGAGTCTCCAGGGTTGTTAATAAATAGTTAACCTGTCTAGAATATGTCTTCATACATATGTCTAGCTACTTTCCGCTGCAAGATGTTGTTGATGTTATAGTATGTTATGTCATACTTTGAGTCTTAAGAGAATGGTTTCATATGATGTATAACTTGATTAATGCTATTAATTAAGTTTTATGCTGTCTTTCATAGACTATTTTCAATTGAGTATTCATGAATAAAAATGACGAGTTTTATTAAGATGAGTAAGTGTTACGGCTATAAATGACGCCCCTTTTCTTCCCCTTCTTCTTTAACCCCATCCCTAGTCGTAGATCACTCGGCTTAACTATCCTTAGTTAGGGCGGGCTGTGACATTATCGCATTTAGATTAACATGTCCTAATCTACAATGCCATAAATCACAACACTCAACCAAGTAAGAGGAAGTAGTAGCATTTTCATTGATAGGCTTGCCAGTTACACGCTTGACCGGCTGAACATTAAGCTTGAAAAGCCCATTGGTGAGAAAACCCCTACCAAGGTACTTTCCAAACTTGGTTACAACAACTTTCTCGGATTTAAATACAAGTCTAAAACCCTTATTAACTAGTATAGACCCCGAGATGAGATTCTTGCGGATGTCCGGGACATGCAGCACATCCTTCAAGGTTATCTCCGTGCCGGATGAAAGCTTGAGCACCACATCACCCATTCCGGCAACTTCCGACGACGCTTGGTTACCCATGCTTAGCTTCCTCCCATCAACAGCTTTGTAGGTAGAGAAGCGCCTCTTGTCGGAGCACACGTGCACGGTTGCGCCCGTGTCAATGAACCAAGCACCTTGGTTCTCAACGAGGTTGACCTCCTCGGTGATCACCGCCGCTAAGTCATCCTCGTTCCAATCATCGAAGTCCTTCTCGACAACGTTGGCATCTTGCTTCGCCTTCTTCTTCTTGGGCTTGCGACAGTCTTTCGCCAAGTGGTTCGGTTTGCCACAGTTGTAGCAATCACCTTCGAACTTGCGGGCAGGAGCTTTAGCTTTGCCTTTGCCTTTGCCTTTGTCCTTGGGATTAGGACGCCCACGTTTGTTGGAGTTGGATGGGCCACCACGCTCCAACAAGTTAGCTTTGGCCTCAACTTGGTCCTTCCCCTTGCTATCGAGCCTCCTTTCCTCGCATTCGATGCGAAGCCTCACGATCAAGTCCTCAAACGTCATCCCCTTTCGTTTGTGTTTGAGGTAGGTCTTGAAGTCCTTCCAACTTGGGGGCAATTTGTCAATCACCGCCACCACGGTGAATGAGTCGGAGACCACATGTCCCTCGGCGAGTACGTCGTGCAAGATGAGTTGGAATTCTTGCACTTGGTCGATGACGGGCCTCGAGTCCACCATCTTGTACTCCATGTACCTGGTTACACAAGTATTCTTAGTGCTAGCATCATTTAGCTTATACTTTTTGTCTAGTGCCTCCCACAACACTTTGGAGGTCTTTACATCAACATATACTTTGTACAAACTATCCCCTAGACCACCTAGAAGGAAATTTTTACAAAGAAAATCGCCATTATGCCACGCATCATAGGCTGCACGAACGGTGAAGCTCGTCTTGTTCTCCGCCGGTGTGGGCGGCTCGTTGTCCGTCAAGTATCCCGCATACCCCAACGTCGTGAGGTAGAAGAACATCTTTTGACGCCAACTTTTGTAGTCGGAACCACAAAACTTAGGCGGCTTGGCGGCAGTTGCATTCGCCCTTGGGGGTTGTGTTGGCACCGACCCCGCCATGTGGCCATAGCCCATCATGTTGGTCCTGAAGGCCCCAACGTTCTGTCCAAACATGGACCCCATGGAACCACTCGAAGTGGAACCAAACGTTGACCCAAACGGAGTTGGGCCAACCGTTCATTGCACGGAACTATCTCCTCCAAGAGTCATTTGGTTAGCACCAAACAAGAAAGGCAGCGGTGTTGGACCACCAAAATGTCCACCACTAAAGGTGGAGGCAGCAGCGGCAGGTGCCACGGTTGATGCGGCAGCGGCCGCGGCGGAGGCGGCGGCAGCAGCGGCGTTGGCAGCCTCGGTGGAGTTCGCAGGACCGGTCGACATCTCCAGCAAAGGTGTTTAAGTTACGAAAGTTTTAAGTTCAGTTTACAAGTTCAAAAACTCCCACGTTGCAAGCTTATCTCGTCTTGCGATTGTTGGATTACAAGCTCTGAATTATAAGTCTTGAGTTTAGTCTAGAATGAGTCACTAGACTAATAGTTATTAACAACCGTGAGCTCAGCGCACCATCACACCAGACTCAACGAGGTATGTAAAATTTTAAAGTTTATTTGACATTAAATTTTGAAGAGCATGATGTTGAGGTTATATGATGAGTTATGATGTTACACTTTGAAGGTGCATAGTTTGAGTTTGAGGATGACAACATGATTAATAATGAGTTATTATGTTGTAAAAGCATATGTTGACGTTACATGATGAATCATGAGAGCGTTTATATCATATGATGTTATATGATTGAGGATGCATAATTATGAGTTATGATGTGATGTATTTGAGATGTTTTGTGATGAGAATTGTTTGAGCAATTGTGATAAGTCACGATGATTTAGATGAAGGAATCTAATGTCATTGTTAAGAGAGATTTTTTTTCTAAGTAGAAGGATGAAATGAGAACTTAGAGCTAAAGCTTGAGAGAATTAGCAATTGCTTTAAGTACTTGTTGGTTTGAGTTATGAGTTTGAGTTATGAGCTTGAGTATAATAGCATGATTAATGATGAGTTATTAGCATGTTGCAATGAGATATTGTACGATATGTTGAGTTGTTTGTGACGCGAGTTTTGCTCACGCAACCTTAATGGTACTTGAGGAGGTATCATGAGCCATAGTCTTTGGAGATGGCTTTGAGAGAAAATTGTTGAGTTGTCTTACTGAGTCACGATGATTTAGATTAAGGGATCTAATATCATTGTTTAGAGAGATTCCCTACTGAGTAAAGATGGGACGAGATGAGAATTTAGATGTTTTGAGCTTGAGTTTTAAGATAACAGTACTACTTAGTAGGAGTTTTGCTAAGTTATGTTTTGTTTATTTCTGTTGCTGGAGCCAAGTAGAGTTAGTTCCTAGAGTCACCTTTAAGTTCTCCTTATAGGTTGACCAGGACTGTTGGCACTGCACGAAAGTGGACTGTTGTGAACTCAGGGAAGATCGGATACGAGGACGAGGCGTACAGTATGTGGTACAGAGATACCCTAGCAGATTTTCAAACACATGTTCATAGACTATGAAAGGATGAGAAAGAGCCAAGGAAGGCTAGGGTTGAAAGGATAAGAAGTAGCCAAGGAGGGCTAGAGTTGATGAGAATGAGAAGAGAAGCCGATGTAGGCTAGAGCTAAGGATGATCTTGAGAGTATGAGCAGTACACCCTTGTTTTTGATTAGTTTCAATTATATTGCGATGTATATAACTTACTTAGGAGATATTGATACTTGAGCTTTTGACATGCTGATAGATAAGCATGCGAATATAGTACCCTACTGATGTTAAATAGATGGATGTTCCTAGTGTGCTAAAGTAGCAACTAGATGAGTTAACTGGTAACAATTACCGTAGGAAGTCTAAACCGAGACATAGCACCATTAATGGTGTCGGTTTAGAAGGGACATTACGATAGATACTATGGTTTTTGTAGGGTTTATATAACCCCTTTATGTAAGTCCTCTAAAAAGAGGCATTCTACTGATGGATATATTAGGTTGACCAGAGTGGTCTTTTTGTTAGCATTTCGTGAGTGCTTATTGCCTTACAGATGAATGTTAAGGTGACCGTGAAGGTTTCCTTAAAGTTGAGTTAGTAAATTGAACTTGAGTTTCGAGGATGCTTAGAGCGTTGGTCGAGTTGAGTTTTCCTTTTGTGATTTCAAAAATGCCTCAAAGATATCATCAAGAGTGTGATGTGAAGGATAGGCGGGATAATACTCCGCCACCACCACCGCAACATGAGAGGAGAGTCGAAAAATATTGAACTTTCGAAGCAAGAGTCTAGAACATAGGACCCTGAGTTTAAGCTTTTAGCTTGCTGGTATCAACTTAAGTTTTGTTATGTATAGTATTATGAGGGTTTAGAAGACACATAATTTCCAAGTTCGGGATAGTATATCCCGTGTGACTGGGGAGTGATTATGTTGGACCTGGCCAGTCCGCATGATCCAAATCTCAGTAGACGTGTTTTGGGTTTATAAACCCATGTGTTTCAACTTTCGGTTGAAAAGCCAGATGAGTTCTTACTCTAGGTCATTTTTGTTCGACCTGGTAGTTACTTCATTCTACCCTCTGGTCATTCATTTGAGTCTCTTGAAACAATTTGTTTTGATGTCATTCTAGGGTTGAACTCTTACAACTTTTGAGTTATCCTAGTAGATTCTCTTGATGTATAACACTAGTGAGAGGCACGTCAGAGGACTTTAACACCCGAGCAACTGGTAAACTACACCTGAGAACAATTCAAGGCTACTCTTGAGAAATATGTACCGAGGAGTACAGTAAGCAGCGAGAGACTTATTATCGAAGTTTGATTCAAGGAAAGAAATCGATTGTAGAGTATAATTGAGAACTCTGTGAGCTATCACGTTCGCTCATCAGAAGATGGATACTGATGAAGAGATGTTTGAGTTTTAAGTGCTGGTTTAAGGCAGGACTTTAAGGTAGTATGGGCAAGATATTGGATGCACCAGTTAGAATCCTGTTTAATACAGGAGCCTTGCATTCTTTAAGTGTTTGAAGCATGTTACCTTCAAACTCGAACCAAAACGAGCTAGTCCCAAGTTGAGAGTAATCACTTCTGTAGGAAGAGCTACTACAGTTTCTCACATGATTTCTAAATTAGAATTTGAGTTAGGACCACTAAAGATGAAAACAAGAACCTTGCACTTAATGCCTATGTGGAACGTAGACATTATTCTAAGGAGGGAGTAAATTGAGTATATGATGTCAATTGATGATTTTGATATGAGTTAGTTTAATAAAATTAGGGATATGTGTATCTATGCTCTAATTTGTAAATTGATGGGTTATATGTGAGATTAATTGGCTAAGATTGATGGATCTATGAATGGATTAAGGTATCATGTGTGTTTATTAAATTTCAAAGAGTTTACTTTAATAAAAATCAGGACTTTTTGCCTATGTGTTATTTAAGTGATTTTGGCTTAAGATATATGTATTTGAGCATGATATTAGTGTATAATTATGTTTGAGTAAGTCTTTTGTTGGCTAAGAAATTTTTGACTTAGTTTAGTTTGTATGAGTTTTTGAGTTTTCATATTTTGAGAAGTCGATGATTGATAAAATGAGGTCTAATTGCTTTATGACCATTATGTGAAAGTTTGTCATGTTTTATTAAGAGTTTTATGATGATACATGAAGTTTCATTAGAGTTTAGTTTACATGATAAAAGGGAATCTATATGTGTATAATGATTTATATGATGAATGAGATCATGTTTGAGTATTTGAGTAATTTTGAGCACGAAAATGAGAAGAGAATTTTAATGATGCGTTCGTTGAAATGTTTTACTTAAGATTTGAGGTTATGATGTAAGAAGAGAGTCAAGATTGAGTATGATGAGTATTATAATGTGCTTGAATGTTTTCAAGTGCTATATGTGTTTAAAATGAGCTTTGATTGGTTTTCATTGAAGGATGTTGGGTTGAGCATTTAAGAGTTTGAGATGAGATTTTGGTGAATTTCGTAGGCCTACTGA
The DNA here is from genome assembly GCF_028751815.1 of Salvia miltiorrhiza. NCBI lineage: Eukaryota > Viridiplantae > Streptophyta > Magnoliopsida > Lamiales > Lamiaceae > Salvia > Salvia miltiorrhiza. The sequence continues at coordinate 3,033,006 of NC_080392.1, read as the reverse complement.
CCTACTGTGATCGATGGTTTTTAGATGTCTAATAGCTTTGAAAATTTTATAGCAAATCCCTACATGAGTCTTAAGCACACCGGTAAAATTTCAAGTCATTTGGACTTCGTTTACTAATTTTTATAAAATACAAAACCTAAACTGCACATTACTACCGAGAATTTCAGAGAACAGGAGAAAGAGTCATTCATTTCAGTGGCTTCCTGTGTGATCTAGATTTCAAAATTTTTATGATATTAACCTTATTGGGTTATCTATATATCTACCAAAGTTGAGCCCAGTTTGACAACGTTTACTATTTTTCAAAAATCCAAGTTTTAGATTGCTCAAAACTGCCGAATATGGTAGACTGTAGTAAAACAGTCATATCTCCTACAATACTTGGAGTTTTTGACTCTACTTTTTTTTATATATGAAACTAGACTCGAAGACCTTTCTTTTGGTATGAGTCTCGAGTCCAGGAGGTGTCGGAGTCAGAACAGGTTAGATTTTGAAGTTGAGTCAGTGTAAAAACAAAGCATGTTTTGATAATGTTTGATTGTGTTTTTTTTTTTCTTATGGGCCTTAGGTGATTGTGTTGTCTATGTGTTTGAATGAGATTAGACGAGCCTTATATGAGAGACAAATCGAGACTTGGAACCATGATTTTCTTGAAACCTATCCTTGAACTTAAGGATTTGAGATGAGTGGAGAGTTTATATAGAGTTGAGTAAGGAGATAGAATATGAGATAGAGCATAAGTTTCCTTTCATGTCTCTGATAATCATAAGTTTTTGATGTCGAGTCTAGAATAGTATCTCTAGACTTCTAAGAATGTCAGTAACCCTCAGCTCGCCGTCACACTGCCGCAACAAAGGTACGATAATAGTTTCAAAAATATACATATATGTATTTCAGATGTTATGAAAGTTTTTCAAGAAAATGTGCGCCTTATGTTTACGATGCTATGTGAATGCTTTTTGTCGTGTTTGGGACTACCCGAACCCATAACGACTCAATGAATGTATTTCGTGTTTGGGACAACCCGAGCCCTTAACGAATCAATGTATGTATGTATGTATGGTCGAGTTAGATTCCTTGAATCTTTCCGGCATAAGCAAAGTTTTCATGAAAGGGACATTAAATGTCCATATATGTTAAGGTTTCAAAAGAAACAGAAGTATGTATGTATGAATAAATGAAAAAGCTTTATGTTGTCGTTTTAGGCTAGCTGCCTATACGATTAGAATAATGGGTCCTCTTACAAACCGTTTGAGTACCACCCAAGAATGCTTTGAGAATGTTAATCGTGATAGCACCGCTTGATCGATTTAAGTAAAGACTGGTAAGATAGAAATGTTTAACATAGAGATGTTACAACATAGAGGCAATGCTTTAAGACTAAGGATTCACTTGAGCTATTTCAATAGCGGTGAGATTAAGTTTTTCACATAAGAACTTATGTTGCTTATGATTATGATGTTAGTCGTGATAGCTTGGCTAGAACAACATAGAATGGACTTTCATGGTATCAGTAACTTATGATGAAGTACTTATTAGTAAGTGCTTTAAGTTAGAAGTTGACTTAGAGCTTTATAAGAGATAAGAAGTTGACATGATTGGGGGCGAAGCTCCCATTTGACTGAGTGATTCATCGTGCTGGGTCTGGTCAGCCCATATAACTAAGATCTCGGTGATTGTCAATTAGGATTTTGATCCTGAGTAGGGCGTCATCCCAATGTATAGACTCGCACTATGTAGTTGTCACAATAAGATCTTATTTTACCACGATAAGCACAGTAATGACTAGAATGACTTAGTTTGCTGTCAATTCTCGAAGTACTAGAAGGTGATATTCTCACAGATAGAAAGATACACTAAGCATCAACCTATCTTTTGACCGATAGTCGGTAGAAACAAAGCAACTTCTGGAATCCCAAGTGGAGAACCAGGGCAGATAACTAGTATGATAGGATTTTCAACAAAATGTCAGGACGTGCTCCAAATGTGGTGGACACTTATGAGAAACGCGTGAAGGAGTTCGCAAACGAATGGCGTCATGAGATATTCAATTCCCCTACCAAGCCAAAGAAATATTACATAGGAACAACCAACGAGCAAGACTCTCACCATCGAATCACTGCTACCAAGGGAGAATGGGAAGACTCCGACACAATCTGGATATACACCACCTCAAGATGTGGTGAAGGAAAGAAAATGGAATGAAGAAAACAACAGAAAATTCGAGAATAGAAAAAGAACTTTAGAATAGGACTTAAGATCTAACCCAGCCTCAGAGCCAACAACCGCACACTAGAAGAGTGATTGTTTCGGCTATAGTATCAAAAGCTCCATCAATAGGAATGTTCAAAGGAAGCAAGTATTTGTTTTAAACTTCAGAGAACTTGAGCACTATGTCTCATTAGCCCCAAAGTTGAATTACTTGACTTATGACTTAGAACTCGTTGTGGTTGTGCACGTGTTGGAAATTTGGAGATACTATCTCTACGGAGTTAAGTGTGAGGTCCTTATAGCTGACAAGAATTTGAAGTGCTTTTTCGAGCAAAGAGATTTCAATGTAAGACAACAGAGACGATTCGAATTAGTGAAGAATCATGATGGTACTATCAATTGGAAATTGAGATAAGATGTTTCACCACTAAATATAAAGTACTGATTGGTGATTGCCTTATTCGGTTTAGTAATTGTTCACCATCCGGAGACAATATCAAGCTGTGTAGTTGCATCAATAGTTAAGTGTGAATTGCAAGAAAGGATTATGAAAGCACGAAATGAAAATGGATATTGGTGAGAAAATGTGTCTCGCCTCAAGAATAAGAAAAACGAAAGGATTCACGAAAGTCAGGAATAGTGCACTAATGGTTAGTGGAGGATTGTGGATGTATACACTGAATATTACGTCTCGCAGTTAAGAAAGTATGTGATTAAGAAAGATGAGATAGTCCAAGCTCAGGGCTTAAGAGAAATCAGTTTAGTGACTAGATTGCAAGGTTCAAGTGTTACGAGGCAATAATATTGTTCTCGTCATGTAGTGGAACCATCACAGGATGGAAAAGGCTACAAAAGAGATGAATGAAACGAATGACTAGTATCACAAGCTAGAATACCAGGTATGCAAATTTCGGGACGAAATTTATTTTAAGGGGGGGTAGTATGTAATGCCCCGCTCTTTTAAATATATATTAGATTAAACATGTGCATTAGTTATAAAATTCTTTTAATTATTTATTGTGACTATTTTATTCAGATAATATTATTTCAGCAAAAGTCTGTATAAGAGATACAGAGCTGCGATTTAATATTCAATCATGAATCAAACCAATAATTAAATTATTGGTTTAGCTACACGTTTGAGACCTTGCAGAATAGAGTGTGTGCAACAGCTGCTGCCTGCAAGAACAACTCCCATCAGCTACAATTGAATGTAGCAAGTTCTAGAAAAAAAGGTTGGCTAGATTAACCAACAAATGGGGCATTAAACGTAAATTGAAGGCCACTTCATGAGAAAAAAGGAGAATGCAAACACTAATAAAATATGTTCCACTTTGTTTTCTGGAATGGTATTTTCATATATGGTCATGCTAGGAGCATATCCCCCTCCCAATTCAAAAACATATTCATGTTAGTCAAAAAGCAACAATCAGCAATTGTTTGTCAAAAAGAGGCAGCTCAAATTTCCACTTATGCTGCCACCTACCACAGCTCCATTGCCTATAAATTGAGCCCTTCGCAGCAGCATTAGAATCACCCAAAAACCCCAAAACCCCAGAACAACACCAAAGCAGAAAATACTCCTTTCTGTTTGAAAGAGCTCAAGTGAGCTCCTTTCGCCGGGCTGTTTCTTCGCCGACCGGCCACTAGGCTCTGAACCGAGAACGTGTACTCGTTCCTCCATCTTCAGGCTACCAAACCCAACAATCGAAAGGCCGAAGCCTTCTCTATATTTTCCTGACCAAAGGCCGCAATATCCTTCGGCGGCCAACGTCGAATTCCCGACTTAGCCACCGGCCAACTTACGGCCTTCGTTTCTCACTATCCTTACGACGAAAAAGGATCGAGAAACCACCGTTGTGTAGCCTGATCTACCTCGCACGAGGAAAACTAAGTCGTAGACCTTCGCGGCTAAACACCATCGCGGAACGACGACCGGAAAACCCCCGACGAACAACTTCCATTAGTGCTCACTTGGACAAGGGTAAGTTGACGCCCTTATTTCGATGCATTCCCGTTTCTATTATATTATGGGAAATTTCTGGGGTATATATGGGAGTGTGGTAAATATTTGTACAAAGTTTCATGTTATTTGAACTTCGTTTACCACCCTTTTAAAATTTGAGAAGTCTACTGCCCGTATCTGTTGAAACTGTCGTGAGGCAGATGATTAGGTTAATTATTTCAGTAACCATATGTTGATATTTAGCTCTCAAATTTTTATTGTATGAATATATATGTGTTAGCTATCTTCATATAAAATTTGAGGTTATTCCGGTAACGTTTGCTTTTTTTTCAAAAATCTGGACTTTCAGTTGGCAGAAACTGCCGAATCTGGTAGGCGATGGGAAAATCGCTATATCTCTTAAACTACTTGGAGTTTTTCAACATACTTTTTTTTCAATTAAACTAGACTCAAAGAGGTTTCTATTGATATAAAATTCGACTTCATACGAGTTCGGAGTAAAAGCAGTTTATTAGTTGAAGTTGAATCTATACAGTTTTGTTGAGATGGAAATAATTCAAAATAATTCCTATTAAGGATTTTAAAGTTTTATTGTTGATAAAATATCACTTTTAGATTATAAATGAGCTATTGAAGTGTATATATATATATTGGTGATTGGCATTATTAAATGGGGAAAAGGAAAACGTTTTATGTTTATAGAATTATTCTTTATTTATAATAGATAAATAAATGAATAATATAAAATGGAATTTCCTACATCCTCAAAGGTACATGAAATATTTTGATAAAGGAAGAACGATTGCATATGAGTTAGATATAGTCGTTAAAGGAAATATGGGTAGTTAGAGAAATGAGTGAATAGTGATTCACTGCATTTGTTGTTATCTTTTCTATTATTCACTCGAACACATGTTTTCGTGTTATCAAAGGTTCAAATAAACAAAAGCGTCTGAGTAACCTATCGCGCTAAGGAAAGAGAATCATTGTCTTAAGTAGCAAAACACTGCAATCAGGTGGGCATTACTTTTACTATACGTATATAGAGATCCCCTGCTTGTCGTAGGCCTCTTATACGAATGAATGCATGAGATGATTTAACTGTTAATTTCAGTTTTATATATCTATCAAACGAGTTTAATGCTACCTTTGAGCAAGTTATTTCATGACAAAATCTTTGAGTTAAAGTTATTTCAAGTATTGTCTTGCCATAAAATGTTTAAATTTTAGTATGATATCTATCTGCTTTGGCTTTGCCAATGATGCAATCGAATTCGGGTCCTGAGCAGTTGATAGCTATCCTGCCAGGGCTAGTGTACACCAGTGACCGTGAGTCATCTAGCGGGTTGGCCGGTCAAGTGACCGTGAGAGGTGGCCACCTCTCCGGCACACAGTTCCAGATATGATAGATTACAAGAGAACTTAGACTGCAGTCGAACTTTAAGAATCACAAATGAACTTAGTAAGCTTGGGCCTTTTTAGCGAAAAACTCCCTTGCTGTACTGTTTATGATGGCATGACAATTTACAGTTTTGAAGCATGTATTTTTATACCTAGGCATACGTGCCCACTGAGTGCTTTTGTACTTAGCCCTGCATATGTTTTCTAAATGTGCAGGTTGAGCTGATGTGATGATGGTGCTGCAATGAGCGGAGTCTCCAGGGTTGTTAATAAATAGTTAACCTGTCTAGAATATGTCTTCATACATATGTCTAGCTACTTTCCGCTGCAAGATGTTGTTGATGTTATAGTATGTTATGTCATACTTTGAGTCTTAAGAGAATGGTTTCATATGATGTATAACTTGATTAATGCTATTAATTAAGTTTTATGCTGTCTTTCATAGACTATTTTCAATTGAGTATTCATGAATAAAAATGACGAGTTTTATTAAGATGAGTAAGTGTTACGGCTATAAATGACGCCCCTTTTCTTCCCCTTCTTCTTTAACCCCATCCCTAGTCGTAGATCACTCGGCTTAACTATCCTTAGTTAGGGCGGGCTGTGACATTATCGCATTTAGATTAACATGTCCTAATCTACAATGCCATAAATCACAACACTCAACCAAGTAAGAGGAAGTAGTAGCATTTTCATTGATAGGCTTGCCAGTTACACGCTTGACCGGCTGAACATTAAGCTTGAAAAGCCCATTGGTGAGAAAACCCCTACCAAGGTACTTTCCAAACTTGGTTACAACAACTTTCTCGGATTTAAATACAAGTCTAAAACCCTTATTAACTAGTATAGACCCCGAGATGAGATTCTTGCGGATGTCCGGGACATGCAGCACATCCTTCAAGGTTATCTCCGTGCCGGATGAAAGCTTGAGCACCACATCACCCATTCCGGCAACTTCCGACGACGCTTGGTTACCCATGCTTAGCTTCCTCCCATCAACAGCTTTGTAGGTAGAGAAGCGCCTCTTGTCGGAGCACACGTGCACGGTTGCGCCCGTGTCAATGAACCAAGCACCTTGGTTCTCAACGAGGTTGACCTCCTCGGTGATCACCGCCGCTAAGTCATCCTCGTTCCAATCATCGAAGTCCTTCTCGACAACGTTGGCATCTTGCTTCGCCTTCTTCTTCTTGGGCTTGCGACAGTCTTTCGCCAAGTGGTTCGGTTTGCCACAGTTGTAGCAATCACCTTCGAACTTGCGGGCAGGAGCTTTAGCTTTGCCTTTGCCTTTGCCTTTGTCCTTGGGATTAGGACGCCCACGTTTGTTGGAGTTGGATGGGCCACCACGCTCCAACAAGTTAGCTTTGGCCTCAACTTGGTCCTTCCCCTTGCTATCGAGCCTCCTTTCCTCGCATTCGATGCGAAGCCTCACGATCAAGTCCTCAAACGTCATCCCCTTTCGTTTGTGTTTGAGGTAGGTCTTGAAGTCCTTCCAACTTGGGGGCAATTTGTCAATCACCGCCACCACGGTGAATGAGTCGGAGACCACATGTCCCTCGGCGAGTACGTCGTGCAAGATGAGTTGGAATTCTTGCACTTGGTCGATGACGGGCCTCGAGTCCACCATCTTGTACTCCATGTACCTGGTTACACAAGTATTCTTAGTGCTAGCATCATTTAGCTTATACTTTTTGTCTAGTGCCTCCCACAACACTTTGGAGGTCTTTACATCAACATATACTTTGTACAAACTATCCCCTAGACCACCTAGAAGGAAATTTTTACAAAGAAAATCGCCATTATGCCACGCATCATAGGCTGCACGAACGGTGAAGCTCGTCTTGTTCTCCGCCGGTGTGGGCGGCTCGTTGTCCGTCAAGTATCCCGCATACCCCAACGTCGTGAGGTAGAAGAACATCTTTTGACGCCAACTTTTGTAGTCGGAACCACAAAACTTAGGCGGCTTGGCGGCAGTTGCATTCGCCCTTGGGGGTTGTGTTGGCACCGACCCCGCCATGTGGCCATAGCCCATCATGTTGGTCCTGAAGGCCCCAACGTTCTGTCCAAACATGGACCCCATGGAACCACTCGAAGTGGAACCAAACGTTGACCCAAACGGAGTTGGGCCAACCGTTCATTGCACGGAACTATCTCCTCCAAGAGTCATTTGGTTAGCACCAAACAAGAAAGGCAGCGGTGTTGGACCACCAAAATGTCCACCACTAAAGGTGGAGGCAGCAGCGGCAGGTGCCACGGTTGATGCGGCAGCGGCCGCGGCGGAGGCGGCGGCAGCAGCGGCGTTGGCAGCCTCGGTGGAGTTCGCAGGACCGGTCGACATCTCCAGCAAAGGTGTTTAAGTTACGAAAGTTTTAAGTTCAGTTTACAAGTTCAAAAACTCCCACGTTGCAAGCTTATCTCGTCTTGCGATTGTTGGATTACAAGTTCGCGGGCGTAGTACAATGTAACACAGAGTCCAAGTCCAAATCCAAGTCCAAGTCCAAGTCCAAGTCCAAGTCCACGGCCGCGCGTCGGGTGACGGGAACGGGCCGGGACCGGGGCCGGGCGCCGGGCGACGGGGCCGGGGCCGGGCGTCGGGCGTCGGGGCCGGGCCGGGCGGGCGGCGGCGGCGGCGCGCGCGTGTGGGCTGTGCAACCCGTCACATGTGCACACAGTTTTATTACATCCTGTGATGTAATAGCTTTTATACTGTAATAAATGTTATCCACATTCCGATGTGGGATAAGCATTAAATCTTATTTAATGCTTATCTTTTCCCACAGCTCAATGTTTCAAGTACCCAACTTTAAACAATTATTTCTCACTCACCGGAAATCGGTTTTGAGTAAATAAATATACTACGATCATCTACTCGGAACGTAGATCGATCCTGTCCCATTTAATTATGCTAAATTAAATGTTTTCGGTACTCAAAAAATTATCAAACATTGGTTACTCGCAACCAATTTCCAACAGTTTTAACCTCGTAAATTGATCACTTATATAGTGATAATTTTACCCAAAACATCAATTAATTGGTATAAGTTTCTCCATATCGTTTTGACGATGTAGAATATTTGGGTTAATTGGCTGTAAATTAATGAAGTTTCATTTTTTTTTCGGATGTTTCCCAAGAATTTTTACTTTTGCATAATAATCCATCACTTATAAATTTCTTCTTAATGTATTCGCAGTGATAAAATTCGGCAAAATTTCTTCTTTTTCAAGACCCAGCAAGATTATAAATATATCAGTCAAAAAGAATCTCCAACCATCAATTAATAGATTAGAGTTCATTAGATTACCATTTGCGCCGAAGAAATGAAGGTTCAATCATTAGTGTGAATGATTGCCTTGTAATTTGGCTGAATTTTGTCACCACGGAAATATTAAGAAGAAATTTAAAGTGGTGGATTACTATGTAATATTAAAAAATTGTGGGAAACATCCGAAAAAAAAAGAAATTTCACGAATTTACAGACAATTAAAATGAAATGTGCAATTGTTGCCAATGAAATTCGTAGGAGATGTTGAAAGTGATTGATAGGGATTTCCTTATATCCAAATGATTCTTGGGTTTTTTTCATTCTAGTAGTTAGAATTTTTTTCCTAAGAGTGCGTTTAATTTGATGAAAAATGAGAAAATTTTTAGACAGCCTATTTTCAATCATTTTCTGGACAAGATGAAATATTTTCTCAGACAACCTATTTTCAATCATTTTCTCTCTAATGTTGGATAATATTATCTTTAGATGTAATGTAAAAATATTTTTCAATATTTTCTAATATTTTTATATCTAGTAAACACATGATAAAAGGTTGATTTACCTTAAAAATGTTTTAATGAGGCCCGACCCTCAGCTGCGTCTATGCTCTCTTGGGTGTAGGTTCTCTTTTTATTTCGTTTTAATAAAATTTCTATTTCAGCAGTAAACACAAGATAAAAAGGGAGAAAAATATAATATTTTGTTATGTTTTTTTATTCATCATTTTCCAATGAAAATTTTACAACCAAAATAAATACACCATTAGTGTTAATCCAGAAATGTATGCCCACTTTTGATAAGGCGTAAGCCAAAAATATTCACTTTGATAAAAATATATAGAATCTACCCACTTGAATTGTGCAGACGCGCGTAGGTTTTCCTTCATCAATCCTATTATCTTCAGTTATATATATCGTTTTATCAACATTAAGCAAACCAATTGTGTAATAACTTCACAAAGTAACAAAAACTACATGATTTCGATCATCAGTTATATATGTTTTTTCTACTTAAAAATGATAAGCATCGAATATGCCCTAAAAAATTGAAAATTCATTTTTTTATCAACTTTCAAAATCTTATAGCACCAACTCAAAATTTGAGAAATTCTTCGGTTGGGGAAGACTCTAGCTCTCCCTGCATCCACCTCTATGCCCCATGCCCATGCATGCACCATTTAGCCAGTATATATAAACAAGAATTATATATATATGAAACTTTTAAGTATAAGTAAAACATTTATTTAGTATTGACTTACAAGAGTAAATTAACATGTATACAACTCATCACTTAAATCGCAACAACACACATTTAGCCCATAAATACAAGCAATTAAAGGAGAGATTGAGGTGGATGTGAATGTTGTGAATCAGATGGCCTTAAATTCATCCCTGTGCCTTTTAGTGCAGGACCAACACATGACAAAGTAGCATGACACACATTGAAATCCAGGCTCATCATAATGATCATCATGACATAGGTCGCAACGCTTTTTCTTGGTTATGATTTGAAATCTAAGAGGGTGGTGAGGGTGATGAAGAGTGGGAATCACATACTGCTGCATCCCATACTTGATGTTTCTATACTTACCCGACCTACCAGGAATGCAGTTGGAATGAAAGGATTGATCGCAGTCTCGACAATAATACATCCTCCTCCTCGAATGCATTTGGTTTTCGCAGCTGCTGCAGTAGAAGTCACCGGGACGATTAACATACGCATCATATGTCAACCACAATCGGTGCTTCTCCAATCTATGCTTATTTTGTGCTGGTAGCAACACACATTCAGCACACATACAAAACTTGCAGCTATTGCATCTGTAAAATCCATGCTTTGAAGATATAGTATCATAACAAACACCACAAAAATTGTACCGGCGATTATCCGTGACTAGATTCATGAGATGATTGTGTTGTGGGTGAGCTGCATGTTTTATGGTGTTGGGCAGAGAAGCACACTTGATGTCTATATTAATGCCACATTTGGTACAAGTATAAAAGAGCCCATTTGTGTAAGCCTCGCAAATATTGCAGTATGCCCAATATGTTAGCTTGCCAGTATTTCGAAGCGTTAGATTGAAGGGATAAGGTGAAAAAAATGGATTGTATGGCTGTAAGTTAAAGCAGGACAAGTGGAGTGGATGAGAAGGGAGGTGTGGTGGTAAGTTAAAGCAGGACAAGTGGAGAAAGTATTTGCATTCATCACAACTCATGTAACCATTCTCGTACTCATCTCTTTGCGTCTTTTCATGTATAGGCAATGTGCATCCATCACATGTTAGTTCCAATCCTGGAATATTACTGTCTTCCTTGTAATCTTCTTCTTCTTCTTCTTCTTCTTCATGGTTGTGATGATGAGTTGATGAAGGGGGCGATGAAGATGGAAATGTAGTAAAACTTAGCAAATGATGTTTATGACAGGTCTTCTGAGGGATGGAAACTAGTTCTCTCACTCTCTTAACGAATGGTCTGATAATCTCCTCATATATGTCATCTATTGGACCCTTGATAATGTCTTTCACATCAGCAACTGCATTTTCATTATTAGATCTGCAACAAAATTAATCATAGCACAAAATTATATATGTTCTAATTATTACTTCTATTTAATACGGGACAAAAATTTCAATTGTTTAGCAAAATTTTAAAATTTTATTGTAAACTGTGAATTAGTTACCAAAAATTGTATCATGCAAATTCTTAAATCTACATGTGATTGAAGCAAAGAAAGTAAAAAAAAAAAAAAAAAAAAAAAAAATCCATACTAACACGTTCTATTTTCAGTGGCGGATCTAGACTTTTTACTCTGTAGGGTCCAACTAATAATTATAACTTAATAAATCTTAAGATTTTTTTAATTAAAATTACAAAGAAATAACGTTATAACCTAACATATCATCGTTTAAATTACATCACGACATTATTAAAAAAAGTAGTCACGCGACTAGCTCATTATCTTCTTTTAACTTGGACAAAGCTAAGTCCATTAATGATGATGATAAAACATCCACAATAGGAGAAACTTTCATATAAAATTCTTCCATTTATCTCAAAGTATATAACAAAGTTCGTAATGTGACCTAACTTTAAATCTTCTTTATTGGGTGGAAATAACTGTGAACAAAGCTTTACTAAATTTGAACTTTAAATTATCATTGTGCAATAATATAAAACTCAACAATATTTTTAATTCATAACACACAAAATCATATAAGATGTACTCATATGGCGGATTAAAAGCGAGTGAGAGAGAGTGGTCGGGGCGATGCTGAGGGAAGTGCGCAGACATCGGCAAGAGGGCACATGTCTCGTGTATCCAGTAGTCGCAAAGGGTGCAGATGTAGGAGTTCCCTTTGTGAGAGGCGCCACATGCATCACAGGGGAAGGAGCACCACCTTGTTTTCTTGGAAAATATGAGGTAGTGTTTGGGGTGGCTTGGGTGCTTCATTGTTGGAACATCATCAACTACTGCTGCATCAAAATCCCCTGTGCATCCCAAGTGGATCCACCACTCACATCCCCCACTACATTTGTAGAATAGCCCATGCCCATACAATTCACAAACTGCACATCCAATGGTCATTGTAACAGAATACAATGAAGAATCATGTTGTAGTGTGAGTGAGTGTGAAGGGTGGAGAGGATGACAGATCTCTCTCGGCATCTCCATGCATTCTTTGTGTAATAGATGACCAAATCCACACTTTTGGCTGCATCCATAGCCTGCCTCTCCTGCTAAAAAGTATCTCCCACAACCATAACACCAAGTGCTCCAATTATTATCAGTGCTCCAATAATTATCAGTTTCCACGGCGGAGTTGGGGATCAAACTCAGCGGGTGTTCATGAAACATATGAGAAATACTCTCCTTCTCCATTTCTCCCTCTTTCTCTCTCGACATTCTTTTTTCCCTCTCTTCTTATCACTAATCACTCTCAGAATGATAATACTATATATATATATATATATATATATATATATATATATATATCCCTATATATATATATATATAGGGTATAGGGGAGGGCTACAGTAAAAACACTTCTTAAAATATAAATATAAACATTTTTTAATGTACGAATTTTATCCAACAGGGTTACGAATTCATCCAACATGGTTACGAATTGTGAAAAATAAAATTTTGCTACCTTTGGGATTCGAACCCAGGACCACGAATTCATCCAAAAGGGTTACGAATCAACCGTAGATCTTGATGATCTAAGGGCTGAAAATCATTTATATTTTATACACTTAAGAGTGTTTTTATTCTAGCCCTCCCCTATATATATATATATATATATATATAGAGAGAGAGAGAGAGAGAGAGGGAATTGATGTGTATTTTTCCTCAATACATTTTGTTTTTATTACACAATAATCCCATTTGTACAACATATCAACAATCCCCAGACTATATACATATGGTTTTTAACTTTATATTCTCAATTTTGAAATCTATCATATATGAAAGGGAAAAGGAAAAATAATGTAAAATTTGTATTAAAAATACTTCGGAACTTTTGAGCTATAGTAATAATCGATCATGCAAACTTGGAGTGTGAGCTAAAGAATAAACATAAGGCATTTAAGTTATACCTAGTGTAATGAATTGGGTCATCACACATTCTTTTCTTGGTTTATGTGTTACCAAATATTCTATATTCTAATTTTAAATTTGATTTTTAATAATTCAACTGATCGATGTTTGCATATTACGATGTCTAAGTGGATTACCAATGGCATCATTATGGAATACTAGCTAGCTTGATGTAAAGTGCCACACGTACATGAAAAATATGAATATAGGAGTATGAATTAAATAAACATTTTGTAATTTAAAGAACTCTCACTACAAAAAAAGCGTTGATTACCGACGGCTAAATGCCGTCGGTAACAAAAGACGGCCGCCGGTAAATAGTGTTACCGGCGGCGATAACGGCGGCAAGCTCCCGCCGCTAAACGGTTCGTCGGCAACGACAATAACGGCGGCGAACATCCGCCGTCGGCAGTTAACGGCGGCGATGCCGCCGGAATTGTCGCCGTTAAACGGCGGAGCCTAGCCGGAGAATTAGCGGCGGCAGACACCGCCGCTAGTTACCGAGGGCTATTTTGCCGTCGGTAGAGAGCCACCGGAGTCCGGCTGACCTTGCCGGAAAACTAGCGACGGCGATTACCGCCGCTAAGTAGCGGCGGCAAAACGCCGTCGGTAACAAGCTACCGCCGTCCGGTGGGTCTTTGCCGGAGGATGGCCGGGTATTTACCGAGGGCAAATTGCCGTCGGTAACTACCGACGGCGTTTTGCCCACGGTAATGTTTTTAATTTTATTTTTTTATTTTATTTTATTTTATTTTATTTTATTTATTTATTTATTTATTTTATTGTATATTGTATATCCACAATTTATTTCCGTATTTATACGGTATTGCATACTTTAGACGAACTTCCCAGTCGGCGACCCGACTTCCCAGTGGGTCACCCATCTTGCTTGTGCTCTGTGTCAAGCACGCTTAACTTTGAAATTCTTTTCGAGTGATCACCAGTACAGAACACTCGTATTATTGATATATCTACATCTATTAATTCATTTAAATGCTATATACTCACTCATATAATTATAATCTTTGAATATGTGGAGATAATACCTGAAATATGTTGTTAATTTGCCGTCGGTAGATGGCCGGTAAATTCGAAAGTTCGGGTCGCCTCGACTGCCGCCGCCGTGCCGCCGTTAGCTACCGACGGCAAAATAGCCGCCGGTAGTTTTCGCCGGTAAAAACGCGTTTTTTTGTAGTGTCTAAATAAACAAAAATAATTCTACTCCCTTGGTTCCGTTTATAGCGTCCCAAAAAAATTGATACTCAAATTAAGAAAATGTAGATATAAGAAAAGATATAAAAAGAGAGTATATAAAATAATTTATATCATTTTTTGAGTTGAGACATTAATAAATGGGACGTTTCAAAAAGAAAAATGAGACGTTATAAGCGAAAAGGAAGGAGTATAATCTTATACAAAAATAAATAAAATCCACACACACTCTAAATAAAACTAGATTAATCTTATATCATTTAATTTATATAAAATTAACTATTTGCCAACGAAAAATGAGACAACCATTCGACTTATCAAAACTTTAACTAAAACCAACTTTACAAAATAATTATTTACTATACGCACATAGGATCCGTAACTCTTATTAAAAAGGATGAGAAAAAGAAAAATGGGAAGGAAGAGAATGGTTACTTAATTTTCTTCTGCAAGACTGCAGTCTCACTATTACAAATTTGGTCTTTCTCTACACTGCATAGACTACAATGTTTTGTAAAAATCGTAGTCTATACTAATATACTACGGTTTTTTACCATAACTGTAGTGTATGTGCTCGTTTTTCGTGATAATACACTACAATAATATAAAAAATGTAGTCTATCATAGGCATAGTCTACGGTTCTATCAACCGTAGTGTATGAGCGTGATTTTTCTTAGTTTTCTCTACATTTTTTCTTCATAACGTAGTGTATGTGTGTGTGTAGTTTTACTTTTCTCTACCGTCATCTTCAAACTGTAGTGTATGTGCGTGTGTCTTCATACTTTTCTTTACGTTAATCTAGAAACTGTAGTATATTAATAAAAATAAATTTATTTTTATTATAAAAAATGAATGGTCTATGTTTTAAATATTGACTTTTATTTATAATTATTTAAATAATAATTAAGATATAATTTATAAACATAAAATAATTAAAGATTTTTAATAATTCAATTTATATTGTATATCATTTATTTTTTTAAAAAAATTATTTAAATATTAAGTAAGATAAATTTACATTGCATGTAAAATTTTAAAGAATGAATTTATTTTGTAATGATTTTTGTTAATCATTTAGATATTTAATAAATATGAATTTATTTGTTATAAATAAATAAAAATAAGAAAAATTTGTATTGTATAGTGATTGTTTTCTAAACATTATGTAAATAATGATTATGATAAATTTTGTAAATTTTTTAAAATACAAATTTTAAATAAAAAAATAATTTATATAGAAATTATTATTTTTATTTAAATATTAAATAGAATAAATTACATACATATAATTATAAAAAATATAAAAAAACATAATTAATAAAGGGAGTAGGATTCGAACATATAAAATAAAATTGATTGTAGTGTATTAAGATCCTACACTAGCCAATTTCAATTAAAAAATAACTCCCTCCCACGTACCCACTCTAAGTCTACCCTCTCCCATCTCAAACTCACTCTTCTGCCGTCTGTATTTACAAACCCTCAGCCCTCTTCCTCAATCGTCGTTGTCTGTAAGCCGCCCTCTCCCTAAACCGCCATTTTCAGCATCAAACTCGTCCTCTCCCTCAATCCGTCATCTCTCTCCCTTAAAGCGATGTCTTTCTCACATCTCTGTCCCGTCACCGCGCCGCCAGCACCACGTCGCCGTCTGTATGCCGCCATCACCACGCCGCATCGTGCCACCCCTGGTCAGTCGGCACAGCCACGACCACCTCCTGCTCGGCACAGCCACGACCACCTCCTGCTCGGCACAACCAAACGGTCCGAACTCTTGTGAATCAAACCCTTGCGAATGGTGGTTGCATCAATTCCCCTGCTCCAAATACAAACCCTCTTCCAAACCCCTGGCCCTTTGCTGGTAGTAAGTCTCAATTAGACATTTTTTTCTTTCATTTTCTAATATTTTATTGTTCGAAAGACAATTATTGATTTTTGCTAAAAATTTCTTATACATACTTGAGTATACAGTGAGAAGAATTGTCTGAAATTAGTCTTCTCTGCTAGTTTTACCTCTGAAATTCAAGATTAAAAATTGCAACTCGATCTATATACAAGTTAAATTATAAGAAAATTCATTGTGACATGATTTTTTATTTACAATATTTATTAGGACTGGTGGTCTAGATATGTTCATAACAGAGAGAGAGAGAGCAGAGAGTCTATATTGTTTCAGATATGGATATTTTAAGGCTATTTATCTTGAAAATCATATAAGTTTAGAATATCTAATTTTGTATATATATTCATGAGTGGTGGAAGTTGAGTTTGTTAGTCTTGACTTCTTGATCTTTGGCTTTTCTCACAAGTTGAGTAATTTATATGTAGATTATATGCAATGGGTAACTGAAGGTGCAATTTTCAATTGACTTATTGTATGCATGCTATCAGTGTTTTGTCATGTAATTGTATTTTTTGGACAGTTGCACGAATGTCTGTATGGAAAGGGTGCAATTGATTCCACTCACAATCATGAATATTTCATTGATATGTGCTCATATTGATCTGCAAGTGAGTTATAAAATTCTATTCTTAATTTTCCAAAAATTGAATCCAAACATACTACAAGTTTTAGTAACAAAAATAATATTTCGATTCCATGGAAGCTTCAAAGTTTCTACCTTCATAGACAAAGAAAAGAATTATACTTTGGATATTATAAAGGGTTATTAGCGCATAAATACATCAACTTTAGACTAATTCTCATTTTTAACATGAATTTTAAAAGGTTTCAAAAAATACATCAACTTATTGATTGTAGTAATTTTAACACGAATTCTATATAATTTCATAAATACAATTCGAAACTAACAAAATAAATGTCATACGATTTAATATAATCCGACAATTCAAATTCGTGTTCAAATTACCACAATCCGATTTGTCCTCATTAGCATTTTGGCATGCAGTAAGCTTTAATTTGACTGAAAATCGTGTTAAAATTATTACAATCAATAAGTTGGTGTATTTTTGACACTTTTTAAAGTTTATGTTAAAAACTAAAATTGGTCTAAAGTTGGTGTATTTATACGCCAATAACCCTATTGTAATTTATTTAGATTTTTATCTCGACGTACTATAAAAAAGCTAAAAAAGTATTAATTAATTAAGAAACTTTGTTCTCATCTATGATACTTGGTTTAAAACGAAGTATGATGAGAAAAAATTGCACTGTAAAATATTTAAATCAAATCAAATTAAAATTGTGTAATATATAGATCTTTATATAACTTTGTATTAGAAACGAAAAATGCCTATAAAGCACAAATTAATCATTTAATTATAATGGACGTAACAGAGATGATCACATTATGATATCTCTACAAATGTGATGTAGAGGATGTCTGACTAAGCTTATATTAAACCATTTAGAAGCTTTAAGAGCTTATAAAATATAATGTGTCAAGAATATTTCTAAATTACTATTAAAATTTTTAAATAAATTGAACTTATAAGTTAGAGAAATTTAGAAGTTATAAAGAGAAAATCTTAATTAAAAAGAAAAAAATGAGATGTAATTGTAAATATTCTAGGGTTATTTTTTAAAATTATTATTATTTATAAGATCATGAAGAAAAATATAAGTAAGATTTTTTTTAATTTATTTTTTTAAAAAAAGTTACTTTCACAGTTTGTAGCTTATAAAGCTTTAGCTAAATTACCCTGATATAATTAGGGCTAATTGCAATATATAAATTACTAAAGTTTCAACAAATTTTCATTTTACACACTAACTTTAAAATTTGTATTAAAATTATTTAATTGAGTAATTTTATTTTAAAGTTGATGTACAAAATAAGAATTTGTTAATATATATGCAATTAGGATGTGTTATCTTTGATTGTAAATTTATTATGAAAAAAAGAGGAATAAAAAAATTCTCCATTTAAATTCATCATTTCTTTTTCTTCATTTTTATTTTATATAGAGGAGTTTTTCCCCTCCATTTCTCTCTCTCTTCTTTCACTATTTTTCTCTATATTTTTTTCTTTAATTTTATTTTCTAAATATCATCAAATTTAATTCATGATGAAAAAAATACTTAATATACTACTACATCTTAAATTTAAGTTTGTGAAAAGATCTTTAATATGGTATAAAAAATCATCAAAAATGAATTTAAAATGAATAAATTAAGAAAAATTAAAATTAAAATATTTTATTTTTTCTCTCTTCATAACATTTTACAACTTTTTATTTATATTTGTGTATGAAAATATTAATTTGTTTATTATGACGCTTAATAATAATAATAATAATAATAATAATAATAATGTGTAATGTCAATTTTCATTATCAAATAATTTAAATTTATTTAATAACTATAATTATCATTATACTTTATACAAAGTTGAAAATATACGTTTCAAATTCAAGATTTTATTGAGTAATTGATGTGGATTATTTTATTTTATTTTATTATTAAAACCTATTTTTCATTTGTTTATATTTAAATTTTATTTAATATTTTTTTATTATTTAAACATGTCATTTAATTTCGATGTTTGTCGATGCAGAGAAATAATATTATCCCTTATTGGAATAAAAGGAGGAATCGAAAATGGTGAAATTATTTAAAAAAAAAAAACGAAAGAGAGAAATTTATTTTTTTAATCTTTTTTTTTCTTCTGATAATAAATTTACAAAAAAAAGAAAAGACGACTGAGCTGTTTCTGAACTAGCATCGCCGGCTTAGCCCACTTTCACTAAAATTAAGTTAATTATTGGTTAATTAATTGGGTAAATACAACTTTCCCTCCATTCTCCAATAATCCTCCATTGTCTCAAACCCCTTAACCCGAAAAATCCGACATCTGATGACGACGCTTTGCATCTTCCAACAACTGAACTAGTTTATGATCTCCTCCTACTCGAGCCTCCTCTAATGGAGTCCTTCCCCATCTGTCCCTTGCGATGACGCTGCCCCCATTTTGCAAGAGCAAAACAGACACTTCAAACAAGCCCTCTGCAGCAGCCACGTGCAGAGGTGTCTGAAGATTATAATTCTTGGAGTTGGGATTCATTCCATTTGCCAAAAGCCTTGCAACAAAATCCAACTCATTTCTCGCAACAGCCTCGCACAGACATATCCCGGGGCCCTCCACGTGTGCCGCCGCGCCGGCTTCTTCCAGCAGAGACGCCGCGCCACCGTGGCCCTTCTTGATCGCCTCAAACAACGGCGTCTTCCCAAAGTTATCTACGCCAGCCAAGAAATGGGCCGTTAACTTTGAGTCATCGTTTTTAACCTTGTAAATTGATCACTTAGGCTTCGTTTACTTTGATGGATAAATTTATCCATGAAAAAGGATGGATAATAAAAATGTATGTCTTTAAATGTCTATTTTCTTTTCCAACATTTGACACAAGCATTTTTCCTTCATTATTTTCACTTCAAGGATGAATAATATTATCCCTCTATTTTTGAGTGAATAATATTGTCCATCCTTGAGATGAAAATAATGAAGGAAAAATATTTTTTTTAGAAATTAACCTGATTGTTTGCTAATGCTAGCTAATATTTTTTTACAAATTAACCTGAGCCCGAACTTTGCTAATGCTAGCTAATAATTTGATTGTTTGAAGTTTGATGGTCATGAATCTGAAGGTACTGTTGAAAAGCTTTTGACATTATCTTTCTATTGTTACTTATATTGTTGTGTTTTGGTCACTGTAAGTGGCTGAAAAATGGCATGAAAATTAATGTTATGAAACTCTGTATTTTTTCTTTTTTTCAACTATTTTCGGTGACCAAAACCCAATAATATTGGTATCATTAGAGAGCTATTATCAAAAAGTTTCCAACTATACCTTTGAATTGCTTGTCACACTTAAGATAATAAAGTTATTAACCAACGAACTTTTAGAATTAAGCCAAATTCCAAAAAACTAAAATTTTATGTATTTTTCACAAAAAAAAAATAAAAAAATCTAGTTATCCATTTCTTACCGCGGAGATTTATGTCGGCGTGAATCTGAATGAGGAACTGAACGATGTCTTCATACCCCATCGCCGCAGCGCGATGCTGCAAGAGGCAACAAACCATGCATGATAAGACTCTTTCCCAAAAAAGTTGATCGAAATCTGCAGTGTATGTATATATATATATATATTTAAACATTACCAAAGGCGATTGTCCATGGTAGTCTACTTTGTTGGGATCTGCTCCCGCTTCCACCAAACGTCGCAGCCGGTGCAGATCGCCGTCGTTAGCCGCACAGTTCAACCTCATCGCCACCTCCGATTCACATTTCTCGATCTGCGCAACCATGTCGGATTCCAGTATCTTCTTCCGAAGATGATGCTCTCTTCCCTGCACATTAATTAATTGCAGATATCTTGAGATTAAAAGAGGATTTCTTGGAGATGATCAACTCACGCGAAGCAGATTGTCGATGATAATGCGCCCATCTGCGAAGTGTATCTGGATGACTTGTATGAGAGCTTGCTTGTCCACTCGCAGCAGCCTCGACAGCTCGGAGGCGCGGACTGTCCGCGCCTCTGGGATGCTGCACACAACGGAGATGTCGCCTATTGAACTGTACTGCACCGGAACAGATCCTTCCGCCTCCCCGTCTTCCCGATTTCTTACTTGTTCCTGCGCAAACCCTAGCACCTCAAAACTCCCACTCTAAAAAATGGTGAAAATTTTCTTTTAGAGTGCATTTACTTTGATCGCAAAATTTTCATTGAAAAAATGAGAGATAAGAAAATAGGGAAAAATTTTATCAACATTTCTTATCCCATATTCTTTAAGGTAGAAAACATAGTTTATATATCGTAAGGAAAATCTTATCACATCAATCCCCATGATAATATTATCATGAATTGGAGTGAAAAGGGTAAAAAATGCTGCCCATAATTTTTTCCATCATGCCCGAAGAAAATTATCCTTCCAGAACATGTGAATATAATAGGAAAAGTATGAAAATATATGTTTTAATTTTCACCATTTTCCTTCAAAGAGAAGCACCCTTAGGGTGCGTAGGGCGCTTCTCTTTGGCGTTGATAAATTTATCATGAGAATTTCATCCACTCCATTTCTTCTTTTTCACTTCGAAAAGTGATATTATTATCCCCTATAATTTTTTGTAATATTATCTCTCCTTGAAATGAGGGAATGAGAAAAAGTGAAATTCTCTTTTATAAAAAGTAAGGAAAAAGAAAGGAGACATTTAAAAGGAGAAATTGTTATTATTCTTATTTTTCCATAATAAACTTATCGACCGTTAGCGTTACCAGTTTGCCATCACAAAGGATATAAAGCTGATCGCCGACGGTTCCCTCTTCGACTATCACTTCTCCCGGAAGAAAGAACTCTTCGTGCACTTTGATCGCCTACACATCAACCAAACCATTGAATGCATACAACAAGAGCAAGCAATTAATCAAAATTTTGTGTCTTACTATTTTCTTGATGAATCCATCCGAGCAATCCTTAAACAGAGGAACTTGTCTGATATTAGGTTCGTACAACTTGTTCGAAATCTGCAAACCTAAGCTTAGTAGACAGAAAATTTCATATATGGATCAGATAGAGTGTGAAGGAGTTGTCCCTGACCTTAGCTCGCAGAGCGAGTGGGAGATCCCGAAGAGCAGAGGCGTCGGCGTAACTGCTCTCGTACTGCAACCGGACATGGCCCTTCATCTCTTTCCCTATGCTCTTACCTAACTTGTTTCTGCTGCTATATTTGATAAGCTCCGCCATCTTATCTCTGAACCTCTCTGTTTTAGACCCTTTGACGATCAACGCCGTCATGTTGCCCAGCAAGTAAGCGCCTAGGATCATGTCCAGCGACACGTACAGCATCACGAATATCATCTCCCTCGTGTTCACAGCGTGGATCTCACCATAACCTATCACAAATCAAACCCAGAAAATTCTGAATATAAGAAAAAGGAAATTAATACACCAATTTTCAGCATTTTCTTATTTTTTCCACGGATTTTATTTTTTGAATCTAAGTACACAAACTTTATGTTCGTCTGATTTTTCCCATGTGAAACTTATTTTTCCCAAATTGATGCTGACTTGTCCGCCGGTAGCTGCCAACGTGAAATGAGCGACAGACGATCTTAATTATTTTCTTAAGTTATTTGCGTGTAAATATATGAACTTTCAACATTTTCTAGTTTTTCCCGTGAATTTCATGCTTTTATAAATTTTCCCATGAAATTCATTTTCCTCATATTACTCACTCAAAGAAAAAAAAAATTGGATCCAAATATTATATTAACGCTTTCAAATTTCTCGACACAATAAAAAATTTGAATTAAGATTTTAACTCTAACTAATAAGCACAAACTCTTTGAAAATATTTCATGATAGCATATTTCTCATAGCATGTAAATACATAAACTTTGCTCAAAATTCATATTTAACATGAAATTAAGATTTTACAATTAAATACACCAACTTTGTAAGTTGTTCAATTTTGACGTCAATTTCATTTTTCCCAAATTTTAAAATGACGTAGCTCCTACGTGGCTAGCCGGCACATGCCTTTTAGTTCGCCGGACAAATAACAAAACGAATTGAAATGAAGTCCTAACTTCACGTCATTTTTTCCGATAATCGGAAATGAAATCAGCGTCAAAATTGAACAACTTACGAAGTTGGTGTATTTAATTGTAAAATCCTAACTTCACGTCAAATATGGATTTTGAGCAAAGTTTGTGTATTTATATGCAATTTTCCCAAATTTTAACCAAAACAAATTACAACACACCTAAGTGAGAAATATGATGGAAATAATTTTTTTGGGAAAAATTAGAAGAGTATTAAGTTCGATCGGAATTGCTCGTAGTAGAAAAAATCAGAGTAACACAAAATTCATGTATTTAGATTTAAAAAAATTATGGGAAAAAACAGAAAACACTGAAAGTTTGTATCTACACGTAATAACACTAAAGAAAAAAAAATGATGGGATGGTGTGTATGATACTCACCAACGGTTGCCATGGTGACGACAGCGAAATACAGCGCGGTTATGTAACGCGTCCAGAGATCAATGTGTCGGAAGTTTGTATAGCTGTAGTCGCCTAACTGCAAGCTTCCGATCCATGTATGAGCTTCTTCCGAAGCAGGAAGAGTCGTTGCTAGATAGTAGAATATGCAAGCGGCTGTGTGCGTGCAGTAGAGTTCCACCACGAAAAGCTTTACGATTCGTGTGAAGAGATAGTTCACACGTGTGTCCTTCTCCATCTTCTCGAAGAAGTCTGTAACCCTAACCGCTCTGCTCAGCCGGATCCACAGCATATACCTCACCAACTCCTTTTCGCCGCACCTCTGATCGCAGATCATTAATTACGATTTACGAGAATTGATAACCGAATCGAAATGCTGCGATTAGAAATTGAGTTTTTTAATTAATTACCCGGTAGATGAGATCCCAGGGCAAGCATCCGAGAAGATCGATGAGAAATCGAGATTTGAGGTAGCGCGCGGCGATGAGGCGGCGGTCGTAGACGAGGCAGTAAGAGTGTGCGTCGGTGTAGGCGACGAAGAAGGAGACGAAGATGTCGACGGAGAAGGTGAACTGGCCGGCGACGTCTAGGAGGAAGAGATTCTCCGGTAAGCCTCTGAAGAAGCCGAATTCGAGCGGCGTGAAGAAGGAGGAGTAGATTGCCCATATCAGGATGAAATTCGACCAAGCGACGTACCACCTGCGATAAATCCAGCTAAATTCATCCATTTCTGCGACAGATGTAACTGGATTGAATTTTCTCTCTGTGTTTAGTTACCTGTTATCGGGGCGGATGATGAATTCGTGCGATTGCGATTGGGAGTGGCGGAAGCTGAAGGAAACCTGTGTGGAGTAGTTTCGGAGAAGGTCGACGCTGTACCGTTGTTCATCGCCTTCGGATTCCTTCTCGTTTTCTTCTCTTCCTCTGTTTCTATTCCTCTCCATCTTCTTCTTCTTCTTCTACAGATTTGGTTATGCTGTGTTTCACTTATTCATTTCTATCATAATTTTCATTTTTTGCTGTTATATAATTATACGAGTATGCGGTGTTCACTGTTGCGTTGACATGATAGGGGTAATTTGTTTACTCTCATTCACTTCACGTGCATGGGAATCCTTGAATTTCACTCTTTCCTCGAATTATATATAAATCTATATTAATATAAAATGTGTTTTGCCCACAAAATATAAATGATTTAATAGGTCGACATTCTTAATGTTCGTGCTCATTTCTATTGTATCATTATAAGTGGGACGAAGGGAGTAGCATTTTTATGAAGATAAAAAAAATTGAAAAAAAAACCCTCTCCGAACCTGCGGCTCCCCCTCAAACCCTAATTTTCCCGCTCTACGCCACCGCCGCTCAATACCATTGCTAGCGCCACTACGTTGCCGATGCTTCCAGATATTCTTCTTCTCTTTGTTCGGCTCTCTCTATTTCCGTTGCCGTCTCCTACACTTGCGCCATATCACAGTGCGACTCTCGCAACCGACCTTCTTCCAGTGCGACTCTGTCTTCACCTCCTTGAAATGTTGCCTCTGCCTTGCTGTTCGACTTTCTCTTTCTCTTCGCCTCGCCGCCACATGCCTCGCGATTACTAAACACTTTTGTGAAGAAGTATTTCACCATTTTTTCACAAAAGTGTATAATAATGATAAAACTATAAAAGTGTGCAATAGTTCAAAATACATTGTTACACATTTTTTCTAACTCTCCATAGTTTGCAAATAATATTTCATAAAAAGAAAGCTATTATGTTAACTTTGACGATATATGATTAAAAATATATACTTTTTTCATCCACGAAACATCTTCCTAAGAGGAGTAGACATAAGTTTTAATAAGAATAAGTTGTGTATTTCGTGATTGAAAAAGAGATCCCTCAAATTAGAAAAAGTAATGATAATTAATAATGTCATTTTCAAAAATGATGGGTCCATTAGTGACAATTTGTAAATACATGAGAATGGTAAGAGTGATAGTTAGTGGGATTATTTTAAAAATAAATTAGAATGAAAATGAAAAATAAAAAATATGTTTTGTGGACGGAAGGAGTATTATCAAAAGTTAATAGAATATCTTTATTTTAATTAAAAAAATAAGTGAAGGGTAATAAAGTAAATACATAAGCTACATTTGTGCAGGGTACTATCATGAAATGCCTGTGGCAATTCTGGAATTTTATTAACTAAAGACAATAATTTCTAGATTTTTACAAAGATACAAAATTGGCACAAGAGTATTGAAAGCTCTTGCCGACAGTCAGTGGCAATTCAGGAATTTTATTAAGGGGTCCAATGATAGTGTTATATGAAATAATATATGCCAACTATATGAAGTAAAATAAAGATGTATCTTAGTAACAAACATTCATAATTTAGCGTAATAAGGAAATTAAAATAAATATTTTTCCTTTTGGATCTTCTTTGATACTTTTACACTACTTCCTCATTTGTCTAAAACATAGATACTTTTACTTCGTCATGCATGATTGGTAAAACAATTGATAGTCATTTTCTTTCTTCGGTATAAATAAGAAAAAAAATTATTTAAGACTTTTATAATAAGACAAGCACTATACCCTAAAAATAGGCAAAAAAAAAAAAAAGAGACTATTTCACTAAATTAAATGCAATTCTGCAGAAAAACAACTCCAACGTAGTACTAATTTATAGAATATTTTATTGCAGATAAGTAGGTATTTATTCTAAATTCTTTACAGGTGAATCACTTGTTGCAGAGTAAAATTTATTCTAAATTCGGTACAGGTGAATCACGGCATCAAATTTAATGTGGATGCATGGATCATGTATACTCCATTCGTCCCATAAAAAAATGTCATTTTTGTTGTAAAGTAAGAAAAAGAGAGAATAATGTAAGAAGATAAATCTGCATAAACATATTATTGTGAAGATTAAGTGTCTCTATTTATAGTAAGATACAAGTCTATGTTTAGATTTGGTCATCACCTATACTAAAAAAGATGTGTATATATATATTTACAACAATCAATTTCATTTTTGTCAATTTCATAAGAATGTATCACTCATTTTTGAGATATGTCCTCATACGTTATCAACCACACTTTCTCATATTTTTTTTTAATAAGTAGTGGAACTCTTTAATTCTTCATTTAACATATTATTTAATAAATATTTTTTAAAACTCGTGTCATCTCCAAGTAATACTCTTTTACGGAACGAATGAAATACTATAAATTAACTATATCCAAGAGAACAACTATATCCTTAACTGAATTCATAAATATTTTATTCTATGTTGATTGTCGTACCTATCTTATTTAAAAAATGTCATGCAACAAAATTCAGAAGACTACGTAGGATTCAATTGTCCGAAATTTTAATTCGGATCAAACTTTTTTTTAAAAAAAAACTTTATATATTAATTAATAAAAAATTAAAATTAAGTATAATTTGTACATTTACTATCATTAATTAACTCAATTCTAAACCGAGGCTAAAGTCAGTGTCACGACCATCATTTGTTAGGATGCGTTTACTTTGATGGAAAATGAGATAAAAAATATATTTTCACTAATTTTTCACTATTTTCATATGTTTATATATATACTATGATGGAAAATTTTCTTCGGGCAGAATGAAAAATTTTCTCGGGCAATTCATTTTCTCTTAAATATAGGATAATATTATCTTAAGGTAAGGGTGAAAATATTTCCCAAAATTTTCTTATCTTTTCATATCTAGTAAACATACCATAAAAAAAAGTACTCCATCATTTTCAATAATAAAAAAAATTACCACCAAAATAAACTCACCCTTAATTGTTACTGCCAGACAAAGTTAAATGAAAATTCTAAGATTTACATGATGAATATTGACGGATTTGATTATTTTATCTTACGTCGAAGAGAGAAGAGCTAAAATAAGTACACTTCTTAAGATATAAAATAAGAATCATTTTCAGTCCTTAGATCATTAAGATCTACGGTTGATTCATTACCATGTTGGATGAATTTATAGTCCTGAGTTCGAATCCCAATAGTAGCAAAACTTTATTTTTCGCAATTTATATCTTTATACAGCGAATTCATACGTGTTCTACATAAGATTCATACATTTAAAATTGTTCTTATTTCTTATTTTAAAAGATGTTCTCACGGTAGTCCTTCCCTGTCGAAAAAAAGATATATGCGAACTAAATAAGTTTAATTTTTTTTTTTTTTGACTTGGGGGAGTTGGAGGGGAGCAGTGGGGTTTGAACTCGGGACCTCACTGTTCACACGTAGGAGGTCGCACCGCTTAGTGTCCCCTTGGGGACTATGCGAACTAAATAAGTAATTGAACTAGACAAAACTAGTGGCTGGAGAATATTATTCAGATAAATCCGGATAAGAATACAATTTTTTTTTTTCCTTTTCTTTTCGAGTTGGGATTAGTTCAATTTTTTTATAATTTAATTTTTTGAGAGGGGGATTAGTACAAATTAATGACACACTTTGTCAAGAAAGTTGTAATTTATCCAACTTTATTACACTTTACCGCGACAAGCGTTTCAATTTATTCCGAGAATTTATTCGAGCGCTTTTAAATATCTTATAATGATATAACACCATAAATTTGGGTATCTTACTATTAGGCGTCCCATTGAATTGGGTCCATTAATTAATAATGAATAATGCCCGATAGCGATCCACTTTTCGACAATTTCGTGATTTTTCTTTGTCAATGAAGGTTTTTTTTTTATTACAAGAGATATCTCATATATAATCAAATAAGTCACTCGCATGCAGACGAATCTTTTACACCACATAAAAGTTGAAAAATAATCGTACGCGAACGAGATCGACTACTACTCACATAAAAGTGAGAAAACTACACCACTTGCAGGCGAGATTGAACCCAAGACCTCTCATAAAAGAGAGTCTTTGGGTGTCTCAGCTTTGTTAATTAAGTTTTTTTAGTTGTGAATTTTTCTATATTTTCATATTTTTTATCATAAAATATTTGAATTTTTTGAATTCCAATTTTCGGATAATAATTAATTAGTTCGGTTCATATTTTTTCTTTCCTGTAAAATTTGAATTTTTGGATTGAACTCAATAAACCTTTTTACATTTAAATAATAATTTTAATATATTATAAAATTATTAATATTAGTAATGATTTTTGAAATGTTTTTTATTAAGTTTTATAATTCTAATAATAATTCTCTTTATCTCTCTCTCTCTCTCTCTCAAAATGTGAGTCGAATAATCAATTATTGTAATAAAAATTAGAGATATAAATTTAAACGATTTTAGGTAATTAATCAACTTTGGGTTGAATATAGGTATATACATTATAAACGGATCCTAACATTGATTTAGAAGAAATTTCAATTTATTTTCTTCTTTTCTTTTATACTGAAATTTATTATTACTCATTTCATTCACGAAAATAAGTCATAATTTGTCATTCTCGTCCGTCCACAAAACATATATACTCTAACCATTTTTTTTGTCATTCATGGGTCCACTACTTTTTAATTTGTGAGGTCATTTCTCTCACTAACTTCTTTCTACTTTAAAAATAAAAAATAAAAAATTGTGGCGCTCTTTCTCCACTGACTAAATAAACAACTTTTTTTTTAGGTGAACAACTAACTTTTCTTAAAATCTCTGCCGTTCTCCCTTATGACCTATTTTCGTGGACGAGAGGAGTAATATTTACTCCTTAATATTCAAGTCATTGTAAAAGAACTTTGATGATAAAATTGACACAAATTGAAGAGATTGTGACGATAAATTAACGGGTATTAATATATAGGTTAATTTGGGACGAGAACATACAATAAAATCACTTTTTAATTGGGTTTGAGACAGTTATAAGTATATAAATTCTAAACATGCCAAAACATTAATCTACATGATTATATGAAATTTTTGTAAAAATCACTTTTTAATCAAATTTGAATATATACAATTGTATATATTAGAGGATCAACATTAATTCATGTGCTTACAAAACATCTCATGCATTCTCTATTTGAAATTATTTTAAATACGTACTATTAATTTTATTTTAACATTAAGTACGAATATACACATTTTACAATTAGAGGGACAATATTAATTCACGATCCACTTTTTTAAGGGAATGGGATCACTCTCTTATGTCGTCTTCATTTTTACTTCCTTCAAAATAAATTCACACATTTCTGCTTCATATGGACGGAAAATAAATATTTTGATTGTTTCATTGGCTTCTTGTCCAATAATTCACTAGAAAAATGCACGTACAATATATATGGGTTTTATCAGTTATAGATGATGATTTATAACTGTTATGTTTTTTTTTAGGGAAAAGAGAGATATTTTATTGAACACAAGAGCATGGTAGATGGAGATGACCCTCCACAAACGGCGGGGGTTCATTCCAAACATGATGTGTATGAAAATCTCTCGAAGCTTTAGCTAAACAATGCGCAATAACATTGCACGTTC
The DNA here is from genome assembly GCF_028751815.1 of Salvia miltiorrhiza. Lineage (NCBI taxonomy): Eukaryota > Viridiplantae > Streptophyta > Magnoliopsida > Lamiales > Lamiaceae > Salvia > Salvia miltiorrhiza. The sequence goes on along the minus strand of NC_080392.1, from coordinate 3,002,931 downwards.
TCTTGACATGACAAATTTGGATATCCGGCAAAGACGATAGCTCCTCACAGCAAAAGGCAGCCAATAAACCCATTTATGTTAGTCACTATAGGTTATGGCTGTTTTTGAATCCTAAACGGACTAGCATGGGCAATAATAGTGCAATCAAATCTGCACTGTGGATACTTAAAGATTCTCATTTGTAAAAGGTCTTAGATTCAATTTCGTCTGTGTGCGATGCAATTTTCTCACCTTTATAAGGGTAGTGGTCTCACCTGAATGTGATTATTTTTCCATATTTGTATGATGTAGAGTTCGCGCCTGCATGCGGCCGATTGATTAGATATTAGATAGCTCTTGTAATTCTAAAAAAAAAAAAAAAAAAAAGAAGAAGAAGACTGTGGCTGGTGTGGGCTCATGATCTTCTTGAACCATTAGGTTTAATTATTTTATTTTTTTATATTTTTCCCATGTGTTGGTTTGCACATGAACTTCGTTCTATTGCAAGATGCCCTACTCTCTGTTAATTGAAGAACTTTTCATGGGCTGTATTTTTCATTTTGAAGATTTCATGGGCTGTATTAATTGTGGATTTCCGACACATTCTTGCATGCATTACAAATAGTAATATTTGTAACAAGTTGTTGTGACAAAATCAACTTTTAGTTATATTTACATACTCTCTTCGTTCCAACGAAGATGCCACATTTCTAACTATGGAAAAAATAAGGAATTTTAATTGCAGAATTACAACTAATTAATCACTCCCTTATTACCTATTATCTTATACTTTATCACTTTATTACATTCTCTCCACTATTTTATCACTTTTATACTCCACTACATACTTAAAACACTAATCTACAATTTCTTAAATCTCGTATGGAAAAAAAATATATCATCTTGGTTAGGACGGAGGGAGTAGTATACTCAGTATCATTACATTAAATTCTCATACTTCAAAACACAATTAAAACATGGGGTTATTTTTACATTGATCGTAAAATGAAGTCCTCGTAAACAAAAATTAAAACATTCTATTCTATCAATATTCTTCCCCCTATCCTCTCTCGCCGACTTCAAACAAAACAAAAACAATATGTCTCGCTCTTAATTATTCTGATAATTACTTAACAATTATTTCTTGATCTCTTCTCGATCTCAAACATTTTTCCGATTGATTTGTCCAATGTTAATTTGAAAGTGTAATTATAGTATTTAAGTAAGTGATGGAGACGAGAGCTTTGTACTTCCCTCAAAAACAAAGGAAATAAAGTTAAGAGAGTTATGAATAGTAGGCAGGCTGACACAATTTCATTTGGTACAGCTCTCTCTCTCTCTCTCATTGCTCAGTCTTTATTTAGGCCATCATCAACAGTGGACCAACACTGTCTCTGTCTATGCCCATCAAACAGTCGCATGAAATATTTGGAATTAATCAGCTCTTTTGTCTTTTTCATTTATCAATATTAATTAGTTATGTGATAGAAATCCCAAGTAAATTAATGAAATGATTAACGTTTTATTCTATTTCTGTTTGGCGTCTTGGAGCGTGAACTTGGACACTAATACTCCACTTGTTTCGTTGATAATAACTTACTCCCTCCGTCCCAATAATCATGTCCCATTTTTTTTGGGCACGGAGACTAAGGAGTGTTGAATTAGTGTTGTAAAGTGTAAGGGCCCACATGTTTAAGAAAAGTAAATGCAACAAAATTATGCAAATTTCAACAATTCTGCAACAACCAAAATGCAACAATTCTGTAATTGGCAACCAAAATGCATTCTGCAACAATTCTGTAAAGTAAATTTCAACAATTCATTCTGCAAATTTTTCATCATCTTCTGTAATCAAGAACAAAAAATGCAACAACCAAAAAATGCAACAAATTTATGCAGATTCAACAAGAAATTTCAACAAAATCTTCATTAAACAGTCGCCGGAAGCGAAGGAGTGCACTGTTGTTGGCGTCGGAATCGAAGGGCTTTGTGTGGAATCGAAGGGTTGTACTGTTGTGGGCGTCGCCGGAATCGAAGGGCTCTGTGTGGCGAAGGGCGGTGGTGGTGAGTTGCCACCGTCTGAGGGGAGAGAAAAACACAGGGAGGCTTAGGCGGCGCCTCTGTGTGGCGAAGGCGGGAGGACGAAGGCGAAGAGGTGAGAGGGCGGCGGAGGCAAGCACTAATTTCTGAAGGAAAAAAAAACCGAGGAGAGGCGAAGAGGCGGGAGGGCGAAGGCGAGAGGGAGGGCGGAGGCGAGTGTTAGGGTAGATCTGTGCTCGACGGATTTACAGAGGGGGAAGGAGGGAGGCGGCGACGGCGGCGGAACAGAGGAGGAGAGAGAGGCAGAGGCAGAGGCGGCGAGCCCTAATTCATGGGGGAGCGGATTTACAGAGGGGGAAGGGGGGAGGTGGAGGCGGCGGCGGCGGAACAAAGGGGGAAGAGGGAGGCGGCGCCGGTGGAACAGAGGGGAAGTGAGCGGCGGCGCCGGTGGATTTGCAGAGGGGAAATGGTGGAGCGAAGAGGGAGAATGAGGGAGATGGTAGAGAGAGAGAGGGAGAGGCGAGTGATTAATTTGGAGGGGTAAGTTTAATTAGAATCATGTTTAAGTGAGAGTTAATTAGCCTTAAAATTTACCCAAAAATGAAATGGGACAAGATTATTGGGACAACCCAAAAAAGAAAGTGTGACAAGATTATTGGGACGGAGGGAGTACTTTTCTTTTTTATCTGTCTGATTGATTGATGATGACCTTGTAAAAAGTACTCCCACCGTCCACCAAATATGTCATTTTCTTTCGACACGAGTTTTAATAAAATATGAATGAAGTTGGTAGTGGAGTTAGGATCTCATTTTAAATGTGAGTGAAATTGTGTGAACCCTATTACTAAAAATGAATGTGACATCTTTTTTTGTGGACGGACGAAAAAGGAAATTGTGACATATATATCTTTGGTGGATGAAGAGAGTAGAATGTAGCATTTATTTTAGACTATATATATACTTACTTTACACCTTTGATCCCCAGATAAGTTCCTATGAAGAAGGGGCCCATGTTTTAAAATGAAATTGTTGAGTATATTGGAAGTGGTGAAAAAATATTATACTCTTTTGTTTTTATTTTTGGGTTGTCTCACTTTAAATGTCTTGTTTCCTTTTATGGAAAAAGTTAGTCTCAAAAAGTGAGAATGTTTGAGACCCACATCACATTTTCAACTCTACATTATACCACTTAATAATCTAATTAACAATTTTCTAAATCACCGTGTCGAAAAGAAATACCATTTGAAGTGGACGGCACGGGTTTTAAGAAATATATGGAGTGTAGTGTGAATAGTTTAAGGGTCCCACTTTTTGAGTGTATTAATTAAAGAGATGTGTGAGACACACTTGACAAAAAGAGAAATGAGTACTCATTTCATGGACGGACGAAAAAGGAAATATGGGTACTCATTTTGTGGACGAAGGGAGTATTTGAATGGGTGAAAAGGAAAGTTATTTGGGGTATTATTAGTTTGAAATACCATTTGAAGTGGAATGAAGTGAGTACTAATTAGTATTGAAATTGATGAAAATGTATTATAATTAATATTTGAATGGGTGAAAAGGAAAGTTATTTGGGGTATTATTAGTTTGAATTTTTTTACCATTCACAAAACATAATGTAGCGGTTTCAAAAGGACATTCAGCGGTGCAGACTTCTATCTATGAACATTGAAGTCTAAGGTTCAAATATTATCACTTTTTCACTCCAAGTTAAAAAAAATGTAGCAAATTGATTTTGCAACTTTTTTTTTCCACTAAAACTTACTGCAATTAGAATAATGACATGACACACGAGTTAAAGTACAGTTAATTCTACTAACATTGCAACGTAATTAATAGCACAAGATCATTGTCTTGAATTAACTTATTTTCTTGAACATGCACTCATAAATAATCTTTGTATTCCATTGTAACATTTGAGATTTCCATGGATAAATTGAGTCGCAGCGAGTTCACGCAACTATATTTTTTGTGGGGAATCTTTTTGGTACGATATATTTTGTCATTATTTACATACACCTGTATGTGTATCCATGAGAGAAACAATCCTTTTAATTCGTACAACTTTTTCATTAATAATGCTCATGTCCTTGCACAAATAAACTCGAAATATGAAAACTACACACTACCTATAAAATCATTCTACACTCCACCTATAAAAATCAATTTTCTTGAATAGAGGGACTAAATGCAATAATATGCTAATTAATCGATATAATTGTTTAGTTCATTGATCGCCAAAAGATTTGGAAATGGACCAAAAAAAAAAATCAGATCGAAATTTAAAAGAATTAATTAGAACAACATGACAAACCATTGAAATTTTGAAATAACAATGGTCCTATATCAGTCTTAAAAGAGAATAACGAAATGGACCAATAATATTTTGTTTACCAAATACAGTATTTAAAAGGGTTATTACCGCTTAAGTACACAAATTTTAGGGTAGTTTGGTTTTGCTCATGAACCTTGAAAGGAGTCAAAAAAATAAATGAACTTTGATGTTCATGTAGCAATTTTACCATAATTTAATTTTATACATTCGATACTCTATAAAAACCCTACGATTTTTAGATTTAGAGATATCCTATACAATGTAATTTTTTAAAACGTCCGATGAGTATAAGTTGAAATTTCGACTTGCCACGCCAACTTTAATTAATTTGAGCGAAAATTGAATTTGTGACAACTTTCAAAGTTCACATGCAAAATCAAATAAGACTATCTCCAAAGTTCACATGCAAAATCAAATCAGACTATCTCCAAAGTTGGTGTATCTAGATGCTAATAACCCCTATTTAAAAAATGGGAGGAAAATGAGGAATTAATGAAGAAATGCCCCATGTGTAAGCACAGTACTTAATTCTGAAACAATTTTTTTGGAGGGGCCATGAGAGTAGACAGAGAAGAGAAGGGTCCAAAGAGAACAGTTAAAAACAAGTGAGAGAGAGAGAGAAAGAAGATGAGTTTTTTGAAGTCTCCAAGAAACTTATGAAATGTATCTTTCAAGAGTGTAAATGGTAGAGGCAAAAAGCTCACTCAACTCCACTCTCTCTGTCTTCTTCTGACTGATATAATAACTCAATGCATTCATGATCAGTCATTCACTACTCCCTTCCAAATCAACTTTTATTTTTATTTACAAATTGATAATTAATTAAAGAGGGAAAAAAAAATCTCTATTACTAATTATATCCATGTACAAAACCTATCTATCTATCTATATATACGCAGGCAAGGAAAAAGGGTTTCTGTAGTTGGGATTTGTGGAGTTATAAATGGAAAGAAAACAAGATTGTCAAGAAGGGCTGCAGAACTCAAACATTACTATAAATGGAGATGATAATCATCATCATCATCATCATATTGATGATGATGAGGATTTGTCTTTGCTCAAGAGAGAAATTGCTTGCCATTCTTTGTATAGCCTCTTGGTTGAATCCCACCTCAACTGCTTGAAGGTCTCTCTCTCTCTCTCTCAAGGGTTTTTGCTCATCCTAAATTTTTCAAGAATATTTCTCTCTTAATTAGTATATTATGGATATATATAGATAGGATTATTAATTAGCCCCAAGAAAAGGGTAAACAATCATAACAATGGATAGATTCATTTTTTTTTTTTTTGCAGCTTTGTTTAGGTGAGATGGAGACTATTGAAAATATTGCAATGAATCATCCTATGACTGCAATTCCAAACCAGCATGCCAAGTTATTCACAGCCGATCGATCAGAGCTGGGCAAGTTTATGGTATCATTATTTACATATATTTTTGTCCCTAAATCTCTAGCCATGATAATTTTTTTGAATAATATTCTATATATACAAAATAAATTTTGGTGCAGGAAGCTTATTGTGAGACCCTAAAGAAGCTAAAAGAAGAAATGGAGGAACCTCAGCAAGAATCAATGGAATTCATTAATCTCATGTATTCTCAACTTGATGAGCTTCTACTCGACATTCCTTCCTCTAGTAAGATCATTTAATTTTAATTTATTCCAATTTCAACTCATTTTTTTTAATTATTTATATACATGAAACGAATTAAAACCTCGTTTTTCTCCATTCACAATACACTCGATCACATGCAATTCTGTATCTCCGTAACTATCTACTTTTGATGAAGATTTTTCTATTGCATATCTCTCTCTATATATAGACACTAAATATATGATGAGTATATTTTTTGTGTAGGAGGCAGTGAAATTATAAAGTCAGATGGAGAGTGCAAATAATTTTTATTTTTAAAGGTTTGTAATATTTTATTGACGAGATAAAAGTTAACTATTTTGGATCCGAATTTGAAATTTTATGCCTTTGCGGATTGGTGTTTGGAATCGAGAGTATATCGTAGAATTACAAGTGATGTGATTTTTTTTTTTTTTTTTTTTTGTGTTTGTGTTTATTTATTTTTGCTGGTTTTCATTTTAAGACTGTTTGGGGTTGGAGCCCCCTTGTACTCCTTTTACTACTTAATTAAAAAATTAAAAAAAATTAAAAAAAATACTTGGATAGGATTTGTAGGTGTATTTGGAAATGGGCATAATACAACAAATAAATGTTAATAATGATGTTTCGTGTTATTTTACTGTATAACGATTCCAATAATGTTGCATGTACGGAAATGCATTACTGTGCCTGTGTGAGATTTATTATATTGATGAAATAAAACATTAGAACGATTTGAGCAATAAATAATTTTGTCTATGGAAGAACAATCATATATAGTGTTCACATTTGGAATGTGACATTCAAATGTAATCAGATTTTATTGCCATGTGGGAGTGTGCCCAGTCGCAGATTGGGTTGCTTTATTTATTTATAATTTTATTATACTCCATCCGTCTCATTCTAATAGGCTCGTTTTTCTTTTCTGAGACATCTCACTAGAATAGGCCCCTTTTCCATTCTAAATGAAAAAATATACTTAATTGGTGTGGACCACGCCACTTTCCTTCTGAAAAATAGTAAATTTTTTAATCTCTGCTCCCAAAGAAAACGAGTCTATTAGAGTGAGCCGGATGAAGTACTTACTTACTTACTGTATTTTTTGTTTAGCACCTTTGTTGTCATAAATTCCAAATTTAAGTTATTTTAAAATATTTTTCAGCGTTCTCCCGTGGATGTGTCATTATATATATGAATGAGATTTTATGTCCCGCAATTTACTATGTTCTGTCGTGGCCTACTCTCAATTTATTATAAATTTTAATTACTTTTTCTACAATATCAATTTATTAATATTTTTTAAGATAACTAACAAGAGTTCACTCATCCAATTAAGTTTCATAATTATTATTTTTATATTTATCTGAATTAATAATGAACTAAAATTTGTTACATATTTAAGTGTAATAAAATTTAGCACCAACACATGCATGTATCTATATACTTTAGTTACACATGTATAAAATTAATTTTTCAAATAACTAATTATAAATTATACTGTACGTCATAAAAAATAGTTATGCATTGCACATATCTCAAATATAACTACACTGTTACATGTTATAAAAATAATTACACCTTTAAACATCACTAAATTTAGTGGCATGCATGTCTTTATTTTGTGACACACATAATAACTACCGAACTATAAATATCATAATTTTATTTAATTATTTATATGTGTCACTATTTATCAAAAATATATGTGACAATTGAAAATTTGTTGCAGTGGTAGCAATTTTTTTTTAAAGAAAGTAAAGTATAGCAAATTGGATGGTCTGTGATGCACATTCATAGAACACATACATATAGTTCGAGAGCAGTTTAAATGAAATTCATTTTTATTCTGTTAACTATGAATCTAGAATAATTATTATATACTATAACATATTAAAAAATCATTAATTCATATGAACAAAAATCATAGTATAAGAACTGGAGATCAATTTGAATTATTTATCTTTTTTATGATATATATACAATTATAGAAAGTCATTATTGTACTCCCTCGGTCTCAACTATCTTGAGATCTTTTTTTTTGCACGAAAATTAAGAAAGTAGTGTTTTGTGTGTATATGAAAAAGTGAAAAGATGAATAAAGAATAAAAAATTTGTCAAATAAAGAAATGTTTCAAGATAAGTGAGACGCCAAAAAAAAAATTCTCAATATAGGTGGACAGAGGGAGTATCTAGGATTAACTTTACAACCCAAACTTTCACTCTCTAAGGCTCTAATTACTTTATATCTCGATTCAAAAAAAGTATACATAAATCTAATGCTCACTTTTTGGCTCGGGTATGGCATTATTGAAAAATGAAATTACAAAAAATAAAAGTAAAATTCTTGTCAATTATCGCGTGGTCTAACCCTCCGGCTAATTTCCAAACATTAAATAGCACTTCCATAAAAAATAGTAAAAATTTAATCGACTTCCCAAAATGACATGGAAGACAAACAAACATGCGTAAAATGAAAATTCTTTGAAGCAATCAGAAAGTATTTGGTTTGGATGATAAGATATAGTAATTGATAAAATAATTTACCTTAATTAAGTATTTGATTTTAATAATTGGATTCGTTATTGATAATTCGACCGCATCTAATCAACCAATTAAGTGGTTATATCACCTCAATGTTGGGTGGGTTATTTAATCACTATTCCAATCCTATTAATCTTATCAATTTTATCTATTTCATTCACCAAATCAACCGCCGCCTTATTAAATCGATAAATTTGAATTTAAACAACACAATGCAGAGATTATAAATAACTCACATAAAACCAAATGAATAAGCAATGGAAAAAGTAGAATCATTTGAGAAATTCATACAAAAAAGCACATGGACACTATCACAAATACGAGAGATTAAGACAAATTAAACTGCTAATTTTGTCTGACATGGAAGCATCAATTCCTTCCTTCTTCTGCAAGCATTAATCAAGATTCACAATTATGAAATGCCATTTATAGTTGTCGCAGCCCGATATAGTCAGTGATAGCGTATACCAAGTATCGTACGACTAATAAAAATAATCATGAAAGAAATAGAATTTACATCTTGCTTTAGCGGAAGCATTTGCAACTATACTCTTTTTCAAGAAAGACTTTAAGACTAAATTAAATTGCTTGCTTGGTAAAACATAATTAAAGACTTAGCAGAGGTTTTGAAAGTATTTTCCCTTAGGGGATATTACAGACCAGCAATATAAATAAGAGGTTCATCAGAGTTGTGCAGCGATGCATTACTATATGTGTGAAGACATATAGCAGGGAGTATAATATCTTATAGAGTCAAGGCAATAAGATAAGCATGAGACATAGAAAGACACTGTCAACTGACAATTCCAACAGCCTTCACCCATCCTCGCGCCAAGCCAGACCTGCACATTTAGAAATATATGCAGGGCTGAGTACCAAAAAGCACTCAGTGGACACATGCCGGAAATAATTTAAATCTTGCTCTTAGAGCTATATGTCAATCTTGCCCTTTTCAATGCATCAACAGGATTTAACTGAGATTAAAAATACCTGTTCACGTTTTTCTGTCATAAACTCATTTGCATCATCATAATAATTAGTCTGCAGACATTATATTCACGGTATGTGCCAACTATGAGAACTCATATACATATATATACTAGGTGAAGAGAAGGAGGCCTCCTTCAAATCACCGTGACCGGCCGACTAGAGACGGCTCACGATCACCTCTGCGCACAAAACCTTTACTGTCATCTAGATCAGTCAAAGGCCGATATCTTGCATCATGATCATAATCATGTCTTTCATAGAGGCAACATACCATATCTCATTCTCATCAATAATATATGGCAAGATGACAATTTTCATAATATGCATCAATAATGCTTCAACATGCTTCATTTTCATAGTACTCATCAATAATGCTTCATCATGCTTTATTTTCATAATACTTTGCATTTGAACTCATTATCATGGTAGCTAACCATAATAGAGTTAGAATAAAGCCCACCTGTCTCAGGAGTCGATGACGTAACGCTCGGGGTCGTACTAACGCCGGCCGTCACTCGAACCTTTAGTGGCGCACGTGTTTAGATTGCCATGTGACAAAATAAACTCTAGTTAGAAACTCATCTAACTCATATCTCATACTTAAGCTTAAACTTCATCATGTGCTTAATCTCATCTTATAACTTCTCCACTATTTACCCAACTGGACTTTCCAAAATAATCGGATATCTTATCCAATTAAAGGACTCTCAATCCTAGGTAAATAGCATTCAAAAATCACTTAATCATACATGCTTCAAATAATCACTTATTTCACATAATATGCATATACTTATCTTAATAATCAAATGACTTAAAAGTCATTATATGAACTTGAAATCTTTTTCTTTGTGGGGAAAATCCCAAATATTCATGTAAGCCTTGAAAAATATTTATAAAACTTTCTAGTAGCATTTTCATGCCATATCATGGTGTATAATTCCACCAAAACCCTTTAAAAATTTCTTAACACAAAATCAAAGTAAAATTTTCGGACCTTCCAGTTTACCATTCTGTTCTGTCTCGACTTTAACGAATAAACTGCTTTAACTCAGGAATCTCCTGGATTCGAGACTTATACCGATGAAAACCTCTTTGAGTCTAGTTTCGTTTAAAAAAAAGTAGACTGAAAAACTCCAAGTGGTTTAAGAGATATGGGTGTTTTCCCACAGTCTACCAGATTCGGCAGTTTGGCACGACTGGAAGCTAGGATTTTTAACAATTAGTAAACGTTGTCCAAATGCTTTGAAATTTTACATGAGTCTGTATAACACTTGTATCTTTCTATCATAAAAATTTGGGAGGCTGAATATTTTTGAAAGTTACTGAAAAGTGTGACTCCACAGACTGCCCTTCAAAATTTCCGGTGGAAATGCGCAGTAAACGTTTTGTATTTTAAAAAGGTAGTAAACCAAGTCCAAATGACTTGAAATTTTACCAGTGCTTACAAGACTCATATATGTACACACCATAAAATTTTGAATATTTTTGGACGAGGGAAACCTCGTCGACTCATCAGTCCAGAACGTAAGAAAATTCTCGAAATGGTCGAATTTATAACATATACACATATCATCATAGATTCATGCTTTCACCATCATTCTCATGCATTTTCTTACTAAGAACTTATCATGCTTCACTTATCATAACATATAGCCCTTTCAAGGGTTCTCAAGAAACATATCTCTTCCTCTCATGTATCTAACATGGAGAGGTGTATGAGCTCATGAATGTAGTGGAAAGTTGAAAGAATTTCTCATGCTTTCTACTATCAAAATTTTCGAAAATCACAAGAGTAGAGAGGGGACTATCATGCTTCTATATACCTCAATAAACATGCTTATATATCAAGAAAACTATATATATACAACATGGAAGAAGAATTGAGGTTGCTACCCACAAGATTAATGGAGGTGGAGTAGGGGATGATGTGAAATCCTCTTGGAGCTTGTGCTTAGGATTGATGCACCCTTGAAGGCTTTAGTGTGTAGCTAGAACACTTTTGGCTTCCTTAATCCTTACTATAATTGGTGAAACAAGATGAAAAAGTGTGGTGAAGTGAGAGGAGAGGGGCGGCCGAAGGGGAAGAAAAAGGGAGAGAAGGGAGCTTGCTTTGATGAGCTTTGATGAGATGATGTGATGGAGTGATTGCTTCACTTAATGCATATCTTGAATTAAATGGATGATAAATGGTGAGGATGTCATCCTCTTGATGGTGTAGGAGAGTGAGAAGAGAGAAGGAGAGAAGAGAGAAGAGGGAGAGCCGAGGGAGAGAGAGATCGGGTAAGGGGGGGGGGGGAGAGAAGACTTGCATGTGCTTGTTGATCTTCCTTTACTACACTATCTTGTTAGTCAAAGATGGAGTAATGGTGGATATGTCATCCTATTAGGTGAATAGAGAAGGAGAAGAGAGGAGGAGGGAGGAGAGAGAGCCGAGAGTGGGAGATATGAGAGAGAGATGTGAGAGCTTAAAGGTTGGGATTGTGTTGGCTAACTAGGTTAGCTACTTATGTTAGGTTTTAATGTTGCATGTGTGCAACATTTATGGGGGAGGAATGAAGTAATGAGGGAGAGAGAGGAGTGTGCGTGAGGGGAGGGAGAGAGGGAGAGACCGAGAGTGAGAGAGAGTGAGAGAGATTGAGAGAGAGTCGAGAGTGAGAGAGAGTGAGAGAGATTGAGAGAGAGTCGAGAGTGAGAGAGAGTGAGAGAGATTGAGAGAGATTGAGAGAGAGTCGAGAGTGAGAGAGAGTGAGAGAGATTGAGAGAGAGTCGAGAGTGAGAGAGAATGAGAGAGATTGAGAGAGAGTGAGAGAGATTGAGAGAGAGAAATATAGAAAGATATACACATATATGCTTGAATACTTTACATCACTAATTTAGTGTGTAGGAATATATCCCACGGAAATATATTTATTTCCGTGTGGGAAAAACTTATCTCAATTATGATATATCTAATATCATAATAACAATGCATCAAAAATCATATGTGAATATTCTACCACGTAAAATATTAATATCACATAGATATCTCAATTAAAATATAGGGCGAAGATAGGCTTCTCTATAATAGGATTTATAAGGCCCGAGAAAATAATCTTGCCGCCTATTAACTCCCAAAAATCTTATCTTATTTATTCGCCCATGTGCATTATTCCTCTAGCTATTATTTAATAACTCAAATTAAATACGAGCTAGGGCATAAAATAGCTTCTCAAAATACGGGGTGTTACATCCTTACCCCCTTAAAGAAAATTTCGTCCCGAAATTTGAAATCTCACCTTCGGGAAACAATTCTGGATATTTCTCCTTCATTTTATCCTCCAATTCCCAAGTTGCTTCTTCTTGCCCGTGATGTTTCCATTGTATTTTGACCAGGGCAATTGACTTATTTCTCAACTGTTGGATTTTTCTATCCAACACAACTTCGGGTCTTTCTTCGTATTTTAGGTCTGGTTCGAGAGATATATCCTCTCGATGAATGACATGCTTCGGGTCAAACACGTATTTTCTCAATTGCGACACGTGAAAGACATTGTGAACATTCGCGAAATTTGGAGGTAACGCGAGTCTATAGGCAACAGGGCCTACTCTTTCTAATATATCATATGGGCCTATAAATCTAGGCTTGAGCTTTCCTTTTATACCGAAGCGGTGAATCCCTCGAGAAGGGGAAACTTTCAAAAAGACTTTACTTCCCACTTCGAATTGAATCTCTGTGCGTCTAGTGTCGGCATAAGATTTTTGACGATCTTGAGCTTCTTTAATTCGTTGCCGAATTTGTCTCACAGTTGTGATCATTTCTTCCACTGCGTCAGGACCTAACACTTTTCTTTCTCCTACTTCATCCCAATAAAGCGGAGATCTACATTTTCTTCCATAGAGGGCTTCATATGGTGCCATGTTAATAGTCGTTTGGAAACTATTATTGTAGGCAAATTCAATCAGGGGTAACACTTGTTCCCATTGAGCTCCTCTATCTAACACTACAGTCCGAATCATATCTTCCAAAACTTGTATAGTTCTTTCGGACTGCCCATCCGTCTGTGGATGAAAAGCCGTGCTAAAATTCAACTTAGTACCCAATTCCCTGTGTAAGCTCATCCAAAAACGTGAGGTGAATTTTGTATCTCTATCGGAGGTGATCGTCATTGGAACTCCGTGCAAACGTACTATCTCACGAATGTATATTTGAGCTAACTTTTCAGACCCATGCGTGACAGGAATTGGTATGAAATGAGCACTTTTTGTCAATCTATCTATGATCACCCAAACAGCGGTATTTCCTTTATTCGACTTTGGCAACGCAGTGACAAAGTCCATGGCAATGTGGTCCCATTTCCATTTTGAGATTTCCAACGGTTGTAATTTGCCATAAGGTCGTTGGTGCAACGCCTTCACTTGCTGACAAGCTAAACATCGTTCTACAAACGAAGCTATGTCTCGCTTCATGCCTTCCCACCAAAATCTTGCTTTTAAGTCTTGGTACATCTTCGTACCTCCTGGATGTGCTGCGTAAGGCGGGTCATGAGCCTCACTCATGATTTCATTTCTTAATTTCTTATTATTGGGTACACAGATTCTTCCCTCAAACATCAATGCATTATCTGCTGCTTCTTGATATGAATCAAGCTTCTCGGTACGGATTTTCACCCGCAATCTTTCTAATTTCTCATCCTCTCTTTGCATACTAACAATTCTTGATCTTAGATCGGGGGTAACACTGAGTGTCGCCATGATCAAATCTGTGGTTTGCGGTGGAAATACCACTTCCAACCTTAACCTTTCGAATTCTCTGACCAAGTCATTTTCCTTGGTTAGGATACATCCTAACTGGGCTCGTTCCATTCTGCTCAAGGCATCTGCCACGACGTTGGCCTTGCCTGGATGATAATTGATTCCACAATCATAGTCCTTGACTAATTCTAACCATCTTCTTTGTCTCATATTCAGATCCTTTTGCTCAAAGAAATATTTGAGACTCTTATGGTCGGTGTAAATTTCACACCTTACTCCATAAAGGTGGTGTCTCCAAATTTTCAATGCGTGTACTACTGCTGCTAGCTCCAAGTCATGCGTCGGGTAATTTGCTTCATGTGGCCTAAGCTGTCGCGAGGCGTAAGCTATTACCTTTCCCTCTTGCATCAGTACACATCCTAGTCCTTTCTTTGATGCGTCTGTATAGATAGTATATTCTTTGTTTGCTTCTGGAACGGCTAGTACTGGGGCAGTAGTCAATCTCTTCTTCAATTCTTGAAAGCTTTGCTCACACTCGTTCGTCCACGAGAATTTGACTTCTTTCTTGAGCAGATGAGTTATAGGCTTGGCTATTTTGGAGAAATCTTGTATAAAACGACGGTAGTAGCCTGCTAATCCTAGAAAGCTACGAATTTCGTGAGGTGTCGTTGGTGATCTCCATTCTTGCACTGCTTGAACTTTGGCAGGATCCACTTTGATTCCTGCAGCTGAAATGACGTGGCCTAAGAAATTGACTTCTCGTAGCCAAAACTCACATTTGCTATACTTAGCATAAAGCTTTTCAGCTCTTAGCTTCTCTAGCACTGTTCTAAGGTGCTCTTCATGATCTATCTCATTCTTTGAGTAAATCAATATGTCGTCTATGAATACCAACACGAATTGATCTAAATATTCGTGAAACACTCGATTCATGAGATCCATGAATACGGCGGGGGCATTTGTTAATCCAAAAGGCATCACTATGAACTCATAGTGTCCGTATCTCGTGCGGAATGCTGTCTTTGGAATGTCCTCAGGTCGTATCCTCAATTGATGATATCCCGTCCTTAAATCTATCTTTGAGAAAGCGCGTGCTCCTCGAAGTTGATCAAACAAATCGTCTATACGTGGCAAAGGATACTTGTTCTTTAGGGTCACCTTGTTCAATTCCCGGTAATCGATACACAATCTTAGACTTCCATCTTTCTTTTTGACAAACAGGACCGGCGCTCCCCAAGGCGAAGCACTGGGTCGAACGAATCCCATGTCCAACAACTCTTGTAGTTGCAACTTCAGTTCTTGCAATTCTGCTGGTGCCATCCTATATGGTGCTTTGGATATTGGTGCTGCTCCAGGCTCCAAATCGATCGTGAATTCCAATTTTCGGTTCGGGGGTAGACCTGGTAGAACGTCAGGGAAAACGTCTTGATACTCCCACACTACAGGTACATCTTCAATCTTCACTTGTGCTTCCTTTTCTTGGTTCAAGTATACTAAATATGCTGTCGCACCTTTTTCTTTTAGTATCTTGTTCGCTTGCACTGCAGAGATGATGGGTGTCTTCTTCCATTTTCTATTGATGGCATAAAAACATGTGGGTTCTTCGCCTGGTGGCTGGAATGATATCCGTCTCTGCTCGCACTGTATCACCGCATGGTGTTCTGCTAACCAGTCCATTCCCAAAATGATGTCTGTGGTCCACATTCGCATTAGTCTCAACGTCTTAGCCTTAAGCTTAAGAGGTCCTAATTCGAATTCCAAGTTAGGACACACATGTGTAACGGTGGTGAACTTCCCTAAGGGAGTGGCTACCCTTAAGTGTAACTGGGCTGGTTCTACATTCAACTCTAATGTATCCACACAGGTATGTGAGATGAAAGAATGTGATGCTCCTGTATCAAAGAGAATAACAATGGGTACACCTTTTAGTTCCCCAATACCTGTTAGGTTTCCTTGGTTCTTATCCTGATTCTTCTGATTGATAGCATACATCCTTTGATAATGCTGTGGTCTTCCTGCTTGCGGTGCAGGTAGCTGCTTATGAGGCTGATTTGGACGGCGAAAAGGTTGTTGCTGTAGTGGTTGAGGTAGAGGAAGAATTCCTTCCATTGCCCTGAGCTGTGGGGTTGGAAACTGATTGGGTCTTCCTCCACTCATCCCTTGCTGTCGGTTGGGGCACTGGCTCGAGTAATGCCCTGGTTTTCCACAAGTGAAACAATTCGGGTTTCCAGCTCTGCACACTCCTGTGTGTAACTTGTTACACTTAGGACAAGGGGGTATCCCTTGGTGTCCGGGGTGTGACGTCGCTGATCCACCATAAAAAGACTTATCGCCCTTCACGAAGGGAGGCTGAACATTCTGGCCTTGCCATGGCTTCTTGCCGTCATTTCTATGATTATCCCATTTGCGTTTTCCTTTCTGTCCTTGATTAGAGTAGGGAGTGTTTGATGCTTGCGTGAAATGGCCTGATGGAGGCGTTGGTGCGTGTGTTGCTTTCTCCGGCTGCATTGCTAGCTCCATATCTAGGGCTCTGTTCAAGGCCTCGGCATAGGAAAGTGCCGTTTGACTTGCTAATACCACTCTTATCTCTTGCCTCAGTCCGGCGCAAAACAACTCGGACATCTTTTCATCCGTATCCACTCTATACGGTGCATAGCGGGCCAGATCGCAGAATAGTCGATCGTACTCCACTACAGTCTTATTCCCTTGCTTTAAGGTAGTAAACTCCATC
Organism: Salvia miltiorrhiza; assembly: GCF_028751815.1. Classification (NCBI taxonomy): domain Eukaryota; kingdom Viridiplantae; phylum Streptophyta; class Magnoliopsida; order Lamiales; family Lamiaceae; genus Salvia; species Salvia miltiorrhiza. Next base: position 2,985,970 of record NC_080392.1, on the reverse strand, counting down.
TCTTTCTTTTTCCTATAACTTCTGGGTATGAACTTCTCACACAGAGCAGTCTTAAAAAGATCCCAAGTGAGTTCGTCTAACTGCTCTGGGGCCATAGTTTTATGCTTTGCTTCCCACCAATAGTCGGCGGTTCCTTTCAGCTGGTAAGACACGCACATAAGACGTTCTGCGTCGTTGCATCTCAAAAATCGAAAGATTCGTTCCATAGCACGAATCCATTCTTCCGTTTCGGCAGGGTCTCCCGTGCCTGCGAAAGTCGGTGGGTTCTGTCTTAAGAAAAGTTCTTCCACTCTCCTATCTTGAGGTGGAGGCGGCGGCGTAGGTTCTCTGGGTTCTTCCTCATTCTCGGGTATATTTCTATTCACTCTTCGTGGAGGCATTATGACAATCTACAAGTTTGATCAAATATAAGTTCCTCTATGTGACAAGGCTTCTCATACTCTAATCTCATAGCTGAGAAATTTACAACATATCATGCATCTCATATGTATATCATGCATCTCATGTATACACATATATATACATATATAAAAATATATTTTCACATAGAGTATACTTAATGCGTCAAAGTACTTTGCTTTCAAATAAATGCTTTCAAATAGACAATTACTACATAACAATGCATCAAAACAAGTAATCTCATTACTCATTTCGTCAAAAATGGCCACTCCGGCCCATCATATATATCTCGTGAAAATTGCCTCAATGAGGACTTCTTTTGTACAAAAGTGTATACTATGATCTATAACTGCTATAGGTCAGTACAAAGTACTACTCTGTTAAAGACCTAGCTACTGCATCAACACTGCGTCTATGTACAAGCAGCCCTACAACTGGGTACAGATATTATCCGTTACCCGTGTACTATAGGGGCCTAACAACATAAGTACAAGCCCTGGCCTGGGATGGAACTATCCATTGCCAGCCAAAACTATGGGCTATCTAAACAAAGCTACTATATACACATGCGTCTCTACATAATACTATCATATCAGTACCATACCCACCCATGACCTCTACCGTCATCCCGGCTACCCTCGTCACTCCCATCCTCCGTAGCATCATCACCGTCATCCTCTCGAGCGTCGCCCAATCGAGGCACATATGGCACGCCGTCCTCACTGTCAGAGTCGGCACGGTGAAACGGGTCGTAAGAGGCTCTCTCTCGAAGCGGATCCCCTCGAGGAATGTCCGTCTCGAATGCCAGGCCCATGCTAGGAAGATCCAGGGGCTGTGAGACGAGAGTCCCAACAACCGGGACTGATCCTGCGTCGTCCTCCGGGTCTCTAGCCATCCCCTGGGGTCGTGAAGGCCCTGGTGCGAAAGGGTCAACATCAGTCATGGCAATCTCACCCTCTCCAACAGTAGGGAGGGGAGGAACAGGGAGGGTCTCACGAATGGGGCTCATCAACTGCTCAAGAGTGTCGATGGCCTCAGTAGAGTCAATGGTCATCGGGGTGACATAGGATAAATATCCGAAGGTCGGGGAGTACATCCCGGGAGAAAACATGGGGTAGTCAGGGTCCAAGATAGCAATAGGAGGAGTCTCATCCTCGGGCAGAGTGCCCTGAGGAAGTGAAGAAATAGGGTCAGCAATCGGCTGGGAGCTAAGGAGATCTAGTCCCAAAGCCATCAAAGGATCCTCAGTCTCAGGAAGACCCTGAGGCTGACTCTCTGCCTCCCCCTCTCGGGTGTCACTCTCCGTGAGATAGAAATATGGAGGGTTCCCATACATCACGAATCGGCTCAACAGTACGACTAGGTACTCTGGAAACCGCACCTCAAAACCACCCGGTGCCAACGGGCTATAAAAATCAGGGGCTATGAAGTGGCACCAAGCCTGCCAGTGGGGTGGCATCCTATAAGGTAGGATCTGCATGGCCTGCTGCGCTGTGACTCCGTACTCCACGGCGTCTATCCACCTGTGGTGGAAACGGGCCAAGAACTCCCCAATAGTCTCATGGTGCTCTAAAGTACAGTCGTAGAAAGCCTGTACTATATCGAATCCCTCTGCCATGCTATAAATAAAATAACAACTCGTGTTATTCAAACTAAGTCAAGAATGACTTACTCGCTATTACTCAATAACATTGCATCATGCACTAATCGTGCCTCTTTCTCAACTTATAAATATTGCTTTCTCAACTGCTTCATCAATTGCATGTAAATAACTCTTGCTCATAAGCAACTTTAACTTACTTAAATGCATATCTCATGCACATAAGTAACTTTGAACTCAATCAAATGCATATCTCATGCATATAAGTAACTTTAACTTGCATACCTCGTCAAGCTGGCGGAGATGGGGTGTTGGCTCTTGTCAGTGACATAACTCTTTTAGTCTAAGACTCTAGCTTAGACTAATAACTCAATTGAGAAGAGACTCTATAAGGGATTATGCTCAGAGCAGACGAGCTGCTCTGATACCACTCTGTCGCAGCCCGATATAGCCAGTGATAGCGTATACCAAGTATCGTACGACTAATAAAAATAATCATGAAAGAAATAGAATTTACATCTTGCTTTAGCGGAAGCATTTGCAACTATACTCTTTTTCAAGAAAGACTTTAAGACTAAATTAAATTGCTTGCTTGGTAAAACATAATTAAAGACTTAGCAGGGGTTTGAAAGTATTTTCCCTTAGGGGATATTACAGACCAGCAATATAAATAAGAGGTTCATCAGAGTTGTGCAGCGATGCATTACTATATGTGTGAAGACATATAGCAGGGAGTATAATATCTTATAGAGTCAAGGCAATAAGATAAGCATGAGACATAGAAAGACACTGTCAACTGACAATTCCAACAGCCTTCACCCATCCTCGCGCCAAGCCAGACCTGCACATTTAGAAATATATGCAGGGCTGAGTACCAAAAAGCACTCAGTGGACACATGCCGGAAATAATTTAAATCTTGCTCTTAGAGCTATATGTCAATCTTGCCCTTTTCAATGCATCAACAGGATTTAACTGAGATTAAAAATACCTGTTCACGTTTTTCTGTCATAAACTCATTTGCATCATCATAATAATTAGTCTGCAGACATTATATTCACGGTATGTGCCAACTATGAGAACTCATATACATATATATACTAGGTGAAGAGAAGGAGGCCTCCTTCAAATCACCGTGACCGGCCGACTAGAGACGGCTCACGATCACCTCTGCGCACAAAACCTTTACTGTCATCTAGATCAGTCAAAGGCCGATATCTTGCATCATGATCATAATCATGTCTTTCATAGAGGCAACATACCATATCTCATTCTCATCAATAATATATGGCAAGATGACAATTTTCATAATATGCATCAATAATGCTTCAACATGCTTCATTTTCATAGTACTCATCAATAATGCTTCATCATGCTTTATTTTCATAATACTTTGCATTTGAACTCATTATCATGGTAGCTAACCATAATAGAGTTAGAATAAAGCCCACCTGTCTCAGGAGTCGATGACGTAACGCTCGGGGTCGTACTAACGCCGGCCGTCACTCGAACCTTTAGTGGCGCACGTGTTTAGATTGCCATGTGACAAAATAAACTCTAGTTAGAAATCTCATCTAACTCATATCTCATACTTAAGCTTAAACTTCATCATGTGCTTAATCTCATCTTATAACTTCTCCACTATTTACCCAACTGGACTTTCCCAAATAATCGGATATCTTATCCAATTAAAGGACTCTCAATCCTAGGTAAATAGCATTCAAAAATCACTTAATCATACATGCTTCAAATAATCACTTATTTCACATAATATGCATATAACTTATCTTAATAATCAAATGACTTAAAAGTCATTATATGAACTTGAAATCTTTTTCTTTGTGGGGAAAATCCCAAATATTCATGTAAGCCTTGAAAAATATTTATAAAACTTTCTAGTAGCATTTTCATGCCATATCATGGTGTATAATTCCACCAAAACCCTTTAAAAATTTCTTAACACAAAATCAAAGTAAAATTTTCGGACCTTCCAGTTTACCATTCTGTTCTGTCTCGACTTTAACGAATAAACTGCTTTAACTCAGGAATCTCCTGGATTCGAGACTTATACCGATGAAAACCTCTTTGAGTCTAGTTTCGTTTAAAAAAAAGTAGACTGAAAAACTCCAAGTGGTTTAAGAGATATGGGTGTTTTCCCACAGTCTACCAGATTCGGCAGTTTGGCACGACTGGAAGCTAGGATTTTTAACAATTAGTAAACGTTGTCCAAATGCTTTGAAATTTTACATGAGTCTGTATAACACTTGTATCTTTCTATCATAAAAATTTGGGAGGCTGAATATTTTTGAAAGTTACTGAAAAGTGTGACTCCACAGACTGCCCTTCAAAATTTCCGGTGGAAATGCGCAGTAAACGTTTTGTATTTTAAAAAGGTAGTAAACCAAGTCCAAATGACTTGAAATTTTACCAGTGCTTACAAGACTCATATATGTACACACCATAAAATTTTGAATATTTTTGGACGAGGGAAACCTCGTCGACTCATCAGTCCAGAACGTAAGAAAATTCTCGAAATGGTCGAATTTATAACATATACACATATCATCATAGATTCATGCTTTCACCATCATTCTCATGCATTTTCTTACTAAGAACTTATCATGCTTCACTTATCATAACATATAGCCCTTTCAAGGGTTCTCAAGAAACATATCTCTTCCTCTCATGTATCTAACATGGAGAGGTGTATGAGCTCATGAATGTAGTGGAAAGTTGAAAGAATTTCTCATGCTTTCTACTATCAAAATTTTCGAAAATCACAAGAGTAGAGAGGGGACTATCATGCTTCTATATACCTCAATAAACATGCTTATATATCAAGAAAACTATATATATACAACATGGAAGAAGAATTGAGGTTGCTACCCACAAGATTAATGGAGGTGGAGTAGGGGATGATGTGAAATCCTCTTGGAGCTTGTGCTTAGGATTGATGCACCCTTGAAGGCTTTAGTGTGTAGCTAGAACACTTTTGGCTTCCTTAATCCTTACTATAATTGGTGAAACAAGATGAAAAAGTGTGGTGAAGTGAGAGGAGAGGGGCGGCCGAATGGTGTAGAAAAAGGAGAGAGAAGCTTGCTTGCTTTGATGAGAGGTGATGGTGTGATCTTGATATAATGCATATCTTGTTAGTAAATGAAGGAGTGATGGTGAGGATGTCATGAAGTGAAATGAATAGAGAGTGAGAAGAGAGAGAGGAGAGCGAGGAGATAGAGTAGGGTAAGGGGGGGGGGAAGAGAAGACTTGCATGTGCTTGTTGATCTTCCTTTACTACACTATCTTGTTAGTCAAAGATGGAGTAATGGTGGATATGTCATCCTATTAGGTGAATAGAGAAGGAGAAGAGAGGAGGAGGGAGGAGAGAGAGCCGAGAGTGAGAGATATGAGAGAGAGATGTGTGAGCTTAAAGGGTGGGATTGTGTTGGCTAACTAGGTTAGCTACTTTAGTTAGGTTTTAATGTTGCATGTGTGCAACATTTATGGGGGAGGAATGAAGTAATGAGGGAGAGAGAGAAGTGTGCGTGAGGGGAGGGAGAGACCGAGAGTGAGAGAGAGTGAGGGAGAAAGAGAGAGAGGGAGAGAGATTGAGAGAGAGTCGAGAGTGAGAGAGAGTGAGAGAGATTGAGAGATAGAGAGAGTGAGAGAGAGTGAGAGAGATCGAGAGATAGAGAGAGTGAGAGAGTGAGAGAGATTGAGAGAGAGAAATATAGAAAGATATACACATATATGCTTGAATACTTTACATCACTAATTTAGTGTGTAGGAATATATCCCACGGAAATATATTTATTTCCGTGTGGGAAAAACTTATCTCAATTATGATATATCTAATATCATAATAACAATGCATCAAAAATCATATGTGAATATTCTACCACGTAAAATATTAATATCACATAGATATCTCAATTAAAATATAGGGCGAAGATAGGCTTCTCTATAATAGGATTTATAAGGCCCGAGAAAATAATCTTGCCGCCTATTAACTCCCAAAAATCTTATCTTATTTATTCGCCCATGTGCATTATTCCTCTAGCTATTATTTAATAACTCAAATTAAATACGAGCTAGGGCATAAAATAGCTTCTCAAAATACGGGGTGTTACATCCTTACCCCCTTAAAGAAAATTTCGTCCCGAAATTTGAAATCTCACCTTCGGGAAACAATTCTGGATATTTCTCCTTCATTTATCCTCCAATTCCCAAGTTGCTTCTTCTTGCCCGTGATGTTTCCATTGTATTTTGACCAGGGCAATTGACTTATTTCTCAACTGTTGGATTTTTCTATCCAACACAACTTCGGGTCTTTCTTCGTATTTTAGGTCTGGTTCGAGAGATATATCCTCTCGATAAATGACATGTTTCGGGTCAAACACGTATTTTCTCAATTGCGACACGTGAAAGACATTGTGAACATTCGCGAAATTTGGAGGTAACGCGAGTCTATAGGCAACAGGGCCTACTCTTTCTAATATATCATATGGGCCTATAAATCTAGGCTTGAGCTTTCCTTTTATACCGAAGCGGTGAATCCCTCGAGAAGGGGGAAACTTTCAAAAAGACTTTACTTCCCACTTCGAATTGAATCTCTGTGCGTCTAGTGTCGGCATAAGATTTTTGACGATCTTGAGCTTCTTTAATCGTTGCGAATTTGTCTCACAGTTGTGATCATTTCTTCCACTGCGTCATGGACCTAACACTTTTCTTTTCTTCTCCTACTTCATCCCAATAAAGCGGAGATCACATTTTCTTCCATAGAGGGCTTCATATGGTGCCATGTTAATAGTCGTTTGGAAACTATTATTGTAGGCAAAATTCAATCAGGGGTAACACTTGTTCCCATTGAGCTCCTCTATCTAAACACTACAGTCCGAATCATATCTTCCAAAACTTGTATAGTTCTTTCGGACTGCCCATCCGTCTGTGGATGAAAAGCCGTGCTAAAATTCAACTTAGTACCCATTCCCTGTGTAAGCTCATCCAAAAA